>NC_058368.1:33802500-35257500 GCF_018350175.1 Felis catus | reverse complement strand
AAAAATTTTTAATTTTTTTTTTATTTGAGAAAGAGAAAGGGGGGCAGAAAGACAGAGATTCTTAAGCAGGCTCTGTGCTTAGTGCAGAACCTGACATGGGGCTTGATCCCACAACCCTGGGATTATGACCTGAGCCAAAATCAAGAGTCAGATGCTCAACCAACTGAGCCACCCAGGTGCCCTGAAAACATACTCCTTTGAAAAATTGTGTAACTTCTGTACATTTTTAAGTTGATATCTAAAAGTTTCCTATCACAAGCTCAAATAATTGTAAAGAATATGATTTCTATTATGTTGTAAATTGTGACATTTTTAAAATGTGTCCAGTCAGTCTTCTAAATGTATCCTGTGGAATGTAAGTACCACTATCTATAGCAGATCTTCTATCATCCATTAGAAAAAAAAAAAAAAAAATCACAAGCTTTTCCTTATCGTAAAAAAAAAAAAAAAAAAAAAAAAAAAAAACCTTACATAATTTCAGCCCCATCTGCTTGTATAAACATGGATCACAACAAATCATACATGAGATCTGGGGATATGGACTCAAAAAGATTTCTTATTGTCATTTGGTGATGGTGTCATTTGGCAAGTTATTTTACTTCTATAAACCTCAATGTCCTCATCTACAAAACAGTCATATTCATACTTACTTTTCAGGGGGTTGTAGTGATCAAATGAGATGTAAAATGCCCAGCACAGACTCTGGCACTTGCTGGTTATCAGTTTCCTCTCCTCAGTATATCTTTTTTTTTTTTTAATTATTACTATTAACTGTCATGATGACTCGATTGCTTTCTATCTCCTCCTGCTTCTGTTTTTTTCCATCTCTTTTTCACGTGTTTTCCTTCACCTGACCTTGGAAGAACTCACCTAGCATCTGACCTCCCTGTGCCCTATGCTCATAAGACTGGGCATTGGACTTGACTAGCGCCGGGGCTGGTTGCAGTACCTAGTAATATAGGAGGGGTTGCTGGTCCACCTAGCATCACATTGTCCACCAGTGTAATGACACCTTCCATCATATGGCTGTTTTCTCCTCTTACCGCTGCATGAAACCCAGACACTTTCTGTTCAGAGGGAGCCAAAAGTGTGTGAGGGTGAGTGGGCAGAAAGGGATCAACACACAAGGGGAGCCAACAATATGCCATGACCTGACATCCATTAATTTATTTAATCTTTACAGTATTACTAAAAGGGGGATATTATGCTTCCCATTATGATTCAAATAATAAAAATATTCTGCCTGTGTCCATGCAGATAACGTGTGAGAAGTGGAACAAGATTACAGATCTTTCTGATTAAAGTCCAAGAACTCCCTACTATACCACACAGAGGTTGGCCTCAGAAAGCTGTAACTTCCAAACTTTAGATGCATCCTAGAGGGGAGTGAACTCTGAAGACAACTCCAGCTGTAGAGATGCTAAATAAGCTATGGACCTCCTAGTTCTACTTCTGTCTGCTCCTTAATTCTCACTGAGTTTATTGCCTGATTTATCCCATATATTCTATAAATCCCTATCAAATTCGTCTTCTCGAGCATCTGGTCATTTCTATTCTCCTGATTCTTCTTTGCTTCAATAATCAGGCTGTTCCATCTTGCCTGCCACTTTCTGAACTTCAGACACTTGTTGAAGACCAGATTTTGCCTAGACTTAGTAACCTCAGACTCTACTCCACATAGTGGAGATGGGAAATGTGAGGTCTATGGACTTGAATTTAGGATAAGCTTCTAAAAATAAATTCAAAACAAAGGATTCCCAGGCAATTCCAAAAGTTATATAAGTTAAAATGTAATTTCATTAATTATATAAGACTTGTCTCTTTATGGTTAATGATAAGCTAAGTACTACTGGTTAACTGAGCTGTGCTTTTAAAAAAACTCTCTTTTGAATTAACTGATTAGTTAACTTGATTAAATCTTCTCCTTGATTTTCAGCTATTTCTTGTGCATCCACACTTCTAAGATTAAGTGATTTTAATAGTCATTATGATTATTAGTCATTCCATGGTTAAAATTTTCACATCATGAGTATTGTTCTTCATTTTCAGATCAACTTGTCTTCTGAGTCTGGTAGAGCCTGAAGAATTACTCCTTAGAGTGAAGCTTTATAGAGCAACCTTTTTGCCAAGCTTCTGAAGTACCCTTTTATACTGGAGTAGTTTGTGATTTTTTTTGTTGTTGTTGTTCATTTGGATCTCTCCCTCTCCATAGTTGCTTACTGAATGACTATAACAACTTCTTTTTTTTTTTTTTAAATGGTTTCTTTAACTGGTGTTATCATTTAGGATGTAGACGTATAAAGCCCAGGTGACTGTTACTAGATGAGACACACAAGGAGACATCTTCAAGAGACTGACCTATAGCTCCATCTGCAGATAGAGAATGAAGGGGAGTCTGCAATATACACTTGCTGGCCAGAGGCCATGCCAGTGGAGACCAACAACAGTTTTGGATATTGGGGTCTCAAAAATGTTTATGAGAAGCACATCCGCTGGGACTTCATGGAAAGTAATCATGTGGGCAGTGGTAAAAGTATGTCTGGAGTCTAGAGTCAGAGCCAAGAAGAGGAATAGCAAGTGTGAACCTTTCTTAGTAGGACAGATCTAAGCAGTACACTGGGATTCTAAACAAAGGGGAAATGCTATGGGAGTGTGGGTGAGGTTGAGTTTCAGGAATACCTCTCTGTTCTCAGAACAGGGCACAAGATAACTTGAGGCCAAATTCTACAGTGCTAGGCAAAATATTACCAGTTTCAGAAATCTCATCTGCTTGAAGTCCAAATAGGTCCTGGAGATAAATCTTGTAGGTGTCAGCCATGGGGAGTGGAGACAAGTGGAATATAGGGATCAAGGCTGTACTTAACTAGCATTTTAACTTAGAATGTAGTTAACTGTACAATTAACCTAGTTCACGTATAATCATAAGCAGAGGTGTTTCTTTAGTACAACTGTGTAGAGACATTCTAGGTCCCTGGAAACTCCTTTCCTGTCCAGTGCCTCTTCTGCATGTGCTGCCCCTTGAGAACATTCAACCTGGGGCTGCAGGAATCACCTAGGCCAGGTGGTGAGCAAAGTATGGTGTATTTTATGTTCCAGAGCTCCCTGCATGATCTGGCTGAGTTGGGGTTCATTTGAAGATGCACCTTCTTTGGCTTCTTCTCCAGTGCCTCATCATTTCTCCTGGAAGAACTTTCCTACTAAATGACTTGTACATGAATCTTTCTCTTATGTACTGGAGAAACTGATTTAAGACACTAAGAAAACTAAGTTAAGTTGTGATATTTTAGGAAATAATGAAAATATACTCAGTAACATAGGTATAGTGTTGTACAGAGTATTAACTGCAGCTTTGAGAATGTAATTTGGGAATGGGAATGGGAATTTGGATGCAGCAGTTGCTTTGTTTTTCTACACTGCTTTTCAGTTCCTTTTCTACAATTGGACGGTTGAAATTGAAATTTATTAATCTAAATCTCAATCTTACAGTCATTATCACAGATTAGCATTCAGCTTGATACTTGGTGATGTGTACCATAGCAGCTTAGAAAGGGACCGCAACTTTTCAGGTAACCTCTTTTTATATAAAAAAGAAGCAAGAAATGTTAGCTTCTTGCTATTGTGTACTTACCTTTGTATTTGATAATCCTTCCATATTGCAGCACTGTTGTTGCTGGCTTATTACTGAAAATTTAATAGTATTTAATTAAAATCCGGAAATGTGCTTTCAATTCTATTACCCTAAAAAGTGGGGAAAAAAAGAAAAAAAGGCTCATCCTTACCATTTGCATTATACTGGAAACTGTTAAACACTTAATCTTCTCGCATAGTGGTTCTGTGCTTTTAAGAGGATTACATTATTAATTGTTTAATTATTCATTATGCCGCATTTTGCCGTTCAGTACAAAAGCTTTTTTAAAATTAATTTAATGTTTTATCCTTCTTAGCAGTCATTCTTTGTACCGGGCTCTCTGTTCTCTCATGATAGGATGTCGCAGCAAAGAATCAAGAGGATGCCTTGTTGAAAGCTAAGCCTGTAGCTGTAGCAAATAGATCTTTTGCCAGAGCAATGACTCCACACAACACAAGGCAACTGAGTCTTGCTGCACTCCAGAGACTGTGGTTAGAAATATGTCACCAGCGGGAGCATCATTAATCATAATTGTAGGAGTGACAGCCAGTTTCTTGACCTCATTGAGACAGGCAGGGAGGTCAGTGCTTCAAGCAGTTCATCCTTCAGGCAAGGAAAACTATTGGGAAGATTTCCTTTTTGTTATCACTGGCATTTTTATTTAATCCCATCATTTTCCCCACAGTCTGGGCAGAAGTACAAAAGCTTCAAGCAGGCACAGTCTGGCCCTTTTTCTTTTTCTCTCTGCCAAAAGTAACCTTGGCGATTGATGGTTTGGGGAAAAGCTACCACACCCCTTTCCCTCAGCTGTGTTTTCTCTTATCCTGCCTTCCTTCTTTTGTGCTTTTTTTCCTCCTCTTCTCCCTTGGGGTCTAAAGAGCAGATGGGAAGAATCATCCTAAAGGAGCCTGGTGATAGCAGCCCTGCCTGCTTCTTGATGCTGGTTGTAGGGGAAGTATACAACGCAACCTTTGCATGCATGACGATGCATATGCTCCTCCATCAGTGATCAGCCTGGCAGCCTGCTGCTGGAAGGGAGGTGGTGCTGATTTTAGAGTGTCTCAGCCAATGAACTTCATCTGAGGCCCCACAGAGGACTCTTCACAAAGGAAAAACATGGATGAATGAGTGAATTCATTCATTCATTCAAAGAATGAAAAAAGTCTAAGGGCCTTGGCTTATAAATCTGCATGTATATTCAGGCACAAAAGCATATTTGATTTCATACAGAGCATCATCATGATATAATAAAAGACACATGTAACATTAGTGAGTGAATGTGTGAAAGGAATTTTAAATAACTCATTGTATTGCTACTATGTATGCCAGGCACATTGTAGGGTCCTGGGAGTACACACTTAGCAAGTTAGACATGGTCCCACGTATAGAGTGTGGACATTCTTGGGGGATGGAAGATGGGTAAATGAGCAAGTTAAACAGGGAGGAACATTTAAAATAGTGATAAGAAAAAAAGAGATGAGATGAGAACATGTGGCATTGGGGTGGCTGCTTTAGATGTGATAGTCAAGGAATGCGGGCATGGAAGGTGTAGTATAAATGATCATGGTATTTCATGGAATTTTAGGAAGATTCTGAATGTGCTAATTTATCAATAAAAGGGACAGGGTACCACTGATATATGTTTACCGTTATTTAAAGGTGATAATTGTTTTCAGTAAAAATTTTAGATTACTTTCTAATACATTTGATTAGATTTTTTCTTTCAAAAAATTTTTTTTGAAAGATCTTAACAACCTGATCTTAGAACAGATCTCTTCTGTAAACAAGTAGAGTTTTCTTTCTCTTGCAATTTAATTAACCTCTGGTAAGTGGGTATCTTATGAGAGATTTAGGTTTCTTTGCAAAGCTACAACCTTTATTCCAGTCCTAAGAATATGCATGTGTTGGGGGCTTTTAATGCCAGTGTTACTGAAATTAGGACATCTGTTTATATTATGTGTCATGGCTTTTTTTCTCCCTCTCTCAAAGCAGTTTATTTTAAAAACAACAAATGTACTTAGCCATTTTCTTCAAAGAGACCTGAATGATTAAAGCTATTCTCTCTGTCTCTGTCTCTCACTCTCTCTTTTCATTTTTGAAAGATACTACCTTGTTCCTTGCCATCTTAGAGAGGCATTGCAAGATCTCTCTGAGGTCATGTTGTAAGGGTTTTGTTATTTTAATTGTAGAAATTGAAAGTAACATATACCACAGAAGTGTCAAAGAGCCAAATTATCAAATATAGTGATTTAAAATTTCAGTTAATGTGAGTTTTCTGCATGACCACTAACACTGGAACATATAAAGGTAGTGAGTTAATTTATATACAAATAATTGCAATAAATTGCAAATAAAAGCAAAGGAGCTACTTATAAATTTATAGCTGAAGTTTGTTTTGTTTTGTTTTTAAGATTTTATTTTTAAGTAATCTCTACACCCAACTTAGGGCTTAAACCTACAAACCCAAGATGAAAAGTCACATGTTCTACCTACTGAATCAGCCAGGTGCCACCTACAGCTGAAGTTTATTTTGTGAGTATCTTTACTCTTTTGTTTTCATTAACAATAGATACAAATGTTATAGGAAAAATTACATATTTAAATATATAAGCTTTGACTTGTTTCTCAGCTGTATCACTTCTCTTTAGTTTAATCTTTAGGGGTTGTTGAGATGATTATATCTTTAAGAAATTGGAGATTGAGTCTTCTGAGTATTTTTTGGTTAGGCTCATTGCCTATATCTTTAACTGGAAATGGTGGTATCAGTAATCCAGAGGGCATTTTGATAATCAGAAAATCTTCTAGATGATTCTTTTAGCACATAAGGAAATTTTCATCCAGTATTTGGCTCATTGCTTAAGTATCAGGGAATTTAATAAAAGGTTTAGTAATAAGAATGCCGAAAGATCTTTGGAGAGAATTTTATCAAAACCCAGTTCTAGTGCCCTTTCCCTAAAAGATGTCATGACATCAGCGTATCCCATGTCATCTTTTTCTAACTACAAAATAAAGTTGGCTTTGTACATGAATGCAAATCCCCAAATGTATGATGATAGTAAAATTATTTCCTTAAGACACTTTTAATTTTCTGAGGGGAAAACATAAAAATGAAGTCTTTTTTTTCCCAAGGAGTCTTTGAAGAGAATAAAATAAATTACAGGATCTTTTAAATAAATATATTTGTTTATCTTTGGAGACAGGCAAAATTTTGTAGAATGTGGTTAGTGTGAGAAGGGTGTGGTCACAGGATAAAAAGGAGGAAGAAACAAGGAAAACTATTTATAAAAAACAATCAGTAAATTTGAGCTTTGACCTCAAGTTGTTTATGTCAATTAGAGTGTAATTTATGGACCACCTGAATTATTCGTTGCTTTCCTGTTTCTGGCTGATATGCTTGTGTACATTGATGAAGAATTTCCCATACTACTGGCTTCCTTTTCCTTACTTCATTTCTTCTGAATATCATTTTGTGAAATAAGGGAGTTATTTTTAAAAAGCATCTTCCTTATTATAGCATGTCCCTCTTGCCCTAAACAGAGACAGATTGTCGTTATTTACAATACCAACCAAAAGAAAACAAAACAAGAGCTAGGATTTTTTTTTTTATATAGAAATTCTGAATGTATGTAAAACAACATAGTCATATTTTAGTGCAAAGCACATCTTTTAAATGAGAGAGGCTATATCACATTTTAAATTCATCATCATTTAGACTTACAAAATTAATGGGTAAAAGATAAATGTTCTTAAGCATTGAATAAATCTCTAATGTCAGGTTTGATTTTAATACATTGAGTCATCGTTATCCAAAGAAAGACCCTCTCAACCTTTAGTGTTGCTTGGAATGAGACAAGGTTATTTGGTGATTTTCACTTCACTGTTCTGGAAATCAGGTAGTGTTCCTAGACCTGGGATTATTATGATAGAATTGGATACAAATGTGACTTCTTTCCCTATGATTGGAATTTCTAACTCCATTTTCATGGCAAAATGTGGTTTGGGGATATATACAGGCAGGTAGGTAGCATTTCTCCTGGTAAACAGACATTATTAACTTGTGTAAAATATTTTAGTGACATTTTAACATATCAAAGAAAGACAAATGGCTAGGAAAAATGTGCTCCTTCAGCATTCATTTATTGAACATCTGCAGTGTTCTGGGCAACAATGACACTGGTCATTTAGATAGTAAATGAAAAATTAATACTCACATGCTAATTAAGAAAGACAAAGAATAAGACAATAATTATAAAACTGTTGGTGTGTTTTAAAGATAAGGATGTGACCAGGGTGATCTAGTACCACAGAGGGGTCCCTGATATCAGCCTGAGGCAAAGCTTTTCGGAAAACCATGGATCTAATGTTTCTTCAAGAATGAGAGGCAAAGAATGAAGTTCTTGTAGGCAGAAGGAGAGGTCTGTGATGAAAAGCAAGGGCTTAGTGGAACTGTGAGGCACATATGGAGAGCTTCCATTTTCAACAAGTCTAGAAATTAGAGTGGGAGTGGTGAACTGGAGAAGAGGTAGCTCTAGAGGGAAGCTAGATCTGGGGAAGTCTGCATGGAGGAATTCATATTCCTCCCTCAAGATGATTGCAAGTTAGTGGAGGATTTTAAGAAAGGAATAACCTAAGGGCGGCCAGGTAGCTCAGTCAGTTGAACATCCAAGTCTTGATTTTGGCTCAGGTCATGATCCCAGGATTGTGGGATTGAGCCCTGTGTCAGGCTCAGTGCCGGGAATGGAGCCTGCTTAAGATTCTCTCTCTGTCTCTCTCTCTGTGTCTCTCTTTCTTGTGAATGCTCCCCCACTTGTGAATGCACATTCATGAGCACGTGGTCTCTCTCTCTCTCTTTCTAAAATGGAAAGAAAAAATTTAAGGAAAGAATAACCGAATCAGATGTGTGTGTAATGAGAGCACTTTGACAGCACTTTGAGGGTTCCACTTTGAAGTGGAATGGTGGAGATAAGAGGAGACCTGTTCGTAACATTTCCCTTAGGAAGAGGTAAAGGCTTGAACTTCAACAATGTCAATAGCAATTGATACAAAAGTTTTTCACTAAGCAATATTAATGATCTAGAATGAACAAGGCTTGTGACCAGCTGGAGAGAGATGACAAAGAGAGAATGAGATAATAATGGATGGTGGTTCCAGTCACCAAGAAGGAGAATGTAAGAAAATTGGCGGATTTTACAAGGGAAAAGAGTGGATTCTGATTTTGAGGAGCTTGAAGAGCTTTAGAAAGACTCTCAAACAGAGATGTGTGGTAATCAGTGGGATTGGAGTGGATAGAATTGTAAACAACAAATGGAAATATGAGAGTCAGCAATATATGGGTGATCACTGTAGCCATAAATTGAATTTCAAGATTGTCTGGAGGACTGTACCTTTGAGACAACAGGAGGAAACTGAGGTGGGTGGGCAAGGGGGGGGGGTCACAAACCTAATATTTATATAGAGATTTTATATTCAAAAGTATTTTCAAATGCATCATTTTCATGCCCAAAACAGCATTATGAAGGAGGCCTTACTATGCTCACCCTTCCCCATTTATGATGACCAAAGCCCACATAAATTAAGAGAGTTCCATAAATAATGAAGAATAAATCCTAGGGGCGCCTGGCATGGTTAGACGACTGACTTTGACTCAGGTCATGATCTTATGGTTCGTGAGTTTGAGCCCCGCATCAGGCTCTGTGCAGACATCTCAGAGCCTGGAGCCTGCTTCGGATTCTGTGTCTCCCTCTCTCTCTGCTCCTCCTCCACTCACACTCTGTCTCTCTTTCTCTCTCAAAAATAAATAAGTATTAAAACAAAACAATAAATCCTAGCCACAAATCCAGGTCTGTCATCTGCTTTAAATATAATATTCATTTCATTATATCAGAACTGCATTGTGACCACACAGATTAAATTTTATCTAATATCACACACATGTGTTATATTCATGGCATTGTTGAAAAATTCTCTCTTCAGGGCACCTGGTTGGCTCAGTCCATTGAGTGACTCTTGATTTCAGCTCAGGTCATGATTCCAGGGTCCTGAGATCAAGTCCCATGTTGGGCTCCCCACTGAGTGTGGAGCCTGCTTGAGATTCTGTCTCTCTGTCTCTCTCTCTCTGTCTCTCTCTCTCTCTCTCTCTCTCTCTCTCCTTCTCTCCCTCCCTCCCTCTTTCTCTCTCTCTCTGCCCTTCTCCCCCACTCTTTCTCATTCTTAAAAACAAAACAAAACAAAACAAAAAAACTCTCTTCCTCTGTGCTTTTATTTTGACCAAAGGAAAACTTTCTACGGTCAGTATTGTGACAGGCAATAAATAGCAGCTTAGTTACAGTGAGGCACTAACATTGCCTGAGGGAATTCTGAGTTGGTATTTTCAACTGATTTAGTCAGTACAAAACCAATTAACATTTAAGATGGTGGACAATACATTATTAGCTATATTATGGCCCATTTTGCCAATGATTTGGCTTCTGTGTAGGCCTCTCTTGTTGGTTGGTTATTTTAAAATTGATTTATTAGGTAAGGGGAAAACACAAACTAAAATACCTCCAGTGCATTGGAGGTCCATGTCCATCCAATCTTATTGAATCAAAATGTTTGGTCTTTGTGGAACTGTCTGACTAACTTGTTTAAAAAGGATAGAATAATAGCAGAATAATATGCAGTGAAATCTTAAGTGGCTTTACAGAAGGCTGAGAGGAGTCAGATAGTTTCCTTATCCTTTTCCACTCTGAAAAAGTAGATAGTCTCTGATATCAACATATCAAGAAAATAAATATCTTAATGAAGAGAAACATTTGCCAGAATTAGTATAGAGTTAGTTAACATGGGATATATACTTGCCAATTTCATAATCTTAATAGACATTTTTTCAAGAAAGACATATACCTGGCTAAAAAACACATGAAAAGATGTTCAACATCCCTAGTCGTCAGGGAAATGCACATCATAACCACAATGAAATATTACCTCACACCAGTTGGAATGGCTATTACCAAAAACAAAGGAAACAGCAGGTGTTGGACAGGCTGTAGAGAAAAGGGAGCCCTTATACACTGTTGGTAGGAATGCAAAAATTGATGCAGGCACTGTGGAGAACAGTATTGAGGTACCTCAAAAACTTAAAAATAAAACGACCATATGATGCAACTATTCTACTTTTGGGTATTTATCTGAAGCAAATGAAAACACTAACTTGAAAAGATATATGCACCACGTTCACTGCAACATTATTTACAATAGCTAAGATATGGAATGAACCTAAATGTCCAACAATAGATGAATGGATAAAGAAGATGTGGTAAATATATGCAATTGAGTATTACTCAGTCATAAAAGAGGAAAATATTGCCATTTGCAATGACATGGATGAAACTTGAGGGTATTATGCTAAGTGAAGTCAGTCAGACAGAGAAAGACAACTACTGTGTAAGTTCACTTTCATGTAGAATGTACAAACAAAACAAATAACACAAAACAAACCAAACTAAATCAAACCAAACCAGACTCAGATCCAGAGAACAGATTGGTGGTTATCAGTGGGAAAGGGGATTGGGAGGTGGGCGAAATGGGTTAAGGGGTCAATTGTATGGTGATGGATGGTAACTAGGTTCATTGTGGTGATTGCTTTGTAATATATGCAAACATTGAATTATTACATTGTACACTTGAAACTAATAAGGTTATATACAAATCTCACCTCAATGAAAAAATAAGTAAAATACAGTTAGTTGGAAAAAAATCTTAACACTGTTTTCTGGAGATTTCTGTCTGAAAGAAATAACTCTAAAATTCTTTTGGATATAAATAGAGCTACCCATTTATTCTGCTGCATTTTTAATAATGTTGCATTTAATATGCAAAATGATAGGTTTCTGATATTGGTGAGAGGACAAAGTAGAATATGATTTTAAAAGATAAGAAAATAGCACTCTTCTAAATATGGCCACTGCCTAAGTACAGTTGGCTGGTCATAAAATGTGCAATTCAAGCTTTCATATCGATAGTTTAGATTGACAGTACCCTTGGGTTAGTGGAGTGAGCTTCATTTACTGAGAAGTCATAGAAAGTCATGTTGAGTGTCTGAGTAGGTGGCTGTGCTTGAAGGATAATGCTAAAAGGCAAGAGAATAGAAAAACTCGTTCTTATTACGAGAAGTCCACTATAGTCTCCTGCCTGACATACACAGCAGAGGAAAAAAATGGAAACAGACCTCACTTAAAATTCTATCAGGTTTTAAATATTTTTGCTTTAATGTTGTCAGCTTTAGTTCTTTAGTTTCACCAAGTACAAGAAAATGGTGTAAGTCATCTCCTTTGTGGACGAAAACGTGACCAGTTATACAATATAAGAAACCCAGCTTGTAATCCTCTCTTATCCTTACCACTTATATCTTACTGAGCACAGGCAAGGATTTGTGTATTAAAAGTGACTGGAGTGATAAAATGTTTGTTTATTCAATTTCAGAAAGAATGTTTATTTTTCTGTGGCCACAGAGCCAAAGATCATGGTAATATGTTTCATACTCACACACACACACACACACACACACACACGCGCGCGCGCGCTACCATTAAGGAAATCTCTAGATGCTCAGTTTTCTCTGTCACCCAAGAAGTCTGAGCAAGGGCTTGCACAATATTTTGTAGCCATATTTATTGCCATATGTCCATTTCCAAATTACATTGTGTTGTAAGTTGAGATTGTCTGAAGGAGTTTGGCTAACTTCCAACTTGGGAATACCTTTCACAGAGGCGGATGCTAATGGGAATGTGATCCTCTGGTAATGTAAAAGCATTAATATTGTTTTGTATTGAGTTAGCTGGACTCCTAGCTATTGTGTGTGGCAGAAAATACAGTTTATGGTATAGTGACCTAATGTAGCTATCTTTCCAGGCATCTGTCTTGTTAAGCATGTAATTCATCTTTGCAATTCAGGCTGTATGACTTTTTGTTATGGTCTAAACCACTTCTTAGCAAAGCTTCCAAAAATGGACGTTGAAATGAACAGAAAGACAAATGCATCTGTGAATTTATATTATTCTGTAGTCACCTTTATATATTTTATGGCTATCATTTTTATGTCTGTTCATAGAACAAAGCTGTTCTTTAGATCAGTAGTTCCTAAAGCATGGTGACTTGAGCAATGGTATCACCTGGGAATTTGTTAGAAATGCAGATTCTCAGATACCGCCTCAGTCCTGACTGAATCAGAAACTTTCAGAATGAGGCTCCCCAATACTGTATCACAAGCTTTCCATGTGATTCTGATGCTGAGTAAAGTGTGAGAACCACTGCATTAGACCTTTATTTTGAACAGTTATTGAAATACAACAGATGAACTTGTAATAACTTTAAAGTTGTAAACTGATCATCATACATGATACTTCTCTAGAACTTTCTAAGATGAGATATCAAAACTTCTTTATATAATCCAATTAAAATACTAAGTTCTGAAAGTGATGGCTACTTTTATATTTATTTAATAAATGGAGAGAACACAGAATCAAAAAAATTAATTTACTCAGGGGTATGAGGTGACTTCATTACAAGAAAGAAAAGTCTGATTCTAACCAGTTGTCTACTCTACTGTGTCCTAATGATGAAGACAACGGTAACAACACAAAACAGAATTTCTGATGAACATTTTTACCTACTTTTATATAGCTCAAAAAGTCCTGGCTGATAATGTTATAATTGAAAAGGAATAATTTTAGAAACATGGATATTTATAGAAAAAAAACTGCCTGATGACATAATAAAGCAAAAATATACTCTACTCCTGTCCTTCCTTTTTTATTCCCCAAATCACCTGTGCTCTTATGGTGTGACCAACCTGAGAAATAGGAAATGACTAATATGGAGGACTGCTCTTCAGCAGAAAAAATGTTCTTCTGAATTAAGTAAAATATAATGGAGTGATCTTCCAGACATAGTATTTTGTCTATACTTTTCTGATAATGTTGCATAGCTGAATATGATTTTCAGGGTGATCAGCAAGTATGTTTTCATTTTGCTCCTGCAGTTTAATCACACTGTTGGTATTTTGTAATATTAAGTTTTTTTGTTTTTTGTTTTTGTTTTTGTTTTGCTAGTCAGCCTGCAGTATGTTGCGTGATAAGCCCCATCCATACCAACTCTTTAATCAAACTCATTCATGAATACTAAATGTAGAGAAGAAAATAATTGGGGAGGATTACCTTCCTGCCAGAGCCAGCAGTGTTAAATTTCATATTAAAAAAAAAAGAAAAAAAAAAGGAAGGAAGGAATTGTCAAGGCTATAAGTCAGTGGCAGAAACAGGAATTACTGCTACTCAGGGACTATAAATTTTGGAGTGTGAATGTGACTTACCATACATGAATTTTCAGAAATATTAAAATATTTAAAATATCCAGCCAGGATATAGATTATACTAAAGTTACTGAAAATTTGCTTCCAATATATTTTGGCAACTTGTGAAGCAACTTGGGATGCAAGACAGAAGCCAGAAGTAGCCTACAGTGTAAGCAAATGTCTAAAGTAAACATGATCTTTTAGTTTTGAATCAACTTTTTCTACTAAGTTTAGCTACATATTCTCCACAAACCTGTCCACTAACTCTTTTAAAATTCATTCATGGCTAACAACTATTTCAGAAGCAGGGACTCCCTGTTGCTATAGACACAGGCAAGTTCAAGCTCTCTTACTTTATGAGTATCACACATACCAGATAAAAATTTTAAAAATTAGTTTTATAAACTAATGTTACACATTATTAGTAATGCCTTCAAACATGCAACAATCTGTCAAAATGTAATACTGGCAGCTGAAATTTCATCTTAATATTTGGGTTTTGAGACTGAAAATTAACGAATTATATCAGTGATTTCAGAAACCATCCCCAAATGTAGATACCGGATGCTTCAAAAACTGTCAGTGGGGGAAATAAATGGATTGAGTGACTAAAAAAAATCTGTACCATAAAACTGTCTCTATCACATAGATTTTGTGGGTAGCCATGTTGGTCGGGTATTAAGCCATAAGCCAGCTCTTGCTCTAGGGAATAGAAATGTATAGACTATTTTTTGAAATAAAAATTTTCCATTTCTCTATAAAGATTTCTAGCCTGAAATATCTAAAATTTATTTCTGTTAGTCTCCTCTTGAAAAATCTAATAATTATGACTGGACCTTGGGAAAACACGAAGCTGCTTGAGAGTAGTTACAGATGGTTACTGTTGTGGGAACATCGTGTATATATAAACAAGTAATCCCTAGGATTCTTGCCTTTAGTTGAATAAACTGGTAGATTCTGTGATAAATGTCAATACTTGCAATTGTTGAAATTGTTTATTAAAAAAAAAAATCAACCAACATAATTATTTGACCTCATGCACAGATACCGATGATCAACCAGAAAGTTGAAAGATTTTTTTTTTTTTTTGTGCACGGTTTGTTATACTGTTGGTATTGTTTATAGAGATGGCTTTATAAGTTGGCTTTAAATTAATATTTTCTAAGAATTTAAACCTACAATTTTTTCTTGAAGAATGGGATAATATTACCTCTTTTTTAAATGAGGTTCTGAAGATTAGATTCCTTAAATTGCAAGAGTCTGAATAACAAAATTACCAATATGAGTTTTGATACCAGAATTGGACATTTCTCCCTCATTTTCAACAAATGAGCTCTTCTGCTTCAGATTTTCAAAAATCTCAGCATACCACATGTTTCTGATATTTACATGTCTCATAACAAATAGATGCACAATAGAGTAAAAAGAAGTTAAGCCAAGTCTTAAATTATTCCCTATTTATATTGTCCTAATATGCACTACTTTTCAAGACAGACATGGAATTCAAGTTCAAAATTTCTATTTAAAAGAACTTATGAATACATTATTGGATGCGCAAAGCCTGTGAAGTGTAAAATAAATTGTGGGCTGCACTTCCACCCCACTTTGGTGTACAGGGCTTATATCTCATCCCAGAGACACTTGCCTTGTGCCATTGAGCACTTGTCACATAGAATGTACCATATTACACATATCAATTCATTTCAGGATCTGTCATTCTACAGCAAGGCAGACATTTATGCAAATTACATTTGTTCCTGTTATAGGATTAAAATCTTTGTGGGTCTGAAATGTGATACTTTAAAAAATGTGTATGTCTGAAACAGGTTTGCAAATGTGTTAAAGCTGAAATTTGTACACTATACTCTGATTAGCAAAATTTCTCTAACTTATTTGAACTTTCTCATAACCCCTACCCACAGAGTTAGATAAAATGTGCACTTCCTAAGTAAATGTATCTTAGTTTCATCTAGCTTAAGCCCTTCTCCTTTTGGATAAAGATTGAGGCAGTACAGAGCTCAACTGTTTTTACCTTTGTCTGCTGATTCTCAAGATGCTATGTGGGCCAGAGGGAGAGATTGCTGCAGCCTTCCTCAGTGTGTGGGTGGAGAGCTTGCATCTAAGCATGGGCCTTTGTGTGGCCTGCTTGGTTCCTCGTTGACCTCTGTGACAGGTCTGTTATTCCACTTGCTCATTGGGCACACTGCCACCATTTTCTGCAGAGCTGGGAAACCTAGTGACACTTGGAGTAACTCCTGGGCTGAGTTGGCTTCTCCTAAGCTTGTCTTCTATGAATCCTCTGAGTCTCAACCAAATTCTGTTCGTGTTGGCTGTGGCTTTTCATCTCAGTCTCTGACATTGTTCCTCATGATGTTTATTTACCACAGTGCCCCATGGTAGGCACGTTATCTTTTACCTCTCAGCTACTTCCAAAGTCCTCCATTGACGTATCGCATCCCATGGAGGCCAGGGTGATCTCAGTGACACTAGTCCTAGATCTTCCTTTCCCTACATGTGTTATGTTACCACTTTCATGCAGTGGTCAGTTCAAATTGTTGGGAGATATTCTGGGCATACGGTAGGGCATTAGATCCCCTATAGGAACCAAACCCCTTAGATTACTTTCATTCTAAGCTGTCTGGTGTCTTTTTTTTTTTTTTTTTTTTTTAACCATACCTTCTTTCTATTTACACATGCTAGGATGGCAGAAAATGAGGATTGAGATTTTTCTCTTTGTCTCTTTTTTATTTTCCTCTACCCTTGGAAAAAGCTCCTGTTTCATTTTTTTTTCTCTTCTTTCAGGAATGTTTCCTATATTATAACGTTCTTCCTAGAAGACTCCAAGATAACATTTCCTAGGGAGGTATCTAATTACTGAGAAGGAAACTATGTCAGGAAATATTAGAAAATATTACCCTCATTTTTCACAACATTGAGCTTCCATGAATTACTGAATTATATCTTAGGGAAAAATTCTCTAGTGCCATTAAGTTGATATATCTTTTATATATTATATATTTTAGTTCGATAGTTACTAAAATGGCCCAGTCATAAGCAAAGTAAAGAAAATTTTGTGCTCTTGAAACTTTAATGACAAAATTAAGAGATGCCTATGAAGAGATGCTTTACTGAGACCTATAACTGTCATAAATATATACCACATGATTGAGTTTTGAAAAAATATTTTTAATGATATTTATTTGATGCTTTTTATTTTTTAAAGTAGTCTGACATTCACTGTCTTATTTAATCTTTCCAACATTCTTGTGATATAGACAAGACAGATGTTATTATCCCATATTAAATATAGATGGGGTAATTAAAATTTTAAAATAATTCAGTGAATTGCTCTGTATCACATGGTAAATTGATGTTTGTATTGGAGCAAGGAAGGATCTGTGTTCACGTTTCTAATTTGGTAGTCTTTTCCTTGAAATTATGTTTGCAATATTTTATTACTTGACCAAAAAAAAAAAAAAAAAGTAAATGAAACCACCTTTTCTTGTTTTCTTGAAAAGGGAGTTGGTGATATGCCTGCTTTCCCACATAGAGCTTATATATCTCTGCAAGAGTCTTTAACCCAGCTTGCCCTTGCTTCAAATCCAGGTGGGATTCTTTCTCTGTTGGGCTAGAGTCCTGCCCTGTACGCATCCCAGCCTTCCCATTCCAGGGCTTCTCTGTACATTCTCATCATCTCCTTTCTTGACCCATCAACTCGCTTACAGTCTTTATCACTTGGAAGTGACATTTATTGTTGCCCTTCCGACTCTGACTTCTGTCTTCTCTCCATGGTCATGTTGTTTTACTCACACACTTGTTGAAGCTACCTGGTCCTTGATGTCCTACTCCATTTCTCATAAACTGTTATCTCTGATCTAATCCAGCATAAATGTAAATCATTTCAAAAAAAGTTTTACTCTACACCTTAGATAAATTGTTAAGTTTATACACTATATCGGCTTGGATGACTGATTATGCTAAGAATGTCCAACACTGTTTTGCCTTGCTATGTTCAAATCTACATTGTGTTCTTTAGTTTTGGTAAATCTGGGAAACCAGCACTTTGTTCAGAGTAGACAATAATTCATCACAGTGAATAGAAAGAAGAGTGATTAAATTCTGTTTATCACCCTCCATATCAGCCAGCATCGAGGAAGGAAACAGATGGCACACTTGAAAGAAACTATTTACTAAGGTGTGGGCAGGATTTCAGGAATGAAATAAGATATGGTGTGTTCAGCAGTTTCTAGGATCATCCCTAATGATCCTGACTTTGTGGTAGTTACTACCTTATATAGTTTCATCCTCTTGCTTAGATTGTTTACAAGCAAAGAGTATCTCAACTAAAAATATATCACTTGATCCTGACTTCTATCTTCCTAGAAAACTTTCTTTTGTTGGTTTTGATGAAGCAAGTAGCCATCTTGGGGAAGCCCACATGGTAAGGAACTGAGGGAAGCCTCTGGTCAACAGCCAGCAAGGAGCTGAGGCCCTCACATCAACAGCCCAAAAGGAATTAAATATAGCCTACAATGATGTAAATGAATTCGAAGTAGATCATTCCTTAGTTGATCCTGCAAAGGAGCACCAGTCCTGGTCAACATCTTGATTACAGATTCTTGGGAGACACAGAAGCCCAGGATTCAGTTAAACTACCCCTGATTTTTGACCCATAGAATCTTTGAGATAATGAATGCATACTGTTTCAAGCCACTAAGTTCATGACAATTTCTTATGTAGCAATGGATACTCAGTATAGATGATAAATTTGGAAACCACTACCACCCAGAAGTCTGAAGGGGAAAGAGGACAAGGCAATTAGTAGACCTGGAGAACATAACTATATGGAGACAGGTAACTGGCAGGAGCTGTGGCCTTTGGGAGAGAAACAGCTGAGTCAAAGCAACTAGCAGGAGGTGGGTAGGGGAAAAAATGCCTATCCTCACTCTCCTACTGCCCTTGAATTTCCTGCTAGTACTTTATTTTGGCCTAGCTGAGCCAAATGTGAGAGGAAGCCCATTATTGCAGTCTGTAGGGGTCATCTTCTGGGGCACAAAGCATGATGGACAGTGCATTCATTCCTTAGGGTCGCAGAGTATGACAAACTGGGTGGCTTAAAACAACAGAAATATTTTATTTTGCAGTTTCGTATGTTGGAAGTCTGAAATCAAGGGGTCGGGAGGAATGCTGAAGTCTCTGAAACCTAAAGGGGAGAACCCTTCCTTGCCTCTTCCTGGATTTTGGTGATTTGCTGGCCATCCTTGATGCCCCCTGGCTTATAGCTGCTTTAGTCTCTCTCTCTGTCATCACACAATGTTCTCCTCTCTTGTGTGTCTGTGTCCTTTTCTTATGAGGACACCCGTCAGATTGAATTAGGGCCTACCCTAATTCAGTATGACCTCATTTTAAATTTGATGACCTCTACAAAGATCCTAATTCCCATTATCTGGAATTAGCATATCGACATATCTTTTGCAGGGGGGTAAAATTCAACCCATAACAGGGACGGGTGTATGTCTTGAGGGACAAACAGAAAAGATCCAGGATGTGAGGAAAAATGTATGTTCTAAGTACTTGTATATGATGCTGATATGAAACATAAGCCTGTCACTAATAAAAGGAATTGAATGAGCATTTTCTCATCATTCTTGAGGACAGATTTCTTTTATAATCTATGCTTTGTGAGGAAGAGCTATCAAAGGAGAGTAACTAGTGCAGGCTGTTTGAACACCTATAGACACAGAAGACAGTTTTGTTGCCTTTATTGAATGTACCGCCTTGGGCTTTGAAATTGGCATGCTTTTTATAAATCTCCCCAAACCACTGAAATAAGATTCATACAATTTTGAAAGTTGTGGGAAGAGGGAACTACATCACCTATAGTAACTCCATCTTACATGGCAGAATATCTAGACTTGTGAAATGCATTTTATAAAGTATCAAGCTTTGCATTTCTTTTTTTAACTTTGCATATTTATTTATTTTTTTAATTGAACATTTTTTTCATGTTTAGTTATTTTTAGAGAGAGGTGCTGAGGGGGGAGAGAGAGAGAGAGAAAGAGAGGGGAAGTTGAGGAAGAGCAGAGAGAGGGAGACACAGAATCCAAGCAAGCTCTAGGCTCTGAGCTGTCAGCACAGAAGCCCAACATGGGGCTCAAACCCGTGAACTGCGAGACCATGACCTGAGCCGAAGTCGATGCTTAACCAACTGAGCCACCCAGGTGCCCCTTAACTTTGCATATTTAGATTGGAGAATAATTCCTAGCAGGAAGAAAATTTTCATGAATTTTGTGGCTATATTTTTATTTTATGGAGACCTTTCATGGCATTCATTGGAAAGTATTTGCAGTTTAGTTACCGTATTTTTTTCTCTGCATAAACTCTCACAATTATTTTTTTTCTCTAAAAATAATTGGGTAAGTTTTAGTGGCATAAGAAAGTAGGAAATATCCCATTTTCAAATTTTAGGACTTCCATATTTAGGTTTTAATTGTTTAATCTGGAGGATAACTTCGGTAATTTAAAGTTGTAGTGAAAGGCACTGTAAGCATTCAAACCTACAATCAGTTTACAAAAAATATGCCAGTTCTGAATTTATTGACCATCTGTCAGTCTTCACTCACTACTAGCTAGCTGTCAGTGTTTATTATTTGATGCACTCGGTAATGAGTCACTGCAAAGAACAACCCATATCTCCATCACAATGATTAATGAGGTCATTGTCTATCTACAACCACCTCAGCCATCATTCTTTCCTTCCAGGCATGGGTAAATGGCAATCTCCAAATCAAAAGGAGATTCCCAGAGCCATCCCAAAGCACAGAGTTACTTGTGTACTGTGCTAATTCAACTGGCATGTAATAAATTCAGTTACATTCCAGCATTCTATGAGAATGCTTTTCAAGAGTAATCATTAAAAAGGACATCCTAAAATTTCAGGGCTTGTTTTTATACACACACACACACACACACACACACACACACACACACACACCCTATTTACTTATATGTTTATAATGTACACCATTTAAAAAAATAATTAAATCTACAACTGACAAAGTGATATCTTGGGATATTGCTGGCTCTGATCTAGTTTTTGTTAGATACACAGATATACTTAAAGCAAATGCAGGAAGGAATTCTTAATTGTGAAACAGTTTTAACAGTAGAAAGGCATGGCCACTTGAGTTAGGCATATCAGAATCTGCCACCAGTTAGCTGTGATGTGTCGTACAGCTACAATTCTTTTATTTTCAGTGTCTTTGCACTTAAAATATGGATAATTTTCAATAGCTGGTATGTTAGTACTATTAAATAGTTGAGATTACAAAGCCTGTGGTGTATAGAGGCACTCAATAAATGTCTGTCTTGACTCGTGGTATTGGTGGCAATAAGAAGTAGAGTTCAGGGATCAGGGAAAAAGGACTTAGGAAAAAATCTGAAGTCCAAGGTTCAATAAGGTTAATCTCAACGTAAGAAAGTTCTGTTATTTCTATCTTTAGAAGATCAAGCTGTTATGGTTTAGGACAACAAACCCTAGGATTTAGGTAGGGGTAGTTGATAATTGCTTTTATTTGTTTTAAGATTTTTTTTTTCAATGTTTATTTATTTTTGGGACAGAGAGAGACAGAGCATGAACGGGGGAGGGGCAGAGAGAGAGGGAGACACAGAATCGGAAACAGGCTCCAGGCTCTGAGCCATCATCCCAGAGCCTGACGTGGGGCTCGAACTCACGGAGCACGAGATCGTGACCTGGCTGAAGTCGGACGCTTAACCGACTGCGCCACCCAGGTGCCCCAATAATTGCTTTTATTTGTTTTAAAGGATACAAACAGGCTTAGGAGAGAGAGCAAAATATAGAGACAAAATGAATAAGAGTATATGTCTGTCTGTCTAGGGTACACGAGTATATACTTGGAATGTGTCTATACATGTGTACTATTCTTAAAATAGAAGAAAAGCTATCAAATGGGAGATGGAAGCCATCTTGAGAGATTCATCATCATCATCATCATCATCATCATCATCATCGTCATCGAAACAGAAGGAACAAATATGGTTGTACCTAGATGAGAGCTGTACCATGTCAACAAGATGACTCTAGAGGGTGTCTTTAACATGGCTAGGAGACACATACCTAGTCTCCTTAGTAATGCATGACAAAGACCCTGCTTCCAGAAAAGTTACTGTTATTACCTGGATGCCCATGTACAGAATATACAATACACTCATAAGCAGGTAATGTAAGTGCCATGAAAGGAGAAGTTCGGTCCAGGATGAGGATGTTTACTTTGATTAGACTAACTGAAAATTAGATGTATACCTTCTCTAAATGGGAAAAAAAATCCAATATTTGAAGTGAAATAGCTCTTCTTCAGGCTGCGTGCAATGAGATGAGCCTCCAGGTTCTCATGTTAGGCATATATATTATTAAATAACCTGGATATTGGATATAACTTAATGATTTAACTTTGGGTTCTTCCATCATTCACTTTAATATGCTGGACCTGGAATTATCATTTTGTGAATTTGTATCCTTTTAATATTTCTTAATATTTAAATAGAAAATGTTGAGTTTTTTTGATTAGTGGCTCTTATCTAACACTGTTTTTCTATCAACTAAACCTCTAAGAATTAAGGCCAGTATTACTGGAGTCTGTTTTACCTGAAAAGCTCTGATAGGTGGCTTGAAGCTAGCAGAAATGCTCAGCATAGAAGTAGGAAACAGCATGTCCCAAGAGCAATTTATGGTGAGGAGAGATTATCCCTAGGGCAAAGTCTGCTGACTGTTACCAGTCTTCAATATCTTTGATGCATTTATCAGGACCACCACATGTTAGTTTGTCTGACTCAGTGGTATAGAAACTTGATTCTTGTCAGTATTCTAGAGACATCCAAACCTTAAGGGGTTAGTTTATACTAACCAAACTTAGATGAGAATAAAATATTTATCGGAATGTATTTTATTAATACTGGGGAAATTGTCAGGTATATTAGAATATTTGTGCAGTCTCTGAAAGCAAATTTTCATGGAAGCAAAATTAAATCTAAAGGTAGTCTGGTAAGAAAAAAAAAAGAGGAAAAGATTTAGGAGGAAAAGATTTAGGAGGAAAAGATTTAGGAGGAAGAGATCTAGGAGGAAAAGATTTAGGTGGAGAGTGAAAATGTTTATTAACAAAAAGGAAAAACATGCAGACTATGTGTAGTAAAAAAATCTCATGATTTGGGTGTTGATAATTTGAATTAGTGATGTTATTTTTGATCATGACTAATGTGGAGATAATGATACTTTAGCCTAAGCTGGAGTTACATATACATAATCTATTAAAAATAATAGACCTAGGAAATTAAATGAAATGTATATAAGGAGCAAGTAGTTTAATATATATTAAGAGCAGAACATCATCATTTGAATATAATGTGTTAACTGGAAATGTAATCAGAATTTAAGAAATATAGTCAGTATCAAAACAGTTTGTCTTAAGAATAATAGAATTTTAGGTCTTCAACCTCAAGAGATGATATTATCTATCTCTTTCCTTTTACAGATAAATCATCAGTGTGAGTGATGGTTATTAACTCACCCAGTATCACATAACTAATTAGTATTGAGCTGAATCTGGACACTGGGTCTCCTGACTATTAGACTTCTAGAGCTTCAGTTGATCCACTTATCCAAATCATCTCAGATCTATACAGGCAGGAAAATGCATCCAGCAAGACCAATTAGCTTGTTTTAATACAAATATTTGAAAGCTGTAACTTTAATTTATTAACAATTAATATGTAATTAGACATTTTACTAATATCTCATTCACTCCATAAAGGTAAAATTTTGCTCTGTAACCGAAAAGTAAATAAATTTTCCAGTATCATAAAATGGTAAATGTGATACTTAGTTTTGTATGTCAATTGACTTACTAGCCTAAGGGATGTCCAGATAGCCTGTAAAACATTAGTCTGGGTGTGTCTGTGAGGGTATTTTTGGAAGAGATTAACGTTTGATTCCATAGACTGAGTAGAGAGATTCACCTTTACCAATGTGGGTGAGCATCCGTCAATCTGCTGTGGGGTTGAATAGAACAAAAAGGTGGGGGAAAGGTGAATTTACTCTCTTTGCTTGAACTGGGACCTCCATCTTCTCTTGCCCTCAGATGTTGGGCTCCTGGTTCACAGACTGAATTATGCCAGACTCAGACTGGACTATCCCACCAGCTTTCCTGGTTCCCCAGCTTGCAGAAGGCATATTGTAGGACTTCTTGACCTCCATAACTGCATGAGTCAATTCCTGTAATAAATCTCTCCCTACCCCCCCCCATATATATGTATGTGTGTGTGTGTGTGTGTGTGTGTGTGTGTGTGTGTGTGTATAAAAGCCAGGTTCTCTCTCTCTCTCTCTCTCTCTCTCTCTCTCTCTCTCTATATATATATATATATATATGTCAGGGTCTCTCTCCATATCTATCTATCTATCTATCTATCTATCTATCTATCTATCTATCTATCTATCTATCTCAGGGTTCTCCAGAGAAACAGACCCAATAGGATATATCCTATATATATATATATCACATGTATATATATATATATATATATATATATATACACACACACACACACACACACACACACACACAGAGGAATATATATACAATAGGATATATTTATATATCCTATATATTGGTTATATCCTATATATATAGGAGATTATATACATAATCTCCTATTGGTTCTGTTTCTCTGGGGAACCCTGACTTATATAGTAAACTTTTCAAATTTTTTTTTATGGCTCATTTGGCACTCTATTGAGCTTTTCAGAAAATTTGTGTTGAAAATAGAAGTAAAGTGGTATCATAAAAGTCAAAATATAAGGGTCCTGAGGAAAAGAATAAATTACAATTTTGAAAAAAGTCCCGAACTTCCAAGTGTATAGAAAAGCACCTTTGAAGACATTTCCCCACATACTTTTTTAGTGACGAAGAGTTATCTCTTCTGGATTCCCTACTATTGTGCCAATAACAAATTTAATTGTAAAAATATAAAGTGATTTCTTCAATTTTCTTTGTAGCTTCACCGTGACGTAGACCTTGAGGTTTCTACAGAAGCAGGGTGACTTTAAAAAGAAAGATATAAACATAAGACTTGTTAGTGAATATATCTAGACATTCTTCTCTTATTTTTCAGGTACACTCAGACAATGTTACTTGACTAATCTTGTTCTTGGTAGGTTCCAGTCTCCTGTTTCCTATTAGAGACTGTCAGTTTTGTCAGGATTCAGTGTTCTCTGTGCTGGAGTTTTAATGCAGTTCTAAAATTATGTTTCAAGCACATGCTATCTCATGATGATTACCTAGCTTGTAAAAAGATATATATAACAGATAACAACATTTTCTTCTAATGCCTAGTTCAGTGGTTTCCCTTAACATCAGTTGTTAGATAAACAAATTAAAAATCAGCTTTTTCACAGGATGCCTGTGTTGGTTAAGCATCTGACTCTTGTTGGCTCAGGATATCATCTCAAAGTTCCTGAGTTTGAGCCCTGCATTGGGCTCAGTACTGACAGCTCAGAGCCTGCCTGGGATTCTTACTCTCCTGCTGTCTCCCCCTGCTACACTTGCTCAAAAATAAAAAAAATAAACTGAAAAAAATCAGCTTAGGGGCACCTGGGTGGCTCAGCCAGTTAAGCATCTGACTTTGGCTTAGGTCCTGATCTCCCAGCTTGTGGAGGTGAGCCCTGCATCAGGCTCACTGCTGTCAGTGCAGAGCCTGCTTCAGAGTCCCTCTCTCCCTGCCCCTCCCCTGCTCGCTCGCGCTCTCTCTTTCTCTCTCTCTCTCTCTCTCTCTCTCAAAAATAAAAACACATAAAAAAAGGTAGTTTATTCACAATTAGTAACAAATGCTACCATATGATTAGGTCTAATAAATGTAGAAATAATCAGAAAATCACCATTTGGCGACCTCTTTAATAATAGTTGTTTTAGGTATAAGTCATCATTGCATGATAAAATTAGTGGAGAAAAAAAATGTAGTAAGCAAGAGGACATTTGCATTGTCTTAAAAGATTTCCTGGAGCACGTGGATGACTCAGTTGTTGAAGCTTCTGACTCCTGATTTCCACTCAGGTCATGATCTCATGGTTTGTGAGTTTGAGTTCTCACCCTAGTCTGGATGACAGCATGGAACCTGCTTGGGATTCTCTCCCTCTCTCACTGCCCCTCACCTGCCCATGTGTCACATGCATGCACACATCTGCTCTCTCAAAATAACAAACATTTACAAAATGGGGAAAATGAGTAACTGTGCAGTGGAAATGCCTGACATACCACCTTAATCTAGTGGTCAAAATTAATATCATCATTAACGGGACAGGTTGACTTCATGCGTCTCTTGATATAATGCAATAACAATACATCACTTTTGTGTTATTTTGGCAAAAGGGTATAAACTGAATCTAACTGTGAGGAAACTTTGGGGAAACCGAAATTAAGGAACATTTTATAAAATCACTGGCCCATATTCTCTAAAATGTCAAAGTTAAGAAAGACAAAAAAGGATAGAGACAATTTTCCAGATTAAAGGAGACTAAAGTGATCCTTACAGTTAAATGTGTAACCCTAGATTGGATTTTAGACCAGAGTGGTTTTTTTTTTTCTTTTGCTGTGAAGGACAATAGTGGGATAAGTGATAAAATTTGAGTAAGGTCTATAAATATCATTTGCAGATTTGCAGAATCATAGTGAAAGATATATGAATATTATTGTACTATTTTTGTAACTTTTAGATCTTAGATAAAATGAATGAACAGTTTTTCAAAAGGTCATTGCCAGCCTTGTAAGATTTGGATGTATTCAATGGTTATCTTTGATCTGTTTTCTCCTTCTACTCAGTTCTTACTTTGCTTTCTGATGCCCCATCCTTCTAAGATGCTTAAGTAGACAAGTTTTGTATGTCAAGATCCTTACAAGAACTTTTTGTTTTCATTTTTTTGTTAACTGTTCTCACCTAGGCTTTTCTTTTTTTAAACTAGATGATTACTCATATAAAAAGACCTTTAAAATTATAAAAAGAAATATTGCTGGTTGAATTTCAGACATCATACCTGGTAGTACACATAGTTAAGGACATGTGCTTATGCCTGTCTTTGAATCTCTGATAGGTGGGTTGGCTGCTTCCCCTCTATCTGTAAGGACAGCCCTAATTTACAGTCTCTGTGATTTTCATCTCATGTTTACTCACGTCTACTGATACAGCTCCATAGGCAGACAGTTCTGCTGTCTTCTTATTGCTTACTTTGTTATTTCACTGTGATATTTGTTGAATGTCATTGAATTGCATAGACTTTTTCCATGGCGATGTTTGTGAAAAATCAGAAATACTATATTTAGTAGATACAAATTATTATTCTCTCTTTTCTGGGATCATAAGTCATATTCCTCATTTAAGAAAATTCAACAAATGTGAATTAATGGAAACAAAATACAAATTCCTTTTTATTAACAGCTGACTCTTTCCCCTTGGTATTTGCTTCTGAGAAGTTCTCATTACAAATTTTTAGCCTGAGGTCTGCTGAAAATCATTCAGACCCTTTAGAAATGTAGGTGTCAAATCCTTCCAGATGTATACTTGAACACTCTAGCCTTGTTTGAAACATTTATTCCCCTTGGACCTTTCAGTGCCATGCTTTTAATCACTTTGCCTTGAAGAACTTGCTTTTTTTGTTTTTTTTTTTTTTCATTCTTTTTGACTAATAGCCTTGGAGTTTTATTTTATTCTCTTTGCCCTTCCCTGTACAAATTCACTTCCGTCAGATTCTTTCAGTATCACGGGAATAAACACTGCATCAACTCAGCCCCCCCTCCTTTAAAATACAGGACACATTTTTGTGAGGAGGTAGCGATGGCAGTGTGTGTTGACACCTCCAAAGCGATATGGAGATAGTACCTGGGTCATTCATCACCAAACCTTTTTTCAGGTTTAAGTTAGTATAAGCTTCACACAGAACCATAAACTCCTAAATACTTTTCCATGTGTCTGCATTATAATGACTAATAATTGAATTGGGAACGTCTTTTTAAAAATTTGTTACTTCATGTTGTTATTTCTTTAATTTCTTTTGTAGCCCTGGAAGTATTTCTGTATTCAGTAATCAAAGTGTTCACTCCACATATTAATTTACCATTTTCCCTTTTACTCATTCAAAGTCCTTTGGTTTATTAGCCTTTTTCTTTAGATATCAATATCTTAGGTATAGATAACTAGTCATTTTGCCATTTTAGTGGTCTTAGGTTTGCTAAATTATTCCCATTTACAGTTATTCTGGTATTTCAGACTGATTACATATTCTCAGCGTCTCCCCTTGAATTTGTTATTTTCTGCGGGGTTTTTAATGCAGTCAGTTCCTCAGCACAGAAGTACTTTCAGCGTGTTGCAAGAGAAACTCCTCTGGGTGGGGCATGTGTGAAAGATGGATGACAGCTGGATGCTTAAGCAGCCGCTTGATGGCAAATGGAGGAGGGAACTTTTGAGTATGTGAGCAGAAGGACACAGTGAAGCAAAACTCAAGCAGTGAGGCATGGCTGTGAAACCCTGGGACATGTCAGCAAGACCTGCTGCAACCGGAAATCAGGGTCTCATTTAGAAATTGAAAACAACTGGGGCGCCTGGGTGGCGCAGTCGGTTAAGCGTCCGACTTCAGCCAGGTCACGATCTCGCGGTCCGGGAGTTCGAGCCCCGCGTCGGGCTCTGGGCTGATGGCTCAGAGCCTGGAGCCTGTTTCCGATTCTGTGTCTCCCTCTCTCTCTGCCCCTCCCTCATTCATGCTCTGTCTCTCTCTGTCCCAAAAATAAATAAACGTTGAAAAAAAAAAAAAGAAATTGAAAACAACATCTAACTTCACTGTCTCTGAAGGCAAGTCTTTTTAAAACAAGGCACACTAACTGCTTGTTTTGTAATCAGGGGCAGGCTTTTGTTCACCAGAAAAGCAATCCTTGCTGGTTGGGTATTAATTTAAAATTTAATTCAAAAGTTCTTATATCTGAACCTTTTAGTAGAGTGCACATTTACAAAGACATTTAATTCACAGTGTGAAATGCGCTTACTTTTAGTAGGTTCATAAGTATACATGTGGTACTATGATGTTATTGCCCTGTAGACAATTTGTAGAAAGATTTGGAAAAAACTTTCATGCACACAATTCTATAGAGTAACTATTTCAAGTATATGTACAATCAAACAAAAATCATTGTCAAATATATCTAGAGTCAGGCAAAGGACATGGTATATATGAACTACAATACTAAGAAATTGGGCAGTCTAGAAATTACATATGAAATTTAAGAATGTATATGTCTGTGGCTAAAATATAGGGATTAACATTTGAGGTTTAAAACCTCACACTTTTTAATATATATATATTTCCTGTATTACCTCCAAACAAACATCTATTGATTCACCTAAAGCAAATATTTATTGGGTATAAAATTTGTATGGCAGTGGGCTAAGCATTTATTGGGAGAGCATACTAAACAATGCTAAGTTTTTTAAGGTGCTATCACTCTATTAGAAGGTAAAATAGCATGTCAATAGAGTGTGGTGTAAGAGGAATATGAATTAAAACCCCACATTTGAGCTAGTATACAGGGTGGCAGTTTAGGGGACGAGTTGGTGCTGGAGAAGTGAATAAAAAAAATATCTTCATTGTGAGAGTGGCCAGCACCATCAGTAGGGCCATGAGGAGCTACAAAATGTTATGAGGAGCTACAAAAATGCCTCAGATTCCATGGGATTGTCTAGGCATAAATGGTGGCCGAATCCAGGATTAGGTCCATTATATAAGGGATTTACCTTCTGGAAGTATACAGAAGTCTTCAAGAGCCTGATAATATCCTCTTTTATGAAGGAGTCTGTTATTGGAGAAATCAAATCACACGGGTAAAGTAAGTTACAGGTAAAACCTAGGGAACTGCAGGATATTTTTATGGGACCCAGGTGCTCTCACTGCAGACTCAGACAAGTTAGCTACCCAGCCAGTATACAGAATCATGGGTGTTCGGAACTTGACCTATGATTTTCCTGGAGACTGAGTGTACCTATACCGGGGTTGGTGATGTTCCAGAGTGTTGAGGACTGCCTCTTGCTAGGAGAATGACTGGAATCCCGTAGAGCCATGGACAGTCAGATATCCAGATTGGTCTAAGCATTCCATCTTCCCCTTACTATAGATGACCTACAGATGATGTTGCCGGCACTCAAAGGTTTTGTTTTATGGAAACCTTCTCAGCTCAGTAATACTGATTGACGTTATATTTATATATATATATATATATATATATATATATATATATATTTTAAATTTGTTATATTACACATAAAAATATGTGTGTATGTATGTATCTCTGTATTTACACCTATCTGTCCATCTATGTATATATCATCATTTATTGAATCTGGCAAATCTTTGCACGGTGATTTTGTTGTATCCTTAAAGATAAATTACTAGATTCTGAAGAGGGGAGGCATATTTAAATTTTGATACATACCATCTAACATCTCTATAGGAAATTTTTATTTGTTTATGTTCCCACAACAGTATCTGAAAATGCCTGTTACCTATATGTTTACAGTCATTTCTTGTCTTTTTGTTTTCAGTCTTTTTATTTATTTTATTTTTTTATTTTATTTTATTTTATTTTTTTATTTTATTTTCTTCTTTTTTATTTTATTTTATTTTTTAACACTGATTCATTTTTGAGATGCAGAGACAGAGCATGAGCAGGGACAGACAGACAGAGAGGGAGACAAAGAATCAGAAGCAGGATCCAGGCTCTGAACTGTCAGCACAGAGCCCAATGTGGGGCTCGAACCCACAAACTGCAAGAATATCACCTGAGCCGAAGTTGGGCGCTCAACTGGCTCAACGCCACTCAGGTGCCCATCAGGCTTTTTAATCTTGGACAATTTGATGGATAGAAATAGTATATCACTAGTGCTTTAGTTTACTTTTTCTCTGGTAGAACTCACATTCATTTTGCATATTTATTGACCATTTATCCTTTCTTTTTGGTAAATTTCTAATCCATAACCTTTGCTTCTTTCTCTATTAGGGTAGTCATATATTGCCTACAGATTTATAAGCGCACTTTATAGAACAGTGCCAAGGGTATGCATTCATTCAAAAAAATATTAAGTAACTTCTTAGTGCTAGGTACTATGGTAGGAGTTATAATATCAATTTTCTGATCAATTGCAGTTCAATTTTGATTATGGTATTTTGTCATACAGAAGTTTTTATTTTATTTAAGTAACATTTACTAATCTTTTAATCAACTCTGGCTTTATTCTCATGCTAGAATAGTTACTCTGCCACAGAAAATTATGGATTAATGTAAAGCTAAGTTTTTTTAATTTAAAAACTAACTTTCTTTGTAACATTATTATTTATATTGTGTATATTTATATGTTTAATCCATTTGGAACTTGGAATTGTTGTATACTCAGTATGAAGTAGAAATTCAACTTCTTTATCCTAGCGACTTCAGTTATCCTAATTTCTTTTATTTATTAATAAAATTGTTGCAGCCATATAAAATATTACCTTGTCATACATTTGATTCCCATACATATTTGAGATTTTTTTGGTTCCCTATCATTTTATCCATCTGTGTATCCATCCATGTGTCTATTCCTCAACATTATTGGATACCATTGTATTGGGAAATTTTAAATGTTTTATTAGTCAATGGTATTCTTTTTCTCCTTCCTTTCTTTCTTCTTTTTATTTCTTTTTTACTATCAGTGGCAAAAAGTTTTGTTATTGGCCTTATTCTGGCCTTATATAAAAATTAGGATTTTTATTTACTTATTATTTCTGTGTGCTCCAAAGCATTTTACCCAGCATAAAATTATCCTTTTTTTTAATAATCAATTAAGCATAATTTCCTTTTCATGAGGTGTTTTGTTTGGAGGGGTAGTTTTCTTACAACTTTCTAATTTCTTCTTATAGCTTTTAGTATAATTGAGGTTTTTATATCCATTTGAATCACATAAGTGTTTTATTTTCCTAGAAATCACCCATTTCATCCAGATTCTCAGATTTACTATCAGAGAGTTGTACAAAAAGTTTTTAGAGCTCTTTGATTCCTGGGCAACTGTGGATATACGTATATACATGTATACATACATATATACACACACATATATATGTATGTGTATATATATATATATATATATATATATGTCTTGATTAAGTTAGCATTTTTTTTATTACACTATTTTGCTAAAAAAAACTAACTCTTGAGTTTTGTATCTGTCTTCTGATTTTGGATCTGTTTTATATTTTATAATTAATGAAACCCTTCTTTGTACTTCTTCATATATATAAACATTTACAAGTACTGAAAGACTTGGAATATGTGAGTACTTTGTATTGCACTGTATTAATGTTCACTAATATTTACTGCCCCTTACTGAAAGAGGAATATATTTCTCTGCACTGTTGCCTATTGATGTGACCATGTGGCTTGCTTTGAGTAATGAAATATGAGAATAGATGTTATTGTAGTTGAAAACCAGGTGAGCTAGCTCTCAATTTGCCTTGTTCTTTTTATCCCCCTGCCATCACAACCAGCCATGTTTCATATGGAGGCTGTCACCAGTCTGGCTCCCACAATGAAGGTAATATGATGCAGGGAAAAACTGGATATGCAGAGTTAGAGAGAAATAAGCCTTTGCTGTTGTAAGCCACTGGGGTTTGGGGTTTGTTTCCTGTAGCAGCATAACCTAGACTGTCTTGTCTGACATACTTCTTTGCTGAAACAAACAAAAAACAAGAACTTCAAGAGTCAAATTAATAGATGAGTTGAATGAGAAAAGAGTTTCTTGATATACAGATTGTTGTGCCATTGGGCAGAAATTTGGAGCACATTTTTAAAACTCAACTTCTGAATTAGAAAGACATAGGTTTAGTACCCTGTTCTGCTACTTACTAGACATAAGTAAAGTTGAAAATATCACCTAACTTCTTTAAGATTTATTTCTGCTCTTGTAAATTGGGAATTATAAATTATAAATTCCTCATTTGTAAATGATAACATTTATATTATTTAGTCCTGGTAGAAAAACATGAATGAAATGAAAGGTGTGAAGTCCCTGGCATACAGCGAATACTTAAATGGTGGTTACAACTTTGTTGACACTACTGACGATATGCTGATACTGCTTAGCACTTGGCAAGTATCTTTTTCTTGTCATGTGTACTTGGGCTTCTTGGAATTTGTATTTGGCTTTGGAGATATTTGTAATTTTCAAATACCATAATAACTTACTTATATTATTCTTTAACTTTTTATCTGCTACTATTTTCAACATTCTGTTTTATTTGGGGAGAACATGACTTCCTTCATCTGGGTTTTAAATTTATTATACTATTGATTATCTTGAAGTTTAAAATTTCTGAAATTTTTTCATGCCATACCATTTTTTAAAGGATAAGAGATACATGTATACATAACTTCCTAAGTCATCAGGAGGTAAGCACAAGCAATATATATGTATATGTGTGTGTGTGTGTGTATGTGTGTGTGTGTGTATATATATATATATATACACACGTATATATACATATATATATATATATATACACACGTATATATACATATATATATATATATATATATATAAACGTTTATTCATTTTTTGATAGAGACAGAGCGTGAGTGGGGGAGGGGCAGAGAGAGAGGGAGACACAGAATCCGAAGCAGGCTTCAGGCTTTGAACTGACAGCACAGAGCCCGATGTGGGGCTCGAACTCATGGATCATGAGATCATGACCTGAGCTGAAGTCGGACGCTTAACTGACTGAGCCACCCAGGCGCTCCGCAGTATATTTTGAAGATGCCACAACATGAAAGGTTTTCACCAGAGGGTGTGGTAACAAGATTTGATGAACTCTTAAAGGTTGCTCCAATTATCGCGAAACAGAATAAAGACTTGAAATTAGTTTTAAAAAACACAAATCTGTTGCTTTTCTATTGCTGCATAACAAACTCATTGATGTAAAACAACACCCCTTTATCATTTCATGGCTTCTGCGATGGGTCATGAGTCTGGCATGGCTATGTAGGATCTCACAAGATGTCAGCCAGGGCTGCAGTTTCATCTGGAGCTCAGAGTCCTCTTCCATGTTTATTCATGTTCTTGGTAGAATTCAGTTTCCTGAGGCTGTCAGCTACTAGAGGCTGCTCCCAGTTTCCTGGTATGTGGCCTTCTCCACTGGCAGTTCACATCACAACAGCTTACGTCTTCAAGACCAGTAAGAAAGTGTCTTTTTCCAGTCTAATAAGATGCTCTTATATAAATAACCTCATCAAGGGAGTTGATTATCCTTGTCATCCTTGTCATATTCCATTGGTTAGAAGCAAATCATAGATGTCACCTTTACTCACAGGGAGGGCGTTACAGAAGGGCTTGAATCATTGTGGGATCACCCAAGGATGTGTTTGTGTTCACCACTGAACATTAGTAAACTGATTTTGTAATGAAGGGCATATGTATTGTGTGTGTGTATAAAATTATATATTTATATATATATATAAAATTAAATATATATGTAATTAAATTTATCCTGCTTTATCCTGAGTACTGGTTGTAAACTTCTAGAATATTTTATTTGTAATAGAAAATAGCATGCAAAAAATCCTAAGAAAGCTAGTCAGACACCTATAAATTAGGATTATACCTCCTGCCATTTCCTGAGTATACACATATAGAATTGGTTACATCCTGATATTTGGGTACAATGTGCTCAATGATATAAATTTTTAAAATTCTGATATATAGTTCTTAAACCTGTGAACGATATTTTTCTTGAATGTCACTGAACATTTAGGAAAGAATTTGGTTGAGGAGCTTAATGTCTGTTGTTATGCTTTAGAATTTTGTTTCCTCAAAAAGAAGTTTCTCTTCCTTTAAGACTTTAAGACACTTCAAATTTGAACTCAGAGTTTCCTTTTAAAAAAACCCTGACAGTTGTCTATAATTTTATCTTTGGATATTTGAGAATAGTTGATAAAATAATTACAGGAATAGGATTAGTAGTGTTTTCTCTCTCCTTTTCTGTTTCCATCCAGAAACATTGGAGTTACAATGATAAATACAGAAAATGATGTATTTTTGATTCTGAGAAAATATTCTGGTGTTAATGCCTTTCCCTTGACTTTAGACTATGATTGCCAATTGAGATATTAGTTATCTTCAGTCCTTTGCCAACCTGGGGTAAGCGATTTAGTTATTAGAAACCTGTTCTCTGTTCAGATGTCTTGGTAACATTTAAGTCATTTCAAAACAATGTTCTATTTCTTGAAAATCAGACAGAATTCTTCCAAAGATGACAGTTTTGTTTTTCCTGTGTCACTAGGTAATAGATGAGATTACAGTGACAAAACTGTAGACACAAACAGTGTATTGGTAAAATTATACACAAGTTTTAAAAAAGAAAAAAAAATACAAAATTTCTTTTTGAAAATTAAACACGTGTGTGTGTGTGTGTATGTGTGTGTGTATGTATATATTCAAGACTTGTCATTGTTTTTATTGTATTTCCCTTAAGAGAGCAGTACTTGAAATGGATGTTTAATACATCCTAATTGTTTCTTCTTTGTCATTATTGCCGCCTTCTTCTTCTTCTTCTTCTTCTTCTTCTTCTTCTTCTTCTTCTTCTTCTTCTTCTTCTTTTTAAGGATCACTTCTCTTCATCTTATTTCAGCCTTCCTGTTCTTCATCATTTTAAATCACATCCATCCATCACATTTCATCTCAGGACAACTCTATAGCAACAATGCGTGGATATAGTTTGGACCCTTTAGGATTTTCCTTAACTTTCAAACTTGATTTGGAATTTCTGTCATTTCTGGGTGTGCCACTAGCAGCCACTGGTACTGAGATCACCAGTTAATGAAGAAGTTTAGTCAAACTGGCCATTAGGTTCAGGATTGTGCTTATTCAAAAGTCTTTTGCAATGGAAATCACCCCCATTTTTTTTGTTCTTGTAATTTTCATCTACCACTGCCCAGAGTGCCAAGCTGTCCTTCTCATGTGCATCTCCAGGATGCTTTGGAATTCTTTGTCCTTGACCCAGTCTTCTGGCTCCTTTTCCTTTGGAATGTTCTCTTTGTATCCCTGGAAATACTGCTTCATAGTTATTACTCCTTATATTCCCTTCCTTTTCTTCAGTTGTCCATCTGCCTCCTTATCTTGACAAGAAAAGAGATTTCCCATGGTAACTTTTCCTCTGTCACTTCTTCAAGTGGTGGGTATTTCTTCTTTCTAAATTTGAAACCCAGAGTCACCTTAGGATTTGTGTCTTTTCTCTTATTTGCATGCCGATACATTTACCTCTCTATCATCTAGAAGGTCCTGCTCTCCTGTGTCCACACCATTTAACCTTCTCCCTTTCCTCACACTGGCATTCACCAAACTTTCAGTCACTCATTCTCATTAAGTACACACTTTAATGAGCTTTTCAGCTCACACTCTTCTTCTCATCCCAAGTCCTACCACTATTCTGAGTCATTTCATCTTTCACATAGAACACCTACACGTATAAGACTGTTCATTTTCTTTTCCTCCATATCTTCAATGCCATGCACATTCAGTTTACTTCAGACATGCCTGCCAGCAGTCATGTCCTGGACCTCATTACCTGAAATTGTCCATTTCCCAAATCACTAATCAAATCACCCAACTTACGATCACCTGTTCTATCATGTGACCAGTCTACATGCCACTACTTCCACAATTACCATACTTCTAAGTGGGAACTCTCCATGCACTGACATTTTCATTTTCCACAATAAAATAGCCCCTTCTTCACTTTCTTCACCATCTTTTCTTTACTTGCCTTCTTTATCCAACTTTCAGTAATAATCTTTTTTTTTAAACACAAGTGATTTTATATTGTAAACATCTTTTTAAGTTTATTTTGAGAGAGAGTGCAAGTAGGGGAGGGGCGAGAGAGAGAGAGAAAGAGAGAGAGAGAGAAAGGGAGAGAGAGAAAATCCCAAGGAGGCTCTGCCCTCTCAGTGCAGAGCCCAATGAGGGGCTCGAACTCATGAACCATGAAATCATGATCTGAGCCAAAGTTGGATGCTTAACCAACTGAGCCACCCAGGCGCCCCTGATTTTCAGTAATTATCTTCCCAGTACCCTAAACCTCCTACTCTCCAGTTATTTTCTTGTACCTCCTGGAAAACTGTAAGCCAGGATAAGCCCTACTGTCATCTTTCTTTATGCCTACCTGTGTATCTGGGTCCGGAGGAAGACATCACAGAGAAAGTTAGTATCACTATAAATTTGTAATCATCAACCTCAGCTTGGCTCTTTATCCAGCCCAGAATTTCACCATCCATCAAAGTTTCTTTGGGTTCTTCTAATCTCAACAAAAACAGCTTCAGGTGTTTTCTACTATCATCCAACCTCGTAACTCCCACATTTTCTCTCAATTTCTCAAATATATATAAATAAATATAAATATAAATATAAATATAAATATAAATATAAATATAAATATATAAAATGTACCAGTCTACCTGCATCTGTTCACAGTAATTCCTCTTTGACTTATTTTATACTGGAGATGTTTCCTCATTGCCGATCTGAGTCCAGACCCTCCAGTATACTTTGGCTCCCATTTGCCCTCCTGTCTTCCTGAGAACCTTTTGTTATCAATCTTTACCTTCCCTTCTTTTTTCCCTTCCTCTCCCTTCCCCTCCTGTTTTCTACTCCCCACTCCCTTCCTCTTTACTCTTACATCTCTGTGTCACATATGTATATGTGTGTATGTATATATACATATATATGTATACACGTGTGTGTATTTGTGGATACACATGAGCATTTAAAATGTCATGACTGACTTACTTTATCCCATAGGCATCTAAACATGTTTAAGTCTCTCATTTAAATAAACAAAACCAAAAAACTGTCTTTATAATATAGCTCCTCAAACTTGCTGTCTGCATTTGTTTCCCTTCCACTCCTAAGTCACTTCAGTCTAATTTCTGCTCTGTTACTGCCCAAAAGAGCTCTCACTGAGTCACAGAATTCCTCCATATTTCTCTGCTCAGTGGGCACTTTTCAGTAACAGTACTTTCTAATTTGATCTTCTAGCATTATTTAATGATATTGACTATATCCTTCCTACAACTCTCTCTTCCCCGGACTTTCTCAACATCATATTATCCTAAATTCTCTCCTGCCTATGAGCCTTCTCTGTTTCTTTGTATCATGCTATCTTCCTGTATCTGGCTTATAAATGTTGAAATTTCTTAAGACTTAGTCTAGGATTTCTTCTTATTCTGTATTCTTCCCTAGAGAACCCCATCAATGCCATTGTCTTAGTTACCATATAAAATTAGGATCTTCAGCTCATCTCTCTTCTCTGAGCTTCAGACCTTACTGCACAACTGCCAGTTTAGTTACTTGACTGTCTCAAAGTATCTCAGATTCATCAGGTAAAAAATTGAGTTCTATATCACCAAACTACTGCCCAGTTTAGAAAATTACACTTTAATTTACTTGTTAAACAAGAAATCTGGAAGAAAACTATGACTCCTTCACTTCCTCAACTACCATATCAATCACAATCTATTTTCTATTTTTTAATTTTTTGTAATGTTTGTTTATTTTTGAGAGGGGGAGGAGGGGCAGAGAGAGAGGGAGACACAGAATTTGAAGCAGGCTCCAGGCTCTGAGCTGTCAGCGCAGAGCCTGACATGGGGCTCGAACCCACAAACCATGAGATCATGATCAAATTACCTTTCCCTAGGTACTAGTCAGAGAAATGGGACCAACAATTATGACATATAATTAAACTTATAAAATTTTAATTATATGAATTAAAATTATAAAATTATATGCATTATGATATATTCCATGTATCATAGTTTATATATTATAAAATTATATTCTATATCTCCTATATATAGAGAGAGAGAGAAAGAGAAAGAGAGAGATTATTATTTTTAATTAAAAAAATTTAATGTTTGTTTATTTTAGAGAGAGAGAGCATGAGCTGGGGCAGAGAGAGAGGGAAACACAGAATCCAAAGCAGGCTCCAGGCTCTGAGCTGTCAGCACAGAGCCTGATGCAGGGCTCAGACTCACAAACTGTGAGATCATGACCCAAGCTGAAGTTAGATGCTTAATTGACTGAACCCCAGACACCCCCCCCTTTTTTTATAGGAATTGTCCCATGTGATCGTGGAAGTTGAGAAGTCTGAGAATCTGTCATCTGTAAGCTAGAGAATCAGGAAGCGTGGTAGTGTAATTTAGTCTGAATCCAAAGACATCAGAACCATGGTTGATAGTGTGCTTCTCAGTCCAAGGCCTGAAAGTTGATGGGGAGGGCTAAAATGATGTAAGTCCCAGTGTGGATCCAAAGGCCTGATGACCAGAAACCCCAGTATCTGAGGGCAGAGGAAGAGGGATGTCCCAAATCAGGGACGTTGTTCCTCTGCCCTTTTGTTCTAATTAGTCCTTCAGTGGATTGGATTGCAGGATGCCTACCCACACTGGTGAGGGTGATCTTTATTTACTCTGTTGACCCAAATGCTAATCTCTTCCAGAATGCCCTCACAAACACACTCAGAAAGAATGTTTTACTAGCTATCTGGGTATCCCTTAGCCCAGACAAGTTGACACATAAAATTAACTATTACAGCCTAGAAAATAGAACTGACTAAAAAATGACTAAAAACTCCTCATATCCTATCTTTTCCTCTGTCATATAGTCTTTCTATAGCAGCCAGATATTTCAAAATATCAATCATGAGGTACCCACCAAGCTTAAAAAATTTCAATTTGATATTATTGATCCTAGAAAAAAAGAAGATAAAGACCACAATCCTTAAAATGGGCCTGGTAGTTGGCTTCTTGCTACTCCTACAGTCTCTGACCTCCCTTTTTGGTCTCTACTTTTCACTACATTGACCTTGAATCTTTGGGATCTGCTTGCTCATTTCCATACCAGGAACTCTGTTTTTCTCTTGTCAGGAACATTTCCTTCCTCCTTTCCCTTTGTTTGTTAATTCATTTATTCTTAAAACCATAGCCAATTGTATTTCAGGAAGCTTTCCTTGATTCCCAGTATAAATCAGATATATGTGATATATATTCCCTCACAGAACTGTGATTATTTCCCTCAGTACACCTATCTCAATTCCTAATTACATGTCATCACTGTGATTATTTGATTAATATATGACTCCTCTAACATGCTTTAGGCTCACTGAGAATAGGGACTGTGTACTTTTTGCTCATCATTTGTATCACCAGCACACAGCATAATTGTCTCACATTATAGACATTCTATAAATATTTGTATAATTAATAAATTAATCTTGGTAGATGATGGAAAGCAGAAGAACAGCTACTTAAGGTAAACTAATTTGGAAGGAAAATTTAGCTGGCCAGATAAAAGTAATTAGTAAATTCAACTCTTGATGCTAAATGATTTTTTTTTTTTTTTTTTTTTTTTTTTTGCTTTTTCTACTTTGTCTCAATATATCAGTGTCCATTAAGTTTGGGTCTGTATTTGTGATTTTAAGTAGGGCATAACAGTGACCATTTACAAGTGAGATTTTTCAAATTACCCATTTTTTCCACTACCTACACTTGTAAGGAATAACATAATCCTTCAGTGAGGTAAAATGAGATGGAGATAGGTATGGTAACTGAGAAAACCATTGTTTTAGAGTGGCTATGAGTAATTCATAAGTCAGTGAATAAAATACTCTTAACATGACTATTTGGGAAAACTGACACAAATTATCTGAAAATCAAAAGCAAATGATTGTTAGGTTTAACTACTCAGAGCCATTAAATTAATGAAGGGGTGTGTGTATACTGAAAACAGTTATATAATGCTGTAAGGTACTGTATGAAGCAGGGAGTAGTGACTTGAAATTGGTGATATGAACATAGATCTGATCATTGATAGCTACATGTGCCATCTTAAAGAATCACCTATGGGTCTTCAACAGGAAAGCAACAAAGTCAAATTTTGGCCTAGAATTTCTGGGCACACAATATCACACAGAAATTTTGCCTAGAATTTCTGGGCACACAATATCAGTGAGATATTGTGGGGATAGAGGTAGGAGGTGATGGTTCAGAATTACTTAGGGGATTTATTTCAAATTACCTATGCCTCTACATATCTAGGTTTAAATTAGACATGTGACAAATAGGACATCACCTTTTGCTCTCCTGTCTAGTTAAAGATTTTTAGCATAGGTGAAAATGTGTTCCACCTTTGAGATGTGGTGAGGTTAAAAAGTGATTGAATTTTGGGAATAATTTTTAAAATAGTATGTGTTCGTAGATTTTTTTTTTTTTTTTGATAGAGTGAGCACAAGTTGGGGAGGGGCAGAGAGGGAGACACAGAATCCGAAGCAGGCCCCAGGCTCTGAGCTGTCAGCACAGAGCCCGACACAGGGCTCGAACTCACAAACTGTGAGATCATGATCTGAGCTGAACTCAGACGCTCAACTGACTGCGCCACCCAGGTACCCCTGTTCATAGATATTTGATCATTGAGGGCCACTATATTCTAATTGATGTGCTGCAGCTATTGGCATGCCCATCTGCCTTCATGGGACTTGCATTTTCATGGGGAGAAAAATAAGAAACAAGTGATGATATGTAAGTGAAATTATATGTTATTATAAGTTCAATGAAAGGAATACAGAATATCTTGTTATTGGGAATAATAGGGAGGGATAGAGACTTCCTTACAAAAGGTCTTTTGAAAGAGGAAATATCTAATCTTATAATAGAAGGACAAAAATCCAAAGGAAAAACATATTCACAGAGAACAGCGAGCCCAAAGACCAGCAGAGGGAAAGAGGTTATTGTGCTCTAGGAACTGAAAGACCATTGTAACCTGTGGCATAGTGAGTGGGGAGCTGGAGAGCCAGATAGCAAATGTCTTGTACTAAGGAGGAAGGTGATCAGGGCCGAGTCATGCAGGTTTAGTTTGTGGTGACAAATTTATATTAAGTTGTCTGTGTAAGGGACAGTCATTTAGGCAGTGCAGTAAATGACATTTTAGCTTCTGTGTGGAGTATGATTTGGCGAGGGTTAAAGTGGAAGAACAGAGACCAGTATGGGAGTTATTTCAGAATTGTAGGAAAATTATGAAAGTCACTTGGGCCCCAGTAGGAACATTGGCAGTGAGTAGGTTCAAGATTTGTATTAGATTTGATTCTTTACTATGGTTTCTCTGGTACCTAAAAAGGAGATTTGGTTGTTTTGTGTTGGAGAATGATAACAGAAGGAGCTATGGAAAGGCTAAAATTTTTAGTGAAAGAGGAGGTAGAAACAGTAATGTAGAAAACTGTTGAAATGGCTGAAATGGCTTGTACTTCAGTGGAGCAGAATTTTGCAGGCAGGAAGGGGAAAAATGATCTGGAAATAGCAGGAGAGCAAGAAGGACAGGTATTCTATCTCCTTGCTGCAACCAAGAGAAAGAACATCCTCTACTTGAAAGGGTTAATGGAGAAATAGGAACTTCAAAGAATATCCAGATTAAATTTAAATAAGGAAGATGTAGGGATTATTCAGAGGGAAGAGTGAGAATTTGGAGAAGTCTGCTGATCCTGTACTGAGGGTTACAGAGCAACAGGGGAATAGAGAAGATATCTTATGTTTCTGCGCAGTTAGAGCTCTCTGAGCAAATTTTACTGACACTTGGGATCCGAGATAAAAGACAAACTTGGAAGTTAAATTATGAGTGAGTAGATAGTGAGAAATCATCCAGAGAGATTTACCTCCCTGGAGGCATGTGTTTCTATTTTAAGAGGGGATGGAACTAGATATACTGGCCCTACCTTTCCCCTGGAGAATGTATTTACATTCCAAAAGGTTAGGATCCAGGATTCTTTCTGTTACATTTCTAAGGAAACTTTCTTGGGAGAGGAGGGAAGAGGGTATCTTTCTCTTATATAAATGCCTGGATTTATGTTTTTGAGTTATTCACCTATAATACTAATGCCCTATAAGGAAGATGATACCTAGCTTTCACATTTCCCCAGAGGTAAAAATTGGGACACAGGAGAACTATATATTTATTATTTGTTGTAAGTACATAGTAATCTGTTCTGCTTCAGAAACCTTATGTGTGCATTCACGATAATATTAATAAATACAGATATGAAAATTTTAACAAAGGTTTTGTCACGGAAAAGGACAGTGAATTGTGCCAGCTTATATAAGAATGAGTCCAAGTGTTAAATACAAGAATAATTCCTAGTGATGAAAGGAGGAATGGAGAGTTGTGATATCCAAAGGTGACTTCAATAGAATTTTGTTTTAGTTAAGTGAGAGAAGATGACGGTCTATAGTTGGTCATTTGCTCTAAGGAGGGAAGAAACTTGAAGACATATTTTAGAGATTTAGGTTGTCAGGAGTTGGTGACGGAGTAGATATAGAATGTTAAGAAGGGAGAAGAATCAAAAATGACCTCCTTATGTAACTGGGTAACTGGTATAATTGACATTTAAAATACAGGTATAGGGCAAAAAATTGGGGATGGGAAGATAATGAATTCTGTGTTTGTTACATTGATTTTTTTAACATCAGTGTTTTTAAGGTATAATTTACATGAAATAAAGGTAATTTTTTGGGAGTGCCTATCCATAAATCTTGACAAATATATATGATTCACTACCAGAATCAAGTTACAGAACACATCGTAACCCCATGTGTTCCCTCATGTCCTTTTTCAGTAAATCTTTCATAGATATCCAGCATCTGGAAAACACTAAGTTGTTTTCTGTCCCTAAACTTTTTTATTGTACCATAATGTCATAAAAATAGAATCATACAGTTTATACCTTTTTGTGTCTCACTGCTTTCACTTAACATGATGCTTTTGAGACCCGTGGATGATGTTCCATATTTTGTTTTATTTTACTTCTGGGTAGTAGTCCATTGTATAGTTAGATTGCAATTTGCTTATTTAGTCACTGATATGTGTGTTATTTCCAGTTTTTGGTGATTGTGAATAATGTTACTATAAACATTCATGAAAAAGTCTAAATAGAAGAGACATATAAGTTGATTAAAACTTTAAGAGCTACTGCTTTGGGGGAATACATAAATCCGATGACATATGTAGAGTGAGATGAGTAAAGGGCCAAAAAAGAAATGCTTAGAAAATCAGCCTTTAAAAGGTAGACAAGGAAGAGAAAGCCCTGGTGGAAACAAAGAAAGGATAATAGTGAGATACAGTGTGAACCATAAAAAGTGTTGGATCACAGAAACCTAGAGAGCACAGTTGTAAGAGGTCAAACAATGTTTAAAAAGAAAGAGATGTAAAGAATGTCTCATGAAGCAAAAGCCAAGTTAAAGTTAACAGCGGTGAGCTGACTTGGTAGTTCTGTCACTATTAAAGAAATGAATTTAAAAGAATTTAATGTGAGGAATCGAGGGTGTCTTCAAGATTAGCTGTCTTCGGGTAGACTGTTAACCTTCAAAGGAAAAGTTTTGGGAGGTTGGGACTACATTGCTGGGATTCATTGTCATCTTTTGAGAGTCCAGTGTAATGAAGGAGAGTTGGACAGCTCCATCTAGGAGGTACATATCCATGGTGGAAATTTCTGGTTAAAGTTGGTAAATGCTATAAATTAGGGTTTTACTCCCCTTGGAGAGATGGTTATTAAATATTTACTAACACACCACTGGATACAAAAATTGAGAATATTAGAAGTCAGAGAGCAGGGATTCCTTAGATAGATATGGAAACAAAAGTTCAAGGATGAAATTGTATGTCTGGGAAGGGAAGAAGATTGGCCTCATGAAGCATCTGATCATTGGCAAAGAGTGCCAAGAATAGAGCTTAATAGAGAACTGACTGTGTCTTTTGTACTTTATGCTAGGGCCAGAAATAGTCTCTTCAGGTAGTTGTGCATGGCTGAAGTGTGAGAGTTAAGTGTAAATGTCAGGCATTATTATGTGGAGCATGAACTGATGAGCGGTGTAATATTTTTTCTGCTTTATTTTTCAACAAGCAGAATTATTACTATTAAATCATCATCATAAAAAATAGCACTGATACATAGCATTTTACTGAGTGCAGAATTCCAATTGTTATTTTTTTAAAAACTTGAATGTGATGGAAAATTGCACTAAAGAAAAATCTAGAATATTTAGAGGATTAGTTCAGATTAAGACAATAAAAAAGCAATGATGTATTCCCTTAATGAAATTAGTAAATGAGATTTGTCTAATAGCAAATAAATATGCTACATTCATTTCGAATTATTTTTCTTTAATGTGGATATTTTATTTTACATTCACATGTACTATTAGTGATAATTGTGAAATAAACTTCACACTAGTAACTTTGTATTAAAATTAGAGAAGCATTCTGTTTCTTTGTAATTTTGTTTATTAATTACAGCTATGTGCATATTACTCATCATTTGTGGTAGCAAACTGTTGCTATTAGAAAGATTGAATAATAAGGTATTCCAGCAAGCAAGGAGATAGAATACAGAAAAATAGAATGCCGAAGAAGCTCAATATATTGATACTCAGGGAAGCAGGTAGACAGCCAGGTAAGGAGTGTCAGAGGTATCTGTTATCATGAAAGCAGAATTTGGGATTTAGAAACAGAAGTTTTCAGTTCCCAGGTGAGACAAAGATGAATGGCTAGTAAGAAGAAGGGAAATGTCATGGCACAGGCACTGGAGGACCAACAACATTACAAAGATGGCACTAAAGCCAGCACAGGGGAGAAAGGTGGGAAAGAGCTTCAAGTTAGACTCAGGAAGATGACAGACTCAGGAAGAAAGGTGGGAAAGAACTTCAAGGTAAACTCAGTTACACAAGTGCGCTGCAGGGCTGGACCCAGATGAACAGCGGGAATCTGGGCTGTCCATCTGGTTCTAGAGACCTGGACAGAGCTCCTTCTGGATCCATAAACTATTGTCAGGGTTGTTCTTTGAAGAGTGAAGCAAAGCTGACATTGCTATGAGAGTTCAAAGTGTTTAGCTCTAAGAAAAAGCAGGCAGTCAAGGGCAAAGTACTTTCATAGTCCAAGGTGGGATTTATTTGCCTGTTAGTGCTCTGTACACCTTTATAATTTTTTTTTGTTTTTATCTCTATAGACAAATAAAAAATGAAGCATATTGATGAAATTTAGGCAAAGAGTTGCTTTGTCTAATTTTCTTCATAGTTTAGGAAATGGTATCTTTGAAGTATACATTGTTTTCAAGTTTATTTATTTTGAGAGATAGAGCAAGCGAGAGAGAGTGGGTGGGGGATGGGCAGAGAGAGAGAAAGAGAGAAGATCCCAAGCAGGCTCCACCCTGTCAGCACATGAGATCTTGACCTGAGCTGAAATCAAGAGTTGGACACTTAACCGAGTCACCCAGGCGCCTCTTGCGGAATACATTTTAAACATTATTCCATGACCTTTTTGTTGAAATACAAATTTTGTAGTGTTCTTTTGTTTTAAAGTTTATTTTTGATCATATTTGAACTAAGTACTTTGGACTGATACTTTTTATAGATTGATTCTTGGATTCAGTGGCTCCAGGGATTTAATCAACATGTTATCTTTTCTTTCCTTCTGATTATTGATGAAACTGTTAAAAGAGCCTGACTGGACCTAACATGGGTCCCAGTGATACACATAAGAACCGTCAGTCAACTCCATAAACTGTTACTTGTCACTACTCTTCAGTAATTTTCAAACAGCTTTCAATTCATGTAGTAACACTGGCAAGCAAACAAATGTTTTTTTCCAAGGATTATTTCTTACAACACGCTGTCAAAATATATCCCTAAAATTTAACTTGCTATCTTCAAAATATTGCTTCCAAAATAATTAAAATAGTCAAATAAAATTATAAATTTCACCTACTTACAAAGATTCTTGAAAATTCTAGGTATCATTATTTTATAAATTAGGATAGAAAAAATAATTTTCACAAATATTATCCACATAATTTTGTGTATAATACAATAAAAGATGAATTAATCTCATGAAAAGATTATAAATAGCAATCATGATAAAAATAGAGACATTCTAATACTTGGCTTAACATTCAATCTGATAGACTGGCTCTGCAGTTGAGAGAAAAAAAAGTTACATAATTTTTAAAATACAGTAAGGAAATAAAAAAATTATTTCAACAGAATTTTTAGATAATAGTTCTTTTGAAGACCTCTTATGTGTAATATTTTCTTTTTTCATTATTTATTATTCCCTGAATCTTTTAAGGTAACATCTGAACAGGTATAACTAAACAATGTATGCAGACATTTTTGCTGAGTATTAAAGCTGACATGCGATTGCATTTTTGAAGAACAATAGATCACATTGGTGACACCTAGAAGTATGCCCTTTTTAATGTTCTTTTGTAGGCAGAATAAGCTTGGCTTTAATTGCCAATGGAAATTCACTGGTTTTAAGAATTTATATAGTACAATCTATCTACTGCTACTTTGATCTGACTTATGCAGCCATTTTATGAATAATGACGTTTTTTATCAGAGACACAGTTTACCAGCTTGACTACATATTCAAGCATTAGTCTACATTAAGCTTTATTATCTATTTTTAGATTTTATGTTCCTATAGTTTTAAAATGCATTCTTGGCCATTTTCCAAACTCAACACTATTTTAAGGCTATGGTCCTTGCCAATGTTAGAAAATTTATAATGAAATGAACACCTTTTGTTGTTATCAAATGACAGGATTTCCTAGTAGTTGTTCAAAGTTATAAGCCTAACTTTTCATTTTATTGACAATAATATGCTAAAATAAATTGGAGCCTATGCCTTTAAAATTATTTTTCCAAGATTTTTATGGTTGCTCATTTTTCTGTGGATAAGCAATTTATAAGCAAAGAGATTTAAAATATTGAATAATTATCTATGTTGCTTGATGCAGTTAAAACTGCTACTTCTAAGCAGCAAAGGATAAGAAAACAAAACAAAACAAAAACAAAACCAAAAACAAAAAAACACATTAGAAAAGGACTTGGTAATGAAGGTAAAGAAAGATGTCTTTTAGACTTTTATCATTAAATACTACAAGCCTTAAGATGGGTAAGACGAAACATACAATAAAATGTTTTCTATCTTATAATGAAAATTTCTTTGTATATTTCAAGATACCTTTTCATGAATTACAAGAGAGAACAATACTAATGAGGTGAATACTGATTGCCTGGATTGTTCTCACTTTGTTAACCTGGCCAATCACATTGAGTTTTGGCTCATCATCCACACAGTCCCTAGCAGAGAAAATTGTCAATAATCAGAGAAAATCAAGGTAGAAAATTGATGCTTTTTGGACACTTGGAGCAACATAGGTCAGGATGCCCTTCAAGAGCACACTAACAAGATGATCCAGGAAAGATACTGCCAATTTGGTTGTGGAGTGTCATTTGATCATTGTTACAGTTTTCAAAAGACCTTAAAGCTAGACAAAGTATTGTCTCTCTCAAGATGGTTAGGGGCCTAGGATTAACTTTTCCTGTTTCCCCTTTCATGCTTTTTTCTGTAGTTCTTTGTCAATAAATATGAAACAAACAGTCTTATATGATTATAGTTACAAAAAAGAGTTGGGACATTTCTATCCTCTTCTTTAAATTAATATTAAGCAGCAAGCACTAGAATGGAATACTCTTTCACATACCTTTGTTACGTTATTGTTAGGCATAGCCCCTGGGCTAAGATCTTAGCTTCGTGACAGGAAAGTAGACCTGGTTCCGATCCTTCTACAACATTATGTGGTTCCAAGCAAGTCACTCAATCACTTGGCATCTTGGTTTCCTTATATGTAGATTAGAGGTAACAGTATACAACCCAGAGAATTTTTTTATGAGGATTCAGTAGTTGAGAACTGCATAGCATTTGGCACATTAAAGTCACTCAGTTAAGAACATACACTTCTTACAATTGATCATGTTGTCAGTCTCCCTTAAATTCCAACAAGTTGACAAAGAATTTCAAACACACAAGGTCTTATTTCCAAGTACTAAAAACCCTCAAAACATTATGTAAATAAGAATAAAGGCACATGTGAAAACATTAAAATATAGAAGTTCTACAAATTAAACCTTCATTCTTTGACACTCTTTAGACCTAGAATGGAACAGACACAAGTCCTTTGCTTTGCCCATATAGAGTTTCCTTAACCTAGGAGTTATCTCTGTAGTCTTAATAAGTACAGTTCTTTTAACTTGTTTCATAACACCGTATGGCTTGAATGTATAAACAAAATTATAAAGCGTATCTGAAGTGTGAGATATAGTTGAAATCCATTTGTGACATATGTTAAAAGTGTTAGGAAAGTGAGAGTCATGTGATTTGCTCAGGAGACTTAGTATTTCATCTCTGGTATAGCATTTAGAATGTTCTTCAGCTGCTGACAAAGTAACACATAATGTGTGGCATACCTCTCGCTTCAGTAATCAACAAGCACACAACAGTACCACTGCCTGAATAACACTGAATGTATCGGTATTATGAGGGTGTTATGCTGCTGCTCCATAAATTTCACTGATTATATTACTCTTGAATCAGATTGTGTCCAATTCAACAAGTAGCCCCATACAGCACCCACTATTTACATTTCAAATAGCATTATATGCTGCTAAGTGATACAGCTTAGGCAGAGTTCTCAGTGCTAAAAAACAAAAACAAACATGTGCCATCAGAGCATCATTCCATGGATAATATCCCCATCGTATAATACTGCTCACAATCATATTTGCATTGAATTTGTGAAACTTTAATCAGTAACCTCACATAAACTTTGTTGACCTATATGTAAAGGTCTTGTTTTTCCATTGAATTTATAAGTGCTCAAAGATACTATTATTTATTAGTATTCACTCAGAGCAAATGATAGTTTTTTGTTTTTTTCAAATCTGGATATAAATATTAAATGTTTTAGTTATATTGGTACTCATCAACTTCACCTTTGTGTAAAAATCGAGAGATTCTGTTTAAGGAACTACAACAATACCTTCTCTTCAATTAGATACCTGATACCAGTAGACAGATTTTTAAAATGTTTTTGTTTTTATTTTGAGCAAGACAGAGCAAGCAAGGAAGGGGCAGAGAGAGAGGAAGAGAATATTCCAAGCAGGCTGTGCACTGTTGGTGCAGAGCCTGAGGTGGGGCTCAAGCCCACAAACCGTAAGATCATGACCTGAACTGAAATCAAGAATCTGACACTCAACTGACTAAGCCACCCAGACACCCACCAATATATATTTTTAAACACTGATGCTTCAGTAATATGGAAATCAACATTTGATCAATATCAAACACAAAGAGAGGCAGCAATGACTAAAAAGTAAGCAATATAGGCTACTAACCATCAAGAAAATTTCCAAGCAAATTTCCAAATTTAGTACATTGAAAGCACATAATTCACCAAAGAAATCTACATATTTAATGCAATCCCTATCAAAATAACACCAGCATTCATCACAGAACTAGAACAAACAATCCTCAAATTTGTATGGAACCAGAAAAGACTCAGAATAGCCAAAGCAATCCTGAAGAAAAAAACCAAAGCTGGAGGTATCACAATCCCAGACTTCAAGATGTATTATAAAGCTGTAATCATCAAAACAGTATGGTACTATCACAAAAACATTCAGATTAATGGAACAGAATAGAGAACCCAGAAATGGACCCACATACATATGGCCAACTAATCTTTGACAAAGCAGGAAAGAATATCCAATGGAAAAAAGACAGTCTCTTCAGCAAATGGTGTTGGGAAAACTGGACAGTGACATGCAGAAAAATGAACCTGGACCATTTTCTTACACCATACACAAAAATAAACTCAAAGTGGAAGACCTGAATGTAAGACAGGAAGCCATCAAAATCCTAGAGGAGAAAGCAGTCAAAAACCTCTTTGACCTCAGCCTCAGAAACTTCTTGCTCAACACATCTCCAGAGACAAGGGAAACAAGAACAAAAATGAACTATTAGGATGTCATAAGGGTAAAGTCCTTCTGCAGAGCCAAGGAAACAATCAGCAAAACTAAAAGGCAACCAATGGAATGGGAGAAGATATTTGCAAATAACATAGCAGATAAAGGATTAGTACCCAAAATCTATAAAGAACTTACCAAACTCAACACTTAAAAAGCAAATAATCCATTGAAGAAATGGGCAAAAGATATGAATAGACACTCTTCAAAAGAAGACATCCAGATGGCTAAAAGACATGAAAAAATGCTCAACATCACTCATCATCAGGGAAATACAAATCAAAATGATAATGAGATACCACCTCACACCAGTTAGAATAGCTAATATTAACAACTCAGGCAACAACAGATCTTGGTGAGGATGTGGAGAAATGGGAACCCTTTTGCACTACTGGTGGGGATACAAACTGGTGCAACTACTCTGGAAAACAGTATGGAGTTTCCTCAAAAAAAAAAACAGAACTAACTTGTGACTGGAAGTTGCTACCAGATATTTACCTAAAGGATACAGGTGTGTTGTTTCGAAGGGACACATGCACCCCAATGTTTATAGCAGCACTATCAACAATAGACAAATTATGGAAAGAGCCCAAATGTCCATCAACAGATGAATGGATAAAGAAGATGTGGTAAAAAAAATATAATGAAGTATTACTTAGCAATCAAAGAGAATGAAATCTTGCCATTTGCAACAATGTAGTTGGAACTAGAGGGTATTATACTAAGTAAAATTAGTCAATCAGAGAAAGACAAATATTATATGACTTCACTCATATGTGGAATTTAAGATACAAAGCAGATGAACATAGGGGAAGGGAAACCAAAAAAATATAAAAAAAGGAGGGGGACAAAACATAAGAGACTCTTAGAAAGCAAACTGAGGGTTGCTGAAGGGATTGTGAATGGGGGGATGGCTAAATGGGGAAGGGGCATTAAGCATAACATGTTGGGATGAGCACTGGGTATTAATACGTAGAGGATGAATCACTGGATTCTACTCCTGAAATGATTATTACACTATATGCTAACTAATTTGGATGTAGATTAACAAAACAAAACACATAATTCAGAGTTTATTTGATTTTCATTCACACACAATTTTAACCATATGCTTATCTATTTTCTTAATCTATGAAAATAATAATGTGGGGCGCCTGGGTGGCTCAGTAGGTTAAGTGTCTGACTCGTGATTTGGCTCAGGATGTGATCTCACAGTTCGTGAGATTGAGCCCCAAGTCAGTCTCTGCATTGACAGCGCTGAGCCTACTTGCAATTTTCTCTCTCTCTTTCCCTCTGTCTCTCCCCTGCTCATACTCTTTATGTCTCTCTCAAAATAAATAAATATTAAAAAGAAAGAAAAAAGTAATTTGAAGGAGGGAGTCAAACAAAACATTTCAAATAGCGGAGGTACTAGCTTAAAAAAAAGAAAAGCTATTACAGAATATAATAATTAATATATTCACCAAAATTTGTTGTGTTTCTGCTATATATGTGGGCTGAGAGACAAAGATGAAGAAACACATCTTTGGCCTTAAGGTAATTACGAGTGATTCAAATTTGTTCATAATCTTTTTAGGAAAAAAATGAAAGTTTGACACATAAAACAAGTTAAATTTTATTATGCACAATTATGTGAATGTCGTTCCAGGGATCAGACACATTAGGTAATAATGCACATGTAATATCTACTGCTATAAGTGATAGTGGATGATGCTAGAGCAGTGAACCTTAGCTTCATTTCAGAGAAATTCTGTTTCTGTGGGTTTTTCTTACTTAATCACTATATCTGCTCAGGGACTGTGTGCATTGCTTCAGTCATCTCTTCTCACTGTTTTCATTTAATACCTGCTATGTCCCAGGTACCCTCATGTTTGCTTCTAAAGAGGACATAAAAATGGACAAAATTACATTTCTTCCTAGAAAGTATTCTTATTCTCGATGGGGAAACTAACATGTAAATAATGTATCACAGAAAGGATAATAGAGCTAGGAATTTATTGGTGAGAAACCTGGAATGAACATTGCTACAGAGGGCACCTTGGCAAACCTGCATGGGAAGTGAAAAAAATTGAGAAGGGTATTAAAAGATGAGTAGGAGTTTCCAGATGATGAGCATCTGGGAAGGAGTCTTCCAGAGTGTGGGATGTAGAGTGTGGAAGTAATGGTAAAAATCAAAGTCTTGAAATATTGAAATATTGAAGAATACACAACTTTCTTTAGGTAGATAATCAGCGTGGTGAATAAAAAAATTAGCCAAGGGCATGGATTGTTTCATGTAAAATAATTTGTTGGAACTCTACATTGTCAATGTGTTTTTTTAGAGAGGGTAAATATCAGAGTGACTATTGAAATAAACTATTGTCCCCCAAATTTTCATATCAATCTGGAAAAAAGTTACTGATAGTACCCTTTCTAAGTATGGAAAACTATTATTAAAATTATTGACAACACCTAATTCCAGCCTGTTTCTTATAGTTTTGTTTTATTGCATTGGGAGTTTCATCCGGTACGAAGACACTCTTAATATGTTGTGTTGCTAACACACCTAGCTTTTTCCTATGGAATAGATACCAACACCACGTAGGAACAGGGATGTAAGATCTGAGGGCATACTGATTAATACTTAAGAAAAATAAAATAATAAAATGAAATTAATGAAATTAAAATTGAAAATTGGTAGATATCCATACAGGGCCTGTTATATACTAAGAACGATGCAATGTATAGAACCATAGAGTTTTAGAGTTAAAAAAAAAAAAGGAGTCATGAAGTCCGACTTCGTTCACAAGAAATTGTCTCAAAACACGATTATTCCCATTTTATCATTTCTTAGTGCTCACTTCTTTTTAAGGAAATCCATTTACCGGTTCTAAATGTCTTCCTTGTATGTAGATGTAATTTGCCTATCCATAACTTTTACCTACTGATCTACTAGTTTTGACTTTCAAAGTGTTTAGAATAAGGGTATTTCCCTTTACACACAATAGGCTTTAAAATATTTGGAAATTTCAGTCAAGCACTTCTTTCTCCAAGCTAAATATTCCACATTCTCTCAACATTTCTATAGATAGGACTTTTGGGGACCATCATTGATGAGGGAGTCTGGGGTGGGGCTGAGGACAAAGTGCAAGCTAGCCTTCCACCGCCCCCCACCCCCCAGTATGTTTGTGAAGTTCCTGAGGCACTCCTGGCTTCCCAAGGACAAAGGAAAGAAAACAAATGGCTAACTGATAGAGATCACAGTCATTCAGGACATTGGTCTCATCAGTTTTCAAATATTTTAGTAAATTACAAGAAAAGGCAATCTTATCATAATAGCCTAATCTCCAGAAATCTGTAGACTCAGTTTCCTGGAGCCCCAACATCACCCCTCCACAGTGATATGGGGAACAAAGGCAAGAAGGAAATGGCAGGTAAAATTAAATTTCCTTATAACTTGCAAATACTTAAGGGAAATACGGAGTATAACATTTCTCCAGGAACGCCCTACCATCACAATGTCAAAGTCTTACTAGAGGGAAAACAACCTTAGCTTGACAAGAGCAAGGCCTCAGGTATCTTTGGAGTCCTCTTTAGCATATCAAAGTCCCTCTGAAGGTCTCCTCTTTGACTTTACCTCCCCAACTCCATAGTATGAAACCAGCCATTCTTCACAACCCCAGCACAGCTCTTTCTGCCCATAGGTCCTGTCCCTTTCCTTTAGTAAAGTCACCTATTTGCACAAGACGTGTATGAGAAATCTTTCTTGGACATCGGCTCCAGACCACTCCACCATCACCCGAAAACCTCATCAATCACCACCCTTGTTGCCATTCCCTACACACTGCTAAGTTTGTTAACTCCATGAAATAAAGGTATAGAGGTTCCCAGTATAGCCTTGTTTCCTTTTTGGAACAATAGAGTACTATTGGCTTACACTGATTCTATGATTCCAAGTTGCAATTAATTGTAGTCTTTTCCAGCCTGATCTTACATATTTAATAGTTGAATCAAGCTGGGATATGTGAATCTCGATGAAAACCTTAAGTGCCATGTTTCTGCTATACAAAAATTTAGCCATCCCACTGAGATTATTGCATCCCGAAAAATATACTAAATATGGCTTCTATGACTTTATCTGATATGTGGTTAAAACACTGAACAGGACAAAACCAAGGAAACCTTCTAAGACATGTCCTTAGAAGCTGATTTCTAAATGTTTATTTTTGAGTGAGAGAGAGCAAGCACACATGGATGCATGAGTTGGGGAGGGGCAGAAAGAGAAGGGGCACAGAAGATCTGAAGCGGGTTCCACACTGACAGCAGAGAGCCTGATGCAGGACTCAAACTCACAAACGGTGAGATGGTGACCTGAGCCAAAGGCCAACACTCAACTGACTGAGTCACCCAGGTGCCCCGAGGCTGGTTTCTAGATTGAACATAATCTATGAGTCAACTCTTTTCATCCATCTAAGTCTACCTGTAGGTACTCTTGTTAACTATCATGTAGGGATATCATGAAAGATTTTATCAAATGCTACCTTCCCAAATGATTTTGTACTAAACTTGATGGCTGGACCTACTTCACTTGTAAGGTGCTATATTTTGTTTTTTCTCTTGTTTGTAACACATTGTTTTGTTCAGTTTTTAGTGAATGCAATGTAAGTCATGCAAGAGATGACCTTACTATACAAGTGAGATGGTTAAGCAGAGACACAAAATGTTATACCTTCTTCAAAAATACTTAAAATAGCATCAAAAAGATTTGAGAACTTGAAAATGAGAACCATATACAAAAAAATTTAATAAAATAAAGGGTCAAATTCATGTTAGTTAAAGATACTTGTTGAACTTGTACATTGTAATAAACTAAGACACATAGTATGTTCTTTTTGTCTGATCAAAGCAAGTACTCAGCAGTTTGACTTTTTTCTTACATTAGTCTCTGTATAAAAGTATGACTTTATAGAATTTATTTGATCTTTGCATTCAACTTTAGAATATAAGTTTCTTAAGGGCAGGGACTGAATCTTAAGTACTAAACAATCTCTAATCCTTCCTAACAAAGCTTCTGGCATGTGGAATCTATTCAATAAAGATGTAATAAATTAATGTTAAGCCCTGATGGCTAAGTTAATAATCCTGTTGGATGGATTTCACTCATATTCTTCATCTGCATGTTGGAATGTCTATCTAAAATAATTTTGGGCTTTGGTACAGTGGATATTAAGCTGACAGTGTTTAGCCAGCAGGCTTAGTAGCTTATCAAGGCAGCTCTTGGAACCTGATGAGAAATCCATGTCATCAGCACAGAAGTAGGTGCTTGTCTTCTTACTTCCTGGGGCAGGAAGGTATTCAGATCATTCGAAAGATATATCAAATTATTTTGAAATAAATTAAAAAGAAGTAGGGCTAGGACACAAGTCTCTTTCTTGGTTTCTGATTGAAATTTGATGTTGAGAGCTCATTCCTATCTGTTCTGACTCTCACAGTGGCATTATGGTTCCAGCTTTGAAGGGACCTTCACAGCCTGAGACCTGTGCTGAGATCACATAGTTTGGCCCATGGTAGTACCTGTCTGTAGAATCAAAGACTAACTGTAGACCAATACTGCTGACAAAGGCTTACATTGTTCTCAAATATTTTTCCAGTAAAGTTAAAATTTATCCACAAAGCAGAAGGTGAAAAGAGGGTAGATGTTTAGCAATGGTCAACACTGCAATAGCTTTACCAGAGACCCACATTTCTCTCATAAAGAATATTTTGTTGAGGGACACAGTTCTGTAGCATTCCAAGGTATAATCTCCCCTAGGGAGGTCCTCATTCATCCTTTTTAAATGTAAAGTTGTCTGAACATATTTGCAATATTTACATATGTTTTTAACAAAGACAATACTCCACTCAAGTCAAATTATTTAGATTCAACTTTCTAAATCCTACAATGTAGAACAGTGTCTTAATACCCACAATTAACTGACACCCTGTATTAGTTGTGATTTCTTGAGCTGTGAGTGATAAAACATCCAACTAAAACCCCCAAATTGAAACAAAAAATGTCTTGGGCTCACTTATCTGAAAAGTCCTAAAGTATGGCTAGTGTCAGTCCAGGTCTGCTGTAGTGGCTCAAGCGATGCTGTTCATTTCTCTGTCTTTCGACTCTGCTTTCTGTTATGTTTGCTTCAGCTTAGTCTTCACACAATTTTGCTTCTTGTTCACTGAAATGTCTTTCTCTACACTTTTCTACCTGGTCCTGTCTTTATCCAGGGATAAATGGAAAAGTTAATTAATTTCCAGTGATTTTTATATTAAAGCCATGACTTTTTCATTTGTAGATTTTCTCTCATGTGCAACAGTTACTTAACAATTTTCAAAGCACTTTTAGATCCATGATTTTATTTGATCCTAACCACCATTCCATGAAGTTGCTAGAACCATTATCATTGGCCTCCTTTCAGAAAGCCAGGAAGTCAATTTCTTATTTGAGGTCACAGTTAATAAGGGTCTAAGCCAGATTAAATAAACTTTCTCATACTAGATCTTATGCACTTTTACCTGTACCATGATACATCTGAATTGTTGAGGAAATGAGGTGACACAATTTTACTAACAGGAGCCCAGTTTGCAGGTGGGGTTGATTATAGTGGTCTGGTGTATGCTGGCAATGAACCTGACCATATGATGATGGCACCTCTGGTTCCACATTTGAAAAGAATAAAAAGGTGGATGAAAATAAATAAAACAAAGGCACATCGACAGATAGTACTTTAAAGGAAATGAGATGAAACAGTAAAGGAGACAAGGTAAAAACACAAAATTCAATTGAACAGACAGAATACCTTCAAAGGACTAAGTTAAGTCTTGTCTGAATTTAAAATAGTTAAAAGCCAAGAACTTAGTGCATTGCCAGAGCAAGACTGAGGACTATTGTAGGAATCAAAGGGTGGGGTTGTGCTGAGGACTATAGATGGAATTTCCTGATCTAACATCACCAAACAGTTTTGGCAAATGAGAATGGAAATAGAGAAATAACCAGTTACAAAGATAAGTTTTTTTTTTTAATAAAAGTTAGAAGCTTAATCAGAGGTTAAGAAGAGAAACATAAGTTCCAAAAATTTTACAGATTTTTGTTTCCTACAGTTTGAACCCATTTAAGATAAGTAACCACAACTAACATTGGTTTAAGAGTGAAAGCATTATGGGCTGTCAGGAATAAAAAACCCAAAAAAACTTTTAAGAGTATATGAATTAGGTAATCGTGGTTTCCAGCCACAACTACAAAGCAGAAGCAGTTGGAACTCCTGTTAAAAATGCAAAAGCTCCAGACTGATCCTGGAAGATGTTGATCTAATATTTTGAGATGTGGCCAAGAAGAATTGGTATTTCTTCACCTGGGCCTTAACAAATTCTTAGGAATTGGGTCTGGCCTTATTAGTTAGGAACTTTGGGTTAAGTGAAGTCTCATTTGTGAAAAAGAGAAATATGCAGAAACAAGTGCCCATTTTAGTAAAAGGATTTTGAATTGAGAATGTGCTCAGTTCTCAAGTGACTGTCCATAACATTGTCAAAATATGGGAAATCTTTGTTAGGATTTTATCTGTAACTCAAATGAATTATGAATGTGATGAATTTGTATTTTTTCAAGAACATTGATTTATCTGTTTTATCAAAGGTTGTCAAATGTGAAGGCAAATGCAGTGTTTTGTCATTGCCCACCATCCTGACAATCTTTGTAACGTGTTAAAGCTTCTGCTAGTAAAGCTTAATGTGTTTGTCCTCTTTTCTTGATCCTTGTAGCAACAGAAATTAATAGTAAAACTTAGTATGTATATGGCACTTTTCATCTTGAAAATGCTTTAGAAATATTAACTAATTTATGCCCTTCTGCATAAAGTGTAGTGCAAGCCTTATTACTGCAGGGGAAGAAAATCTGTCAGAAATCTGCTCTGGGAGCTCTTGCACAGCATGCCGTGGTTCCTGCAGATTCAGCACGTTGTCAAATTGCCAATGGACATTGACAGAGAGCAAATATAATTTGGCAAGAAATGGCAAGAGAACCCCAGAGCCAGCAAAATGGAGATTGTGGGAAACAGAAGTTGTGGGCTTTACATAATGTGCCTATAGCCTTCATTTGAGATTCTGTTTTTTACCAAATTTGATATATAATAAGTGTGTTATGAAGGTAGATTCACGTCCCAATCAACACAAAAAGGATGCAGTCATTGAGAACTGTTAAGATTCTGTTAAAAAGTCTTGTTGACTTTTCCAAGGAGAAAAATACTTATATATTTAGATGAAACTTTTCTTCTGACTGCATATTCATGTTCTTTTGTTTTAAAAATCATGCCAACCGAACGGAAAGTTTCCTTTTGTGGGGCTACTACAAGCTGTTTTAGGGTGTTAGTATGTTCTCTATCCCAGAATTACCACAGATTCTTCTAACTCCTTCTGGGTTTCAAAGTTGTGTTTCTATGAAACTGAATCATTATTTCTCACAACTTCCCACACTTCTGTTTGGCATACTCCACAGCCAACTTCATGTTCTGATTTATCTTTAACATTCTCTCTAGACCAATCTTATGGAAAGGTGAAACTTGAATGAGGTATGATTTTGTAGCATTCCCTTTGTAATGTGTGTTCTCACTAATATATTTATTTATTTGTTTATTCAATCAAAATTTTTCTATTAATGAAATCATGTATACAGGATACTTAGCATGGTCACAAAGTGAGTACTGACAAAAAAATGTTTCTGATTAAAATGATATAATGTGTACTGAGAAAATATTCACTGCCTACAAGGTGCCTGTTCTATTTAACTTGAATCATTTCTTTACAGTTTTCCATAATCTTTTTATTCTTATGTGAAGAGTATTGTGGTTGAAGAAAAATTGAAACGTCTCAATAATGTCTACCTGCTTCTATATCCTGCATCCTTTTAAACTTGATCAAATTCTTTTCTTTATTCTTATTCTGAAGTGTCCAATCTTAGGGCATGCACTGATTATCTCTTACCCAAACTAATTTCTGAAATTGTTACCTGTGATGAGCCCTGTTCCTAGCCAACTTTCACTGATATTTTCCCTTTCTAAAAACATGTTTGCTTTAGGTCTTGACATCTACTTCTTTTGGTCATGGCCTTCTAGCAAGGTTGATTCCATTTACTAACCCAAGTGCACATCTTAACTGATATGAGCTAGTCAGTGCCTAGAAATGCCCTGGTGACGTTAATCTTTTGGAGGTGAGCTCATACCTGTAAATGGCCCAATTGTACCAAAGGAAAGGACAGTTGGGAGTAGAGGAAACTTGGAAACCAGAAAGCATAGTTCCCCAATTATTGCTGGCATCCTAGGATGTTTTAGGATGATGAGGAAAACCTCTCATGCTGTAGGATGAAGTTGACATTGTTGATGGAAGAAGAAATAAGAAAATTCCCAGATAATATATTTAAAACACTAATTTATCGAATCTTCATATAATCTGTCCTTCGACTGTTATGATTAAAATAATTATATTACCTTATTGATTGAGCAGTTTGAGTAGAGATGTTTGCTATTCAAGCAGAAGACTTTACAACTGCTCCATAGTGCAACACTCCCACTATCTTCAGCCCCAGGGTCATGACACCTGGCATCTCCTGAAAGATACTTCTAATCCCAACTATCAAATAATTTGGGCATAGGATTATAGACTCATAGGCTAAGGGATCTTAATGTTATTTCATATAGTCACCTGTCTGATATTTGACACTTTGTACATCATTCCCATGAACAGGATGTCTGAACTATACTGGTATGAGAGTTATGTATCATTTCAAGGTGGTACATTTTGTCTTTGAGAAGCAAAGCTAGAAAAGTTTTTTTTTTAATTTAGCCAAAATAGATCACTATGCTAAGAATATTTAATGAACTTGCATTGAATCTTGAGAACCACCATATGAAGATTATTTTTACTGTTGCTGTTGTCATTTTTATTATCTCTATAGAGGTGAGGAAACAAAGGCTTAGAAGAGTTGAGTAAGTTGTCCATTGTTATGAAGATAATCAATATTACAGTTCATACTTTAAGTTCATTCTCTCAGATTTCCAAGCTAAGTGATGTTTTCTGTAATTATTCTCTGAACATGGTGTTAAAACACTTACTAATTCATTTACTTTTTTCTTTCACAGAACTTTTATCACTCTATTCCTCCTTAATTTCCATTCTACATGAGAATCTTTGTCAGTTGCCTTGCTAAACAGTGATGTACTGTATCTGTCACATTTTTTTTAAATCACATTTCTAATAACTTGGCAAAAAAGGTTATTCTGATATAATTTATTGTAAGATATCTTCAAGGGTGACAGTTGAAGAAAAAGCCAGGGACAGGACCTAATGATTGATCTGAAACATCATAAAATTTAGAAAGGGTGTGTGTGTGTGTGTGTGTGTGTGTGTGTGTGTGTGTGTGTGTGTGTAAGAGAGACAGCAAGAGAGTGACTGTGTCTGTAGGAGTGAGTATATTTGAGTGTGTATGTGTGTGTGTTCAAGAAGGTTGGAGCTAGAAAGAATCTCCTTTGACTATCTTTTTCCAATTTCAATACTTCAAACATATATCCAGAAATTTCCAGGTTTTGTTGTCCTTATAGGGTCTCTATATGGAAATTAACAAGGTGTAAATCTTAAACTCCATTTAAAGACTAGAAAAGATTTGGAATTAGTTTTTCTTTCCTATACCCTAAGTTAGTTTAGATGTGTCACACTATTTCCACAAATCAGCTAAAATTGCCACAAATTAGTTTGGGAAGCAGTGAGTATTCCAGCTTTTCCATCCCTTTTCAGGGTCCACTTTCAATTCCCAGAGGTCTTGCTGAGCCTGCCCTGTGGGGTCCCAGTATTATTTTCTGTCCTCAAAACCCTGAAAGAATTTTCCCCACATCACACTCTCTAAAGCTCTACAGCAACACTGACTTAACAGTGTCAGTTATAAAACTCAGCTTCTCTGGCCGGCAACTTGCCTTGCTTTCTTCACATTTTCATCAGGTGCCACACTTTATTTCGTATAAGTTAATTCTTCCCATATCCCCAGCTTACCTTGAACCAAAGTGGTAGGTGATTAACTGTGATCCACAACAAATTAGAGCTAGGAGCCTAGGGCTGGCTTTAGACACTGGAATACCAAACAGAAAATAACACAGAAGCTCAGGTGGATTTGCTGGCCTACTAGGAGGATTTACAGACAGGCTACAACTTTAGGATAAGGGTGGGAGCCTGGAGACTAAGGCCTCACCCAATGTATGTGGGATACCAGACTTGAGATACTTCAGTATCAGTTATGCTGCATCCTACCTAATGGTAGTGTGGCAAATTCTCTGACACACTGTGCCCTGGTCAATAATGGCTTGGTGAGTTTATGGAAACAAATGGACTAGTTTGAAAAATGGCGGTCTCATATTGTCAAAGTTTATTTTCATTTATTATCCAAAGGAAAAAATTTCCTAGTTAAAAAGACAAAAGATAAGGCATATTTATATCTACAGATTTTCTTTTTTTAAAGTTTGTTAATTTATTTTGGGGGGGGACGGTGAGCAGGGGAGGGGCAGAGAAAGAGGGAGAGAGGATCCCAAGCAGCCTCCTCACTGTGAACACGGATGGAGCCTGAATGCGGAGCTCATACCCATGAACAATGAGATCATGACCTGAGTTGAAATCAAAAGTCCTCCGCTTAACCACCTGAGCCACCCAGGAACTCCTATATCTATATATTTTCCTTTAACAGTGCAGTGTTATTCACAGGAAGGGCACCTGCCTACCCTGCCTGAATATCACCATCACCATCATGTTCATCAGCCAAACATTATATATTTTTATTATTGAGAACATTCTAGATATTGCACTAAATATTTTATATACATTGCTTAATTAGTTGTCTACCAACTCAATAAAAGAAGTGAAGTTTTGGAAGCTTGAATACATTGTCCAAAGTTAAATAGGTAAAAAGTTGAATACCATCCTGGTATTTCACTCAGGCTCTTTGAATACAAAGCCTATTGTTGGTAACCACTGCCTTTCTAAACTGATTAGAAATCACTCCCTGACATGCCCCATCCTTACTTTTCATGTTTGTCTTTAAGATGACTGTCATTTGGGTCTTCCAGATGCTGTTTTTGGCTGGATTGATATATCTCTTGAATTCTTCTCAGCTTCAGGTTATGGTGCACTCATCTGGCCTCCTGTTGCCTTGGACAGATTTCAGGATGATCTTCTGGACTCATACCCAGCTGGTCTAGACCCAGAGTCAGATTTCCCTACCTTTTACCCTTAGTTTGGACCCCTAGCCTATGTTGGACCTTGCACATCTGCCCTCTGGTTACCCTGGCCCATCTGCTATTGCCTGGATATTGATTCTGGCCGCTTGCGTCCTAACCTGCTACCACCCCCGGTGTCCATGGTTAATTGCTCTGAATTCTCATTATGACTTATTAAATAAGAGTGAGCTACCAGTGTTGTACATTAAAGTGACAAGGTTTAGGTCTAAAAATACTTTTCACCAACGACACTTGCATTATTACATGTTCACGAGACAGAACGTGAGAAGGAAACTGATGCCAAGTAATTAAAAGGAAATGCTTTTATCTGTGATTTCCTTTCTTCAGGATTTGATGTTTGGAGTTTGTAAATATCTGCTGCATGAAAAGAAGTAGTCAATGTTATGTCTCTGGCTTACTGGTCCCAACTGGCCTTCTTCATTCCTAAAGACTAGAAACCCCCAAACTGAACAACAAAATACAATTAGCATATGCAGTAGTTTAACTCATTCAATTTGCCCAGAAGCTAAGACAGAGCTTTTAGAACTCAATATTACACCTGGAACTTATATTTTTTACCTAGATGTTTATTCTGGAGGTGGAGTACTGTGTAGGGTTCAGATCATCTCTTTTTATGCTCCAGGACATCCACTTTTCAGCTGAGACTCTAAACAAATTATTCATCTTGCCTGTATCTCAGTTTTCTCCTCTGTAAAGTGGGACCAGAAGTAGTACTATATCATGGTGAGAATTAAATATCCACATTTTTTAAACAACTGTCATGCACACCGTTATTAATGTTTGTATATAAATGTTACTGTTTATTAGTTACTATTATTTTGCTTATATCAATGTTTTATTCCCTAAACTCACATCATACTGCTCACTCAAAACCCTGTCATTGAAAAATCAACACATTTGACCTGAATACATTCTCTTTTCTCTATCTCTTCTCCATCTAGCCTAAACATGCTTCCCCTGCAATGTTTCCTCTTCCAGTAAAGAACTCCGTGATTTATTCAATAACTCATGCCAAAAGTCTAAATGTCATTCTTGTTAGTTTCTTCTGCCTCAATGCAAAATCTCCAATCTGGTCATTCATCAAGTAGTGTCCATTTTATTGTGAATAGGTCTCCAATCTATATATTTTTCTCATGTCTACTGTTACCATCCTACTCTACTACTCAAAGTGTGGTCCATGGCTAATGTCAGTCCTTAAACTGCTTGTTATTCTCAGGGATATAAACATGGAAATGTGGAGTAAACATTTAACACTTTTAAAGGAAATTTGTCATGGGAGACATTCAAGCGTATGATCATTTTTCTTCTAGTCTCTCACTTTTTAAAATTTATTTATTTTGAGAGAGAAAGAAAGGCAGGGAGGGGTGGAGGGAGCGAGAATATCAAGCAGGCTCTACACTGTCAGCAAGAACCCAGCATAGGGCTAGAACTCGCGAACTGTGAGATCATGATCTGAACCAAAACCAAGAATCAGAAGCTTAATCGACTGAGCCACCCAGGCACCCCTGCTCTTTCACTCTTTATTGTATTTTCCCAAAACACTGATCTCTGGTGAATTTGAAAAACAACCAAAAAAAAGCAAACAGAACCTAGGCATATGTTACCCTTGCACATGGAGGAGCACCAGCGGAGGGCTGTACCATCTGTCACTTGAACTACAGCGATGCTTCCTAATGTCTACTCCCCTTCCCCCACTTACCCACCTGGTCCAGATCCCACTGGACCTGAGGAATTTTTCAGATACAAATGGTTCTGTTACAATCATGGATCCCTTAGGTCTGCTCAATAACTTCTTACTGACATTAGCAAGAAACCAAAAATGCCTTCAGCACAAAGTAAATGTTTGTGAAATATGTGTGGATCACTTATGTCCTAGGTGTCCCCCTGCACTCTTTGTCCAACGTCTCACATCTTTTTTTTTTTTTTTTTTTGGTGAATCCCTTGACTGGCTACCTCCATTTACTTGCTTTATTGTATCAAACTTGTATTGCTTCTGGAGGCTTCCCAGAAAGCTCCCCAAAATGTCAGAACATGTGTTTGCCAACTACCTGCCAAATCACCCCCCCCCCCCCCCCCGCCTTAACCAGTAGCTAGGAGTGACAGAGACAAGGATGTAGTAAGAAAATTTTGCCCCAGCATAGAGAAGCAGTCCTTAATATTATACCTGTTTTGCCATCTAGGGCATTAGAAGCAATCAGAAACGCTTTAACACTTTTTGAGTTTATCCTTCTGTGAACGTTAGCGCAGACAAAATTTATTTATTTATTTATTTATTTTTAAATTTTTTTTTCAACGTTTATTTATTTTTGGGACAGAGAGAGACAGAGCATGAACGGGGGAGGGGCAGAGAGAGAGGGAGACACAGAATCGGAAACAGGCTCCAGGCTCTGAGCCATCAGCCCAGAGCCTGACGCGGGGCTCGAACTCACGGACCGCGAGATCGTGGCCTGGCTGAAGTCGGACGCTTAACCGACTGCGCCACCCAGGCGCCCCAGACAAAATTTATTTTAATAAACACACATAGCTACAACTTATTTCCTCTTCCCATTCATTTATTTTTCACTGCATGTATGTGAATACTATGATCACAGTGGGCGATTGTCAAAATAATCATGTTTCTGCTCAAAAATTCTGTGCAAGAAAATAAACTAATGTGTATTGCACATTTTTTTAATATCAGGCACTGTATGTGGATTGATTTATATACATTCTCTTATTTAATAAACACACTAAGCCTACTAGGTGGAGAGTATTAGGATTTCCACTTGACACATGAAGGGCCTGGCGCTTACTGAGATTCAGAGTAACACACTTTTGATTTATTTCAAAACTGCATTTTGACAATACGTTTGTTTTGCTGTCTTTTGGGTATCTGCATTAAGGGAAATAATATAAGTACAAGAAAAAAGTTGCAACTGCAATGAGATTCCAGCTTAGGAACAAACTAGCTTGATTGGAATTGCTGATGATGGGTTAAGGGGGCAGGAAGATTTGTGTCTCAATTTATTTGCTCACTAAATTAGCCATTCAGGTCTTTATACAAATGTCTGCCTCTCTCAGTATTCTACATCTTTCATGTTAAGGTGCTAAGACAAGAAAAATAATGCCATATACGAGGATAGGAAGAAGTTAATTTCACTGCGGCTCTCTTCTTTGTAGTGCAAGTTCCTTGATTTAAGATCTGAAGCACTTCAAAAGCATCGTGAACTTGGAGAAGTAATACATCAGCTAAAATCTAGAGGCTTAAGGCTTGCACTCCTTCACCCCATCAGGCTTTGTGTGATATGTAACAGAAAATGTCTTTTCATTAGTGCAGTTGATAAAGTTAAAACTTTTCTTGATTAATATTCTCTTGCGGAAATCAGTTACTGCCATGGATTTACACTGCAGATTTGCCATAGCAGTTCTAATTTCTTTTGTGCTAAGATTCAGCTGATACAGATTTTATTTAATAAGGATAATTGTTGTTGAAGGGCTGAGTTGGTTAATATTCCTGAGGTATCTCTGCTTGCAGATCTAAAAAAACTTAGAATCTCTGATACTTGACAATGACCTTCAGTGATATTATTGGGATTTTTACAAGTCTCATTCAGGGAAATGGTGCAGGGAACAGGCTGTTTCATTGTTTAAGGCAATGCAGTGTATAGCAAAGGTATATGCCAGATAACTGGATCAAATTCTGAGAAATAACATGAAAATTTCTGATTTTCTACTTAGGTTTTTCAAATTGGTACTTTGTAATAATATATCACTGGATATATTTAGTTTCATGCATAAATCATGTTCTTTTATTTTAGCATTGGTGAATAAAGTATTTTCTGGAAGTAACTTTCTTACCCCTGTAAGGTAAATTAACCCTATCAAGGTATCATTTGCTGCAAGAGGCAGCTAATTCCAGGTGCTCCACAAGATTGGATTCATTTTCCACAATCGAACAGTGGCTTTTCTCTTCGTTGTCCTGTCCCATAGAGAGAATCTTCTCTTTCTCTAATTGTGATCATTTCTTTTCACAGTTTCTTCTGAAGAAAAGTATATTTTTCCCAAAGAAAGATTTATAAAAGGAAGAGTGATTTGTTCTTCAAAGGAAAATTTATTTTAAAATTATTCATAATATTTTTGAAGAATACCTCAAGCTTATGATCAGTTATTTTAAATCCTTAGAACTCTAACAGAGCAGAAAGATACATGAATTAGGCAGGAAAGCATTACTCTTTTTGGCAAATTCAGCCCCAATTAGATTTTTCTTATTTTATGGAATCAAATATTCTCAACATAATTGTGTGTATCGTGTTTTCTAGAGAGGCTCAAATATACTCTTTGGGGAGGAGAAAAATCTTACATTCACCTTTCAGTTTTTCCTTTTAATTGGGAATCAAGATTCATTAAAAAAAGAAACTTTTCTTTGGCACTCAGTATTTGAAGAGAAGTTCTTGAAGAAAGGTTTTCTATATATTTTGAAGGTAATATCATTCTTATGTTTGGACAAGCTGCCTTCTTTCCATCAGGCCACCCAGGTTGTAAGTTCATAATAAGTATATTCTCTTTTCATACTAAACTTTTTCAAATGTTATTTTTCCTCAAAAGCAGATTATCTAAATCAACTGCCTACAGTAATTGCACCAAGCCAAGAAGCTTCATTGAGTCCGTTCTTGAGTCCCCTTTTTTTGAGGCCCTTGAAAAACTGATGAAAGCAATGGACTCTTTCATGTTCATGTATGTAGACAATTTACATTTTGAACAACAATTTTAGGAAGCCCATAAATCCTTTAGAGACTATCTTTGGACTCTTAGAACTGTCATTTCAGGATTTGTTCAGTCTAGAGTGTCCTAGGAGCTCCATTCTGGAAAATTATTCTAGAGAGAAATGAGGATGAATTAAAAGGGTATCTGTTATTTATTAATTGATGCCATGTCAAATGACACCAATAATTACCATTTACTGAACACCTACTATGTACCAGATATACCTGTTTCATGCACATTATCTTTTTTAATTCTCTCAACAATTCCTGTAAATCACCAATATTATCCACATTTAAAAGTTATGAAAACAGGGGCCCCTGGGTGGCTCAGTTGGTTAAGTGTCCGATTTTGGCTCAGGTCATGATCTCATGGTTTGTGAGTTTGAGCCCCGCATCTGGCTGTCAGCTCAGGGGCTGCTTCAGATCCTCTGTCCCCTTCTCTCTCTGCCCCTCCCCCATTCATGCTGTCTTTCTCTCGCAAAAATAAACATTAAAATATTAAAAAATAAAAGTTATGAAAATGAAGTTTGTTTTTTTTTTTAATTTTTTTTTCAACATTTTTTATTTATTTTTGGGACAGAGAGAGACAGAGCATGAACGGGGGAGGGGCAGAGAGAGAGGGAGACACAGAATCGGAAACAGGCTCCAGGCTCCGAGCCATCAGCCCAGAGCCTGATGCGGGGCTCGAACTCACGGACCGCGAGATCGTGACCTGGCTGAAGTCGGACGCTTAACCGACTGCGCCACCCAGGCGCCCCGAAAATGAAGTTTTAAAGGTAGTAAGATGCTTGTGTACAGTCACACAGTTAAAATGTCTTCAGTTGCAAGAAAGAGAGCACCTAACTAAACCGTGCAGAGTGATGGGAATGTTTATTCTAACATCTAAGACGGTTGAGGACTGTTTTCTTCTCATGGCAAGAAGTCTGTACATAGGTAAATGCTGGTTTTGAGCCAGAGCCTCATCACGCTGGGGCTGTGGATCAGCATGCCTGGTATGCTTTCGACTCCCCTCTCACTCTCCAAAGATGGCTGCCTCAGCCCTAAGCAAGACCGCTTTCCAAGCCAGAAGAAAGGGGCTTTCCTTGAGGAGGATAATCATTTTTAGAACTTTTTCATTGCATTTTTGTTTTATCTGAGTATACTTGGGTTATCTGTCCATCCCAAAACTAGGAGACAGATTGGAAAAACTGATATTTGTATTATCTATCTTCAGTAGTTCTAAACCGATTTATCCCTCAGGGAACATTTGGCAATGTCTGGAGACATTTTGTTTGTCACAACTTCGGAGGTAGGGATGCTATTGGCAAGTACCAAATAAGTTTTCACAAATCATATGTTGTAGTATTGTATTTTCTTTTCCAGTGTCTCACTTGAGTAATCAATCTTTCTTTTAATGGATTCCACTTTTAGTTAGTGCTGAATATCTGATTGAAAATTTCTCTGGCGTCTTGTAGAAATGTGAAGCTTTGATTAAGATTGGAGTTTACTGCCTAAGCAAAATTTTTCTACCTAAAACAAAATGAAAAGATTTTGTTATAAAAGTACATACATAGGACTCATTCTATTTTTGCTAAATTTAGTTAATTTGTATTAAATTGGAGAAAATATGCAGAATATATATATTTTTTACCATATACAACCCTCCCCATATCCAACTTAGGATATGGGTTTTACCTGATCATGCTCTAGCTTTACTTAAGTATATTATTTTTAAAACTTTTTTTGATGTATTCAGGAAGAAGTAGTTTCCTTGGTACAGCTGTAGTAACCATGACTAAAATAAAAATAGGAAAATGAAGGATCTGTAGAACAGAGAATTCTTAGGGCAATGCAACTACTCTGCGTGATACTGTAATGGTAGATTCAGGTTATTAAAAATCTGTTCACACCCATAGAATGTACACCTTCAAGAGTGAACTATCATGTTAACTAAGAACTTTGGGTGATAAAGATGTGTCAATGTAGGTTCGTCCATTGTTACAAATGTGCCACTCTGCGGGGCGGGGGGGGGGGGGATGTTGACAACGGGAGAGCTTATACATGTGTGAGTACAGAGGGCACATCTCTGTACCTTCTGCTACTCAGTTATGCTGTGAACCTGAAACTGCTCTAAAAATCAAAGTGTATTGAAAATAAGGGATCAGTAATAGCTCATCCAATATGAAGGTGGGTGTATGGAGACATATTGCTTATTATTTAATCAGGAGTTTCAGAAAAGATGACCTTTCGTTTTAAGGTATTATTGAGACTCAGCTATGGATAATGATGACTAGCACAAATACAGAGGGCCTGTGACTTTCTGATATCATTATATCATTCGAAAGGAACATTGGGGCACCTGGGTGACTCAGTGGGTTAAGCCCAAATTCAGCTCAGGTCATGATCTCATAGTTTGTGGGTTCAAGCCCCAAATTGGGCTCTGCACTGACAGCTCAGAGGCTGGAGCCTGCTTCAGATTCTGTGTCTCCCTCTCTCTCTGCCCCTCCCCCGCTAGCTCACTCGCTCGCTCGCTTTCAAAAATAAATAAACATTAAAAAAAATTAAAAGAAAGGAACATTGCTAGTCAGAAAAAATGCAATTTTTGTTTTTAACTTAAATTGTATGTTATTGAGGTATTTCTGACTCACTTGATTTTTTTTATCTCTGATTCTAAAAGTTTTTCAGTAGTAACATTAAATATCATACTTCCCATTCTTGTTTTTCGATCTCTCAGCCACTTTAGTTAATTCACAATGTTTTTGCCATAGGAAAGAAAATAGGGCTGTTCATGGGGCAAAAATTGAATATGTGAGTTCCTGAGGTGTGTGTATATGTGCCTGATGGACTAGCGCATGAATGGGTGATTTAGTTGATCTTATTGATGGTGATTCATTTACATGTCATCCTACTAAGGGATTTAAAAAGATTAGTATCTCTTCTTTTGAGCAATCATAAAAATGAAACAAAGAAATGATAACAAAAAGAAGACAAACCCAATCTTCTAACGGTATCAGCCTTGCATACAAATATCTTACTTCCTCTTGTTGCATCATGTCTTCCTGCTTTTTTCAGTGTGTCAGTGTGTTGTAATAGTAGAATGTTTTCTGAGCACCCCCCTACAGCAGGTGCATTTGTTAGGATTCATTTCACAATTACAGCACTCCTGGGGAATGGGTATAATTATTCATCCCATGACACAGATGAACTAACAGAAGCAGGAAAAGGAACTTGCCCAAGTTTATTTAGCTGACAGTTAACTGGTAGACCTGGAATTTGAAACAACGAGGTTTGGGGTGAGACCTTTTTACCAGTATGTTATGAAAATGAAACATTTGACAAGTTACCTGTGACTTTCTCCTATACAGTTGGCCAGTCAAGAAATGCTGTTAATTTGACCTTTGAAAATACTCAAATCTCCCTCCTTTAATCCCTCATTCTATTAGCCCATTCTCAGTTTTCTTGTTTCTAACCTGAACTGTTTATTACTAGAGTGTCAATATGTGTCCTTCCTTCCATCATCTATTTTCTCAAATCTATGCTACCTGCTATGGGTCCTAAAGTATAGCTCAAATCTTGTCATGATTACCCACAGTGCTCAACATCTCACCTCCAACCTCAAAAATCCTAACCCAGATTTGCCCTGTCCCCAAATATCTGCCCCAAATAAATCTATAAGCCTCATGCTCCACCATACTTTTTCAGATTCCTGAAATGTGTTACTCGTGTTTCTTGAAGTTGTGCTTTCTTTTCTGACTCTTTATTTTCACTGGCTATTTCTTTACCTCATATCATTGTCTTTCCATGTTATATATAGTGCTTGAAATACAAAAGGAATGCAACAAATATTTGCTTCTCAAAGAAGTAAAAATTTAGTGGAAACACCCTGTTCTTTGTGAAGTGTCTCCTCTCCTAGATGGTCTCTGTGAAGTCACATGGGTATTTTCTCCCTTTTGTGAATTCCCACGGAACGAATGGCACTCGCCATGTTTTAAAACGTTGGTATTTTCTTCAAAAAGCCAGGGAGACAGGAGACTTGGTAGTTACCACTAGAGTATCCTTAAATTATACTTTATTATTTTAAGTAGCTGTGATATAAAGATAAAAATACTGTAATTGCAGGAGATATGTGAAATTTGCTTTCTGGTTCTGTCACTAACTTTTAGAGTTTCCTCCACTTTGATTTTTTTTAACAATCAATAAAATATATCCAATAATATTTTTATCACAGTGCTATTGTGAAGGCTAAAGAGATGATTAAACAAAACATTTTACAAGTTGTAAAGTGCTCTATACTCTCAAAGGAATGCTGGTATTACCAAATTCAAAATTTTATTAACATTCTTGAAGGCCAACTATAGGCCAGGTACTTTACATGTTTGATCTCATCCTTCCAGTAGCTTCATATTACTCTTCTTATTTTACAAATATGTACTGTAAAATTAAGTAACTCAAAATCACAAGGCTAGAAAGTTAAAGAACTCACATTAAAATCAGTCTCCTTATTTTAAATCCCTCATTCTTTCCACCATCTATAGTGATGCCTTCACTCAGCAAACATTCACAGCAGCGGAGTGTAGAGGTTCAGAGCATGCTCTCGCAAACTAGCAGTGCCTGGGATCAAAGCCAAGATTTACCATTTATAGCTGAGTGACCTTGTTCATGCTCTTAACCTATCTGAGCATCCGTTTTCTCATTTGTGAAATGGGTATAATAGTAATTTCTGCATAAAATATTGCAAACCTTTAAGGAGTTCCCGTATGTGTCTCAGGTCTCATTCCCTAGAAGCAGAGCTTATTGTGAAAAGGCCTATTGGGAGAGGGATCTCAAAGAAAGTAAAGAGGGAAGGAGGAAAGGGCAGGTGTGGGGTTCTCTCAGGAGCAACCTGATCCCACTGGGAGTGGTGAACCGCAAATTACACCACAGATCTTCTTCTACTTTGAGCGAGAGGTGGCCTTTTGTATATCCCTGTCGGTCTTTGCCTGCAACTTGCTCCAGGGAGGTGAAGGTGCTTACACACCTAGGCTCCTTTCTGTGAGGGCAATGTTTAGAAGACTAGGTCAGCTTTGAGCAGTTTGCAGCCAACACATATGGAAGCTAGGCGTTGGGCGTCCAGAGCTACTAAAGCAGTTCCGGGCAGCACACCAACAGATTTCACTGCAATATACAAAGTGCTTACAACTGTATCTGGCTCATTGTACCCTGCCAATAAAAGTTAGCTTTCATTACATTATTTTGCTCATAAGTCTTCTCACATTGTTTCATATATTTAGGTTTGGCTTTCTAACCAGAATGTAAGTTCCTTAAGGTCAGGGACCAATTCTAATTCTACCTACTGTGCCACTCACCTGCAGTTATAAATCGATGCATTGTGATGGCTGCCCAGCAGTTCTGATTTATGTCTGGTGCTGAGGGTTGGACCTCAACCTTCTTTTTTTCCCCTATCCAAATGCCTGCTTTTTATTACAAAATATAATAATAAATTAGAATCGCTTCTCTTTTGGGGGGAAATCTCCCCTTACAGAGGTATGTGTTAAAGGATATAATTGTATTTTTATCTGTACCAGACACATTTTCTGCTAACTTTGTGCTCAATACAATTCCCCCAAATTTGTTATTTTATTTGTGAACTGAGTTTGTCAATATTTAAAGTGAAAGTTATTAGACAAGGCAGACATACTCTTATTTTTGCCAATGCAGACTTGTTCTGGAATAATTACTTTTTAATATCTAAAGCAATTCAATTGATCAGAATATTGATCCCATTCTCGTTTTTGATCATTGTGCCATTGATTTAACATTATCACTGGCTTACCAAGCAGGGTAGAATACGAGGTGTCTTGTGCATTCATCTTTGTTAAAAGATAAATGCATGAGACAGGCTTTAAAAGCTTTTTAAAGTGCAAGATGCTGGAACTGCATTTTCAATCTGCATTCTCTCCTGCTGTTTTATGGAATTTATTGAAAATGTGCCTCTTAGAGGTCAGATCATTTCTTTCTTCAAGTGGAAAAAAAAGATATAAGTAATATATTAAAAGGCCTCTAGGATAATATCAAGAAATTAGAACAACCTCATTCTATATTCAGAAGCCCCTTCTCTCTTGAACATTATGACTCATCAAAAATAAGAATCACAATTCATCTGTTTCTAGCTCACTTCAGACTTTTGCCTGTTTAGGTTTTATTTTGGAACCAAGCACATAGGAAGCCTTCTCTTTTTCTCTCTCTGTAAATTTTTCCATTCTGTCAATCTCCTCCCATCAGGTAATTAAGAAGGCTACAGATTGAATTAAAAATCTTGAGAAACTGTTTTATCTAATTTGAAATCTATTAATTAAATTTGTTCTCAATTCTCCAGTTTCCAAACACTTTAACATATTATTCTTTATTAGCAAAATGTTCTCTGTATAGACTGTATTCAAAATATATATCATTTATATTATATTTTCCATTAAGTGTAATACGCTAATAATTGGTATCTAGAAAAAAATTAGGGGCATTAGAAAAAAATGGCAGTGTTCTTTTAAAATAAGAAAGCAGGCTAAATTATTTATTATACTACTTTTCTAATCTATAAATATGCTACAATAGATCTTTCTATGAGTAAGAATATATATTTGTATCTATCCATCTATCCACACATACATACCCATATGTATTAATTTATTCAGGACTGAATAAATTAATCTCCAGATTAAGAACTAATCTGGAGAGAAGTTCTTAATCATTTCTGGTCACAGTTTGACGAAAATATTTCCACCTGTTTTTGATTGCCTATCTTACAGTTTGAAGTGCTTCAGCAAGTCTTCCCTAAACGCGAACAGTTTGCTTTCATCTATGCAGGGAGAGTCCCCTTTCATTTACTCTAATTAATTGTTAATAGATTGTTCTCTCTTAGTTATTAAAAAGTAATGGTAATGATTCAAGAGCCACTTGGGAACAGATCCTATTTTTAAGTGCTAAAGATGAGGCAAGCCTGAAAAGTTTGTAGACCAAATAGAAGTAGCAAAACTCTTCTCTGGGTAGCGGGACACACTGGGAGTTTGTTGAGAACTTTATAAAGCACTGCTTGAAGGAGACCCAGCTGGTTGGTGGGAAAAAGTTACAGAGAGATGAGTTTCATGAGGAATATACTAAAGCAGGTGAATGGGATATTAAAATGGAGTCCTTTCTGTCTCACTTTTGGCATAAAGTCCTAAGACTGAGAAAAATGTTTGCCAAGTGCCTGTAAGACTTATTGGTAGCTATGGGACGCCTGGGTGGCTCGGTTGGTTGAGTGGCCGACTTCGACTCAGGTCATGATCTCGCGATCTGTGGGTCTGAGCCCCGCGTTGGGCTCTGTGCTGACAGCTCAGAGCCTAGAGCCTGCTTTCGATGCTGTGTCTCCTTCTCTCTCTGCCCCTCTCCTGTTCTCTCTCTCTCAAAGATGAATAAACATTAAAAAAAAAAGACTTATTGGTAGCTGTTGTCAAGAAGCTTGCCTGGTGAGATTTATGACCTCTCTCAGGGATGTGTAGAACAGGACTAGGGATTGGTCAAGAGGGCAACAGAGCTAATGCATAGGATTTTTTTGGATGCATGCTTCAAACTTTGGAGCATCTCTTCTCTCTGAGGTGCTTCCCTTTACCTTAAATCCAATGTGAAGAGCTTCATGGGGATGTTTTGAAGAGCTTAATACTTATAATTTGGGGTTTGAGGGATACAAAGGAATGTTTTTATACATATCTGAGAAATCTTAAGACGAGAAGTTGTGTCAGTCATCTTAAGATGGTAGAGTTTTGAAAGAAAGAGGAGGGAGGGGAGAATGGAGAGAGAGAGAGAGACAGAGAGAACAAACACCTGTGCTGGAGGTGAAGGAACACAGGAGAGAGAATGAGAGAGAGGTAGATTCAGGTGTGCTTTGGAATTGAGTCCAAAATAGTGGTGTGGAAAGAGGATGCAAGAGTTCTCCCTGAGCCAGGTGGACCTGTGGAAGGGCAGACTGAGATGGCCTGAGGCCTGGGTGGGAAGGAGGAAGTGACCCAGCAGAACTGTCCTGCTCCTGAGGCCCAAATACCAAAAGAGGTCCATTGGAATGACTTTACAGGGGAGCTCTTTACATCAAGGCCACTGCAGAAGAGCGGAATAACCCATGGAGACAAAGACTCCATTCTGAATGCCCTCTTTCAAGCCAGAGGAACCAAAGTTTAGACCACCACTTAGTAACACCTAATTCTTCCCTTGGATCTAACTCTCAAAGTGTTGACAAGAATAATTTCAGGGTTGAAGGAGAAGCTGACGATGAAGAACAATGAAGAACAATCATGTCTGCCATATTTCACACTCGCATAGGTTTCAAGGTTTGTAGTACCATCTTGTTGGTGGTAGAAAAAGCTCCAAATAAGAGCTTGAGTTTTTGATTATTACGTTGAATTGGAGCTATTATTACCAGAACAAAGTGTTCTTGTGAATCAAAGTAGCTGGAAAGCTGTTTAACCTAGCTGAGATTTCACTGAGGGGAAAGGATAGAATTGAACTGTAGAGTGAATAGGAAGACACAGTTGGAAAAAATAATCAAGTGACTTTGTGAGCTTACCCTATTGAGTTCAGTTCATTCAATAACATGATTACACAGATGTGAATGATTTAAATTTAAAGCCAGGGTTAAGAGAGTAGGAATGAAAAAGTAAAAATGGACAACATAGAAATCATGAGTTAACAATAGATGACAGTAATTCATGTTTGGTATGTTCCAGGAAATCACTCATTTAATTTTATAACCTTGTAATGTAGGAGCCATAATCCCCATTTAAAAGAGAGAGGGGGGGGGGGGGGGGAGAAACTGAGACACAAAAATATTCTGCCTATAGCTGCACAGTTGTGACTTTTTTTTTAAACTCAGCCTGTGCTGATAACTATTACCTGGTACTACCACTTGTTTTAAAAAATGAATCAGCGGAATTTGGTGAAGAGTAGATATCAAAACAGGCAGAGAGAAAAGTCCACAGTGACTCAGAGGTTTAGAGCTAGTCTGGACAAATAAGCATCAATGTTATCACCATAAGGTGGAAAATAAGGAAGAAAAATAAATGTAGAAGCGGGAATGAGTAGTTTGGTATTTAAAAAAAAATTAAAACTTTGTTTATTTGTGTTTGGAGAAAGAGAGAGAGAGCACACATGGGAGGGAGGGAGAGAGAAAAATTCCAAGCAGGCTCCGCGCTGTCAGAGAACCATGAGATCTTGACCTGAGCTGAAACCAAGAGTCAGATCCTTAACCAACTGAGCCACCCAGGTGCCTCAAAAAAGTTTGGTTTTAGACATAATTTCTTCAAAGGCCTTGAGGGACAGGTGTCTAGTGGGAGGCAGAAAGGTAGAACTAAGATGCATAATGGCAGAGATGGAGATGCGCTAGTGCAAAACATCCCAATGAAGGCAATTGGCATTTATTCCAGGGTGTCCACTCTTGCTTTGGGCTACATTCCCCTTTCCCATCTCTTAGATGCTTCCCAAACTGAGCACAGCTCTATCCATGCACTTTGCACACTATATTATAACATGTATTTCTGTAAGTGATTTTCCTAAAAGGCCCTGAGTTCTTTTAGGTCAGAGCCTGTGTCTTATTCACCTTTTTATCACCAGGTCCTAGTAGAGTGTCTATCATCTACTAGATAATTAAGATGTGGTGAATAAACAAGGAAGTAGACTAACAAAAGTGAAATAGTGAGTGGGGTGATCATTCAGGAAGATAGTAAAGAGAATAGAGAGGCTCCAACACTGAATTTTAGGAGCTGCCGCCAAAGATGAAGTAGTAAAGGATACAAAAGTAAATGGCAGAAATCACGTGGGGAGAAGAATTCAGGAAAAGGAATATGGGAAGAACCTCCCAAAGATTACTATAATGCCATGAACTTCAGAGAAATCCGGGAAAATGTAGGCCCAAAATGCCACAAGACTCTGTGAGGAATTGGTCATTTGTGATTTTCAGGAGTGCAGATAGTATGGAATAGTGGAGACAGGAATGAAGGAACTCTTAGAAAGGGGAATATGAAAACAACAGAGTAGAATGAAAAAAAATCAATTGGTGAAAGCAATAAAGAAAATAACTGAAAGGTAGCTTGGCATAGTATATCAGTCAAATGAAGGATTAGTTACTAATTTATTTGTTGATTAATTGAAGAGGGAGAAGTAAACATATTTCAACACAGAGGGAAAGAGTCATTGTAACAGAGGGTAATGGAGATGCTGCTGGGAAAAGAGTTAAGTCACACCAGTGAGGATTTATTCTTTCCAGTCTGGCTTATTTTGGTCCCACATAATACCTTGTAGAGAGGTTAACCTGAGCAGATCTAAGGCTTATGAGTAGTGTTAAGTGAGCTCAATAGTGGGTATTTGTCATATTTTGTCACTTGGCATCTTTTAATGACTTTCTGTGTCAATCCCCTACATCAGAAGACAGCCCTCACCAACCCAGACTCTGTGGCAGCTGGATTCAAGGCATATTAAAATCTAGTATCTAATGAATCACACGCTCGAGTTCAGACACACCTGAACATCAAGAAATGCTGTATGGAATCTGCATTGCTGCTGTCCTTAAACAATCAAAGTTGAGGAGATGTCAGATTTTAGGTATAGCAGGCTAATGGTTGTATAGGGATCATGTTCTGGATTCAGTGGCTGTGAAGCAAGATGTGATCCCTTTGCCAAAGGCTTGTGGAAACATTCCTGCTGCAGTTCTACAGTGTGGCTTACCTATAGCTTACAATTTTGACCTATTGAGAGAGCTTGTATACCCCATCCTCCAAGGCCTTTCACTCCTTTTCTGCTTGAACTAGAGTGTTCACCAATATGTACATAATTTTCCCTGTCTTTAGCTCCAGAATCTTGAAATACACAGCCAGATGATATTCACTCAGACCACTCCATTAATTGTTAAGTCAGCAATCCTTTCCCTAGTCTCCACTCCAAATACTGGTAGTGGTAGAATTGGGAATCAAGAAATTTAGAACTATAATTTAGAACTATGTGTAAAGTGATTTTTATTTTATAAACAAATATTTCACTAAATGAAGAATATAAATATTAATAGCAATTGTATAAATTTTGGTTTACTATTCCTCATTTGCTAGAAATTTTTCAAGATCTTCCTTTTCCATATTAATAGGACGTAATTTGTTTTTCTTACTCGTGCATACTAAAAGTCTGTGTTGCTTTGTTTTGTTTCCAGTTCCACATTAGAATGTCTCAAGCCTTCTAATATTTGTTTTTTACATGGAAGTATTAACTCTGTGTCAGGTGTCTTGCCTATTAGGACTATCCTGTTTTCAGAAACAAAGTGTAGTTTGGATGCTTAAGATACAAAGAACTTGGATAATGCTTATTTAAATACTTGCATATTCCAGATGGGTATTTTATAAGCCCTTCCTCAATGTACAGTGTTATTCTATTTCAGCATTGCTTACATAGCCTCTGTAGCCAGATGCTATCATTCCGTATAGACATGGCTCTGTCTTTTTTTTTAATAAAGGTAGAAGTGTGCATCTAGGCCCAATTTTCCCGTGCACTTTATTATTATTTTTTTCTCTTTCAAACTTTTATCTCAGTGACCCTTCTTTTCCTCCATGATTTATTTATCTTGTAGCTCTTCTTATATCCTCCATGTGGTTCTTTCAAAAATAATTCCCAGGAGAAATGAAAGAGTGACTTTTAATGGACTCTGGCGTAATCACGAGTGTGTATGAATGGTGTGTGTGTATGTCACCAAGTATATGTGTAAGCCTGTGTCTGTACCTGTATCTGTGTCTATACATCTGTGTATATAGTGGGGTTCTGATACAAATTTCTAATTCTTTTTCACTAAAGAATTGTTGAATATCAAACCAAGCAAAGCTAGTAAGATACTTTTAGTTTGTTTTAGCCTGGACTCATTCTTCTTGTGTGTGAAGACCAGATGCTCTTCCTCTGTTTATGCCACATTATGCTCACACTACCACTGTCTATAAGAAATGTCACTTCCTTGTATCACTATCTGCAGGAAATGTTTGGTTGTCTCTTGTGCATTCCCTCAAATGTCACAAAGAACACATTTGATAAAAGTCACAACGTTCCATTGCTATATCTTTTAAAGTGCTGATTTGGAATTTTAAGTTTTTGGTATAATCCATAGAATCCATAGAATAAGACAATTATTTGAACCTTGAGACAATAAAAATAGAATTATGTGGATAGTCTGGCTCAGTCAGAGGAGCACACAACTCTTGATCCCAGGGTTGTGAGTTTGAGGCCCAAGCTGAGTGTTGAAATTACTTAAAAAAAAGGTAATTAATTAAAAAATAATTATGTGTATATTCATTTATTCATTTATTCAATCAACAAGTAGTTATTTAGAAATTACTTATTTGGAACAAAAATATGATTTTTTAAAATGAAAAGTGATATAAAAATCTGTATTTCAAGGACCTCAGGTGTGGGGATTAGGAGAAGTTGAAATAAATCTTTTTTTTCCCATGATGACATCAATATTTAAATTACTTTGTATACATCAAGAACTCAAGGGACACCTGGGTGGCTCTGTCGGTTAAGCGTCTGACTTCGGCTCAGGTCGTGATCTCTCAGTCCAGCCCATGGGTTTGAGCCCCGCGTCGGGCTCTGTGCTGGCAGCTCAGAGCCTGAAGCCTGCTTCAAATTCTGTCTCCCTCTCTCTGTGTCCCTTCCCTATTCTCGTTGTCTTTCTCTCTCTCTCAAAAATAAATAAACATTAAAAAAAACAACAACAAAAAAACTCATAACCAAGGACAGTAGAATAAGAAAGAGTCTATTGATAAATTTTAAAGGGTCTGTAAGTCCACTGAACCCATATGATATATATGTATTTTTTCTTTTTATGGGAAAGGGTTCATAGGTTTCATTATATTTTTCTATGAATATATGCCTCAAAAAAGTTATGAATCTATAATATAAATGCCATGATGATTCCCCAAAGTAACTTTCTTTAGTTAACTTTATCAAGCATATCTGGATTTTTTTGTTGGACCGTAGAGAATTTTAATACACAAAACAAAAAGCTGTAATTTTTTTATATCTTTCTTCTTTTCCCCTCCCATTATTAGATATTCTGAGGTAGAGAGAGAGAGAGAGAGCTTGGAATGCATACTTGGTAAAAAATCATCAATGTTGTAATGTAAATTCTTGGTTTTCTAGCCAATTGCTTTTATTTTCTGCCCTTGTGCCTTCTGCCCTTATGTAATAAGAATGATAGCATTATTCCTCACTTTTAATTGGAACGATATCTACTGTTTAGGTCTGAGCACACAATAGATCATCATGAGGAATAATATAGATTTCATACTTCTTTTGTGTATACCTATTTAACATACATGCAAGTTTCAGTGGTTCAGAAAGTTATTTTTACAAATATTTCTATGCCCAATTTCTGTAGGTTTTTTTATTTGTAGTACTATTTTTATAATTTACTATTTTAATTACTATATTCAATATAGTATTGCAAGCAGACTAACTGAATTATATAAAGGGAATCAAACTTAGTGATTACTTACTATGGTTTAAGTACTGAGTTAAATATTTTATATGTACAATACCATTCATTATTTCTAAAAATCCTATAGTGGGTTATTGTTTCTCTTATTTTAAAAATGAAGCAAGAGATTCAGAGAGTCAAAATGATTGTCTTATATGACATTTCTGAAAGTTTGAAATATTTGAAAACTAAATTGAATCGGTTTGTTCACTAAAATATTTTTAATGCAGTTTATTTAAATATGAAAGCCAGCAAAAAGATATTCGCTGAACCTTCTTTATATTTTCCAGAATTAGTAATTAACTGAAGCTAATATGTGATAATACAATCGTGAAAGAATAAGAGCTTTTATGAGTGATGGTTTAATTTGCAATCAATTATTCTAAGGTGTAAGATCACCAATTAATTAATTCTAAGTTTTCTCTTTTTTTCCTCAAAATTTTGCCTTGAACTGCAGAATATTGCAGTGGTGCTACTGAAATTTCAAACTCTGTGTGTGTGTGTGTGTGTGTGTGTGTGTGTGTGTGTGTGTAGTGTGTGTGCGTGCACACGCTAAGGCTGCCTATGGTTTGCAAAGAATTCACGTACGTTTTTTATTCTATTAGGAGAGAATAACAATTGTTTCAAAGAGCAGGTAGGAGAAAGGTATTACTGGAAAGGGCATTTGAAGAATGAAGCTGTGAATGGCATTTTGCCTTTGCTTTCAATGGTGTTGGTGGCATCAGAAAGAGCAAGAATAGCAGTGACTAATTTTATCTCCTAGTTCATGGTTTTTATCATGTATCTTTTTTGTTTGCTGTTCTGCGACATCCGTGAATTATACTTCTGCACCTTTTCCTGGGTAATTACAGAGTAAATGCAAGTTAGATTATGAGAGCTATTATAATCTTGTCAGTATGTTTGGCTAAAGTCTTTTTATTTAATGCTTTTTTTGTGTGTGAACACTTTTCAAAAGACTGCATCTTTTAAATATTGTTATTCTTCACTGACCTAATGATAGGGCAAAACACCAAAAAAATAGACTATTTGGAGAATAGTAAAAAAAATATTATTTTTGATATTTAAAAAAAATTATCACCGAACTGCATTGAGTAATATTCTTTTGTAGTATCACAAAGATTTATGATGTTTTTTCCTGTTGATGATCTAAAATTATAGGCAGCTGTCTATATTCAGATACCTAAGTGCATTTGAGGAACTCATGCCAAAATTGGTTGACAATTGTCAGTTACAGAGTTTTAAAGAGTACCAGGGGCACCTGGGTGGCTCAGTCCATTGAATATCCGACTCTTGATTTTGGCTCAGGCCATAATCTTATGGTTTGTGAGTTCAAGCCTTTCGTTGGGCATGGAGCCTGCTTGGGATTCTCTCTTACCCTTTCTCTCTGTCCCTCCCTGACTCACAGGCTTTCTCTCTCTCTCAAAATAAGTAAATAAACTTTAACAAAATAGAGTATCAAACATATTTTTAAGCTGAATATCTCAGACAGTAATGCGTATTATAAAGTTACTCTGCTTAGAAAACAACTTACATTTATTAATATCACATATAGCAGCAAGCACTGTGATAGGTCCTGGGTGAGGAGAGGAACTTCGCCCTTACTTAAGAGGAGTTTAAGATATGCTAAGAACACCTCTAGAGGTACAGAAGAAAATGGTTTTAGCTAATTTAGGGGTGATCAGATAGAGTATTGGATTTCAAGTAGAGCTCCCCACATGTGTAAGTTATTTTAGAACAGGTGGAGAATTGCTGCCTTGCTCTTTTCCCCTTACGTGGCTTTAATCTATGCAATAAGTCATTGATGTCATCTGATTTATGTATTGAATTTTCTTTATAAATTGGGTCAACTGAGTAAGACTTTAAATCTAGAGCTTCATGGCTAACATTTCTAAACCACTGACTATGATGGTAGTAAAGAGTGCTCTGAGTTACCGAAGAAAACCTCAAATTCTTTTTGATTTTTAATTTTTTTAACATTTATTTATTTTTGAGAGAGAGAGAGCGGGGGAGAGGCAAAGAGAGAGGGAGAAACAGAATCCAAAGCAGACTCCAGGCTCTGAGCTGTCAGCACAGAGCCCGATGTGTGGCTTGAATCCATGAACTGGGAGATCATGACCTGAGCTGAAGTCGGACGCTCAGCTGACTGAGCCACCCAAATTCTTTTTCAGTTTTCAAAATAAAGCTGTACTATAATGAACCCCTTTGTGTATCTATCCTTACATACTGGTGCTTTTATTTCTATAAGACAAATCTTAGATATCAGATTGTTAGAATGAAGGTCATGTACCTTTTGAATTTTAGCAGATGCTGCAGGATATGCAACAATATATGAGAATACTTCTTTCATTCTGATTCTGATAATGCATTAGGCATTATCTTCTTTACCTAATTCATATTTTCCTGACGTCTATAAAGACTGGGAATATTTTCATATATTTACCTGCCATTTGGCTTTGCTCTTCTGTGAATTGTCAACTCATATCCTTTTCATTTATGTCTTTCAGGTTATTAAGTTTCTGTAACCATTTTTGCAGCATTATAGATATTTAGTCATCACTCATCTGCATTAAATTATTTTCTAAACTGGCATATTTTTATCAACCTTAATATATTTTTGCTTAAAATATTTTTATAATATATGTGTTTTATTTATTGGTATGGAAAGATCTTTTCAATCTCTAGGTTGTAAATAGTCTAAATTTTCTTTATCAATATTTTTATTGGGTATACATTAATTTCCATTTTGTTTGCTTTTATAAATAGCAGTGTGTTCTAAAATAATTTACATTGTACATCCATGATGAACACCCCCTCAAATTACCATTAAATAGCTAATCATTAATCCCTCCAACAACAACAACAACAACAACAACAACAACAAACCCTACCGTCCATCATAGCAACTTCTCAAATTTATGTATTTAAACATTTTTGAGACTCTATCTTGATCAAACCAATGTGGGCAGACTCTATAGTCATTATCACATAAATAAATACTCATGAAATTTCATGACAGAATATCTCAAGTGGAAATGTGTTATTGGTTTGGAAAAAGATAAGAGATAGATATATTCCTACAAATTCTCTTTTTCTGTGCTTCCATAGTGCTACGTGAATTTATCTTGTCACACTGTATCAGAATAATTAGTTTATGCTATGAATCCTCTCCTATAAAGAGCTAAGTTATAGTCTTTTATTCTTTCTATCCAAAGTGCCCAGAACAATATCTGAAGCATAGTCAGAGTGTAGTAGATATTTATTGACTAAATTAATAAATTAAAATTTAATCCATGACAAGATTTGATACCAATAATAGTAGACTAACTTTTCTGTAAGAATCTTGAAGTCAACAATTATAAACTCTGATAAAATTAGGAATAACACATATTTGAAGGCACTGGAGAGTGACTGAAACAGGCAGCAATTGGAGGGGAGTGGAGACTTGAGACGAGGGTATTACATGGGTAAAATTTTAAATTACATAGATATTTTTCTTATGGAGGCTAGAGCTGAAGTACAGTCTTCAATCTTAATGATTTTTGGAGTTTAAGGCTCCTAGGACAGCTGAAAACTAAGGAGGAAAATGCTGGGAATCAGGGGCCCATAGAAATGACCCCTCCAAATCCTGTATGTGACCTCCACCTATATCTACTCAAACATTCAAAGGAACACTCTAACTTACTGGCAAAAAGCAACAGTGGGAAAGCTGAAAGAAATGGGCAAACATTTCAGCTGTTGCCCCCAGTAAAAAAAGAAGAAGGTTTGGAATTTGAATATATTTTGTTTCACTGACTGATAAAAAAGAAACATTTGTATAGTGTGATAATAGAGTCCAGAGTCTTGTCAGTGTATTATAAGCATGTATAATATACAATCAAACATCATTAGACATGGGAAGAAATGAGAAAATGTCACTTATAGTCAAGAAAATAATCAGTAAATACAAACATTATGGGTGATAAAGATGTTAGAATTAGCAATAAATGATTTTAAAGCAGGTTCTACAAATGTGTTCAAAGACTTAAAGGAAAATATACTCCTAATGATAAGACAGATGGTGGGGGATTCTGGCAGAGAGATAAAAATTATAACAAAGAGCCAAATGGAAAACATAGAACTGAGAAGTACAAAACTGATCATGGAAAATTTACCGATTGACACTACTTGTAAATTGGAGACAGCAGAAGAGAGGATTAGTGAAATTGAAGATGTGTCAAAATATATCATCCAACCTGACAGAGAGTAATTGTTAGTGAAAACAGACAAAAGTTAGTAATGATATAGATGTGAGTAAACTTTCAGCTATCTTAATCTTAATTATATTTATAGAACCTGACATCCTAAGTATTTATAATATACATACATAGAAAGGAACTTTCACCAGGGTAGTCCATATTTTTGGGTCTAATACTTCACTATCTTACAAAAGATTGAAATCTTATGCATATGACCTATAACCAAAACAAACTATATATCCATAATAAGATATTTGAGAGATACCTGGGTGGCTCAGTTTGGTTGAGCGTCCACCTCTTGATTTTGGCTCAGGTCATGATCTCACTGTTCATGCTATCAGGGCCTAAGTTGGGTTCGGCACAGACAGTGCAGGCTGTGCTTGGGATTCTTTCTCTCCCTTTTTCTCTGCCCCTCCCCTGCTCTCTCTCTTTCTCTTTCAAAAGAAATAAACATTAAAAAAAGATATTTGGAATATTTTTAATTTTGGAGATAAATACCATGCTTATAAATAATATATGAGTCAAAAATATTTTAAAAAAGGAAATTATAGAAGATTTCTAACAATGATAATGAAAATTCAATATATCACCATATGGAAGGAGTTTCTAAAGCTTTACTTACAGGGAAGTTTATGACATTTAATTAAGTTTAATATCTATTACCAAAATCTCCACCTTAAGCTGGAAAGAGAAGAGAAAGTTAAACTCAAAATAGAAAGAATAAAATAAGAGCAGAAATTAATGAAATCAATGCTGGTGGGAGTCTAAAATAGTACAAATGGCATGGGAAACAATTTGACAGTTTCTTATAAAGTTACCTTAGCACTTAGCAAATGCATTTTTAGGTGCAGTTAGTTCTGCTCTAATGCTTTTTAAAAAAAATGCAAGTTTGATTCACTGCAATTTATATATTAGGAAACAATTTGATCGTAATACATATATTTACTTGTTTATGTGCAAGTTTTGTCCATATCACTAAATATAGAAAACACTAAGTTCAGCTGAACTAAGCTGTGTATAAATATATAAGATATATATATATATATACATATACATATATATACATATGTATATGTATATATATGTATATGTATATATATATATATGTCAGCCACTTCACATTTCATTGGTGTGTTATGAGGTACAGCCATCTGTATTTGGTGTTATAGCTTATCTTCTTAATTCAGATAATCCTTCTTCCACCAAAATATATCTCAAAGTGCAGCCCTTCCAATGTTCACTTCTACATACCAACGTCATCTTTTGCAAGGTAAAATGCCATACTTATTGTAGTATTTGTATTCTTAACCATTAAGTGTATATAAAATGTGTAACTGTTTTTATAATGTTTCTCTCTTTTTATGTTTTACTGACAGAGGTTTTGAATGTTGTGCCCAATCTCATTGTCCCCATATGTCCTGCATTCTTTATTGCCCAATTTTTCATAGCATGGTAATGTTTAAGAACACATATGTGACGTTATAGCAAAACTGATTATATTTATCTAATAAAAATTATAAATAGTTATACAGACTGTTCAAGAAGGTCATAGAAACTTTATAATGGTCAAAAATTTGAAATATCTAAAATGTTCAACCACAGGATGATGTATAAAAGACATTGGAGTATATTTATATAGAGACCAATACTCTATATTTTATTTTTATTACTATATCATAATAATACAGTGATTAAATACAATAACATGCATGTGTCTCATAGATATTAGGATGAGCTAAACATGTTAGACACAAAGTAGTACATCATGTAAAATTCGATTTACATGAATTTCCATAGCGAACAGAACTAATTATGTTGCACAGTGGGAGTGGGGATTATATGGGAAAGGTACCAAATCAAACAACTTTTTGGGGTAATGGTCATGTTCTCTGTCTAATGAGGGTGGGACAATTACATGGAAATGAGTATTTGCCAAAATCCACTAAGCTGTATATTTAAGATAGGTGCATTTTTCCAAATGCATGTTTTACTACCACTGCTACTCATACACATGAAAGGACCATAATAAATTTTGAATCCTAGTTAGCAGGTTTGTTTTTTACAGGATATAGATTAATAATACTGAAACTGCTATCTATGTATCCTAGGCTTGAGAAAATGAGTAATTATTTTGAGAAAACTTGGAGTTATGTTTCTTAATCAGAAGAGAGTTACAAAAATTAAAAAAAGTAGAAGATAAGAATGGAACTTGTGATTTTGGGTTGGATTTGGATTTATCAGTATGAACTACGTACTCTCTCTGTATATACACAGTACATATACTTATCTGTATCTATATCTATAAATATTAGATATAGGTATATTGAAAAATAATAGGTTGAGATATAGATAGATTGAGAAATAAATATATACATTTATGTATGACTTAGCATATCTATCCTAGCACTGTCTGTTGAGCTAGTTTAGAAGTAAGGACATACAGGTAACTATGAGCTCACGTAATGACCAGATCTTGGTTTGTAAATGCCATTCACCAATAAAAGGTATAGTGGCTCCTTGATGAATTGGCTTATTTCAGGGTTGGAATGAGGAAAGTACAAGCTAATCATGGAACATTATCTTGCATAAGAAAGAGAGATGGTAACATATAAAAGGGATATTGGGGTCAACTGCAAAGGCCTTCATTAACCAAATATAAGAAATTTATAATCACAATCAGTAATGATAGCAATGGGAGTATCAGTGGAATTATATATAATGATAATGAATTAAATGACAAATTAAAAAATAAAATGATAGTATCAGTAATGATAGTAACGAATAATATATGAACCTGCATTGATGCATTAAATAAATGAATAGAAGAATAAATATGAAGGGAAAGGTATTCTTTATTCCTAGGAACCCAATTAATAATTATGAAAAAGACAGAAAATCAATGAATGTTAAGATTAGTGGGTGAAAATTTGAGAAGAAACAGGATATTTCCATTATCTGAAAGCATATCCCCCACTCAAATTGCTTATTAATTACAAATGGAAAAACGGCCATGTCATAGTACAAAAATCTTGTGTACAGCACCTTAGACAATGAAAGTTAGTATCACCAACATTGGGAAACACTAGTATCAAGTGTCTTCTAATATGATACACTGTGATATTTCCCTTAAGAATGCACAACCCATACCTAGACTTGAGGAGACATTAGGCAAGACTAAATTGAGACATATTCTATAAAATTGCTGGCCTGTATTCTTTTAAAATACCCAAAGTCAAGAAAGACAAAACCTGAGGAATTCTTCTACTTTAAAGACTAAGGAGATTTGTCAGCAAAACATAATTCATGATCTAAATTGGGTCCTGAACCAGGGGAAAAAAAACGTTCAAAAGTTATTGTTGAGGGGTGCCTGGCTGGCTCAGTTGGGAGAGCATGCAGCTTTTGATCTCAGGGTTGTGAGTTCAAGCCCTGTGTTTGGTGTAGGGATTACTTAAAAATCTTTAAAAAAAGTTATTGAGATATTACAAATTCAAATATAGACTGCTTTAGAAAGTATTTCCTGATTTTGGTAATTGTACGGTGGTTACATAAAAATACTCGCTTTTAGAAAATACACAGTGAAGTATTTACAAATAGCGCAGGATACTTACAATAAACTCTCAAATGGTACAGGAAAAGAAAAGTGTGTGTGTATTTCTGCATTTACTGAAAATAGTAAAGCAAGAAATGGGATAAATTGTAGAATTGTTGAGTCTGACTAAAACTGTATGAAACTTCCTTGTACTGTTCAATATAAATTTCTAAATTTAAAATTGTGTCAAAATTAAAGAACATAGAAGTCAAAACAGGAACAATAGACATAAAAATAAATGTATTAATTTCTTTTATAAAGCTAATGACCTGTCACCAGAAGCCAGTGAGTTTCAAATAATCATTATTTGCTACTAAGATTGAGCATGATCCATAGTAGCAACTAAAAGCAAATGAGCAACAAGAAAGGTAGAGATGCTTCTCTGCATGGCTGTGGAATCCAGTGATGATGCTATATTAAAAAGTCCTTTTATTTCCCAGTTGTGAGTTATGTCTCCTGAATAAAACCATTTGTTTTTCAATAGGTTTTTATTAATTTTTTTTTATTCAAAATGCAATCTCGTTCTTGATTAAACTGACTAAAGGGAATATAAACCTAAGATCCAGCTTATAAGGGTTGTCTGATACCAGGAGATGATTTGATGCAACGTCTGCATTTTAACTGCAGCCTCGTCTGGTTTGGAATCACCGACTGCCAGGGTTGAAAAGGACCTTAAAAGGTTATCTTGTTACCCTCCCCATTCAGTGCTTAAATTCCCTGTTCACCTTCATTGCCACATAAAATAGGTTAATATTTTTAAACATATTTCACAAAAGTAAGAATGTGTGTAAGTGAGTGAGAAGAGTCCTCTGTTTTTAATAGACACCCACCACCCCCTGAAGAAGTTAATAAAAATAGTTTCCTTTTTAAAAGCACACTGCACTTTCCTAAGAAAATGAAAATGTATCAGGAGGGCAACACTTAGGTAAACCATTTATAAGACCCTCCCCCCATAATACTGCATTATGACTATCATGAATTTTTGTTTGGACAGTCTAGCCTGGATAGGCTTTCTCTTTGTTTTATATTAAAAGTAAACTTGCACATAATTATTTTTGGTCTAAGTTTTTATCCAAAGACAATTGTGTTAAAAAAACAAAGACAATTGTTGGATTTAAGTTTAACATCATTTCTTCATAATATTATTTTTATATGGAGACTGGAGTACTTGGGACACTTGTTTCTGAGGTACTTTAAATCTCCTTAGTTGTCTAAGTCTTCAGTTGTTTGTCAAATTGAGAGTCTAAATTGTTTGAGGAATATTCATCAGAAATTTAAAATGTATGAAATAATAGTGAAGGACTGGGTATCAGGGTCCGGTTGAAGTCTTCTAGAACATCAACATTTTTATCACTATTCCTCTATATTTCCTCCTCTTTTGAATTAAGTATCCTAAATCCAAATTCTGTATTATATTTTAAAACAGAAAAAGTAGCTAATGAGTTCAAGACCATTTTCCTCCTTCAACCACATTCATATTCCTTCTCTGATATTTTACTAAAGAAGACCTGCCCACAATGTTAACTTTACAATTTAGATCATAGGTATTTTGATCAAATACATGAGCTTATCTTTGGTATTTTTGACTTGTGATTCTCCCTCTTTTTTTAAAAAAAATGTTTTTTGTTCTCTGTGTATATATTAAGTTTTCCTAGTGTCTTCTTTTTTCATTAGAAAAGGAATCCAAAATCATTCATCTTTAAATATAATTAACAATTATGTAAAGTGTTATATACTTTAGGACATTATACCTTTTAATGAGAAAAAAAGTTTAAAATTATATGTTCTCTCAGCCATCAATTAGTAGATGGGGCAAATACTTTTGGTATCAAGTATTATACTTTTCCTTCTGAACTTATAAACTATTGTTTACTCTGCTTTTGAAAAAAAATACCAGGAAAAATCAAATAAACTAATTAACAGTTCATTAAAGAGGTTGGCACTTGGCTATGTCCAGTGTAGGTCTTTGTCAGATAATCCTTTCAAAAATGTATTCTGATTTTCATACACAGGATATGTGAATATACTTTTATTGAAAGATCCAGACATTTCAGAAATATATGGAATAAAATATCTAAGTTTTATTAAAATCTCCCTACTTTTCTCTCACCCATGGATAATTTGATATTCAAATTTGAGTACATTTCCAATGTATTTACTTGCATGCATTCTTTTACATATGCAATTATTTTTAAATATGAATTGGGACATACTTTTCATACAGCTCTGCAACTTACTTTTCATATAAAAATATGTTTCAGAGATCTGTCCATGTTATTAAAGATGCAGACTATTCCATATTAAGGATGTGCATAAATCTTTTTAACAACTTCTCAGAGACAGATATTAAAATACAACCAAGACCACCACACATATACCTGGAGTCAAAAAGAAAGAAAAAAGAGAAGAAAAATGAAAGAAAGGAAAGATTTTCTGAGCTTGCTACAACTAGGAAGGATGCACCTGCAAGCATTTGTAAGCTATTTCGAAATAAAGGGATAAGCTTACTGTTTTTAGATGTTTAATTTTTGAATATATATGAAATGATCTTGTAATATCTTTTTATAGAATATAATATATACACGTTGATGCACACTTATACATAAATATGTGAATTACCTTATTAAAAGTTATTAATTCTATGTCCTCTTTTGTCTCCTTGATGACTGTGTTTTATTTTTACTTCATTTATTTCCTCCTACAGGTGACTTGCTTCTTGGGTATATTAAACCCAGGCAATGTCATAATGCTGATCACTGGGCATAAATATTTTCACGAGATGTTATTGCCTTTGACATGCACATTAATAATTTTTCTTTATTTCAAAAAATATTTTTTCTCTTCTGTCTTTGAAAATTTTATCTGTTCCAATTTTTCCTTTATTGTAATTTGCAGTTCACAGATTTGTGAATCTGTTAATGCTTCTGTGAATTGTTTAGTGGGTTATTTAACCTATCTGAGCTGATCATAAATAGTGGAAGTTAGGTCCTGTTCTTTTTAATAAGCATATTGATAATTTGCTTTTCAAGTTCTCTCGTGCTTTCTAATCTGTTAAAAGGGCTCCTGGGTGTCTCAGTCAGTTAAGCATCTGACTCTTGACTTCAGGGCATAATCTCATGGTTTTGTGGGTTCAAGCTCCACATCACCTCTGTACTGTGGAGCCTGCGTGGGGTTCTCGGTTTCTTCCTCTCCCTCTCTGCCCCTCCCCCACTCACACTGTCTCTGTGTCTCTCAAAAATAAATAAACTTAAAAAAAAAGTTAAAAAAGTAAAGTTTAAAGTCAGAAACTAGTTAAAGTTAAAATCAGAAATTAGAATTGCCATTTTTTATTTACCAATTTATTTTTCTCCTTTAATCAGTAATGTCAAAACTTTTATTAATGCATTTCTTAATATTAATAATACTAATAGTATAACCTTTCATATATTGAGTTTATTATGGTGCATTACCCTTTAAGTATATTTATATTTAATTTATTAATATTTTATTTATTTGTTGAATGTGTGATTACTCACCTATTTTGGGTTTGTTTTGATGGTATATTTAACAGCTTTCTGAGTCTTTTTTTTTATTCTGAATATACTCATAGATAGGAATTATCTGTTCATTTTGAGTTCAATGAAAGCCTTTTGTAACTATACTTGGGCCAGTTTTTTTTTTTTAATAAATAGAAAGCCTTTTTACTTTCTTAAATGGTTGTACAACTATTCAGGTTAAGATGTTAGTGTTTTTCTTCTCTTTCTTTTTGAAGTCCAGAAATTTTACCAGTATGTGGCTCATATTGATGATCCCAGATCAGCTTTTGAGACATGATGTAATGTTCCAGTGTATATATTAAGGTCAGGTTTTGTTTTCAGAAATTCAAAAAATAATATTTAAAAAAAACTATTTAAGAATATTTTAAAATTCCGTTTGCTTCATGTTTTTCCTCAGCTGTCACTTTCTTTTGAGTCTTTGTTTATTTTGACTTTTATTAGCTCTTCTTCCTCCTTGTGATCCCAGATAGGTCTTCCTTTCTTTATGTCTTTCCATCTGTTTGTCTTTATTTCAATAAGAGAAATCTAGTGCCTCCCAGTCCTGGCAGCCAGGTGTGTGAGATCAAGGAGTGTGCAGGGCCCTGCTCTCTCTTTCAGGGACTCTGGGTAGAATTCTTCTCTGCTTGTCCCTAGCTACTCTGGGTGGTAGGCAGTCCTTGCAGTTCCTTGGCTTGTAGCTACATCAGTTCAATTTCTGCCTCCAACTTCACACAGAGTGCTTCCTGAATATCTTCACATCATCCTCCTTCTGTGTGTGTCTGTCTCTCTGTCCAAATTTCTCCTTTTTATGAAGGTACCACTCATATTGCATTAGGGCCACCCCGTCCTCATTTTTAACTTGATTACTTTTTAAACACTGTTTCCAAATAAGGCTACGTTGCAAGATACTGGTGGCTAGAACTTCAATGCATCTTTTTTGGGAGCACAATTCAACCCATAACACATGGCACAGTTGACCTTAAAAAGAGGGAGATTAGGCCTCAGGGTGGCTCAGTCACCTGATTCTTGACTTCTCTCAGGTCATGATCTCAAATTTCGTAGGAGGGAATCCAATGCTGTCAGTGCAGAGCCTGCCTGGGTTTTCTCTCTCTCCCTCTATTTCTCTGCCCCTCCTCTCTCTCTCTCTCTCTCTCTCTCTCTCTCTCTCTCTCTCTGTCTCTCTGTCTCTCTGTCTCTCTGTCTCTCTGTCTCTCAAAGAAATAAATTAAAAAAGATACTTAAAAAAATAAAAAGAGGGAGATTATGCACATGGGCCTAATCTAATCACATGAGCCTTTAAAAACAGATGACAATATCTGTAATTGTTATAGCTTCCTGGTGGATTTTCCTTTTCGTCATTATATAGTGTCCCTTTTCATTTCTTGAGACAGTTTTTGAATTAAAGTCTGTTTTGTCTGATGTATCCCTTCTCTCTTTTGGTTACCATTTGCGTGTAATATCCTTTTTATTTTACTTTCAGAATATTTGTGCCCTTATATCTAAAGTAAGTTTCTTGTAGACAGCATATAGTCGGATGTTATTATGACTTTTTAAATCTATTCAGCCATTCTGTCTTAGAGTTGGGGATTGAAATCCACTTAAACTAAAGTAATATTTCTAGAGAAAGATTTACTATCCCCATTGTCTTGTTTTTGTTAGTCTCATTTTGTTTATCTTTCCCTGTCTTGCTGCCTTCTATGTTTTGTTGACATTTTCAAAATTGCCATCATCTGATTATTTCTTTTGTGTGTATGTATGTGTAACTTCTAGAGATATTTTTTTTTGTTTATGTTGTTACCTTTGGGCTTACGCAAATATCTTATAGTTAAAAAAATCAATTTTGAACTGATAACAAGTCCCATCACATACAAACTCTGCACTTCAAATTCTTCCCTTTTTGGCGACATTTTATATCAATTCCTATTGTGTATATTTTAACATATTTTAATTTTTTAATTTTTTTAAGTTTATTTATTTAGAGAGAGAGAGAGGGAGTGAGTACGGGAGAGGCAGAGAGAAAGAGAGGCAGTAAGAGAGATCCCAAGCAGGTCTGCACTGTCCGTGCAGATCTTGATGCGGGGCTCAAACCTACAAACCCTGAGATCCATGACCTAAGCCAAAACCAAGAACTGAACACTTAACCAACCGAGCCACCCAGGCAACCCTAACATATTTTAAAATTATAGTTATTTTGAATACTTTTGTTGTTTAACTTTTTTACAAGAGGTAAAAGTATTTACCCATCGCTGTTACAGTAACATTCTTTCTTTGGCCATATATTTTTCACTTTTACCTATGAGTTTCATACTTTCTTATGCTATTCTGTTGCTGTTTAATGCCCTTTCATTTCAACTTGAAGAACACTCTTTAGCATTTTTAAATGTTTATTTATTTTTCAGAAAGAAAGAGAGTGTGAATGGGGAGGTACAGAGAGAAAGGGGGACAGAGGATCCAAGCAGGCTCTGTGCCGACAGCAGAGAGCCCCGTGCAGGGCTCGAATTCATGTGCCCTGTCTTGAGATCATAACCTAAGCCAAAGCTGGTCACTCGGCCCACTGAGGCACCCAGGCACCCCTCCCTTTAGCATTTTTTATGATTGATCTAGTGTTCATTAACTTCCTCAGCTTTTGTTTTTCTGAGACATTCTTTATCATTTTTGAAGGACAATTTTATCAGGTGTAGTATTCCTGGTTGGTGGTTCCCCCCCCCCCCCCCCCTTCAGCACTTTGCATATATCATTTCATTCTCTTCTGGCCTACAAGATTCCTACTGAAAAAAATCTGTTTATTGTCTTCTGGAGAGCCTCCCTTGTGTGTGTGACAAATTGCTCTTTTTTTCTGGCTTCAAAATTCTCTCTTTATCTTTTGATAATGATTATGATGCATGTTGGTGTACAATTCTTCCAATTCATTATATTTTGAATCCTTTAAACTTCTTGGATCTGGATGTTAATTTCCCTCTCCCACATTTGGGAAATTTTTAGCCATTATTCCTTTGAATAAGGAATAAGAAAATTTCTGGTCCTTTCTGTATCTCTTTACCTTATGAGACTCCCATAATGAATCCTTTTTTTTTTTTTTTTTTTTTTTTTTTTTTTTTTTTTTTACTGATGTCCTATAAGTTCCTTAAATTCTTTACTCTTTTTTCTTTCTTTTAAAGTTTTCACTCTTCTGCCTGAATTATTTACAGTGACTTGTCTTTAAGTCTGCCAATTCTTTCTTCTGCCTAATATAGTCTGTTGAACCTCTTTGGTGAATTTTCCATTCACTTATTGTGTTCTTTAGCTCTGTGATTTCTGTTTGACCCTTTTTAGTAATTTCTATTTCTTAAAATTCTTACTTTGTTCGTGTATTATTCTCTTGAATTCAGAGTATCTTTTTGACAGTTATTTTAAATTTTCTGTCAGATAAATCATGTAACTCCATTTCATTAAGATCAATTTATTGAGACTTATCTTGTTGCTTTGTTTGGGGCATCTTTGCCTGATTCTTCATTTTTCTGGACTTCCTGTGTTGGTGTCTGTATATGAGACAAGGTAGGCACCTCTCACAATCTTTATAGACTTGCTTTGTACAGGAGAAGTCTCCCATTTGTTAGCCCCGCTTGAAATTCTGGGGGCTTCAGTCAGTTCTTTCCCCAGGGAGAAGCAGGTAGGTGTGGTTTTTGTCTGTTCAGTTTGTGCTAAGCTGGTGTGGAGGTGGGAAGCTATGGCTTTTCTCAGTCCAAACTGCCAACTCCATTATATTCTCCATGCAGCTAGATTATGCTGGACCTGGCAGAGCTCTAAGACTAGCATGATAGATGCCAGTTCTTTGGGAAGTCTCATAGAGGTTGGGGATTTAGATGTATGTATAAGGTCTTTCCCTCCTCAGAGGGAAGCTTGGAGCTGGGCTTTTTTTGTTTGCTTGCTCTGTGGTGAACAGGGAATGGGAGCAAGGGCTGTATGGTGTCTATCAGCCTGTGTCACCAACCTCAATCCTCCTCAAGTGGCTTAACTCTGCCTTTCCCATCAGAGATCCCAAACTGGCAAGACAAAATCCAGTATACTGGGGAAACCTTCAGAAAAGTTGGTCATTGAATGCACAAATCAACCTCTTCTCTCCCCTGAAAAAATCTGGTTGCTGGGAGTCTCTTCCTGATTGTATGGTGCTATGTCAGGGGTGTGAGTTCTGGTGAGAATGTGTCTTAAGACTTTCTAACAGCATTGGTGAGTCTGGTCTCACACTTGCCTGAGGTACAATAACCTTTCAGTTTCTGGATTTCTCACAAAATTTCTATAATTTTTTTTTTTTGAATTGCCCTGTTTGTGTGTATTGAAAGTTTTTTGTACCATCTCGCTGCAGCTGTGTATTTCTCTTCCCCATGGCTTCTGCTGGGGTATTCATTTCTATGATAGTATATTTTTACATTATTTCTTTCCTCATCTCTACCAACTCATGGTTTTACTTATTTATTTTATTTTTGTTGTTTCACTGTATCTTTTCTAAACTCTTGCTATCTTCTTAGAGAAATTGTTTTTTTAAGAGGTGTTTTGTTATTTAAAATGTTAATTTGTCATGTTGTATTTGATCACAATTGTCATCTCTTCTATGGCAATACGTTTTTTGTGTGTTATTCATCTGAAATTTCTTTCTTGTACCAATTGTAGTTTTCTCTCGTGCTACAACTATATGGACCCTGTGCTCTTTCTTTTTGAATTTTACACATATTTTATTGAATTCTTGGACTAATATTTGCAGGAGGATCATATGGGGATCAGAGGAGAACCATGTTTCATACTACCAGATTTTTTTTTTTTCTGGATTATAATGAGCTTTATTTTGTAGCAGGGTTAGGTGTGAGTAAATACTTTTGGTTCTTATTTTCAGCTGGCCCATAGAGATTAGAAGCTGTAGGCCTGCCAACAATGCACAGTATCTCCTTTTTTTTCTGCCTTGATGACATATTGCCTCCTGCAAATATGTCTTGCCACTGCAGTTCCTCATTCAAGTTGACCTCCCTGGCATCAACTTGTTGCCAGTCAAGGTCCAGGAAGCTTCTGCCACCAGTTTGGTTTTATTTTGTAAATAACAGATTGCTGGATTTCTCTTAATAGTATATGCCACCTACTTTGGAAAGCTATACTTTTCTGGCTTTATCTGAGACCTACAACTTCAATATCCTCCTGCAGTATCTTTCTGCTCTCTTCTTTGACCTTCATTGTGTGTAGGGTTGTAGATAGCTTCTGGCTTCGCAAACATTAAAGTTTATCTTTCCATTATATTGCAATTGACATTGTGATATCTAAGGAGAAAATAAGGAAATTAAATCTTTGTTTTGTTATCTAAAAATAGGACATTAAAATTTAAAATTATAAGGAATGTATTTACTATACCCTTCTCTGGATAAAGTGTATTTAGAACTTCCCTAAACACTGGATACGTAGATTATGTGCAGTTACTCCCACTCCTGCATCACATTCTGAGGAATTACTTTCTAGTGAAATTGTTTCAAGTTGAATAATAAGACTAAAGGCCATGAATACTTAAGAATCAATATAGATTGACAAATTATAAAAAATATAAACCAATTTATGCATCTACCAAAAATATATAAACAGTCCGTAATCTCCATTCCCTCATGTACACCGAGTATTATTATATATTAAAATATATTTCCTAATTTCAAATAAAAATTAATTTTAATTTACACCAAAACAGATAAAGAAATTTTTCATATTTTAGTGGATTATTTGTATTTTTCTTTTGGGAATTGACTTTTTAAGTCTTTTGTCTTCATTTTTCTTTTCTGTTTTTAATCTGTAACGTTTTAAGACTCTTTCTATTAAGAATATTAAGACTTTGCCATCTATATTGAGTTTTTTTCCACAGGGTTTATCATTTACTTCTGAATTTTGTTTATATTCATTATTTACTTTTTAAAAACTTAGTTGTCTATTGATCTTTTTAAGATTTTTGTATTGATTTTATGCTGAGATTAGTGATCATTGATGAAAATTAAATGGGCCCTTACATATATGTTTTTTTTCCAGTAAATTTATGGTGTTCTTAGAAACCACTTATGTCTAACTCATATGGCTTAGCATTATCCATCTTTATGCATCTGTAATATTTATTTAACCTCCTAAAAATTATGAGTTGTGTTCATAGTAGCCTAGAAACAGAAAATTCTCCCACTTTAATTGTTATATGTTACATATCCTATCAATTGTAGTTGTATTTCATCTTTTCACTAGATTACAAAAACATGAACAAATAAAAAATCAAAAGCAAATAATTAAAGGTTTCACCAAGTAATAAAAGCCTTCTCCCTAAAATACTAATTTCAGCATCCATACTTTGATATTGATTTTTTAAATGGATTTATCCTACAGGTCACTGACACAGGTTCAGAAGCAAAGCATTCTCATTTGGTTTCAACCTTCTTGTCCCCATGCTGGTTTTGCATGCTGCATTTTACTTCCTTCTTTATTGTCTATTATGTTCCACCAGATTTAGCAGATACGTGTGTATCATCAGGCACACTGCTTTTCCACTGACATTAACAGTGCTTATAGATCTAATGTGATTGCTAAAGCTTTTCTATAAACTGGTAAAAATGTCCTGTACATTCTATATAACATAGACCTAGCTTTAAAATATTCACCCAGCGAAAGTGCCTTCAAAAAGACTACATTCTGCCTTAGTGCAATCAGGAGGAAGAAATTCACAGTTAAGGATCAAAGTTGCAAAACTCAAACACAATAGGACACTGAGCAGATAGCATTAAGGTGGCACCCCTATTGAGACTTAGGTGCATGAGGCTTTGAGCCTTGACTGTAAACTTGTGTTGACTTTGCTCAGAACCTACATTTTTATTTCATGAGTCTTTTGATGTGAATTTTGTTTCTCATTTTACTCCATTTAAATTAATAGGAAACCTTGCTGTGCTATGCCTGAACCCTCTTGTATATCTATCTAGGTTCAATGGAGCTAAACCTGTGATTTATTTCATTTTATTTTTAATTTATAATGCTTGAGGATATCCCTGTGTATTACTCTTCTCAAGAGTTTAAGGTCTTTATGAGAATCTCCCTAAAGTCTCATGCTTTCAAAAAGATGACAACTTGTTTCCCCCAAACACAGTATTTCCTGGAAGGCCTGAGTTGTCCCACTAGATGCTTAGTTTAGGTGTAATTATCCCACACTTGAATTTGTTGTAACCTGACCTCTGTTCACGCTCCTGCAGAGAGATCCCTCTGTCAGTCTACTTAACCAGCTCCACTATTGTCTTCACTCACTTTTGACTTATGTGTTAATTATTCAGTGACTTGATGACATATCTGACTTGTCTTCTCCATCCTTGTGAGCCTGACATGTGGCTAGAGTTTCTCCCACCAGCTGAGTTTCTTTCATTTACCAAATCCTGTCTATTGCCTGGGAACACTTTTTCTTCTTTTGCAAAGAAGTTCTAGTCACAATTCTTGGCCCCTGTGACTTAACCATGGTTCTAATGGGTTGTCTCAACCTAGCATATTAGGCCATTTTGCCTGCCTAATAATTTAAACAATAGTTTCAAAAATCTGCAAACATCAGACTACTAAATTCTTCAAGGATAGGAGTTCTTGCAGCACTTTCAAAAATGTTTAACAGTCTGATGGAAATTTTAATTTCATAAATTTCAGTTCAGTACCCATTGACCCAAAGTTATAATTATTTTCTTTGTGTTTAGAAAAATATGAGACAAAAAGTATTACTTACTGTAATTTAATATAGAAAAAAGTTCTGAAAATAAGTATCATGTGGCCAGTGGAGATGATAAATATTAAAAGGATTCCTAATTATGTTAACATATTCGTATCCACTACTCTCTAGAATCAATGGTGTCATTTATCAGTTTAATTCTATAATTCAGACTTAAATCAAATGGATTCTTATATGTTATCTAAGGTATCTTCTCTGTTTTTTTTTTCTTCCTTGCTTCTGAGAAATTGAACTTTAAGTCCTCTTTACTTTTCAAAAGAAATTACATGTGCTTTCGGAACTCCTATATTTGTCCCTTTGACAACTGCTTGCCTATTAAAAAAAACTCAGGGGCCCCTGGGTGGCTCTGTTGATTAAAGTATCTGACTGTTGATATCAGCTCAGGTCATAATCTCATGGGTCATGAGTTTGAGTCCTGTGCTGGGCTCTGTGCTCACAGTGCAGAACCTGCTTGGGATTCTCTCTCTCCCTCTCTCTCTGCCCCTTCCCCACTTGTGCTCGCTCTTCTCTCTCTCAAAATAATTAATTAATAAACATCAAAAATATCATTCTTATATGTATGTGTATTTAAGACAACGGGATCCTGAAGAGTTAGGAAAATTAGAGAAGGAAATAGAATCTGTCTACAACTTTAATAGGTGAAGACCAGGTAAGGAGAACAAAGATTGGCTGGTAGTCTGTTAAAAACAAAAAGATATGAAAGAAGTAGGTCAGTGTTCTGATTAAGCAGTCAGACTGGAACAAACCCCACAGCCCGTCTTCCAGCAACAGTGAGTAGCATGTATGTCTGGTATGGTTTCTTTTCACATCAGGACTGGCTGTGGGAAGCTTGGAGGTGATCAGCCAACGTAAAAGCCCACATTTGTATCTCTTGCATATTTTGTTTTGTGAATTTGTTTGTTAGTGTCATGTGACCCCCTTTAAAGACTTGATACTCTTGCTATCTGAAAGCCATCACTTAATTTTAAATTCACATTTTTCCTTTATAAACATCTGTAAGTTTGCATTTACTCTGCAATACTTCGGGGAATACTCTCTATATTAACTGTACATTCCTCCGTGTTACCTGGGTTGAAGATACATGTTACAGAAGAGATCTATCGAAGTGTGTTTAGATAGAGGATTAGTTATGAGCTATAAAAGTTGAGGCATTGATAGAGACAAAGGGCTCTGATACCTACATTTTGTCTAGAGTAGAGGCAAGCAGAGAGATTCAACTGCGGTACCCTAATATGACCTCTTATAGCCTTTGCCTTGCTCAGAGAAGACATCCACCATAGTTGCTGGTTCCTGCTTCTGTTTACCCAAAGACTGAGACCGTCTCCCCATAGTAAGGCTTCCTTTCCCATTCAGGTATTAGTTGCAGACATTTTAAGATTTTCACCAGTGACTGAAATAATGAGATGTATCAGGTACAACTGAAGAGGTATCAGCCCATGTTATTGAGCAGACACAGCAAAAAAAATAATAATAATAATAATAGCTCTATTAAGTCATCTTTATTGTCACTTAAGGTCACGAGATCTGTGTATATATGTGTTTGTATTTTTATGTGTGATAGTGACTAATATGGGTGAGAACAAAAGGCAGGCTTTTATAATCCACCGATAAATGTGTCACCTGAGAGCCCAAAAGAGCTTCTGGCACATCATAGTACATTTGAAGAATGTGTCACCCCAGAGACAGGCTCATTGTTTGTAATCATTGTTAGACAAAGGCAGAAAATCTAAATCTGGACAAAGTCAAAATTCCCGGAACTAAACACTGTGATACTGGGAAATGATTTATGCTAGGAAGAAACTTGGACTGTTATCAATAAATCCTGACAAAGCAGACCACTGTGCTGTAGATTATAAGGTAGATTCTGCCAAAATGAATTAACCAGCCCAAAGTCTGTAAATAATCATGTTTTCAGAAGACACACATATTTTTAGCAACTTGAGAAACCAAGGACCTAACCTATGAACTGGAGAAACTTTGTAAAACCTTTGGATAATGAAACTTGCATACAGAATGGGTTATATTTAAAACAAGTCAGACTTATGAGTTTTGCCTCTTTATGTGATTTCCAGGTGATTCTCCCAAGTCCCAGACCTGCGTTTTCAAGTCTTCATGACATTTTTCACCCGGGTGGAGAGTTGCTAATGCTGCTAACACAAAATATACCAGCGCCACTCATCATTTTCACCCCACAGTTTAGCTCTTCCTCTCGACTTCTTGCTGATGGTTTCCGATATTCATTTTTAGTCACAGAAGCTCAAGACCTCTGAGTGCTCTTTGATTTATCTCTCTCCTTTTCCCCATTACCAATGATTCATCAGGGGCTGTCAATTCCTTCTCCCTACTGTCTCACACCGCCCTTTCTTCCTGTACATTACCCCAGCCCTAGTTAACAGTCTTATTACTGCTTACCTAAACTACTGCTATAACTCTTCTGCCTGCCTGCAGTCTCACTTCTAATCTACTCATTCTGCATTTGGCTGCCAAATTAATCTTCCTAAAGTACAGCTTTGATTATGTCACCCCTGCTCAATAACCTTCAAATCTCTCTTCTTTGCCTACCAAATACAGTTCAAACTTTTTAGCCTTTGACATTATGATCTAGGCTTATTTTTATGGGTGTAGCATTAATATTTTTCTCTTGTTGAAACTCTAGCAAAACTGAACAAATCAACATTCTACATCAAGCCTGGAAGCTTCCTTCTACCAAAGGTTTTAATAATTTTTTTTTTTCTGCCTGGAATATTTTTAATGCTGTCTACTAAAATCCTCTTCAGCTCTTCCAGGGAAGCTTTGGCTTTCACTGAAGGATCTTGGATACACAGGCTAGAGTGTTCTCATGAGCACATATGAAGGCTTATAAGGTATGGAGTGAAGACAGAGTTGGAATATAAGGGGAGAAAATGGATTAATAGGGGTTGGAAGTCAGAGGCAAGGAAATCTGGGAAGTCTGAGAATTCTTACTTTGAATCTGATATACCAGTTCATTGTGAAATTAAGCTTATGAAGGTAGGATGAAAAAACATTTTATTTAATAGTTTGAAAGTCTAATTTCTAAATACTCAGACATGTGATATGCACGCCTCTATTTATAACCCTTCTCTGGGCCTTAAAAATATCAGAAGCAGGTTTGCTTTTTACCTATATAACCCAAGGCTTGAGCACATTGTCTGTCATCTTGGCAGATCTTTATTAATATTTATTGACTGTAGGAGGTAATCGCTGTTTTTTCTTTGAAATTCCTGAGTGTGTGTGTGCGTGTATACACACACACACACACACACACACACACATACACATACTCTTTCCTATGGTGCTAGTTACAGTCCACTTTAATATCTTGCATTTTATATTTATATTGCCATCTACATGGGAATCTCTGTGAAAAACGTATATGCAATGCTATGGGTCCTATCTTGCTCACATAGTAATGGAAATTAGAAAAATTTATTTTATGAAAAAACAGAAACCCAGAGTTTGCTTTAGAAGAGATATTTGGACTGAGGGATATGAGAGCTGTGGGATACCTCAGAGACTAATAAAGTGACTCCAGGAAAGTTAGATAACTTATTCAGAGCTCATGACTATCACCTGTGGGGCTAGAATTTAAACATTCTGATGGCCTCCTCTCCAGGTACAGGCTATGTTAGCACACTGTGTTAAACATTAATCAGGAATTGTCAGTAAGAAAGACATAGGATTAATATCGTAAATAGCACTGTGCCTTTTCATGAATGCTACAGTCAATTGTGAAGTAGAATAAAGACGTTAAGCTTATAAAGATTGAAACTTTCTAGAGGAGTCTAGTTTGTTCATATCCATAATTGACACACATTGAAAATTTAACCAAGTGTGCCCAGTGTTGACATACAGTTTTTCCAGAAGACAGAGGGATTATGTTACAGCAGCTGTCTTCATAAAGATTTAGTATTGATGTCACTTACAACATCCAGCCTGACTATGTGTTTGTATAAGGCATTATTATGAGCAAATATTGTCAGGTTAGGGCTAATTTCTATAGTAATAAGGCACTTGAAAAAGACTGTTTACAATCCTAAAATTTATTTAAGTATATAAAACATAACTCCTTGAAATGTGTTTGAACATATGAATCACAAAGCCTTTGCCCTTGGTGACATGTATATGTACACACACACACACACACACACACACACACACACACACATATGCATTGCAATATAGTTATCTAATTGGTGTGGTGGGGAAATAAACTGTTTGAAGTTGTAATGGTCTGTGAGATGCATCTCAATACTGGTTCCATAGCACTTGATGTCATTATTTAGGAAAATAAAACATAGTGATATTTCGTGGTTTCAAGCTATTAGCAAAAGAAAAGAAGGTTAACGTGTTTGACAATGTATACTCGTTACTTGTGTTAAGGAAATATGAAGTGAAGGAATCTTGGTGGTTAGAGAACACAATGTGGCAGTCATTTCTAAGAGGTTAAATTTCCTTCCAGAGGGTTGATATCGTGACGGCACTTAGCCTAGGAGTTGCATATATAAACTGAATTTTACTATTTTATTTCTAACACCTTAGTTCATATATCTCCCCTCCTTGATAATACTCAAAGTAATAGAGGGATGGAATTAGGCGTATTTCTGAAACACGTGTATGAGACTAGAGAGCTAGGTGTCCTGATACCTCATCTGATTGGATATTTTAAAGTCCTTCTTGTCTGGGATGAGATTGTGTGGTTTGCTGATCTAATAAAGAAGGATGAAACTTTGTCATCTGTTACTAATTTTGACTGGATGATACCAAAGTACATTAAACAACAATAGAAAAAAAGAAAGGTAGATTACCTAAGGGAGTTCTGTTCACATTTATGCTTTCAATAATTCAGACGTACAGATTCTCAAGTGAAGTGTCCCTAGATTGTGCTTAAGTATGAGGATTTTGAACTTGATATGGTTTGAAACAAGGCTGCTGAAGTGCCATGCTAGGATGGAAATGGCAGTAGAACGGATGCATTTCCAGGGCGCATTTACAGCACACCTTGCTGAGACCGTGGCCAAGGGAAATGGAGCAGCACTCTTGAGAGAGGCGTAGGAGAATTGCCACATATCCCTGAGTTCCCTGGAGTAGCAACCCTGTTTCCAGCTATGTAGCTGCTATCCTGAGGTCCCTCAGCACAGCTTGCTATCTCAGGTATCAGACTGTACACCTGCTGGGAAGTGGTTACATGAGCCTCAGGAGTCTCCTGTGCTAATCGAGGGAACTACTAATTGTGTCTTTTCCCATCTAACTTAGACACCTGCTTCCTTTTCACTTGGCTGATCTCCACCTATGCCTCGAAACTAATGACTTCGGTGTGATCTCATCTTTTTCACTTATCCTCCTGATATTGTAATTAAATGATACCCTGGTATGCTATCTGCCACAGTGAAGGATTCAACATCAATTTTGGACTTCATTGCTCAGCATTTAGATATCAGGGTACCAAAAGACTTCTCTACAAGGCAGAACTCCAGGAAGTTCAAGTTCAGATGAAATAGCACTGTTCATCTTAATGTCTCAAAATTCTGATTTATTGAATTTCATTATTTTAAAATTAGATGTTGTTATTAAGTAATGGATAATATGCTTCTACATGTAATTATTTCATATGAAATATGACACAACATGGAGAAAATGGGAAAAAAAGTGATAAATGCCAACCTGGACACATAATTATAGCTGTGTCTACAAGTGTTATCTCTGGCTCTAGATTGCCTAGATTTGAATATTCTCTCTGCTACTGATGAGCTGTGTGACTTAAGCAAGTTACTTAACATCTTTGTGACTTACATCCTCATTTGTAAAATGAGAGTAATCACGGTACATATCTCATCGGTTTTTTATAGGCGCAAATAAGTTAAGATATTTAAAATACTTAGAAAAATGCCACATAAAGAATCTTAACCATTTTTTAATGTTTTGTTCCATTTCTAATTGCTTTTCCTGGTATTCTTTTGCATAAATTATATTTTGACTATATTTTGTTTTAATTATGTAAAATTATAAACAGTTCCATGTGTAACATGTTTTTCTAAACAATATTTTGAAGAACTAAATAATTTCCAGTTGAACAAAGGTGGTATGATATATTTAACCATTTTCTGCTTAGCGAAGTTGTTTACTGTGTTGGAATTTATAATGAATCAGTATATCTCTTTTTAGATAAAATAGTTTTCATAATTGAATTAATTTGTAGAAGTGGAATTCTTGGGTTAAATGGTACAAATATTTTAGAGATGTTTGATTTTCTAAACTGCAGCAGCACTTTAAATGTCCATTACTGTATATATGATCATTCAAATTTAAATGAGACTTAAATAATGCAGTGGGATAGAGTTTAATTGCTTTATTTTATTAGTAAATAGAGGAAGCTTATCTGAAAAATATCTGCCTGTTTTGAATGTATTGTTTCAAAAAAGGATTGAGCAAGATGGCAGTAAGTGAAAAGTTTATATTGAAACTTATATACATTAGTCTGTTTTAATACTGAACACTGCTTTTTTTTAGCATGGGGCTCGAAAGCTTGAAATTTCTTATGACCTAATTATTCTTAAATCTTATCTTAGTTTAATAAGATTTTTTGATACTGTTTTAAAGATTTGTAATTGTGCATTTCTGGAATTCATGAATTTCCCACAATTTCCTTAACGTTTACTGTTTTCATGCAGTTTTATTTCTGATTTCTCTTCTTTATTCATTCAACCGATATTTTTTGAGCATCACTGTTTGCTAGGTTCTTCGGGTAAAGAGGTAAATCAGAAACTGTCCTTGTTCTCCAAGAACTCTCAGCCTAGTGAGGGAGAGAGGCAAGTGGCAGAGGGAGGTGATCAGTAGAAAAGTGTCTACAGCAGGTGAGCGGAGGCCTGAGAGATAAGAAACTGTCTAGTTACAGAGGGTGAGATGGAAGACATTCAAGAGAGGAGATACATGCTACAAGTTCATATCTTGTAAGGAGAAGTTGTCTCTATTTTCTTCTAATATATTCTATTTGAAACTAAAAACCGTTTCATTATTCTGCCAAAATCATGATAGCACATCTTATAGGTTATACTCTGAGGCTTGTGAGGGTTGAGTGATAACAAGGACTTTTACCCTTAGCTCCTCCCATTGACAAGATTGATGTCCTAAAGTGAAGTTAGAGAAAGCAGGGAGCTATTACCTATGTCTTCTGTATTGAGATTTCATCTGGGGTGTAATCTCCCAACCCTCAGAAAGCCTATTATAAAAGACCTCTCCTCTTTCCATCTCTCCTGACCACCTGTATTTAAACATCATACATCACATAAATGTAAGTACATAATTTTTATCCCAGTTTTTGAAGTTTGTTCTAAGTCTCTATAGCATTTCCTGCCATTATAATCTAGGATGAGCAATATGTTACTCTTGCCTTTTAGTCCCATCTAAAGTTGGCAGTTTTAGCAAATAAAAATACAGAAAAAATAAGTTTGAATTTTAGATTTAAAAAATGAGTAATTTTTTTAAGCATAAGTATGTATCTTGCTATATTAGGGACATAACTTATACTGAAAAATTACTCATTGCTTATCTGAAATTAAAATGTAACTAGATGTCCTATATTTAATCTGGCAATTCTAATCCAGTCCTTAGAGCAGGACTGACATAAACTGCCCATACAATGGCTGTTTACCCTTGACTCTACCTCCCAAGAGCTAAATCATGAATAGAGGAGAGCTCCTCCCAAGTGGGAACATTCACTACTGGACTCCATCTAAAGTAGTCGTAGTAGCATGGAGAGGAGAGAGGATAATAAGAAAATACAAAAGAAAGTATCCCTTGAGAAAGAAAGAACTTCCCCACTTCCTTCCTCCCACAAAAGCTCCACCTTTCTATAAATTGTACTTTTGAACAATGGAAGTGGCTTAAATTAGAGGCTAGTCAATTGTCAAAGATACATTTTCTAAGATTCTTTCTCGTGTTACAACTGCAGAGTAAGCCAAAACAGACATAGGGGTGAAATGAAAGGAAAGATACCTCTTCCCTAGATTCCTTTGTTGCTAAGAAAGTGAGAAAGAACAGCCTTCAGTGTTCCCCAAAGTGGCACTGCTCTGCTAAAGTGTAATATCTGGGATTCACATGACTTAGGATATAGGCAGGCAGCCTGTGTAAGGCCCTAACATATTCATTTTAACCTCTTGCAGAGTGTAATTGTCGAGAGAAGTGGGATTCACAGTTATAAAGAGTCTGTGCCAGTGACAAGTTCCAGGGTGGCCTAAATCATAGAGGTGGAACCATATACCAAAGACCAAGAGAACAAAGTCAGACAGGAATCAAAGTATGGCATTATGTACCTGGGCAGTGGGTGGGGCTACATGGCAGGAGACTCTTTACTTGTATGTGACCTGACTTTGGGGGACAAATGGCCTTTAAGTTTCTGAAGATGTTTAAGCACAAAAAGAAGAAAGTCTGTATTCACCTATCACCCTGAGCAAAGATTTAGCAGATGAAACCACAGGTGTTTTACTCAAAAGAACATGAGGGGAAGACCAGAGTCGGTTAAATGTTTCATTTGTTCCTCATAAAAATCTCTAGTCAAGGACATTCCAAGACCTTTATAGATTTTATACAACATTCAGTGTTTGAAAGAAACTTTTCCATTGCTTCCGTCTATTCTTAGATATTTATACTTAACTCAAGCCTAACCATTTAAAATACACTACACACTGTACAGTCCTGAAGGCAGATTTGTAAATACTTGAAAATTTTTATCAACAGTTTATTACTAGAGTCTTTTACTTATTGTGTATAAATGGTTGTTATATACTCTATACCCCTTTCTTGTGCAAAGAAAATTCTCAACTGTGCAAAGACTCAGAAAATTATATGGAACAATGCCTTCTAGATTTCAAAGGAGGAAACAAAATGAAAAGCTCCAAATAGGGAATCATAATGTAAAAGGACTTGCAATATATATTACTGCCAATTAAACTTTTTATTAAGTCTGAATAATTGTTTTAAATATAATTTCATATAAATATTTTTGAATGGTTTTTTTTTTTTTTTTGAGAGAGAGAGTATGAGCAGGGGAGGGGCAGAAAGAGAGGGCAGGAGAATCTTAAACAGGCTCCACACCCAGTGCAGAGACTGATATGGAGCTTGATCTCATGACTGAGAAAATGACTTGAGCCAAAATCAAGAGTTGGATGCTTAACCAACTGAGCCACCATGTGCCCTCAAATAAATATGTTTAAAATACTATTTGGTCACTAAATTGTAGTGATGTAGGTAAGAAGTAGGGAAATGGACAAGAAGAAACCATAAATGGGTAGAATCAAAAGAGGCATCTTGACTTTGGTATTGACAATCAGTGATGTGGAGGTGAAAGTGTATTTAAAAAAAAATCATGTGTCTATTCTATCCCTGAAACTTTAATAAAAAAAAGAAATCATGCAGCAAAAGACAAAATAGAAGGGATACAAAGGAAGATGTTTAGAGTCCTATGAGAACACAGACCAAATTTTTTTGTTATGGTAGATCAAAAATAAAACCTCTGTATTCTTTTCAGTATTGAAATTGAGTAGTCTAGATGCTCTATAATCCAAAAGTAATACTAAAAATTTCAACAAGAAACTACTTAAAAATGTAAAATACTCTGAAATAACTAGTTAGTAAAAATAGACATCTAAACTAGTTTTAATGACCCTGGACACATCTTTTGTGAATGTTGTTTCCATTCAAGAGACTGTCAACTTTTTATTGAGTTAGCAATGGTGAAATAGAAGATAAATGTGTAAAAATCAATTGCTTTCCAAACCAGTGGTGACCATTAGAAGATATAATGTGAAGCATTGTTTATACTAAAAAGCAGTGCTTATATTCAATACTCATATATTATTTAGAAATAACCCTAACGAGGAAATGGGTAAGACCTGTAGGAAGAGCTTTATAAAATTTTACTGAAAGAGATAAAATATTCAGGTAAACAGAGAGTTATACCATGTTTCTAAATGCAAAGCCTGAATAATGTAAAGGTAAATTTTCAAATTAATGTATGGGCATGAGGCAACATGCTCTTAGAAAACACTTGACCTGTATATATTCCTCATTGCTTCTATCATTTTGGTTCTACTTATGCTTCTACTGTCAAATGGAATTGTGTTTTTAAGAGACATTAAGCATAATGACTCCATCTTTTTGTAAAAGTTTTTATTTATGTATTTTGAGAGAGAGAGTATGAGCAGGTTGGGGGTACAGAGGGAGGAGAGAGAGAGAATCCCAAGGAGACTCCACACTGTCAGTGCAGAATCTGACACGGGGCTCGAACTCATGAACTGTGAGATCATGACCTGAGCTGAAATCAAGAGTCCTTGGATGCTTAACTGACTGAGCAACTCAGGCACCCCTCAGATGGAATTATTAAAGATTTTTCTGTGATAATACCCTGAGCAATATTACCTAATCGTTAAGTAGCAATTGTTCAGTTACACCTTGGAATATCATATGCCACTCTAAAGTGTGTGTGCTGGGAGGGGAGTGGGGATCACAACCCATGAAGTTCTCTATTGCACAAAAATGAAGAATGATATGGGATTTCTCCTAATGGATGATTTGCCCAGGTGATAATTCCCTTCATTGCTTGCCTATATGGCTTAAAATCTTGCCAAAAATTAAGCACTTCTGATTTTAAAGAGCCTATTAAAGAAGGCCTGCAGTTACTTCACCAAGGCTGGTGAGTCAAATGGTTTGGATGGTTGTATCTTTATTGCCTCGGAAACTGCAGTTGTGACCTCACTCTGCACTTCCAGGTCTTCTCCAGAGTGGACAGCATTGCAGCCCAAGCAGAGCTCAGACAGGCTGGCAGCACTCGGAGAGCTTATCTAAATGCCATGTGTTTTCCTCAGGTTCATGTATATAAATAGAACCCCATCTCTAAGGCAGAGAGGGGCATACAGGAACAGTCATATAATCTAATTTTTCCTGCTTGACACCTGTATCTAGGAAAGCCTTGTGTTTTAAGAGAACACATGCACATGTGTTGGTCAGGGAACGTGAAGAAAGACTATACATCTGCCAGCCAGTTTAGCTCTCTGAACATCTGGATTGAAAAGCCTTTGGGTCAGACATGTGGACAGTTACAACCTGGGCATGTTTGCTTGGGATGCCCTCATGAAATATGCTTTATCTTATTCTCTGGCAAAGCATCTGATTAGTTTACTTCATATCTCTTAATACTACGTGGTTAATTATTATTTCACATGTTTAGGTTTTTTGGTTTTTGTTTTTTTAGTCTGTGTTTGATGGAGGAATCCTATCTTGTTCACCATTTTATTCTTAGCTTTTGGCAAGGTAGCTAAACCACAGTAGATAACTCAAGATAATATATTTAATAAACAAATGAATCTACAAAAGTAGATAACTCAAGAGCATATATTTAATAAACAAAAAAAATAAGTGAATAAATACTAAAGAGATGGACTATTTAACAGATGGTGTAGAGAAATTTGGCTGCTTGGTAAAAAGAAAAAAACAACAACAACCCAATGTTAATCACATTTTTCTAAACAACATAGATTTGTAATCTGAGTAATCTGTTACTAAGATACACAAAAGAAGTAGATTGCCACCAGATTTTGAAGATATATGTGGTGTAGTCTGGCTGAAACTACAGACTACCTGTTCTACAAGAAACTCACTCCAGGGGTTCCTGAATACACTGTCAAACCCTGCATTCCTCAAGATCAGCTGAACCTGATGTGTGAGGGGCCTCCTGAACTGCCTGTTCCTAGAGACTTGCCCCAAGCATTAGGATGTCCCCAGCAAGGAAATGAACCATTGTGTCCGTCTCAAATTAAAGGTCAGTAAAACACAGGCCTTCACCTGCAGAAATAATTTGTCATGGAGATGTTTTTTCCCTTGGACAACTCTCTATAGACCCAGGAAGCTCTGGGGAAGAGTGAATACAACAGGGTGGGGGATGAGGTACCCCACTTCTTGATGTCCATGCCTTCGAGTTATCCACTTTCTCCCTTGAATGTGGGTGGAACCTGTGACTTCTAACCAATAGACTTGGCAAAAGGGATGGATGTCAGTTTCATGATTATGTAACATTGTATGGGACAGTTTTGCTAGCTTGTAAGTGACTTGTGAAGTGCCTACGGAGAGGACCACATGACAGGGAAATACAGATGACCTTTTGTGGCTTCTGCCAGCAAGAAACCAAAGTCCTGCGTTCTATAGCAACTAGAAAATGAATTCAGCCAGCAACCTGAGGGAGCTTCAAAGCAGATTCCACCCCCCATCCCACCCCAAGTTGAACCTCCAGATGAGAAGGCCGCCTGTCTGACGCCTTGATTAAAGACTGTGAGACCCAGGGTAGAGGACCCAGTTAAGCCGTGTCTCATCTCTGACCAATAGAAACTGGTAAATAATAAATGTGTGCTATGTTTAGCTGCTAAGGTAATTTGTTATATAGTATAAAAAAACTAATATAACAGATTAATTTAATAATTTAAATATATTCATTGAGGCTCCTGAGTAAGATTGAGTAAACCAGCTATGCCTGTGTGTCCAAAAACTGTCAATTACTAAATAAATTGTAATACAATTACATGAATATTCAAAACCATTTAATTTAATGACATTGACAAATGCTCATTATATTGGTGATTTAAAGTGAAGCTCTAAAACCAAAAATGACCATAACAATATTCACCAAGGTATTAACAATTGTATCTGCACCATAGGCTTATAGACGTTTATTTTCTGCTTTATCTTTTTCTAAAATTTTCACATTCAGAAAGTACATAGAAAATATCTTGTTCTTCATTTCATCTTTGGTCATATATTAAGTCGTTCTACCTTTGGTTAGTGAGCAATCCATGGCACAGTTCCTTCTTTGGAGAGGTGGAGTTAGATGTGTTGAATTAGCTTGGAATCTGCTTGGTTGAGAAGACCATTTCCATCACTTAAAAGCACTCTAAACTTATCAAGTATCTAATATTCAAGTTTCCAAGCTTATCAAGTTTTCTAATTCTTATCTGTTTCTAATTTTTTCCATCTGAAAAATTGAGATATTATCATAGTAGGTTTATGTTATAAGGCTGTTTAAAAGATTAACAAATAAGTTAATAAAATAAAAGACTTATAAGTGACAAATACTCAAAAGCAAATGTTCTCATTAAAGAGAATGACAACAACAACAAAACAACAACAACACAAAAAATTCAAAACTAAGAAGCGAAGACAAAGATATCAAGCCCCTTCCAAATTCTCTCACTTTTCAGTGTATAGTTTAGAACTAAAGAATTCTATCTGCACATATAAATCAAATGATGTAGGATATATATTGTGAGAGTACTAGAGATTGGTTATTCTTCATCTTTTGACCTTTATTTTCATTCTGTTTTCTTTTTCTTAATAGAATAATAAAACTTTGAAACTGAGAGGTCTTTGGACATCCTGTAGTCCCTTCTCTGGTTTTCCATTTCCATTTTGCAAGTGTGACTGGTGCTATAACCGTGGGAATGCTAACACTGAAACCATCAGAAAGGTCTGCCTTTTATTCATTTATAAGATCCTCAAATCTAGGAACTAATCATCTTCTCACTCTGTCTCTTTCTCTTTCTCTCTCTCTCTCTCTCTCTATCCCTTCATCCCTCTCTCCTCTCTTTACACAAACACACACACACACACACACACACGTGCACACACAGTGATTATGCACGTGTTTGTTTTCCATTTCTTTAGTTACAAGCTCACTTATCAACAATGTCAAAGCTTTTCCTTTTGTGACTCTTCCTGAAGGAAATGTTTATTATGAATTTTTAAAATCCACAACCAAAATAGGATTTCATAAAAGAAGTGCTGACAGAAACTTATTTATTCTCTTGAGAATGCAACACTGTGCATAATAAACATTTAGTAAATTGTTAAACAGCACATGATGATATGTTAACATAAATAAAAGAGAGTGCTTAAATGAATTTTTATTCCTTTTGTTTTTCCCTTGCTGAGTTGCAGAGCCATTTCAATAAATAAAAAGACAATCGTGGGAAAAGTGAGAGCAGAATTCACAGAAAAACAGAAGTCCAGCCCCCCAATTCCTGTTCTTCTTCTTCTTCACACCTTTTTGTTTGTAAGAACTTGTTTTTTCTGTGAAGAACAATTACCACCACCTCTATAACAACAATAGCAACAACAAAAGGTAGTTTCCTAAGAAAAACAAAGACTAAAGCAGTTTTAAATAAGCATTTTGCAAATCTGGGGACAGGTTTAAGCACTTAAGGAATCTCTTCATTCACAGTAATAATACTCTATCAGACATGAAGGAGCCTTTTTTATGAGCAGGGTCATTAAAAATAGCTCCTATGAAAGTTTACTGGAAAAAGAAACCAATGGGTACTGCTGGGCATATTGATGCATTCATTGCAAAATATAAGTATTATTTTGGATAAAGCATGGGTAGCCTTTAAAATTAATTAAATGCTCAAAATATTTGAAAACTTTCCTTTAGAATTAACATTTTTTAATTCAGTTGGCAAAATTCTGCTAAGCTTTCAAAATGAGTATGTGAACATAGGCACAGTTGTAGAGTTTTCAGAATAGTAAACTGTCTTGCCAAAGAAGTTATCTGATTTGTGAATCTATTGTAACAGCTTTTTGGGAGCCAGTACCTAACTTTTTAAGTGTCTCATTTTCCTCCCTTTTTGAGAGCCTTGTAGGTGAGAGTAAAGCTGCTATACCACGAACTTATAAGCATTTCCTTTTATAAACCTACATATGAGCTTAGCTTCATGTGTATTTCTACATATTTATATTTTGTATTTAAACATATTTTCTTCAGATTTTACAAGTTCGCTTAGAGTCCAGTGATATGCACTGTAAGAATTCAGTTGTGATGGGTCCTGGAGCTCATTTTCTGAAAATCCTGGAGCAATCCTCAAAATCTTCAACTCAGGAGTTAAGGGAATGCATTTTCTTTATTTGTTGTTGATGAGGACTTTACACTTACTACATTCTGAGATTTGGTACTCTTTTTATTTTTCTTGTAAGTAGAAGGTATAGTTTTTTTTAAATTTTTAATGTTTATTTTTGAGAGAGACAGAGTGTGAGTGGAGGAGGGGCAGATTGAGAGGGAGACACAGTCTGAATCTGAAGCAGGCTTCAGGCTCTGAGCTGTCAGCACAGAGCCCAATGCAGGGCTCAAACCCATGAACCTGAGATCATGACCTGAGCCAAAGTTGGACGCTTAACCGACTGAGGCACCCAGGTGCCCCAAAGCTATCGTTTCTGAAGGTATCTCTACTAGCTATCAGTTTAAAAAGTCATGAGATTTTGAAAAACCCTAAGGTGTATATGTGATTAAAGAGGCAAAATTGCCTGTCTTTCGGAAAACTCTCAAATATGGCAAGTGGCTTTTTAGAAGTTTGTTTATTTGTTTGTTTGTTTATGAGGGGGGAGGAAACACAGAGGGGGTGAGAGAATCCCAAGGAGGCTCTGTGCTGTCAACACATAGCCTGATGTGGGGCTCAATCTCATGGACCATGAAGTCATGACCTGAGCCAAAATCAAGAGTTGGGTGCTTAACCAACTGAGCCACCCAGACACCCCAGCAAGTGGCTTTTCTTAGCATAATGTATGAAAGACACCCACACACCTGCTTCGTCAACCTGATAGCTGAGTTAGCACCTTTCTGAATGTTTTTCAGGTCCTCTTCTACAGTCTGAGGCCAATAACACTTTCTCTGAAAGGAAATACAATTTTTTTTCCCTCTCAAATTTCATATGAAGGATTTTTTTCTCTTGAAGGCTATGTGTAAGATTTTGCCTATTGTGCATCTTTTCCGTTTCTCTAAGCCGGCATAGATTCTATCACACAGATAGGGTGGACTCTGTATTACAGGGCTGGTAATGTGAAGCAGCTTTTACTACATCCTAATGTAGGCTATTTGACAAGATACATTACTTGTTTGTATTTTCATTTCTTAATCTGTAACTATTACATATGATATAAGTAATATAAATAATAAATACATATAGGAATAAAATAAATACTATATGTAAAGTGTCTGGAACATAATAAGTACTATTGTATATTATCACTCTGTCTTCCCTCTTTTTTTTTCCCTACATAATGATAGAGTTATCTTCACTGAATATTAGTAATAAAAGTGTTTTAGAGTTAAATTACTTGGTTATAAATTTTTCAAATTTATTTGGATATTATACATGTTTATATGTTGCTTTTGAACACTAGGGCAGTCCCTATTTTTTTTTTTAATGTTTATTTTTTCAGAGAGAGAGAGAGAGACAGAGCAGGAATGGGGGAGGAGCAGAGAGAGAACGAGACACAGAATCTGAAGCAGGCTGCAGGCTCTGAGCTGTTAGCACAGGGCCTGACATGGGGCTCAAACTCATGGACCATGAGATCATGACCTGAAACTGAAGTCCAACACTTAACCGACTGAGCCACCTAGGCACCCAAATCCCTATTCTTTTTTAAACATGTGTTTTCTGTTTCCATTTTCCTTTGATACTGGATAACTGCCTACTAAGCCATAAAAAGGGACTAATAACTTTGGGGGGTTTCCTGGCAACATATGGTTTAGTGTCTGTAGACTATAAGTGTTACATCATGATCAGTGAAATATCCTGTACCCCTCAAGGGACCTGAAATTTCCTTGATGACTTGTCCTTCCACTCTCATATGAATGAAAGAAATAATAGGGGAAAACAGGAAAAAAATCGTAATTGTCAAAAGAGGCTCAAGAGGAAGAGAATGCTTCATTGCTAGAGAGAAAAGGTAGAAAAGCATCTTTAGATTAGACTGTTCAGTCGCTTAAGAGTAATTCATAACCAACCATCCCAAAATGTAAGCTGTCAGCAAGCAGAAGATGTATAAGGTATGGTAAGTGGAAACAAGACTGCTGATCCATCATTTACAATTTAGTAGGCTAATAACATTCTTATATTCTTCTTTGAAATATTAAAAATATGTATAAAATGGATCTGAGTGTCATTCCACTATAACGTAGTTCTGGAAATTCAGGTTGATACGTATCTAGGGATTTTATTTACTGATGTTTTGACATGAAATTTTGGTTGTTGCTGAATGAAAACTTAAAACCTATTCCTCTGGAATTTAAACAGATTTGGCCTAGCTTCCTTGTATATCAATGGCAATTGTTTCATAACTATTTTGTTTGTTTGTTTTTACATATTCTTATTTTGCTTAGGGACTTTAAAGTGAAGTCTGAAGCTAGCTTTCCTAGTCAAAAAAGGCTATTAAGAAATGCTAGTTATAGTTTACAGAATTTTTTTTGTACACATTGTAGTGACTGCCTAATTAGGGAAAACCTGGGGAAAATTGTTTTGGGGTGCAGTAATGGGCTGACTATAGCAGAACATAAACTTTTTAGAAAGTAGAGACTTTTTCTTTCTAGGTCCCTAGAGATGAGAACGTAATGAGGCACATAGTGATGTTCAAAAAATATTTGTTAAATCAATATAATATTTGTACTCAGTGTAATCTTCTGTGGACTATAAAAGATATTTAGTTTAATAAAAAGGGATTCAGAATCATGTACTACTGCTATTTCATTTTAAAATGAAGCTCAGAAATTTAAGATGATTTTCTCAAATTCACACAGTACCCAAAAGTAGCTGGGATTGATGGAGAAGATGTATTCAAAATCTTTTTTCTAGAAAGAATAAACAGCCTCTTTGGGAAGAATACATCTAAGGAAAGAGGACCCCAGGCATGATGCATGTACACTAGGAATGTCCTGAAACTGGAGTGAAGTATTCTGGGTCCAGCATGATGGCTCTGACTCTGTCCCCGGTCAGGTCCCATAGACTCATGGGAGAAGGCCACGAGAATAATATGAAGGAGTCGATTCACTAAGCTCTATATAAACCTTTGGGGCACAGCAGAATGACTTTGAGTTTCTGTTAATTGCATCCTCTTTCTGTTAAAGAGTATTATACAGAATTATTTTATTAAGATCATTGCTGTCATAGCTATGGGGAAATTTAATTACTTAAATTGCTAAATACTACAGAATATAAATATATAATACAGTATTATTCATAATTAATTTCTAGTAGTTACAAATATAGATTAAGAGTCTGATAAATAAAATATATGGTGAAATATATTCAGTGACTTATTGATATAAAAGGTACAATACTCCTACCGAAGATCTAGTGGATTGGATTTCTTTTCCATTTTAGAGAAAGATAAACTAACTTTAGATTGTTACAGAGGAAATTGAATCATAAATATGGTAAAAACATGTATATGCACAGATATTTTGTGGCAAATGTTGAATCTCAGTACAAACACTTAGGTTATGCTTATCTGGATCATTCTTCACTTTTTTCCTAAAGCCATCAATTTGATTTCACAATACAATTAACTTGACTTGGTTGAAGTGTAGGATTATTATTTACCATTTATTAAAAATAGAATTCTAGGAAAGATAAAAATTACATAACAAAGTTTTGTTGGTATTTATTGGCATGCAAGGGTTGAATTAAAATTGTGTTTTTCCCAACTTACATATAGATTTAAAAACTGATTTAAAAAGTGAATAAATTTCTGGTGGCATTGGAAACCAGGTTTAGAAGATACCAAAATAGGATATGGGCACCTGAGTGGCTCAGTTGGTTAAGTGCCTGACTTTTGATTTTGGTTCAGGTCATGATCTCACGATTCATAAGATCGAGCCCCGTGTTTTGCTCTACACTGACAGTGCAGAGCCTGCTTGGGATTCTCTCTCTCCCTCTCTCTCTGCCCCTCACCCGCTCATGCACGTTTTCTCTCTCTCTCTCTCTCTCTCTCTCTCTCTCTCTCTCAAAATAAGTAAACATTTAAATAAATAAAATAGTATGAAAATATAAAGTTTGTCTACTGTCGCCTCTAAATGATACCACTATCACTTTTTGGGTGCTCTTACTAGTTGATTCATTTGTGCTACAGAAAAAAGTTTGTCTCAAATTGTGTATGTATGGATACTTTGGAAATATTGTATTTTTTCTCTTATAAAAAGATAGGCAAAAGGGATCCTTTACAGATAGTGTTGAACATTGTTTCCCCCATGAGTTAAGTGAAGCACGTGGGAAGGGAGAAGAAAAAGTGCAATGAAATACTCATGATCTTTGCCAGGACACTAAATTAATATAACTGGGGAGTGTATGATATTGCATCCACTTGGGGGCTTCCAGGAATAGAAATTTTATTTTGAGTAGAGTACTGCTGGCACTGAATTAATGAATCATCAATGCATGCATGTGATAGATGTGGCTTCAAAAGTTGGATTATAGAACTATGGAACATGTTCACTACAAAAAAAAATTCTCTCTGGGTCATTCTGGCCCTCATATTGTGGAGTAATAGATATTACTATAGTGGGTGCTGTGTACCTCATACTGTCTTCCTTATCTCTTCATTTCTAAAGTGGGCACGGTTGTATTACCGCTGAGGATGAGCTTTGTGAGCAGGGATATCAGGACCTTGTTATGATGAAGTCTCATTACTGTATCATCCCTAACATCACCACAGCTGTGGTAACTTTACTAAATCCTTACCTTATAAATTCAAGTCAGTTCTTTATCTTTATTAACCTTTTTTCTAGAGTTTGGTTCCTCATCATTAACACATTCTATTTTGAACGCGTATATGCTCAGCATTAGGTAAGAAGTGTGTGTGATTCTAGTTAAGTATACATTACAATATTCAAATATTATAAATGTATCATTATAAAGTCACTAATCAAATTCTTTGTACATAGATCTGGCATCATTTTGTTGAATCACATCTTGTATTATTAATCAACAGTATGCCCCTTGATGGATTTGACAAAATAAAATGCATCTAAGGGAAGATTCTTGAGTGGCAGTAGAGAAATTGCCCAGAACCAATACAGAACCCCACTGTTATTTGAAACTTAACTGCCAGAAACTGATTGGGTTGTCACTGGTATTTCCCCTCAAGGGCAGAGCCTCATAACTAAATTTATATTTTAAAGAGCCAATATTAGAAAGCTAGGAAACACTGAATTCAGTCTCTTAATTATGTCTTAATGCTAGTAAAGTCATGTTATGCTCTGGGGGGTGGCAATATCAATTTTAGTCTAGGGGAAAAGGTACAATGGGAGCTAGCAAAAACAGATGAAATACAAATATAAAAGTAGGGGATCTATTTTTAAATGTGCAGATGGCAGCAAATATTAAAGGGACATTTTACACCTAAGACCTCATATACTGAAATTCTTAGAGCTCAGTGAAAAATCGCACATCTGTAAGTGAAAAGTAAAGTAAAAAAAAACAAAACGAAGCCCCCCAAAAAACGGTATCATTAAATAAACTTTCTACAGTACTACTAAGCAAATTGGCAGCAACCAAGATGTTAAAGATGTTGGCAAGATAGAGGGTGGTCAAGTTTTAAATGCGAACTGTTGTATGGATTCAAAGAATAATTAGAGGGGATTCCTTTAAGCTGCCTTGACTCGTGTCTTGCTAAGTATATTAACTTAACATTCCTTCCTTGCCTCAATGCAGTTTTACACTCCCACACAGGGGTCCGTATTTAAGGCAGGGGGTAGAGAGAGTCACAGTAGGTTGGAAAAGCTCACGATCCATTTGCACAGCTTAGCCTGGGGTAAAGCATAGCTATCCTGTGAGATACCATAGAGGAAATTCAGAAGCAGAATGATTTTCTTTAGCAAGGAAAAAAATGGCAGGATGTTCCCCACCCGGCCATTCATTGGGAATGCGTTTATGAAACGATATGAGGAACATGCATGAACAATTTGGAAAACAAAGAAGTAGAGTAATACCTCTCTGAAACAATTTACTAAGTTATTTTCATAATGCTAGGACACAGAACAAATACTAATGGTAAAGATCATGGATTTCAGTTTAAATCAATAGTCTATTTTCATCTGTGCTACTTTTCAATATAGAAATGGTTTACTGTTCCCCCATTGCATTATGCTTTTGCCTACTGTTGCTCCCAGTTCACTTTTTCAGTGATTTCTATTTATTTGTGTTTTTTACTTCTCTTTTTATTGAAACCAAAGAACAAAATAAAGGCATAAAAAGTCATGAATATTATCAATAGGATGTCAATGTGACACCAAACAGCATAACATATTGTCAAGATGACCATTTAATATGATGACTGAAATTTCTATACATTTGGCATTTTCATAAAAGAGACACAAGCACTTTTCCACTTTAATACCTCCTTCTTCAGAGAAATAGGAATCACCTTGAATTCATTTGATTCTTTCACAGTGAGAACTGAATTTCTGGCATAGAAAGAATTCCACCTTTCAAAGCTTCTACAATGGAAAAGAAAAGCATGGATTTGAGAAACCGAGAGGAGTCCAATGTTCCAGGGTTTTAGAGAATTGAAGGCATCTTATGATTGAAAAGACCATCTGCCACGAGCCCTGAGCATCTCTGCCCATTCTTGCTGCATGGTCCAAATTGCAAAGCTTACGCTGGTCATATAGGCAACGGAAGAGGCCAAGGTGATCAAAGTGTGACCACCAGGTAACTACTCAATTCTCGGGCTGTGTAGATTTGTTTGCTCCCTGCCCAAAGCATACTGGGTTCTTGGCATTGTGTTTCTCTCCTTAACTGAATTCACTGCTTATTTAGGTGTCATCTGGCCCTTTTTTTCCCTTTGTGGGAACTGAGCTTAGGGAAACTGGCCCAAATATACTGACCCGCTGGCTAGTGCTTCTCTTATGAGTAATAAAGCCTTCAATCTCTGATCCGGGAATCTTGTGTCTCTTGTCAGCATCCATGAAACTGGCAAGCTCAGTTGTCAGCTTGCAATTGCAGTAAAAACTAGACCATTTCCAGCTCTTGAAACATTAGAGATTAAAAGGTGAAAATAGAAAATTTGTTACTAGAGGGAATGTGTCTTAGACATATAAATTTTGGAATCACTTGTATGTAGGTGGGAATTGAAGTTGAAAGCATAGATATGATTGCTTAAGGAAAGGGTGGAGTCACAAGAGGAGTCTGCTGAAGTTTGGGCTTTGAGTAACTCCTATAAAGAAAGGTTCCGCAGAGGAGTATGAGCCTGGACAAAGACAGGGAGAGGAGACCAGAAAGGTAAGAGGTTAAATAGGAGAATAGTGTTTCGTAGAAGTCAAGAGAAGGGAATCTTTTAAGGAAGAAAAAAAAAAAACCTGTGTAACTCCATTAAGAGTTTAAGTCACATGAGAGTAAAAATGACCCCTGGATTTAATAACATAAGGAAGAGAGATATAGAGAGTTATTAGAGGAAAAGTGAGTTGAAAAAAACTTATTAAAATGTTGGGAAGGATCTAGTTGATAAGTTGTGGTTGAATATACCAAGGGGATAGATAATCCAGAGTGTAAGCTTCTCTAGAATTTGGGATAGGATAGGATAGCATAGGAATACAGGTGAAAGCACAGGTTAGGGAAATGTCCTTACATAGAAGGAGGAAACACTTATTCATTGTTATAGGAAAGAAAGATGTGTGTGATATTATAGGGTTTAATGCTTGTTAGCTGGAAGATTAAGTTTTGATGGCTCCATTTACTCTAGGAATAAAGAGGCAAATCATGCATACACATGTACTGGGCCTTGAATCAAGTGGAAAAGTTTTAAAAACATGTTTTAATAGAACATGAATGAGTCAGTCAGAGAATTAGAGTAGTCCTTTTCAAAGTCATGGGTTTGTAACAAAATTTCATGGGTGACTTTGTTCAGCAGTATTTGGCTTTGAAGTTAGAAGAACTTAACCTACAGCTGGGTTTAGCTAAGGCAGTGTTTTTCAACCTTGGGTTGTTTATTAGCATCATCTTGGTAATTTTTTTGAAAATCCTGATGCTCAGGTTAATCTTAAACTAATTAAATAAGAATCTTCACAGGTGTGACTCAGGCGTCATATCTCTATAGCTTCCTAGGTGATTCCAATGGGAAACCAAAGTAGAGAACCACTGATGAGAAGAGTTAGAGAGTTAAAGTAGTTTAAGGATGAAAGGCATAAGGCACTTACCATGTTAACAGTAAGTCATATTTGAAGCTCTGGCTACTCTGGTGGAAGCCCACGTGAGCCCTCCAGCTACCTTTGGCAGAGAGAAAGCAGTCCATCAGTGAGCTTGTTTGGAATCCACATTGATAAAACAAAACAAGGAGTCCGATTGTCAGATACAAAACAACCAAATCCCTTCAAAATAAATCTTTAATGTTCTCCAAAAATGTCCCACAATAACTTACAGTTTTATGTCATGAGCCATTCTGATACCACAGTCACCACCAGGGGCAGGGAGGTGATGGGGGAATGAATGTTGGTTAGAGGGTACAAAGTTTCAGTTACGTAGGCTGAATAAGTTCTAGAGATGTAATTAATGACACTGTATCTATAGTTTATAATACTATATTGTATATTTGATGCTAAGAGAATAGATCCCAGGTGCTGTCTCCACAAAACAAAATAAAAGGTTAACAATATGAGTGGATGAATAGTGTTAAATATATACAATTTTTATTTTATAAAAAAGTAAAAATGTCCTGAAAATATTGAATTTAAACTGGACTGAATGATTTCTTTGTTCAGCCTCATACAAACTGAATGGACAGTCATTTCAAGTTTGATTCCATACATCATTTAAAAATATTGTATTTTGCCAAATTTGATCTGACAACATCCACAATAACGTGAAATTCATTTCTCCTCATATATCTTGCTTTGAGTTCACTGAAATCATTAGATTCTATTTACAGATTCAGGATTAAATACTGGTCTTACAGCATACATACCAGTTATGGCTAGAACATGAATACTATTGTCACATCTAAATTTGCTTAAATGTCTGTTGAGTAATTTCATCATCCAGTACAATTGTCATTTGAATAAGACCATCAACATGGCCACTATTTTATTTAAAAAAAATTTTTTTAAGGTTTTTTTTTTAATTAATTTTTGGGACAGAGAGAGACAGAGCATGAATGGGGAAGGGGCAGAGAGAGAGGGAGACACAGAATCGGAAGCAGGCTCCAGGCTCTGAGCCATCAGCCCAGAGCCTGATGCGCGGCTCGAACTCACCGACTGCGAGATCGTGACCTGAGCTGAAGTCGGATGCTTAACCGACTGAGCCACCCAGGCGCCCCACATGGCCACTATTTTAAATGAAAAAAAAAAAAAACAAAACATTAAACTTTGATTATATTTTTGCTTTTTAATATTGGTTTAATTTCAGTTCCTCTTTGCTTTAAGTCTTATTGTTACAAACTTTTAAACAATTGTTCCGGTTTTCTGCTTGGGTACATATAATATGGTAAGCAAATAATCCAATATCTTTCGACAATCTGATGACTCTACAGGGAGTGAAGACAGTAATTCAGAATATCAATTTTAATTGTACAATAGTATAAAGCTAGAACATTGAAGGGACTTTGTATTAGTGTAAGGTTTCCTTTTGTTTTCATTTTTAGTTTTAAAATACAAGTCATAATATTTGTTTATTTTATCATCATTAAAGAAGAGGCAAGAAAATTCTACTCCTAGGTATATACCCAAGAAAAATGAAAGATTTATACATAAAAACTTGTACACACATGTTTATGTCATCATTATAATAATCAGAAATTGAAAATAACTCAAATGTCTATCAGTTGATGAATGGATAGATAATTTGTAGTGACCATACAGTAGAATATTATTTGGCAGTAAAAAAAAAAAAAAAGAAAAAAGAAATGAAGTCCTAAGACATGCTATAACACGCATGAACACTGAAAACATGCTAAGTGGGAAAAAAAGAGGCCAGCCAAAATAGAGCATTTACCATATGATTCAATTTATATGAAATGTCCAAAATATCAATCTCCTAGAGACTGAAAGTAGATTAGTGGTTGCATAGGGCTGGGAGGTTAGGGAATTGGGAGAAAATGGAGAGTGATTGCTAATGGGTGTGAAGTTTCTTTTGGGGGGTGATGAAAATGTTCCAATATATGAGAGTAGTAATGGTTGCATGAAGGAATATGCAAAAAAAATACTGAACTGCACAGTTTAAAAGGGTGAATTTTATTACATGTAAATTACATTTCAATAGAGTGTTATAAAAAAGGAAGAGGCCCGCAGTTTTAAAAATTGAGGATTCTTGTTATTTTAAGTTTTATTCTATGTAAATATGCTTCTTTTTCTGTTTTTGCTTATTATAGCTGGCATTGATTAGAGTCCCCCTCCAAATAATGAATTTGTAAGACATTCTTTGATGTGCTACTCTAAATTTGCTTCTGACTCATCTGTTTCTCAGTACTTCAGCTTTTCTCTATCAATAGCTTCAGTCTTGTGAATCACTTTTCTAAAATTTCTGTTTTTGTGTTTCCTTTAAAAATAGGCTTCTGGAGCTGTTGTAAATTGTTTAGTGATAGCATTTTTGAAATTTTTATTACCCAACTCTGGGTTTGCTATTGTAAGTGTTATATTTCCCAGGTTTCTCTATGAATAAGTATTTTTCTCATCTTTTACATTTGAAATATATTTTGAGGAATCTGTGTCTTTACTAAAGGATAAGCATGAAGCCCTGAAAGAACTGATTCCAATAGAAATAACCAAGTTGAAGATGTTGCATTCCAAATTTATGATTAATGTAAATGCATGATTAAAAAGCAAATCCTTTATTTAAAGTTGTTCAGTGGAATGGGACTCAAAATATTCAATCTGGTAAAATTTAACATGATGAAAAATCTCACTCAGAAATATTTAATGGGTTTAGAGAAATGTTAGATCGATCTACCTCTAAATGTCTATACTAATGATTTTTTATGCAAGCCATTCTTATCAACAGAAAGTCCTTGCACTCTTAGTTTATTTACATCATTTGCTGAAATATATAGTTCAAACCTTATCTATGATATTTTAGAGATAAACCTGCCTTCATGATGTTCTAATATTACACAGTATAAATAATAAAGCACAAAATTTGTGCGTTATACATTTGAACCTCATAATATCCTCTTTGTAATGGTGCTTAAGTTATTTGGGAGCACCTGGGTGGCTCAGTTGGTTAAGCATCTGTCTCTTGGTTTGGCTCAAGTCATGATCTCACAGGTTGTAAGATCCAGCCCTGCGTTGGGCTCTGTGCTGACAGTGTGGCGCCTGCTTGGGGTTCTTTCTCTCTCTCTGCCACTCCCCTACTCGCTCTCTCTCAAAATAAATAAACAAACATTTTTTAAAAAGTTAAAATTATTTCTGGTTACATGCTTTGTTTTATAATCAGATTTCAAGTATTTCAATGGCATGTCTCAGTTTTATTATATTTTTCATAAATCATATAGATATAAAATGGTCATGATATACATACTGGATTATTTATGAGGGAAGATACATAAAAATAAATCATGTTAAGATAACACATATTTGACATAATATATTTTGTCTCCTGCCTCCTACTTCCCTAACATAACATATTATATCTTGCTTCCTCAGTGTGTCTTTGTAACTATTGTCCTTCTAATAGTAGTTACAAAGGAAATACTGAGGAAGTATAAAAGAGGATAGGACACAAAATAGTATGTGGCTGCAAAAAAGGAGGTTCTCTGGATAATCATAATCTGTTTTGTCAAACACTGAGGGAGGATCAGAGAGAATGAACACCCCCAAAATAAATTTTAGCTTTAATATTAAAGTCATTGTTAGTAAGTACAATCTTATTATTTTGGAAATGACAGAAATCCCAGTATAATTGCTCAGGAAAAGAAATAGGTGGTAGGAAATTCATACTGTTGAGGTTCAAAGACAAATGCTAAGACGGAAGGATGTGTGTTAGTGCAGCGTTCCAAACATACATATTATTTTATTCCTCTGAAAATCGGAGTACACAAAGTGGAGAGAGTGGGATCCCTGGTGAGCATAGTGGAGGGAGTCTCCCGTGGCGGCCCGCTGGAACTGCTCTGCTTCCATTCCTTCAGCAGTCAGCTCCTTTGCTGAGGACTTCCTGAGACCGCACCTTCCGAGGCATCAGGGTTACTGTGGTATTTTGCTCCCTTGGTGTCTTCAGCTTTTGCTAAAATGGATAAGTATTAGTTCTGGAAAGTGAAAGAAAGCAGGTTTTGTGAGAAGAAGTAGCCAAGATTTAGGGGAGAGCAGTATACATTTTTACAACAGGGAGAAAATGTACAGTTGGATGAGATCATGTATTTTAGGCTGTATCTGGCTTATTTTTCCAGGAAATTGGAGTTTAATCCTCATCGCATTTCACAGTGTCTTCAAATCATGTTTGCACTTTCTATTTAAAGGGCTCTTTCATCCAACTGAGTTATTTATTCTAAAACTTGATTGTGCCTCACATTAACACAGTATTCTCTCCATGGGTCTGGTTCACTCCATTTCGACACAATGACCCTTTTTGTGTCAACCATGTCCTGCTCACGGTGCCCCCTGCCATCCCGCGGCACACCTGTCTTTCAAATTTCTTCTAAAAGCAGACCCTTGGGGGTAGTGTTACTCTCTCCCTTTTTTGCAGCTTGATATTTTCTAATTTAAAAGCTAAAAACAATGCTTTTTAAGAAAAAGTTACATACTTAACATCATCTCTTGGTTTCACTCTCCTGGAAACTGAACTTTGCCCTGTGTTCATCTCCTGTGTCAAATTCACAATCTGTTCACTTCGGTGATTGACTGTCTCCTGCATGTTTCCCTTACATTGACTGAGTGTTTACAATTGCTCCTTCCTCAGTAAAGTACCTGCTGAAATCTTTTCAAATTCCTCTTTTATGCTCCCTTATTCTCTTGTTGTAACCTCCTGCTTAGGCAGCAAGAGCACTCTTACAAATGAGAAACTATGGACAGGGGTTTATTTCCATTAACAAAAACCTCTAGCTAAAGACCATTTTAGTGATGACCAAGGGATTGTTTCCATATTGCATCTTTTGAAGGACATTGGTCCAGTATTTCTTGGTGCACTGAAAGTAATTTTGTTTCCTACTAGTTCATCTAGTTTCTCCATTTGATGATTTGTTAACTTCTATCTTAAGCGACTGCTACAAATCTGAATAAAAAAGAGATTCTAATTGCGTCTTTTAGGGGGAAAAAAGAATTAGCCAATAATTTAAAAATATTTGAACTATATTTGGTACGTTATGCAAATAGACATATTATGTATATCATTTTAATGAAAATAGCAGGATGCTTTAAAATATGTTTTCCTTAAGAGAGTTCTAACACGGCTCCAGACAGATATGTTTTCACTTTAGTTTTCAAGGAAGAAATGACAGTGCTCTATGAATAAAAATCTAAAGTAAATTTCAGAATCAGGAGACCTACTTGCTGCAAGCCCTGTTCCGTGGGACTTGAGATTATACATTGGGCAAACTAATAGCCTGCTGATTTCAACCCCAGTGAGTGACAGGAGACCCATGGTGACAAAAGATCTAAAAATATATCAGGCTTTGGCCATTAAAAGCCTTATCAGCAAGTAACAAGAATCAACAGAGCTTTAGGATTGCCAATGCAGGGATTTAAAAAGGCTCCTAGCAAGGGAATATTACTAACCATCCTGATAATCTGTTGACATACAACGCAGGCCGCCTCTGTCACCACTTTCTGGCTGAGAGCTTTAGGTGATGAAAGGCAAAGTGGTTGGGGGTGGGGCATCAGCTTTAATACTGACAGTCTGCACCCACGCTGAGGCATGTGGTGAGGGGACATCAGCTCTACACCTGTCTCAAAGTCTAGCCATTGCTCTGAGGTCAGCAGGTGATTAGATTTGCATCTGTCTGAAAAAGGGCTGTAAATACAGTCCTATTCTCTAGAGCATCTCAATAGCTCATCATTGGTTTTAATACTGTGAATACTAATTAGACCCAAGACATCTTCCATTAGTACAGTGAGTAAATTCATTCTTTGTGTTGTCCCCCAAATGCCTCTCAGCATGCACACACATGCACATGCACACACACACACATACAAAACAACAAAAAAACAAAACTCTGAGGAGTTTCAGGAGTGCATTAAAATATTGTCATTATTTGTGGATCATAACTGTTTCCACTAAAGGGATATAAAAATGGTGTGCAAGGATATATTTGAGTAGCACTAGTAATTATTTTTACAGGGTTTGCTGTTTTCATTTCCTGGTCTATCTCCTGATGGATTCTTTAAACTGACACATTAGTGCTCTGTTAATGGGTTGATAAATGGCCAAAGTTGGAAATTGTCTTCTAGTGTAATCTGTCCTTGGTGGGAGGTAAGAATCAGAAATGGTTTTCTATTCATTCTGCCAAGATACACACATTCCTAATGTCTTCCCAGATAGGAAGTGATAATAAGAATCAACCTATTTAGCTAAAGAAATAGAAGAATTTGCCATCTAATGCTTTGAATAAGATGCTTAGCTGAAAGGCTGGAAGAGAGAGTGAGAGAGGAGTAGGGTCAATTGGCAAAACGGAAAAAAAGAGTCTAGTGGTGCTCATGGCACTAGGAATATGAAATACAAACCAAGGCGAACAACGAAATATCAATATAGCTACTGCCAGACTCAAGTCATCAGGGTATAGCATCGATTGTAGAGAACCAGTGGATGAGCCCATTGTGACAACTTTTAAGACACCTCTCTAGGCAAGTCACTCACCAAAATTTTCTAAGGATAGTTTTATGAATACCAATAAAGAAATCCTTACCATACAAGTAGACATTACTGTATTTTTCCCCTTTTACTTCAAGGTATTTATAATGGCTCCACTAATCATTTCCTTCAAGAATCTAGTCAGGAATCATCAGTCTGATAAGTAGTAATGGCTGTGTGGGGGGAAAGTCAATAGAATTAAATTAAATAAAACACAACCAAACAAAAATATCAAAAAGATTTTAGGTGAAGATTTCTTGATGACTCTAAATGAATTGGCACTAAAAAAATATGATGTTCTGTCCCCATTCCCACATCAGCATCTCTCTCCCCTTAGTTCCACTTGCCCCATTTTTCACACACTGTTTTTTCAAAATAGAAAGATCCAGACAATCTTAAAGGGAAAAGGGAGTCACAGAAGGCAAACTCTAGCCTGAACAAGGTGCACAGGGTAAAGGTGAGGGGAAGAACCTTCCACTGTGTTTGCGGTGCCGACCCCAGGGAGATGAACTTCAAGCTTTTGGGAAGACAAGTTAGCAGAGCTTCTCTTCCCCTCTGTGCCATACCTTCCCATATCTGCCCCAGTGTTCCCATTTCACTAATCCCAGTTCATTTTTTTCACAATATGTAAAGAATTCTCACTTAGGTTTTGGTTGAGCAGTGATTGCTTCTTTCTGTGTGTAGGAGTTTTTGATATTTATTTCAAATTTCAACTAAAGTCATTCCTTGCCTTTTCTCTTGGCTTTTTAACACTTATTTTACATATCTCTTCCATGGCTGGTATTGACCTGTCTCATTCTGCGTTCTAGAGTGGGAACTATTGAACACTGAATTCAGAAATGATTATCTGTAGCAGCTCAGTATGCAGCGGTCTAACAGGGAAAAGTACTATTAAGATGATGATGGTAAGATAGAGCTTAAAATTGCTAAACATTATGCTGAAAACATGGTCACTCATGAGAATATTTGTTTGCTTGCTCCCCTGTTCAGTCCAGTTACTAATACAGAGGAAAGTTCATCTCAAGGCCACCCTACTCCCAACCATTCTGTCATAAGATGTGGTTAGAGTAGAGAACCTTCAAGAGGTTTTCTCACTCTAACACCCTATGATTTTATAACTGGTTTTTAAAATTGTGTGTATTGTTCAGACAAAAAATAGGGAGAGTAGCTTAAAATAACTCTATTAAAAACATCCTACCACTATGGGTATACATGATCACTTTTGAAAAACCCCTTTTCTACTGGTATTGAAATCAAAGATGAGTACATCCTCCAGAATGTTTTGCTATGTGTTAAGAATGTAACATAACCACATTCCTGAGATGAAAGCTGTTTTCTTTAAAAAAAAAAAAAAAGTAAAGAAAGAAGGAAAGAAAAAAAGCAGACCTCAGCATTCACTATATCTGGTAAACAACATATACAGTATATTCAACTCTGTTAAATATCTGTGAATGTAAAAATAACTTTCCCTCAGAGTATTGGATAAAATGAAAAAAAAAAGCAGGCAAAAAACCCCTTCAGTTTGACTCTGAATAGTAAATGTATCCAACAATCTTTAAAGACTTTGTATTCATCAAATAACCATTCTGAGCATAGACATGAATGGCAAATATTCCTATGATCTTTCAGCGGTGGCACAAGAGTTTTGTGGATCATTCTCTCAAGCTGTGATATACCACCAAGGTCAATGATTCAACAGAAAACATTCATAAGCAGTCAATTATGGAGTGCTTGACTCTAAGCCTGTGTCTACAAAAAAAAAAAGAAAAAGAAAAAGCAAACACATGTTTGGAAAGCAACAAGCATACCAGAACAAGTGTTAGATTCTTAGCAAGAGCTTCATATCAGCTCAGCAAAAATTTCCATCTACCATTATTTTTTATTTCTTTATTTATTTATTTTTTAAATGTTTATTTATTTTTGACAGAGAGAGAGACAGAACATGAGCAGGGGAGGGGCAGAGAGAGAGGGAGACACATGTCTGAAGCAGGCTCCAGGCTCTGAGCTGTCAGCACAGAGCCTGACTTAGGGCTTGAATCCACAGACCGGGTGAGATCATGACCTGAGCCGATGTTGGACGCTCAACTGACTGAGCCACCCAGGCGCCTCCATCTACCATTATTTTTTAAATCTGTCTATTTTACCCTATTAATGGAGAAATTAAGTCACACTGGTATTTCAAAAACTAATAATGTTGCCTCCCTCTATGCGAATTCCATAAGGTTGTGAGTAATGAGTAATGTAACCAAATGAGACAAAAGGTCAGTTTAAAGCTGGGTGAGGGTGATTTTTCAGGTTATTAATTCCACAAATAATTTTGGCTTTCAAAAATGTTGGAATTTAATGCAGACATGCAGTGAAAATAATGTGGGTTAGGGAGGGAATGTAGTACTAATTGCTACAGTTTATCTGAAAAGTCTTGTTTTCAGTAAACAGGATATAGGCTCCAACCTCCCATTTATTTTATGCCTAAGATCTTCATAGATACATGAAAAAATCAAATCTATTTGTATAAAAAGTGCTTCAGGTTAGCCTGAAAGATAAAGAGAACTGGTGTTTCTTTTGTGCATTTTGTATGTGTTTAAAAGACTAAAACATCCATAACTTCTATGTTCTGCCTTTTGTTCCCTTTGTGGTTGCCTCAGAGACCTGGGGTTGCGATGATCAGATCTTGTGAAGGTGTCTTGGGTTCACAGAGTACACATTTGAAAATGGTTGGGCACAGGCTCCTAGGAGCAACAGACCCCATCATTCTAAAACCCAGCCCTGATTTCTTTCCTAAACACCAACAGTGAGGACAGTTTACACAAAGAATTATTCAGAAACAAAGAGTCAAAGAATTTCAACTTTCTTAAGGACTGCCTATTTTCTGTTTTACATATAAGTCGGAATTTGGTTGCTATATTAAGGACGAGTTTGAGACCATCTAATACCATAAAGACAATGGGGACTTATCTGAGGCTTGGGGTATATGCGTGTAAAGACAGTAGTGGGGGGTTGTTTTCTTCGGACTCAAATCTCCTTTAGGATGTGAATGGCTTTAGACCATCATTGGTGAGTTTAAGCTTGAAAAAAACTTAATGGTGATCCCCATTTTTAAGAGGATTACATTATGTCATATAGTCATATACCTATTTGAGACTAGTTTCTCACATTGGTGGTGGTGGGGAAACGTGTTTGTGTCTGTGGATGGAATAATTAAGTCTTTTGATTTTTTTTTTCATGTTCCTTTTTGCTATTTTCAAAATTTCCAACCTGTTGTCCCTAGGAGTATGAATACATGTGAATAACTGAGAGGCATATACACGTGAAAATCTGAGAGGCAAATCTGAGAGTCAGAAACTTCCAAATTAATACCTTGTCTAGGCTAGACTTTGTTGTTGTTTTTGGGTTTTGTTGTTGTTGTTGTTGTTGTTGTTTTGGTCTGAAGCATTCCACTTTGGGAAGTGTAATGATTTGTTCAAAGTCATACTCACAGAATTACTGACCCAGTCTGAGTAAACTGAATCTGCAGGCCCCCAGTTGTTGCTATTCTATCTTGCAAAATAATGAACTTGAGCATCACATGACAATTTTAATGGAATTTAAAATTACAAGATTGTTACCAATTGAAATACAGTGCTTAGGATAATAGAAAAGATACCTTTTCAAAGTGTCATATTTGTGGCTCACTAAATGATATGCCCGACCTTTATATGTGGCTATTTCCCGTATCAAAAGCAAATTACTTATTTTGATAATTCATTCTATAATTTACCACTTGAGGGTGGATTATTTTGAGTCAACTGGCATAAATTAGTTCATTCATATTTCATAGTCAAGTCTTTAAAACAAAATTCATCTGTTTTTTTTTTTAGGTTTTATTTAAGTATTCTCTACACCCAACAAGGGGCTCAAACTCACAACCCCGAGATTAAGAGTCACACAGCTCCACTTACTAAGCCAGCCAGGCACCCCAAAATTAATCTTTTTCGATGACTTGATTATTATGGTCAAAACAATTTTATTGGTTAACACAATGGATGTGATCATGGAAATTGACTAGAGTGCTCACTTAAAAATGTATACTTTGTGCCTTTATGATATCACAAAGATTCAACCAGATTCATGGCTCAAAGAGCAACAGAATCAGTAATTTCTTAGCTTCACAGGTCACTTAGTTTTATGATGACCTCAGAAGCAAAAAAAAGCTTGTCTTCCTAAGATAGTCTATGATCAGATGTATGAATATGCTATTAGAAATTACCATATTTTCTGGTGCAGTGTCCTTCTTCTTTTTTATTTTTAAGTTTACGTATTTACTTTGAGTGTGTGAGCAAGCTGGAGAAGGGCAGAGAGAGGGAGAGAGAGAATCCCGAGCAGGCTCCACACTGCAAATGTGGAGCCCGATGTAGAGCTTGAACTCATGAACTGTGAGATCATGACTTGAGCCGAAATCTATAGAGTTAGACATTTAACAGACTGAGCCACCCAGGCACCCCATACAGTGTCCTTCTTATTAGAAAAGCAATAGAGTGAGCCACCTTGTCATATGTATGTATACCTATGAATTAAATGACACCCTACCATTTCACATTTCCTACTTTTGTGTGTTGTTATACATACATATAATGTTGTAGATATGTATGGAAATATCCATATGCATTTTTTTCCTTTGTAAGTCTAAATAGCCTGTTGCTCTTCAGTTTTCCTGTTTTGTAGAAGAAAATGATTGCAGGCCTCCTTAAAATCACTTGACCTGTTTCTTCTTTTATGTTTTTTTTTTTTCTTTATGGCCAAGGCTGTTGCTGATCAAGCTTTTAAAAGTTAATTTGTGGGGGCGCCTGGGTGGCGCAGTCGGTTAAGCGGCCGACTTCAGCTCAGGTCACGATCTCGCGGTCCGTGAGTTCGAGCCCCGCGTCAGGCTCTGGGCTGATGGCTCGGAGCCTGGAGCCTGTTTCCGATTCTGTGTCTCCCTCTCTCTCTGCCCCTCCCCCGTTCATGCTCTGTCTCTCTCTGTCCCAAAAATAAATAAAAAACGTTGAAAAAAAATTAAAAAAAAAGTTAATTTGTGGGTAAATCTTTATTTTTCTTTGGTCTTAGGTAAAAACTGCCAAGTAATGATTAAGATAAAAATGGACATCAATTCAGAATTTTTAACCATCTGTTATGTATTATCTCTGACTACTTATCTACTTATTTACCATATTTTTATCTAGGTCTCTTTCTTGATTTTATCGAGAAAGATATAGAAACATTTTTGAAGCTAAATATTTACTCTAAAGCTACATGTATCTGTGTGTAACTTAGGTGCTTGTTAATAACTGTATCTTACATATACTCTGAAAGGTGTTTGATGTAATGCAGTTACTTTTTTAGCAAAACATAATGACCACTGTCATTACGGGGCACTGTAATACAATAAATTGACAGCTTTGGGTAATGAAAGGCTTGGGAACTTTTAATGGTTTCCTTAGCTTTTGGGAGATCATTTTCACTCTTGCTATGCTGAATCATTTTCCTCAAGCTCTTTTTCCACCAACCAGAATATGTGCTTAAAGTGCAGTAGAAAGGATTTATGTTGTATAGGAAGAACTCTGTCAGAATTCTCAACATCATATCTATAATAATAGCAAATGCTTAGATAGCACTTACTGTATCCCAGACACTAAACTCTCTACCTAAATAAACTAATTTAATCCTGACAACAACCATATGAGGTAAATAGTATCAGTAGTACCATTATCCTCATTTTACTTATGAGGAAACTGAGGCCCAGAGAGATTAAGTTACTAGCCCATGGCTCCACAGTTTGTATGCATAAAGAATTTGCTCTTAACCAGTTTGCTAATGGTTAATAAAGCATTTTGCCTTTGATTGTCATTACAGTTTTCTTAGGCAAATATACCTATGTTATTCCCTCAGTAAGTAGATGAGGACATTGGGGCTCAAGAATATATAATGATGTGCTCATCATCGCTCACTCAATCAAAGGAATAACTGAGATCCCAGGTATAAATGTCAACAGCAGAAGGTCATTTAGATTTGGTGTAACATAAACACACGGTTGCCAAAGATGGTTTAGTTAATCCATTCTGCTCTCTTGAGACAGGAGTCAGAATGAATAATGTTCTCTCTCTCTCTCTCTCTCTCTGCTTTGTAGAGCTTAAAAATTCATTTTTTGGGATAACAAGGGCCATCCTTTCTGTGAATCTAAATAGTAACTTTACTCAAGGTTAGGGTTGGGAGAATAAGTGGTGTGGATGAGTGTTAAAACTTAGCCTTCTCTTTTTATAATCCTAGGATTCTTTCAACCCATTAGCACATTTTCCGTTTTTCCCTTTGCTGCAACATGAATACAGAGGTGACCTCCTGTTTCTTACATTTTTTTTCTTTATTTATATATTTCAGGATAAATTTGCATTTCAACCTCATCACTACAGTGCTAACTTATGACTCTTGTGTTAGTTAGAAAGTTTCTTTTAGCCTTAACTGAACCTGACTAGTTACTGACATGTAGTTACAGAATTTGGATGTGACACTCTAAACTGGCATTGACTGAATTCATTCTGTGGGTTTGTCTTCATTTCTAAGCTCACCACCTATCCTTTAAATTCTTTTTCTTTTCTTTAAAAAATGTGTTTTAATGTTTGTTTATTTTTGAGAGAGAGTGAGAGAGAGAGAGAGAGCGAGCAGGGAAGGGGAAGAGGGAAGGAGACACAGAATCCAAAGCAGGGCCCAGTCTCCAAGCTGTGAGCACAGAGCATGATGTGGGGCTTGAACCCACGAACTGTGAGATCATGACCAGAGCCAAAGTCAGACACCCAACCGATTGAGCCATCCAGGCATCCTTATCCTTTAAATTCTTATCAAAAATCTCAAAAGTTACCTTAAGAATAACTTGAAGTAAAAAAAAAAAAATCAAAAACTTCATAGATTCAGATCTCAGTAAATGTGATTATTTTCCATTTGAAAATCATTGGTGTCCCCCACAATATAAACTTGCCATCAACTGCATGCTTTGTCATCTGTGCAGATAGCAAAGGAAGCACAGCATGACAGTTTCTTCTGGAATGGAGTGAGCAGAAGTATCAGTGAACATTGCATAGTAGCTTTTTTCTTGTTAGACTAATTTTCTTGTGCAGATGGTACAATGCAATTTTATTGTACCCTTAAAAATGTAGGGAAGAAAATAATAATTGACAAAGTTGATTTTTTTCATCGCTACATCCTTCAGTGCCAGCTGTTATTGAGTACATACTTACATGGTGCCAGATTCTTAGAAACTGTATCAGAACTCCCATTTGTGACAACATGGGTAGACTTTGAGGGCATTGAGTCAGCTAGAGAAAGATAAATGCTGTATGTATTTCTCTTATATGCGAAATCTAAAAAATACTTGTATGTGGAATTAAAAATAATGGGCAAAGGTGGTCAAAAGGTACAAACTTCCAGTTATAAGACAAATAACTCCTGGGGATGTAATGTACAGCATGCTGACTATAATTAATAATACTATATTATATATTTGGATGTTGCAAAGAAAGTAGATTTTAAAAATTCTCACCACAAGAAAAAAATTGTAGCCATGTGTGCTGATGGATATTAACTAAACTTAGTGTGGCAATCCTATCACAATATATATGGACATCAAATCAGGTTATATACCTAAAACGTATACAGTGTTATATGTCAATTAAACCTCAAGAAAATAAAATAAAACAGCCAAACTCATAGAAGCAGAGAGTACAGTGGTGGGGGAATCTGTCAGGGATCTGACGGGTGGGGTTAAAATGAGCAGGTATTGGTCAAAGGGTCCAAAGCTTCAGTTAAGCAAGATGAATGAGTTCTGGAGGTCTAATGTACAACATGGTGATAAGAGTTAGCAATACTGTATTGCATACTTGAAATCTTCTAAGAAGATAGATCTTAAATCGGCATTTGAATTTTAATTTTTTTCTTCTCTTCCACTTATTATTGGACAAAATGGTGGCAAAGCTGGCTTGTAACTACCTTACGGATAGTGCAAATTTTGCAGGTGTGATGATTTCATCTTTATGAATATAGATAAGCCAAAGAAGCTCTATAAAGATTCTCAAAAATCATTTCAGAAGAACACATTAGGATGCTTATGTTTACTAACCAGCAATCAAAAATGCTAATGTGCAGAAGGGCCAGGGAAAGCAGCTTTAATTCATAAAACCTAGTGCATTAAAGGACATGATGGCTTTCTGATGGATTTTTGAAATGTAGCCTACTCTCGGAAGTCTTTGATTAAGAGTAAGCTTGATTCCTCTTAACACTTATATTTTATAAAGCGATAGTTCAGGTTCTTTCTCCATGGAAGAGAGACTGGACAAACTTAACAAACATTTAAATGATTTTGTTATTCTAATACTGCCAAAAAGCTTCCACACAGCAAAGTGCTCAATGTGCAATATAGTTCTATGTAGCCGGGCTAAATAATCGAGGAAAAGGGAGAGGAGAATCAGACTCACACAAGAATGGGGGAATAGTATTAATGCTTTCAATGTGGGGGGGGGGATTTGGTGTGATCCTTTGTGGAGCCTGATTTTAAAGTATTGTATTCAAGAATTTTAATTTTTTTATTGTGCTAACATAGCAATTAATTATATAGCTATCCGCATATAAACCAATATGGCTGCATCAGACAGGATACATTCCCTTCATTTTGTGCCTAGTATCACAGATGTAATTTTCTACAGAGGGAAACCATAAAAATATGGCGCTGATGCAGATCAGAATAGGGTTCTCATTTTCACCTTGTGAGTAATATTTACTTAGACTTTCTGTTTCTCAAGCTAGTCTTAAAAATAATGATTTACCTGTGTTTGAGTGTAAACTCACACATACATACTTTTTTTTTTTTTCAACGTTTATTTATTTGTGGGACAGAGAGAGACAGAGCATGAACGGGGGAGGGGCAGAGAGAGAGGGAGACACAGAATCGGAAACAGGCTCCAGGCTCTGAGCCATCAGCCCAGAGCCTGACGCGGGGCTCGAACCCACGGACCGCGAGATCATGACCTGGCTGAAGTCGGACCCTTAACCGACTGCGCCACCCAGGCGCCCCACACATACATACTCTTAATACTGAGGTTAATAAATAAAAGATTAATCCTGCACCTGGTCTTATCATTGGGTAAGGTTAACTATGAGTCCTTTTGGTAATGCCTGTAGAGCTTGTTCTGAATTCCCATATTGAGCCCAGGCTACTCACAATGTCATTTAGGCCTGGTGGCCGTTACAGAAATGGCAGCTATACAGGGTAAAAGGGGCTTGGTTTGTACTTCCTCTCTGGCCTTCTTGGGCACTGGAATGTTTTAATATTATTCACAAATCATCAAAGTTGCTCAACAACAGGCAAAAGACATGCTTAGAGTTTTAACTGACCAATGGTAGCTGTTGCCACACTGAGTGGTTGTAGTAAAGAATGCCAAATAGAGCCTTGTAGTGTATGTGGCTGGAGTCCCTGACTCCCTTGCGATGGACTGCATACAGTGTGAAAAAAATAAAATAAAAAATAAAAAATAAAAAAAGATTTTGCCTCCCACACCATAAAGCAATTCCCTTTGGATGCAAGAAGACAGATTTTTTGGGAGTCAGGGGTGGGGAGAAGTTCTACAAGGACTTAAAATTTGAATCTAAAGCATAAAGATAGGGCAGGATGTTGAGTTTTTTGGGTTTTTGTCTTTTAAAAACTCTCAGTGTATTTTATTTCTTACATTCCCCTGCTCCCTTTGCCTTTTGTTCATTTTTCATTCCCTCTTCTGATATGGAAAGTCACAGTTCAGGTGCAGCAGAGTCTAAATCATCTAAAGCAAATCAGGCCAGAAATGGGCTGATAATGAAGGGCAAAAAAAAAGTGTGCTTGCTTTTTACCAGTGAATCATCAGTGTGACAATGGAGTCTAAAGATTCTATTAGCATTACAGAAGCTCTCAGGAAGCAATCTACTTTTTCTCTCAAAAATTTTCACTCTGGTAATATAGAACCTTGATTATTAATTGGGATTGGGGTAGCTGAAACTCAGCATGTTGACCCCCCTTTTTTTTGTTGTTTTGTTTTCTTCAAAGAACTTTTGCAATAGTTACCTTATTTGCCATTTCTGTCCCCATGTCTTATAAATTGGAATTCTTTCATTTGGTTACTCAACAAATATTTATGCAATGCTTACTATGTGTCAAACACTATACTGGGTGCTAGGCGTACATATGAAAATGAATGCCTTTAGAACAGCACAGATTTTCTATGTTTACTCTAATTATGCTGTGCACAACTATTCAAAAACACATCTCTGCTCAGTGTGTGAGACCACTGTGCCAGGTGGTTTCTAATTGACCAGTCAGGTGAAAGTGCCCAATTCGCTTAGGGCAATACACACCTCTTTCTTTCTTGTAAAGGTCCTGTTAAAAACTAAGTTGTTTGGGGGCGCCTGGGTGGCTCAGTTTGTTGAGCTTCCTACTCCTCTTGACTTCAGCTCAGGTCATGATCTCCCGGTTCCTGTGATTGAGCGGGGGTTGTCTGGCTCTGTGCAGACAGTGAGGAGCCTGCTTGGAATTTTCTCTCTCCTTCTGTCTCTGCTCCTGCCCCACTTGTGCACACACTCTCTGTCTTTCTCAAAATACATAAATAAACATTAAAAAAAGTAAGTTGTTTGCAATTTTTATATTTAGCCAATTATTTTAGTAGTTAAATACTCAGGATGTATCTGACATGCAATTTGACATATATTTGCACTAAAATATATAAAATACAGTACTGTCTTTCTAGCTCTGAACAGAGTTCCAGCTCCACATCCTCTCTGGCCCCTAGCAATTTTAGAGGGACAGAGAGTAAGTCTGCCAATCTGAGACCCATTTACAATGAATTGTGCATGATTGATAACTGTCTTTGTGTTAATTTAATGGGAGAAGGAAGCAGACAGCAAGGGAATGAGGGAATGGAAAAATGAGTATATTAACTTTGTGAAGAAAAGAAGGCAACAGTAAAAAGGTTTTAAATTTCATATTGTCTTGATCATATTATGGTCCCTGACCCTTTTCCCCACACTCTAAATGAGCTGCCATTTGTATGTTTCCTTGTGCTGTGCTAAACATCTGGGGAGTGAGTATAGAGAAAAGGAGTCATTTCAAGTTTTTCTGGTGCTAAACTGGATAGGGTATCATTTGTTTTGAACATGTAGCTCCAAGTGAAAGGAAAGGACAGAATTGAAGTTACCTGGGGATTTTTTTCCCAAGAACTAATATGATTATTAAGAGTCAGGGACCAGGGACCAGGTTAGGATCTTCCCCAGCTTTTTAAATCTGGTGGGTGTGAGGGAGGAGTTTCCCAAACGGAACAGAGCAAAGAGGAGGTGCAGCCTGTGGATTTTTTTTTCACTGTAGATGTACACACATACCCTTATACACAAACACAACATAAAGGCAAGCATACCTTTCTTCTGACCTAGTTATTTTTGTGGTAAGTCTCTGAAGTGGACAGCTGTTGATTTTGCCATCTCAGTGTGCATTCTGTCTTCTTAAATCAGGGCCTGAGTTCCTGTAGAGGGAACCCCTACTATTCAGTGGTGCTGACCACTATCCTCTTCTGCCAGCATTTGCTGTGTGCTAATGATCCAGACGGGGCCAATATGCATGTTCTGTCCCCACCGGACATAATGGTTCAGAGATAAACACATGCCCTTAGCCTGGCCAGTGAGGCTCAATTCTTGCACTTTCTTTTGAGCTCAGAATAAAAAGGCATTTTTCTCAATAAAAAGTTTAAGATGATTTAAACAGAGAGCTACTAAGGGTCCTAATTGTAGACAGAAGTAATATGTGAATGAGGCCTTCCAGAGAGAAGTAGATCAGACAAAAAAGATAACACTTGGATTTTTTTATGGAAGTATAATTGACATATAACATATTTAAATCTTGATGGTATTGCTGGAGACTGGATCAAGCAATGCCTGAAGCTATTTCTTGAATCTTTTGGTCATGTGAATCAATTATATATATATATATATATATATATATATATATATATATATATACACACACATAGATATATATATATCCCCCCCCCCCTTAGGTTATATGGCTTTTCTCCCTTTTCCCCCAGTTCCTATTGAGAAGCCAGCATGGAATTCTTTAACTAGTTCCCTATTTGCATCCAGTAAGACTTTCTTCAAAATGACTTTCACCCTCAGGAAGATAAAGTACCACCAAGGGAAGACAAAGTTCACAAGATGCAAAAATATTTGCTTAGTTTTCAATTCACTTAAGGCAAAATTACCTTTTTTCTTCCCTTTATATGAAGCATAGAGAAAGAAAAGCATTTTTTTTTTAAATTTTTTTTTCAACCTTTTTTATTTATTTTTGGGACAGAGAGAGACAGAGCATGAACGGGGGAGGGGCAGAGAGAGAGGGAGACACAGAATCGGAAACAGGCTCCGGGCTCTGAGCCATCAGCCCAGAGCCTGACGCGGGGCTCGAACTCACGGACCGCGAGATCGTGACCTGGCTGAAGTCGGACGCTTAACCGACTGCGCCACCCAGGTGCCCCAAGAAAAGCATTTTTGAAGCACATTTAAGGTGCATCTGTATACATGCTTATATCTTATAGAAGCTTTTGCCTCTTCCTCCTTTTTGTCATGTCTCCATCACCTCTGATATTCATAAAATTACTCATAAGACATCCCTACCTGAATTCATTGTGCCCAAATGGAGACCCATTTTCTTTCCTCCAAACATAACGTTCCTTCTGTTTTCTGTGTTTTGATTGTGACTTCATTCTTCAGCCCTTCACACAAACTACAAATGGAGGAGCTGAGTTTGACAGTCTCTGCTCTCACCTTCTGTCTTAGTCAACTTGACTGCTAATACAAACTACCTAGAACTGGGTGACTTAAACAACAGACATTTATTTTTCACAGTTCTGGAGTCCGGGTAGTCTGAGATCAAGGTGCATACAGATTCAGTTCCTAGTGAAAACTCTCTGGCTTACACATGGCCACCATCTTGCTGTGTCCTCACATACTGATGGGAGAGAAAAAGACATGGTCTCTCTTCCTCTTCTTGTACAGGCACAAATCTCATCGTGGGGCACCTCCCTCAGGACCTTGTCTAAATCTAATTATCTCCCAAAGGCCACATCTCCAAATACCATCACATTGGAGGTTAAGGCTTTAACATATGGATTGTGGTTGGTGGGGGAGGGGAATACAAAACATTTAATCCATAAGACTCTCCCTGCACACATGTCAAATGCAATCCACCATTTTACAGTTTTAGCACTTAAGGCTATGTGAATTGATCTGCTCATCTCCATCTTCATTACCATTGTTCTCACTCAAGGCTTTGTCACCTTGATGATCATAAAGTCCAGTTTGGTCTCATCACCTGTCATGTTTCATGAATATATGTTTCCCAGAATAAAGCCATTGTAATCTATCCAGAATGCAAGTCTGAGCATGTTAATCCTATGCTTAAAATTATTCAGGGTATTTCACAAAACTATTGGCGCAATATAGTAGGTGTGCGTGGCTTGATCTGTGTCTACCTATGTTGTCTCTTGTGATACTATTTCATAGGTTACACTGCATGCCCTAACAATCCTGAGATACTTAGCTATTCAAACACACACACACATACACACACACACACACACATCCTGTTGTTTCTCACATCTGTGGTTAGTGAATGCTGTTCTGCTTGAACTTCATTATGCTTTCATAACATTCTTCATTTGGCTAACTCACCTTCCAAAAATCAGAGAGATAATGTTCTGTTTTATCCTGTTTCACTGTGCATACCCCATTCATTCTACTCATCACTCTCTGTATGACAGTATTAGAATTTTATTTGTTATATTATACGTTTCTCCTCTGGACTCCTTATTTCTCAAAGACAGAATCCATATCTTGTTTTAATTTTTACCTCCCTTGTCTGGTATAATACCCCATACAATGTTAGACTTTATTGAAGTTAACTGAATCTCTAAATCTCTTTAAAACCCAATAATGTATCATGCAAAGTAATTATGTCTATAATCAATTATTTACTTTTTCTTTTTAATTGTTGGGCTTGGTTAACTTTAAACGAACCTTATGCATATGATAATTATTTTTTTTAATTTTTTTTTAACGTTTATTTATTTTTGAGAGAGAGACAGAGCATGAACGGGGTAGGGTCAGAGAGAGAGGGAGACACAGAATCCGAAACAGGCTCCAGGCTCCCAGCGGTCAGCACAGAGCCTGACGCGGGGCTCAAACTCACGGACCGTGAGATCATGACCCGAGCTGAAGTCGGATGCTCAACTGACTAAGCCACCCAGGCGCCCCAACATATGATAATTATTAAGCAGAAGTGTGAGAGATGACTAAGTTTGAGCTTCAACTGAAACATCACTCAATCCTTTGTAAATTTGAATTATAAACAAAATATCAAAATTGTAAGGTGAAAATGAATAAAAGAAAAGAATGAATGAAGCAGATATCAAGCAGGTAAGAGCAGAACAATGGTGAAAATCTTGTTAAAGAGAATTGGTATAGCCCAAAGAACCATGCATCAGGCTTAATGAGAACTTGAAAGTTCTTTTGGGTCTCTTTTTAGTTTGGATCTAAGAAAAATGCACAAATTTGTTAAACTGCTATCATGTTTTCTTTCAAATAATATTTTTTAAAGAAGGAACAGAATTTGAACAAACAGCATCTCTATCACCCTTGTTATATTCCCCTTCCCCTCATATCGAAAGCAGCTTTTCTAAGAGCGTGTAATTTTACTGAGACAGAAAAGCAAGGTGGGTACAAGTATGGGTTCTTGAGACAGACCAGTCCTCACTCAGTCTTACCAGTTCTATCAATTCTAGCACATTCTTCATTCAGCAAAGATTCAATACCTTCATCTGCATACTTGGGTAAAAATAGTATATACTCCTACAGTTGTTATGATGATTACATGATATCATGTAAGTAAAGTGATTAATGTGATTCATGGTACATAATAAATTCCTATTATTTATCATTAAGTTACTTGTAAAAGTCAAATAAGGGGCGCCTGGGTGGCGCAGTCGGTTAAGCGTCCGACTTCAGCCAGGTCACGATCTCGCGGTCCGTGAGTTCGAGCCCCGCGTCAGGCTCTGGGCTGATGGCTCGGAGCCTGGAGCCTGTTTCTGATTCTGTGTCTCCCTCTCTCTCTGCCCCTCCCCCGTTCATGCTCTGTCTCTCTCTGTTCCAAAAATAAATTTAAAAAAACGTTGAAAAAAAAATAAAAAAAAAAGTCAAATAAATTTGGAAATTGTTGGCTAACCCAGTTAAGAAGGTTTCTTTACTGGGTGATTTCTCAGAACATTTTTCTTTTTCAGAACTTTTAATATATTAATGTACACATTGAATTTCTATGGAGGGGAATGGGTTATGTAATATTTTCCATGCTTGTGTAATAATGGCTCCGGTTTATTATAGAACATATCATGGAACTACTGTTTCATGTGACTCACTTAAGTAATACTGCTTTAGGTAAGTATTATTAAATAGAATGGGAATAATAAATAAATAGAGGAAGGGGAAACAAGTCACAGGGAAGGTGGAGTGAAAGAAAAAAATGGTGGAATAGTTACTAGCTTAGAGTAAATCAATTTATTAATAAACTGCTATATGTGCTGGCTGTCTTTATCCCAAGGTCAGCTAAAGTATTGAGGTTTCTACAGCTCATCAAAAAATTACCACCACAGTTATAGGTATTCTGTGCAGGAGTTATAAGTAGATATTTGATTGTCCAAATGTCAAAATTAGAAAGTTTCTTTGGGGGTAGTGGGTTTTGAAACAGTTTGTTGTAATGCAATTCTTACATTTTTTTTAGACATCTTTGTTTTATTTATCTCTTTCTATTAGTTTTTATAATTTAAAAATTTGCACATAACTTAATTTTCTAGGACATATTAATGCCCTAAGAAAAAGAATGATTGTCCCAAATCTATGTTAGAATGACACAGGAGCCATTTTTCCATAATGGAATGTTGGCTCAAAAACATCTCAATAAGCTACTTTTATTAGTTAGCTCTATGATTTTGATAATGCTCAACTTACCCTTTTATGTTCTGTAATCCACACATTTTATAAAACTTTATCAGAGGGCAGAGCTAAAAACAGGATATTGGCTAGTGAGTTGCAATTTACCATTTATATAACAAAGGAATTTGATGGAAATACAAAACTAGTCATTTTTATGTACCACATTATTTGAGTTCAAATTACATTGTGAAAGTTTTTAAAACTAGAATTACATAAAAATTATTAATACTTGTGATAGCTACTTCTTGCCTCTTTTACTATTAAACTGAGGAAAGCAAGGACTATTCAGGACTATTTAACAAATGTTTATGGAGCACTCACTGAGGGCAGAGTGCTATTTTAGGGGCTGTGAGGGATGCACAGATCAGTAAGATTCGGAAAAATAAGAAAACAACAAAACAATTATATTAAAAAAATTAAAGTAGAATATAAGAATGGTATTTATATGGTATTTTGTAAAAGAACCATTTATTCAGAAAATCAGAGGACATGGTATTCAGTGGGTATTTGAAGAATGCAAAAGATCCTGAAAGATGTGGACAGCAGAGATGGTTCTCTAAGCAGAGAGAAAGCCTTGTCGTGTCAAAGACAAAGTGCATGCGAGAAGGGAAATCTTGTCAAAGTTGCATTTGTTTGTTTGTTTCCAAACCAAGCTACCAGTGTTTTAGTGTAGAACCAAGGCATATTTCTGTTGCACGTTGTAGAAGACCCAGCATGGTGCTAGCATGGTGCTGCACAAGTGATGACCATTTTAATAATAATCTTGAAATTAAGCAGGTGGATTTGCATGGGTAACTTTGAAGAGTTTAGAAATTGCTTCAAGAGTTTAGAACTTGCTTCAACATGAATGATTGGTTCTATTGATCCTACTAAACTGACCTATTAGTAAGTTCAAAAAAAATTGATGCAGAGAAACAAACTTCGTTAAACCATTTACAAACTATTTTATTAGTTTATTTTATTTTATTTCATCATAATTGGTATACTCTTCAATCCCACACTCTATTTCCCCCATCCTCCCACCTACTTTCCCCTCTGGTAATGTTTGTTCTCTATAGTTAAGTCTGTGTCTTGGTTCGTGTGTGTCTCTGTCTCTTCTTTCCCTTTGCTTATTTGTATTCGTCCTTAAATTCCACATATGAGTGAGATCATACAGTATTTGCCTTTCTCTGACTGACTTATTTTGTCTACTGTTATACTCTTCAACTCCATCCATGCTGTTGCAAATGGCAAGATTTTATTCTTTTTATGGCTGAGTAATATTCCATTATGCACACACACACACACACACACACACACACACACACATGCACATCCCACATCTTTTCCTTATCCATTCATCAATCAATGGACACTTGGGTTGCTTCCATAGTTTGGCAATTATAAATAATGTTGGTAGAAACTTTGATGTGCGTGTATACCTTTGAATCCGTGTTTTTGTATTTTTTTTCAGTAATACCCAGTAGTGCAATTCCTGGATTGTAGGGTAGTTATATTTTCAATTTTTTGAGGAAACTCCATACTGTTTTCCACAGTGGCTGCACAAGTTTGTGTTCCCACCAGCAGTGCAAGAGGGTTTCTTTTTCTCCACATCCTTGCCAACATCTGTTATTTTTGATATCTCATTGTAGTTTTGATTGTATTTCCTGGATGATGAATAATGCTGAGCATGTTTCACATGCCTGTTGACCATCTATGTCTTCTTTGGAAAAATGTCTATTCAAGTTTTCTGCCCAATATTAATTGTTTTTTTTTATATTAAATCATGTAAGCTTTTTATATAATTTGGATATTGACCCATTATTAGATGTATGTTTTGGAAATATCTCCTTTTTTTTTTTAAATTTTTTTTTCAACGTTTATTTATTTTTGGGACAGAGAGAGACAGAGCATGAATGGGGGAGGGGCAGAGAGAGAGGGAGACACAGAATCGGAAACAGGCTCCAGGCTCTGAGCCATCAGCCCAGAGCCTGACGCGGGGCTCGAACTCACGGACCGCGAGATCGTGACCTGGCTGAAGTCGGATGCTTAACCGACTGCGCCACCCAGGCACCCCAGAAATATCTCCTTTGATTCAGTAGGCTGCCTTTTTCCTTTGTTGCTGGTTTCCTTTGCTGTGCAAAAGTTGATTTAGGTTTTAATAAGATGATATTTTAAGAAATACCAAAAATAATAAAGTTGTGTTTTATATCATAAAGCCAGTACTGATAGCACCAAACGATGGCTTGGAGGGTTTATGATCCTCGTGCTCTCTATCACTTCTCCCAAACCTATCCCAATAAAAAGACATGATAATTTAAAAATTGATGTGCTTACTATGCAAATATAGCTTTCAGATGAATGCTCTAGCCTTACTTTTCAAACTCATTTTCAGCTCTTTCTATGCAGAAATGTTGAAGTCATTACTGAGCACCAGGCTACTTTCTAACAGTGAAATTCATATGAAGTAAAAAATAATGATGAGATTAGCCACCTGTTAAAATTGTCAACTTAGATAATTTTGAAAACACTCAAAATAGAAAGAAGGAAACTGAGCTCTGGATCCTTTGGTTAGCTTCCTGGCAGCTGCTTAGAAATTCTGGTGAACTCAGTGCCTGCCTGTGTGCTTCCACAGTTACTGGTTGGCACATGTCAGGCCATATTGAAATAATTTGGCATTTCATTTGATTTGAGACCAATAAGTTCCTCAAAAGCAGAGACTGTCTTATTTGTCTTTATACTGTAGGTGGTACTTCACTGCTTAATATATAGCAGTTAGTCTGTAAATGCCTTGCAGGCAGAAGAGAGTATGTGTGTGAAATAATAATACTTAAAATTTACTGATGTCTTATCATGCTGTACATGCAAAGCCTACTGTGTTAAGTGCTATTCATATCTTATTTCATTTAATCCTCAACAACCTTATAAGATAGCTACTTTTGTTATCTCCAATGATTAGACTCTGAATACTTCCTGGGGCAGGAAGTTCTCCCTTCTATGAAACATTGTTAGACATTTGGGCAGACATAGGCTTCCATGAGACTAATTCCCAGTGATCATTAGTCAGCTCTTCAGGAACAACAACAAAAAGGAATAGATGTATTCTACAACACAACCATTCCAAATCTATCCTTTGCAAGTTTTCTTCATAATAAGCATTTCTAGTTTCTTCAATGTAATTTTATACATCATAGTTTTTAGGAGATAGTGTTGCTGTGATTTTTTTTAATGATGTCATACACTTGCTCAGGAACACATACTTGGTCTCATACTTTTTACCAAAGGCAAACCTATCAATCTAGAATCTTAGTTTCAGTGCCTCTAAGCTCACAACAATCTACAAATTTAATTTAGTTTAAATGAATATAATAAATCTTAGCTTAAAGAGATGTGAAGAACAAATGATACAATTTACTTGGACAAATTTTGAAAATATAATACATTATATTAAGTTACTGCATTATTAATATTTCCTCAAATTTCATTTATGACAATTTCATAAATTTCATTTATGAAAGCTTTGTTGATTTATTCTTCATGGCTGTTTATTTTCTTAGTTTGCCCATTATAATTTTCTGTTTTTTGATAGAATTTTTTTTCTAAACATTTTCTAGTGTTTCGTTCCCCACCCCCCCCCCCCCCCCCCGCCCAAAAAAAAATGTATTGAACTATTGAGGGCAGGAAAGACTCAATATTTCTTTTGTGTATCTGGATTAATTATCAGAAAAATAACTTAGAGGATAACCTAAGTGGTCAATTGTATATAAGAGAAAAAAATGTGTTGAAGCCTTGAAATATGGTTGTCAAATATGACAAAACAAACAAATCAATACACGTTACCCCCTCGCCCCTACCACAGTAGAATTCTGTAATGGCAATTTGAAAGCACTTACTTATTTTAGCACTGTTGTAGTAAGAACTCAAATATGTCATGATCAAATTTCTAGTCAATCTCTTATAGACAAGACCTATTTTATGAAAGTGTCTTTATTATTATAGTATGCATTCTTTTTTTTTTTTTTGACCATAGAGGGTTTAGTTAGGATGCATTTAGTACTTTATAGCAATTAGAATGAATAGAGAACTTGTGAGTGCATATCTTATGACAAATATATGGCCAGATTTGTCTTCTGTATTTAAGTCTATTGTATGCTCTCTTAATATAATATTGCTTTCAACAGAAGTATGCATCATGGTATAAATCTAATATGGTCCATTGGTTTAGCAGCATTTGACAATCCTTGATATTTCTCTGAAGGATTCTCCATGACCCTGAATTAACACAAATGATATTTCTCAGATATAGCAAGTTTTACTGTCCAATGCTTTATTTCTAGTGGAATTAAAGATAACCAATTTGAAACTCAAACCGCATGTTGACTTTTGAAAGAAGTTTTCATGTTAAGTGTTAACTTAAAATCTCTATCTATTAGCATTAGTGAGCAGATCTTTCTCAGATCACTTTCTGTTCATTAAAGTAGAGGGGAAAATAACATTTTAAATAAGGGCAGGTTTCAACCGCTCTTATATATTTATTCATGCCTAGATTCACTTTCATTATGGATCACTGTAAACATATTGCTATAAAGAAGATAAACTTCGGAACAGTCTGTGATGATCTGTTACAGCTTTCCAGGTTACTATAAAGCATTTTTTTAAACTGTACTAATTCCTGTAGGATGGTGTTCATTCTCAAAAGACAAAAAATTCATTTCTATTTTACAATATTTTCAAATCAGCCCTCTTTTTTTGTCTTCACAATTCTAAAAAGGAAGAATCCTCTAAATTGTGGTGATCGTGTTTTGGAATTCATCACATATTGTGGGCAATGATATAAACGTTGCCTCAAAGATATTCTTTGAAAATCACCATGAAAGTGATTTTTCTTAAACCTTATCAAAGAGGAGACACAGCAACCAGCCTTCCAGCCTGTACTGAAATAGCAAATGCTGACAAGCTTGTTAATAATTCAAAAGTGTTTTTAGTGAATTGTATCTATCCCTAAGTTTTAGATTTATAGAAATGTTAAAATATATCACATTCAGTTCCTTGCAATTTTATTTTTTTAGGAATTTGTATTCCCTCTTATTATCAGAAAACAGACTACTTTTGAAACATCAAACTAGTCTGTTGAAGAACCTGTGGTATTTTTACGTCACTCTAGATAGGTGTTTTTCATAGCATCCAAGAAATATTTATCTCAGCTAGAGTGGGGTAAAGCCTAGTGCCAAAAAGAAGATACATTTTTCCTCTGAAGTAAAGAATCTATGTGGTTTGCTTCATAACTAGACATAACTTTGGTCTGAAATTTTGATCAAACTAACATCCTTATCTCACTATTTCTCCACTTTTAGTTGAGAGTAAAGGTTAGGCAGAAAAAAAAGGCAGAAAAATGAGAGTGTAGTTTAGCAAAAGTAATATAGCAATTAATTGTTAATAGTGTAACATTCTGGGTTGGGGTCTATTTATGGAAATTATCAAAACAGCAATTTCCTCAGCTACATGATGAAAGTTCATAATATATTCACAGAGTTTTAGGAAATTAACTGAAATATGAATGGTAAAGAGAGTCACGTAGAGTAATTCCTCACTTTCTCTTTGTTACCATTAGCTTTTCTAAATTTTACCACTTTAATTTGTTGTTTACAAATTTAGTTATTATCCTGACTCACAAATGACAGTGAATTAAAGGTTACAGTTATTCTCCTCCTTTCTTATTCCTACCCAATAAATCCTAAATTTCAGGAAAATTAGCTTTTTGTGTATTTTCAAAACAGTAATGTTAATTAAAACTACATTTTTTCCCCCACTTAACGTAGGACTAAAAAAATAATCTAAACAACATAGGAAATATTTATTTCAGAAAACAGCAAAGTGCTTTTTGATAAAGTAATATCCCTAGGAATGTAAGCAGGAACAGAAGAAGGATATCAGTACTTAGAAATGCAAAGGTTTTAAACCAAGTGTTAGAAGGAAAAGTGGGAATTTAATTGGCTTATTTTAAATTATAAAATATTTCAGAGAATCTGATAAGCTTGCTCAAATTAGATTTTATTCATCTCTGATTTCATGTATCTTAAACTATGTAATTTTGTTCTTTTCAGTTTCTTTGCTGAAACACTAAGAAATTGGTCACTTAAAAGATGAAGGAGTATATATTGACATCAACCAGCCACAAGAGGGAAGTCTTGGCTATATTAGAAGTAGAGTACATTTGGGAGGGGTCCATTTTTGCAGAAAACAGAATTTTTAAAAAAAACAAACAAAAAAGGAGAGCAAATAGGATTTTATCTTTTTTAAAAAATATATCCTGATGCTATATCTACTAGAGAAAGTTATTTGTAGATCTAGTACATTATTAGACTTTACAAGTATAGAATAGTACTTTTGTCATAAATGTTTTCCTTAAAACTTAATTCATATATTATTTGTGAAATTCAATAAAATCTATTAAAATATATATGCATAGATGAATTATTACCCATGCATCAATTTTTATTCACACAATACAATTCATAAAAGTATTTATTACCTAAGTCCCTGAGCTATGCACAGTGTGGATCTATTAGTTACCTCTTATTTATTAGTGGTATCTTTGGAGTGAATTCTGACTATATTTTATCCTCCTTGAGAATCATACTTGTGTATTTATGGGATTTAGGATCTCAGATATGCATTGGCCAAGAAGTAAATGAAAAGGATAAGGCATTACTTAATAAAACCAGCTATTAACCTATTTGGAAGTTCATAGTGAAGAAAGCCCTGAAATAGATATTAGGCTCTAGAATGGCATATTTTGATATAAAAGGCATTGGTGGAAGTTTTTGTTTGGATTCACTATTGGATATTTTCTATTTGAGTTCCTGGTTATTCACCAAATAATCAGCCTTACAGGGTATAATTAGACAATGTGGTCATCATATTATGCACTGAATAGATGTCCTAGTGATCTGTGGCGGAATATGAAATATAGAACTTCTAAATTCTGACTTTGATTTTTAAGAACATTACTGATGATATATGCAGTGGGTACTAAATATTGCTTAATATTTCTGTTTTATCATCCTAAGAAGTGTGTGATTTCATCTTTTAGCTTCTTCCTTGAAAAAAGGTGGTAAAATTCTGTGAAAATTTGAAGTACTTCTATTCATGAAGATAAAAAGAATATTAGCAAGGCATTTAATGCATATAGAATACATATGAATTATGCTGTTTGTCTCCATATTCATCATGATACTCATTTAGATTTGTGTGCTTTGAAGTTGTAGATACTTTGAGTATATAAAGAATTTGCCATAAGTTATTTTCTTCAAGCATTTAGGGAACATTTGTTCTTAGTCTGACTTGTAGTTGATCAGTGATCCAGTGGTAACCCATAGCAGTAAATAGTGTGCCTTTGGTTATTAATTTCATATTTAAGTGAAACTCTGTACTTTTAATTAAAAATCTAAGATTATTTGATTTAAATACTAGGTAAAATTATATCTTTTGTAGTATAATAATATATAACCTGTGGAGTACAGTGTAATAATCCCACATTTTTAAGTTTGTCTATTTAATATTGCATTGATTTGCATTTTTTTGGTCATGTGAAGGGTTTAATAAACTGTGGAGTGTGTGTATTTTATTGGCACGGACCTCATCATTTCCTAGTTTGAATGGAGTCTATTGTACTGTCAGAACTTTTTTTTTAAGCATACAATTAGCAATCACTCATGTTCTGAAGGACTTTTAACGGCAGGATAGATAGACTCTGTTATGTTTTCCTTCTATTAGGATGGATCACTTACAAATAGTCCCACTGTGATTAGGCATTTATTGTACAGTGCAAAATCTATACGGGGATCATTCTTAACATGTCTCTGAAGTTCGTTTTCATCATCAATCAAGAAATATAGAGGTAAAGAAAAGAACATTTAGAGAAGACATAGAATCTTTAAGCATAGTTGTAATGGGCCTGCCAGAGGAAAATGCTTTTATGAAAGATGTGTTTTGTCTTAAACAGTATGTGGAGCTAGGTATAAGTTCATGTATGGCACTTTTATTTTTGTTTTCAGGCTTCAAAATTAAAGTTAAGCCATATGTAATGGTAGAACAGGATTTAATATTAGTAAAAAATATATTGCAGTCATACTGCCTACCTAGATGTTAAGGTAAACAGAATGTCAGTTTCTAGGCTATGGTTACATAAAGAATTAAAAGAATAAAAGATGGTCAATTCCCAAATCACTATTACAATTACTAGGAATGAATACATGAAGGTGCATTTATTGAACCCTTGTTTCATTATTATTTGGAGAGAGATGTGTTTTTTTTATCAAAACAAAAATCAAAGCTCCTTTCTTGAGTGTCACATGATAGGTATTTTAATATTGTATATCAGCATTTTAAACAATTTTATTATAAGGAAAATGATTATTATGGGCTTAAGTAGAAGATAATGGTTATATTTCTAGCAACACATTTGGAATAGGGCAAGGTTTTTCTTTTCTGTAACTTTTTTTTTGTAGGAATAGTGACCTTTACTGAGAGTTTGCCACATGATAAAAGCCTTTCTTTAAATGCAGAAGTTCATTTAATCCCCAAGACCATTTTACAAGGGGGCATCTGTGTGGCTCAGTCAGCCAAGCATCCATTCTTGATTTCAGCTCAGGTCATGATCTCACGGTTGGTGAGACTGAGCCTGGCATCGGGCTCTGCGCTGATAGCATGGAGCCTGCTTGAGATACTGTCTCTCTCCCTCTCCCTCCACCCCTCCCCTGCTTGTGTTGTCTTTCTCTTACAATAAATAAATAAACTTTTTAAAAAAATATATAATTTATTGTCAAATTGTCTAACATACAGTGTATAAAGTGTGCTCTTGGTTTTTGGGGTAGATTCCCGTGGTTCATCGCTTACATACAACACCCAGTGCTCATCCCAACAAGTGCCCTCCTCAATGCCCATCACCCATCTATACTTTGCCATCTATGAATTGAGCTTTTTTCCTTGTTTTCCAAAGTATCATTGGTGGTCTCTGACCCCTTTTCTATATTTTTATAAGAAATGAACTATTTCTATTATCTTCTATAAAGAGTCCGTTAATTTATGAAAACAACATTTTGCATTTAAAAATTAAACAGCAGCTTATACTCCTGCATAAACTTTTTTTTTTTGCAAGTATCGCTAAAAATCTCAAACCATAGCATTCTTCCCATTTTACACATAGGTTGCCACGTATGCCTAATTAACCAGTGTACTAGTAATAACATTAGGGATTCTTATAAGGAAGTGAGTTTTTAATGGCGAAATTACTAACACTTTCCATAAATATTTTCTTTTTTTTTTTTTTTAATTTTTTTTCAACGTTTTTTATTTATTTTTGGGACAGAGAGAGACAGAGCATGAACGGGGGAGGGGAAGAGAGAGAGGGAGACACAGAATAGGAAACAGGCTCCAGGCTCTGAGCCATCAGCTCAAAGCCCGAAGTGGGGCTCGAACCCACGGACCGCGAGATCGTGACATGGCTGAAGTCGGACGCTTAACTGACTGCGCCACCCAGGCGCCCCTCCATAAATATTTTCAATTTTACTATTATATTATTGTATTGCTTTATAGATCTATCAACAAATTTAGGGCATCTAACCATTTATAGAATTTAGTGTCCTGATCAGACGTGCAAAGAAGTGTTTCTGGGTAACACTATGAAGGAGAAATTAATTGGTTTGGGGTTCTTTCTCCCATTTAACTAATGTCTCCTTATGTCCTTATGAGATATGTATTGTCACCTCAAATTATAATTCAACACATTAGAAATTAGCCAGAAGGAAAAGAGATTATTATTATTTTTTTTCAACCCCTGTACTCTTTTTCTGGTTTTGTTAATTTGCCCACAGCCTCTTGTTCAGAGGCAGCACTCTGTCTAAAGTCTACGTTTTAGTGTTCTTTCCTCTCTGGCAACTGCAGTTTGAATATACAGTCTTAGTTCAACCAATCAGATCTTTTTATTCCCCCAAAACTTAAATTAGCCAGCGTGGTTTCTGTTATGTGAAACCACACAGCTTGACTGGGCCTTAGAATTATCATAAAATTTATTATCATCTAACCCAGACTGATAGTGAATGATTATGCTATGACAAGGAGTATAAACCAAGCAAGATTGTCTTGGATAAACTGAATCATGTGGTCACCTTTCTTAAATGGTGGCCTAAATTATTAGTTGACTCTGATTTAAAATACTAGCCTCCTGGCAGAATTGGGGTTTTACCTTGTGATTCTTGATTTGAAAGTTGACCAATATTTGGAGAACTGAATCTATAGAGGTAATCTATAGTGGAGCCATCACCAGTTGATACCTTAGAGCCTCTTACCAACTCCTCAAATCACATGTAGGAGACCACTTAAATAATTCATAAGGCTCTCTCTGGTGGTAAGAAAATTCCAAAGAAATGCTTTTTCCTCTTCAGAAATAATGAAGTTTTGCTTAGCTCACTTGCTCTGTTAGTCACCATGTTTCCAGGGTGACACAACAGTGTTTCCAGAGGATTCCTTCTTCACTGGGCTGCAAAACTGATCATCTGGTGAATAGGTAATTATGGGCTGAACTAGGAACCATGCCGGGATGTGAATGTCTAGTAACCACATAGTGTTTGCATTGTAACTAATGAATACTCCCTTGCCTAATATAACCCAACCTAATTACCCATAAAGCTTTGGGAAATTTTCTCTTGACCCTAAACTTTGTACATTTAGCTGCTTCTCTACCCAATACTGAATGATAAGTCAACAAGAGAGTAGTGAGCATGAAGCAAAAGGTTGTTCCCTCTGCAATATGTCATTATGCTGCATGGTTTTTTAATCAGAGAAAGTCCGTTGTTTCAGTAAGGTCTCATTTACTTACCTAATTATCAGTTGTCATTTGGAGAAGAGCCAGCCCAAGAAAGAATACTTCAGATGGTTTTGCCATTTATCTCTTTTGCTTGTGTTTTCATCAATTCCCTTGTACAAGTTGTATCAGCATCCACTGTAAGGAAGAGGAAGATAGGCCACTTCATGAATGAAGGGAGAAAATGAATGTGCCTCACTGGACTGTGAGTTCTGGGACAATGTCTTACTCATCTCTCTCTCTCTAGCAAATGGTGTCATGACTGCAGCATAGGATAATACTCAATAAACATTCACTTCTTTCTGTGTTCACATGATTTAAGATTATTCCAGGTTGATTCCAGAGGATCATACTTAGGGGTCTGGGGAGAACATTTTGTTAATCAATCACTCATAATTAAAACATGCTATGGAGGTTATTTTTAGACTTTTAATTTCCTGATGTACTTTAGATATTATAGAGAGGCTGATTATGAGAGTAATTTTAATAAGTAATAATGGAAAATTTTCAACAGAACAACAGTTTACAGATTATGTTCTCTAACATCCAGTATAAACAAAACTTTCACGATACAGTATCTTCAACCACAATCCAGGTACTATGGAAATCATCATTAAGTCCATATCAAGATGGGAAAGAAAAAGATAAAAACACCGATACATAGAACACATGGATGCATGTGTTCTAACATATTCAACACTAGTGACCACTTGATCTGGAAGAATGATAGAATTAATAACAGGACAAAAAAGGAGCTTGAGGGAGGCTCTGAGATGAGGAAGAAATACTTTGAATATATGTGGGTTTTGGTGAAGATAAACATAGTATCCTACTGGAGAAATATGAGATGAGCACTTTCTGTAAGGCCATCACTGAGGTCATAGGACCTAATATCTTTGTTAGAAACATGATTGCAAGCATAACTTAGTGATCTATCCTGATTATTGCTGAGGTTGATGGTGAATATGAAACTTATATCTAAAAATGTGGCCAGAACCGTGTCTGTAAAAATGACCTTCGTTTTTATAAACATTGTTAATGCTTGTTTGTTTTTTGATTTCATTGTTTTTTAATATATTGCACTGACTTTCTCCATATGCCCAGAAAAGATATGAGGAAATGAATAAAGATGTCAATAACTACATTGAGGAAATGGTCTGCCACTGAAACTCAGAGAATGTGCCAGTTTTTGATTGGAATGGTATCAAGATGCTGGGATCCAAGCTCCAAAATTCCTGGAACAGGGATATAAAAACATCCACAGTGTTTTTGGAATCATATTTCTTTGGGCACTGGATTTTATCCTGCCACCAACTCATCCAGTTTAAAAGCTCCTGACCTTCCTTTCCAGGATGACTGTGAAATTGGTAGTGTTGGTACTGTAATGGGAGTCCGATAAAGACTTACCTCTTAGGACTAGGAATGGTGGAACATCTTGTTCTTTTCAGTGTTAAAACTGAAGAAAGTTCTGTCGACATGGATTTGATTCTCAAAATGACAGTCTGCATGATAATACGGTAGAAGGCCATGTGATGAATTGTCACTGAAAGATGTCTGTTATAGCTATGTGGCTGGTGGTAGAGTAATGACCCACAGTCACCATCTTCAACCACCCAAGTCAGACTTTTACTGACTATGTGCCCATGCTGGATTGTCACCTCTCTCTCATTTTTGGAACGTTTTCTGGATTTAAAGTGAAAGATTGCTCCCTCTTCTGATAAAAAGATGGCCTCAACCCTTTAAATCTGATGATCCTGTCATAATAATGTAGGCAGTCTCCTCTGTGTGGACATTATGCCCAACTAGATTATGTCCATCTTCCTAGGATGTTTGTTATATGTGATACGAGACTAAGTGTAACACATTTTAGAATTTTTAGTGACATTTGACAAAAAAGCTCTTGGAACTTCCCCAGAAAATTCTGAAGACTTGTTAATAATATCAATGTATGGGAAATGTTTCAGGAAGAAATAAATATTTTGTAAATCATTATATTTGATGTTTGTTGAAGTTTTAAGTTACTCATCCTTAAAATTGGAAAGTGGGAAAAATTACCAAACTTCTGACAGTAGAGTTTGAAGCCATTACAACAAATTTAATATAATTTTAAAAGCACCTGTTATGACATTGATGACAACAAAAGAAGGTTGAAGATGTTTTGATTGCATGCTTATTTGGTAACTCTTGTATAGTGTGTTGAATATTTCTATCTACTTTATAGGGAATAAATTATAGCATCACACAAGAAACATCATCACAAGTGTGTTTACTGCCATTCCTGTAGGAAACATGTGCTCAAGATTCAATGATTTAATAGCCAGAGACTGAATTACTCTGCTGCATTTGGAGTTGCTCTCTGAGGGTCTGGATTGTGGTCTGTGGATAAGGTAAGGGACAAGGCAAGAGGAAGCAAAACCACATAGCTCTGTCTGTGCTATAAATGCTCTGATGGCAAACAGGAAACATTTGTCTCTAAGGACTTGCAATCTGACACCTGTCAAGAGCACTAAATTTTTTTTTTAAGAATAAAATGGGGCTAAATTGACCTCTTGTCTTCGAGGTTCCTGAAGAGAAGAAGAGAATAAAAATATGGCTAAGTCATTTTGCTGTATCTTGCTGAGCATGGAGCTCTAGAGGCCATTATGTCACCTGTTTTATGAAATTAAATGATTCCTTGAGGTTAATAGGAGTAAAGAGCTTAAAATGTTGTAGGGTTTTTCTTTTCTTTTTTTTTTGATAGACTTTCCATATACTCTTTAACACTTAGCATTTTTAGTGTATGTTGTTGTCCAGTAAAAACATCTGAAAGCAGAATGGCAAAAACAAAACAAAAACAAAAACATACATATCAATGAAAACCAAAAGAAGAAACAAGAGGATAAAGTTCAGATAAAATAGAATGATGATTAAAAATACAAAAAAAGGGGGCACCTGGGTGGCTTAGTCGGTTGAACTTCTGACTTCAGCTCAGGTCACCATCTCCTGGTTCACTAATTCGAGCCCCACATCCAGCCCTCTGCTGTGGGTGCAGAGCCAGCTCTGGATCCTACGTCTTTGTTTATCTCACAATAAAATAAACGTTAAAAAACATGTTTCATGTATTTATTCATTAATGCACTTTAATTTAAGTGCTCAGTAATTTTGGTAAACACCAAGAGATACTAGAAGAAGAAGAAATAAAGGCATGTATGGTCAGTAAGAGAAACAAAGAGTGATTAAAGTCGTTAAAGAAAATGGGAATTCCCAACTCTAATAATGGCCACAAAGTTATGGTAACTGGATCTTGGCTGTCATGTACAAGAGAAAGGTTGATCTGATCTGGAAAGTCAAGGAAACATGCCTGAGGAGTGAAAGTGCAGGATGAAGTCTAATTTCAAAGTTACAGTAGACCAGATGAGAAGTAGAGGCACAATAACTGAAGGTAATACTGCACAACACAGTTATCACTATAAATGAAGTTTTTGAACCTAAGATTATGTTAACCAAGAAAACTTGATTGAGAGCCAAAATTTTTTGTTCACAAAATAGTTTTACCAGTTTACATATCTTTACGAATTCTGGAGGCTTCAATAAAAATTGAAGGTAATGTTTAAAAAGGCTCAGTATTTTTGTATTCTTTGGATAAATACCTAGTAATGCAATTGCTGGGTCATAGGGTAGTTCTGTTTTTAACTTTTTGGGGAACCTCCATACTATTTTCCAGAGTGATTGTGCCAGTTTGCATTCCCACTAACAATGTAAGAGGTGATTCAAAGGGGTACATGCACCCCAATGTTTATATCAGCACTATCAACAATTGCCAAATTATAGAAAGAGCCCAAATGTCCATTGACTGATGAATAGATAAAGCAGAGGTGGTATGTATGTATGTTTGTGTGTGCACATACATACACACACACACAAATACACACAATGGAATATTAGCCATCAAAAAGAATGAAATCTTGCCATGTGCAATGATATGGATGAAACTAGAGTGTAATCTAATGCCAAATGAAGTAAGTCAGTCAGAGAAAGAAAAACACCATATGATTTCACTCATAGATGGAATTTAAGAATCAAAACAGATGAACACAGGGGAAGGGAAGGAAAAATAAAATAAAAACAGAGAGGGAGGCAACCCATAAGAGACTCTTAACTATAGAGAACAAACTGAGGGTTGGTGGAGGGAGATGGGTTGGAGGATGGGCTAGATGTGTGATGGGCTTCTAAGGAGGGCACTTGTGATGAGGGGTATTGTATGTAAGTGGTAAATCACTAAATTCTACTCCTGAAACCAATACTACACTATATGTTAACTAGCTTGAATTTAAATAAAAGCTTGGAAGAAAAAAAATAAAAGTCTTTAAAAAATGCTCAAATGCATGTGACTTTTATCTGGGTTTTACATGAACTGATGGATGTAATTGAGCAAAAGGGTGGAAAACAAACAGATATAGTTCACAACCTCTGAGAATTTAAAATATAATATATTAAATGCAGTTTACATAAAATGTGTATGAGATGTTCCCATCAAATAGAATAAAGAGTTAGATTTTTATAAAAAGAAAACAAAGATTGGAGCAAAAACAAACTCTTAGTTCAATTGCTGGCTTAGATACTGACTTTGAGAATAGTTTGAAAATTCTAATGAACTATACAAATGCAAGGATGAAAATAAAGACATAAGCTGAAATTTCTGAAAGAAACTGAGACAGGATCTTTACTTTCTTCTGTCGTACATTTTAGGTAATAATGCATTCAACTATACTCTCAGGTGCAGAAGTCCAAAAAATAGCATTATCCTTGACTCTACTGGTCACTTGTACTTTCTTGATAGCTCTAAATTTCATCCAGATATCTCCGTCACGAGTTCCAGTCTTTTTCTTTAGGTTCTCATTTCTTACTTGTGTTCCTGTAATGCCCCTTCTCCCGCTTCATCCGTTCTTCCTGAAATCCACTTTTCAGACTGTAACTAGTGCACTGGGCTGAAGTGATTCTCTAAGACTTTTACACTGTGCTTGTATCTTCCAGTAGTTCTTTAACAAGTATCTTCCAGTAGTTCTTTAACAAGTTTCCTTAGTGAGGAATTTGAGGCCCTCCGTAACTTGAACTTTGCCTACCTCTTCAAATTTTCAGTTACACCACGAAGAACACATGGTTCCCAGGTTGCTGGAGAAGGAGAAAAGAGAATGTGGAGAATGAACAACTATTTTATTGACCCAGGATTATTGGTCACACATCACTTCCTCTCATATCCCATAGATATGAACAAATCACATAGAAAACAAATCACAAGAACACTTGCAATGCTGTGATCAACAAACATTTCACTTTATTTAGCCCCACAGCCCCTACATTTCCTAGTGTAACAATCTCTTCAGTAAAATGATTTGGTGAGGACATGATATTTGCTCTAGCCCAATACAAGAATTTTAGCTTACAATTAGAAATTACTTTCCAGGAACAGGAACATATATGTTGGAATGATTAGCATATTTTGTCCCTGTAAGCAAGCAATTGTAATACAATACTAAAAATTATTTAGAAAATTTTATTGTGATTGAGGAGTTGAAGAAAGGGAAGTTGGGTTAATGAAATATTTGCTAGTAGGACTAAAATAACTTGAATACTCAAATCAGGATGATTTTGCCAGTAGGACCAGAGATGTTTAAAGTCTACTGAAAAAGAATCTCTCTCTGCTGGACATTAGCTTCACGGAATCACAGACTATATTTCTCTTTTAGAATCTTCTTTTTCTTTACTTCTTTTATAGACCAGTCCCACCCTACCCTCATCCCCCATGGTGGGATATAGACTTTCTTGAACTATATTAGTACATTTAATTATGTTATAGTAAAATTTTGCTGTCCTGGGATCAACTCTTTTGAAGGTATTTATGTACATGCATGATTATATGTTTATTTTGAGGATCAAGTCTCCAAAGATTTCCATTTATCATTTCTAAGATTTTAGAGATTCTACTCTATGGACCTCATATACCAGAAAGCTAAAAAGAAGGAATCAGTGGCAGAATAAGGTCCAACAGTCATGTTATGCAAATCTGTTAGAAGATTTTAGGGAGTGTTAGGGCCTCACTGGTATTCCCAAATCATTCTATCTGTGTTAGTCTAATCCAGACATCTGTGTGCATAACTCTTTGTCATTTTGTCATCTATGGAAACAGGAAACAAAATGTAAAATGGAATTCGATTAGTGGTGGAAGAGTTTTATGCCACACACATACACACACACAAAATGAATAAAAAAGAAAACAAATTGTGTGTGTGTGTGTATTTCCAGGATAGTTAGCATGCAGTGTTACATTAGTTACAAGGGTACGATATGGTGATACAATATCTATACATTACTCAGTACTCATCATGATAAGTGTATACTCTTAATCCCCTTCACCTATTTTACCCAGGCCCCCACCCACCTCCACTGTGGTAATCATCATTTTTTTTAAGTTTTTATTTTATTTGTTTTGAGAGAGAGAGAGAGAGAGGATGAGAGAGAGAATGAGAGAGAGAATGAGAATCCCAAGCAGGCTCCATGCTGACAGCACAGGGCTTGATCTAAAAACTGTGAGACGTGAGATCATGACCTGAGCAGAAATCAAGAGTCGTTCAACCTACTGAGCCACCCAGGCACCTCCATCAGTTTTTTAGCTATAGTTAAGATTCTGTTTTTTTGTCTCTTAAAATTTTTTTTTAAACTTAAATTCCAGTAGAGTTAGTATACGGTATTATATTAGTTTTAGGTGTACAATATAGTGATTCAACAATTCCATACATCACCCAGTGCTCACCATCACAAGTACACTCCTAAATCCCCATCACCTCTTTCACCCTCTCCTCCCAGCCCCACTCAGCTCCCCTCTGGTAACTATCAGTTTGTTCTCTATAGTTAAGAGTTGGTTTCTTGGTTTGTCTCTCTCCTTTTTCTTCCCTTTGCTCATTTGTTTTGTTTCTTAAATGCCACATATAAGTGAAGTCATACGGTATTTGTCTTTCTCTGACTTATGTCACTTACCATTATACACTGTAGACCCACCCATGTTGTTGCAAATGGCAAGATTTCATTCCTTTTTTTATGGCTGAGTACTATTACATTGTATATGTATAACACATCTTTATCCAATTCATTTATCAATGGACAGACACTTGGGCTGCTTCCATAACTTGGCTATTGTAAATAATGCTGCTATATAAAAAAAAAATAATGCTGCTATAAACTTTGGGGTGCATGTGTCCCTTTGAATTAATGTTTTTGTATTTTTTCAGTAAATACCCAGTAGTGGAATTACTGGATCATATGGTAATTCTGTTCTTAATTTTTGAGAAACCACTTTGCTTTTTTCCACAGTGACTGCACCAGTTTGCATTCCCACCAACAGTGCACAAGGGTTCCTTATTTTCCACATCCTTGCCATCACTTGTTGTTTCGTGTGGGTTTTTTTTGTTTGTTTGTTTGTTTTGTTTTGTTTTAGGCATTTTGATAGGTATGAGGTGGTATCTCATTGTGGTTTTGATTTACATTTCCCTGATGATGAGTGATGTTGAGCAGTTTTTCATGTGTCTATTGGCCATCTGTATGTCTTCTTTGAAAAATGTCTATTTAGGTCCTTTGTGTATTTTTAGTCAGATTATTTATTTATTTGGTGTTAGCTTTTATGAGTTCTTTGTATAATTTGGATATTAACTCTTTACTGAATATGTCATTTGCAAATATATTCCCCCAATCAGTAGGTTGCCTTACTATTTTGTTGATGTTTTTCCTTGCTGTGCAAAAGCTTATTTTGGTGTAGTCCCAATAGTTTTATTTTTGTCTTTATTTCCCTTGCCTCAGTAGACATATGTAGAAAAATATTGCTAAGGTTGATGTCTAAGATATTACTGCCTATGTTTTCTTTTAGGAGTTTTTTGGCTGCAGGTCTCACACTTATGCCTTTAATCCACATTGAGTTTATTTTTGTGTATGTGTAAGAAAATGGTCCCATTTTATTCTTTTGCATGTAGCTGTCCAGTTTTCCCAGTACCATTTGTTGAAGAGGCTTTTTCCCATTGGATATTCTTTGTGTCATCTTCGATTTCTTTCATCAATGTTTTTCCAGTTTTCAGAGTACAAGTCTTTTACCTCTTTGGTTAAATTTATCCTTAGATATTTTATGATTTTTAGTGAAATTATAAATGGGATTGTTTTCTTAATTTTTCTTTCTACTTTATTGTATAGAAATTCCAACAGATTTCTGTGTATTAATTTTGTATCCTGCTATCTTAGTGAATTCATTTATCAATTCTATAGTTTTTTGGGGGAGTCTTGAGGGTTTTCTGTACATAGTGTCATGTCATCTGCAAATAGTGAAAGTTTTACTCTTCCCTTACCAATTTGAATGCCTTTTATTTCTTATTGTCTGACCGCTGTGGACAGGACTTCCAGTACAATGTTGAATAAAAGTGGTGACAGTGGACATCCTTGTCTTGTTCCTTTGGGGGAAAAGCTCTCAGTTTTTCACCATTGAGTATGATATTAGCTGTGGGTTTTTCATACATGGCCTTTATTATGTTTACATACACTCCCTCTAAACCTACTTTGTTGAAGGTTTCTTATCATGAACAGTTGTTGGACTTTGTCAAATGCTTTTTCTGCATCTTTTGAAATGAGCATATGGTTTTTGTCTTTTCTCTTATTGGTGTGATGTATCACTATGATTGATTTGTGAATACTAAACCACCCTTGCATCCCAGGAATAAATCCCACTTGATTATGGTGATTGATTTTTAAAATGTATTTTTGGATTTGGTTTGCTATTTTGTTAAGGAGTTTCGCATCTATGTTCATAGGAGATATTGGCCTCTAGTTCTCTCTCTCTCTCTTTCTCTTCCCCCCCCCCCCCCCCCTTGTAGTGCCTTTATCTGGTTTTAGTATCAGGGTAATGCTGGCCTTATAGAATGAATTTGGAAATTTTCCTGTCTCTTCTAATATTTTAGAATAGTTTTAGAAGAATAGGTGTTAAGTCTTCTTTAAATGTTTGGTAGATTTGCCTCTGAAGCAAATTATCGATTTCTTCTGGATTTAGTTTTGGAAGGTTCTATGTTTCTAGGAATTTATCCACTTCTAGGTGGTCCAATTTGTTGGCATATAGTTTTTCATAATATTCGCTTATGCTGCTTTGTATTTCTGTGGTGTCATTTTTAATTTCCATTCTTTTATTTATGATTTTGCTTATCTGAGTCCCCCCTCTGTCTCTTTGAGTCTGGTTAAAGGTTTATCAATTTGCTGATGTTTTCAAAGAACCAGCTCCTGGTTTCATTGCTTTTTTAGGTTATTTTTTTTTATTCCTACTCTAATATTTTTAATTTCCTTTCTTTTACTGGCTTTGGGTTTTGTTCTTATTTTTCTAGTTCCTTTAGATATAAGATTAGTTTGTTTATTTGAGATTTTTCTTGCTTATTGAGGTATATACCTTTCTTGCTATAAACTGCCCCCTTAAAACAGCTTTTGCTTCATACCAAAGATTTTGGACCATTTTGTTTTCATTTTCATTTGTCTCCATGTAATTTTTACTTCCTCTTTGATTTCTTGGTTGAACCATTTCTTGTTTGGTGGTAGCATGTTATTTAACCTCAATGTATTTGTGTTTTTTTCAAATTTCTTTCTTGTGGTTGATTTCTAGTTTCATTGTATGTGGTTGAAAAGGATGCATGGTATGACTTGGATTTTCTTGAATTTGTTGAGACTTGTTTTGTGGCCTAAATATTATCTATTCTGGAGAATGTTCCATCTGCATTGACAAGACTGTGTATTGTGTTCTTTTAGAATGGAATGTTCTGAAAATATGTGTTAGATCCATCTTGTCCAGTGTGTCATTCGAAGTCACCGTTTCCTGGTCAATTTTCTGTTTGGGTGCTCTATCCACTGATGTAAATGGGGTGTTAAAGTTCCCTACTATTATTGTACTACTGTCAATCACTTACTTTATGTTTTTTAATAGCTGTTTTATATATTTGGGTGATCTAGTGAGTGTTTACAGTTATTATATCTTCTTATCAAATGGCTCTCTTTATGAATATATAGTGTTCTTCTTTGTCTCTTGTTATAGTCTTTGTGTTTTAAAGTCTATTTTGTCCAATGTAAATGGTGCTATTCAAGCTTTCTCTTTACTTCTGTTTGCGTGACAAATGCGTTTCCATCCCTCACTTTTAATCTGCATGTGTCTTTAGTCTCAAATGAGTCTCTTGTAGGTAGCGTATAGATGGATCTTGTTTTTTTTATCCATTTAATCACTTATGCCTTTTGATTGGAGTGTTTAGTCCATGGACATTCAAAATAATTATTGCTAAATACATACTTATGGGCTCTTCTTTTTTTTTTTGTACTTGTTTAATGGTTGTTTTTGTAGTTCTTCTCTGTTCCTTTTCTTGCTCTATTATCTCACAGATTGCTGACTTCCTTTAGTGGTATACTTGAATTCCTTTCTTTTTAATTTTTGCATGTGTATTCCTGGTGTTTGATTTGCGCTTACCATTAGGTTTATAAATAACATCTTATACATACAGCTATTAACTTGATGGTTGTTTAAGTTTGAACTCATTCTTTATTCCTGTCTCCCCATGTTTTAGGTATATTGTGTCATACTTTATTTACTTTCATTTTGTGAATCCCTTGACTGATTTTTATAGATATACTTATTTTTATTGCTTTTGTACTTCCTAACTTTCTTACTCTGTTTATGGTCTTTCTTTTCCACTCAAAGAGTCCCCTTTAACATTTCTTGTAGGGCTGGTTTGATGTTCAGGAATTTCTTTAATTTTTGTTTGAGAAACTTGTCACCTCTCCTTCCATTCTGAATGATAGCCTTGCTGGAAAGAGCATTGTTGGTTGCAGGGTTACCCCCACCCCAACCCCCCCAGTATTTTGAATATATCATGCCACTGCGTTCTTGCCTGCAAACTTTCTGCTGAAAAATCAGCTCATAGCCTAATGGGATTTCTCTTGTATTGATTGTTTCCTTTTCTCTTTCTACTCTTAAAATTCTGTTATCAATAGTTTTGGCCCTTTCAATTATTATATGTCTTGGTGTCAACCTCTTTGGCTTGATTTTTTGTGGGGGTTGGTCTATGTGCCTCCTGGATCTGGATTTCTTTTTCCTTCTTCAGATTTGGAGAATTTTCAACTATTATTTCTTCCAATAAATTTTCTTCCCCTTTTCTCTCTCTTATCTTTGTGAGATACCTATCATGTGAATGCTATTACTCTTAATGCTGTCACTGAGTTCCTTAAGTCTATTTTCATGTTTCAATATATATTTCAATATATTTCATCATATTTCTATATGTATATTTCTCTCTCCTGTTCAACTTGATTGCTTTCCATCACTTTGTCCTCCAGTTTACTGATCAGTTCTTCTGATTCCTCTAGTGTACTATTTATTCCATCTAGTATATTTTTAATTTTAGTTATCGAGTTCTTCATCTGATTCTTTTTTATGTTTTCTATCTCTTTATTAAAGGTCTCGGTGTGGTCCTTCACTGTTTTCTCAAGTCCATTAAGTTCTTTGTGAGCATTACTTTAAATTCTCTGTGAAGCATATTACTTATCTCCATTTTATTTACCTCTCTCTCTGTGATTTTGTCCTATTCTATCATTTGGGACATATTATTCTGTCTTCTAATTTTTTTTTTTCCTAACACTCTGTGTTTGTTTCTATGTATCAGGAAAGAGCTACATCTTCTGCTCTTGAAAGTAGTGGCCTATTAAGAAGAGGTCCTGTAGAGCCCTGCAGTATAATGTCCCCTGTTCACTGGAAACTTCTGCTTCAGGGATGTCTCTTATGTGTGTGTGTATCTGTGTGTGTGTGTGTGTGTGTGTGCGTGTGCGTGTGTGTGCGTGTGCGCACGCGCACATGCGTGCTGCACATTGTGGCTGAGCTGCTTTTGCCTTCAGTTCCTTCATCTGTACTGGCTCTCTTTACCTGTTGTGGGCTGCATTTGGTCCCTCTGTTGTTAGTGGGCCAGTCTGGGGCTGCCTTGGACTTGAGTTGAGTCAGACCTGGAATTTGCCAGTAGAACCAAACTCCAAACTTCTGGGTGCTTTTCCTGTGTTTTGCCCTGAGAAACTTTCATTGGTGGGAAGGATTGATGTCAGACTAGATATCTGCCCTCAGTCCAGTGCAGGGGCTGCTGTCAGACTGTTGCATGTGCTTATCTTCCTCTTTCCCTGGGGCAGGAGTCACTTTGGTGTGGTCCTGGTTGGGACTGCTTGTGCCCTTCAGGGCTTGTGGCACCACTTTGGATGGGCTCTAGCCAAAGGTGTATTAGAGAGGGCAGGTCTGCAGGGTGAGGAACATGGTATTAGAAAGTTTGCATAGGTCTGCTGTGGGAGGGGACCTGGAACTGAGGTCTTGCTGGAGAAGATGAATCTGCAGGAGAATGCGGGAATTTAGGCATAGGGCATGATGTTAGCAAGTCTAGTAATGAGTTTTGGTGCCTTGCCGGTTCCTGTAGGTCTCCATGTATCTAAGCTGGGAGGGGGGTGGTGGAAAACAGGGAAGGGAACAGTGCCATCCAACTCTTTTGTTCTTGGGAGAAATCTCCCAAGTGTCCTTACCCCTCCAACACATGGTCTGAAATTAGTAAACAAATCTTGCTGCCATGTACCCCAGGTGTCTTTCAAATTCTTCTGTGCTTTATCTTCAGAGGGCTGTTTCTCTGTTTATTTAAGGGCAGGGATTCTGTTTCCTCCTCTTCCAGTCTGCCAGAGTGAAGCCCACTAATTTTTAAAGTTATAGGTGTTAGCCCTGCTGATTATCAGAACTCACAAAATTGTGCCCCACTGTGGCGCACATTTTTAAAGACAAATGTTTTGGGGATTCATCTTCCTATGCAGTCCCTTGTGCCTCAGTTGACTAGTATGAGGATCTGCTCCTCTCCCCTCTCCATACCTGCCTGTCTCTCCCTCCTGTGGACAGTGTCATGGGTCCGTTTAGCTGCAGACCAGAACTCCACCCTTCCTACCCTCATTAACGTGGTCTCTTCTCTATATTTACCTACCAGGAGTCTGTTCTGCTAGTCTTTGGGTCATTTTCTGGGTCATTTACACTGAGGTATGTGTTATAGTTGTATCATGGGACAAGATGAGCTCAGAGTCCTCCTACTCCACCATCTTCCCTGGAAGTCAGAAAAACTAAGTATATTAACAAAGAGATACTGCTTACAGATATTAAGGAAAGCAAAAAAAGGGCAAAACATGACTTATGGACATAGTAGACATAAAATGTAGAATTAGTAATTAACCTAAATGGCCTGTGTATTCTCAGAAGAACTATCAATGATCAACAGAAACCAACATAGGTTCATTAAGAATGGATACTGTCATGTTAATTTTATTTCCTATTTGATCATGTTTTCTGGACAAGCAGAAAAAAATATAGAAGAAAATGTAACTTTATTATTATTTTTGACAGCCTCTCAGATTATCTTTGTGGACAAGATAAAGAACACATGTTAGAGATAGTATATTATATGGGCTAAAATTGGCATAATCATTTGAATATTCATGCTAGAAGAATGATGGAGAGAAGTTTCTACAACATTCTGATTCTAGTCCTATTTTAATTATTTTTAAATTAATTATTGCAATGAAGATATCAGAAGCAGGGTTTATCCAATTTTATGATTGAACAGAATTCTAATTCAATGAATGAAATATTTATTAGGTACCTATTATGTTTCTGGCATTGTGCAAGGAAAAAAAAAGCTAATAGATTGCACATGAAGGCTACCAAGGAATTTCAAGTCATTATAAATTCAGTATGAGTATATGAGTGGTTAAAACCAGAAAATACAACTTGAATGTACTTGAATAGAAGTAGAACATAGGAGTAATAGAAGTAGAATTATGGGATTAGACTGAGGTTTTCTATAGTCTCTACTACTTTGTGGCTGTGTGACTGTGTACAAGTTAATTTTCCTAAGCCTCAGTTTTCCTCTTTCTAAAATGAGCTAATATTTACTTCATATTTATTTGTGAGAAATAAATGAAAGGGACCATGTAAGGTATTAAGCACCATTGGTAAAACAAGGTTGTCACTAAGTAAATATCTGCAATTATTCTTAGTTACCTCTGCAAATCAAGGGGCATATGTACTGGACCAGGGATCATGAGGTTCATGTTCCAGCCTTCGTTCTTCCTGTTGCTGACTATGACTCTTGTAACCTAACTTGAGGTGATTATTCTTAGTTCTGAGTATTTCTTTTTATTAGAACCTTGAAAAAGTAGAATCTATTCAGATAAAGGGAACTGAGTTGGCAATAAAAGTGAGATCTAGAAACCATTCCATGAAAGAAGTATTTTGAAATATGCAAATTAATTAATTAATGCCTTGCTTTGTTCCAAAAAGTTATTTTAAATTACTGACAAAAATGCATATAGTGTAATAAGATAAAAATAAAGCAGTTGAGGTAAAGAGAAAAAGTAAAATGAAACAGGGATTAAGAAATGAATCTTAGCTGCATTAAAAGATGAAGCAGGACTGGGACAGCACATAGACCTCACTAGAAATTACTTTCTTTGCTCTGACCTTTACCTCCTCACTTTCCAACTCACTTACCATAATGGCCCCACAGCTATAATCCTTTCACTTTTTGAGACATCCCATCCCTTTGTCCCACAACTTACAAACTATCAGCCTTCTCTTTTTATTTACCTATTCTCTGGCTTTTATTATGATTGCTTACCCCTTTCTCTGTTAGTCATACTCCAGACCAAATCTGAACCCTGGATAAACCACAGTAAGTGTTTGTCTTTTTCCTTAGCCTGCAAAGGAGATTTTACAACCATATTTGCCAGTCACACTTGAAATCAGTGATTGTTCACTTTACTATACTTTCTTTATTAGCTTTGTATTTCTGCTTAACTATTTTATACCTACCCACCTATTATTAAAACTTTCTCACCCTTTCTCTACTCACTGTCAGTTTGTTCACACTTGAGAATCCTAAATTCCTTATCATCCCATCACCTTATCTATAAAACTCCCTGCTCCTGAAACACCATTGGCTTCTTCTTTCAGGTAAAGATGTAGAGGTAGATTAGCTTACTGAAGTTCACTTTTTTCATGTGTGCTTTGGGTTCCATTCTTTTCTATCATCTCAAGGAATTCATGCCTACAGCTATGATTTCTTTCTAGCATATCGTAAATCTCTCTTCCTATGGGATATTTCCATCGATGTGAAACAAGCTTTAGCGAATCACATTCTTTAAAAAATCCCCTTGGATGCACAACACTTTTGATATCCAAGACTCAATGTTGGATTCTCATTTGCCACTCTCTATATGCTTTCATTAAGAGATTCTATTTAGATTTGTGCCTCTGACATTTTTATTGTAACAATTCACAAATTTATATCTCCAGCACAGATATTACCCCTGAACCTCAGTTATATGCACCCTGTTGCCTACCGGATATTTCCATTTAAATATCTCATTGCAAAATAAAATTAATTGGTCCCAACATGGATTCTCCATTCCCACTCACTGTAACACATTTTAAAACTGTCCCTATGCCAGCCTCTCAGGACATGATGCTCAAGGGTCACCCCCTTGATTCTGCTCTTTCTTTCATATTCTACTCTGTCCCATCATCAATTTCAACTGATTGCATTCTCAAATTAATTCTCTAATATGGCCACAATCTTCATGGCCACTGTACTAGTCTAAGCCACTCTGTTGTTTTCCAAAACTACCTCAAAATTTTTACTGTTTCTTTTTCTCCCACCCTTGTCCCATCTAACCTGTTTTCCATATAGTTGTTAGAATGATCTTTCATATATGCACACCAAATCTCAGCCTAAAATCCCATAATTGACTCCTATTGCTCTTAGAACAAATTAACTGTCCAGTGTACTTTTGCTCATACTGGCTTCCTTTCAATATCTGGCATACATTAAGTTCTTTTTCCCAGGGGACAAGAGACCAGACAGACACAGTATTAAATACGAGAGAGGCTGATGTCGAGAAGAAGATGAGAGCCCCGAGTAAGCGTCCTTGGGTCCTTGTTCAGTATTTATTAGGATCAGAAGGCTTACAAACATGATGGACGTGCAGAAAGAGACAATGAAATAGGGCTCATTAAGTGTGTGAAAGAAAGGGTGTTTTCAAGATGTGTGCTGTTAGGGGTTTGGGTCAATACAAAACAAAATCTCCTAGCAGATGGCTGTTTATGGCAGGCACCAGGCGCCTTGTCTGTTTATCTTAACTAGCCTAGGGGATAAGACAGATAGAGCCTGCTACCTCAGGGTCAACAAGGCACCTTGCTTCAGTTGATTAGCTCTGGGCAATTTCACCCTGCTGTGGTGGTTTGTCCTGTTTACATGTTTACCTATTCTGGAGGCTCTTATCCCAAGCCATGTTAACCCATTGTTGCAAGCTCAGGGAATTCCTAAACTTATTCCCCCCACATTCCTGCTTGATCCAAAATTCCTTTTACCTTGTTAATTCTCATACTTTCCTACCTTCAGTGTAAATTTAATCTTCTTAGAGAAGAATTTTATAAACACAGTATCTAAATCAGACCCTAACTTTTCAACTCTCCTTTTCTCTATAATGACATTTAATTAATTCCATTTATAGCATCAAAATCAGTCTCTAATTCTTTATTTGTGTTAAAAACATTTCTTAAACAAACAAACTGGTTCCTTATTTTTATTTAAGTTCTGTGAGCAGAGACCATGTCTACCCTGTTTACTGTTATTCTCCAAAAACTTAATAATATGATTGGAACTAAAACATGTTTGATGAGTGAACAGATGAGTGAATGCATTTACATGCTTTACAAGTCAGGAGAGGACAAGCTATGCTGTAGTTATAAACGACAACCACATATCAGTGGCTACCAACACAAAGGTTTATTTCTTGCTCATGTTGCTGTAATTCTTCTCAGCATGGTTTTCATTACCGGAACCTCACTGACAGAAGCTCCCACAGCAAAGGCAAGTAAGACATGGCACAAACCATGAATTATAACTGTCTCTTGAAGTTTCTGCTTGCAAGTGACATATTCACTTTCATGTACATTTCATTGGCCAAACCAAGTCAAATAGCTACTTCACAGTTCGGGTTGATACTGCATAATCATCCTGCAGGGTTGTTGACAATGGGATCAGTATCCTGGGGATAGATTGTGAATATTTTAAATAAAAATACAGTACATTGTATGTGACACTGACCATCCATTGACAGTGCTTGCCCACAAAACTGAGTTAACTGAGTTAAGATTTGGCCAGAAAGGTGGCTTGTGTTATATTATCACAGGATAGGAGAGTGGCAGCTTGTGTGCTATATATTTGTAATCCCCAACATATACGTAATGTTATTGTCAATAATTGAAGAACTGTCATGTGGATGAGAGACTGAACTGAGATAGCAGGAGAATCGAATACTTAATGAGAAGAATATTTAGTTGAGCATAGTTTATTCAGGTAGGGTAAAAACATTCTATATTTTATATCTTTTAAAAATGATATAATCTGCTTTGTTAAAAAAAAAAAGGTGAGCTTTCTTTTTTTTTTTAAATCATCAAATGTAGTCACTGTATAGTATGAAGTAACTCCATATCTTCTTTTAAGTTCAAGAATCTGAGTTCATTATCTGATATAAGGAATACCGGATGCTTTCTGTGAGGCCTTAATTCTAGTTTGGCCTTGTAGTAATGGGCCCCAGTTATGTCATCCACAAAGAGAAGATATTGGGTCCTCTAATACTCAAGGGTCTTTAATGCTCTAACATTTGAAAATTTTCTTCTATATCAAGTATCTGTTAAATGTCTACTCTCTACAAAATAATTGTGCTGGATACTAATAGCACCTAATAGGTTCTAAATGCTATGAATACGGATTCTACCTTGAAGAGCAAGCAACTTAGGGCAGAAGATAAGAATATACATGAGTTATGAGAAAGTATGTGCTGAGAACACCAAAACTGATACAGTGAAGTTCTGATGAGGAAGCAACTAGAGATGGCACAAAGAAAGATCTTTGAAAAATGGGTAAAATTTAATTAGACCAAGAAGGAAGAAAGAGAGGACAAAAAGAATATTCTAGAAATTATATGACTTTAAACTCTTGGTTCAAGAGGGTTGACTAAATACATGTTTTTACTTGACTCCAAACTGTACTAAAAGACTACAAAGGTATTAGACACAGATTAAACTTATAATTCTGGAAAATAGAAGGAAAGGCCATTAGGATAAAGTAATTTAAAGGTTTCTTTGGAAAAATAAAAGTAGTTGGAATATGATTGAGAAATCTGATCAGAGAGAAATGTCATCAGAACATTTGTGGGAAAGTATGATAGCAGTTACAGCCACTCTACTCTTTAACTTTGACTTCTTATATTCTCCATCTCTTTGTGGAAGTTCTCGCTGTATTCATACATTCTGCTCATGAGTTCAGTGAACATCTTTGGACTCCTTATCTCCATTTCATTGAAGTTTCTCCCCCCCCCCCACCCCACCTGAAATTTTATAGTTTTCTTTTGCTTGGAATATATCCCTCTGTTTCTATACTTTGCCTGACTTTTTTGTATAGGTTTCTGTGCATTAACTACTTCTCCTAGTTTTGAAGGACTGGCCTCATGTAGGATAGGAACCTTATCTTTCAACCTGCCCTAGATCTTATCTGTTCTTCAAACCTCTGTGATTGTCCAAGTGGACTTTTTTTCCCCTCTTTTCTTTTCTTTTCTTTTCTTTTCTTTTCTTTTCTTTTCTTTTCTTTCTTTCTTTCTTTCTTTCTTTCTTTCTTTCTTTCTTTCTTTCTTTCTTTCTTCTTTTTCTTTCTTCAATGGCAGCATGTCAAGGCCTGCCAGTGTCCTTATGGGGAGGATCTCAATCAGCACCTAGATCCAGGCTGATTGGAAGACCCTTAGGTAACACATTTTAAAATATGCATACATAATATAAAATATTATTATATTATTAATATAATATAAATATATATAAAATATTATAAATATATATAAAATATTATATAAATAATATAAAATATTATTATATTATTATAATTTAAAATATGCATACATAATATATACAGTCTTATGGAATCACAAGCATAAACTTCGCTGGCCACCAGTGCCAGGTGATCTAGAGTTGTGTCACAAAACTCAGGACTCCAGGTGAGTTTATAAATAGTTCTCTGGGAGATACTGATGGGCTGTGGTGAGGCAGAGGGAGAGCACGAAGATGGTCTCTCGGCATATGTTCCCTGAGAGCATCTCGTAGCCTCTAGATGTGGGAGAAACCTGAAGCCTGCCCTCCTCTCAGGAGGAAGCTCCAGGGCAAGCAAATAGGCCTCTTTCACAGAAAAAACTGAAGGCACGTTTTAGTCGGCTCTCTGTGTAGTGCCCGGGGGGTGGTAGTCTGCCAAGAACTGTTTCCAATAGTTATAGACATGTAGGACCTGGCAACACAAGCCACCTGGTCACCAGGACTGGGGCACCAGAGGTGAAAACTAGGGCCCCAGATACATGTAAAAGCTCCCCTCTGAGACAGCACTCTAGAGTACAGGAGTAGGGTGTGGAGACCGCTGCCACCAGCTGGAATGAGGCAGAGAGTGTGGAGACGACACTTGCCAGGAAAGAAGGAAAAACAAACAAACAAAAATAAGAAGAAAGAAAAAAATCCTAGAGATGAAAAAACAAAACAAAAACAGAAAAAAAAGATGGTGTCCACAGGCTGGAACAAGGCAGAACAAGAGCACAAAGATGGTGCTCTCTAATCGCCATCCCCACACAGCACACCAGCAGGCCCCCATTTGTGAGTTAAATCAGATGCCTGCCCCTCAGGCTGACACTCTAAGAGAAAGGAACAAACCTCTCCTGCACAAAGTTCGGGTGCCCCACCGTTGCTTCTTCTGCTCTGGGCCTCAGGACAGGGGAGTCCAAGCCTGAAAGCTTCTTAAGAGTAGTTTTTCAGGGGCACCTGGGTGGCTCAGTCGGTTAAGCGTCCGACTTTGGCTCAGGTCATGATCTCGCAGTCTGTGAGTTCGAGCCCCATGTCGGGCTCTGTGCTGACAGCTCGGAGCCTGGAGCCTGTCTCAGATTCTGTATCTCCCTCTCTCTCTGACCCTCCCCGCTTCATGCTCTGTCTCTCTCTGTCCCAAAATTAAATAAATGTTAAAAAAAAACAAAAACAGATTTTCAGATTGCTACAGCCCCGTGAGTCTCTTGGGCACAAGTCCTGATGGTTTTCAAAACCAGGTATTTTGGGGATTTGTCAGTCGGGTGCAGATGTTAAAAGTTGGGGGTGACCAGTTTGGGTTTCAAAGCCTTTGCTCCTCAGGGAGAAGCTGCTGGTTTTGAGATCATTCCTGACTGGGTTGCTCCCCAGGGGTTGGGTTTATAGCAAGATTGTGTCCCGGCCTCTCCTACCTGCTATGATGTGGGTCTTCCCCTGATATCCTCATGCTCAGGAGTCATTCATTCCATGTTTGTGGGAGGAGGTGAGTCCAGGATCCTCTTAGTTCTCCATCTTGAAGGTGGACCCATTCTTCTCATAACAAAGTTAAGCAGAAGGACTGCCTAGAGACTCCCTCCCAGCATATAGAACAGCTGCCTGCTGTTATATTTACATGTAAAAAATGTTAAAAATCTGTCAGCTTAAAGTAGTTGTCAGAAGGTATTCCACCAATAGTAATATCAAAAGAGAATTATGATTCTGGATGATTTTGAAAGAAATGAAAAGATTTTGATAGATTTTCTAAACCTTTTGATAGAAGGTATGCATTTGAATATATATTTTAAGATCCATAAGCAACTCAAAGGAAGGGACATTAGGATGTGTAAATTTCAAATTAGATGGGAAGAAACAAATAAAAATTACAATAATAAAACTACATTATATCATCGAAAGAGAGAAACTCAAGTTCAGTAAATATATAGGTGAATAAACCTATCATTTCTTTACCGGGTCTATAGCTGAAATAAAAGATATAAAAATGGTTGAGACTCACAGATTGTCAAAGATATATGTACTAAGCTCAAATAAATTGACAACAGTGTGGGTTTTAATAGGCAGAACAACACCTATGGCAAAAAGTCTTATATGGGAAAACATGCTTAGAATTATATAACACCTACCCACAGAGAGAGACAGAGACTGAGAGAGACAGAGAGATCAAAATAACAAATTTAATAGCATAGGTGATTCTGCCCAATTTGTCATCAGTGAACATATTTTCAAAATGAGCCCAGATGAGAGACTTATTTAGTTTCAGTTCTCCACTGCTTCTCACACTGTATGTGACTGGAGTAAATATTTTCTATTATTTAAATATACACTTAAAAAAATAGGAAATAGAAGGGGGCCTCTAAATGCAAACGAATGACTTCATTCTGTGATGATCAGATGTGTTAATCTATTTTAATAGAATTGTGTATGTAATGAGACTGGAACATTTTTAAAGGATTTTCAAACAATACTGACTCATGCTAGTGTATGTTACATACTAACTGTATACTCTAAAGCTGTGTAAGATACCATATTACTATTTGTGTTTATGTGCACTTTTGAACCCAATACTGGAACACACTTTCTTCTCCAATATCCTGCAACATTAAAAAACAAAAACAAAAAAACTGATAATGGAAAAATAATGGTCACAAGGGAAAACTGGCTAACTGTCTATATCATAAATCACTTTAGCTACATTTTCTGTTGATGATGCAAACAGATAAATATCAAATTAATAATGAAGGGAAAATGCAACCTTGACTCTGAAAATATGCACACAGGAGTTTAAGTAATGTCCTTCTAAGCAATGAGTAAGTGAAAGAGAAAATTATAGCAGACATTAGAGATTGTTTAAAAATGAATTATAGTGTATAAATTTCAAAATCTATAGGAAATGATATTTAGAGAAAAATATATTACTTCAGTGTATTTCAGATAATAGAAAAATGCAAATAAATGAAATGGGTTTCAAGTTTGTAAAGACAAAATTAAACCAGCGAGTGAAAACACTTGATGGTGAAAACTTTGTTGGCAGATGCTGAAGGATGGCTGGTGATTAAAAATGTGCTTCTTATGTTCTAAGCATAGAAACACACAAACAAACAAACAAAAAAAACAGTGTGTCTGTGGCATAGAAATCAAGGAGGAAGGAAAGTGGTGAGACATGAGGTTGGGGACCAATCATGTATAGCATATTTTAGACTAGATACCACCAAGTTTGGACTTATTCTCAACCGCTGGGAGCCTGGTGGGTTTTAAGTAGTAAAATACTGTAATTTATTTACTCCTATATGAAGATCAGGTAATTCGAGGCACATAGATCATTTAGGAAGCAATTGCAGTAGAACAGAAGACAACCGTTGGGGGTTGGGAATAATGAGTCCACAGAGGAAGAGAAAGAGGGAGATAGACTCAACGTGCATTTTGGAGATAAAGCCAAGAGTAATTGGTGATAGGTTGGATGAGAAATAAGGGGTCAGAAAGGAGAAATCAAGTATGATTGATTTGGGGAAAGTTTTTGGAAGGGCAGACCCTTTTGGTCTTGATATATTTATGATACCTAATAAAGGTATCATAAAGAAGTTGAGGTGTCAAGTAGATTTTGAAAACATGAGTCTGGACTATAGTGGAGAGATATGGATGAGAAATATACGAAGTCATGGTAGATATTTAAAGCATGTTGAGGAATGAATGGATTTGTGGACACCTTTATGATGATCACAGATCAGGTAAAGTACTATATAACTACTAGAAAAACAGCTTGAAGTACATAGTCTATTACTTCTTGGTGTGTCATGTGATAACTGGTCTTTCAAAGGTGTTGATATTTAGGACTCCTCTACTCTTGGGATTCTTTCTGAGGAAGTTACACTTACTAGAAGCCAGGGTCAAATGGGAAATGAAGCCCTGCTATATCAATAGTTGGGCAAACACTTAACAACTTCTGAGTTAGAGCTGTGATAAAAGCTAATTAGAGAACACTGCTTAATCCAGGAGAACCAAACAAAACTTGTTTCAATTCTCTTTCCTTGATTCTGAAATGGGTGTGTTTGGTCCAGACCCCCTGCAATTATACAGAAGAAAGGTGCAGCTGTGGAAGATGTCAAACCAGAACAGTTGTCTGGATAGAAAATCTGCCTAGATACAATCTGAAAACATGTGGCTCATACTTCTAAGTCTTTGGTAGTAAAACATGCCTCCAAAGAATATCTCAGGCATTGGCCACTGAAGATTAGCAATGACTTCTGCCTTGGGGAGCAACCAATAAAGGATATAAGCAGAGGTTTGGAAAGGAGAGGAAATGAGCATAATGAGACCCCTTATCTTTCAGGTAAAATCTTTGAAAAATGTATTTTTCTGGTTCCATAATAAAAAAGAAGAAAGAGAATCAAAGAAATTAAAACACAACCAATTCCAAATAAAATGCTAGGAAATGGATTTTAAAGCAATGTATAATTAACCTGTCAAATGCTTTACCTCACACATTATTCAAGCAAACAGCTTACACATATTCCATCGACAACGGGATGTAAACTGTTTTGTTGAAAAGGACGACTTGTAACTGTACTTTTAATGTTCTACCTCTATTATGTTTTTGTTGTGACAAATCCTCGATATATACAAAATATGAATAGCATTTGAAGTTCATTAGCATAGATGAAATTACAAGGATTATCAATCCCTGTTCTTTATGACATATGCTTGTTATTATCTTTTATGAAGATAAAACTACCCTTCATGCTAAAAGTGATAAAGAAAATTCTATAGAACATTGGTTTTGGGAGGGAGAAGGAGTGCAGAAGGGTGAGCAATAGGGAACATTTTTCTAACCAACGAGACATTTGTGATTCTCAATTTTGAGAATCTTAAATGATATTTCAAAATAAAATACAAAGTGCAAATCAACTGACATAAATCTTTTCAGGGAAAAAAGGTAGGTATTGAATAGGATCTTACATACACAAATATCCTTACACAAATAATTTTCTTAATATAGTGCATGTGTCTCTTTACGATCTGCCTGTTATTTTGGTCTCAATTCATTTTTCCTTAAACGCTTTATGTTCCAGCCAAAGTATACTACACAGAAGCCTTCCCAATCCAGCCACTCTGCCTATGTTATTTTTAAAATATATCTCCTAAGAATACCTTGTAGAGGCTTAGTATGCCATCCTTGCCCCCCTTACCACCTACACACTTCATTTTATTTGGCTCCGTCTTGTTTATTCACGAAATTCTGAAGCTGAGATGTCACCTCTCTTGATCTCTCCAGTCTGGGTTAAGAACCCTCCAATATATGTCCTTTGTACAGTGCTTTGCCTTCAGTTATCCTAATCATCATACTATAGAGCTACCTTGAATTTACTCATCTGTTTTCTTTACTTACCTGCTTTGGATAGGGACCATATGTTCTAGATCCTGATATTCCTGGAAACTGATGCAGTGTGGCTCACATGGATGGATGCGTAAACAAACCATGTTGTTTTTAGAAAATTGTCTTAATTAAAAGTCATTTTTTTTCCTAACCCATTCCATGTAGAAAGATGACATATAGGTATATGGTTGTAATTAAAGGAATTAGAATAAAGCACTTAAGACATAATATCTAAATTCACATATAACAAAACGTGTAAACTCTTTGGATATTTGATTTCAAATATTTACAGAAATGCTTATATTTTGATATTATTTAGACAGATGGTGAGCATACAAAATTATTAGAGTTTATTGTTTACTTAGATATGAATTTCCCTTCATATTATTTGTTTTTTTGAATCATGTGAGGAAAAATCAAAACATGCATTGAAAAATGTCCACTATTATCACCTAGATAAAATAGTCTTTTCATAGAACAGATGCAATTATCAAACAGAATTATACTCATTATTTTATGCCAATTACCATTCAACTTATGAAGCAACTCCTTTTGCTATTGATTTTATTATCCTGATGGTTTGTTTTTCCTCTCTTGGCTTCCAGAACAAGACCCATAATTACTACTCTAATTCCCACTCTCTCTTCTACAAACACACACACACAGAAACACACACCAAGAATTTCAATAAAAATTATATATTCTGTCTACCTTTGTTTGCCTCCTTATCTCTATCTTCACTTCATATGCACACCTTGCCTATTTGCTGTCTGTGTATAATGCTGTTGTCTTATACCAGGTGTGAAAATACCTGTTGCTCGTACCATTTTTGCCAACTAGTCAGGTTACCTTAGGTTAGTCATTTGACCCTCTGAATCTCAATATTTCCATTTGTAAAATAGGAATGATAATTACATTTCTACGGTCCTACCATTTGAGGACCTAATTATATAAATTCTGTTACATAAATATTCTTTTTAACAACATTGATTACTGCCTGTTGATGTGTTTTCAACAACTGTGTGAATTATTAGCTAAAAGAGACAGTGTCGTCACAAATCAGCTTCTTTGTTGATACTGGTTAGTTTGGGGCAAAAATGAGATGGCAAGAGTGTATTTCTGAGTCTTTCCTGCCTTTTATATATTTCCTTTCTTCTATTTCTCTTAAATATGAGGAAAAATTTTATTGCTTTTTCCTCTAACATCTGAATCAAGTTCAAAACATGGGTTCTTCAGCTATCTACCTGCTTTCCTTTTTTTTTTTTTTTATTTGTAATAAGTGTTCAAGAAAAAAATACTTGAAATGCCACCAAGCTTTATTTCCCAAATGATTATATGATTATTCCATATCCTCTGTTGTTTTTCTTACATAGATACACATATAAAAATTAATTAAAGCAGTTTTTTACGTTGGTCTATTAAAAGTTACCAAACCTAGGAAAGAATGTTAGCCAAGTTAAAGCTTCCAATTTGTTCTTCATCTGATTACTAGATAATTCAAAGTGACTTTTGTTTTTTGTTTTTTTGTGTTTTTTGTATGCAGTGAGCACATTAGAAAAAAAAAGAGTTGGAAATTATGTAAATAGATGTTTTGGCAAAGATGAAATGTTTAATGGCACACTTATCCAGATAATTATAATAATTCTCCAATCCGCTTTTTATGGGTAGATATAGTCTCGGGCAAATGTGCATGAAACAAACATTCCTAAGTTTCTCTGGAGTGCTTTGTTTTACTTATTGTTTCCCTATTTTTTTTATCTGATAAAAATAAAATTGAAATTGAAAATACGTATACAGCAGCAGCATAAAGATCCAGTGTTAAATGTCCATTGGACTTACCTGGACTTAACGAAGGAAGTGCTCACTTACAGCCCATGAACCTACTAGGGGCATCAAGTATTCCTAAATCAACTAGAGATCATGGGGCTAAAGTAGAAGCTTTCATTTCTAGGCTGTCTGAACCTGCAGTTTCTTGGGACACATTTAAAAAATGATTCTGAAGTGATTAAATTGTACTTTCAAGAATATAGAAATGCAGTTTGTGTACTCATCCTCTCAAAATAAGCACTGTTTGGTCAGGCCTGAGAGAGTTTGGCTTCTTTCTCTACCTATGCCTAATGCTAACCAATTAATTATTTGGGCTTCAACTATGTTCTCATTATATGAATGCAGAATCCTTGAGTGAATTTAGTTTTATTTAATTTTTTTTTTTATCAATAATGTCAGGAAAATTTCTAACGAGTCCTTTTCCAGTCACACAAATAGTAGCACACAGATCAATAAGCATCATGCAATTTGAATATTGAATTCGCCCTTTGAAATGGCCTTAGAAAGTTAGCTCATTGATGTGGGAAAGCTTTAATTGCAGTTGCCATTAGATGAACACAAAATCCAAATGTCAAAAGCTCCTTTGCAATTGGGAGAGCAATGAAGTTAAAATAGCCATGGTCATCAAAGTGCTGAGTTCAGGAAATTCCAGGAAATCACAAGAGTCTTTTGAAAAGCTAAGAGCAGTTGGGTCAACATTAGCATACATTGTGTGAATAAAGGGCTGCTTTTATTCACTGTTATGTTCCATTTTTTTAAAAAATGTAAAGATATATTTCAATTAAAGTGCCAAGATGATAATGCTTAAGAACATTTGAATGGCTCCTCTAATATGCAAGATTAAAATCAGTTAACAGAGCTAAGTGGGCAGTTTAAGAGTCTAGATTTGAGGCTAGGATGTCAGGGGTGAGGCTATCAAATACATACATAAATCATGAACTTCTGTGTCTGCAGGTTTCATAGCACCGCGGAGCTTAAATCTGTGATAAAAAATGAGCAAAGGAATAATGGCATAATTTAAATTGCTGAGGAGTATAATTTTGCATTCAGGTGGTTAGACTGGAGGGGTGGAGATGGTGGAAGTGGTACAAGTGGGGGATAAAAGTTTGACCTGAACTTCTAAAAGTGATTGTCGCTCAGAAGATACGTAAATTACTTTTTCTTATAATCGCTCTTCACGTAGTGGAAGCTCAGTAAATATTAGTGAAATGATTTACACTAATAATATAGAGAGAGGGAAAAAATCTTATCCTTCTACCCTTTAGGTACTTGGTTGGGGATCCTGTTACAACAGGTAGATTAAAAACAAAAGGTTATGAATATGTATCTCTCATATACACATGGGAGAAACAGGGATCAGTAAACTCCCAAGAGCTGGTTAGAGCTTGAGCTTAAGTGCCATCTTCAGCTAAAACAAAGACAAGTATGGAGGAGGAAAGTTATGGGTACGTTACCAGAAATAGTACAGTAAACAGAGGTAAGTTTTATTTTACAGATTTAAGTCTGTACCTTCCACATTGATGAGTAGCTTGTGTTTTACAGTCCTCCTTCTCTTCCTGGTACAGAGAGGATGACATGTGTACAATTGGAGAATTCCTTTATAAATGCAAATTTCCTTTGCAGATGGGTAACACTATTTCCAAAGCTTTTCCTGTGCCTGTTTTTCAGAATAATCAGATCAAAATGGTTCTTATGCCGAAGAGGCATATTTTGCAGGGGCATATTCTGGTCTCCTACAGTTATACAATCACAACAACTAATGCTAGTAAGATTTATTGCATATTACGATATATGAGGCTTTATTTTAAATGCCTCTTCTGTGACAACCCATGTAATCTTCACAAAACGATACAAAGCAGATTTATTACTGTTCACATTTTAGAGATGAAGAATTTAGGGAATGTAAGATACACAGCTACAAAGTAATAGAGGTCTGTGTAGTTCTACAGCTCATCCTCTTAGGCATTGTTCTCTGAGTTCCGACTGTAAAATTTAAAGTCGTTTTGTTTATTTATTTTATATTCACGACTCCAAATAGAGTTCCTGAAGTTAAATGTTCTAAGTTTCAGATCTGAACCATTAAGCATCTTTGTTTTCTATCAACAGCTTTAATTTCAAGTATTTTGAGTGCTTTTGTTGCAATGATATAATACCAAGTATTGTATGGAATTATTGAATTACTATATTGTAACCTGAATCTCATATTATACTGTATGTTAACCAACTGGAATTCAAGTAAAAACTTAAAAAAAAACATACAAACCAAAAATGGAATTTTAACTTCACTTAATCTTTATAGTTGTCAGCTACAACTGGGTAGGTTTTATTATTTATTTATTTATTTAAAAATTTACCACATTAACTAGTATAATTTTTCCTCTTCAGTGACCCCTTAGAAAATTTAAGGACAGCTTCACCTTCTCTTTAATGAATCTGATTGGTAAATTCAAGGAGGAAACTTATGTATTGCTTCTTTCACATAGAGCAAGAAAGAGAAAAAAAGATGGACATGTGTCCTAAACAACAAAGCAACACAGGCACAAGCTATGTATGTTTGGTAAACAAAACAGAGACATAATGATGAGGTTTTTTTTTGGAGGGGTGACAGTGGGGCTTGTGGGGTATGGAACTGACGACCAAGAAAGAATCCTTAAAAACATCTTCGGTGCAAAAAGGTGATTTTATTGAAATGAGGGACAGGAGCTTGGGCAGGAAGAGCTGCCCCAGGACCATTGGGAGAGACTGGTTATATACTATGGGGTTGGGGGTCATAAGTCCAGGGGGAAGTTTCCAGTTAGGTTTTCATATGCTAAAAAAGACTCACAGGATACTGGAGGCCTAGCAATTGTCAAGCTAAGGTTGTTTTTCCCTCTAGCAAAGCATTAACATTAAGACAGTAGGGAGTTCCTGGACAAACATTTTACTCTGCCTGCCTCAAGTATTTGTCAATGGACTGAAAGTTACAAGGAAATTTAGTTCTATCTGCCCTTTCCTTCTGCCTTTGTTTCTCACATTGCCTTTGTTTCCCACATCACTATGGAGGGGTGGTGGAGACTTAGGTCCTGCAGGTTAACCATTTGTTTTCCTCCCTTTCCCTTGTTTTTGGGCAGCCAGGAATGCCCAAGGAATATCACACATACCTTGCCTGGGTGGCGGGGAGGGTTGCGGCCTGTCAGCTTGCCTTATGCTCCCTCATCACATAATACATTCAAATAGGAGCTAATAGCATTCAACACAAATGAAAGTATTGTCAATTTTTCTAGCAGTTAAGAGTCGCTGTGTCAAAAGACTGATAAAGTTACATACTGGTCAAGTTAGTACACAGTAATTAATACTTGGGGTCTTTATACTGAGGCTCACTGTATTTGGAGTACAACATAAAACCTTGGACATGTTACCAGCACTTAAAGTCAAGCAGCAACACTTTAGAATGCATTTAACTTCGTGTGGCTATAATTTATACTCCACATTAATTGCTAATATTTGTCATTTTACAGTTTATTGATTGGTTGTTCTTTGTTGCTTATTAAGATATGAGTTGCCAAGTATTTGCCAATATACTCAGTTGTTGAAAGTTAAAAAGAATTCCCTCAGGAAATTTCAGAAAATGTGGATCACAATTATGCAACGGGGTCTCATTATTTAAAAAGTGGGTCTGTGATTTCTAATGACTTTACTCTCTTGTGTTATTTTTGTTAGGGTTTTCATATGACGTGCCTTACCATTGTATGTGAATTCAATAACTAACTTAATCTTTCTGTTATTTCTCACTCTTAGTTTTTCTTCATTATTTAATTTGGCTATTTTCTGGTGGATAATAAGTCAGTGCTGTTCCCTTCAGTAAGCATTTATTAAGGGTCCATCATTTATATGGCATTGTGTGTCAGATTACTACTTTAATTTTTATATATTTTTAAAATGTTTGTTTATTTTAAGAGAGAGGGAGAGAGTGTGCACACATGAGCAGGGGAGGGGCAGAGAGAGAGGGAGAGAGAGAGAATCCCAAGCAGCCTCCACGCTGTCAGTGTGGAGCTGTAGAGTCAGACAGTGCTGTCAGCAGGGGTCTGATGTGGGGCTCAATACCACGCATTGTAAGATCATGACTTGAGTAGAAAGCAGGAGTTGGACACTGAGCTGACTGAGCCGTCGAGGAGCTCCAATTTTTTTTTAATCAAACTTACAGCTCTAGGCATTGGTTCGTTCTAAATTCTTTAACAATATTGTCAAATACTACTTATTTCTTTAGCTATCTCATCAAATTAAATAAAGTATTTCTATTTGTATGTACCAGAAATCCTTCTTTTAGCAATGATTCTGAATTAGTAATCATATGGTGATAAGACTGTGCATACTCTAATACTTCTTACCTCTTCATTTTTAACCATCTAAAAGGATAGTCCCAATATGCACAGTGTACTCAGATTTGAATATATTCCTTTCCATGAAAGATCATCAGTATTAATCCTAGTATAGTGTACATCTCTGTTTTCTTCAGTAAATACAAGAAGTCCAAATCTTCCAAGTCATTCAATATTACTAAATTTCTATTGTCATTTTTTCCCCAAGCATCCTCTAATTTGATTCAGGGTTTTAACCACTGCACATCTCAAGTCACCCAGCTTACCATGCTCTCTGAAAAGCAAAATTCCCTACTGTATAATTTGTGGGGTCCACAATAACAAAGTACCACAAACTGGGTGGCTTACACAATAGGACTTTGTATTTTTTGTTTTTTGTTGTTTTCTAATTTTGAATGCTAGAAGTCCAAGATCAAGATGTCAGGTGGGTTGGTTTCTTCTGAAGCCTTTCTTTTTGGCTCGTAGATGGCCATCTTCTCAACTATGTCTTCATATGGTCTTCTATCTATGTCTGTGTCCAAATTTTCCTTTTCTTATAAGGACACCAGCCATATTGGATTAGGGCCCACAATAATGCCCCCATTTTAACTTGATTTACCTCTTTAAAGACCCATTCTCCAAATAAAATCACATTCTGAGGTACTAGGTGTCAAAACTTCACCGTATGAATTATTGCGGTACATAACTCAGCCCATTGCCTCTTTCTAGAGTTCGTATCTAGCTTTCTCCTAATATTACTGTTTCCCTCACAGGTGTGTCTTTATTGGTTTTTAATGGTATACCTCATATACAACAGATGCTGACAGTGGTGAACCACAGAGTGTTCGTGCCTTGGGAAGTTAACAAGTTATTAAAACAACTCAGAAAGTGATAATTTCCCTGAAGAAATTAGAGTATCTGGCAAGGAGAGGGTACGTTTTTGATAGAGTTCCTAGGATGCCTTTCTGAGGTGACTTTGGACAAAGACCTGAATGATGAGGAGCTAACCTCAGAGGAAAGAAGTCAGTGGGCATAAGGACCAAGCAAGGTGTGTGTCAGGATGAGAATGAAAGTCCCTTGGTAGAATCCATTGAAGAGGAGAGAGGCAAGACCACAGATTATGATGGCTATTTTAGGTTTTGGCAGATTGTTTGGGTTTGATTCTAAGTGATGGGAAGCTACTAGATGGTTTTAAAAGAGGAAAAATCTGATTTACATTAAAAAAAATCGTATGACCTCTGTGTGGAAAAGAAACTATAAGGAAACACTAACGATTATAGGAGGACCAATGAGAAGACTATTATGGCAGTTCAGGGAAAGAAGACAGTGGTTTTGTTCTGAAGTAGTAATGTTTAAGTGACAGAACAAGAGCTTTTTTTGGGGGGGATTGATAAGATTGAAGGGGGAGAGGAAATGAGATAGGGAGTGCATGGAGTTTGGGGAGGCATATGTGCTCACTGAGATCTCAGGTATGAGTTCCCTCATGGAAACCTATAGGAGGAAAAGGTCCGATTTGCATTTTAAGAATCAGGGGCAGGAGCAGATGTCTATGTGATGGAATACAGTGGGCACTCCTGACTGTATCCCCAGGGTAGATTTCATATGAATCATACTAATGTGAGCCCAAAATAAATACTTTCTTATTGATCCTTCGGGATTCCACATGGGGAGGTATTTTTTGATACACATTATACACTCTGATGTCAAAGACCAGTGTGTTACTTTTGTGGAGCATTTATCTGAATTGTTGAAATGGCAAATAGTGGAACTCTAGTCACTGTCATATTTTAGTCATGACATGAATGATACATGTTCCTTTGTGGGTTCTGTCAGGCCTTTGGAAACCTGATTGAAATAAGTGAACTCATGTAGTCTTACTACAAATTGGACAGGAATAAAGCAATGTTTAGTTAAATTCCCCATACGTGGTCTCTGGGGTAATAAAGAGCATCAATTAGAAGTCAAATGGCACAGGTCAGTCTCTGATTAGTCCCAATTGTTAGGCTTCTGATGGGGAAAAGGTGCTTTGGAATTAAATTTATATAGCTTTGACTTACCTGATTTCCCAGCATTGCAGAATTGGAGGGAAGATTGCCGGGGAGGTTATAAACTAGGAATCACAGGTTCTTTCTCCATTAACAAGGTATAAATAAACAGAATGCTGGACACTGTGTGATTTAGGGAATATTCAAGGAAGATCACTTTGACAAAGGTCAATGATTAAGAGTCCAGATAAATGAAATGCTAATGAATGACATTATTCTGGATTTTCAGGTTTATTTCTGGTCAAGGTGATATCCAAGAAATCTAGAAAAAATATTATATATTTGAATTTTCAGTCACTAAACACATAGCTGGAATCCAGATATCCTTGTGGCCTGGTAGAAAGATAGGTATTTTCAGTGTTGACTTTGAAGAGTATTACCAGACACCTATTTCTTTTTTTTTAAAAGTATATTTGTTTTTATTTTGAGAGAGACAGAAACAGCACAACTGGGGAAGGGCCAGAGAGAGGGGGAGGGAGAGAGAGAGAGACTCTCAAGCATTCTCCGCATTGCCCGTGCAGAACCCAATGCAGGGCTCGAACCCATGAAGCTGTGAGATCATGACCTGAGCCGAAACCAAGAGTCAGATGCTCAACTCACTGAGCCACCCAGGTGCCCCAGACACCTATTTCTAAGGAAAAGAAGACAGCCTTTATTTGTCATGGGTTAAAAGATTTTATTTTATTATGATTTTTTTTTTTCAGTTTGAAAGTAGTTTCATTAGCATCTCCAAAAACCTTGCTACCTTTCAGAGAAGTTGATGGAAAAGTAGTTAGGAATAAGAACTGTTGGTAGATGTGTGTGGTTGATATAATCATTTTTGGAAACAATTTATAAGAACATGAGAAATGATTCTTTAAAGTTTTAGCTGGCAATGAGAAAACAGTGTGGAGCCTCCTTGCTAACTGTTGATTATAATGTATTCCTAGATATACAGGCCTCTAGAGCACGAGATGGGTAGCAGTTTCAATGAGCAGACTCCTAAATTGTGAAACAACTAGCAAATGTTTTTGAATTTAATTTGCTGACTCCAACAAACATGGATACCAGCTTGGAAGGAATGGGGGCAGAATGATATCAGGAGGATGGTGGTGAAAAAGAAACTGAATTTGCAACAGTCACAGACAAGTTGACAGTGAGCTGGGGTATACTACTCATCTAACTAGTGCTCAATTGTGCCATCCCAGACATATTTAAGGACTCTGTGGACAGAATATCATTTAAGTTTCAACCAATATGACTGTCCTGCTTATGATTTCCCTTACTGACCTCAGATTGGACATAACACTTGTTGGTAAATCTTGATAATTCTCATCAGCATTTTTTTCTTTCTCAGGAATGAGCAAAGAGAATATACATGCTACCACCCTGCTCTCAGTCAATGGATACCTTTCTTGTGAGGCATTAAGAGTTATCTGGAAAGGCCAAGAGGATAATAGCCTAAAAAATGATAGAAGCCCTGGCTTGTGTAACTGAAGTCCTTCAGTGGAATTCCTGTATAACCATGGTAGATTGGTGAAGAACCTACTGATTCATTTTGGAGGTGTATATATTAATGGATGAGAAGAAACATTCACTTCAGGTAAGGATATGAACCTTCTGAGATGTGGAAGAGCAGCACTGTCTGGGAAATGGCAGATATTATCACATATTAATGGGATATTGTATAAAATAGTGGTTCTCAAACTGGGGCACTTTCCCCCTCCCAAAGAGGGGGGCACTTGGCCATGCCTGAAGACATCTTTTGTGGTCCCAACTTGGATATGGATGCTACTAGCATTGCATAGGTAGAGGCCATCCTGCAACGCACAGAGTAGCCTCTCTCCACCCCCGGGAACATGTTGAGAAGTCTCAAGTTGAAGAACTGGTTATAAATATTATAATGCCATATAAATTTGCTATGAAAGTAGTTGCTTCCACTCCAAAATGTATAGTCCCATAATTAAAGGTGTGATGATGGGACAATGGGAGGGAACACATTCTGAAGCTCATGGAATATCTTTTTTTTTCTTTTCTTTTTTTTTTTTTTTTTTTTTTTTTGCCCCAAATGAGAAGAGTATTTCTGCATACCAAGGCAGGGAGAAGAAAGTACTACCTAATAAAAAGGAATGCTTAGAGGCAAGGAAGACTACATAATGCCTAGAAATCTTGTTTTAGAACTGTACACAGCCAATGTCTATGCAACATCCTAGTGGCTATGGATCATTTAACTCATTATTCTCTGCATATCTCTCTGTTAAGCATTTGACAAAATAATGAATAGCTCTTTTCTCTAGGGTTGGCCTAACTTTTAGTTATTGTCAATAAGCCATGAGGCAGAAAGCTAGCAACCAGTGGGTCTCCGGTAGTCTAGACATTGTTAATATTGTCTCCTAGACCCAAGGATTGACAGTGAAGGCAGCCAGTCATTCCTCTAGTGGATCATTTGAGGCAGTTTCAAAGGCAGATCTCTTGTTTTTTTAATGGCATCAGTGAACAAAACCTGTCACACATTTGGCCAAAAAATTCTCATATAAATTTTGCAAGCCTCACAAGTTTCACTTAATTTAATTATATGATATTCATCTTTCTAAGAAAGTTACACACAGATTTTCTGGGAGCTCTCATGAACTAGACTTAATCTTATAATTTGATGTTTACATCCTTTTTCCAAGAGATAGGAAAAAAAAAATCATTAAACATATGATATGGATTAGGGAGCCATTATCCTTCAAAGAATTTAGCCAAAGATTTCCTACACCACTCTCCTGGAATAAAAAAGCCTCTATTTTGTATTGGTTATTGTGGTGAAAGTTTTTGTGGATTTATGTTGGCTGCTTAAATTCATTCACAACAATGGAGAGGTTTTGCAATATGGCCACAGTGGGTATTGTCAGTTACCTAGAATAATAAAGGCATTGGATAGTCCATATCTTCTCTAAGAGACTGAAGATATTTATCAGAACTGTATTAAATTGAAAACAAACATTCCATCCAGAACAAAAGCCCTTAAGATGGTGTCCTCACCATGAATAGAGTCTCTCAAAATGAAGCCACCTGGTTTCTTAGCCCATTTTTGATGTGTGGTTGAGACTTCTCTATGATACAAATGATGATTGAAGCCTTGGGGATGTATGCTTTTCTAAAGAGAGTGTATGAAGGAGAGTGGGCCTAAAACAAAGCAGACCTCCTGGTAACACTGGCTGTTGAGCTTGGGAAGAAGAGAATAGCCTGAAAATAAGCTGAGAAGATCAGAAAGTCAAAAACAAGGAGACTCCAGTGTCATGAATGTCCAAGAAAGACAGTAGTTCAAGAAACTAGGAGCAGGTCACTAGTGTCAGATGCTACTTAAAGATCAAGTAAGGTAAATACTAAGTGTCCATATGATTTTGCAAAATTAATGTTAACTTTGATGAGAGAAATTTCAGTATATTGGTGAACTTCAAGTCAAACGAGGAGACAGTGTGCATATATAACTGCCAATGGAGTGTAAAGAGGAAGACAGAGAAAGGGAGTTGGTGGAGAGGAACATGGGGCCGAAGTAGAATCATTTAGTTTAGGAGATAAGTGAGTATGACAAATGTTCTTGAGGAATAACCATTAGAATTGTTGTACTGAAGACACAAACGAGAATGGAGTATTTAGTGAGAAGTTGGATAAAGGGTAGAAGTGGAGTAAACTGGGCTGACATGTTTAGTAAAAAATAAGACAGAAAACCAGGATTTCAGAAAAACTTGTATTTCAGGTAAATGATAAATAATTTTTTAGCATAAGTATGTTCCAAATATTGCTAGGGACTTATACCAAAACAATATTACCTGAAATTCAAATTTAACTGGGCATCTTGTATTTTATCTAGCAATCCTTAAAGATTCCAATCATGTGTTAAAGATTATATTAAGAGTCGTATTTTCTATTGTGACAAGATGTGAATTAAATTTAGGTTTCACAGCAGGAAATTATTACAGGATTCCTTCTAGAAACTTCTGTTTCCTCTGTGTAGTGAGAAACAGGCCATTGGTTGGGAGAGAGGCATGGTGGCAGCATCATAGATTTAGGGAAATGTAGAAGGTTTGAATAAAAGGAGAAGAAATTAATTAGGAAAACACAGAATTGTTCCCGGGCACATTGAGAGCTTAATTGACATCAGAGACCTTGAATTGATAGAGGTACCAATCCACTCAGGTGAGTGCCACTAATCTGCTGAGGAGGTTCAATTGGCAAATGGAGTTGCCAATACTGAGAAGAAGGTGATGGAAGTGCTGGAGCATTTAATCTAAGCAAGAGGCAGTGAGGACGGTTAAGGGAGTGGAGAGAGGAAGGAGAGGGGTCAAAGGAAGGAATATGACCTACAGATGAAAAGGAAGCAAAGTAAGGAAGAGTCGCCAAATGAGTGAGTGAAATGGAGGCTGTGACTTGCTACTGGAATGTTTGAATTTAGTATCTCATGGGTGTGGATGTTCTGGGTAATGATAAATTCCCATTGGGATGATGAAAAAGGAAACCAAAGAGGAGGGGAGGTGAAACTTACTGGAGATGAAAGGCAAAAAATCTAGGGGCATTAAGGAATAATAAAAAAAAAAAAAAGGTGGTAAAAAGTGCCTCGAAGGGACTTTGGTGTGGGTGAAATTTTCAATGCATTCATTAGGCACCATTAGCTGCTGTAACAGAAAAACATCTGTAATGTTGTGACTTAAAATAAAAATGATTTACTGTATACTCATGTAACAGTCCCAGTCGTCAGTTTTCCTGACTGGCATTCCTCCAAGAAATAGTTTAGGTACCTGGGTTCCTTTCACCAATGGCTCTATAACCATCTTTTTTTTTTTTTTTTTTAATGTTTATTTATTTATTTTGAGAGAGAGAGAGAGAGCATGCATCCACACCAGTGGTGGAGGGGCAGAGAGAGAGGGGGAGAGAATCCTGAGCAGATTCCTCACTGTCAGCACAGAGCCGTGATGGGCCTGATCTCAAGAACTGTCCCAGATTGTGACCTGAGCCAAAATCAAGAGCTGGTCACTTAACCAACTGAGCCACCCAGGTGCCCCTCTATTACCATCTCATCAGATGGTCCCCAAGACTTCTCTGGAGTGGTGTTCATTGTAGTCATAGGAAAGGGAATGATTCTTTGGAAGATTGAAAATAGAACGTTTTTAATGGTTCAGGACTGAGAGCAGCGCTCAACAGTTCCTGCCTGCACTAGAATGCAGCCAGATGGTCACACCTAGCCACAAGGACCGTGAGGACATGTGGCCAAGATGAAAAGAAAAGAGTTTTTGATAAAAAGACTAGCCTCCTCTACAAACAACTTCCACTTGTGTTTTAGGGCTGGTTGTATCTTTAGGGAGATAGTATTTTTACTAAGGAAAGATGTTAGAACTTTCAATGAAACCAGGGGTCTGAGTGGAAAGCTCAAGGAGGGAGAAGCACTGTGAGGCAAATTTAGGAGAGAAGACACACGGATTAGATGGGACAACAATATGGGATGGTACAGATACTTGAAGGTATTTACATTCTGCTTGGGGATGAGAATAATCTGGATGTGAAGTCTGATTTGCTCACAAAGGTTTTCAAAGGAGTTAGTCTCTGTTCTCATTAACTTAGGCATTGTTTCTAGGAATTGAGAACACCCTGGGCAGAGAAGTTTTGGGTTAGGAGCCTGACTCTGACCTATAAGGTACCGTGGCATGGGATCTCAAGTTTAAAGACCTGGGCTCTGTGCCTTTGAAATGCTTGGCCCTTTTTCTACCATATAGCCATTATTTTAAGTCTTTTAAATACATTAAAATAGTAATGTATTCTGCTGCACTCTATTACATTAAATGCAATTTTATATGATGGCTTACTGTGGTGTTCTTCTTTCCCAGTATATATATCTTTAGAAGCCTCAGATTATATAGGTGTATCATTTAAAGTTGATTAAATGTGTTATTTGTGGCGACTTCTATAAAAATGGACATCCGGCCCTCTCAGGGTTAGAAATGTAACTTCCTATTATAATTTTGTTCAAATGAGAAAATAAAGTGTAAGTATCATTACTTCAAATTACAATTACTTTTCTAGGAATTTAATCTGCAATAAATTTGAACACTATCTTTAGAGGATAATACTATTAAAAAGAAGGCTAAAATTTAACTCAGTATAAGACAAATTATGATTAGTACTTGTGTTCTTACTTGAATAAAAGAAGACTTTTTCAAGAATTTTTTGGGGGGTGTGGGGTAGAGAGCCTTCAAAGACCCATGTAGTATATCTAGTACATTTTGAAATTAAATCACACCACAATATTTTTGAGAAATTAAAGCATGCATACAATTTCTCATCAGCCATTTAGCCGTTACTGTGCATATGATGCTGTCCATATATGAAGTTCTTAGTTAGAGCTTTTTATCATCTAGTTTTGGAGAACAAAGAAATAGAGAACAAAAGCCAACCATTAAGGACAAATTGAAAACAACAAAAAAAATAAAGTTAACCCATGTGACATAGGCAGCCACCTCCTAAATTTTGGATGAATAATGACTCAAAATTCATTCCCCCAACTATATATTTTCATCTTTATCCATTTGCTCCTCTCAATCCCTTCTCAAAATTCTATATGTTAATTTTGCCAACTAACATGTAATTGACCTAAGTAGATTTCTGTCTGGCTTTGGATTTTCCATTCTTTGTAGTAGCTGATATTCCTAATCTACATATTACCTTCTCCACATATTATAATTCCATAAATAGTTTTAAAGAATGTAAAGGAGATAGGCAGAAAAGTGACACTTATGTCTCCAATAAGATCTATACCTCAATTAACCCCACAGATATTTTTTTAAATGTCATTTTAAAAGGACTAATAGAATGGAAGCTGAAAGGAAAAAGAGAGATTACATACAGTGCAAGGATAGTTAAATATTGAGTCACTCATACATTAAAAGAGTAAAATGAATACTATTCTTACAAGACACAGATAGGTAGAAGAGATCAATCTTAAAAAAAATGGAACAAGCTGAGACTGATCCTCTGTCTGCCTCTGTTCAATTGACTTTAAACCTGTACAAATCAGAATAATTAGAAGAAGCTAAGAAGCTAAAGCCTCTTCTTAGTTGGCTTGCGGTACACACAATATTGTCAGAGAATCACATAAACAGCTGAGGAAGCACATCTACTGTGTTGGAAGGCCAGAAGAATCAGAGCTGTCTGGGAACAATAAATCACTAAGCAGAGCTAAGGCAGCAAGACATAGCAGAATGATGCAGGGTGTCATTTACACTGAAACGCCAATACTGGGGTGGGAGAGCATTTAAAACAACGGATAAATAAACAAACTTAAATCTAAGACATCCTGAGGAAAACTTGGGGTACCATGAATTGAGTGATAAAGGAATATACAGATGGAAGCGGTAATTTCTATTTCCATAAATGTATAAGTGGCACATGGATAGAGTTTTGCTTTTAAATATTTAAAAAAAAATAATGTTCATTTACTTTTGAAGGAGAGAGAGAGAGCGTGAACGGGAAAGGGTCAGAGATAGAGGGAGACACAGAATCCAAAACAGGCTCCAGGCTCTGAGCTGCTCTGAGCTGTCAGCACAGAGCCTGACGCGGGGCTCGAATTCACGAATTGCGAGATCATGACCTGAGCTGAAGTCAGTCACTTAACTGACTGAGCCACCCAGGCGCTCCAAAATATTTTCAAACAAGCCTTATACATTTTTTTTCATCCAAGTGCTGTTAATGTAGATGAGAAAGAACCTTCTAGGAGAAAAAAAAGTAGAATCATAAATAGCCCACCCCTAGAAAGGTTTTTGAAAGCTTGTGCTTCATCTTTTCAGTTCATGTGAAGCATTGAGGACACTTTTAGAATCTTTTTCACAAAGGCAAAAGTTGCCAAATGGTAACAGATAGCTTTTGGGGAAGGGCCTGAACAAAGAGCAAGAAGAGGTGGGTTTTGTTTTGCTTCTACTATTAACAGAAGATTTACCTTGATAAACTCAAATACTTCAATGTCTCCTAATTGCAGTTTCTTCATCAACAAAATGAAGTAATATTCCGTCACTCCTCACACCAAATACACCGTGCGAGAAAAAGTTGTAGAAAGGGTCAAATGAGATGAATATTATTAGAGGCAGTATTTCAGGTCATGCTGATGCTACATAGGTCTATGTTTATTCTATAGGTATATACTATTTATTCTATAGGTATATACATATTATATATTATAAATAAAATTAACTATGTAGTTATAACCTTCATAATGAGCTTGGCAAAATTACTAAAACTCACTAGACCAAGGAGGTTTCCTCTGCCAAGTATTCATCATATAGATTTTAACATGTCAGCTAAAAACACAAAGCAAAAACGACAATAACAGAAAACTAGATCATAGATTTCGGTGCTTATTTGGCATCAGATGTACTTAATTTGAATAATAATGTAACTATTTATGAGGCATGTTACTTTAGGCAAAATACTTAATCCTCTAAACCTTGATGTCCTCCTCTTTGGTAGGATAGAAATATAAACAATCTCTGTCAGCTTCTTTGCACCCAACATGTGGTGAACCTTCAGTACATGTAAACTTTTATTATAGTTGAGCAATTTTGGATCACAGTAAAGGCATGCAATGGGAAAACATACTCATTCCTAGCTAACATTTCATTTATCCTTTTTTTTTAAATTGTAGCAAAAAACACATATAATTTACTATCTTATTCATTTTTAATAAGTTTATAGTGCAGTAGTGTTTGCATATTGTTGTGCAGCAGATAGGTGGAACTTTTTCATCTTGCAAAACTCAAATTCTGTATCCTTTGAAGACCATCTCCCATTTTCCCCCTTCGCTGAGCTCCTAGCAACCACTGTTTCACTTTCTAAGAGTTTGACTACTTTGGATATCTCATTTAAGTGGAACCATAGAGTATTTATCTCTTGTGACTGGGTTATTTCACTTAGCATAATCTCCTCAAGGTTCATCCCTGTTGTACCTATGACAGGATTTCCTTCCTTTTAAAGGCTGAATAATACTTCACTATATGTAAACACCACACTTTCTTTATCAATTTGTCTCATCAGTAGACATTTAGATTGCTTCTACCTCTTGGCTGTTGTGAATAATGCTTGAACAGACGGTGTACAAATATCACTTTGACCTAGTGATTTCAATTCCATTATATATATATATATATATATATATATATATATATATATATATATACACACCCAGAAATGAGATTACTGGATCATATGGTTGTTCTATTTTTAATTATTTGAGGAACCTCCATGCTGTTTTCCATAGAAGCTGCACCATTTTACACTTCCGTCAGTGGTGAATAAGGTTTCCAATTTCTCTATGTCCTTGTCAACACTAGTTATTTTTTGTTGTTTGTTTTGTGTTTGTGTTTGTTTTGATGGTGGTCACCCTAACAAGACATGAGGTGATAACTCGGGACTCACATTTCCCTGATGATCTGGTTATTTTGTTGTTGTTGTTAAGTTGTAGGAGTTCTTAATGTACTCTGAATACTAACCCCTGATATGGATCTGTCAGATTAGCACTTGATAAGTGGAACACAGAGTGCCAGATGGGAAGCCACAGTTCAAAAACAGACCACAAGAAAAATTGAAATAAAGAAGTTCCAGAGGAAATACCTGGCAAGCCTCAGTGGAGCACATAGGAAGTCAAGGAAAAATACAGAGTGAGAGAGAGAGAGGACCAGGCATATGTTTTTATTAGGGTCCATGGATGGACTGCTTTGGGTTTCTTGGGCTAAGGCCAAATTGGTAAATTTAAATTAAAAGAGCCAAGGAAACAGGTTTTGGTAAGACCTGTGGGGTCATCTTTGGGGCACAGAAAGGAATGGCACTGGGGGCCAGGGCATACTGTTGATCATAAGGGATGTTAGGGAAGTCATAATCAGGAACTTACATTTGCTTGTGGCTCTACAGGCTGGTATCTAGGGCATGTCCTGGCATGAGGGGTCATTTTAAGGTCCCTGCAGACTGCCTGGCCAAACAAAATGGATGACAAGGCAGCAAAACCATGGAGTAACTCGGCTAAACTCTCAACAACCCTTGATCAGATATATGGTTTGCAAATATTTTCTCCCATTCCATAGGTTGCCTTTTTACTCTGTTGAATTTTTGATATTTTGTGCAGAAGTTTTTAAGTTTGATGTAGTCCCATTTATCTGCTTTTGCTTTTGTTGCCTGTGCTTTTAGTGTCCTAGCTAGGAAACCATTGCCAAAGCCAATATCATAAACTTTTTATACTTCTGTACATTTTTTTATACTTTTAGGTCTTATGTTTAAGTCTTTAATCTATTTTGAGTTGCATTATATATATGGTGTAAGGTAGGAATCTGATTTCTTTCTTTCACAGGTGAATATTAAGTTTTCCCAGCATCATTTGTTGAAGATATTAGCCTTTCCCCACTGAATTTTCTTTATACCCTTGTTGGAGATCATTTGACCATGTATGCAAGGATTTATTTGTGCTCTTTCTATTCTGTTCTATTTGTCTATATATCTATATTTATGCTAATGCCATATTGTTTTGATTACTATAACTTTATAATGTGTTCTAGTAACAGGAAGGGTGAGGCCTCAAGCTTTGATTTTTGTTTGTCTCCTTTTTAAAAAAAATAATGTTTATTTTTGAGAAAGAGAAAGAGAGCAAGTGCAAGGGATGGGGTGCAGAGAGAGGGGGACAGAGGATCTGAAGCGGGCTCTGTGCTGACAGCAGAGAGCCTGACATGGGGCCCAAACTCATGAATCATGAGATCATGACCTGAGCCAAAGTTGGACATTTAAGCAACTAAGGCACACAGGCACCCTGTTTTTTGTTTTGTTTTTGTTTTGTTTTGTTTTGTTTTGTTTTGTTTTGTTTTGTTTTTCTTTCCAGATTGTTTTGGCTCTTCAGGACCTTTGAGATTCTATATAAATTTTAGTATTTTTTTTCTATTTCTGAAAAACAAAGCCACTGGGATTTTGATAGTGATTTCATTGAATCTGTTGATCACTTTAGTAGTATAGATGTCTTAATAATATAAGTCTTCCAACTCATGACCACCAAAAATCCATTTAAAGTGCTACATTACAAAAAACACCGATCAGCCCTGAGAGAGATTTTAGAACATTTATTTGGTGACAAAACAAAACAAAACAAAAAAAACCTTTCAAATTTCATATTGAGATTAAAGCCTTTCCTGGCTTTTTTTTTTTTTTTTTTTTTTTTGTCATGTTAAAATATTGTTGTCCCTTTACTCAGCAGGTATAGTTGCATGATTTAAAATTTCTCTCTCTCTCTCTCTGCCTGTTGGTCTCATGAATATTCTTTCTACCAGATCTCTGCTTGCTAACCCAGCAGATATTCCCAATTCCCTTCTCCCTGCTTTTGTAGCTGAACTCCCATTACAAAGGCTGAAAAGGCTGGATGCTCATTTCTCCAGCGTCTCTGACAGCAAGAGCTCTGGTGTTATTCTGTCTTGGCCAATAAAGTACAAAAGGTGGCAGTTCTAGAAAAGTTTTCTTCTTCTATAAAACATCCACTATGAGAGTCTCCTTGCCCTTCCTTCCAGCTTTTAAGTGTTGTCATGCTAAGATGTGATCTTTGGAGTTCAGCCGTCTTTTTTTTTTTTTTCCCCAAAGAACTCAAACAGGATCTCTGACATTATTGTATTGATAATTAACTAGATCTATAGCCATACAACTCCAGACTTTCTGCTATGTGAACTTTATTAATGCATCTTTTTGTGTTAAGTTCAACAAATAGTAGAAAATATTCTAAATGATATAATTCTGATTTTTAGCATAGCATAGTGCTTAAAAATGCAGTCACTGTGATCTCAATCAAGTTTCATAGCCTTGGTGTACCTCAATGTCTCATCCATAAAATGAGGATAATAATATTTATCTCAAAGATTTGTTGTAATGATTTAGTGAAACAAAATACCTGAAGCACTTATACTGACATGAATGAAGGGCTGAACAAACATGAGCTGAATGGGTGTCACCTTTATTCTTTATGTCATCTACACTTTCTTTCTCCTTAAGATGATTTTCTATTCTTGCTAATTATTTCTTCTTACTGGTTCCCTCTTGAATCTGCATCAGTTAGTCTTTCATCCCCATGACTCCATGTTGCAGTAACCAACGACTTTCACACTGCTAACTGTATTTGACCTGTCAGCAATATTAAACCTCCCTCTCTTTCTATTTTTTTAAATGTTTATTTATTTTTGAGAAATCACAAGTAGGGGATGGGCAGAGAGAGGGGGACAAAAGATCCGAAGCAGGCTCTGTGCTGACAGACTGACAGCAGCGAGCCCAATGTGGGGCTCGAACTCACTAACCCAACCGCAAGACTGTGACCAGAGCTGAAGTTGGATGCTCAACTGACTGAGCGACCCAGGCTCCTCAAACCTCCCTCTTCTTCTAAAGATGCTTTCTTCATCTGGCCGCCAAGTCATTACGCTCATTCTATTTTTCTTCTACCATTCCAGGTACTTAATCTGTTAGTTCCTCTTTATCACTCACAAAACATCCTCTCCCAGTAAAACAACACAAAACAAACAAAGAAATCCTGTTGTAGTCAGGGTTCTTCTTATTTCAGTAAGATGTCCAGGTAAAGTTATCTGGCTTCAGCCTAGACTCTTTTGTTTCAAATTTTATACTTAATCCATTAGCACATCTAATTGTTTGTGCTTTTGATCAATATCCACCAAACTAGAAGACCAACATTCCAATCCAGTCAAGCGTCACCTCATGTCTAAATTTTAGAATAGCTCCCTCTGCCCTTACCCTGCTATATTCTATTCTCAACAGAGTAGCCAAAGTGTTTGTGTTAACATGTAAGGTGATCATATCACCCTTGTGCTCCAAATATTTTAATTCTTCTGTTGCCAATCAGAATTAAAGCAGGTCTTACAATGATTCATATATTATAAACCAAATAGCTTCCAGGTCTTACATCTTACTACTTCCTCAGTACTCCATGCTAGTCCCTGTTTCTTGATTTTATTGGGCATGTTTCTCTTTCAGGGCCTTCCTCTAGGTAGTTCCAGTAATGATGCTCCTGTTTCCATAAATTAAAGACTTAAATAAGGTAAAGACTTATTTGAGTAAAGCTCAAATGATATCTTTTGAGTGGAAACTTCCCACTCTAAAGGTGTCTCCTTTGCCCAACAGTTTGTATTTCTATTCTATGCTACGTATATATTTTTTTCTCTTTGGTACTTATTAACACCCTATATACTAGGTATGTTATTTATCTTCTTATTTTCTGTTTTCCCTTTTAGAACTAAGTTCCAGGATGTAGGCTCTTTTAATTTTATTCACTGATTTGTTCTCAGCAAATTAAACATTGATTTCACATAGTAGATACTCAATACAAAAATATTTGTTGGATGGATGTGGTGGGAAAAGACAGGGGTATTTTAATCCCCTTGTTACTTGCAATCCAAAATGAAATCTAATTCCCCATCTCACATCACTATGATATTTACAATCAACATAATTAAGTATCCTTATGGATACAGAAAGTCAGGGGAATTACTGTTGATTTATTTTATGCTCAATGTCATGTAATTTAAATTTAAATATAATAGATGTTTGACACTTTGTTATTCTAGATTCTTCAGATAAAAACTAGGATTTGGATGAAACAGACTGTTCACGCTATGCTATTTTGATCAATTCAGTTGTTAGAAGTTATAATCCATAGATGTCTCTAAACAATATATGGTACGAATCAATCACTACAAGCTTACATAACTCAACAATATAAGGAAATCCTTATCTCTCTGCTTGTCACATATGGTATGTCAGTTGAGCCACAATATATGCTTCCATGAGATTGAGGGTGGGTGGGAAATCAGCCCCCATTTGGCCCTGCTGAAACTGTAAGGGTAGAAGGGGGAGGTTTCTTTGGTATTAGGGCTACCCATTTCCTAGCCCTTTGTCCAGAGAGAGAAGCCTTGTTTGGGGAGAAGCTTATATTTGTCTGTGTCTTTTGGGGATACTGGATTGGCAGCTTTTGCAGCACTCTGTCCAGGGTAAATGGGAGACAATGAGGAAATCTAGGAACCCACCACTGTCTCATTTCTCCTGTTTGGAGATTCCTAGGCAGTTTACTTTCTTCTTTCTACTTTTTAGAGTTCTTCTGTGCTTATTTGTTGTGTTCTGTATAGGGGTATATAGTTTTAGTAAAAGGGAAGAATGAGGTTATTCCAACTTGATTGCAACCTGAAGTTCTATTGTATTGTTTTTCTTTATTTAGTGTCTTAGTCTAAGAGAAATCAATTTGCTAAAAAGGTAGAATGCCAACTAACTGTAAAACAAGTATTTTCATCATACTATTTTACTTTGAAATGCCTCTAGCAATCAAGTGAATTCAAAGCCGTTTATAGGCTACTTGATACAAATTTATTAAGAAATTTATTGCCATAAATTTTCTGACTCTGAAGAAATCTTCATTTCTTCTCATAACAGGATATCAACTCCCAAGATCTTCTTTCCTTAGAAGTCTAAGGAAGTGAAATAATTCTTATTTATATCCATTGTAAACCTTTGGAAAGGGCTTATTTTAAGGTTACTAAATATTTCAAAATATTCAACATTTATGTGTATTGTATCATCTGTCAGTTTTTACAAAAGCAAACTTCTATCACTGGTCCTTTTAAGTGGGTTTGCTTTTTAGGAAAAGATATATGTGGAAAGTAAAGGGTAATAAGAATTATTAGTTACTTTTTCTTCTCCAAAGTTTTTTTTTTTTCCATTGGGGAATCGAAATTTAATGATATAACTCTACATCTGCATTTTATTTTGAAATAAAAATAACTGATCACCGAGGACATGAAGCTTCTGAACATGCCTTTTTAGGACAAGAATGTAAAGAAACGTTGAAGCTTTTTTGTTCATAAATAAATTTATAATTTATACCTTTCATCTAATCCCGTGAATACTAAGTTTTTGCAGGAAAGGATTAGAAATACTTCAGTTCATGTGAAATCTATAGTTAAATGCTGAATGGTTGAAAGATTCATATAGACATAAATATGAAAAGCATAGTAACAATCAGTGAGCAGGTCATGATGACATCCCATGAAATCAAGGAGGGGCGTCAGAGACTAAATTATTAAAAATAGGACATGATGGCAAGAAAATTCATCAAATTACTAAGATTTGAAAACCTAATTGAGAGCTGAAAATGTAATACTTAAATGAATTACAGACTATATTGAAAGGAGCAAGTATCTTTGTGCTAATGCCCAGAGAAATACCAAATGAACTCTTTGACCCGTACATTTACATGACTTTGTATTAGCACATTTGCAGTGTCCAGAATATTAATGTATTGGAATCAGTAGTGTTTTAAAGTATAAATACAGAATTCATTTTAAGTATGAAAATACTTTTGTGTCATTTTGGTAAACAGTTACTCTGGGTTTTCTCAGGCAATTCTTATTCCAAATACTCTGTCCAGTGCTGTTCAGGCCACATGTTATACATTTTCTTTATTTATTTTTATATAAACGTTTTTTAATATTTATTTTTGAGGGGGAGGGAGAGAGAGGGAGGGAGGGGGAGGGGCAGAGAGAGAGGGAGACAGAGGATTGGAAGCAGGCTCTGCACTGTCAGCGAACAGCCTGATGAGGGGCTTGAACCCATGAACCGTGAGATCATGACCTGAGCCAAAGCAGGTGCTTAACTGACTGAGCCATCTAGGCACCCAGCATTGTGTATTTTAGCATAGAAAAGCTTTCTATCTTTTCTTTCCTTTTCATTTTTGAAATATCCTTCGCTCCACAAAATCTTTGGGTGCTATTCAGAAAAACAAACAAACAAACAAACAAACTACATTCCTGCAACACCTGCCACCAGACACTAAAATTCTCTCCTAAAACACTTTAGTTATGAATGCAGACAAACCTGAAATTCCTCAGAACTACAGCTATCACAATCTAGACTTGACTATATTATGTATTTAAATACAAAGGCATCATTTACAATATGATGATTATTCATTTTTAAATTATATTTCTTTATTTTCTTTGTCAGAGAGGATTGATTATAGTGGATTGTGAAATCAGTTTAATGGGTTGTACTCAGCATTTAAAAAATGAAATAATATAGACAAATGCAGAATAGAATGGAAGAAAAAATATATATACTAGAGTTCATCATAGTAAGGGAAATATAATTTCACAAATATTTAATTAGTTCATAAGTATAGTGAGTTGTGATTTCACTATATTATTTACTGTGCTTTCAAAAAATTGAAAGCCATTTTTCTGGAAGACCAGTGCTAGATATGTTTAGCTAATGTTCATTAAGTGCTTAATATGTGCCATATACTCTACTAAGAGCTTTGTATGCGTTCTTCTTACTACTGACTAGAACCCCATGAAATAGGTTTCATTATTATTTTGAGGATTTTGGACACTGAAGCTTAGTGAAGTTAAGATGATCAAGGTTTCGGAGCTAATAAATGGTAGAGGCAGGTTTCACGCCCACAGTTCGACTGCAGCTTCCATGTCACATATTACTGTGTACTCTGTGTAGTATACCAATTCTTCAATAGGTGAATGTACACACCTTTGCACATGTGCTAACCCTATGGCATAAGTCATTTTTCAAATGAACGAACACACAGTGCTGTGACATGGAATTGCACACTTCTGGTGCAAAGAAAAAGGGTCAGCGTGGCTTTAACCAAATAGAATATATCCACTACTGAATATTAGAAATGATTAAATCAAGTTTAACTTTTCAGTGATGAAATAACATTCAGTATGCAATACATGTACAATACTGTACTAGAAACTTTAGGGCAGTGGGCACATAGAGAAGAAATATTTCTCTTTTTATATGAGTACAATTTCTTATCTCAAAGAAGTTTGAAGGACAGTAACTACAAAACTGTACTTGAAAGTATCAGTAATACCATTTTATTTATATGAGTTTCATTCCATAAATGTCATGATTTATGGAAAGAAATATTAGGTGCAGTAGGTTCACTGAATGAAATGATTTTGACAAAGAAACTTATGACATAAATAGCAAGATTATATATACAATGCGGACATATTAAAAATAAATAAATATATAAATGACACCAGTACTATGATAATTATATGTCACTCTTCCATGAACGATAAAACTAACTATGACCTAAGAAGGTACATGGCCTTATACAAATAACTAAAATTTTCTAAGAGTTTACATTTCTCATCTAAATAGTGGGAAAGTTATTCAAAGTGGAAGACTAGAATTTCTTTTTGATTCAAAATTCTCTAACATACCATCCATTGTGACAGGAAGGAAGAAAAAGACATCAAGAAGCAAGGACCAATAGTAATTTATGGAGACATAAATTTATTCCTGCTCTGTTGTCCTCCAGCAGGTTTTTTGTTTGTTTTTTATGAGCTGCTGTCCTTCACACTCCCGGTGGCTTCCTCTTCTTGCCCCCACCTATTTATTCCAACTTGTCTGCCTAGCTTTGTTCTACCTTATTTCAGAGAAGATTTGTGTTTTCTGAGTGAACTGTACAACATACTTAAATAAATTCTCCTTTCTAGATTTTTTTCTTTGGAAGACTGAATTTTGTGAGGTCATTTTATAGGAAGAAGGAAACAGAGGCAGAAAAAAATGAGGCAGGGCGCCTGGGTGTTTTAGTTGGTTGAGTACTCAACTCTTGATTTCAGCTCAGGTCATGATCCCAGGCTCGTGGGATTGAGCCCCGTGTCAGGCTCCATACTTAGCATGAAGCCTGCTTGGGATAATCTCTCTCTCTCTCTCTCTCTCTCTCTCCCTCTCTCTGTCTTCCCCTCTCTCCCTCTTCCCCTCTCTCCCTCTCCCTTTCTACCCCCCCTTCCTCTCTCCCTCTGCCCCCTCCCCCACTCATGCTTGATATCTCTCTATCTCAAAATTAACACAATGGAATATCATACAATACAGTATAATACAATAGAAGAAAGAAACGAGGCAAAGACTAGATGATGTGTGGTGCTCATCAAGGAGGTTGGGGGGGTCTCTGAAGGTCAGGTGGCCCAGAACCTCTCAAGGAGGGTTCTAATAGGTTTTCTAGCTGCAGGGAAAAAAAAATCCTCTTTCCCCAAGTCTAGAACAGATGCAGCAGTACTACTGAGCTTCCAGTGACTGGTAGACCTGACATCCATAATAGACTGAAGATTCAAGGCCTTCTCCTTCTTTCCTGGGCCCCAATCAGGATTTCTGGTTTCTCATGTAACCTCAGGGAAGAGGGATGAGAAGCTGCAGTAATACTCTGGACTCAGATTTTAAGTTGATTAAAAAAGAAAAAGAAGGAGAAGGAGAAGAAGCAGGAGGAGGAGGAGGAGGGGGAGGAGGAGTGGGAGGAGGAGAAAGAAAGGAAAAAGGAAACTTAAAACAATGGTATTCTATCCACATCTGAGTTTTTGAACAAAGATTTATATCTGTCAACTCATATCCTTGTACTGTACAATCTGTGTCATAGCTTGATTTCAGCCACTAGAATTGGAGACAACTGATTTGGAGCACCTCTGTGAAGAAGTGAATGTGGATATTCACGTCATTGCTAATTGGAGTTTTATTAGTGGAGTGTGTGTGGGGAGGTGTCTGGATTTGAAAGATGATACAGAATGAGTAGAAGCATTAGATAGAATCTTGGGTACCACCCCATGCACAGCTCACACACAGGGAGAGGCAGCACATACAGCTTTGCCTGTGATAGAAATGATGATGCACATATCACAGAAATGAGCCTTATGTATGATAGCAGTATTTCAATGTTGGTTACAAAATACTGCTCAGTGATGTAGACAGATGTACTGAGTATCTAAGAGTTGTGGCATCTGGCGCTATTTGCTTTCCCAGGGTCAGAAGGCAGAAGTATGTGCTAATTTTAAGATTAAAGACTTTGGTAGCATGGATATTAGACCAGATTGATTTTGATTGTGGAATGTGGAACCATTTAGAATGGATGTGAGCAGGCATACAAGTGTAGTATACTGCTATAAGCCACATTTTACTGAACTTTCTAATATCTTTGGAATTACCTTCAGACACTGATGAAAGAACTGGAAGAAGCAGTATTTTTGGTTGTCTCGTGCAAGGAAGACCAGGAAATCATCAGTTTGTTCATTGACACTAGCCTCCAGTCTTGTCAGCTAGGGCTGGGGAAAGCTTATCTCAGCTGTGAAAAGTCCTGGCTGATACTTTGCAGGAAAGCCAAGGATGAAACCCTATCGCAGTCCTTCTCAGTGCTTACCCTTCCAAGTTCCCCATACTTATAGCACTCATGCAAATATAAATTATGGTTATCTAGAATGCTCCTTTCTTCCCACTGTGTTTATTAGTTGGAGAACATTTGTTATTTTTAGCCTGTGATTGTACTGGTTTCTCTATAGTTTCTGAACATTGCTGCAGCAGGAGCCATACAAAGGCACTCTCCTTTCTGCTCACCATTGTTTCTGGCAGTCTGTTTTGGCTCTTCTTTGAGTGAAACTGGCTGTGCCTTTAAATCCATCCTCGTCTGGCCAACTAATCTTTGACAAACCAGGAAGGAGTATCCAATGGATAAAAAACAAAAAGACAGTCTCTTCAGCAAATGGTGTTGGAAAAACTGGATGGTGAGAAGCAGAAGAATGACACTGTCTTACACCAGACACAAAAAATAACTTCAAAATGAAAGAAAGACCTAAATGTGAGACAGGAAACCCTCAAAATCCTAGAGCAGAACACAGGCAGCAACCTCTTTGACCTCACCCGCAGCAACTTCTTATTAGACCTGTCTCCAGAGGCAAGGGAAATAAAAGCAAAAATGAACTATTGGGACTTCATCAAGATAAAAAGCTCTGAACAATGAAGGAAACAACTAACAAAACTAACAGGAAACCAGTGGAATGGGAAAATATATTTGCAAATGACATATCAGATAAAGGGCTAGAATCCAAAATCTATAAAGAACCCATCAAACTCAACACCCCAAAACAAATAATCCAGTGAAGAGATGGGCAGAAGACATGAACAGACATTTCTCCAAAGAAGGCATCCAGATGGCCAACAGACACATGAAAAGATGCTCAGTATCCCTCATCATCAGAGAAATATAAGTCAAAACCACAATGAGATACCACCTCACACCTGTCAGAATGGCTAACATTAACAACTCAGGCAACAACACATATTGGCAAGGATGTGAAGAAAGGGGGACTCTTTTCCACTGTTGGTGGGAATGCAAACTGGTGCAGCCACCTGGAAAACAGTATAGATGTTCCTCAAAAAATTAAAAACAGAAGTACCCTACGACCCAGCAAATGCACTACTAGGTATTATCCAAAGCATACAAAATGCTGATTTGAAGGGGCACATGCACCTCAATATGTATAGCAGCCCTATCAACAGTAGCCAAATTATGGAAAGATCCAAAATATCCATTGACTGATGAATAGATAAAGAAGATGTAGTGTATATATGGAATACTACTCTGGAATCAAAAAGAATGAAATCTTGCCATTTGCACTGTGTGTGGTATGAGAGTGCATCATGCTAAGTGAAATAAGTCAGAGAAAAACAAATACCATATGATTTCATTCATATGGGGAATTTAAGAAACACAACAGATGAACAAAGGGAAAGGAAAGGAAAAATAAGATGAAAACAGAGAGGGAGACAAACCTTAAGAGACTCCTAAACACAGGGAACAAACTGAGGGTTGCTAGAGGGGAGGTGGGTGGGGGAGGGGCTAAATGAGTGATGGGTATGAAGGAGGGCACTTGTTGGGATGAGCATTGGGTGTTATATGTAAGTGACGAGTCACTGTGTTCTACTCCTGAAACCAATACTACACTGTATGTACACTAACTTGAATTTAAATAACTATATTAAAAAATAAATCCATCTTTGTCTTGAAGCCTTTTGTTTCAGGTGTGGTTATTGCTCTCTGAAAGAGAGTCCCAATGTTCATTCACCAGCACTTGGGACTAGACTTCACTTGTCCTTTGTTTCATGCCCTTTAGGGATCCCTGACCCTATTCCTGCCCCCTCTGCTCTTGCAAAGATGCCAGGTCTTCCCTTTACCATGAGAAAAAGTAGAGTTGATAAGGTATAAGTATTTGGGAACAAAGGATTCAGCAGTATTGGCAAGCTGTTTGTGAAACTCTGAGATTGTCCAGTAGTCACCATTTCAATCACTTGATTTCATTATTCTGTAACAATTTACCATAAAAGCAGAGAAGCTTGTGTAGATCATATTTTTTTTAATTCAGAAAGCCTTAATTACAGAGAAATATTCTTCCATTCTGAAGGCTGCAATTAATGCTGCAATGGCTCTCTGCCTTGTCAACTTTAGAGTGAAGGGAACATTTCCAGAAATACAGCAGACTTGCTGGCTGTGTCTCTTGTTTATAAGATACTTTATGCATTGACATTTAGAAATTTCTATTTACTTGATCTCAGATGGTCATATATTACATAAAAGAAAATTAGAAACGATTATAACTTTTCCCAAGTCAGGGAAAATTCAATATCTAGTGCATTGTGCATTTTTCCTATGCACCATTAAAAAATGCATTTCTAAGTTCCAATTGCCGTTCTAACTCTACCACTGGTAATGATGATGGACTTTGTGATTTTCTAGTAGCAACTCTGATTGTAATCCAATTCAGCCATTTGCCCTTACATTTTTATGTTTGTAACAAAAATATGGGTCCTCGAAATTGCTAGAAAGTGTATCCATATTGTGTGTATTGCCTTTCCTTTGACAGATGCTTTTGCAATTCTTATTAAGAAAAAAAAAACACAGTGAGAAATTATAAAAGTAAAGACAAGAAAGTGAAAAATATGTAAAACCCTGGAAATGAGCTAGAGAGAGTAGATGGGATTTGTGAGGGTAAATTCAAAGAAAATAAAATGATCAATACTGATGAAGCAGGGCATTGCTAAATATGTCTTTTTTTTTTTTTTTTTTTTTTTTTTTTTTTAGTCAAACACATTCTCTAAGGTGGAAATTGAACTTTTGAGGCTTGTGTTAACATTCTGCTGTTCAGCTTTATCAAGGCAAGGAACAAAGGGAGAAATGTGTAACAGCAAAAGAACTGTAATATGATAAGACTGTCATCAGCTAGATATTTAATCTGTCAGCCTTCCCACCAAAATGACAGTGGTTTTAATACAGTAATTATTTGGGCAAGATATGGCCCTTATTTCAAAAATCCATTTCATATTTAGTCATACACGTTTTGTGGATAGAGACAGTGGTTGGCTTGGCACCTGCTTCAGTAATAGATCTTTGAATCCTTTTGTTTGTGGTTTGTAGCAAGAGCTCATTGCCATTTCTCCACAGTGCCCAGACGAGGCAAAGCCTTTCCAGTTTTCATTACTGAAGGAAGTACGGTAGTATTATGGTGCCGACTATTTGTAAGAGTAAATCGAATTTCATTTAAGTTTTTTCTTAGCTGATCTTACAACATTATTCTTTTCACACGCTGAATATACGTTTGCCACAATCTTCCATGCTAGTTTATTATTCAAGGTAGCTAATTTTTAAAATATATATTCACTAATGACCTACTATGTATCAGGCATTTTTCTTCATACCAAATTAAATGTAAATATCAGAAAAAAATTCATTAGGTGGTTTCATTAATGTTGCTTTGAAAAACAGGTCCCATTTTGCTTGTAGTTAAGAGTGAAATAAAAGAAAGCCATTGCTTCTTTTTCTCCTTCCACTCCTCCTCCTCCTCTGCCTCCTGCTCCTCCTTCTAAAGAAAGCCATTTCTTGAGAAACATTTCCATTTCGGTACATAGGAGAATCATTAGGAAATTAAATCTGTTTCTGATAAACGCTATTTAAAAATATAGAAAGCAAAACCCACAAAATTTAGCAAATGGCCCTAATAACCTGTTGCGTTGCAAGAACTAATGATTTTAACAGACTCTACAAATAATTTCTCCAGTGTTTTATTGAGCTGTCAAAATTGTCTTTCTGAGTTTGACTTTGGCTCAGTTGTAGGTACCTGCGCTCTAAGATTTCACCTGCTCAGCAAGGCATGACTGTCAATCTGTCAGAGCCACACAGCTCTCACACAGACCACTCTTAGGGTTCTATAGTAATCCATTCTTATTGGGATGATATGTGAGGTATTATATAAACATTTTATTGCTGCAATTTAATTCTATAAATTGCTCATCCACTATTTGAAGAGTTAACAAAGAAATGACTTATTTTACCCTCCTATCTCACAAAATAGAATGAATTAATTTATATCAGCTTAGTATTCTCAAAATTCCTTTTAAAGGAAGAGTTCTCATTTTATTTTATTATTATTCTAGCTTTATTCATGCCAACAATATCATCTGCTGGTCTAGTATAGTCACTCTGAATAAAGGATGGATATGGTTTGAAAAAATATAAAGCAAGATTAAATAAACTCAATATAAATAGACTAGGAACTAGCATTCAAACAGTAAGTGTCATGTCATGGGACTCCAGATGATTGACTGTAAAACATAGTTATGATATTAAGTCTTTACCTTTTTTTCTTACCTTTTTTTGGTATGGTTTTTCTTGATTATAAGTTTCAAATATCAGGATCTGAGTCTATCTGAATTGTTTTCTTTTTTATATCACCACATACATTCATTTTACTTTTTTGTAATTGTTTAAGTTATATAGTAGTTCCCAATATGTTGTGTGTTTCCTGAAAGTAATATCTTTATTATGCTACTGCTATATCCTGTGTTCTTAGCACAGTGCCTGCCACATAGTAAGCTCTAAAAATTACGTAGAGAAAGAACAGATTAATAGGTTAGGAATTGCAATTATTTTCTCATGGATAATGAGGAGCATTATGTAAAATATTATTATTGCTTTCACATCAACATATATTATGTTTTGCCCTGGAATTGTAAGTCCATAGGCGAATAGGTTAAAAGTACATTCCCCCTGGGGAGAAAGTAGAAATTAAAAAAAAAGTGAATATACAAAGTATTGTTCAATGTGCTTTACAAATATGAACTCATTTGATTATGAATTCAATAATCAATGAAAATGTATTTTATATGTTAGGTGTCCTTGAGATCATATGTATTAAATTTAAATTAATTTAAATAGTTGAGCACTTGAATAAAATCATTTGATATTAACTTAGCTAATTATCAGAAATTGTAAGTAGAATATTTTTCTAAGAATGACCAGCAAATTATCAGAAGAATCAGGAACAAAATGAGAATAGAATAAAAATAAGAGAATTTTATATTTATGAAGCATTTTTCAGTTTATTCATCACACTCCCACACTTTTTCTCATGTTATCTTCACAAAAACTCCGTGGCAAAGTAAGACTCATTATCCTTATTTTATAGAAACTGAATCTCAAACTTATGGACTCAAATCAGGGCCAAAAAACCTAATGAATGCAGGAACCAGGACTCAAGCTCATTTCTGCTGTTTTCAAATCCCCTCATCTTTCTACCGAGAGATCTTATGTTTCAGGAGTAGATATTTGGTTTGGGACATAGGAGTCAATGTAAGGGCTCATTTGCAGGAAATGGGCTAAAAAGGTTACAATCTACCATAAACATAATGTCATACTGCTTAACCTGTTTTTGAGCTATCACTAGCAGCAGTTTGTGCTTCCCCAAACTTCACTTTTATCATTTCCCTACCTTAAATAGATGCTTATTCTTGATTGATTGACACATTTCTCTACTCTTATAGGAACATTTTTAAAATTGAGATTAAGAATTTTCAAACATTGATTTCTGTCTTTCACATCTTTTGTGAAGTCTTCTCTTCACCCCCACATTCAAACCTAAATTGGGGATTCCTTCCCCTTGCTGGCAAGGTTGTCTCATGTTGATTTACAGGTGTACCTACCGCTTAGAATTTAATTGTTTTCATCTCTTACTCACTTAATGGTAAAGTCTTACAATTTAGTTTATTTAAACATCAAAGGAACAATATGCATAGCAGGGACTATGTATGCCAAATGCTGAAGACACAAAGCTGAGAAGATGATCTTATCTTGATGAATTAAAATCACAGTAGGGCGAAAACAGACACACACAGAGATAGATCATCCCATGCCATGTATCGGGTTGTTGAGGCAAAAACTGGCACTGAATCTGTAGTGTACTCTGTGGACAGGGGTCATTGACTACTTGGTTTCTCAACAGGAACGGCAAACTGTTAACTACTTTGTGTAGCCAAGGATCCTACATCTGTTCGGTGAAACCAAAATACAACTGTTCCATGAAAGTCAGTCTAGATGCGTTGATTGATTAGTAGAAATAGGCAGATCATGGAAGAGTTTTCTGTCTTGTTTTTATTTTGTTTTATCCCATCTAGCTGGAAATTCCCATTGTTGACCAGTGTAGACCAGGCTGTGCAACAATTGCAATGACATTTTATTAAGCAGATTGATTTCTTGCAGGGTAATTTTATTAAATATATTGATTAAATATATAAATATATTAATGTCCAGAAATTACAAGGAAGGATTCTTAGGTGGAATGCAACATTTGGTTTGTATTTTCTAAAAGATTTTCCAAAAGGTGATTGTGATGTAAATGAAATTTAAGAGCCAAAGCCTGAGTAATCTTTGAATTACTTTAAGCAGATACATCACAAGTTCAACTTAGATCATAGGTAGATCCATCTGTTAGAGGAGTGGAGTATGAAAAATAGATGCAAGAAAGTTTTAACCTTGAGAATCCAAACCCTGAAAAGCCTCAGAAATGTACAATTCCAAATCTCCATGAACAGCTGCTAGGGGGCCTCAAGTAGACTCACTAGGACCTTATGAATAGCCACGGGGAACTGCTGCTTATAATGGCTATTATCACACATGGAACTCTCTTTGAGAGCTGGCAACAGCCCATAAGCATGAATAAACATTAGACAGATACCATCTCATACACAAGCATAAGCATTTGTGAACACAGCAGTGGCTCTGCATGTCCACACTTATCTTGGTGACTATAGCAATTATTCTTTTTTTAAAAAAAGTTTATATATTTACTCTGAGAGGGGGAAAGAGAGTGTGAGCAGGGGAGAGGCAGAGAGAGAGAGAAAGGGAGAGAGAACCCAAAGCAGGCCCCTCGCTGTCAGTCCAGAGCCTAGTGCAGGGCTCATAAACAGTGAGATCATGACTTGAGCTGAAATCAAGAGCTGGATACCCAACCAAGTGAGCCACCCAGGCACTCCAAGAATTATTCTTCTCTTCCCTTCTTGGCCATCCCTTTTACTAGTGATGATCATTCTCACAATACTCTGTGCGTCGCTATATACCCCAATCCCCAACCATCTCCCATCTCTGGAACGCAGCTGACTGCCTATTCTATTCTTGCCTATTTATTCATCCTTTTCTTAGATGAGTCCCTCCACTTTTTTTTTTTTTTTGCCTTAATTAAAATATAAAGATCTTGTTCTTTGTCAACTCTCTCAAACAGAGACTCTTTTCTTTGTATCTTCGTGAATCTCTGGATGTGAGGGCATGGAGAGTTTCTTCCTCATTTATCATTGTCCTTTCTCTCTATAGTTGCTCTCTGGTTTCTTGTCATTTCTTGCCCACCCAGATTCTGAGATACATTATTTCAGCCTTTCTTTTAGAAGTGTTCTCAAATCTCTTTCCTCTTATCTTTTTTTCTTCTTACAGTACTAGCAAACTCCCAACCTGGATGAGCTTTGATATTTTTGCCTGTATGTCTTCACCTCAACAGCTAAATGCTGATGAACACCACAACATTCTGCTGCTTTATTTCAACAATGAAATTACTCTTCCTCATGTTTCCTTTCTTTATTTCTCCAGTAAGCTTGCTTTCCTATTCTTTTATTTTTTTAATTGTTTATTTATTTTGGGGGGTGGTGGGGAGGGACAGAGAGAGAGAGGGAGAGAGAATCCCAAGCAGGATCTGCACTGTTCGTGCACAGCCCAACACAGGTTTTGATCTCACAAACCAGCAGATCATGCCCTGAGCTGAAATCAAGAGTCTGACGTTTAACTGACTGAGCCACCCAGGTCCCCTTCCTGTTCTTTCAGATGATTTCATAGCTTCTCACTCCCATAGCTCCATTCTCCCTTAGACATCTCTTCTTTTAGCTATCAGTTGATGACTTCACTTCAGTCAAGGCCACCATCATATTTTACCAGATTTCTGCAACAGTCTATGGAGTACTATCTTTGACTCCATACTCACCGTCATTAACCCACACAAAGCAAACAAAAATATGCTTTGAATTATATTACTTGACTGCTTAAAATCTTTCAAGGGCTTCCTACTATATGTAGGATAAAATCTGAACTTGTATTTATATCCTTCTGGGAGCTACATCTCTGGCCCTCCCTATTTCTTCAAACTTGTGGTTCTCTAGACATTCTGGTGCTATTTTCATTTTCTTAAATATGCCAAGCTTTGTCCAGACTCGGGTATGTTTCTCTGCTTGGAATGCTCCTTGCCAGCATTCTACCACTACCAAGATATGGCTTGATTTTTCTCCTGCATTACATCTCAGAATAATGTCTCCTTTTTAGCCAGGATTTCTGTAACCACCTTAGCAAAAGTAGTCTGGACTCTTTGAATCTCTATATCAGCCCCCTGTTTGTTTCTTACATAGTGCAAGAAAGAAAAAAAAAGGCCATACACCCCAGGTGTAATGGAACTGTAGTCCATTCCTGTTTACTGACTACCCCTCTCCTGCTCCTGTCTTTATAAAGGCGCTTGGGGAGGGAGCTACTAAGTTCTTATCTCCTGTTGGAGTGGGATATTTATTTATATTTGGACTGCGCTCATCACATCATGACAAAATTTTAATATATGTATTAAACTTTAGAGTCTTTCAATTTTGTGCTTACTTAAATTTGTTTATCTCCCCCACTATAATAGCAAGGAATTAATGAGGACAGGGACTACTTCATTCTCATTCAGCATTTATGTATTCAGTACCTAGTACTAGATATTGTATGAATATGAATATATATAGATATATTCATGATTTCAGCAGTTCATCATCTTTTTGCTTCTGAGAGTTATGGGTTCAAAAGTAAAGTTTCAAAAGCTAGACTTGCAGACGCTATTCTGTGTCTAGAGTCTTTTATATACCTCTGGCTATAAGCCAAGTGTCACCTAAGTAGATTGAGTAAAATACTATTTCTATAACATGTTATTACATAGTTATCTCTATAGAAAAACAAAACAAAACAAAACAAAATACCTGATCAAGTTAATTTGGCAATGCTGGTTTTAAAAAGGTAAGTATGTTTCTTTATCACAGAAAGTCTCTAATTGATATTTGAGGGTGTGTTGCAAAATTCCAGTTGGGCCTTGAAACCCTTATATTTTTAGAATAGTGTTTCATGGCACTAATATATAAAATATATTAGTTTAGCAAACTCTGCCCTAAACTCTTTTTTTAGTACTCATATTAATAAATTGACATCGTTGCTAGTGTCCCATAGCTTTCATTTCTTTGAAGTTTTAATGGAAGATGGGAATTCCTTTTCCAGTTTAATTCCAATTTTCAATATTTTCAATAGAAAAACATTTGGGTTACCATATTTAGCTCACCTAGTTGCAATAGGAAAGAAGGATTCCACACCCTACTTGCTATGGGCTATTTCTCTAACCCCTATCCCCACTCTAGAGGGGCACATTGTTTCTGTCTGTGTTAATTCCTTGTTGTGGCTTGGAAGAGACTAGCAGAGCACTCTGACCTGGTTATGTCAGCCCCATCAGTCACCCATCAGCTCCAACTAGCTGAGCTGAGAGACTATCCTAAGGTACCAGTCTTCACTTCCACTGTGGCTGGAATGCAAAAGTAGCTAGTCCCACTTTATTGTCTACTTTATTTTTATCTTTCCAATAATTTCTGGATTATCTATACAAACTCTACTCTCCATCCTCTAGATTCCACACACAAAAAAAGATAAAACAAATGAAGGAAAAAGTAGGTTTTTTTCTTTATCTCATGAATAGAAACTATGGTTTTGGAAGACAAACATACATTTATAAGTCTATGAGTAAGGTGTAATATACCGCTTATTTCCAGGATATAACAATTCTAATAATCTCACAGACATATTGTTCTAACCAAAACAGTATTGCACAGATTATATACAAATTTGTTGAGTGAATATTAATTGATGGTATATATTTGCCTTATTTATGTTTTATAGTTATGTACCCTCTACAAAACATTTTATATTAATATATCTTATGAACATGGTATATCCTGGTAATCATTTTTAATGTTTTTATATATGTATGTATAATAATTTATATATGTTTAATACTTTGTGTATTTATTTCTTTCAATTCAGGGGATGTAAAATTATCACAAACAGAAAATCATATGGTTGCTTTAATTTCAACCACTATTATTTCTATACTGTTTGAAAACACATCAAAAAGTTGAGTATAACATAGTATTAAGATGCAGGTAGATTTGTACTTATGACATCATTTTGCTATGGGTCATGATTCTAGTGTGAGGACATAGACAATTAATGAAATTATTGATGCCTTAAGATAAATATAACTTTTGCAGTTAAATCCTTGACTGATACAAAATTGTCAGGCATAAAGAATAATAAATAATTAAATATGTATCCACTGTATATACTTGGAAGTATCTGTAAACTCCCTCCACATTATATTCTTTGCCACTTCGCACACAGGTATCCTGGGACATGAATGTTGTGTTTATTATTTCGTTAGTTTTCTTTATAGTTTTACCACATATGTATTTATTCCTAAGCAACATATTGTTTAGTTATACATGTTTTTGAACTTGATATAAATCAAATCATGTTGTATATATTCTTATAACTTGCTTTTCAAAAACCATTTTTGGCTTGTGGGATTTAGTGATATTAATGTGTGTGATTGTTGTTGCAGAACATTTACTGTGTGTAGCATACTATAATTTTTTTATACATTTTGCTGTTGATGAGCTTTTTGATTATTTTATTTTCTCTTTCTCTCTTTTCTATTTTTAACAATGAGATTATAAATATTTTTGTACATATTTCCTGGTACACATATGTGAGTGGAGTTGCTGATTCATGGGGTATGCAGAGGGTCCACTTCATTAATTTAAACATTCATTTGTTTTTAAAAGAGGTTGTTTTCAAAAGAGGCTCAAAAGAGGTGGTTCAGTTGGTTTAACATCTGACACTTGGTTTCAGCTCAGGTCGTGATCTCATGGTTCGTGAATTTGAGCCCCTTGTTGACCTCTGTACTGACAGTGCAAAGCCTGCTTGGGATTTTCTCTCTCCCTGTCTGTCCCTAACCACCCCTTCAAAATAAATAAATGTGAAAATAAAAAGAGGTTGTGTGCATTTAGATTTCTACCAGCAAGGCATGAGAATTTCTGGATGAATTTTCCTGTTTTTTGGTATGCTTACTAAAACACTTTTTATTTTTATGCATTTTTTATTTTTGGCTGATACTGAGGAGATATCATTTTGATGATATCTCATGGTGGATTCATTTGCACTCTCCTGTTCACAAATGAAGTTGATCATATTTTCAAACATTTGAAGGTCATTTATTTTTCTTTGAGAAAATTTCTATTTTCTATTTCTATTGTTATTTGTCTTTATCCTCCCTATTATAGGAATTCTTTATTCTTGATACAAGTCTTGGTATATCTTGCAAAAGTATTACAATTTGTGGCTTTTCTTTTCAGTTTCCCTTTTTAGAATCTTTTGATTAATGGAATTCTCCATTTATTATCCTTTATCAGTATTTTTCTTTGTGTTTTGTGTCTTAGAAATTTTAGTTTGTTTTATTCTGTAACCATATAGAGTTTCTCCTATGTTATCTTTTTATTAATTAATTAATAAATTAATTAAAATTTTATCTTAGAGAGCACATGAGCAGGAGAGAGGGGTGGAGGGAGAGAGAGAGAAAGAATCTCAAGCAGGCTCCATGCTCAGTGTGGAGCCCAACATGGGACTCAATCCCATAACCCTGGGATGATGATCTGAGCCAAAAGCAAGAGCTGGACACTCAATCGACTGAGCCACCCAGGTTCTCTTAATTGGAAATTAAATTTTGTGAATGGTAGGAAGTAAGTATCCAATTTATTCTCATGTGGGCAAACAGTTGTTTCAACACCAGCTAGATAGCCCGTCCTCTTACAGTGATCTGTAATACAGTTTTGTGTGTCACATTGTTTGTTTGTCTTTACTGTATAATTGTCTTTACACACACACTCACACACACACACAGACACAGACACACACACACACACACACACATCTTTTGCAACTCTACTTTTGTATTAATCTCGGCACAGATTTGACAATTTTATTATACTTTTCACAACTCAAGTGGTTTCTTAAATTTTCTCCACTATATTATTATATCCTAAATCATTAATTACTTTTTCATGGCTATTTACTTTCTTTCTCTGTTTTTATTTTGTTGTCCTTTATTTAATTCTGCTGGGTGACTTAACTCCTTAACTTGTAGCCTTTCTTTTATTTATAAAAAGGTTTTAAGTGTATACCTTGTTCTTAGTTGAATACCAAAATTTTGAGGTAATTTTTCCCATTCTAATTTTTTTAAGTTTCTGTGGAATGTTTTTCTTGACCCACGAATTCTTTAGAAGTATGCATTCTTAATTTATAACTTAGTAACTTTTTATTTTTAATTTTTTGTCATTTGCTTCAGGCTTAATTACTTTGTAATGTGAGAATATGATCTATATTAAACAGACTCATTTAAATTTGATTTATTTCTGGTCCTCATGTGCATTCAGTCTTAAAATCTTTGGCAAAAATATTCATTCTCTAATAGTATGAAATGTCCTATTTGTATCATTGTTTCTAAGTTTGTTAATTGTGTTACTCAAATCTCTGTTATTCTGACTGATTCATTTTTCTATCTGATCTATAGTTTACTGAGAGATGTTTGTTAAACTTTACTATTATGAATGTGGATTTGTCAATTTTTTCATATGGTTTTATCAGTTTTTCCATGTGGTTTTGTCAGTTTTTCTTCATTTACATTAAAGCTACCTTATTGGATATAAGTAGATCAGAATTATCATGTCTTCTTTATGAATTGAATATTTCATGATGACATCCTGACCCTATTTATCTATTTCCTCTGTTGTAGCAGATTGTATTTTAGCAAAATGACAGCAACGGTATCTCCTGTCCCATATGCTACTCTCACAATGTGACTTTGACATTCCTGCCACTGAAATACATGTCTTTGTTCTCTCCTCTGGAATCCGGGAAACTCGTAATTAAGAAGGAAGTAATACTATGTACCTTATAAAACTAGATTGTATAAGGCAGTAACATTCCTTTTCATCTGCCATGCCGTGAGGAAACCCTAACTGAAGAACATGAAGAGACCACATAGAGAGGCCAGATGGAGGTGAGATCTAAGCTGATACTCTATCCATGGCACGTCTTGGGAGTAAAGACTCTTCCAGATGATTCTTATGCCTTGCCAATGGATCATGCCTGGACTTTAAACTTTCTAGCTAGGGCTTCAGATGTTGAGAATCAAAGACAGGCTGTCCCTGTGTTGTTTGGATTATTGACCCACAGAATCTAAAAAGATTATGTTTTAAGCAACTATTTTGGGGGTGATTTATTTAGCATCAATAGAGTAATCTAGCCACTAATTTATTATTTCTATGGTGTGTCGCTTAAGGTTTAGTACAGTTGTATATAACCAAAGACTCAAAGTGAACTGCAGGGTTGCTTTTTATCTCCTACATAAAAGAAGTCTGGAGACAGGTAGTCCAGGGCTGAAATGGCAGCTTCTCAGCTACCATGGAACAATGCTCCTTATCTTTTTCTCTTATGTCATTTTTAGCACGATGCTTTAATTTTCCTCTTCACCTCATATCCACATGCCAGGCAGCAGGGAAGGAAAATGTGAGGAAGTGCAAAATGGGTCTTCCTTCCAATTGAGTGAATCTCTATTAAAGAGATTTCCTTGAAGCCACAGTTTATGCCTCATTGGCTACACCTACTGCAAGGGAGCCGGGAAAATGCAGTTTTAAGTTTGACAAATTGCCATTCTGAAGAAAATCAGTGTTCAGTTACTAAGGAAAACTGAGAGAATATATTTGAGGTAGTTCCTACTAGCATTTTTTGTGGCCATGGTATATCTTTTGTTTTACTCTTGCTATATCTTTACTGTTCCCATATGTCTCTTATAAATGGTACATAGCTGGATTTTATGTAATGGGACCGTTTTTATATTTTATTAATACATTCATGTTTATTGTGATTAGACCCTTATCTATAAACTTCTTTCGTATTTTTTTTTATTTTTTATTGTGAATCTTTAAAACTTTAAAAAGCATGCAGACTTATCAGGCACTAAACATAATCAGTATCTTTACATTTCTCTGAAAGAGTGCAAAGACTGTGAAATAATTTAATTCATTTCTAGTTACATGCTATTTTCCTGTATCTATTTCTCTTATTTTAAAACCTTACAAATTAGGAAATCCTAATATTGACCGGTTTATCTACATGTCTCTTATTTTCTTTCTTCAGTGTTCTTTCTTACACCTCAAATTTCATTTTAGGAATGATTTTCCTTACTCTCAAAATAGATCCTTTTGGCATTTCTTCATATTCTTTCCATGTTTATAGATTCTGTTTTGACTAAAAATGTATTCATTCTTGGAATACAATTTTATGAGACATTTTTTTTTTGCTCATTAATTTGAAGTCATCATTCCACTGTTTTCTGGCTGTTATTATTACTTTCATTATTGTTTTTCTACTTGGTGTGGTTGGCTGTAGGAATAATTGTCTTTCTACTTTATTTTTCTACATTCAGTATTTTTTGTTTGGTAACTACTTTGCCAGATACTGTTCCAAATTCTGAGATACACCATTAGACAAAATATCATTGGCTTCATGAAATTTAGAAATTTGTCAAAAGAAAAGAAAATTGAGAGACAATTTAATTATAGCAGGAAAAGTAGTGATATGCATAATGTACAATGATGTGAATCCTATGATAACATCCAGGAATATATTTATCCTTTCGTGATCGAGGATTTTTCTGGCCCTCGGTGTCTTAGATATAACTTGTCTCTATATAAGCTGAATGAGAAAAATGATAAAAGACTAGTTTGTTGGTGAGGGATGACTAGATATGCCCATGGCTTTGTGATTTTATCTTTAACACGAAGTTATATCACTAAAAGGAAGGGCTATTTCTCTGGCAAAATTATTTAAAAATAATTCAGAAGGGGTCACCTGGGTGGCACAGTTGGTTAAGCATCTGACTCTTGATCTGGGCTCAGATCATGATCTCACAGTTTGTGAGTTCAAGCCCCACATTGAGTTCTGCACTGATGGCACAGAACCTGCTTGGGATTCTGTCTCTCCTTCTCTCTGATCCTCCCTGGCTTGTACTCTCTCTGTCTCTTTCTCAAAATAAATAAATAAACCTAAAAATATTAAAAAAAATATTAATTCAGAAGTTAATGCAATTTTTGAAACATAGTATTATTACAATTTTAAACTTAAAACTGCTTGAAGACTCTGATAAAATATTGAAAATAATGATAGTTTGGTTTTCAGAGAACCAAAAAACATGTAGTACCAGTGGAAATAAAGAAGTTTAATGGCACAGAGGAGATCCAGTGTGTTGGGTAATCCTGGTGTATATTCCTAGTGTCTGCCTTAGATGGGTTCTTTTGACTATAGGTAGGTGCATGGGCTGACCTCTATTGCTCTAGAAAAGAGGGACTATTGTTAAAGAAATGAGACAGTGATAGAAATCAAAATATAACCAGACCTTATACTTTGTTCAGAGAAAGAAATTGGAGAGCTGTTAGCAAAGAATGACATTCTCTAAGGCAGATTCTGCTTGTTATTCTTTTTTCTCTCTTTTTCTTCTATTTCTCATCTCTTGTAGACGTCCAGCTTGTTTCTTGCATGTGGCTCATTTCCCTCATCCTTTCAGTTTAAGTCCTCTTTATTATTCCTCTCATTTATATCATGTAATGATTACCACATGTTCTTCCACAACATGACAACATAGGGTGCATTATTTTTTTCACTACGGGTAAGAGACACGTTTTAGCTATATTTCATAGTTAATTCTTTCCGAGAGAAGTAATATGTTTGGCTTGGCTTATATTGTTGAACCGGGTCACAACCCTATTCACTAGACAGATTTTGAATCTATTTTCCTTGTTCAGGTTTCCACACCTCATCTAATCAGTTGAAGCCAGTTTTTAGGGAAATCTTATGGTGCGTAACTCAGCAGAGGCAATAGAAAGCCCTCATAGAAATACATTTAATGCGTTATGTGTGCATGTGTAGATTTCATTCTTGGTAGCTCTTTGAGATTTAAAGTTTGATATTAGATTCATTAGCAAAATGATTCAGGTGTTCTTTCTCCCATTAAGATTAATAGGCTTAAGATTGAAAGTTGCCACTTAATGGGGAGGTAGTTTCTATAATCTATCACTCAACAAATAGCATAATAATGACTTTAAAATTTATGAGTGTATTTCCTTTTATGTATCTTTAATAAATGATTTATTTTAGAGGAGTTTTAGAATTACAGAATGATTGCAAAGATAGTGTAGAATTCATGTATGCCCACACCCAGTTTTCTCCACTAGTCACATCTTACATAAGTATGGTATATTTTTCACAACTAATGAGGCAATATTGATACATTAGTATTCAGGTTTCTTTAGTTTTTCCATACTGTCCATTTTCAGTTTCAAAATCCCAACAAAGATACCACATTACTTTTAATAACCATGTCTTCTCAGGTCCTCTTGATTATGATTCCTTTTTCTTTTTCTTCTTTCACTTGAAAAAAAACTAGGGTTTTTTTTTATTTGTTTCAAAATTCTTATTGATAGAGCTTCAGAAAGTGTATTGTAAGTCTACAGTAAGATTAAAAGCTTAATTAATTCTGCAGCCTAATGGAAGTATGAAATCATATGCAAAATGAAGAGCAAGGGTAAAAATATCTGCAAAAAATAAACCATTATTTTAAAAAAGAATGACATTTAATGCCCTATGATACTAATATTCTCGTTGAAATTGTTTTATTTTGCACATCTATTTACGAAGTTTCACTGATGAAATAAATTATTGCTACATTTAGCATGTACATAATTAAACATTATAAACGCTACAAGCATGTTTGTTTAAAGTGCTTTCATAATTTCAAATTTAATTATCTGAAAATTATCAATCACTTTATTAGTCAATACTTGAAATTGCATGCATGTCAGTATAATTATTAATGCCAGCCCATTTACCAGCTCATTTACCCTGGCCATGCACAATTTTGTGTGACATTTAAAAAAGAACACTGTTTTCATCATGATACAATAATTTTTCTGAAGATAACAAAAGATCTATTTCTTATAATTCTGTTACTTATTGTTTTCCTGACTAAATTCATAGACTGAGAGGAACCAGATGGTAATGGAAAATACACCAGTGGTAGTCTATTTAATTGGTATTTTAAATTGTTTTTCTTTCTACTCCAGAAGAATCTATATTTTATTTCTTTTACTGCTAGAATGCAAGAAAATGCAATTTCTTACATTTTATGATACTTTTACATCCGTTTTTCATTTGAATCTCACAAATATTCTGTGATATTAGTGAGGTAAACATAAAATCAACATCGCTAGAGTTCATCCACCTTTGAATATAAATGTAAGCAAATAAATATTAACACACATATTTACTGGCTCATTTAGCTACATTTACAAAATGTAGGACCTACTTTCCTCACAAAGTTCTTCTATTCTTTTTTTACTGTGTGCCTCTTAATGAAGTCCAATCTTAAAAAGCCATCACGGAGAATGCAATTTTGATGCCGACATACTAAATACGCTTATTATTTGATTGATTGTTCTTAGAGTGTATACATCCCATCTGCTTTTCCCTTTGCATCATTTATTTCTTCATTTAAGCATATTTATATAATGCCTACTATATACCTGCCTCTGTTTCATATGTGATGGTTTTAGTGTTGAATAATAGATTGGCTTTTTGACTTTACAGGCTTTATATCTTTATAGCAATTGACAGTTAATAGGCAGGTAAATAAGACAGGATAATTTCAAAAAGTCTGATGGTTGCTGTGATGACAATAAAATACTGTTATGGGAGAAGGAGTAATGTGGCTGTTACCTCAGTGGTGTGTAAATTAAGACTCAGTGATGAGAGGGAGCTAGTCACGAAAAGATGGAAGAATTGGGTTCCAATGAAAATAAACAGGAAGTTTAGAATCCGAAGGGAGAAAAGAAGTTTGGTGAACTTGAATATTTCCAAAGAAATATGTGACTGCAACATAATGAGTGAAGGGGAGAGCTTCTCCTGAAGCAGTTTGAAGAGATCCTAGTAAGACCAGATAGCACCAGTCTCAGAAAAGAGAAACAATAATAATTTCTATATAAAGTCAGTCATGTCACTTAACATCAAGAAAACCTCTAAGTTCCAACCATATTCAGATTTAGCTTTTCTCTAATATAGTGTATTGTTTTAAGGTCTTTAATTTGCTATCTATCTCCTAAACCCTCCTCTTCTGTCCCTGTAAAAATAACCCTATTCATCTTCCAAGGCAAACTAATGTACTCTTTTCTATGAGGAAATACTCTTGACATCCTCAGTGTCTGAGTTCCCAGAGCACTCTGTGAATGTCTTCTTTATGGGATTTATTATATTGTAATCTTCTCCCCACCCCTACCCCCGATTTATAAGTGTGTCAATGAAGGACACTTGCCTCATTTATTTTTGCATTCTTTTCCTCCCAACTACAACTACTCTGAAGAATCAAATTATTTTATAAAATAATTATTGGTCATATGTGTAAAGAATAAGTTGACGATCAAGGTAATTATAAAGAAAATTTCTTTTTAGAAATTTATTCATTTAATATTTAATTTTATTTGAGATTAAGACAAACTGGCAAATGAAGCCACACAGCATAGTACAGAAGAAATATATGATTCTGAAAACATTGATTCCGGTGGAGTAACAATGAATGTATATTGGTTATATTTTATTGGATTTATGGAGAAATACAGAAAGGTGATGGTGACTTAGCTACTCATTTAATTAGCCACAAAATAGGGATTTGAACTGATTTATATATAAGTATTTGAATCAGTTACTGTTCATATTCCTTTGTGAGAAGGAGAAAACAAAAAAAGAACACTGCCCATTTTTAACTTAGTTGGCATTTTCTCTTGGGGCAAACCTGAAAGCACACATTGTAAAAAGTAGATTCTAACTAGCATGCTGGCTGGAATTTCAATATTTTTCCAGGTTGACATCTCTCTCATTGTTGTGGAGCAGACATCAGGATATTTGGTCAGTCTTTGACATTTTGGTGACAATATTATCATCAACTGCTAATGTCAGCTTAATTTGAAGAGGTTAAAAATAAATTCTATAAGAGAATAAACAGTGTCCACATGTTTAGAGACATAGCAGATATTGTTAATGCTAGTGACACAGGTCAGATATATATTTAAAATTTTTTCTTGACTATATCCAGAAAATAAGGAGTTCAGTTGCTCATGTGTTTATCAGTTGATTTCTTTGAGAGAAAAAACTTATTTAAACAGACAAGGAATTTGTTTAAAGTCACTTTATGCTTTTGAGCAAAGATGGATTTTGTGAATAAAGCATAAGTGAAATTTTCAGGTAACCATGACTGCAATTTTAGCTATCAGCCAAACTACATTTAGCTTTGCAATATAAAATATTAACATGGAAAATACCTAGTGTGGTGAAATGGTAATATTTCTTGCAAACTGATACTAGAAACTATTAATATAAACCCAACAGCCTTAGGCCCCATAAGAGCAAGAGCTTAAAATGTTGAAAGATCTGAATAATAAGTGAAGAATATCCCATTGCCCACATATTACTATTTCTCAAACATAGACTCTTATAAAATGTGTGAGCTCTTCTCAAGTGTTATAAGGAACTCGCACTTCCAAAAGTAAATGTAGGTACATGTTTCTGAGATGTTAGAGGGGCACTGAGAGTGACACCATGACATTTTACGCTGCTTCAATGACCTCCTTTTAGGACCCCGGATCATCATGCCACATGGTAACAGAGGCCAATAACTCTTTCATACTGTAATCCCACATGAGTCTGTGGGATTAGCTGTTACAAGGAGGACTTGAATTTGACCTGGATATAGCTTGCCACATTTTATCTTCAGTTCTTTATCCCCTACCCTGTTAATAATTCAATTGATTTCACTTAACATCTGTTTTGCTGACCAAAGTTAGCAAACTCTTTTTATCCTGTAAGGAACACGTTCAATGAAGGAATTTTGTAAGGTATAGAAATTAAGGGGGATCATTTATTTACAGGGTATAATAATACATATGATATATGTGTTTTTATATCATATGTATATGATAATATATATTATAGTCATGCGTATTTCCCCTGCTGTAGAATTCTACTTTACCTGATGGTTCTTGGTGTTTTCATTGTCAGTGTGTGACTGGCTTTATATTTTTGGTGAAATCGCTTGCATTTATATTCATTTTCTTTTTTTTTTAATTTTTTTTCAACGTTTATTTATTTGTGGGACAGAGAGAGACAGAGCATGAACGGGGGGGGGGGGCAGAGAGAGAGGGAGACACAGAATCGGAAACAGGCTCCGGGCTCTGAGCCATCAGCCCAGAGCCTGACGCGGGGCTCGAACTCACGGAGCGCGAGATCGTGACCTGGCTGAAGTTGGACGCTTAACCGACTGCGCCACCCAGGCGCCCCTATATTCATTTTCTTACACAGATTCATGCATAGCCTTTGTCTTCTTGGGCATTTTCACCTACTCTATGTGAAATTAAATATTTTTGGATCTTTGTATATAGTTAGCTGGACTCCACTTCAAAGTCCCTGGGGCATGACGGATATGTGTGGTAGCCTCTCAATAAGTATGTAACATTTGAGACATCGTGAGGATTTCTTTTTAAAGACTTTCCTAATTAGTTATACCCCTAGCTTTTTTATTCCATTTTCAGAATCTTTTTCATTTTTATTAAATACTTAACAATCATATTACATCTTGTTATCGTTTAACTTGTTTTGTACTTCTTTTTTAAGTCATTTTCTGTTCACGTACAATCTATTTTCTGCACTATAAACTCATCTTCTTCATTAGGAGAGTGAAGGGTTAGGTTAGCTAAACTGATATCTTAAATAGTCCACCTTAAGGAGTTTCGTCATTTGAATGTTTAAAGACAGGGAAGAGCTCTTTCATTTCTTCATCATCTGGCATTAAGTAAAATAGTGGTGTGTACAATAAACACTTATGATAACAAAGAACAATAGCCACTGATATAGCTTCATGTTATCCTATACATGTTGTGTTTGGTTCTGATGTATATGCATTTATACTTCTTTAATTTCAGAAAGATTACAAGTTTGGTCAGGAGTTGTGCTATTTCTTGTGCAGAACCTCCAAATACTTGGTACACAGTAGACGCTTAATAAATGTTTTCCAGTTATTGGTAAAATAACCAGAGTTTTATCTTGTTAGAGGGCTGATGATGAATGAATGACAAAGAAGTAAAAATTAATCTGAAATGTGAGGCAGAGGTTAGGAAGAAATAATAAGTTTTAAAACACTGAAACACTTAAACCACTTATTTTTAGGATAACTGGACTGTAGAATAGTTCCAATCAAGACTTTTTTTTTTAACGTTGGTTAAAATGTAAGTAAAAAAAAAAGCATCCTTTATCCATCTTACCTTCTGAAATTTTTTGCAATTACTAAATCAATAAGTTATTCTTACACAATTTGGTGGTCTTGGACAAAACATTTATTTAGACATTTCAATGCTCTTTTACATTGAGCCTTTGTCTACCTATTCATTTATGGAAATGGAATAGCTGTAGCTATTTTCTGCAACATTATGCTCCACTCTGTAATGTTTAAGCCAAATTTGTTCATTTAAGATTCCTGCCATATTTTTTTTTCTAGCTTTAACAATTAATGTGTACTAAGTTGGGACATATATAATGTAGGCAGAAGAGAGAGGAAAATATTTTCCAATGTGTCCTGTTTTCCTTCACATACATTCTTTAAAACAGATTCAATGAGGTAGCTATTTTGTTTTTAATATAAATAATTATAGGTAGATTTTAAGACAAACATAAAGTTTTAAAATTGGTTCATAAGTTGTTAGAGTAGAATATAAAGTCTTCTTCAATTAGAAATTAAGGAGTTAATACAGCATTACATCCTGAAAGTGGGCAAGTTATATCCTTGGGGTATTAATATAGCTTATATCAGAAATATATCTGGAAATACAAAATTCATTTATTTTTTTATTGTTGGATATGACAATATCTGCATATAAATATAACATGTATTTTACTGACTTTATGCTTATATTTACATTTGATTTTTTTAATACTTATTTATTTTTGACAGCAAGAGAGAGAGAAATAGGGCATGAGTCGGGGAGGGGCAGAGAGAGAGGGAGACACAGAATCTGAAAAAGGTTCCAGGCTCCGAGCTGTCAGCACAGAGCCCAATGCAGGGCTTGAACTCACGGACAGCGAAATCATGACCTGAGCCAAAGTCGGGTGCTCAACCGACTGAACCACCCAGGCGCCCCTACATTTGATTTCAAAAGCCTAATATGAATATCAGTAGTTTTTATCCTATAGACACATTTTCTATGGTTGTATACCATATATATATGAATGTGAACAGAAAGACAGTCACAGGGGTATACAGTCCTACTGAGAATCATGTGTACCTCTCCATCTTCGAGATATGCTCAGGTGAGAATCAGTACATGTTTGCCTATGAAACTTTTATATGCAGGTTGGCAAAGAAAACAATCTATGTGCAAGGGACAATCTAATTGAAGACTTGGAACCACAAAGCAAATTTTTTAAAACTGGGATCAAGAGTTTTAAAACAAAACAGCAAACAACAAAAAGTTTTAAAATAGTCACCTTGATAGAATTATTTTATTAATTTAATCCAATGGCTAGATGAATAAGAGAATGTGAATTTCTTCTTTTCTTACCGCAGTATCAATAGTGCCTAGGGCAGTGTACTTGGTACCAGAGGAGACAGTCAATAAACATACTGAATGGAAAAATGAATGAATAAATATAGTGTATATAAATTTATCTGCACACATGAATATCAATGCTTGAGACTGAACTAGACTTTTAGCTGCAATAAGAAGAAACATTGGGTCATTTCCTAGCTGAGATACTATTTGAAGACTAAACACCTTACCTTTTACTGACAGGTATTTATGACTGATGAAAGCTAGACAGTTTACTTCAAATGATTCATGAGTATAAACAGGACTAACATAATTGAATGGGCTTTTCCCCTATTCCTGGAGAATGAGCTTCAATTCCCTCTTTGTTAGAGGCAAGTACGGTATATCTCAGTTATTCTTTGTCTTTTGTTTCTACCCTGGCTGTTCCTTCTGAAAGCATCTGTCACACTGTATTCAGTTCACTCTGCATTCTGTTAATGCTTTGAGCTAGCTGTAGGGTATCTGCTTAGGAGCAACTAGAGGTACTCCCAGTAGGGACCAGTTACATGCAGAAAAGAATAAACAAAACTACCCACAGAGGTACTGGCTTCCAACAATTTTGCAGAAGTGTGAAGATTTACAGTAGAAAATAAAGCACCTCATGCTGGGTCTGGCTCCAAGCCTCCCTCGAGAACCTTCCATTTAGGCAGTCTCTTTTATCCTGTGAGCTTAGTGTTCTATCTGAAGGAGTTTAAGTTTCATATTAACAAATTGGCTTAATTGTTTTTAACCAAATTATTAACAACCTGCAGTGACTTTAGAAAAATTCCCCAACAAGTTTTAGTTTTTCTTTCAAGAAGAAATGAAACAAAGCTATTAACAACTTGAATGGAAAGGTCTCTGGGAAGGAGCATAGATTCCTCTCCCAAGAAAAGCCAGGCGTAGCCAGGTGGCTAGCTTACAGGCAAGCACAGTTTAAAGGGAGAAAAGAAAGAGAAGAGAAGAGAAGAGAAGAGAAGAGAAGAGAAGAGAAGAGAAGAGAAGAGAAGAAAACTAGAAAAGATCCAAGCTTGCCCACAGCAACAACGTTTATTTATCATGAAAGACTTTTTTCCATTATGTTGTTTAAATTTCTAATTTGGTAGCCACCAAATAGAAGCACTGAGGTATGTTAATTGAGATGTGTTCTGCCAAACTCCTCAGAGCATATAGATATGAATGATTTATTGCAAAGGATCCAGGGCAAAGAAGACCAATCTGGTGGGTTTCATCTTGCCCACTGGTGTGGCAGTATTCATTTAAAACTAATGGTGGTCAAGAATTAGTTTCTTTTCTTCAATATTGACATGTAGTCACATAGCATCTATGCAATGTTATATTTATTTTTCTAAGCATCAAAAGGTTGAAAAGTATAAAATTTTAAAATATTACATCCATGACTATTGATTACAGAAGATTCATAACCTTAGTAAAAATGTAAAAATATGTTTACTGCCACCTTTTTATTTCATATGATGTTGTTAGAAACATATGAGGCTTATCCATTTTTGATCATCATGATGATGGTATTAAATATGATTTTGTTTTATTATACTGAACACATTCATGAACATAGTCATACTTGATTATTTTTCTATGATGTAATGATCATTGTTTTATTTTGCTATGGAAATTGGTGAGTTTATTCTGTTAATCAAAATCTGGAGTACTTCCAACTGCCATCAGTGTGGGAGAGAAGCTTCTAGGGCAGTTGAGCAGTACTTTCTAAGACATACATATAGCTGACCAAGATGGCCTTAATATTCCTCACAGCTTGACTAAACTTTGGACAGGTTTCTGACATTTCCTTTTCTTAGCACATTGACTTTAGAAACCTTGCAATTCTAAATTCTTTTTCTGCCCCCTTGAGATGTAAATTTTTCCCAGCTTTTAGCCAGTTTCGCAGTTCATGAAAGTCTATCTCAAGAATCTAGGAAGCCATCCCTTTGACATGTAATCATGTAATCATCAAGGAAGATAGAGCTCCTGTGTCTTAGTTTCTATGTGGGGATGGAAGGAAGCCTACCTTCAATGAGAGATGATTGACAATAGGCAAACATAGATAGGCTAATCATGGACCATCCTTCTCCACAAGGCCCTCCAGTACTTTTCATTATTTCATCCCAGAATTTAAAAATCCACTTAACTTTTGTTTCAAAGCAGTTATGCTAAAACTCTCTCCTCCCATTAAGTGAGTTCTTCCTTGCCTGTTTAACTTAATTTTGTGTAATTTTTCTTTGAGGTAGCAAATTTTGGCAATTAGGATAATAAGAGAAACATATCAAGAATAAAATATAAAAAGATGCATGGTCTACATGGAGGAAGAAAACTTACAAGATAATTTTAACAGCTTTGGATAAATAGATAATGATAAGGACGACACAGCAGCAATATAACCTTCCATTCCTTAAGATCATATATAAATTATTTTCTTTTTTTTTTTTCCTGGAATGGGGCATGAGATAAAGGGTCCACAATGATAGAGGTAAAACAAGATGAGTAGAATATAGAATTACAGACACTTGCACTGTTTTTTGTTTTTTGTTTTTTAATTCTTCATCAGCAGTGCTTTAAAATTGTTACCAAATGTTAGACAAAGGCAATATATCTTAAACTTTTGCTAGGATATCATTTTAGCACCTCATGTTGAATGTGCATATTACTGCCCTTGGGACGTAGGTTAGAACATAACGTCCATGAACAGTTTTTGTTGGGTGAATGCCTGTTTTCTTGTACTCTTTTAAGGTTATTTGTCTGGTTGGAATACTGCTGACTGTGTTATTATTTGATAGAACTCTATGTTTTTGAATTTTCTGGAATTAACATGGGTTGCTTTGGATAGTTTCTTTATCCTTATATTCTCTTTTCAATTTGTTCCTTTAGGGAATGGTTTTTGCTTTGCCAAGTTACTTTCTGATTCCCTTGGGGCTTGTTTGAAATCCTATTTAGCTTTATATTTAGATATTTTTAGTGAATAACATTATTCAGTCCCGTGGCCTGCAGTGTCATATGTATGCAGACGATACTCAGATATTCTTTCCAGTCCCTGCAGACCTATGAAGCGGCTTGATGTTTTGCATAATTGTCTGTGTGATATTCAAGCATGGATGTCTTCAAATTTCTCTGAATTTAGTACAGATAAAATTGGGTTGCTACTGATTGGTTCTCTAGTATAAATGTTTAAAATGTAATCTATGTTGCTAACCTTAAAGAGGCGATTTTCTTTGTTCTAGAATCACACTCTTGACCTTAAGGTTGATGTAAAGTTGTGTGTGTGTGAGAGAGAGAGAGAGAGAGAGAGAGAGAGAGAGAGTGTGTGTGTGTGTGTGTGTGTGTGTGTGTATGGTGCATGTGTTTTACCAACTTCCTTTTACTAATTTCCTTTCTGGACCTACTCAGTGCAAGCTTGTCACATAAAGACTTCCTGATTCTGAAAGAGTTTCTGCCACAATTTACAATCACTGACCTCCACCTGCCACTTTGCATACTGATTCTAATAGATCACATCCTTCCACACCCTGCTCTTCAGCCAGGAAATCTATTTGTTTATGCATGAGAGCTTTAAAATTACTGTTGATTTGTAAGGTTCAACTAAAAACTTATTTGTTTGATTTAGCCTTTTAAACATTTATTGTATCTTCTTTTATATTAAGTCCCCCTAGCACCATGGGATGGACACATGAAGGACACTCACAAATGTAAATTGAATTGATTTATAAACCGTATGAAGTGTTTGCAGAAGGTACTATTTTACAATGAGAAGGGCTCTTAATGAGTCCATGGTGATCCTGAGTTGTGAATAAATGTATGTCTAACACATATTCCCACCAGGCAGCCAAAGAGTGTACAACATTTTGGATATTGCATGAAGTAAATGGGGTAGAATAAAATTCCTATGAAATGGTCTCAATTCATTAGTCTGGTAAAGTTTAGGTATCACTTTAACTAAAAGGGTATTCAGGATGATAACCTATTCTTTATTCAAGCTCTTTACAGGAATGGGGCTTTGCATTCCTGTTTGATAGCCTGTGAAAGTTAAATTAGTTGAATCTGCATTAAATACAAAAATGTATTTAATTGATAGACCATAACCTAGAGATATCTGAAAGTAATACTTGCCTTGCCAGACACAGTCAAGGAGTTTCTGAATTTGATGAAGTTTTCCTGTTAAGAATGTAAATACATGCCTTGGTTAGAGGTGGTTACCAGAATTGGTAGAAAGCAGGGCCACAGATGGTTTGCAGAGCCCTTGTTTGCATGTCTTTCCAAGCTTACCTACTGGAGTTAGTGACTCACCAAAGAAATCTGAGCACATCTGCTATCTCCCAAGACTTGAAATGCTGTCTTTCTAGTTTGGCTAAAAGACCCACCCGCAAAGGAAGAATATAAAACTTTTTATCAACAAGGCAAATAAAATTAGGTTTTTCTGTCAATGATGCAAAGATGATTAGACCTCAGCACAGGAGGACCTTAGATATGTTCTTTATTTTCTTTTGAGATAAACTAGAATACATGAAACTTTATTCCCAGCTGGTAACAATGATAAGCATGATCAGAACAGTCCTTATATGTCAGGTGCTCAAAGAATGCCACGTAGGAGCAGTTACATATCCTTTGTTTAAAACGTACTGAAATTTATCTACCTGCATTATTCCCCATCATTACTTACACTACATGATACTCCCTGGCATTTGCTATGTAAGAAATAATAAATTTCAGTTTTTTTAAAATTTTGTCCTTTTCCTTCTTCCTCCAACTTTCAAAGTGTCGTTCTTGCACTCCCCTACCAGAATCATCTGTAGATCTCATAAACTTCTTACATTCTTATTATTTACAGTAGCTGCTTAATGCATTGGAAACAAATGAAGGATTTTTGTACTGGCTGGCTCCAGCAGACATTCCTCACATAGACTAAGTTATCTTTGTCATGATTTGTGCTATGGTACAGACTTTTCTGAGAAATTCCTTTGATATAACACAATAATAATACACTCTGGACCCTAAATATTCAGATTACTGTGTATTCTCTAGTACTGTGTATTGGGCCAGTGAAATAGTACCAAACTTTATTTTTTAATTAACACATAAAAAGAAACTAAAATCAAGGTGAGTTGAGTTACTTGCCAGACTCATAGCTGGTAAGAAGTGGGAGCATATATATATATATATATATATATATATATATATATATATATATATATATTTTTTTTTTTTTTTTTTTCAATTCATGCAACCTCTACAAAACTGAATCAATCCTGTGAGTGCAGAGTAAAGGGGGGAATGACTGCCTTGATAGCAGAATATTCATAATGCATCTGTCATACATGGCATGGAGAGGGGGTAGAGATTTGCACTAAAATGACTCAGGGCACTCACTTAGGTTTATAACTGTTTCCATCTTTAATCAGTCCTTAGGACTCAGGAAATCCATATAGTTAGGCATAAATGTGTGTGTGTGTGTGTGTGTGTGTGTGTGTGTGTGTGTGTGTGTGTATGTGTGTATGTGTGTGTGAAAGAGAGAGAGAGACATATTATTGGCCATTTATATACACACACACACACATATATGTATACACATACATATATATACACACACATATTAAACATTTCTCCTATTAAAACCATTCAATATTTAAAAAATTCCTTAATGACCATCTTTCCCTCAGTACCATCAGGATAAAGTAAATAGTTGTGATTACGGTCTCTATGGGCTTTTCACATTTTCATGCACTGGTCCCTTTCCATACTCATCTCTCAGCATCACCATCCTCATACCATAACCTCCTACCAGAGTAAATTATTTTCTGTTCCTCATCTATACTCTGTGTTTCTTCTGAATCTGTTTAAATGTTTCCTCAGTCTGAAACACTCATTTGCCTGTTCTCCCCTTTGACTAGTTAATTCCTAATCAGACAAAAACCTAGGTTAGGCTCTGTACTACCTTGAGTGGCCACCATGATTTTACATAGTTGGGTCAGATGCCTCTCACGGTACCCTGTGTTTGCCATGTATCAGAATTTTATCTCTTCATCAATTAGATTTTAAACTCCCTGAGGAGGAAGATTTGTGTGTCCTAGTCACCGATGTGACCTTCATAGATATTATAATGTGATGGTACATAACAGATACTCAGTACAAATTTTGAGGTAATTGTAAAAGTAAACCTGGAAGACTCCTCATGAGCAAATGTACTAATATAGCCCACAAAAGTCTTTAAACTCCTAGGGATCTCATAATTTGATTCTACCTCCTGGGAAAACTTCCTGACTATGGCCCTACTTAGGAAATAAAGCACATCATAGAAGTTAAGTTTATTTCCATGATAATTCTGGCTACACCTTCAATTTAGGGGAACTCAGCATCCTAGGGTTTAAAAACAGACTGTATTGTTTTCCTCGTTCATATTTAGAGTGTGCAGTTACCATCCAAGGCCCTACTTAGCTGGTCTACAAGAGGGAACTTGGAGCTCACCTCAATGTTTATAGACATTAGCTACTCTTTTTTTAAACAAAACAAATGTGATAAATAGCGTGTTTAACATGAGAAATAGAGAGGCAAGGATATCAAAAGGAATAATTAACTTAAAAACTTTAATTATAGTACTTTAATATTCAAAAATTATTTTCAAAATCTGATAGTAAAACAAAAGGACATTGAAGAACCATGAAAGTATAGGAAATTAAATAAAAGGAAAACAAACCCTTTCCTATCCTGCAAACAAAAAAAACAAACCTAAAAAAACAGACTAAATGAATACCTTTTATTTTTTAAATGTTTATTCATTTATTTTGAGGCAGGCGGGGCGGGGGGCAGAGAGAGAGAGGGAGAGAGAGAATCCCAAGCAGGCTCCATGCTCTCAGCGCAGGGCCCAATGGGAGGCTCATATTCACGAACTGCGAGATCAGGACCTAAGCTCAAACCAAGAGTCAGAGTCAGAGGCTTAACCAACTCAGCCACCCAGGCACCACTAAATGAATACCTTTTATACGTGCTTACACAGATGCATTGTACATGCTGGGAGGACAGTGCATATAGGTGAACATGTGGTAATCTTTTATTATGCTATGCTAAATAAGGAAATCATGAGACACAAACAGTAATATAATTGAGTCCATTGCTAGATAGGAGGTATAGAATATAAAGACAAAACATTTAAAAGAAGTTCAGAGCTTTGGAATGGCACCAAAAACTGGCTAAGGCAGACTGAATCCATTGTGCAGAGCATTCATATCATTTGGAAATTGATAGACTTTAGGCTGGGCACACAGGCCTCACCATTTTCTACTGTCCTACATCTGCTCAGTTTACACATGGGTGTTTCTTGCGTCACTTTTTGTGAAGGTTAAAGATCAATATGAGAAGTTCTGAGATTTTAGGAAATGGAAGAAAGAAAGAAAAAAGGAAAGAAAAAAAAAGAAAAGGAAGCAAGCAGGCAGGCAAGGGACATTCGCCTCTTAGTTCAACCACTTCCGGGGGCTCAAAATGGAATTTCCTGTTGGGCTTGTATCTTATGTATGTCTGTGTCAAAGTTACATGATGGGATAATTTACCTCATCCAAATTAAAAAATGTTCTAAAATCCTTTATTTTCTTTTTTGTTTGTTTCAAGTTTTTATTAAAATTCTAGTTAATATGTAATACTGGTTTTAGAAGTAAAATTTAGTGATTCATCACTTACGTACAACACCCAGTGCTCATCCCAACAAGTGCCCTCCTTACTATTTATCACCCACATATCCTTTAAATGCACATAGAGAAAAACCAATTTCAAAGTACCCTTTACATGGTACTTCAAATTAGCAGATACTCAAACTTGCCGTCTTATTACTGATGCGTTAAGGAACTATGGCATTTAAAGTTGTTCACTCAGAAAACTATGATTTGAAGCAGGAAATAAATGAATTATTACATCAGCATGAAAGATGTTCTATATGGAAACTAAACCATGAATGCTGGGAAAACACCAAAATATCTGGGCCATTTATTATTAGTTTTTCCTATTTACCGATAAAAGAAAAAGAAGATTATGACAACGAAGATGGTGCCTCACAGGACAATTAGCCAAAAAGGTAGAGACAGCAAATCAAAACAATTATTTCCTATTAGAAAAACCTTCAGCTTAAACTCTTCATTTTGGAATAGTGAAAAGTCGGAAAGGATCCTGCCCACCCAAACATCGGTGTGTATTCACTAGTCACAGCACTGTCTGCATCTCTCCTTATCCAGTCAGTCAGTTTGTGCATATTTAATATCCTACTTCCATTTTCAGGCCTGTGAACAGGCAGGTACTACCCGCACACACGGGAACGGGATGTCTTATGCATATCCAATGTTTACCTGAAGACGAAAGTTTTGATGAAAACTTGAAAAACAAATATTCATCTCATTGGAATACAATTTGTGAATTTTTCCGCGGTTTCATGAAAAACTGAAAACTATTTGAGAAGAATAAATGAGCAATTTCACACAACTCTAGTTTGCTTCCACTTGTTTCCTGTTTTGCTCTGTTATGCATGGTAGAGAGTTTTATAAAAAAAAAATGCCTTATATTACTGACCCAGCTCTTTCTGAAAGAGGTTTTGTCATCCTGCAAGTCCTTAAAGAATAGATGAAAGTAAAAATATGAAAGTGTTTGCGTTGAGGAAAATGAAAGTTGAAAGGCACACAGAAGAATTAGGGGCTCATAGACTGTGGTTACTGATAGACATTCAACATCTAATGAGCATTTCAAAATGGAACTTCAATGGAAAGAGGAGTCTGCTATAGTGGAAAAAGAAGAATATTAGAAAATAATTCCTAGAAGAAATCGAGCAGATTTAGAGTCACCAAAACATACAAAGGAGTATTATAGACTGTGGAATCCATAACTAAATTCATAAAGGCATTACTCAATATAATATTTAACCTAACATTGAAAAATGAAAATGCATTATGTCCTAATGAAATTTAAGAATATGTTCAAAATTCAATGGCAAATAGATTTTAGCACGGCCTGACAGAATTTTTGTCTTGCAAAAGACTGTTTTCAGATTAGATATTTTTTCTCTTTTTTTTCCTAAGGAGTGAGGAGTATAGTTTCCAGAGGTCTTGGAAATTAACTTTTATTTCTTCCCTCAAATATCAAAGATGTTGTTACCCTGTAGAAAAGAATTTCTGTAGATGAACCACAACTTAGGTTCTGACTGCAAGGAAAATGACAGAAGGAGAATTTTTCACATATTCCAACTTTTAAACCGTTTTCTTTTTCTTTCCAAATGATGATTCAGGGTATGATAATTTATTGGTACTCATACTCTATATTAAAATCCACATGTATCAAATCCCTCCCGAAGCAGTTGTACAAATCAAATTGCATGGGTCCGTGCATTGGAAAAAGAGATCTGGGGGCGCCTGGGTGGCTCAGTCGATTGAGCGTCCGACTCCGGCTCAGGTCGTGATCTCGCGGTCTGTGAGCTCGAGCCCCGCATTGGGCTCTGTGCCCACAACTCAGAGCCTGGAGCCTGTTTTGGATTCTGTGTCTCCCTCTCTCTGACCCTCCCCCATTCATGCTCTGTCTCTCTCTGCCTCAAAAAAATAAATAAATGTTAAAAAATATTTTTTAAAAAGGGAAAAGAGATCTGTAATCTTTCTCAGTGAGAAAAGCAAGAGTACTGGGACGCTGCTCTTGCTCTTACCTTCCAGCCTGTAACTCTAGAGGAAGAGAAAAATGAAATTTCAAAAGATGATATGGTAATATCGTAAGGGACTAATATGTTCTCTTCACAATGATTTCTTTCTTTAGCTATGGCAAAACGACTATTAGTAGGAAGTAGAAAGACTGAAATAGGACTTTTCTGTAGGTAATGGGAAAATAGAAATTTACTAGAATAAACACTGAGTAATGGTAATAATTTCCTCAGATGATGTCTATGATATTTTCACATTTGTTATTACGTGAATGTGCCATAGGAATTTCTGTTATGTGAGATGGATTTGGGATAGAGACCTGTTTTGTCTGTGAGTTTAATAGTAAGAGTGGCAGTTGATTGAAGGTTTACTATGTGTCATGCTCTTTTCTAAGCCTTTCATAGGCCTCAACTAGTAATTCCCATGAAAATGTTGTAAGATCTGATTATCTCAATTTTGCAGATTTAAAGGACACAGAGTTAACAGTGGCAGTCTTGGACAACCAGGCCAAGTGGAACCAAATCTGGAACCAAGGCTCCTAACAACCTTACTTTGTTGTCTCTCTACTACATTAGTCTTATTTAAGATCTGCTAAAATTCCATGAGTTAAAACACTTGGCTGACTCATTTAACTTGATTTTTGAAATGACTTTAATCAAATTTGATAAGCTATATTATATCTGTTGACAAAGAAAATTATAGGTCACATTATAAAATATATTAATAGAATTCTACCTGTTTTAGCACCTACATTGTACCATTTAAATCATTTCAAGTGATAAAACATTGGTTGTGGTGAGAACCACATATTTAGGAACTTTTATAAAATGTTTTGAAGGCAGTGGATATATTGTATGGCTCTTTGTAACCCCTTAATTATATAATGACCCTTTCAACCCTACATCAAGCTCTTAGTTTTATAGACACACAAAAAAATTATCTCTAGTTCCTCAGGCACCAAAATTTATAAGACACATGATGAAGGGGCTCATATATTACAACTGTGCTAACTGTCAAGAACCTCTTTAGATCACTATTTTATTCTTTGGCAGAGATCAATAGAAGTCACTTATTGTGCTTTTTGTGGGCGGAAATAGAAGGGAGATCATTGATGGGCATAATTCAAAATCACATAACCGTGTGGGTATTTGGGAGTCACTGGAACAATGAAAGTGGCAGCCTGTAAAAGTTATTTAGATTCATTTGAAGAGGAGAATGGTAGAATTAACCATTCCACAAAATTGGACTGTCTCCATAGACATTTTAATGGCTCCCCGTGATAAACATAAATTTGCATAGCGTATCTAAATGTTTGAATGTTCTAAGAAACTTGTATATGAAGCATATGCTTACATGTATTACAGTGACTCCCTAAAATTGTAAAAATGTAATGAGGGGCACCTGGGTGGCTAAGTTGGTTAAGCGTCTGACTCTTGATTTTGGCTCAGGTCATGATCTCACGGTTTATGAGTCTGCACCCTGCATCAGGCTCTGTGGTGACAGCACAGAGCCTGTTTGGGATTCTCTCTCTCAACCTCTGTCTCTGCCCCTCACCTGCTAGTGCTCTCTCTCTCTCTCCTCTCTCTCTGTCTCAAAATAAATAAATAAACAAATAAATAAATGAACATAAAAAACATAAAAATAATTAAAAATGTAATGAAATTTGTTGAGTAACAATGTTTGGATGTTCCAGAAAAGCCAGGAGAGACAGAATCTTTTAAAATGACATAAACTGTGGCAATTGTGGAGACGTGATCTCTGTATTCAAGATACGTATAATAATCATTTTTTAATAACTTGCTCTAAAACAGGTTCCACATGCTTAATAAAAGTCTGTGGTTCATTTCTTAGGAAATGAGCTAGTTGAAATCAGTATGACATATGAGCACAGTACAAACGCATAGTAGGCACTCAAACACGGTGGTTTGACACATGGTAGTCACCAAAAAGATTTATGTTAAATGAATAACTACACATTTACATGATATGCTATGACTTGATATATAATATAATTCACTTTTGTTGACACTTGCTATTTGCCAGACAAAATGCTGATACTTTGCAAATATTATATCTGAAATAGGTGTTATTCCCATCCTACAAATCAGAAATTCTAGGATCATATTTTTCGTGTTTATTAAAAGTCCTCTTTACCTACAGTGTACCTTGTTTAGTTCTGAACCATTTTCTTTCAGGCACTGAACTTGTTTGTCATACTTCCTCACTTTTTAAAGGTTCATTTGTATATATATTTATATTTTATGTGGACATGAAAGAATATTTAGTAGTTAGTGGTATGTTATCTTAATGATAATATATACCCTCTAAAAACTGCTAAGGCACATTTTAAAGCAAATTGACAGAAAGAAAAGTGTCAGATAATTTAGCTTGCTACCTATTGGAGATTACATAGCTCAGAGACACGAGAGTGGCAGGCAACTAATTAAAGTAGAAAACAGCTAATAGAAGACTTTCAGGCCCTTAATACACTAAAGAGAAGGCATGACACCATAAAATAGACAGAGCATAAACAGCTATTTGCAGTACATTTCATACAAAGTAAAAATGAAACACAAGGAGACCCATCAGGGAGCCACATTGTGGAAGAAAACGCCGTTAGTGGAGACAGTTGAGCCCGGGAATAGAGTGCTGTGTTGCAGGGAAGCTCCATGGGAGCTCACGGAGAAACAGCTGCCCCCTGAAGACAGAAATGCAAAAACAATGGGCTGGACATTTGCTGACAACAGAAATCCCACAGATCATTGTAAGAATACCACCATTGGGCCAAATGAATGACTATGAAGTCATCTATGGTCCCTTTTGCTGTGCCCTCCAAGTGGCCTTCTCTGTAATTGTTTTAATTAAACAATGAAAATTGAAAACACTGTAAAGGAATCAAATGTGTCTCAACGCTTCATAGGAAAGAAGTTGTGATGTGTTTTCATAATCATTCTTACTGGAATCAGAAAAAAAAGTTAATTGCCTCCTGTAGGTAACTACAAAACTTAGACACCTTTTAAAAACAAACCTGTGATTTCCAACTACTAAGCAACATGTAACCAAGGGCTGCTAGTAGGTAAGTAGTATGGTTTATTTTTCTGATTGTAACTTCACTTACAGACTGGTGATGTTATGGGGGAATGTGCTAGATGATCAGATAAATATTCATCTTTGGCATCCTCATTAACTGTCTACATACTCCAATAACCACTGATGATAGGCATCGATTTTATATTTGTTGGTCTTTTCAGAGAACCCAGCATGCAGAGATTACAGAGAGAAAAGGAAACTTCTATGACCTTGGGACAAGGAAAGTTTTGTCTGCCCAAATATTTTGCTTGCTCTTGTAGTAAACTGAATTTAAAAAAAGGCATCCTTCCACCCCAAAGCAAAGCACATGGTTTTCAAAGCACTATTAATATGTTAGAATTTGTTAAGAAAGGTAATCTCAAGATCTATAGAAACACACCTGTGATAGGGAAATTATAGTACCCAAATATATCCAGGTCTTAATCCCAGCATCCTGTGAATCTTAAATTATGCAAGAAAAGAGACTGCTTACTTGATTAAGAATCTTGAGGGGCGCCTGGGTGGCTCAGTCGGTTGGGCGTCTGACTTCGGCTCAGGTCATGGTCTCACAGTCCATGAGTTTGAGCCCCGCGTCGGGCTCTGGGCTGACAGCTCAGAGCCTGGAGCCTGTTTCAGATTCTGTGTCTCCCTCTCTCTCTGACCCTCCCCCGTTCATGCTCTGTCTCTCTCTGTCTCAAAAATAAATGAACGTAAAAAATAAAAAAAACAATCTTGAAATAGATTGTTCTTCATTATTTTCTTTCTGGTCCCTAAATGCAATCACAATTGTCCTCATGAGAGGAAAGCAGGAAGAGATTCTATTATAAAGACAGTAGCAGGCAATGTGATGATCTCAGCAGAAAGATTTGAAATGCTAAACTAAATGTGGGTTTTGACAGTGGAGAAAGGGGCCATGAAGTGAAAAACACAGCTTAAAAAAAAAAAAAAAAGGCCAAAAAATTGCTGACGTCTGTTTTGGCCCAGTTGTAGACTTCTGGAACTGTAATAGAATAAATCTGCATTATTTTAAGCCACCTAGCTTGTGGTAATTTGTTTTAGCAGCCATAGGAAACTAATACAACATTGATATATTTTTCAGCTATTTTGAGGTATGATTGACAAGTGTACATTGTGGCGATTTGATAAACATGTGCATTATGGAAGAATTTCCACCTCTAGGTATTAACACATTACTCATATCACATATTTATCTTATTTTGTTTTAATTTTTTTAATTTTTTTTTGTGGGGGTGGGTATGAACATTTAAATTCTACTAACTAAATTTCTGTTATATAATAGTGTTATTAACTATAGTCACTATGTTTTATGTTAGATCTTCAGACTTTATTGTATAACTGAAAGTTTGTACACTTTTACCAATCTCTCCCTATTTCCCCTCCTCTCAGCCCCTGGCAACCACTTTTCTATTCTATTTTGGGGGTTTCTATTTTTATATTCTATTTTTATTTAGATTTCATATATAAGTGATACCATTTGGTATTTATTTTGCTCTGTCTGGCTTATTTCACTTACCATAATGCCCTCAAGGTCCATCCATGTTGTTGCAAATCACAGGATTTCCTTCTTATGACTGAATAAAATTCCAGTGTGTGTGTATGTGTGTGTATACCTACTATGTCATCTGTTTTTTATTTAGTTAGTTTTAATTATTTTTTTTTAATTCAAGTACAGTTGACACACATTAGTTTCAGGTATACAATATAGTGATTCAACTCATCTATGTGTGTATTTATATCTAAAATTGTTCTCTTGTGCCAGTATATTATAATTGTGTTCTGTTTTTTTGTTTCTGTTTTTGTTTTTTACCCAATCAACCCATTTCTTTTGATTATGAAGTTTAATCCATTTACATTTAAAGTAATTACTGATAGAGATGGACTTCCTATTACCATTTTATTTATTTTTCCTGTACATTTTGTAGGATGTTTGTCCTTCCTTACTGTTTTCCTTTGGTTCTCATTGATTTTTTTTTTGTAGTGATATATTTTGATTTCCTTCTCATTTCCTTTTGTGTGTGTTCAGTAGATCTATTCTTTGTGGTAACCATTGCAAGTATATAAAAATATTAAAGTTATAGTATTCTATTTTAAATTGATAATAACTTAACTTCAATTGCATACAAAAACTCCACTCTTTTATGGTTCCACGCCTGCCCACTTAATTTTTTTTACGTCACAAATAAAATCTTATATATTGATGTTCATGTATTTTTATGTTCATGTAGATTTATAGGATTTTTAATGTTTCTGTTATTTAAGTTCTATGCACTGAAATTATAATAGTACCAGTTGCTTTATTTGTTCATGTATTTAACTCTACTAAAAAACCTCATATTTTCATATGGCTTTATGTTTCAGTATACTATCCTTTTATTTCAACTACAAGAACTACCTTGGTATTTTTTGTAGAGCAGGTTTAGTGATAATCAACTCCTTTAGCTTCTGTTTATCTAGGAAAGAATTTCTCCTTCATGTTTGAAGGATAGTTTGGCCAAATACAATATTTGGGAAAGCCTTGTGAAGCTTTCAGGATCAGATGAGAAGCCCAGCTTTCACATTTGTTCAATGTGTCTAATTCTTATTATGGTGAGAAAAAGGCATTTGTGATTGGACCAATGTGGTGATGTCAGGAAGATAAATCTGATTCCCCAGTTTCTCTTCATTCTGGGCCTGGTGGGTGGGGTTGTCAGTCTGGGGGGTGTTGGGGTAAGGCCTTCAGATTCCTGTCACTGATACCTGCTCAGGACAGCCAGGACTTGGCAGAACAGGACTCAGGTGAATATTGAAATACACGTGAAGCAAAATGAGTAATAAAAAAAATCTTAGAGTTTTAATCACATAAAAACATAACAATAAGGAATATAACAAAAGCCTGTAATATCTATTAAAACAAGGTGCAGTGGGCTGTGGGACTCTGGCAACAATCCTGTCAACATTTTGAGTCAATCAAGACAGAAAACTGATCCTTGGTAGCCCCCAAACAAGCCAGAACATTGGTCACATGGTCCTGTGGTACCATTCTGAGGGAGGACCCTGGGTGTGAGGGGTTTCTTTCCAGTTGCTTTGTACTATGCCACATAGAAAAAGGGGGTCCAACAAACATGCCAAATGCCATGGCTTTTCTTATCCTTTTTCTGGACTCCCTTGTTGGTTTTATAATAGCATGGGTGCTACAGCTTCTCAACTGGTCTATAGAGTTCTCACAGAGGTATCTTAGTCTATAATTTTTGTTAATTTGGTATGTTTGTTGAGGAAGAAAAATAGCTTCCTAGTCTGCCATCTTGCTGACATCACTCTCACATGTGATCACCTTTTATTATTTCTGAAATAGTGATGTATCCTTAAATGGTGTCCTTTTTTATTTCAAGTTTTTTTTGTTTAGATTTTTTAGCATTTATTCATTTTTGAGAGACAGAGAGAGACAGAGTGTGAGTGGGGGAGGGGCAGAGATAAGGGGAGACACAGAATCTGAAGCAGGCTCCAGGCTTTGAGCTGTCAGCACAGAGCCCCACATGGGGCTTGAATTCATGGACCGTGAAACCATGACCTGAGCTGAAGTGGGATGCTCAACCAACTGAGCCACCCAGGTGCCCCTTAAGTTTTTATTTAAATTCTAGTTAACATATATGGTAATATCAGTTGCAGGTGTATAATTAATCACTTGCATATGACCCTCAGTGCTCGTCACAACAAACGTCCTCCTTAATATCCATCACCCATTTAACCCATCCCCCAACTACCTCCCCTCCAGCAACCCTCAGTTTGTTCTCTATGAGTCTCCTATTGTTTGCTTTTCCTGTCTCTTTTTTTCCCTCCCCCTATGTGCATCTGTTTTGTTTCTTAAATTCCACATATGAGTGAAATCATATGATATTTTTCTTTCTCTGACTGACTCATTTCACTTAGCATAATATACCCTAGCTCCATCCACATCATTGCAAATGGCAAGATTTCATTCATTTTGATATCTGAGTAATATTCCATCATATGTATGTGTGTGTGTGTGTGTGTGTGTGTGTGTGTATACACATATACATATGCGCGTGTGCGCACACACACAGCCCACAAACATATCCTGTATCCATTCATCAGTCAATGGACATTTGAGTCCTTTCCATAGTTTGCCTATTGTTGATAATGCTGCTATAAGCATTAGGGTGCATGTGCCCCTTCAAATCAGCATTTTTGCATCCTTTGGGTAATAAATGGTGCCTTCTAGTTGACTATTTTTTTTTCTCCCTTTTGTTCTGTATAAAATAATAGTATGTCTAAAAACAAGACTAATTTAGATTTGATAAAGTAAAGAAGTTATATGACTTTAATTAAAAAAAAAAACAAACAAAAAACCCTCAGTTCCTTCATCTGCAAAATGCAGAATATAAAATTAGGATGAACTTCATAAAGTTAGTAAGAATTCAGTCTGATAACCCATGCAAGAAGTATTGGGAAATAGATGTTTGACAAATTTGTATATCTTTCTCTTCCTTGTATCTCCAGTCTTCAGTGGAAAAAGCACAGAAACTGACATATGGTTTTGCTTATAATCATCTCCTTTATTGTATAATAGGTACTCTGTATAATTAGAAAATATTGAGGAAATAGGTTTTTAGTAAGCCTTCAAAGGAATTTCCAGTTTATTTCACTGGAAATAAAGGCTTTTTTGCCTGAACTAAAGATATTTCCTCCAGAAAGAGGGTCAGTCCAGGAGAAGCCTGAGTCCTAGAAATGCTGTTATTTATAATTCTTTCTTTTCTTTATACACATATTTCCTCTTCCTGCAAATTCCATCAGGAAGGAAGGACAAGCCCCATAATAGTTCTTGTGGATGCTTTTAATAGTTCTTAAAGCAACAAAGAAATGTTTGGGGGCTGAATTTTCTTTATGTGGTGGGAATTCACTTACTTGAATGAAAATTGAATTGGAATATTTTATTGGATGAGGAAATTTCTATTGAGTTTAGTTCAAAACAAAGCAATTTGATAAACAAAATCATTTAACGGATAACAGGAAAAATGTCAGATTAATTCCATTACTTAATTTATAAGTCAGCATAAATGTTATCCCTATAAATAAAATCAAGGAATTATGGACAATTTTAACTTGGGATGGAAAGCTCACACAGTGGTTTTGCCTAGGTCTAATTATGACAAAAAACTATGTGGCATATTTTACAGTATATAGTTGAAAAAATTTCCCTTCTAACTTAGAAGTGAAAATGATGCTTATTTACTTTAGTGAGCCTGTTTTTGAGAATTGTATTGATAGTGTTTTGTAGCTCCATAACCTAAATTAATATTAAAAATGTTATTGCAACCGCCAAAATGGAGTTTACTATTGTTTTATGAGAGTATCTTAGAATAAAATAATTTTAATTCATCATGACTAATGTGCATGCACCCTTTCACACATATATCAGATAGAAGAATTACTGGCAAGTATTCTGGCAAATAAGTGTGTGTGATTCTTTCAAATCACTCCATTTATGTGGCCCTTTCTCTGTCAATGGTGTCACTTTCTTCCTAGCTCCTAAGTTCGGTATCTTGAAATAATCTTTGATTTTTTTCTCTCCTCCCTGTATGGTCAATAACTCACCATTCAATAATTCACCATTTTTTTAAATTTAAAACGTCTCTAATATTTTCTCCTTATTTCTCTTTCCATAACCACTGTGTAAGTGCAGACCCTATATTGAATTACTGCAATAGCTTCTTGATTAGTTTTCTCTCCAGCCTTTCCTCTCTCATCATTTGTGTATCCAATGACATAGTAACATTTCTAAATTACTGTTTTCATCATGCTGTTTCTCAGCTCAGAACTTCTTATGGTTATCCTTATATAGGATAAACGCCAGATTCCTCAGCCTGGCATGAAATCTCCACCAACTGACCTTGTTTTACTCATTCAACAAAAATTTATTGAGAGCTGGCCAGTTTAGCATTCCCAGTCTCTTATGACTCCATACACCCTGAAAGATTTTACTTTGTGGCTGGAGATTTGTGAAAATATTCAAAATGAGTAAAATAGCAGATCTAGATAGTAATTTATGAGTTACTATAAGGCAGTGCATGTTAGTGTGTGTATGTGTGTGTGTACTTGTATATTAATATATTTTACAAATATTACATATTGAATGACAGTAATAACATGTTTTTATACTACATTGCAGTTATAGTTTATAATGCATATATAAGTATGCTTCTTTTAATCCATCTGAACAATACTAGAAATAGGGAGAAATTGGTGTTGAGAAGGAGCTTTGTGCAAAATAAATAATATATTTTTGCCCTCTAATCTAGAGAGATAGAGCTGAATCCAAATATGTCAGATTTATGGGTTGTTATTTTGTCTGTTGAAGCAAATGTTATGAAAGTATTATGTTCCACTGTGACAACTATAAATTTTTATATGTATTCAAACATCCAACTCAATCCACTGGGTACTGTGGCAGAGGCAATCTTATGAGTTTGTACATTTCCTCTTGCTGGTCACATCGGAAATCTCTAAATCTATATTATTGCATCCCGGTTGCACGTAGGTTGGACCACCTGACTGAGTTCTGGCCGAAGTATGAGACCACCCTTTTTCAGTCTGTCCTTTTTACTTGCCATTATTATCAAGACTTCTCTTCACTTTTCAGGGTGTCTGGGAAGCTCCCTGTTTCTAATGACTTATCTGCAATATGGAGGAGGACTGTCTGATCTGCTGTAGCCTTTGCATGTGTAATAAATCAGCTGTATTTCATTAATTACTGAAATTTTTAGGATTTTTTGTCACTGCAGCATCCTAATGCAGGCATACTCTGTAGTATATGCAAATTGTAACGCTAGCTGTAGCACTTTCACTTTTTAAATTCTCCATAAAATGTTGGAAAACAAGCAAGAATAGCATTAAAATAAAGATGATCGTCCATCTATTTTAACAACATATATATTTTAACTATATATGTTAACCACACCTATTTGTGTATTTATTTGGTTACAAATATCAATATGCATATATGTAGGTATATGCAAGTTTATAAGCACATATATATGTAAAAAGAAATCATATACAAACTTCAAAGCTATTATTAGTAGTATTTAGACCTAATTCATCTGTTAACTCTTTTAATCCTCACAATAATCCCAAGAGGCATGTACTAATTTAGACCAATTTTTAAGATGCAAAAAGAGGCAAAGAGAGGGTAAATAGCTTGATTGTTATTAGTAATCTAGAAACACATTACTCGGGACACACCATGTAACTGAGATGACTGAGGTGTGAATAGAGGAACTGATCATCAAAGATCTTCCTGGGACCTTCTTCCCATGTATGACTGGCTCTTGTTCATCCGCCATATCTCAGATTTCCCTGGCCACTATGATGGCTACTGCTTTGCTCATCACCATCATCACCCATGGGGCTTTCTCATCCTTTATTTTCAGGGTAGTTTGTATATTTGTTTATTGTTTTTCTTTTCTTATTATGATCTAATGTTTATGGGGGTAGAGACCTTAGCTCTGCTGATTCTTCTTCTTTAATGTAATGTCTGAAACATAGTATGTTCTCAATAAATACAGTTTAATCGAATAGATGGATGAGTGAAGAAATTGATGTTGTATTTTGCAAGGAGTTATTGGGTTGATTTAAGCTTTAGTCTTTATAGCCCTGTGAATAGGAAGGATCTGGAGCATATTCTTGACAAAACATGGAAGATTCTTCTTTGCAGATACCAAGCTAAATATAGAGGTTATACAAAATTTAATCACACAAAGTCATTAAATTTAGTAGGTATGCTTGGAGCCCTGAAAGTAAAAGGTAACATAGACCTTTGTGAAGGTACAATTATTCTCTTTATTTTCCTGATGAGGAAGCAGAACCTCAGAGAGTTTATACAGAGCCTCAGAGAGTTTCAGTGATTTGTGTAAGATCCCATAGTTGATTTTGGATTTGAAACTAGACAATTTCCTAACTTAGCACTCGTAAATTACACTTACTGCAAAATGAATTCTCTATTAATGACAGTAGTTAAGAATGCTTCATGAAGATGAGGGAGGCTATGAATTGGATTATAAAAAATTCATATAACTTCTCTTCTTCATTGACTCTTTTCTGTTTTCCCTAAAAGTTTCCTCCAGATTTAGATACTCCTCTTCTGTATCTATGGTATTTTGCATATTCTTACAAATTCACATTCTTTCAATGTTAACTCTATCATAACCTTTAGATGTGTCCCCTCTTTTCAATTTCATTAGTATGCCCTCAAGTAGACCCTTATGGCCTCTCACTGCTAGTCAGTCCATGTATTGCCAAATGATCCCTTTGTGCCTGTTTTAGTCAATAATAAAAATTAAGGCAATTTAGAGTTTCTAAAGTGACACAGTTTCTAAAGTTCTAAAATTATAATTGTAATTATCCATTCGAAATCCTCAGGTCTCCCAAAATTTATAGGTGAGCCTCACTCACAATTATTACTAATCCTGGCCCCCTATCCTAGTTTCTGTCCACCTTTTTTTCCATGGCTTCTGTGCTCATACAGTCTTCTTACCATGCTGGGCCATTCACTAAGTCATCCTCTGGCCATCTTGAATAATGAAAGGATTGCAAAAGTCAGCCTGAAGCATCCTACTTCTGTGTATCAGAGTCTTCTTTATTAAAGCTTAACTAAGAAACCATTTCCTAGGTTCCTTCTTTACTATCCTGTCATTTCCCTATACCACACTGCAGACTGTCTCTTTCTAGTGTCCTCTTTTGAGGATTTACGTAGTCTATAATGCTAGTTTTTATAATTTACATTGTATTCTGGTTATAGGTGCCTTGGTCTCTTTTCCTTTTCTAAAGGATAAAAAGTTTTTAGATTCACTGTTGTAACCCCTAGAGTAACTCACAGATGCCTATTTTGAGCAATTATGAAGTAACTAAGGGAGCTTGCATTCCATGTTTTAGATTAAGCAGAAGTTTTATATGGAGCATGATACCTTGACTAAAGTATAGAAGACCTAAAAAATTAGAAAATTGTCTGAATGCAATATATAAATATAAATACATTTTAAATGGAGAATACCCAGGAGTTTAAGTATATTTCAGGATTTAAAAGTGATCAAGAGGAATACAACAAAGCATATAATCAATTATATTTTTGAGTAGCCCCCAAATACACATTAATATTTACTGAAACGAAATCCTGTCTTTAAAATAATTCTTAAAGAAATGGCAGGACACATTTTTTTCTAAGTAAAGGACTTGCTATTATTAGGCTATTATTAGGCTATTTGGTAATATGCCAATTACAACATCATTTGCATGACATAGTCATTAAGTTTACTATTATCTTTATAAGTAAATGAGTTGTGTATTATATAATGAGTTGCTTGATACCTAATTTGTAAAATGGTTCATAATTAATTTAAGTAGCTGAAACTTTTAAATGTCTATTTAATATTAAAATACTTCAGCATTGGTAGAGAGGAGTTGTGGTAGAAGGTCCCTATAGTTGTCTTGTCCCTCCAACACAGCCAGATAAATATCAAATCATTCTGAACACCCAACAAATTGATCTCAGGATTGAACAGACTGCACATCTAGAGGGAGAAAAACAGCCACATCGTGGAAGGGAAGGGTTGTGGAGAGTTGATTTGGGGAAGAAAAAAATTGCGAGTACTATGGAGGTGAGGGAACACTGATCACATAGAAAAGAGAAAGAGAAAGTAGTTCAGGGATTGCACAATAAAAACTCTCCCCCCAAACCATTGACTGGGAAAAGGAGAGGGGCTGATTATTGCAAGTTATTTAAAATAGCAGAGTTCAAAGTCTGAAGTTTTGGAAGTCTGCGCCATCACTGGGGTCATGCATGGCAGGCTTAGGGGAAGGAGGTCAGAGTCCTGGGAGCATACAGAGTGGTCTGAGGATCCCCTGGTCATATGGGGAGAAACGGGTTCCCTTCTTGGAGTGCATTTGGGATGGGTGGCACTGCCTCTCAGGGGACAAAAGAGAAGGCAGACACAACTTGAGTGGCCTTGTTGATTAGCATAGCCACAGAAGCACCTGCTGAAAGCAGCTAATCTGGACACCAGCTTTTGGCTATACTTTTCCATAAACTTATGAGGTTTAGCATGATCCTTTTGAGGTCATGTGATTGCTTTTCTGGGACAAACTGGCATCAGCTGCAGTGCAGCGAGACGCTCCTCCAGAGGATCAGTGCTGTTCTGTGCTGCACTGGGTCCCTATAGTTTGGAGTCTGGAAACCTAGCCATGTACCTGAGATGAAACAAAGGAGCACTGTGCTGCCAAGCAGACACATGGCTGAGACACAGATAGGGTGAAGGCAGGGTTCTAATGGAAGCCTGGGACACAAGGGTAGATTGTTCTCTCTTCTGTGAAGGCTTCCTGAACAGCAGCATGAACTCCCCACTCTAGAGACAAGAGAGCAGGGTGGTACAATTTTTCCCCACCCATCAGTGCAGACAGACTTCAGTGAGCAGCACGGAGCCCCCAGTGGAGGCGGGAGTTGCTTACACCAAGCCCCATGCCCCTGTGCCCTGCAGGTGCATCTTTACTAGGGCAAGTCTGCCTGAGAACCATTGTAGCAGGATCCTCCCCCCAAAGACCAGCACAAACCCTCTGCATGTACCAACTCTACTGATCATAGAATGCTGCAAAGTTTTAGCTTTAGTGGAAATAGGATCAGGCTTATTTTAACAAGAAGACCAAATCACACTTAGTAAAAATTCCACACACTGGACAAGGTCCAAGCATCCCACACTGCAGACAAGAAGAAATTCTGCAGAGAAACAACCCGAGGGAAAGGGCAGCCAAAACACAATGGCAGAGTGCACACTCTGAAATCCTTCCTGAAGTGCCAGACCCTAGTCAGTATAGGACCTCTCCTTAATATAGCCATTACTCTCAGGAGCAGGAAATATAACAGACTTTCCTAACACACGCACACACACACACACACACACACACACACACACACACACAGTGACCTAGACAAAATGACAGGCGGGAGGAATTCACCCCAAAAGAAAGAAAAAGAAAAGGACCTGGCCATATACTTAATCAAACAGATATAAGTAATATGCCTGAACCAGAATCTAAAGCAACAATCATAAGGATATTAGCTCGGCCTGAGAAGAGCAAAGAAGAAACTAGAGAATACCTTACTGCAGATATAAAGGAACTGAAAACTATTCAGACTAAAATTTTTAAAAATGCTATAACTGAGATGCAAAACTGGATGGACAAAGCAGAGGAACAAATCAGTGATATAGAAGATAAAATTATGGAAAATAATGAAGCTGAAAAGAAGTGGTTCACAAATGTAGACTTAGGGAACGTGGCAACTCCATAAAGCGTAATAACATTTATATCATAGGATTCCCAGAACAAAAAAGGGGAAAAGGGGCAGAAAGTTTTTTGGAGCAAATTATAGCTGAAAACTTTCCTAATCTGGGAGAGGAAACAGACATCCAAATCCAGGAAGCACAAAGAACTCCCAGCAAATTCAATAAAAGCCAGTTATCACCAAGACATATCATAGTAAGATTTGCAAAATAGATAAGGAAAGAATCCCGAAAGCAACAAGGGGAAAGAAATCCCTAACCATCAAAGGGAGACAAATCAGGTTCACAGCAGATCTCCACAGAAACTTGGCAGGCCTGAGGAGCATGGCGGGATACATTCAATGTGCTGAATGGAAAAAATATGCAGCCAAGAATACTTTATCCAGCAAAGCTGTTATTTAGAATAGAAGGAGAGATGAAGAATTTCCCACACAAAACAAATAAATAAAGGATTTTGTGACCACTAACCCATTCCTGCAAGAAATATTAAAGGGAACCCTTTCAGTGGGAAAGACCTGAAACAACAAAAACTGGAAAGGAACAAAGAACATCACCACAAACACCAGCCTTACTGGGAACACGATGACACTAAATTCATATGTGTCAATAATCACTCTGAATGTCAATGGACTAAATGCTCCAATCAAAAGACATAGGATATCAGAATGGGTAAAAAACTAGACCCATCTATATGCTGCCTATGGGAGATTTATTTTAGACCTAAAGACACCTGGAGATTGAAAGTGTGGGTATGGAGAATCATCTATCATGTTAATGGACATCAAAAGAAAGCCAAAGTATCCATAATTATATCAGACAAACTAGATTTTGTTTTTTTATGTTTATTTATTTATTTTGATTCAGGGTACAAGCAGGGGCAGAGAGAGATGGAGAGAGAGTAAATCCCAAGCATGCTCTGTGCTGTCAGCATGGAGGCCGACATGGGGCTCAGACCCATGAACCATGAGATGATGGCCTGTGCTGAAGTCAGGAGTCAGATGCTTAACCAACTGAGCCACCCAGATACCACAGAGAAACTAGATTTTAAGCCAAAGCAAGCCTGAAAAAGAAAGCAAAGCTGGAGGCATCACAATTCTAGGTTTCAAGCTACCTTACAAAGCTGTAGTCAAGACAGTTTGGTACTGGCACAAAAACAGACACATAGATCCATGGAACACAATAGAAAACCCAAGAAGTGAACCCACAACTCTATGGTCAATTCATCTTCGACAAAGCAGGAAAGAGTTTCAAATGGAAAAATTACGGTCTTTTTTATAAATGATGTTTGGAAAAATGGATGGCAACATGCAGAAGAATGAAACTGGACAACTTTCTTATACCATATACAAATATAAATTCAAAATGGATGAAAGACCTGAATGTAAGACAGGAAACCATCAAAATCCTAGAGGGGAACACAGGCAGCAACCTCTTTGACCTCAGCCATAGCAACTTCTTACTAGACCCGTCGCCAGAGGCAAGGGAAACAAAAGTAAAATAAACTTTTGGGACTTCATCAAAATGAAAAGCTTCTGTACAGTGAAGGAATCAATCAACAAAACTAAAAGACAACCTGTAGAATGGGAGAAGATATTTGCAAATGACATGTCTGATCAAGGGTTAGTATCCAAATCTATAAAGAACTTATCAAACTTAACAACTCTAAAATAAGTAATCCAGTTAAGAAATGGGCAGAAGATATGAACAGACATTTTTCCAAAGAAAACATCTAGATGGCTAACAGGCATGTGAAAAGATGTTCAACCTCACTCATTATTAGGGAAATACAAATCAAAACCACAATGAGATACCACTTCACACCTGTCAGAATGGCTAAAATTAACAACTTAGGAAACAACAAATGTTGGTGAGGATGCAGAGAAAGCATAACCCTCTTACACTATTAGTGGGAGTGTGAACTGGTGAGGCCACTCTGGAAAACAGTATGGAAGTTCCTTAAAAAGTTAACAGTAGAACTACTTTATGACCCAGAAATTGTATTTACCAAAGGATACAAAAATGCTGGTTTGAAGGGGCACATGCACCCCAATGTTTATAGCCGAATTATCAACAATAGCCAAACTATAGAGAGTCCAAATGTCTATCGACTGATGAATGGATACAAAAAATATGATGTGTGTGTGTGTGTGTGTGTGTGTGTGTGTGTGTGTGTGTATATATATATATACACATAAAAATACATAATGGAATAAATCTCAGTCATCAAAAAGAATGAAATTTTGCCATTTGTAATGATGTGGATGGAGCTAGAGTGTATTATGCTAAGTGAAATAAATCAGTCAAATAAAGACAAATACCAAATGATTTCATGCATATGTGGAAGTTAAACAAAACAGATGAACATAAGGGGAAAAAAGAGAGGCAAACTATACACAGACTCTTAAACATAGAGAATAAACTGAGGGTTGCTGGAGTGGAAGTGAGCAGGGGGATGGATTCAATGGGTTATGGATATTAAGGAGTGTTCTTGTGCTGAACACTGGGAATTGTATATAAGTGATGATTCACTGAGTTCTATACCTGAAACCAAATTTACCATATATTTTATCTAACGAGAATTTAAATAAAAACTTGAAATCAAAGATAACATAAAATAAAATGAAATAAAATAAAATAATATAAAATAAAATAAAATACTTTAGCTTTGAATGGACTCTTCAATGAGTATTTAAACTGATTATCTTCAACTCTGTATATCAGTCCAAATTTAATACATTTGTAATAATCCAAAAGATTAAATATGTACACAGATATTTTCCATACTAAGAAATAGAAGTTCTCCCAGGTGACAAAACCACCCATAAAATATAGAGTAAAATATATTCATGGTATATGTCTTTGAATCATATGGTGAAATGACTTACACTGTGCACTAAGGCAGCACTGCTCTTAAGCAACATTTCATGGAATCACAGACTTTCAGGAGTTCTTTTCTTCAAAATAAATATTAGAAGATATCTATCACTGTGCATTTGATACTTCAACTTCTGCCACACCTTGTTCATACTCCCAGCTGTGTGTTTTTGTCTTGTTTTCCTTTTTCTCTGAATGCAGAGAAATGTAAATATGCTTAACTTCTCTGTAATTGTCCTGTGTTCATTTAGATTTCTGGCCTTGTGGAGAGTTGACATTTTGGTGCCTGTGTTGACTAGAGCTCACACAGATTACAAATGTAAATGAGAACATCTCATGACCAAACTCAACACAGATTGCCTGTTTCATTCTTCAAATAGAAAAGTGATTAGCCACTCAAAACGATACGTTTGGTAGTGTCAGTACAATCACTGAAGGTGCAATAATTTTAAACAAATTTTTATGTTTTACAAGGTTAAATGTAGTTGCATATTATACCTATAAGTTTATTTTTATGCCTAATAAAATTTAACCTTTGAGTCAATCTTCCAGAAGGTGCATAAAATAATATAGGATGAAGCACACATTTTTAGAAAGAGAATGAGATATAAATATGCCAGATAGACTTTTTTTTTGAGAGGGTGAGGGAGTAGAGCCAGCTACAGTTGCTCTAATTTTGTCTGTTTTTTGGCAAATAAACAAAACCTAAATGTGTACAGATATCTCTCTTTGTTGAGCAATTTCATTGCAGCCTATAATTGCACCACTATTCGTGATAAATTCTGATTTACAGCTTAATTGGCCAGAAGTGAATATAGCCTTAAGGTCATTGCAGTAAAGATAGCAACAACTTTAGGGAGGTACATAAGTTAACCAAAAGATTATCTGGTGCAGCTAGTGAAGAAGATCTGTTTAAAATACTAGAATACTACACAGGGTCATATTGTGCAGTGCTGACTCCATACATAAAACACAAAAGGTCAATTGGAAGTGCTCACCGAGGTTCCACAATAAAATATTTTATATTTAACAACAAGAGTCTGGTGTCTTTTTCCTACAAGGGAAACCAATAATTACATGATGTCAAAAGGGATTAAAAATGGGCCAATTAAAGCTTCCAAGAAAGTTAAGCCTTAAAAGAAATGTAGCAGAAAATTGGAGAAAATAGAAACAAGAATTTTAGCCACCTAGTATTACATAAAGGCTGAAACATTTAAGAGAGCCTGTTAATTCTCCATAAAACATAAGGAAAAGCTCAGAATACTGGGAGTGATTCTAAGTATGATGGAAGAAACAATAATAAATGTATAAATGGAGAAGTTTGAAGCATACCATATTCTAAGGTACGGTGAAATATGTGAAAGACACCTTTGCTTTTACATGAAAACAGAAGGAGTGAGAGCTTATTGATCAATGAAAAATTGATTTTTAACTGATGTCCAAGGCATGAGAATTTGAGGCATGATTCATAAAAGGGAGAATATCATGTGAAATTGCATCAGACTAAGAGAAGAATGAGCCACATCCCCAGAGACATGAATAAAGTGAGAGAGTGTAAGCATTTTCAACTGCCTACAATTTAAGAAATACCCAGAAAGCTAACAAAACCTCTATTAATAGCATTGCCTGTCACCAGGGACTCTAGCATACTTGCCTTGTTACAAGGGGCTTTAAAACTCTTTAATAGTATCTAAAACTAATTATGGTTACTATATTTAATATGCATTATGTACTAATAATATAGTCTCCATTTAATGAAGCACAGGCTCAGAGATAGCCTATTTTCATTGGTTTCACATATTTGAATTTTCATCATATTTATACAAAAAAAGAAGGAAATGCCCTTAAGGGAGGGAAAAAAAAAACATATACACAATGAACAAAGACTAAATAAAATTCCATTTAAATGTTGATGTTCTTATTGGTGGGTGTTGACATAAGAGACAGGAAGCCCTGAAAGAAGCTTCCAGAAACTGAAGCATTCACTTCATGGGCATGAATAGATTCTATACAGGAGAGGAAAGGAACACTATTTCATACAAACCATCTGGCAAGTGGATCTTTGTATACTTTTATGACCTGAATTTGCTTGCTTCGTGTATAGACTTTGTTCTCCCTTGAGATGAACTATAGTCACAAAGATTCCAATAAATCTACGATATTAGGAATTTATAAGAGATTATTCTTAGATTTGTGTTTCTCTCTTCTGGGGCTCTTTTTCACCATGAGCACTAGTTGTTAGGGGCTTTAGAGAGCCAGGAAATCCCATTATAAGTAAATCCATAGTAAGGAAAGGGCCTGTTGAGGACAAATACATGTAAAAAATATGGACAGCCAAGTAGAGTTACCTCTGCTCAGGTTTCACTGGAACCAGGAGCCTAGACACCAGTAGTATTTTTCCAGGCCACCCAGGAAGACTCTATAATTCCCTGTTACCAACTGACATCTGCCTTTTAAGAAGAATATAACTTTGAAAGAAATAAAAAAAAGTTAAAACATAAAACGTGAAAAGAGGGAGAATTAAAATAATTGTCTAATAGGAAATCTTGAAGAAATAAAGTGATGGCAGTAGGAAAATAACATATTTGATCACGGGTAAATGGTCAAATAAAAGATGGAGAGAATAAAGCAGATAAAGCAGGACAGATGAACACCTGTATTAACAAACCTATTTCTCCCAGGCCTATAGAATTTTTGTAGTGCCAGACTGACTCATGAGAAGTGGCATGAGTGGTGATAAAGGCATAAATAGCTGCAAACTGTATCACGTTTCATGACACCCATATGGATTTCCACACCATTTTCACTTCTCAGAAATTGAATGGAGGTTCATATAGTGAGAAGACTCCTAATTATATGAATTTAAATGAGGATTCTAAAATGCACCAGCTGTGTGACATTGATGTAGGCACTTAATCTCTTTGAGTCTTATTTCCTCCCCTGTAGTATAGAGTTCATTATCTGTGAAGTTTTATTCTTTCAAGGTCTCTTCTCATTTCTAAATTCTGTGGTTCCAAAACATTTTCTCCCCTCCTTTAATGTTTTGAAACTGGGCACATCTGCCATCTGCCATCTCCTCATCTTCTGAGCTGCTCTTTCCCAAGAGGCTTGCAGTTAAGGTGGCAACAGGAGTGCTAAGCACAGGAGTGAAGCAGATGTTTATCTCCTGAGTTCCTTCACCTGTGTACCTGAGTTCAGTACCTGGGTCTTATGAGCTCTCACCTTTCTTCCCAAGGAGATGTGCTCCCAGAGAAGTACAATTTGTTTATCAAGCATTTATTGCATGTCTCTGTTATTTAATGGGGAAATTAAAGACAGGTCAGCTCGCAGATTTCATAGAATTTCAACCAATTGTTTTGTGATAGAATGGTAGATACTGTAATGGAAATTATGAGAGCCCAGATGAAAGACATCTAGCAAGTGTAGGCTTATATAAATAGAGACTCAGATGTGGTAAATCTAAACTAAATATTGAATGTTGAGTGAGCTGAAGCTGACCAAGTAAAGACATGGGAAAAGCATATTCCAAGAACAGAAACCTGCATAATTTTAGGCAGAGGGGTGAATTCAGATTTGTGTTTTAGATCAATTGCTATGGTAATTTGGAGAAAAAAGAAGGGATAATGATGGAGAGAGGAGACCAGGTAAGGGTGGTGTTGCAAATCAAAGTGACTAGATGTAAAATAGCACAAACATAATAGGGATTTGACAACCTGGGAAGTTAAGGACACTACCTCACGTACCATCCCGTGTCTGTGATGCAGTAGAGAACCCAGCACACAGCAGTGACCAAAAAAATGGCTATTAAACAATATATATGCAATATCTGCAGCACAATATCAAACAAATATCAAAATTTATTATTTCCTGACTTGACTGACATTATTCTAAGGTGATAAAGCAGGGAGAAGATGTAGAGGAGAGGTTGATATTTTAAATAGGGGCCTAGAGAAAGTTCACTGAGAAGGTGATATTTGAAGGAAATGACAGATGTGGCCATGGGGATACAGAGAGTGGAGTACAGGAGAGCATTCCAGGCAGAAGCACAGCAAGTGCAAAGGCCCTGAGAGAGAACATGTTAGGGGGCTCTGAGAAAGGCAAATAGAATGTATCTCCAGAGCCCAGGTTATTAGGCATGTGAGACAGGAAAATAGGGACTTGAGGGAATTAGTGCTTAGAGGAGTGCTACATTTCCATGATGGCAAAAAGGTAGAGAGAATTTTCACTGAAGTCATTGAGTGTAAAGGTGATTCTGCTGATACTTGACTTTGAGATGCAGAGAGCAGAGTGAAGTACTTTAAGGAAATGGGCATCGGTAGGATAAGGAGCAAAACAAGTACTGTAGAGCCCCATTAAGATTCAGTTCCAGGGGAGCCCGGGTGGCTCAGTCAGTTAAGCATCCAAGTCTTTATTTTGGCTCAGGTCATAAACTCACGAGCTGTGAGATCAAGCCCCACATTGGGTTGTGTACTAGCAGCACAGAGCCTGCTTGGGATTCTCTCTCCCTCTCTCTCTTCCCCTCCCCTTGCTTGCTCTCTGTCTCTGTCTCTGTCTCTTTCTCTCTCTCTCACGCTCTCTTAAAATAAATAAATAAATATTTTGAAAAATTAGATTCCAGAGGATTGGGGATGATCTAGAAGTTCTAAGTAATGGTGACCTTCCTTAACAGGGGCCTGGGCTGTGAAGGGCCTATCCCTCACTATTACATTCAGATGCTAAGGGAGCATCCAGGATAGTTGAGGAAGTGAAGAAAAGATCAAGACTACTCCTGGCCTCTTTGTCAGCATCTTCACACAACCAACAACATTGTGGAGTTCACATTTTTTGCAACAGTCTTAAAAAAACAGAAGAAGAAATAAATAAAAGAGAAAAGGAAACCCAACTGTCACCAAAACAAACATGGCTAATGGTATGACCACTGTTGACATGTTTGGTGGGAGCCAGAGCTAACATTATTTGATGGCTAGGGAGTTCATATTCAGAGAAAATTTAGTACAAGCCAAAATTCAGGTTCTCAAATGATGACTGAGCTTGCAAAATCGAAAGGCTTACTGCATGTTTTGTAAGGTAATTTCTATTGGGAACCTAGATCAATCTCAGTTAAGTATTTTTAATGAGCCGTAAGGGGATTAGCATTATCATTTAACATTGCCATAAATTGTTGAGAAATGTGTTTTAAATACCTATAGAAAATTATTTTAAGACAGATGAAAAATTAACTTTTAGAATAAAGTGTGTTTTTGTTTCTCAAGCAAATGTTAAGAGTTTTATTTTGGGAATTGAACGTTATCCAGTGAGAGTTAGGTTTTAGATATCTGATTGGAAAGCTTAGCATTGTCAAATTATTTAGTTTCTATCCTAGAAAATCCTCGTGCTATAAAGGTCAAAGATGCACATTTTCTATATAGGTCCACAGCCCTTTACTTGAAATGCTCTATGTAGTTTGCTAAGAGTGTGTCACAACCATAGTAAATCCTCTTTCATTTTGAATGAGAATACCTAGGGCCCAAATTCATTATACCTTTAGATGTCATTTGCCAAAAGGTTGTAGAAATGCAAACATTCAGTAAATGTTTGCACCAATGTATGTATGAGGTGTTCTCTAAACCTGGCATTTTGTGATTCTATGAAATGTTAACCAATGCGTGTATATCTTTGCTCACACACAAACAACCCAATATAAATTATATCTTGATTATCTGCCAATTTGAATTAGGCTTTATACCCTTTTTCCCCAGAATGATTGTGTTTAAAGTTTTAATTCAATTCATAACTAAAAGGGATTACCTAGTCCCATTAGAAAAAAAAAATTTAATGGAAGTCAATTTCACAAATCAGAGTTGGAATTGACCAATGCATAGAGTTTAATTTAGGTATTGAAGCTGATAGGTAGTTTTCACAAACATGAGTTCATTTTATATGTACGTGAAGGCCACATTGCAAACGCTGGCAGATTTTACTAAGACAAGGGAGCTAAAATAACAAGCGCATAAATTAGTCTCAGAAGACAAATGCAAACTATCAGTGAAATATGCTAGGTAAGTCACTATTGAGGGATAACTTTAAAAGGGATGACATGACATATAATAGCAGTTATCACGAAAATGGAAAAATCTGGAGAGTCAGGCAGATTTTATGCTAAGAATGGTAATATAATTAGGAAAAAATGATGGCAGTTCTATATGTGCACTCTGACATCACCGTTGAGACTGTTGTTAAGAAGAAAAGTAAAGTTCAAGTGAATGTTAGTGCACGGAATGACAGAAGAATAGAAAGAATAACACAGCACCACCGTTCTTAAATATTTTAATATGAATAAAACATTTACCAGATGATGTAAATTCTTTGGGATTAGGGATTCTGTGACTTAAAAAGTATATGAATGCATATGCATAGAAATTGCTAACAGCCACCCAGTAAAACTGTTCTCACATGTAAACTAAAGTATTTATGTTCAGAGCTGGCTAGAGGCATACACACCAATATGTTAAGGAAAATCATGACCATTGAAAACTGTTCCTAGCTTGAGGCTGTTTTTGGACATTTTCTGTAAGTCAGATGAGAAAAGTTGATATAACTATTTTTGGGGTAGAAGTGTCAATAAGGTCAATTTAAAGACATTAGTCTAAGTCCCTATAATGTATTCATAAATTCACAATGTGGTTCTTTATATACATATTCATATACTTACTTTCTTATTGGTGTGTCTGTGTGTGACCTTCAAAGAACTCCTCGGATTTACTCTGGTTCACAGTATTAGCAAAGAAGATGACCTTAATACCTCAGTTACAAAGTGACTTTCCTCAAAATTGGAAGCTTCTACACTTTCACTGAAGGAGTTTGAAAAACAGATAAATTTTCTGTTGTATCTGTAACCGTGTGTTTAACAAAACATACCAGGATGCCCTTGGGATTAGAGGCTGGTGTACATTATGGAACGTAAGGGATCAGTGACCATGGAACAGAATGGATCAGTTGAAAGTCAGAAATCAAGGAAGAAAGCTGGAGAGAGATTTTGCCAGGGATTTTGGGGGTGGGACAAATAGGGAGATGTTGGCCAAAGGGTACAGATTTTCAGATAGAAAATGAATAAGTTCTGAGGATCTAATAATATATAACATGATGACTGTAGTTAATGGTACTGTATAACATACTTGAAATTTGCTAAGAAAGTACATATTAAGCATTCTCACCAAAAAAATTAAAAAGTAACTATGAAAGGTCATAGATGTGTTAATTTGTGGTAATCATTTCATAATGTATACATATATCAAATCATCATGATGTACACTTTAAATACATACAATTTTATTTGTCAATCATAGTTCATAAAACAAAAAGAAAATCGAGGAATAAAATTGGAAAGAGACTTTGACATCAGAAGTGTGAATTTTCACATACATTATGTCGATGTTGCTTCTAGCTTTGTGAAAATGTGGCTCCGTTGGTATTCATAACCATGTTACATATGAGCAACTATGGTCCTTAATTGCTTTGCAGTTTGCCACAGCGGTGAAAGCTTTAGTAAATAAGGCACTAGGAAATTTGCTATGGTATAGTTTGTATTTTTATTGTACCTTTGTTTTGATTAGTTAAATCCACTTTACAGTTGATACAGTTAATGGAAATAATTATTTTGATGTGTAAACTACTCACTTTCAGGGTTACATATCTTAAAAAATCATAAATAAACAAAGGAATAACTCTTGGCAGCCATGTTCCATTTAGTAAATTACATTTTATAGCATGCTAACTGATTTTATAATAGACTAAAATAGTCTAACGTAGAGAACAAAACGTTACCTTTCTTGATTTTCCTACATAAAAAACTAGAATATACCTTATTTACATACTTACACATGCCATGGAAAATAATAAATGATTACTATAGGTTCCATGAGTAAGAATCCCTACAAATTTCTGTGCCAAAATATTAAAATTTATGCCACTTTGATGAGTAATTATTAAACTGTAAAGCTTTAATCATCTCATATATGGCTAAGGAAAATAAAATGTTAAATAAAATATGAAGCTTTCCTGAGTTAAATTTTTAAAATAAAAAAATATTTTAGAATAATTTTAGATTTACTAAAAAATTGAAAAGATAGTACAGAGAGTTCCCATATAGTTGGCATCCATTTGCCCCTATACTTTTATAAGTTTTCATTTGAATTCCAGTTAGTTAACATACAATGTAATATCAGTTTCAGGTGCATAATGGCAGTTCAACACCTTCATGCAACAACCAGTGCTTATCATAAGCACACTCCCCAATCCCCATCACCCATCCAATATGTATCTCATATTTAGGTCTTTGATCCATTTTGAATTTATATTTGAGTATGGTGTAAGAAAATGGTCCAGTTTCATTCTTTCACACGTTACTGTCCCATTTTCCCAACATCATTTGTTGAAGAGACCTTTTCCCATTAGATATTCTTTGCTGCTTTGTTGAAGAATCCATCCCCCACCTACCTACGCCCTGGAAACCATCAGTTTGTTTTCCATGGTTAAGTGTCTGTTCTTGTTTTGCCTCTCTCTCTCTCTTTCCTTTTTGCTCATTTGTTTTGTTTTTTAAATTCACATGAGTGAAAGTCATACAATATTTGTCTTTCTCTGACTTATTTCACTCAGCATGATATGCTCTAGCTCCATCCATGTCATTGCAATGGTAAGATTTCATTCTTTTTTATGGCTGAGTAATATTCCATTATATATATATATATATATATATATATATATATATATATATGTTATTTTAAACATTTTTTAATGTTTATTTGTTTTTGAGAGAGAGGGGTGGGGGAGGGGCAGAGAGAGCGGGAGATACAGAATCCAAAGCAGGCTCCAGGATCTGAGCTGTCAGCAGCCCAATGCTGGGCTCAAACCCATGAACCATGAGATCATGGCCTGAGCTGAAGTTGGACACTTAACTGACTGAGCTACCCAGGTGCCCCATATATGTGTGTGTGTGTGTGTGTGTGTGTGTATATACACATACACATACCACTTTTTATCTATTTGTCAATAGTCATAATTTCCCTATTGTAGATAATGCTGCTATAAACATTGGGATGCAAGTATCCCTTTGATTAGTGTTCTTTTGTATTCTTTGGGTAAATACCTAGTAATGCAATTGCTAGATTTCAAGGTAGTTCTGTTTTTAACATTTTGAGGAAACTTCATGCTATTTAGAGAATGGCAGCACCAGTATGCATTCCCACCAACAGTGCAAGAGGGTTCCCCTTTCTCCACATCCTTGCCCACATCTGTTTTTTATTGTGTTATTAATTTCAGCCATCTGACAGGTGTGAGGTGGTATCTCATCATGGTTTTGATTTGCATTTCCCAGATGATTAGTGATGTTAACCATCTCTTGATGTGTCTGTTGGCCGTCTGTGTGTCTTCTTTGCAAAAATGTCTGTTCATGTCCCGTGCCTGTGTTTTTAACTGGATTATTCATTTTGGGGTATTAAGCTTGTAAGTTCTTTATATATTTTGCATACAAGCCCTTTATCAGATTTGTAAGCATCTTCTCCCATTCTGTAGGTTGCCTTTTTTGATTATTTCCTTTGCTGTGCAGAAGTTATTTATTTATTTATTTATTTATTTATTTATTTATTTATTTAGATGTAGTCAAAATAGTTTATTTTTGCTTTTGTTTCTCTTGCCTCAGAAGACACATCTGGAAAGAAGTTGCTAGAGCCAATGTCAAACAGGTTGCTGCATGTGTTCTCTTCCAGGATTTTTATGGTTTCAGGTCTCATATTTAGGTCTTTGATTCATTTGGAATTTATATTTGAGTATGGTGTAAGAAAGTGGTCCAGTTTCATTCTTTTACACGTTGCTGTCCAGTTTTCCCACCAGCATTTGTTGAAGAGACTGTCTTTTTCCCTCTGGATAATTCTTTCCTGCTTTGTCAAAGATTAATTGACTTTAGAGTGGTGAATTCATTTCTGGGTTTTGTATTCTGTTCCATTGATCTCCGTGTCTGTTTTTGTGCCAGTACCATACTGTCTTGATGACTACAGCTATGTAATACAGCTTGCAGTTTGGAATTGTAATGCCTCCAGCTTTGCTTTGCCTTTTCAAGGTTGCTTTGGCTATTTGGGTGTTTTGTGGTTCCATACAAATTTTAGGATTGCTTGTTGGAGCTCTGTGAAAAATGCCCTATTTTGTTAGGAGAATTGGATTAAATGTGTAAATTAATTTGGGTATTACGGACATTTTAACATTATATGTTCTTCTAATTAATTTGTATGGAATGTCTTTCCATTTCTTTGTGTCATCTTCAATTTCTTTCATCAGTGTTTTATAATTTTCAGAATATATGTCTCCCATATCTTTGGTTAGGTTTATTTCTAGGTATCCTACTGTTTTTGGTGCAGTTGTAAATGGGATTGATTCCTGAATTTCTCTTTCTGCTGCATCATTAGCATATAGAATTGACATATAGAAATGCAACAAATTTCTGTACACTTTGTATCCTGTGACTTTACTGAATTTGTATATCAATTCTAGCAGTTTTTTGGTGGAATCTTTTTTTTTTTTATATATACAGTATCATGTCATCGACAAATAATGAAGGTTTTACTTTTTCCTTGCCAATTTGGTTACCTTTTGTTTCTTTCTGTTGTCCAATTGGACTAGGACTTCCAAAACTATGTTAAATAACAGTGGTGAGAATGGACATCCCTATCTTTTTTCTGATAGTAGAGAAAAAGCTCTCAGTTTTTCCCCATTAAGTATGAAGTTCTCTATAGATTTTTCTTATATGGCTTTTATTGTGGTGAGGTATACTCCCTCTAAATATACTTTGTTGAGAGTTTTTATGAATGGATGTTGTAGTTTGTCTAATGTTTTTTTCTGCATTTATTGAAATGATCATGTGTTTCTTATCCTTTCTTTTAATGTTATGTATCTTGCTGATTGATTTGCTAATATTAAGCCACACTTGCAGCTCATTAATTAATCCTTCTTGATCATGGTGAATGATTTTTTTAATGCACTTTTGGATTCTGTTTGGTAGTACTGTATTGAGAACTTTTGCATCTGTGTTCATCTGGGATATTGGCCTGTAGTTCTCTTTCTTAGTGGTGTCTTTATCATGGTATTATGACAATATTGTCCTCATAGAATGAATTTGGGGGGGGGGCGTCTGGGTGGCTTAGTTGGTAAAGCATCTGACTTTGGCTCAGGTCATGATCTAACAATTTGTGAGTCTAAGCCCTGTGTCAGGCTAATCACTGTCCACGCAGAGCACACTTTGGATCCTCTATACCCACCCACCCCAACACTCATATTCTCTCTCTCTCTCTCTCAAAAATAAACATTAAAAAAAAGAATGAATTTGGAAGTTTTACTTCCTTTTTTTATTTTTTAGAGTCTTTTCAGAAGAATAGATATTAACCTTTCTTTTAATATTTGATAGAATTAGCTTGTGAAGCCATTTGATGCTGGACTTTTATTTTGGGGGATTTTTTTTATTACTGATTCAAATTTTTTGAAATGGATGGTTATGCATCTGTTCAAATTTTCTATTTCTTCCTCTTTCACTTTTGGTAGTTTATATGTTTCTAGGAATTTTTGCATTTCTTCCAGATTGTCCAACTTGTTAGCATATAGTTTTTCATAACGTTCTCTTATAATTGTTTATATTTCTATGGTGTTGGTTGTTATTTCTCCTCTATCATTTGTGATTTTATTTATTTCTGTCCTCTTTTCTTTTTGATAAGTCTGGCTAGAAGTTTATCGATTTTATTAATTTTTTTAGAAAGTCAGCTTCTGAATCATTGATCTGTTCTATTGTGTTTATAGAAACATTGTGATGTTTCTATATCATTTATTTCTGCTCTAATCTTTATTATTTCCTTCCTTCTGCTGGTTTTAGTCTTCAGTTGTTCTTTTTCTAGTTCTTTTAGGTGCAGGTTAGGTTATTTACATGATTTTTCTTGCTTCTTGAGGTAAGGCTGTAATTGCTATATACTTCATTATTAGAACCACTTTTGCTGCATCACAAGGCTTTTGGACCATTGTGTTTTCATTTTCATTTGTTTCCATGTATTTATTTTTATTTTTTCTTTAATTTTCTGGTTGACCCATTCATTGTTTAATAGCATGTTGTTTAACTTCCATGTGTTTGTGTTCTTCCCACATTTTTTTCTTGTGGTTGATTTCTAGTCTCATAGTGCTGTCTTCAGAAGAGTTGCATGGCATGACTTCAATCTCTTTGTATTTGTTGAGGCCTCTTTTGTGATGTAATATGTAATCTATTCTGGATAATGTTCCATGTGCACTTGCATGTATTCTGCTGCTTTATAATAGAATGTTCTGAATATATCTGTTAGGTCCATTTGGGCCAGTATGTCATTCAAAGCCATTGTTTCCTTGTTTATTTTCTGTTTAGATTATCTGCACATTGATATAAGTGGGGTATTAAAGTCCCCTACTATTATTGTATTATTATCAATTAGTTCCTTTATGTTTAGTATTAATTTTATTATATATTTAGGTGCCTCCATGTTGGGTGTATAAATATTTACAACTGTTATTTTTAATTCTTAGATTGTTTCCTTTATTATTATATAGTGCCCTTCTTTGTCACTTGTTACAGTCTGTTTCTAGTTTGTCTAATATAAGTATTGGTACTTTGGCTTTCTTTTGACATCCATTTACATGATAAATATTTTTCCATGCACTCACTTTTTTTTAAGTTTATTTTGAGAAGAGAGAGAGAGTGAGAGAGAGCACGAGCAGGGGAGAAAGAGAGAGAGAGAGAGAGAGAGAGAGAGAGAGAGAATCTCAAGCAGGTTCCGTGGTGTCAGCATGGACCCCAATGCAGGGCTCAAACTGAAGAACCATGAGATGATGACCTTAGCAAAAACCAAGAGTTGGATGCTTAACCAACTGAGACACCCAGGCACCCCTCCATGCTCTAACTTTCAAAGTGCAAGTGTCTTTAGGTCTAAAATGAGTCTCTTGTAGGTAGTATATACATGGGTCTTGTTTTTTTTTTTTTTTTTTTTTAATGTAGTCTGACACCAAGTATCTTCTAACTGGAGCATTTAGTCCATTTACATTCAAAGTAATTTTTGATAGGTATGTATCTATTGCCATTTTATTATTTGTTTTGTCATTGTTTCTAGAAATTTTCTCTGGCCCTTTCTTGTTTTTGTTGCTTTTGGTCTCTCCTTTGCTCGTAAGAGTCCCTTTTAATATTTCTTGCAGGGTTAGTTTAGTGGTCACCAACTTCCCTGGTGTTTGTCTGGGAAAGTCTTTATCTCTCATCCTATTCTGAATGATAGTTATAATGGGTAGATTATTCTTGGCTGCTGATTCTTCCCACTCATCACTTTGAATACTTCACTCTCTTTTGGCTTGTCAAGTTTCTGTTGAGAAATCTGCAGCTAGACTTATGCGTCTTCCCTTGTAAGTTGGGGATTTCTTTTGTCTTTTTGTTTTGTTTTAATATGCATTTATTTTTGAGAAAGAGAGAGAGAGAGAGAGAGAGAGAGAGAGAGAGAGAGAGAGAGAGAGAGAAAACGAACAAGTGGGGGGGGCAGAGAAAGAGAGAGAGAGACAGACAGAGAGACAGAGAGACAGAGAGAATCCAGAATCTGAAGCAGGCTCTAGGCTCTGAACTGTCAGCACAGAGCCCAACACAGGGCTCAAACCCACGAACCATGAGATCATGACCTGAGCCTAAGTCAGAGGCTTAACTGACTTAGCCACCCAGGTGCCCCTTGTCTTGTTTTTAAGATTTTTTCTATATATTTTGAAAACTTAATTATAATATGTCTTGGTGTTGGCCTACTTTTTTTGATTTTGATAGGGAGTCTCTTTGCCTCCTGGATCTGGATGACTGTTTCCTTCCCCAGATTAGGGAAGTTTTCAGCTATTATTTCCTCTAATAAATTTTCTGCCCTCTTTTCTCTCTCTTCTTCTTTGGGATTCCTATAGTACAAATGTTATTATATTTGATGGAGTCACTGAATTCCCTATGTCTTTTCTCGTGTTGCATAATTCTTTTTTCTCTCTTTTGTTCAGCTTCATTGCTTTCCATTACTTTGTCTTCTAGGTCACTAATCATTCCTCTGCTTCTTTCAGCTTGCTGTTCATTGCATCAAGTCTGTTTCCAGTATCATTTATTGCACTTTTCATCTCTGATTGATTCTTTTTTAACTCTTTTATCTCTGTGGTAAGGGTCTCACTGACATCTTCTATTTTTTGTTTTGTTTTGTTTTGTTTTGTTTTTTTGTTTCTCACACCCAGTGAGTATCCTTATGATTGTTGCTTTAAATTCTCTATCAGGCATGTTACTTATATCTGTTTCACTTAGATCTCTGGCAGTGGCCTATCTTGTTCTTTCATTTGGGTAAATTCATCCATCTAGATATTTTGTCTAAGTCTCTACCTTCTGTGTATTAGGAAAGCCAGTTATGTCTCCTGTTCCTGAAAGTAATGGCCTTATGAAGAAGAGGTCAAGTAGTGCCCAGGGCCTGGTGCTTCAGGTAGTATCTCTGGTGTGTGCTGTGTGTTCTCTGCTCTTGTGTTTTGGCTGCTGTCTCCTTCAGTCCAGTGATCTGCAGAGGCTCTCCTTGCCAGCTGTGGGCAATGTTTGGTACCTGGCCTGAATGTGGCAGGTTTTAACTAGGCGTGCTCTGGCCTGCTTGTGAAAGATACTTCCATTGGAGTTGAGGCCCCGCAGAACTTGGAAGACACAGTGTGGGCAGGTGTTTGTGCTGGTCTTCCGTGGGAGGGACCAGTCTTACTGGGGCTGAGGCAAGCAGTCCCACCAAGGTTTGAGGAGTGGGGCTTGTTGTATGCAAGTTAGGTAGGCAGTGTAGGCACTGTGCTGTTTCCAACAGATGGCTATGTGTTTATACTTAGGGGTGGGGGAGAGAAATGGCACCATCCAGCTCCTTTGTTCCCTGAGAGGCATTTCTGTGAATGCTGCCTCTCAGGGACACTCTTGGAAGAACAGACAATCTCTCACACTGCGTGACCTGTGTGCTCCTTCTCTCCAGGAGCAGCACAGTGCTTTCTGGGCTCTATCATAGCCAAACCCTCTGACCTATAAAACTCCAGGCTTTAAGTCCCACTGTTTGTAAGAACTCATGAAATTCAGCTCCTCTAGTTTTCCATGCCAATGGCTTTGGGGAAGTGTTCTCCTTTTGTGTTTCCCTATGTGTTCTTCCTTCTCAGTGACCACAGCTCCCTCTCCTCTACAGCACCTGCATTCCATTTCTCCCCTAAACCACATCTCTGTGCTTCTTACCTTTTTCTATGTGGCTTCTTCTCTTCCTTTAGTTGTGGAGTTTGTTCTGTCAGTCTTAGGTGGATTTCTGGGGTATTTAGGATAATTTGATAGTTATGTAGTTGTGTTCGTGGGACAAGAGAGCCTAGGATGCTCCTACTCCACCACCATCTTCCTCTCTTTCCCATGCTTTCCATATTCTTAACATCTCACAGTATATGGCACATTTGTCATCACGTATGAACAGATATGGATTCATTATTCACTAAATACAATATTTATTCATATTTTGTTTGTTATTACCTAATGTCATTTTTCAGTTCTAGGATCTCATCCAGAATACCACATCATATCATATATAGTCATCATGTCTCCATAGGCTCCTCTTGTGACAGTTCTGAGTTTATTCCAATTTTTATGGATATTAAAAAAACATTTTTGTTCACAAAAGTTTTCTGATATGAGCACCTATCAATTTCTACATTTTTATGATAACATGAGATAAGAACAGTTCACATCTAAGGAATAATTCACACATATAAAAACTATCAACACAAAAATGCATATCCATCTATTACTGGCTTTGTAAATCCATTGAAAATGATGTGTATTACTAACATTATATTTGAGCAAACTTTTGATATCTATAGTCTTTTTATTGGAACATCTAGAAAATACATGTGAAGAACATTCTTTGATAATTACTCTAAGATACTACAGATTTCATTGAGTGTGGCTTCATGATAATTATCAGAAATATTTACAAGTCATATTTTAAAAGTTGCTATTTAATATAAATAAACCCATTTTTATATTAATAGCACAAAAATATTGGCACAAAGTTATTTAAGTATATTTGGCATAAAATGTCCTTAGTTTCAAGTGTACAGCATAGGCAATTTAGCAATTCTGTTACATTAATCTGTGCTCACCACAATAAGTGTAGTTACCATTTCTTATCATAAAATGTTATTAAAATATTATTGAATACATTCCTTATTCCTTATCATATTCATGACATATTTATTTTATAATTGGAAGTTTATACTTTCTAATCCCTTCACTGATTCCAGTCTTTATTATAGTTTGATGTCTAAAACTTGGAGCTCATTTTAGAATTTTAAATAGTTGGTAGAACATTTGAGACAAGAGTCTTAGTTAAGATGTCCACTAAACATAATTAATTAGTTTGAAAAAGCAAAGAAGACCTCATATTAAAGAAATCTAAAAAAGGGTCAAAGAAGAGAGTTTAGGAAAAAAAAAACTCATACTAATTGTGCAATATTTTAGAGACAAGAGGAAAATATCTGACAGCTAAAAGGAGGAGTAGATCATGCAAAAGAACAAAAATTAGATTCGGCTCAGGTCATGATCTCACAGTCTGTGAGTTTGAGCCCCGCGTCGGGCTCTGTGCTGACAGCTCAGAGCCTGGAGCCTGCTTCGGATTCTGCATCTCCCTCTCTCTCTGCCCCTCCTTCACTCATGCTCTGTCTCTCTCTCTCTCTCAAAAATAATTAAACTTAAAAAAAAAATTTTTTAAATAGACACACACACAGGAGGAATTACTAGATTTACTTTGGGAAAAGTGTATTTATTTATTATATGTATTATAATATTTAAAGAAATAATAATATATAACTTATATTATAATCTTTATTATATTTATTATAATTATTATCTGTATTTATTAAATATTTATTTTAATATGTTCATATTTTATTATGTTTATATATGTATTTATAATTATAATCTTTAAAAAATATATGTTATAATCTTTAAACAAATAATATTTTTATGCCATCAAAATAATATATATATGTATATACAAATACAAAAAAGATTAAACAAATATATTCATAAAAAATTCAAATGAAAATCTACCTAATGTTACAAAAATGGGTAGGTATTATAGAATAGAAAAGTACTGACAGAAGGAAAAGTATGCTAAAGATCTTAATAGTATCAGAATTGGGGGAGGTACATATAATTTTAGAAAAATAGTAAGAAAGTAATATCCTAAATGTCGGAAAAGTGGGACAACTTGAAATAATAAACTTTCCTGGTAAAACAGTAACTTATAGGTTAATTTTTTTCAATTTTTTAAATTTTATTTAAAAAAATTTTTTTACATTTATTTATTTTTGAGAGACAGAGACATCAGAGCACAAGTGGGGGAAGGGCAAAGAGCAAAGGAGACATAGATTCTGAAGCAGTCTCCAGCACAGAGACCAATGCAGGGCTTGAACTCACAAACCATGAGATCATGACCCCAGCTAAAGCCAGACAACTTAACTGACTGAACCACCCAGGCACCCCACTTATAGTTTAATCTTTAAAATAAATGTAAATGGGATAAATTCACCAGTTAAAAGCAAAGACTGATAGATTTATTTTAACAAGAAATGTAAAATATTACAAGAAACACATCTAAAGGTAAAGAAAATAAGAGTTTAGAAAACAGAAATATCAGAGTAATATTAGCTATCAGGAACATGGTTTGGCTATATTAATATTATATAAAATAGGCCTTAAAACAATAATATCCTTTTGGAAATGAAGAGGTGTATTACCTTTACAATGATCCAGCATGATCAAGTGGAATTTATTCCAGAAATCCAAGATTAGTTTAACATTTTACAATCACTTTATGCCATTTGCCATATCAGCAGATGTAGAAAAATCCCTTGACAAACTAGACAGTCTTCTCAAACTGGAAATAGAGTGGACTGTCCTTGGTGTATAATATACCTCCAGTTAATAGAATATTCAAAGGTAAAATAATTAATGCTTCCCCCCTAATTTCAGAAATAAAATAAGAATATTTGTTCCAAAATGTATATATTCATTGGCATACTGGAGACCTTAGTCAGTGTAACATGATCAGATAGATTAATAAGTCTTCAAATTTGGAAAGCATGATTGTGCATGTTTAAAACCCACATAAGTAGAAATATTGGAAAGTAAATAATAGAGCACTATTTGCAAACAACTTCATCATGGACATAGAAAATACATAGAAAATACATAGAAAATAAGCAGTCACTAGCACCAAGAAATAAAGTTAGAATGATTACAGAATTCAAGGTGAATGTGCAAAGATCAATTGTATTTCTCTAAACTTACAAAAAAACAACTGGATAATGAATTTTAAAAATACCATTTATACTAGCAGAAAAAAATATAAATAACAATAGTTGTTAGGAATAAATGTAGAGTAAAACATAAGGTTTCTATACTGATAATTAGAAAACATTACTAAGAAAAATTCAATAGAACATGGGGCGCCTGGGTGCCTCAGGTGGTTGAGCGTCCAACTTCGGCTCAGGTCATAATCTCACGGTTCGTGAGTTCAAGCCCCACATCGGGCTCTGTGCTGACAGCTTGGAGCCTGGAGCCTGCTTGGGATTCTGTATCTAACTCTCTCTCTGCCCCTCCCCCACTCTCACTCTGTCTCTCTCAAGAATAAACATTTAAAAAAATAAAAATTAAATAGCACATAAAGAAATGGAAAGGTATTCTCATAGATTAGAAGACTCAATACTGCTAAAATGGCAATTTTTCCCTTAAATGATCAATAATTTTGTACAATCCCTATATAAATTCCAACAGGCTCTTTTGATGAAATAATTGATTCTAATATTTATATGGAAACACCAAGACTGTAGAATAGCCAAGGAGTCTTAAAAATATATATATAGAAACTGTGACATCTGCATTCAAGACTTATAATGAGGTCTGTTTTTCAAAGGATGTGATTTACCTAGAATAGACAAAGAGATCAATGAAACAGAATACAGTTTCCAGATCTGTTCCATCCACTAGGGAAGCTACTAGCCACATGTGCTTATTTAAATTTAAATTCACAAAAGTTAAATAAAATTAAAAATTGGTTACCTCAGTCACATTTTGAGTACTCATTAGCCACATGTGACTAGTGACTATTCTAATGGACAATGTAGATATAGTACATTTCATTATTATATAAAGTTCTTTTGAACAGCACTGCTTCCAAAGGACTTATTCACATATGAGTCAGCTTGATTTTTGATAAAGACACTAGGTTAAATCAGTGAGAATTGAATGTTTTTAACAGATACTATCACTAAGGCAGCTGGGTCAGCCAACTCCATCAGCCAAAAAAAGAATATAAAAAACTCAGTACCTATTTCCCTCTGAACACAAAAATCTGGATCATAGACCCACATGTAAAACTCAGAGCCATAAAACTCTTAGAAGACAATAACTTTGTTTTTTAGGGGCAGGAAAGTGACATACTTAATTGGGTCAAAAAATCACTAACCATGAAGAAAATATAATTGGTAAATTAAGTTCCATCAAGATTAAAATTTTCCTTTCATTAAAAGACACCATTAGGAAAATGCAAACCACAACATGGGAAAATTATTTATAGTGAAAGGGTCTGTCACCTATCTTGTTTCCAGAATACACACAGAACAAAACAAAACAAAAATCCCAGTGATTACATGAGCAATCCAATAAAAATCCAATAAAAATACAGAACAAAACAAAACAAAAACCCCAGTGATGATTACATGAGCAATCCAATAAAAATTGTCAAAAATTGACAAAAGACTTGGATAGATACTTCAAATGACCATTAAACACTCAGGAAAAGGCTCTATCATTACTCATCTGAGACATGCAAATTAAAACTAGGCAAATTAAAACCACTATGCACTATACACACACTAGAATAGTTAAAATAAAAAAGACTGATAAACAAAATGAAGGCAAGATATGAAGCAACTGGAAATTTCATACATTATTGATGGTGGGGTAAAACAGTAAAACCACTTTGAGAAATATTTGGTGGAGTTTCATTAATTTAAGGAATACATCAACCCTATTACCCACCAGTTTTATTCCAAGAGAAATGAGAATATATGTCCACAAACAGACTTATAAGATAATGTTCAAAACTTTTATTTGTGATAGCCATAACTAAAAACCATCTCTATGACCATTGGATAACCAAATAGTGACATAACCCAAATACGGAATATTACATATTCATTATTCCTATCAACTCAGAAGAAATAATTTCCCTGTCCACACATATTCACCAAATTATGTTGGATAGCCTTTGTAGTACTTAACTGAAACCTATTCTTTACAAATCAGGCTGGCTTATGCATTTTATTCTTTTTTAAATTAAAGTACATCAAAATACAAAGAATTTTTTAAATGATGTTTTTATATAAATATTCTCTGTTAATACTTATGTTAGGTTTTCTACTGTGGGAGATTGCAACATTTTGTGGTCAGTCACACTACCCAATTGGGACACTTGCAATTTATGTGAGAATGCGACTTTGAGAGACTTTCTATGAAAATCAATTGTTATTATTTCTGCTTCGCTTGAATTTCTCAGTATTCCGCAATACAGCCATCTGCAATTACAAGCTATGAAATAATTATTCTACTATCCCATCAGCTATGTATGAATTCTGACCTTTCTTCTATGAAATTATCCATTGCCTTATTGGGAACTCCAAGTGTACTGGTTAAGACCAGAACACATATGTATGAACTTAGGAGAGAAGAAGAACGTGAGCTAAACTGCAAATACTGGTAACTTTGGGGTGAGATAGGAATTGTGAGGCATCAGAGAGGGAGAAGCAATGAGTAAGAGGGCAGATTTACATTTACAACATTACGTCATTTACTGGAGAAGGTGAGGGGCAGGCTGTTTTATTTTTTTTAAATCTTTGACTTTTTTTTTTTCCAAGAGATTCCCTCAATTTATCCTCTTCAGTGGGCCCTGTATTTTCCCTGTGATAATTTGGGTTCTTTTTTGGTAAATGTCCTTTCCTTCCCATCCTTACTGTACATGCTATATATATTCCCTCAATCTTTAATGCTGGGCTTGTTCATATAACTTGTTTTAGGCCAAAGGCATGAGAATGTGACACATGCAGGGGTCTTGTATGTGCTTGCTCAGTTTATACCAGCTGTCATGAGAAGAGCATGCTACGGGTCATTCTTCCTCTTTAGCTTGAACCCTACCCAGCAAAACACATGTGGAGAAATCTTGAATTTCACCTGCAGCCTAGAGCTCAAGCCTGGCGGAACCACAGCCTGAAGACAGAGACACAGCTGAGTCCAGCTTAAATTAGGCAAACCACAGTTACCTATAGACCACGCACATGAGAGTAAATGCTTTTTGGTGCAAACCACTGGCTTTCAACATGGTTATTTATGCAACGTTGTTGTTAAAATAACTGTACATTTTCAAAGACACTGTCTATTCAAAATACTCTATATTTCCCATTTTCCTGGTTTGTTTTGGTGATAGAATAATGCAGCACATGTGAAAACATACAATAAAGTATATATATGTATATATGTATTTGTATGTGTGTATATGTATATGTGTGTGTGTATATGTATGTATATATATACACATATATACATACATACATATATACATACATATATACATACATATATACACACACACACATGAATTAGTGTTTTTACCTTAATTTCATATACAACATTTGTTATGCTTTTCAGGGCTGCTACATACCTAGAAATGTCATTGAACATCCTTCTTCTCTTTTCCTTTTGTTTTAGTAATTATTTGTTTGCCTTGAAGTTACTGTTTTATAATTTAGAACTCTAGAACATTACCACCTAGTTCATAATGTTTAACTCTCTCTTATTGATACCTTCATCTTTGGATAAATTGTTTATGTCAATGATCCATCCAGGATCTGAGACTGCCTTCTCAACTTTATTAATCTTTTATCTCTACCTTTTAACTGCATGAATGTTATCATTAACTAAACTGTGCCACTTGATTTTAGAGTCTTGAATTCTAAAATTTACATCTCAGAACATTCTCTCCCCCTTGCTAAGTCTATCCTCCTATAATAATTTGTTCATTCAGAGAGCATTCATGTACTATTTATGCAAAATGTTAAAGAAGGTTAAACTAGTAATGTACTCGTTACCCTTTTATTGTCCCTTTCTAACTGGTACCTGAGAACTGAATCACTCTTACAGTCCTTGTGTTCAGCTAATGATATGCCGATATTCTCAATATCGTAAATACGTAAGGTACTAGCCCTACCACAGGAAATTTGTGTGAGAACTGCTTAAAAGTATTCCTCAAAACTACATCATAGTGCCTCACATACAGTAGGTGTTCAATAAATATTTATTGAAAGAATGTTGACATAGCCAAGAAATAACTCTCTAATGGGAGGATTTCTGACATCATGACTAAGCATTATATATTTTAAATTACTTTAAGGGAAAATAATACCCATTTTCATAAATTATACTTATAGCACTGATTTCAACTCATAGCTTTGGAGATAAAATATCTGTTCTCACATTCACTAGTTGTAGAAACCAATTTTGCAGTTGTAGTATTTCATCTTGGGCAAAAATTGATGGTGTGTGAGAGAATTACAGATTCAGAAGAATTGATTGTGGCCACACTGGCAAATGATCAGGCAAAATGACCTATTCACCAACTCTCATCAGTGACCTTTGAGGAAAGGCAAAATAGCAGAGTATTTTTTTCTGTGCTTCTAAATTCTCTTTTTTACTTCTAAGTAGTAGCAATACTGCAAAAAAAAAATCAGTGTATATTAAGATGATCCTTGGATGACAAGAAAAGTCTTTTATTTCCAATGAATGAGTCAGTCACTAGATCAAAATAATTTTTTTTTCCCTTTGGGCTCAGTGCCATTTTTGTTGACAGTATGACACTCTCACAGAGAAGAGAGGTTAGGTCTTTTATTACATTCACTGAATTAAACAAAATGGGAGAAACAGACAGGGAGAAAAATTATGATCAAATGCTCTACCAAAAATATTCAATATGATGACAGATTCAGTTAAGTGAAACAAATATGATAATTGATTATCACTTTTAATAACTTTGCCTTCAATTACTTCATTAATGAAAGACACAATAGATAAACTCCTTTGAAATAAATTAGCAGTAAAATCACATGGCAAATAGAAATATATAGTTGAGCACTCACTGTACTATACCATAAGACCACAGACTTTTCCTTGTAAGTTTCTTGTGGGCAATTTATTAAGTGGAAAATTTGTGTCACTTGCATATATTGGTATTTTATGATTTTATTTTAGTCAGCAATTTTATCATTGTAGGTTTATGTACCTAAGCTCTATATTCCATCTTTGCTCATTTTAGAAATAGCATATCTATGCATGAATCTGCATTCTTCTCATGTATATATAGCTATGAAAGATTTCACATTATGCAGTAGAAACATAATTACCTCTTTAGAATTTTGATGGAAATTCAGAAGAATTTGTGTTGAAATGCTAAATTCTAGAATATACGTACCATTGCTTGAGTATTTTCATGTCTTCTCCCTCAGCACTTATGTGGTCTCTCCTACAAATTTGTACACTTACATATTAACAGATTTCCCTGTGTTACATATTATACAAATGTTAGCCTTGTACCTACAAGGCCATACAAAGGCCTTTTTCTGAGTCTCTATGGTACTTAACATAGAGCTGGGCATATTGTCTGTCCTCAGGAAGGACTTACTGATAGTATATTTGTTCTTCATACATAGAGAACTGCAAAAGGTTCAGAATTTTTAGGATCTGGAAACATATTTTTACTAAGTAATGTCATAGCCAATTCAATCTCTCAGTGTTAGAGCAATATATGACCTCATTTAGTCAATTCAGTTAAAATATTAGGCAAGACACTCAGTGACAAAACTCAAACACACCAGAGACTACTGATTGGTCACTTTTCAATTTTCTTCTTGAAATGGTAGCATCATGTAGACATAAATTATTGGTATTTCTTTTGTGCATTCCTTTTATACCTTTGGCTTAGCAAGGATATGAATAATATGTATTCTTGTGTTCAAATCAGATTTATAACTGGGAGACGCATTTGTAGAAAATTATACCTTTACCATTTTGGGCATTGAAAAAAATGTGAAAGAAAGAGCTATAAATTGTCATCCAAAGTAGCAAAAATAAATAAATAAACCTTTACCTAGTCTTTCTGACTAGGTAACAAGCTGTGACAACAACAGTATTAATGCATATAAGGAAAGTTCCTATTGTCAAGATAGTCCCTCACCTCAAATTCTATTCCTAGGGAAAGCTATAAACTCTCTATGAACATGAGAAACTTCTTCACTTAAGTTAAATAGGAAAAGTAATTACCATATTACCATTTACATTAAGTTCATAAGTTCAAATTTGCTTTGCTATTTTTGATTGAATTTGAAAAGATAGTGAACATTATACAATCTCATGGAAATTCTGTGGTTATAGTTTTAGAGGTTTTTAACTTTTTAAGATTTTATAAATAAAATAAATGTCACTATCAAATATTTTGAAAATACAGAAAATTAAGAAAAATACAAAGAGCCATGGTTCTACTCTCCAAAGGTAACTTTTCATTTTATTTTATTTTAGTTTAGTTTATTTTAGTTTAGTTTAATTTAGTTTAGTTATTTATTTTTGAGAGAGAGAAAGCACAAGCAGGGGAGGGGCAGAGAGAGAGGAGAGAGAGAGAGAGAGAGAGAGAGAGAGAGAGAGAGAGAGAGAGAATCCCAAGCAGGCTCCACACTGTCAAAATAGAGCCCAATGCAGGGCTCAATCTCACAAACTGTGAGATTATGACCTGAGCGAAAATCAAGAGTTGGATTCTTTTTTTTTTTAAAGCAGGTTTTCTCATTGTAATTTTATTTATTTTATTTTTTTAAATATAATTTATTGTCAAGTTGGCTTCCATGAAACACCCAGTGCTCATCCCAACGAATGCCCTCCTCAGTGCCATCACCCACTTCCCCTCTCCCCCATCCCCCCATCAACCCTCAGTTTGTTCTCTGTATTTAAGAGTAAGAGTTGGATTCTTAACCAACTGAGCCATCCAGGTGCACCAAAGATTACCATATTTTAATGACTTTCTTTCCAATTATTTATGAAATTGAAATGCATCTTGGTTTTCACTTAATAGTAACTAATAAGCAGTTTAATAATACTAAAACTCTTCCAAATATTTAATGAGTACATACTGTCCATTATATGGGTGCAGCATATTTGGATGCAGCATATTTCATTAAAATTTTCATTTATATATGTATGTTTTGGTTATTTACTAGCTACAATATCATAAATGTAGATATTGTAAATAGATGATTAGAGTTGTAATTCTGGTTTAATTTGTGGATCAGTATTTTGAATATTCTGTTTATTCTTTTCCTAAAATCAAAATTAAGCATTTATACACAAAATTACACAGTTCTAGAAATAGTAGGGTTTTTTTCCTCTCCTCTCTCCCTTAAGACAAACATTGTGAACTCTCTTAGCAAATTCATTGTTGTTGTGGTTTACCATATCTCAAATTAATATGATTGCTTTTCTACTTCTTAATTTTTTTAACTTGAGGCATTGACTAGTAACTTTGCAGTCTGGAGGGTGATGATTTACCCTTAGTCTCTATCACACACCTGCACTCATGATGCCTGGCTCATGTTCCTGATACATGCCTGGCATAATATTAGTAATTTAATGATTAAAGATTTATAAGTTAATATAGCTACATTTGTATGTAACCTATTTTGTCTCTGGAAGCATGGAGAATTTTTGTACATTTTCAGTTTTTTGAAATCTTAAAATAATGTACCATGGTAGGGGTATATTTTTCTCTACTATGTAGAAAAAGGGCACATGCCCTGAGTAAAAATCACATGCATCAGCTTTGGAAAATGTTCTTGTTTTATTTAACTGGTGATTTCTTTCTCTCTCTCTCTCTTTTTTTTTTTTTCACTCTCACTCTTTCTGGAACTCTTTATTGGCTAGTAATCTATACATTCTTACTTTAATTCCTATTTCCTCTCTCCCTCCCTCCCTCCCTCCCTCCCTCCCTCTCTCTCTTTCTTTCTTCTTTCTTTCTTTCTTTCTTTCTTTCTTTCTTTCTTTCTTTCTTTCTTTCTTTCTTTCTTTCTTCCTTCCTTCCTTCCTTCCTTCCTTCCTTCCTTCCTTCCCCTTCTTTCCTTCCTTCCTTCCTTCCTTCCTTCCTTCCTTCCTTCCTTTCTCTCTCTCTCTCTCTCTCTCTCTCTCTCTCTCTCTTAGGTTTTCTGGAAGATTTCCTCAAAACCATTTTTCAAATTTTTTACTAACTTTTTCATTTCAGTATCATATTTTGAATTTCCAAAGACAGATGTTTCTGTTCTCTTTTTTAAAATAGTATTCCATTCTTGTTCCAAGATGGTATACCTGCTGTTATCTTTCTTTGAGATACAGTTTTCTTTCATTGTCTTCTGCTGTTATTTATTTTGGCCACTGTCTTTCATGTAGAGAATTCTGCAGCCTGTGGCTGGTCATTGCTTTTCCAGGGCTTCCTTGAGGGTGGTTTGACGTCTTTGTATCCTTTCCACTAGGAATAAAAGTGTGACATATATATTCCAGTGTTGTAGGAGCTGAAGCAGGGGAAGTATGCTGGTGGTTTCAGCATTCATTAAGTATATCTTTTCTTTTTTCTTAACTCTACTTGAAAAATGCAGTCCGGAAATATCTATTTTGTGATTTTTAGGGGAAAAAAAAGTACCAATCTTTTCTGGAAGCTGGGTGGTTAGTTGATGAAACACAATTATTAGACTATGTAGAGTTGAGAGGGAATGAATCTAACAGCTTTTTAAATTTTAAAACCATACTCCTTATTTTAAACTCCCTCTTTTCTAGCTATTTGTATTCATCCATTACTGAGGACTTTGGCAGTTTGGCAACAAAAATCATGTCAGATCCCAGCTTTCTCCAGTTAGCTTTGAATGAGTTTTTTCCAGTCTCCTGAATCTTTCATCTGAATTTCCAAAGTGTTGTTCTTTTCTACTTTCCTTGTCTTTGAGGCTTTTTACTTTAAAAAAAAAATCCATTTCTTTTTGTTTTTCCTCAATTAATGTCCATGTCCTCTATCTCTACCAGGAAGCCCAAAGTCTGAACTATGGATACTTTGTGCCAGTTTCGTTTTCAGAAACATTGCACTAGTTTACATTCTTACTGGTGGTATGTAAGAACTGTTATTACTTATTATTAGTATCCTTGCCAGCACTATTATAAATTTTTCTTAATATTGACAATTTCTTAGGCATAGAAATTGCATAATTTAAAACAAAAAAACATAGCAAGCATCTACACTCTTCAGATAGAGATGGAGATAACAAGTGCTCCATAAACAAGTGAAGGAATGAGAGTGACTGAGGACCTGAAATATTTAGTAATTCTGGGTAAAGCACAGATCATTTGTGGACCTCAGTATGACCAGGGCTTACTAGACTTCCATTTTATTCCATGCCCTAATGAAGAGCAGCTGCATGCATAGAATAATAGGAATCTTATAAATCTGAATGGGGGAAAATTTTAAGTTCACTGTATTGTGGTATTAGTGCTATCTATGATATTGTCACCAAAAAAACCATACTGTATTCATTTATATAAATATCAGTTGTAGATCTCCTAAAATGCTTAGTACTTTACTCAGTACCTTAAAATTACAGAATATATAGCATAGTGATTATAGTTGGCAATACTTTATTGTATATTTGAAAGTTGTTAAGAGAGTAAATATTAAAACTTCTCATCCCAAGGAAAAATAAAGAACTAAATGAAATAATGAACAAAAGTAAACTTATTATAAAAAAATAGTAAACTTACTGTGATAATCATTTCACAATATATACACATATCAAATCAATATGCTGTGCTTCTTAAATGAATATAATTTTGTATGTCAATTATATTTCAATAGCACTAGAAAAAAATAGAAGAAAATTATAGTTGCCTTTTAGTTCACACACTAGATCTTCATACTTAATGTGTTAACTAACCCGGCATGTGCATGCTATTATCAGTTTATGTTTAAAACATCTTGTTAAACATATTTTCATAGTATTTGTTTCCATCATAATCTATGTATTTTTACTTTATTCATTTAAACACAAATAAAATTAAGAATCTCCACATTTATGAAAGAGATTCTCCTGAGAAGAATGAGCAGTGGGTGGAATTTTAAGGAGTGCCCAAAGTTTAGACGTGTTATGGGATAGATATTTTCCTCAGATAGTTGGAAAATTGCTAAAGTTTTAAACATTTAACTTCATATCATTTTCACTTTATGTTCATTTTACATTTTTCTGATTTTTAGTACTTTCCCTTTGTTTTTGAGCCACAGTTCCTCCTAAAATGAGGTGTAAAATTAAGTAAGAGTTTTCAATGCCTCATTGTTTGGTACATTTTTTCACTGGATGTGATGGGAATATTCTAGGGAAAGAATGGAAAATTTGCCATTCTAATTAGGCCATTGTAGAACTTAATTTGCTTTACTGTAATCACCATGTTTTTCATTCTCTTTCAATGCAAATGTAAGGTTGAAAGAAGAAAACTATTCAGAAGAAAGTAACCAATAGTCAATTAGAAACATCTGGTGACACAAAGTTTGAGATGTAGAGTCAAAGTTTGCCTGGAAAAGAAAATATCTATAATATATATATCATATATATATATCATATATATCATATCATATATATCATATTATGATCATATGATATATATGATATATATATTGTATATATATATCATCAGACACAGAATTTGGCATTAGAATGCATTCCTGCATGTTTTTTGGTAATTAATACCATTTAATTCTTTAAAAGAAAAGAGATTCAATGAAATACATCAATTAGATAATATCCAACAAACATGTTAGAAATTTTACTTTTTTTTTTTAAATAACTTTGTCCTTTCCTTCAAAGTTCATTGAGTGTGACAAAAACTGGTCTGTTGTGACATACACAGTAACAGTAAGATCCCTACCCTGATATTGAAATACTCAGAGTTCTGGTATAGAGAACAGAGAAGACTAATAAATTCTATTTGGTGTGATAAGTAAAATAAATATATTTACCAGGTATAGTGTGGCCCACATAAAGATGAATAAAATGTGCTTGTTTATAGTGGGAAATGAATTAACATAATATTTGCACTCAAAATTATTTGAGATGACTCACAAGTTGAACATATTACAAAATAGAAAATTTGAGAATAGATGCTAAACAAAGCATCTTAATTCAACCATGGGGGTAGGCACCAGTGGAGATACCTAACTACCACAATTGGTTTACTTTTTCTGTAGCAGAGAATACAAAAGAAAACCTCCTTACTTAGATTAGCTTTTCCTGAAGAGCATTCCATGCAGTATTTTATTTGAAAGATGCTTCTAGAAAATTTAATCTGTTATAAAAATGTTGAGGAAATATAGCACAAAGTATCCCTAGCTTTAAGACTATGTGTATTAGAATTAACTGAATTTCTATACTGATGAAAATTGAGCGAATGTGATTGCAAACAATATCCATTATTATTTGAGGAACCAGTATTTCATGGGACATATTTTAGAAATACTGGTTTGATAATTTTCACTTCATAACATATACAACAAACCCATGTGTTTACATGATCACAATTTCCTGGTTAATAAACAGTTGTGAATAAAATAACAAGAGTGAAATTTAAAAAAATTGGAAAGGAACAGATAAAATGAAAATCTCTCAGGAGACAATTTAAGATGTCTTTCTTATGGTGCAGCATTTTATTTTGTAATGTTAGATGCACTAACTAAATTTATTGGCAATTTTAAAATTAAAGAGAAGAGGTAAGAGATAGAAATTATTTTAAAATACTGGGGCGCCTGGGTGGCGCAGTCGGTTAAGCGTCCGACTTCAGCCAGGTCACGATCTCGCGGTCCGTGAGTTCGAGCCCCGCGTCAGGCTCTGGGCTGATGGCTCAGAGCCTGGAGCCTGTTTCCAATTCTGTGTCTCCCTCTCTCTCTGCCCCTCCCCTGTTCATGCTCTGTCTCTCTCTGTCCCAAAAATAAATTAAAACGTTGAAAAAAAATTAAAAAAATAAATAAATAAAAAATAAAATACTGAGGAGAGTTGCATTTTGGCTGCTAGAAATAGTTTCTGAGTATTAATGAGAGAGAATTTAAAACTGTCCATTAAATTCCTTATTTTTTAAATGAAATGTGAGACTACTGATGTAACAGTTATGATTGTTGCAAAAATTACAAAATTGTACTATATATGTAGTACATACATTTACTTGAAAACCTAAGAATTAATTTCCTAACTTCAGATACTTTTCTAAACCAGTGTATCATAGACGATACTACTAAAGGTATGTTAGGATTGGGGCACCTGGATGGCTCAGTATGTTGAGTGACCAACTCTTGAATTTGGCTCAGATCATGATCTCACAGTCCTTGGGATTGAGCCCCAGATAGGGCTCTGCGCAGACAGCACAGAGCCTGCTTGGCATTGTGTCTTTCCTTCTCTCTCTCTCTGCCCCTCCACTGCTCACGCATGTATGCATGCATGCAGGCAGGTGCTGTCTCTCAAACTAAATGAATAAACTTAAAAAAAAAAAAGATATTTTAGGATTGAACACCTCCGAATAATAAATAGAATTGTGATAAAGATAGAAAAAAACAGGGGCGCCTGGGTGGCTCAGTCAGTTAAGCATCCAACTTCAGCTCAGGTCATGATCTCACGGTTCGTGGGTTTGAGCCTCACGTCGGGCTCTGTGCTGACAGCTCGGAGCCTAGAGCCTGCTTTGGATTCTGTGTGTCCCTCTCTCACTGCCCCTCTTCTGCTCATGATCTGTCTGTGTCTCAAAAATAATAAACATAAAAAAATTTCTTTTTAAAGATTGTTAAAAAAAAAGATAGAGGAAAACTACTTGCCAATGTAGATGACATTCTTTTACTAAAAAAATTAAAATGGACTGAGGGAAAAAAAGTGTCATCCTTAAAAGTAATAATATATGCCAATAATTGCATGCATTTTCTGTTCAACAAAGTTTAAGTCCTATAATTTTGAGAAAAAGGAGGAAAAGAAACTTATTTAAAACTATTATGAAGTTAAAGAAAATATTTATTCAAGATAAAGTCATATACACAAAAAAATTAGACAAAAGTCACCTACATTTTATAGTTTGATACTAATTTCCTTACAGAAGACACACTATTTCTTATTGGAAAAGGAACAATGTTAACTGAACTTTAAGGGAAAACATGCATACAATCAAAATCATCTCAGTCAAATAAAATGAAAGCCATCAAAAGAGATGGAAGTCATGTAGACTGGAAAAACGGTAGCATAATTTGTGGCCAAATAGGAGGTCAATAGAAAATTACAAACTCTGTTAGAGACTGATAGGACTGACCCAAAAAAAATGGTTCATTGTATATTATATGCTTAAGAATTTGGTGCCAGAGAGAGAAAAATACGATGTTGATTCCATTTTAAAAGTGAATGAAATCTGCAATATTTTTTTTTTATTTTGGTCATAACTAGCATCACTAGCTATAGAAGTAGTTAATAACGAATTAAGGAAAATGGAGATGAAGCAAGTATTTCAATACATGTGTAATTATAATTATTCCTATACTAAAATCATAGTTTTCATTTTAGTTAAGACTTTCCAATTTTAGTGTCAAATTAATTTTATATTTTCTTAGGATGAAATTTAACATGAAAGTTTATATTTTATTTGAAGGTATTTTTAAGTTATTGGCAAGTTATATAATAAGCATCAGTTCTTCAAGATGTTTAATCAATGTTTTGGTCTATGCTCAAATCATTCCAAATCATAGCCAATTTCTTCTTCTTTTAAATTTGATTGTGTTGCAGGTATTGAATTCTATCTCAAAGTGGTGTTTTGTTGGATATTTTCCCAACCTGCTGTGATATTAAGCGGGGCAGGTCATGGAAATGACTGCCAACAACTGAAATTGGCATGTATTCTAAGTGTTTATGAAGGCGATTGGCTGGCTTGAAATTCACCTGAGGGGCTTAACAATTTTCAAGCTATTAACTCAAGTCTTCCTCCCATGGAGAAAATCAGAAGATGGTCTGTAAGGCTGTGGCGACAAAACAAAAATATTGTCCAATTATTTTACAAAATTAGATTCCATTTCCCCCTTATTTTGCCTCTATTCCTTGATTGTGTACTATGGGGTAAAAGAACATGCAACATCCATAAATGCCTCTTCAGAAATTCTCTTCAGAATGCCTCTTCAGAAATTCTCAAAGGGTATGTCAACCTGAGACTGTGTAATAGTCTTAGATTGGCTTAACTTTTATATTGTCATTTACTGATTTGATCTTCAAATACCAGTAGCTAAAGTTCTCATTATGTGCATAGTTCTTTGATGGCGTGAACTGACTTGACTAATCAACCCACACCTTCATAGAAAGATTTTGGATTTATAACTTATCTTCATTTTATCTATGATTCACAAGAATTAGATTACTTGGAAACACCCACCATGATATTTATTTCCCCCCTGCTCATGCATCATTTTTAAATTAATGAATCAGAGACACAGGTTTCAAATTGGAATAATAATGATGATGATGATTATAGAAACAATAAAATGACACTATGGTTACTTTTCTCAATTTTTGTAATGATGAAAAATTTAGATTAAGTTTAGAGATAATATAATGTCTAAATAATGCCTTTCAATTAATCATTACAAAATATGTGTTATATTACATAAGGAAAAAATCTCATAAATCACTCTTACTAATTCTACAGTTAAATATTTAAATATATTAGCAGGAAAACACTTGGATGTATATTTTATTAATTAATTAATTAATTTATTTATTTATTTTAAAGTTTATTGTTTTTTTGAGAGAGAGAGATACAGAGAGGGAGGGGCAGAGAGGCAGAGAGAGAGAGAGAGAGAGAGAGAGAGAGAGAGAGAGAGGATCCCAAGCAGGTTCCCTGCTGTCAGCAGGGAGCCCGATGTGGGGCTTGGACTTAGAAAACTGTGATATCATGATGTGAACTGAAATCGAGTCAGAATCTTAACTGAGGGAGCCACCCAGCTGCCCCTATTATATCTTGTTAATAGCAATTATTGGGTGCTCCTTATGTGCCACTGTCTATGCAAGGCATAGAGGATACAAAAGTAAAAAAAAATAGATATTATTTATCTTTTATTTTTAAAAATATTTATTTATTTTGAGAGAAAGAGATAGAGAGTGAGCAGGGGAGGGAGACAGAGAGGGAAAGAGAGAATCCCAAGCAGGCTTTGCACTGTCAGTGCAGAGCCCAACATGGGCCTTGATCCTAAGTACTGTGAGATCATGACCTGAGCTGAAGTGTAGGATGCTTAACTGATTAAGCCACCCAGGTGCCACTGAAGCTTATATATTAATTGAAGAGACAGACAAGAAACAAAAACATAATTTTATTGACATAGAACAAATGAAAATTTCTTCTAATAATCTATTCCTAAAAATTGGCAAACTTTAAACTATGGATTATAAATTACATTCATACTTTCAAAGGGCCCCTGGTAGGCAATCGATTGTTAAATGTCTACAAAGATGACCAACAGGATTTTGTTCATGCAAAAGTAACTTGTTTCTCTTGAAGACCCAGTCACCTCTAAAATTTTGTTTTTTCATTGATTGTTGAGGAAGAATAACAGCAGTGTCATATTATGCTTTATTGAAAAAACATTTATATGCTGGGGACTACTCTAAGCACTGAAATAACCTAAAGCAAGTATACTCCTTTTAATTCTCACTAGCAGACTTAATAATTCTTTTATAGGTGAGAAATCTGAGGGATAGGAAGATTATGTAATTTACTTAAAAATTCACAGCTGCCAGGTGAAAATAGGTCTATATGATCCAGATATTGTAAGCAATATATCTAATTCTTTATCTATTAACTACAGCTAAGAATGTATTGAATAAATATAAGTGAAAGAAGAAAATATAATACTGACTGGGTTAAAAAATGAAGTAAAATAAATGGTTCTGGGAAAATATGATTTAATGTTTAAGGTTTTTTCCTGAAGTCACTGGAAAAAATGGAAATGACATTTAGTTATTTACTTTTTAATTAGTTAATTTTTTTCCAGAGAGAGAGAGAGGAAGGAGGAGCAGAGGTAAGGGAGAGAGAATCTTGAGCAGACTTCATGCCCAGCATGAAATCTGATGTGGGGCTTGATCTCATGACTCTGAGATTATGACCTGAACCAAAGTTAAGTGTCGGACACTTAACTGACTGAGTCACCCGGGCGCCTCTGAAATGATTTTTTAAATATGTATATCTAAGTGATAAGTATGGGAAAATAGAGTTACGGGTGAATGTCCAGAAGTTATCAACTTCAGAATTCACAATTAGTAAAGGAAGGAAGGAATTTAACTTATTGTGCGTTCATGACTATGGAGTCTCTGTGAAAGAACAGAGGACCTGGAATGGAAGCAAAACACAAAACTACAAAGATGTAGCCCATGCAGGAGCAGGTGTTAACATTTTTAATAATACAATTTGGGCACTTGTATCATGGATAATATTTGTTAAAAATCACATGGGGTGTGTCATGGCATTTATTTTCTGCCCAACAGGGGAACCCAATTTCAGTTAGAACTCAATAAGGAATATATTATTACTGCCTCAAAGCAAACTAGATGCGTCAGCCCTCTTATTACCACAGTGGTAATTGAGCAAAATGCTGATCAGGCAGAAGACAGAGACAAGTAGCCAGAGAACAAAGAATACATATTAGAAAAGGACAAAAAAGTATCAGCAACAATTAAGTAAAGAGAACACATTCTCTGGTAATATGGCAAATGTTTTGCATATATGGTTGATAAACAGTAACTTTCTTAGTAATGAAATTGAATGTATTTTCAAACACACCTATATACAGGGAATGCATAAATCTATACCTTCAAATCAGTGTATTTTCAGAGCTAAATACTAATATTTTAATTTGTAGAGCCTCAGGTAATACGTAAAATACTCAGCTAGGTATTAAAAATAAAGAAATAAAAGAATTAAAGGCCAAGTGCCAGTGCTCAGTGAAAAAGAGAGGTAATTAAAATATGTTGACTAGGATATCTGCTTCTGGCCATCACTGAGTAGCTGGTATTAAAACCAGCTCTCCTGCTAGAACAGTAAGAAAAACTGGAGAAAGTATATGAAATAGTCATTTTCATATATTGAAAATAAGGCAACATAATCCTGTGTTCCAAAGAAGCGAAAGGAAAAGGAGGTAAACAATTCGATCCACTTGTTCATTACTATCTTTTGCTTTTTGTTGCTTGTTGTTGTTAACCGGAAATGATTTACTGCATCTGTAGCACAGAAAGAGTGAACCCAGTCAGAGCCTTGCAGTTTTGCTAAGCTGGAGAGACAGAGAAAGAGTTAAAGAAAGTGAGATAGATGGAATTTGAGGGGCAATATAATTAAAACTGCATTAGTTTCCCCTGAATCCTGGTGTTAACGTGAACCTACATATATGCAGAATGATAATGAGATCAGGCAAAGAATAACTACCAGGAACAGATTAACAACCAGGGAGATGTAACCTGAAGAACTCTTAGATCTCACAGGATTGGGAGAATTCATGATACGAATAACTGATATGTAAAGACGTTGAATGTATGTAGTATCCAGTAGACATTTCAAAGGCCATAAATTAGGTGTGGACCTAACTAGTCCTAGTGCAAAGGATGTTTTGTACTTTTCCTCACAAATCTAAAAATAAGCTTCAAAACAACTGAGTTGATCAAATATATTAAGTGTTGGCCCAAATAGAACTCAAAATGTTTACAAAAAATCAAGGTGCTCAACAATATTTATAATATCCAGTATACAAAACAAACTTCTAGACATGTAACAGGCAGGAACTTTTATCTTATAATCAGAAGGAAAAATTATTCAGTAGACTCAAAACATAAGTGAAAGCAATTGTGGAATAAGAAGACACTGTCTTTAAAATAGTTATAATACTTTGTAATAAAAACAATAGGGTACTACTGGTAGAAAAGTAGACACATAGATCAATAGAACAGAATAGAGAGTCCAGAAATAAACTCAAACTTTATTTGGTCAATCTATGACAAAGGAGACAAGAATATGCAATGGGGAGAAAAAAAAACCCACCCAAAACAATCTCTTCAACAAATACTACTGGGAAGACTGGACAGCTACATGTAAAAGAATGAAACAAGGATACTTTCCAACACCATACACAAAAATAAATTCAAAATGGGTTAGAGACCTAAATGTGAGCCCCTAAATCATAAAATCCTAGAAGAGAGCACAGGCAGTAATTTCTCTGACATCAGCTATAGTAATATTTTTTTTTCTAGATGTGTCTCCTAAGGCAAGAGAAAAGCAGAAACCAACCACTGAGACTATATCAAAATAAAAACTTTTTGCACAGGGAAAGAAACCATCAAAACAAAACAAAACTCACTAAATAGGAGAAGATATTTTCAAATGATGTATCTGATAAGGTGTTAATTTCCAAAATATATAAAGAACTTAAACAACTGAACACCAAAAAAAACAAAACAACAAAAACAAAAAACCTACAATCCAATTGAAAACTGGGCAGAGGACCTGAATAGACATTTTTCCAAAGAACACATGTAGGTTGCCAACAAACACATGAAAAGATGCTTAATATCACTAATCATCAGACATACAAATCAAAATCACACCTGAGATATCACCTCACATCTGTCAGAATGGCTATCATCAAAAATATAGTAAATAACAAGTGTTGGCAAGGATGTGTGTGTGTGGGGGAAGCCCTTATATACTTACTGTTTGTGGGAATATAAATTAGTAGAGTTGCTGTGGAAAACAGTTTGGAGGTTCCTCAAAACATTAAAAATAGAAACAGCATGTGATCCAATAATTCCACTACTGGCTATTTACCCACAGAAAGCAAGAGCACTAATTTGAAAAGATATATCCACCCTTATGTTTATTACAGGATTACTTACAGTAGCTAAGCTATGGAAGTAACCCAAGTGTTCATCAATAGATGAATGGATAAGGAGGATAAAGTTATAGGTATAAATATACACACTTAATGTAATATTAGTATAATACATATTATCCATGTAATGTTATGCAGCCATAAAAAAGTATTAAATCTTGCCATTTGTGACAACATAGATGGGCTTAGGGGGTATTATACTAAGTAAAATCAGACTAAGAAGTGATTTCACTCATATGGGCACTAAAAACCAAATGAATAAACAAACAAACAAAAAAACAGAATCAGAAGTATAAATACAGAAACAACCTAATGATTTTTAGAGGGAAGAGGGATGGGGACATGGGAAAAACTGGTGAAGAGAAGTGGGAGATGAAATTAACAAGTCACTGGGATGAAAGGTACTATAAGGGAATATAGTCAGTGATCCTATAATAGCATTGTATGGTGACAGATTGTAGCTACACTTGTGGTGAGCATAGCATAATATGTAGAGAAGTTGCATCATTGTGGTATATACCTGAAACTAATGTAACATTATATACTAACTATAGTCAAATAAAAAATAAAATAAAATAGTTAAAATACATACATAGATATATGATTATTTAATATAAGTGAATTACATATGAACCATCTATGATTCATACATATGAATCAAATCATCATAGATGATTCATATCATGAATGAAATATATATATTCAAAGATTTGGAGAAAATATGAACATAATGAATATGGAAATGAAGATTGTAAGAAAGAGCCCATGGACATTCTGGAGCTGAAAACTAGAGAACCTGAAATAAAACTTCACTCTACAGGTGAATAAGAGATCAGAAACTACAGAAAAAATGATCAAACCAGTGAATTTGAATGTAGAATAATGGATACTGTCCAAATTGAAATATAGATAGCATGAAATGAATGTAAATGGAAAACAAAACAAAACAAAACAGCAGAATCTTCAGTAGGCTGTGGGATGATATCAAATAATGCACCATTGGTTTAGTGAGAATCCCAGAGGGAGAGGATATGGAGGAAAGGGCAGAAAAATATTCAAAGTAATAATGGACAAAAATTTTCAGATTTGATGAAGGTATTGAATGGACATCTTCAAGAAACTCCATCAAAATAAACACAGAGAAAATAATATTAAAATGCATTATAATAAATCTTCTGAAAAATAATAATAAAGAAAAAACACTATAAACAACCAGAAGGTGAAAGGAGGATAAAACCCACACTTGTTATGTAAAAAGAACAATTATAAGAATGACATACTTTTTATTAAAAATTATACAAGGCACATACAAACAGAATAACATCTTTAAAGTATGAAAGAAAAATATATCATACTAGGATTCTATATCTTACTAAATATCCTTCAAAAGTGAAGGCAAAATTGGGGCGCCTGGGTGGCTCAGTCGGTTGAGCGCCGACTTCGGCTCAGGTCACAATCTCACGGTCCCTGAGTTCGAGCCCCGCATCGGGCCCCTGTGCTGACAGCTCAGAGCCCGGAGCCTGTTTCAGATTCTGTGTCTCCCTCTCTCTGACCCTCCCCCGTTCATGCTCTGTCTCTCTCTGTCTCAAAAATAAATAAACGTTAAAAAAAAAAAGTGAAGGCAAAATAAACACATTTTTCAGGCAATTCTTGAATCTGTTGACAGATTTCTTCAGGCTGAGAGAAAACAATTACTAATAAAAACTAAGAGCTTGACAATGAAATAAGAGTCAGATATATAAACACTGGGGTAAACAAAATAATTTTTCTCATTTTTTAATGTTTATTTTTATTTTTTTTTTCAACGTTTATTTATTTTTGGGACAGAGAGAGACAGAGCATGAACGGGGGAGGGGCAGAGAGAGAGGGAGACACAGAATCGGAAACAGGCTCCAGGCTCTGAGCCATCAGCCCAGAGCCTGACGCGGGGCTCAAACTCATGAAGCGCGAGATCGTGACCTGGCTGAAGTCGGACGCTTAACCGACTGCGCCACCCAGGCGCCCCTTAATGTTTATTTTTTGAGAGAAAGAGAGAGAGACTGAGCACAAGCTGGTTAGGGGCAGAGAGAGAGGGAGACAGAGAATACAAAGCAGGCTCCAGGCTCTGAACTGTCAGCACAGAGCTCGCTGCAGGGCTTAAATCCATGAACCATGAGATCATGACCTGAGCTGAAGTCAGATGCCCAACCATAATTTTTCTCATTTTTAAAATTTGCTATAAAAGATTTTGCACTTTAATGAAACACATAACGATGTAATATCAGCTTATAACATATTGAAAAAATGTATGACAATAATGGCAGAAAGGGCAGAAAGAGGAGAAACAGAAGCATACTCTTTTATGATATATAATAGATATGTAAAGTAGAATAATATCTGAAGTTAGAAAGTGATAAAGTTATATGCTTTAAATTCTAGAGAAATTACTAAAATGACAAAAGAAAGAGGTGAATTAATGAGTCAATATGTAATAAAATGGGATACAAAAAATTTTGTATAATAAAATATGACAGAAAAAAATAAACAATATTTGAGATTAAAAAATCATTAACATGATGGTATATTAAACCCTAGTCATATCAGAAATTATAAGTGGTCTCAATTCTCCAATTAAAAGGGAAAGATTGTCATATCGGATTAAAAAATATGGTGATGCATATTTTGTCCATTAGAAATCAGTGATAAATACACACACACACACACACACACACACACACACACACACACACACACACATATATATGGGGCACCTGGGGGGCTCTGTTGGTTGGTTGAGCATCTGGCTCTCAGTTTTGACTCACGTTATGATCTCGTCATTTCTGGGTTTGAGCCCTGCAATGGGTTCCATGCTGACAGCCTGCTTGGGATTCTCTCTCTCTCTCTCTCTCTCTCTCTCTCTCTCTGCTGCTCCCCTACTCCTGCTCTTGCTCTCTCTAAAAATAAATAAGTAAACTCTAAAAAAAAAAAGACAAAGAAGTTAAATGATGGAAGAAGGTATACCATGTAAAAACTAATCATAAGAAGCAAGAAGTGGCTGTATCAGTATCAGGTCAAGTAAGCATTCTTCTAAATGTAGCAAAAAATACTTTAAGTAAAAATAGAGGTTTTAATATGTAAATATCTTCCAAAAAAACACATTAGCAGTACTACCCTGTATATTTGATAGCCAACAAGTTTGCCACTCCTAAAGTATTTGCCTGTACAAATTTTGAACCACCATTGCCTTAGGAATATTTCTGCAATTCTTGAATTAATTGGAAGACTTTTGCTGCTCACTTTCGCCCACATTTCCAGCCCTGTCTTTTATTACTTTCCTCACAGGCACCTTAACTATGGCCATGCTGAATGACTTTGCAGTTACTCAAAGGCAAATACAATGCATTTAATCAAACATTTCAATGTTTTGCATTCATTTTCTAGAAGTACATTTCCACTCCTACACATGGATATTTCTTACTAATCCTTAAGTATTCAGCTCCAATATTACCTGTTTCAGGAGGCTTTCCATCAGACCTTCAAGTTGGCTTGGTTTCCTGTTTGGTAAGCTTCTATAATAGTCTCTTTGTTAGTACATGTCCCCTACTCCTTTGTTTCTGAACTGTATTTGTGAGACACAGTAAAAGAACACCTTGAGAAAAGGAATCTTGGTTTTGTCTCTATTATTTTAGTATCAAACTCAAGGATTACTACAGATAGATGACAATGTTACAAGTAGTATTGAAGCTAGAATATTTGATTCCAACATTTTGATTTGAGCACAGATACAGTATTTTGCAGGTTAGAGAATAAGCTATTAAAATGAGAGCTTTTTTTTTCTTATAGTTACTGAGTAATGTTTACAGCAGACAGCTTAACTTCATTTTTATAGTCCCCCATCCTACCTAAAGACAATCTTGACTTTCATGAGGCTTCAGTACTCTCTGCTAAAAATACAATAAGGTCAGTGAAATGAAGCATTTTCATATTCCAAGAACAGAGAAACTTACATTTTAAATTTCTTTTAAGACATATTGTCCATTTTTCCATTTGGAGAAATGGCTTCATTGAAAGTAAAATGAAAAATTTAAAAATAAAAAAACTATTGTAAGCTAGGGCACCTGCATGGCTCAGTCAGTGAAGCCTCCAACTTCGGCTCAGGCCATGATCTCATGGTTTGTGTGTTCGAGCCCTGCATCGGGCTCTGTGCTGACAGCTCAGAGCCTGGAGCCTGTTTCAGATTCTGTGTCTCCCTCTCTCTGCCCCTCCCCCACTCATGCTCTACCTCCCTCTGTCTCAAAAATAAATAAACACTAATTTTTTTTTAAATTATTGTAAGTCAATAAACTTGGTTCATTCCTTTATTGTATTGATCATACTGAATTTTCTAAGCAGAAAATTCATTCAATAATTATTTACTGAGTGCTCACCATGTGCCAGGTGCTATACTGGATATTGAGAAATTAGCAGTGAACAGAGACAAGGCAAAAAGGCAGGCATCAAATAATTACACAAAATTAATAAGTTACATTTGTGATATGTGTTAAAAACAAAACACACTGGATGCTACTTGCAATTTCCTTAGACTTGCATTGATTGGTGATTAACAAAAAACAAAGGGAAGACAAAAAGTTTGACACTAGCAACACCTTTGAAATCTGATAGTAAGTATATGTTGTCTTGTGCTTATTAGTTCCAGGTCATATCCTTAATGTTCACTGAGAATGAAATCTGCTTTTCATTCAGTGATTACTCAGTTATAGTAAACTGCTAACATTTGTAAATATGATACTTTACCTACTCATTACATTTATTGCACTGCAAAAAATTTTACTTTTCCCCAGGAGGAGCATTTTCTCCAGAATGTGAATATTTCAACACTGCTCCTTAATTTTTAGGATCATTTAGCTTTGGTGAAATGGATTTCTCCGTTCAAGAAAAAAAAAATCAAAGAAAAATTTTATAAAATTTACTACTATTTAGATAAACTTAAAAGCAAAAACTCATAGGAGGAATGATAGAGATCGTTAGAAATTCCTGTTATCTTTAGTATAGAGGGGTTTGGTGCATGAACTAAAGGGATTATTAGAAAAGTAGATTTGTCTTTGCCTGATTTTCTTGCTGTCAAGTAGGGTGGATCTTTTATAATTATCACATATCATTCATGGGAGTCCTTTCTGAGTCTACCCTGGTTATGAAAAATGGCTTCAGGCAAATTCTACAATTTCTTACAGAATGGGTAATAGAAAGACCTTATTGGATAACATATAAAGTTATTTAGAGCAAAAACAGCAAGAAAGGAAAAGAGATGGTCCACTTGAATGTCCTATCACTGCAGGAGAGGTGTTAGCCTAAGGCTATGTTGAAATCCAATATGGAAATTCTCCTTAGGATCTCACTTTTCCTGGAGAATCTTGGGCAGTGTTGCCTTCTATGGGGAATGAACAAGCTGCTGGGTGCCTGTACTGCAACTGGTTACTGTAAAAAGGAATTTTGGACAGGCAGCTCTCTGAAAGAGTTGAGAATCGATCTTCTCCTGGCCTGGTCAGTTGTGTCTAATTATGGTTCTCAGTTCTCTACTTTATAGGAAAACTCATTTCTTATACATTATAAGTGTTCACACTGTGCATTAAGAATTGTCTGAAATGAAGCTGAAATGTTCTCTTAAGTGCTCTGTAGGCATGAAATTTTGCCTAGTTTAGGTGTAACTCTTCTGGAGAAATCAAGATCCTCTGTTCTTAGGTTCATTTAGTCACCAATAAGTGATCTCTCAAAGTCATTCTCAGTGAATTCTCCTTATTTCCCTACTCTTAGATGTGTAATAAAAATCTAATTCATCTTGAACTTATCTAACTGCAACCATTTTGAAAAAAAGTAGGGAATTTTCAAAATGATTTATCCAATGACAAAGAAAATAAACTGTTTTATGAGTGGAGAAAGAGATCTCTTGATGAAGCAGAATAAATCTTTAAAACTACATTGACATAAATAAAATAATTTATTCTGAAATTTATAGTATTAGTCAATTTAATTAACAGAACATACTGCACACATTTATGACTTGAATGTAAAGCTGTGAGATAAGTGTACTCAGCCATCTGAAATATACCTTAAGTGAACAAATAAAACATACTATGTGGTTAATGAATACTAATGGTAAGCAGTATTTTTCTATTAAGTATCTGTATGTTAAAATTTATTTTAAGGCTTAACAGATACCATTTTACTGAGGAGAAAACAATATTATATTTCCTTAAGCTTTTCTGCCCTATACCAAACACACTGGCACCTAACACCATTAACTGTCATTTCTCTTTGTCCTTAACACAATTAGATCAGATTTAAGCCAGGTAAAGAGCAGTGATGCTAGCTCTCCAGGGGATGTGCACAAAACCCTGTGTCTTTAGTAGAATATGTTTGCCCTTTTCTTTCCATCAAATTTCAAGTGCCTCTGAGTGCTCAGAAGTAATGGTGAATAAGCAGGTCTCATTTCCCCATGGTATTTATTGCCCAGATGGTGACATAATCTTTCAAACCTAAAACTCTTTATTATTATCGATACCTTCATAAGCCCCTAAATATTTCTTTGGCAGTAGATCATATGTCACTTAATAACCTTGAGAATTTACTTGTTCATTTTTATCACAAAAATAAATTACACGAGTAATTTGAGCTGTACTTAATTCAGTGACTATCTGTCTTTTATAAAGCTTGATGACAATATTATTTAGAAAATTCTCAAGAATTTTAAATGTCTCTTGGATTTTTTTTTTGGCTTATCTAACAAACTTCAATATTGTAATTTTCAGTGCATACTACTGCTAACATAAGGTTCAGGTTTAAATGGTAAATAAAGTGCCTGAAAACCATTTGAAATAGGTTATCATTAACCTTGATTACCATTGGTTAAAACAAAACAGAATCAGACTAATTGTGCTGATTTATGCAGGTTTTCACTGACAGAGGCAGAGCAGAAATCAGATGTCCGATTCTTGGTGAGTGACCATGATTTCATTCAAGTAGTTCACAGACATTATTAGTGCATGAGACTTATGTGACCTCTTGTACCTGTGGTAATAAGATGCCAGTATTCTCCATTCAGGAAAGAAGTGACCTGATTCAACTATGCTAGGCAAAATGCCATGGCAACAGCTGGCTTCTCGTTTTAGCAATGATTTTACAATCCTGCTAAGGCCAGAAGCGGTAGGCTTTTCCCCTTTCTTTGTCCAAGCTCTTTTCTCCAACTACAAGTGAGTGTTAGATGCTCTTCAGAATGTTATAAGGAGCAGGAAGGTGGCATATAAATACATGTGGTACTATTCTCCCATTAGCAGTAGAGAGGAAGAGAAAAAGGGAATGGCAGAGCCTACCTGTAGCAAATAATGAAAGGACTCTGATAAAAAGGATAAGTGTCAAGAGGCTCTGGTTACATTAAGTGAAAAAAAAAAAATCCTATGTGAGGTGAAAATTAAATTTAGCAAAGACAGTAGCATTGCAAAAATGGTGCCTGGACAATAAGAAAATGAAGCAAATAGTGATAAAAGGGGTGAATAAGTGGAAAAACTCAGTAGAAAAAAGAAAAGGAGTAATCTGTATAGCCTTTGAAAACCAATATAAATCAAAGGGTAATTTTATGAAAACACTTATTTGGAAAAAAACTGGACATTTGTACATTGTTTTAAATGTAAGGTAGAAACATAACCTAGCAATATTTTGTTATACCTGATATCATAAATTATGCAGTCATTGAAATAAGTCTCATCGACACTAAAGATAAATCAATGATACTCATTGTTCTAGAATGCATACATTAGAATTAAAGTGTGACTTGTTATGGAACATATCAAAAAATCTCAAAAACTTTTAAATCTATTTTGTGAATGTTCCATTTTTAAAAAATCATTAGATCATCTGGCAATTGTATTCAAAATTACATTATTTAAATGACTGGAAAAGTATGAAAAAGATTGCATCCCTAATTTTTTTTTCCAAGTTTACTTCATATTTACTTTAGTATTTACTCATATAGAATCCTGGAAAGTTTCTAGTTTTAATGTTTGAATTAAAGATGAATAAACAAAGACTCTCACAACTAGAACTGTATATTATTATTATTATTATTATTATTATTATTTGTGTAAATGTAATTTAATTGCCTTTAACCTTGGATTCATGGTTTTCATCTCTTTGGTCTACATTATCTTGCATGAGTTGTTGTACCTAGTGAGCACTGAAGAAATGCAACTGAATTGTAGAAAATTAAGATGAATTTATTTATAGTGACATAATTTTACTTTCTAAGGACATATTAATTATTTACACCAGTGAATATGATATTTTATATATTCATGTCAATGTTGCTGTCATAAGACCACATAAAATATTGTTTGTGGTAGTGACTTTTGAAAACTTAGAATTTCTCTCAATCATGTCTTCATCAACATCAAAAGACTTAATGCTAATGTTTCCATAAGAAGTTTATTTAGTCCTAAAAGTAATCATGCATTGATGGACACCTTTGGGGATCATGTGGTCCAGATTATCTCCTATGGCTTTGATAGGGACATCAGTTTTTCTCCCTTCAATTAGGGAGCTAGTATCTTCTAGGACAATTTTATCAAGCCTCTTCCTAGAAGGACAGACAACTGGTTTAGCAACAGCAAATGTGTGATCACCATCTTGATTCATATGGCCTCTGCCTAGAAATCAGGGGTCTCCATTCTCTACTTCAATTATGGGAGGACCAGTGTTCCCATCATATGATGATTTATATAATGATTTTATGCCATTTACTGAAAATGTGCCATCTCTTACAGATATTTACATCAGATAAGTACTATTATAATTGTTTTAATGTTTATTTTAGAGAGAGAGAGAGAGAGAGAGAGAGAGAGAGAGAGCGCGCGCGTGTGCATGCAAGTGAGGGAGGGGAGGAGAAACAGGGAGACACAGAATCTGAAGCAAGCTCCAGGCTCCGAGCTGTCAGCGCAGAACCTGACATGGGGCTCGAACTCAGGAACTGTGAAATCATGACCTGAGCTGAAGTTGGTCCTGTATAAAATAAATATATTTATTTAAATAAAAAAGTTTATTTTAATAAACACCATTTCTGTATTAAAAAAAGGAACAAACAGTAAACAAATAAGTAGAACAGGAAATAAATGTGTGCACAAAAAAGTTTTTTAAAAAGAAAATATCCGCATTGCTATTCTTTTTATAAATTGAAATTCCTTTTACTCAGACATTTATTGAGTAAAAGGAATATACTTCTTATAGTATGGTCTTTTAAATATACTTCTTATAGTATACTTCTTATTTTAAAATATATACTTCTTATAGTATGGTCTTTTAAATAATGTCTGTGTTTCCTTGCCCAATCAAGTTCATATAGTTTTGTTGGGATTTTTTTTTTCAGTTATCAATGGAACTGCACTTTCCAGTTTATTATCTTAGAAGTAATTGACCATTTGGAAGAAGCCCCTACATATTATTTTTTTCTCTAGTTTTCCCCTGATAGTCTGTGATAGATGATTTACAACTTTTCATCTGTCTGAATTTTCAGTCCACTTTTCAGCAGCAACTCCTTTTTAAAATTTCAGCCTTTTTGATTTATTTGCCAAGACAGAATTCTAAGGTTTATTTTTTTTTTGAGCATTACTTCTTGATCCAGTCTCACTAATTCCTGTTTTAATAGACTTGCTATATTCGTAATAAGCTTATATTTTTTACTAAAGAAGCACTTGCAAAACAAAACACACCAAAACTACTGCTTCAGTTCTCCTTTATGACATTCACCATGTGTATACGTGTATGTGTGTGTATTTTGCAATGCCTATTATGAACTAGATGAAAAATATATCTGGGGCGCCTGGGTGGTTCAATCCGTTAAACATCGGACTTCGGCTCAGGTTATGATCTCGCAGTTCGTGAGTTTGAGCCCCACATAGGGCTCTGTGCTGACAACTCAGAGCCTGGAGCCTACTTTGGATTCTGTGTCTCCCTCTCTCTCTCTGCCCCTTCCCTACTCATGCAATGTCTCTCTCTGGCTCTCAAAAAATGAATAAATATTGAAAAAATAAAAATAAATAAATATTTTACATATATACATGTATATTTGACAAATCATCCAGTAGTGAAATGTGCACCTGACAAAGCAGGCTTATGTGGTTCTTTCACCAGTACAATTTAGTTTCTCCTCTTTCTTAAATTAATAAAATTGGCTATTATGGGGTGCCTGGGTGACTCAGTTGGTTAAGTGTAGGACTTTGGGTCTGATCTCACGTTTCGTGAATTTGAGCCTTGTGTCAGGCTCTGTGCTGACAGCTCAGAGCCTAGAGCCTGCTGCAGATTCTGTATCTTCCTCTCTCTCTGCTCCACCCCCACTCATGCTTTGTCTATCTCTCTCTCAAAACTGAATAAACAATAGAATAGAATAGAATAGAATAGAATAGAATAGAATAGAATAGAATAGAATAGAATAAAAATAAAACAAATTGGCTATTTTATCTATGATACCCTGAATTCCATGATATTTGAAGATTAATATATTCTGATTTTACCCTAGAATATATATCAAAGCACATGGTAAATGAGTATTTAAATACAATATACCTATATTGCAATCTATGTTTTGCCACAAAAAAATCAGTCTAATTAGTTTCTATCGAATGTATTATCCTTTATTCACTCATTCAACAATCTTTAGTGAGTACTTTCTACATGTAAACACATTTATTGGGTACTGTTAAGACTTCTACAATAAATGACATTCATTATTAAAGCCCTTTATTGAATTTTATATTGTTCTCAGCTTCTCCTCTTCCTACATTTAGTGCTGCTCTATATTTAGATCTGATGGAAAAATCTGTGGTGGTCGCTATACAATACAAGTGTAATAGATGTGATTCTTTGGGATCCACAAATATTCAGAGAGAAAAATGGTGACAGAGAAAATAGTGACATTAAAAAAAACATACACTGATAGAAGTTTGTTGCCCTTGTGACAATGAATATGCCAGGTATATTCATAGTCCTTCAGAAAAAAATGGCAAGAAATATATTTTCAAATAAGTGAAATTAGAGATAATTATTACTGTCTTCCTGTGGGCAAAGAAAGAAAAGTCATAAATTTATTTATTAAGTTAATTAATTTATTTTAATATGAAATTTATTGATAAATTGGTTTCCATACAACACCCAGTGCTCATCCCAACAGGTGCCCTCCTCAATGCCCATCACTGACTTTCCCCTCCCTCCCACCCCCCATCAACCCTTAGTTTATTCTCAGTTTTTAAGATTCTGCCTCCCACCCTCTCTAGCTTTTATTTTTTCCCCTTCCCCTCCCCCATGGTCTTCTGTTAAGTTTCTCAGGATCCACATAAGAGTGAAAACATATGGTATCTTTCTCTATTTGACTTATTTCACTTAGCATAACACTCTTCAGTTCCATCCACATTGCTACAAATGGCCATATTTCATTCTTTCTCATTGCCATGTAGTATTCCATTATGTATATAAACCACAATTTCTTTATCCATTCATCAGTTGATGGACATTTAGGTGATCCATAATTTGGCTACTGTTAAAAGTGCTGCTATAAACATTGGGGTACAAGTGCCCCTATGCATCAGCACTCCTGTATCCCTTGGGTAAACTCCTAGCAGTGCTGTTGCCGGGTAATAGGGTAGATCTAGTTTTAATTTTTTGACGAACCTCCACACTGTTTTCCAGAGTGGCTGCACCAGTTTGCATTCCCACCAATAGTGCAAGATGGTTCCCGTTTCTCCACATCCTCTCCAGCATCTATAGTTCCTGATTTGTTTATTTTAGCCACTCTAACAGGCATGAGGTGATATCTCAGTGTGGTTTTTATTTGTATTTCCCTGATGAGGAGTGACATTGAGCATCTTTGCATGTGCCTGCTGGCCATCTGGATATCTTCTTTAGAGAAATGTCTATTCATGTCTTCTGCCCATTTCTTCACTGGATTATTTGTTTTTCAGGTGTGAAGTTTGATGAGTTCTTGATAGATTTTGGATACTAGCCCTTTGTCTGATATGTCATTTGCAAATATCTTTTCCCATTCCGTCAGTTGCCTTTTAGTTTTGTTGATTGTTTCATTTGCAGTGCAGAAGCTTTTTATCTTCATGAGGTCCCAATAGTTCATTTTTGATATTAATTCCCTTGCCTTTGGAGATGTGTCAAGTAAGAAATTGCTGCGGCTGAGGTCAGAGAGGTTTTTGTCTGCCTTCTCATCTAGGGTTTTGATGGCTTCCTGTGTCACATTCAGGTCCTTCATCCATTTTGAGTTTATTTTTGTGAATGGTGTAAGAAAGTGGTCTAGTTTCATTCTTCTGCATGTTGCTGTCCAGTTCTCCCAGCACTATTTGTTAAAGAGACTTTTTTTTTTCCATTGGATATTCTTTCCTGCTTTGTCAAAGATTAGTTGGCCATACTTTTGTGGGTCCAATTCTGGAGTCTCTATTCTATTGCATTGGTCTATGTGTCTGTTTTTGTGCCAATAACACACTGTCTTGATGATTGCAGCTTTGTAGTAGAGGCTAAAGTCTGGGATTGTGATGCTTCCCGCTTTGGTCATCTTCTTCAATATTGCTTTGGCTATTCAGGGTCTTTTGTGGTTCCATACAAATTTTAGGATTGCTTGTTCTAGCTTCGAGAAGAATGCTGGTGCAATTTTGATTGGGATTGCATTGAATGTGTAGATTTCTTTGGGTAGTATTGACATTTTAACAATATTTATTCTTTCAGTCCATGAGCATGGAATGTTTTTCCATTTCTTTGTATCTTCTTCAATTTCCTTCATAAGCTTTCTATAGTTTTCAGCATACAGATCTTTTACATCTTTGATTGGGTTTATTCCTAGGTATTTTATGATTCTTCTGAATGGGATCACAACTGTTTGTTTATTTGTCTCTCTGTTGCTTCATTATTAGTGTATAAGAATGCAACTGATTTCTGTACATTGATTTTGTATCCTGCAACTTTGCTGAATTCCTGTATCAGTTCTAGCAGACTTTTGGTGGAGTCTGTCAGATTTTCCATGTATAATATTATGTCATCTGCAAAAAGTGAAAGCTTAACTTCATATTTTCCAATTTTGATGCCTTTGACTTCCTTTTGTTGTCTGATTGCTGATGCTAGAACTTCCAACACTATGTTAACAGCAGTGAGAGTGGACATCCCTGTCGTCTTCCTGATCTCAGGGAAGAGGCCCTCAGTTTTTCCCCATTGAGGATAATGTTAGCTGTGAGCTTTTCATAAAGGGCTTTTATGATGTTTATGTATGTTCCTTCTATCCCTACTTTCTCAAGGGTTTTTATTAAGAAAGGATGATGAATTTTGCCAAATGCTTTTCTTGCATCGCGTGACAGGATCATATGGTTCTTATCTTTTCTTTTATTAATGTGGTATATCACATTGATTGATTTGCCAATGCTGAACCAGCCCTGCAGCCCAGGAATGAATCCCTCTTGATCCTGGTGAATAATTCTTTTTATATGCTGTTGAGTTTGATTTGCTAGTAGCTTGTTGAGAATTTTTGCATCCATATTCATCAGGGATATTGGCCTGTAGTTCCCTTTTTTTGCTGGGTCTCTGTCTGGTTTGGGAATCAAAGGAATGCTGGCTTCATAGAATGAATCTGGAAGTTTTCCTTCCCTATTTTTTGGAATAGCTTGAGAAGGATAAGTATTATCTCTGCTTTCAATGTCTGGTAGAATTCCCCAGAGAAGCCATCTGGTCCTGGACCCTTATTTGTTGGGAGATTTTTGATAACTAATTCAATTTCTTTGCTGGTTATAGGTCTGTTCAAGTTTTCTACTTCTTCCTGTTTGAGTTTTGGAAGCGTGTGGGTGTTTAGGAATTTGTCCATTTCTTCCAGGTTGTCCAGTTTGTTGGCATATAATTTTTCATAGTATTCCCTGATAATTGCTTGTATTTCTGAGGGATTGGTTGTAATAATTCCATTTTCATTCATTATTTTCTCTATTTGGGTCATCTCCCTTTTCTTTTTGAGAAGCCTGGCTAGAGGTTTGTCAATTTTGTTTATTCTTTCAAAAAACCAACTCTTTCTTTCATTGATCTGCTCTCCAGTTTTTTTAGATTCTATATTGTTTATTTCTGATCTGATCTTTATTATTTCTTTTCTTCTGCTGGGTTTGGGGTGTCTTTGCTGTTCTGCTTCTGTTTCCTTTAGGTGTGCTGTTAGATTTTGTATTTGGGATTTTTCTTGTTTCTTGAGATAGGCCTGATTGCAATGTATTTTCCTCTCAGAACTGCCTTCGCTGCATCCCAAAGCGTGTGGATTGTTTTATTTTCATTTTCATTTGTTTCCATATATTTTTAAATTACTTCTCTAATTGCCTGGTTGACCCATTCATTCTTTAGTAGGGTGTTCTTTAACCTCCATTTTTTTGAGGTTTGCCTGACTTTTTCCTGTGGTTGATTTCAAGTTTCATAGCATTATGGTCTGAAAGTGTGCACAGTATAATCTCAATTCTTGTATGCTTATGAAGGGCTGTTTTGTGACCCAGTGTGTGATCTATCTTGGATAATGTTCCATGTGCACTCGAGAAGCAAGTATATTCTGTTACTTTGGGATGCAGAGTTCTAAATATATCTGTCAAGTCCATCTGATCCAATGTATCATTCGGGACCCTGTTTCTTTATTGATCCTGTGTCTAGATGATCTATCCATTGTTGTAAGTGGGGTATTAAACTCCCCTATAATTATGCATTCTTATCAATAAGGTTGCTTATGTTTGTGATTAATTATTTTATATAATTGGGGGCTTCCGTATTCTGTGCATAGACATTTATTATTGTTAATTCTTCCTGATGGATAGACCCTGTAATTATTATATAATGCCCTTCTTCATCTCTTGTTACAGCCTTTAATTTAAAGTCTAGTTTGATATAAGTATGGCCACTCCAGCTTTCTTTTGACTTCCAGTAGCATGATAGATAGTTCTCCATTGCCTCACTTTTGATTTGAAGGTGTCCTTAGGTCTAAAATGTGTTTCTTGTAGACAGAAAATAGATGGGTCTTGTTTTTTTTATCCATTCTGATACCCTATGTCTTTTGGTTGGAGCATTTAGACCATTTACGTTCGTTGTTATTGAAAGATATGGGTACAGAGTCATTGTGATGTCTGTAGGTTTCATGCTTGTAGTGATGTCTCTGATACTTTGTGGTCCTTGCAACATTTCATTCACAGAGTCCCCCTTAGGATCTCTTGTAGGGCTGGTTTGGTGCTGATGAATTCCTTCAGTGTTTGTTTGTTTGTTTGGGAAAACCTTGATCTCTCCTATTCTGAATGACAGACTTGCTGGGTAAAGGATTCTCGGCTGCATGTTTTTTCTGTTCATCCCATTGAAGATTTCCTGCCATTCCTTTCTGGCCTGCCAAATTTCAGTAGATAGGTCTGCCACTACTCTTATAGGTCTACCTTTGTAAGTTAGGGCCCATTTATCTCTAGCTGCTTTCAGAATTTTCTCTTTATCCTTGTATTTTGCCAGTTTCACTATAATATGTTGTGTAGAAGATCGATTCAAGATACGTCTGAAGGGAGTTTTCTGTGCCTCTTGGATTTCAATGCCTGTTTCCTTCCCCAGATCAGGGAAGTTCTCAGCTATGATTTGTTTAAGTACACCTTCAGCCCCTTTCTCTTTCTCTTCTTCTTCTGGAATTCCTATTATATGGATATTATTCCATTTGATTGCATCACTTAGTTCACTAATTATCCCCTCATAATCCTACATTTTTTTAATCTTTCTTTTTCTCAGCTTCCTCTTTTTCCATAATTTTATCTTCTAAAATTATCTTCTTTTATCTTTTATCTCACCTATTCTCTCTGCCTCTTCGATCTGTGCTATGGCCGCCTCCATTTTATTTTGCACCGCGTTTGTAGCATTTTTTAGCTCCTCATGACTATTTCTTAGTCCCTTGATCTCCGTAGCAATAGATTCTCTGCTGTCCTCTATGCTTTTTTCAAGTCCAGAGATTAATTTTATGACTATTATCTAAATTCTTATTCCATTTTATTGCTTAAATTGGTTTTGATCAATTCATTAGCTGTTGCTACTTCCTGGAGTTTCTTTTGAGGAGAATTCTTCTGTTTCATCATTTTGGGTAGTACCTGTGGTAGCTCCTACTGCAGGGCACTTCCCCTGTGCTGTGGGGAGAAACTTGTCTCGGTGGGCGGGGCCACAGTCAGACGCAGTGTCTGCCCTCAGCCCACTTATGGGGCCACAGTCTGACTGGTATGTACCTTAACTTCCCTTCTCCCAGGGGCAGGACTCACTGTGGAGTGCTGTGGCCCCTGTCTGGGCTCGTTACACACTGCCAGGTTTATGGTGCTGCTTTGGTGGGATCTGGCCAAGGGCATATTAGCCAGGGTGGATCCGCAAGGTGCACAGGGGTGGGAGGGGCAGGCTTAGCTCGCTTTGCTGTTGGTGGTCCCCTGCTGGAGGGGCCCTGAAGCACTGGAAGGGAGGCAGGCTTGTTGGAAGGATGGATCCACCGAAGCACAGCATTGGGTGTTTGTGTGGTGCAGGCAAGTTCAGTGACAGGAACTGGTTCCCTTTGGAATTTCGGCTGGGGGATAGGAGAAGGAGATGCAGCTATCCAGTGCTTTTGTTCCCCTGAGGAGCTGAGTTCTGTCTTCTGGGACTCAACAACTCTCCCTCCTAGTGCCCTCTCACCCTCCCCACTCTTCGAGAGCAGAGCTGTTGACTTTTAACATTCCAGATGTTAAATCCCGCTGGCTGTCAGAACTCACGGTGTCTGGCCCCTCCACTTTTGCAAGCCAGACTTCAGGGGCTCTGCCTTGCCTGGTGGGCTACCCCTCCACCACCCTGGCTCCCTCCCACAAGTCCTTGTAGCACACACTGCCCCTCTGCCCTTCCTACCCTCTTCTGTGGGCCTCTTGTCTATGCTTGGCTCTGGAGACTCCCTTCTGCTAGTCTCTGGCGTTTTTCTAGGTTATTTAGGCAGATGTGGGTGGAATCTAAGTGATCATCATGACGAGGTGAGCTCAGCGTCCTCTTATACTGCCACCTTCTGATTTCCTCCTCTCCTCATTTCATAAAGTTATTTTAAATGATAACTGAGTGATTCTAGGAACTCTGTAATCTTCCTTTATCATACAAGTGACATAGCTTCCTGCCAAGTTGTTTTCAAGATTATCTTCTAGATTCCTCCATCTTTATTTTTAAAATCTTAAAGATTGAATAAATAATTCAGGGTACATTAACATTGCTTAAAGAGACAGAAAATGTTTCTTCTGGTTCTTTTTTTATTGGATTCAAAGAAATTTAATTTAAAACAAGCCTCCCTACATCCCTGAGTTTCCTTTGATATTAAAATTAACTTTATGAGCGCTATCTTCATTTTTCCAAGTAATTTAAAAAGAATCAAACACCTTATCAATGACCATATTTATGTAGATATATTAGTATAAAATGTATATTTATATAGGTATAAAGAATAGATTGGCTAACCAATACTATATTAGCATGCATCAATTAGATCCAAAAAAGACAATGGAGATTGTGATTCCATGCCTCAGAAAAGAAATGCATAAGACAAGTAGAAAAATCCTCACAAAAATCTGGGCGACTGAGTATGGGAGGTAGTGGTTGAGATCATAATGAGAAAATAATGATTTTTTATATCTAGCTGAGGAGTATTTGCAAATTCCACCAACTAATACAAGGTCCAGCCCAGTCAGCACACACATGTCATTGTGTAGGCAGATTGACTGAACTTGGAATATAAATGATTTAGAGAATGAATGGGTTTTCACAGTATGCTTCTCAAAATGTAGAACAAAATGCAACAAACAAGGGCATAATCTTTCTCCTTTCTCCATCTTGTGGTTAATATGCTACTTTTTAACCTCCTTTCTTTTATCAGACTGAATTATGTTTGACTGGCTCATTGCCCATGTTGTGAGGTAATTTCTCAATATACATTCTGAGATCTCCTTGACTTATTTTTTTGAGACCAATTTTATTACTTAGGCTTGCTTTCCACACTACCTGCATAGAAACTTTACATTTTTTTAATCCATTTTGACATTTCAATAATACATCCTAAATTTTCCTACCTTCTTTCTTTCTAATCCCTCTCCCCCTCCTTCTCTCTCTCTCTCTTTTTCCTTCTTTCTCATTCCTTTTGGATACAGAGTTGTTTATATTATCCTGCTACTGCTACTGGTTTTATGTCATTGCTCCAGGTAATAACATTAGAATATTAATCTCCAAAGATAGTTGATAACAGTTCTTAATAAAGATTTACTACATTTTTGGTGACAATTAGCACAGTTAGCACAGTCATAAACTGTATCTTGGTCTTTATAAACTTTATGCACTTTTTTTTTTTTTTTGTGAGAGAGAGAGTGTGTGAGAACGTGTGCACTGGGGAGGGGGAGAGAGAGAGAGAGAGAGAGAGAGAGAGAGAGAGAGAGAGAGAGAAAAGATCCCAAACAGACTCCACACTGTCTGAGCCTGATACTAAGCTCAAACTCATGAACCAATAGATCATGACCTGAGCTGAAACCAAGAGTCAGACATTTAATCGACTAAGCCACCCAGCTGTCCCTGTAGGTTATAATTCTAAAACCAGTCTCACTGGGCTAAAGTCAAGGCTTCAACAGGGCTGGTTCCTTTTGGAGTTTCTGGAGGGAGAATCATTTTCTTTGCCTTTTTCACCTTATAGGCCACCTACATTCCTTGGACCCTTTCTCTTATCACTTCCAACTCTTGGTTCTGTCCTCATGTTTACTACTCTCTCTCTGACTCCTCTTTAATCCCTCTTACAAGAAGTCTTGCAATCACACTGGTCCTACTAGGATAATGTAGAATAATATCCTCATCTCAAAATCATTAATTGAATCACATCTACAAAGTCCTTTTTTCCATACAGAAGTGACATAGACAGGGATTAAGTTGCAGGCATTAGGAAGTGGACACCTTTGGAGTTCCATTGGTCAATCTACCACAGTAGCCTATGGACAAGGGTATTGGAAAAATGTCTAGACATAATCAGCTACTTAATTTCTTTTCCTATTGGATAGGAAAGAGAAAATATCCCCAAAATTATTTTTCAGATGCAAGTTAAATCTGCTATTTTATTTATTATGCAATTCTGGCTTTCATTTTAGCACCTTAGGACTTATATCTAGAGAAGGTGGTAACGGGTAATAAACTGCCTTACTACCCTCTTAAGTAATAACCATTTTTATGATAATTTAAAATCTCATAATCTATTCTTTTATAAATTCCATTGAGTTTGCAACAAGACCCAAATTTAATTCTTCCTGTAGCCACCAACTATACTAAATAAAGAACCTTAAAATAATGCAGGCATGCGATCTTCTGAGCCTATGATGCCTCCAAGTGACTCCACATTATGAGCAAGAATTAATCATAACCCATTCTATATTATCAGAAAGTTCTGAATTAGAAATAAGAGTTCAAATTATTTATTATTATTTGCCAAAGACAAAATAGGTTTTTCTGTAGCATGTACTCATATCCTTCCAAATATTGTGATATATCGAAAAGCAATTACAATTTCCTACCTTGTAATAAAACTTAAAGATGCTTTAAAAAGTTTTAGTTTAATATATAGATTAATTCAAAGATGTCTTCGAAATAGACTGTTTCACACATGTCTCTTATAGGTACATGTTTGGGTGTCGATTTGGGGCTAATTTCAAACTATGTGTTCTTTATGAATAAATATTTAACACATGATTAGTGTTGAAATAAATGTATTTAAAATTTTCATCAGTTTTTATGAATTCTAATTATAATAATTTCCTTTATTCCTTCTAAATTTTTATTTAAATTCCAGTTAGTTAACATACAGTGTAATACTAATTTCAAGTGTAGGATTTAGTAATTTGTCACTTACATATAACACCCAGTGCTCATTCCAACAAGTGCCCTCCTTCATACCCATCCCACATTTAGCTTGTCCCCCACCCACATTCCCTCCAGCAACCCTCAGTTTGTTCCCTATAATTAAGAGCCAGCTTATTGGTTTGGCTCTTTCTCTTTTTTCCCCCTGTATTCATTTGTTTTGTTTCTTAAATTCCACATATGAATGAAATCATATGGTATTTTTCTCTGACTGACTTATTTTGCTTAGCATAATATACTCCAGCTCCATCAATGATTGCAAATGGCAAGATTTCATTATTTCTTATGGATGACTAATATTCCATTATATATATATATACACATACACATATACACACACCACATATTCTTTGTCCAATCACAGTTCATGGAAATTTGGGCTCTTTTCATAATTTGGCTATTGTTGATAATGCTGCTCTTAACATCAGGGTGCATGTATCCCTTTGAATCAGTATTTTTGTATCCTTTAGATAAATACCCAGTAATGCAATTACTGAATCATAGGGTAGTTCTATTTTTAACTTTTTAAGTTACTATTAAGTTAACTTTTTAAGTTACTATTTTCCAGAGTGCTACACCAGTTTGCATTCCCACCAACAGTGCAAGAGGGTTCCCCTTTGTCTGCATTCTCACCAACACCTGTTCCTGTGTTGTTCATTTTAGCCATTCTGACAGGTATGAGGTGGTATCTCATTGTGGTTTTGATTTGTATTTCCCTGATGATGAGTGATGTTGAACATCTTTTCAAGTGTCTGTCAGCCATCTGGATGTCTTCTTTGGAAACATGTCTGTTCATATCTTCTGCCCATTTCTTATTTGGATTATTTATTTTTTGGGTTTTGAGTTTGATAAGTTCTTTATATATTTTAGATACTAACCCTTGATCAGATATGTCGTTTGTAAATATCTTCTCCCATTCCAAAGGTGTCTTTTAGTTTTGTTGATTGTTTCCTTCATTGTGCAGAAACTTTTCATCTTGATGAAGGTTCCAGTAGCTTATTTCTTCTTCTGTTCCCCTCTCTTCAGGAGACATGTCTAGTAAGAAGTTCCTACGGCCAATGTCAAAGAGGCTACTGCCTATGTTCCCTCTAGGATTTAATAATTCCTTGATATTTCCTTTGTTATATGTATTATGTAACATACTTTCAGTCCTGTTATTTTCTTTGCATTTTATTTTTTAAAATTTGAGTTATTAGTTTTTCTACTACATAGGGGTATATGTACACTTGATATATAATTTATATATTTCTATTAGTATTATTGCTAGTGCTACTTATAATGTCAAAAGATATGCTTCAAACTATATTTCTCCAGTTTAGTTATGTTAATTACAACTTTTAACATATATGTGTATACAGTATACACACAAATACACATGTATACATATGTATATACTTATTAAATTAAATTATTATTGAACTCAGAGGGTACAAGTCTAAAAAATAGCAGAAATGTATGAAAGAAATTTCACATAGAAAGTTTACTTTTGGAAATGTGAAGCACTGTTAATCCTTTATATATATATATACATATATATATATATATATACATATATACACACACACACACACATATATATACATATATACATATACACACACACACATATATATACACAGTGTGATATATGATACATAATATAATACATATATATAGACACGCACAAAATGAAAGATAAGGAGGATAGTTAACAAATATTTACATAACTGTTACTATAAAATAGAAGGTAAATCTAACTTACTTTATATTTTGTCTTTGATACAAATAATTTGTCTGTAATTATGAAAGTTTAATCTTAATGACTCTCAGGACTAATGGCTACTAATTTCAAGAAAATGAATGTTTGTAAGAAGAAATTACATGTTAGATTGCTTAGGTAAACGGTTTCTTATGTGTAAGCTATGCTTGTCATTAACCTGCTGACTATGAATACATTAATTTAGTTCTGAAAACAGAGAGCAGATTATTGTAGAAAGATATGTATCTGAAATCATTATTCTTTGCAAAATCTGTTTTGCAGTTAAAATAAACTCTAGAATACAATGCAAAAATATCATTCTTCCACTCTGATACAATTCTATAATGATAATAAAGAAATTCTCACTCGTTTTTTTGGTCAAACTCCATTCCCCAGGTTCAGTTTCCCATATCCTTTATCCATCTCTTCATTTATATGAATGTGATTGCTGGTATTATAGTTTTCTATTGTCACTGTGACAAATTACCACAAATTTGGTAATACACGTACTTGGTGTCTTAAAGCAACATAAATTTATTACCTTACATTTCTGTAGGCTACAAGTAGGACATGGGTTTTACTTGAATAAAATCAAGTTGTTTTCAGGGGTGCATTCCTTTATGGAGTCTCTAGAGGGAAATCTGTTTCCTTGTCTTTTCTAGTTGATAGATGCCATCCATACTTCCAGGGGTGGAACCCCCTTCCTCTATCTTCAAGGCCATCCCTTTGTATCTCTCTGACTCTTCAGTATTACATCTTACTCTGACTACGCCAGAAGAGGTGATTTGATTGGACCCACTTAGATAATCCAGAATAATTGTACCATCTAAAGTTTCTTAATCATATCTACAAAGTTCTTTTTTTCCTAAATACCTATAAATCCATCTCCAATTAATACAGTTACTATTTAATAACAAACCAGATATAGACAGTTATTTACAAAGGCAGATAAGAAGGTCAGAAATGTTCATAGTAATCACTAGATTTTTACTAGGGGACACACTTATAAAACATATTAGTAGATTTTAATAACTGCTGACTCAATACTTGAAGAACAAATTCTAAACCATTTAGTATGGAAAGTGGAGAAAATTTCTCAACCTAACTAATATTAATGTCACTTTATGTTTGTCCTTCACCCTTATACTCCAAGTTTATAAAACTAGATACAGTCCTTTAAATAATTCTCACCTTTGTGGCTGGAAGTAAAAGATGGGTCAGTTGTGTACATGTCCCAAATGATTTATCTTATTAGTTTAACCTGGTGCTTATAGAACTACTGTATCCCTATATACCAAGCTTTTCTTTATACCATATGACTACTGTGTAAAGATCCAGAGATGGATACTTGTTCCAAAAACAACACATGAGGTAGCCTGGTGTGAAAGAATCAACCTTAGGATTAATTGTAATGAACAAACCAATGAGCTTGGTTTCTTCTGCAGTCAGATTTAGAGAGTAAAATGACAGTTGGCCACTCATTTGCAGAGATAATACAGTAGATTGCCAACGTTAGTGTGAATATCCATAAAATAGATTGTTCAGCCATGAGTGAAAGCTAGAGGTAATTGTCAACCTCCAGATAATTCCCAGTTCCTAATAATAATTATTATCGTTGTTATAAGTATCATTATTTAAATGCCTGATTATTTATGTAGCCTCCACCAGTATTTCTCAAACTTTTTGGCCTCAGGGTATTGTTACACTCTTCAGATTACTGAGAACCCCAAAACAATAGTCATATAGACTGTATGGATATTCACTGCTTTAGAAAATCAAACTGAGCAGTATTTAAATGTTAATTTTTAAAAATGAGATATCATTAACATACTATAAAGTTCTCCTCTTTAAATAGTATATACTTCAGTGTTTTTTAGTCTATTCACAAGGTTGTGTAAACATTAACACTATTAAATTCTGGAACATTTTCATCATTTCATAAAGAAACTCCAAAGCAATTACCAGTCACCATTCTCTTCCCCCAGCCACTGGCAGCCCCTAATCATTCTGTCTTCATGGATTTGCATCTTCAGGACATTTCATATAAATGGAATTATATTAAATGTCAATTTATACATTTATTTTCAATTAAGAAAAAATCCTATGGCATACTCATATGAGTTTTCCAAAATTCTAATTTTTGCTTCTAAGCTCAAATTTTATTATGTAAACAAAAACTATGTGTTAAAATGACAAGCTTGCCTCATTCATTTTTGAGGTAATGTTTGCCAGCATTCTCAGTATGAGTAACCATATAGTTTGTCAGTCAAGTGTTCTTGTAAGTAAATTTGGTGTTTCATTTAAAATAATAAATAAGGGGCACCTGGGTGGCTCAGTCGGGTAGCCTTCTGACTTAGACTCAGGTCACGATCTCATGGTTCATGGGTTTGAACTCCACATTGGACTCTGTGCTGACAGCTCAGAGCCTGGAGCCTGCTTCAGATCCTGTGTCTCCCTTTCTTTCTTCCCCGCCCCCACTCACCCTCTGTCTCTCTCTTTCTCTCAAAAATGAATAAACGTTAACAAAACTTTTTTTTTAAATAAAAATAAGTAAGTAAATAAATAAAAGCTAGTTCAGCTCTCATTTCAAACACACATGCTTTTTCTGAAGACAATCATAGCACCTGAACACACAGCAAAAATGCTTCAAGGGTATGCCTCATTTTATCAGTGGGATAAAAAATGCTTCAAGGGTATGCCTCATTTTATCAGTGGGATATGAAAGAGTTGTACATTTAAGTCAATATTTAATAACATTAATAACTTTAAATTATTTTGTTATTTTTGCTGCAAGTGTGTGGCAGTGAAGAATGCTATGGCTGATAGTACAGTTTGGTGTCACTGTCTCGACTCATGCTAAGGTACCAGCAATTTTACCCACTGTTGGTTTTACACCATCACTGCATCTGCCTGCACAGGCAAATGACAATGTCTTGGTTTTATTGTAAAAATTGTTTTAACACAAGCCAAACTCCCCACCCCCAAAAGGTGTTGAAGCTTCCCAGAAGACTGTGGACTGCACTTAGAGAGTGTATTCTTTTTAAATTAAAGAGTGTCTGATTCAAGTAAGGCAAATACCCTAACTAACATATTATTTAAATAATCTTTCTCTAACTGTAATGTCTTTCTTGAACTGCTTTCTGCAAACTTTTTCTTTGTTCAACTCTTAGAAGGCCTAGCTCAAGTGAGTTTTGTATTCTATAAACTTTCCTTTTTCATTTTACATAAGTAGAGTTAAATTTAGGGGCTTAAATTTTGCAAATAGGAAAGAAACTTTAGAATTTTTTTAAACAAATGATTAGGCAGGTTTTTTTGTTTTTTTGGTTTTTTTTAACTCAGAGCACGGAGAAAATTCAGCTATAGCTCTTTGAAGATCTGCCATTACCAAAGGAAGATCATCATTACAACCTGTTTAGCATGCTTACATTTGTGAAGTTTTTGTGACAGGCACCACTTCAGAAATTCAGGTAAGAGCTACATGATGTTTTTCCCTTTGAGCCTGCCATTAAATTACACAGACTACCACTTTAAAGAAGAAAGTTTCATATCACTGAATGCTTTGTCAAGGGTGCAGTTGGATGGTGAGGCTTAAACATCCATTTTAGCTGAAGAATTACACAGGAACATAATCCTTTAGAATGAAACATCCTTTAGAATGAAATTATTTTCTCATATATAGTGCTCAAATACTCAGTCCTTTAGAAAATATTTCTTAAAAGACTTTATTGTACTATGATGTATAAAAACTAATATAATTTTTTGCTTCTGTGAATTTTGTCACAAATTTCTGATATGGGTAACACAGATAACTTTTAAACTTTTTCGAACTTTTAGTTTGAATTCCAAAATACAGGAAGATTCCACCTGTCAATGGAATTTTTCAACTCAATTTAATAATTCTATTGCTTGCAGCCTATTGTCAAGAGAATAGATCCTATAGTTAGAATGATTGTTTTGTGTCATGTCACATACGACTGAAAAATAAAACATCTGAAAATTTAAATTCTGTGATTTAAAGTAATATGTTACTTCTTAACATTATGCAAAAAATGTAATACTTTATTAACAGAATTTCTGATGCCTCCTTAGGAAAAAAAATAATTTAGAGAAATATGGCTTTTTTCATTAAATTTGGGATGGATAGAGAAAAAGTAACATCCTTTGACAATTCAAATGTGTACTTCTATATGCTATAGAGACGTGTAGTTTTTTAAAAGGAATAAATTTGCAACTAATGTATAAGCTCTCTCTCTCTCATCTATATAGATAGTATCTGCACCTTAAACTGTGCTTGCTTTGATAGAGATCATTAAATTTGAAATTTTTTTTGGCTTCCCAGACTGTCAAGCTCCTCAATATTTGCTCACACATATATGTTGAACATTTACTATATTTAAGATTCTGTGCTAGGGAAACTTATGTTGCAATTGTAAAAAAGCTAGAGTTTCACCCATGCAGGAATGTAAAGAAAATAGCATTATATTATTACGTCATATATTACACCCTCATACATTGTGCAAAGATGAAAAGGTTTTAGGTTGTCTCAGCTATGGTATCCATGGGTAGACCTGATTTGTCTAAGAGACAGAATAAATTTAAATCTCTTGCCATGGTAATTGCTTCAAGGAATCCGGACCCAAGTCAATCAATAAATGGCATGCCTGAGGGCATCGGAGTGGTTCAACACAGTTGTAATTCAGGATACAATTTGATGGTAAGGACAGGAAACAGCCTTCTCCCTGAATATGAATGATGAAGAATGTACTTGGCGGTTGATGCTTGTGGCGATTTGTGAACCCAGTGCAGCACTGAAGCTCACACATGTGGGATACAGAGCCTCCAAAATCATAAAGAGCTAGCACCAAAGCCTGACAAAATGTATAAGCCTACCTTACAATCAATTTTTAGAAACAAGTCAATAAGTTCTTATTTTTGTTAGTTTTTCTCAAGTTGCACTCAAACATCAAAAGACAAAGATGCTTGAGAGAGATGAATTCAGGCAGAAGAAATGTAGTAGAAAAAGATCAAATAAGAATTTTTACTTATTAAGTCAGGGCTGCAAATTCAAATGCTTCAGGCCCAACTTGGGAAATCTGTATTAATGAAGCAAATCAGGCATAAGATGAAATATTGTCAACAGTAATGCAAAATATTGTTATTTTTACTTTTTATTTACTGTTGGCACATATTAACATAAGTCCTGTGCTATAGGTCTTTCTATTTTCAAATGTTTATTTTATTTATTTATTTATTTTTTAATGTTTATTTGTATTAGAGAGAGAGAGGGAGAGAGAGAGAGAGAGAGAGAGAGAGAGAGAGAGAGAGAGAGAGACTGTGTGTGTGTGTGTGTGTGTGTGTGTGTGTGTGAGTGGGGGAGGGGCAGAGAAAGACAGAGACAGAATCTGAAGCAGGCTCCAGGCTCCCAGCTGTCAGCACAGAGCCCAACGCAGGGCTTGAACTCACCAGCCATGAAATCATGACCTGATCCCAAGCCCGACACTTAATTGACTGAGCCACCCAAGAGCCCCCTATTTTCAAATGTTTTAGAGGGTTAAATAAGATATCAGGGGCACCTGAGTGATTCAGTCAGTTAAGTGTCCCACTTTGGCTCAGGTCATGAACTCATGGTTTGTGGGCTCGAGTCCCACATCAGGCTCCGTGCTGACAGGTAGGAACCTGGAGCCTGCTTCAGATTCTTTCTCTCTCTCTCTCTCTCTCTCTCTCTCTCTCTCCTCTCTCTCTCTCTCTCTCAAAAATAAATAAACATTAAAAAATAAAATAAAAAAGATACTGTGTGGAGGATGCTTCTCACATTACCTCATAGACATGAAATGATAAATGGTAACTATCGTTATTTCTGAGAATGATGGCAAGGTGTGTGGCATTCAATAAATTCTAATTCATCTCTTTTATTCTCAGTTTGACAGAGGATATATGATAAGAGGACAGATGGACATAGGACTAGAGAATAGGTATGTTACAAATGAGTTACAGCTAATTGAAGATAACCTTAGGAGGCTACAGGACAGGAGAGGAGTCAGGATTGGAGTGCCTAATACGGGCACTTGACTACAAAAAATAGTAGAAACATAAAAGAAAAAGTGAAGTTAACAAAATAAAGGGAAAATATTGACAGACAAATGTACAACATTATTCTTTGGCTTAATATAGTGGTAATTAAGGTTAATGTCTTTGAATGTAGACAGTTTAAATCCAACCATTACCATATAAAACCTGTGCAAATTTAGCCAAATTAATTAGCCTGAATTTCAAATTTTATATCTGCAATATAGAAATATTTATTACAATACTCTCATAGGGTTTGTCTGAAGTTAAAAGACATGCATATAAAACATGTAGTATAGTGTCTGGTAGAAAGCAGGCGTTCAGCAAATATTACTAAATTTATTATTTATTTTGTGTGGAGTAATGAAAACAGACCAATAAAGAAGGATGAGAAAAAACAAAGGCGGCATAGTTAAAAGAAAATCAAGATAAGAAGATTTACCAAATGAAAGAATGTTTAGATTTTCCATATAGTAAGAGAAAATTGATAGCTGCAGTAAATGTCAAGGATAAACCATACAAAGAGCAAATAATAGCACTTCATGAACCATCAGAAAGTCACAGAACCTTGGTTCAGTTCTTGGTTTGAGGTGGAGGAAGAAGTTACCCAGTAAGGGATTAAGAAACACGGTAGTAAATTTGTATCCACAGAATGATTATTTGAAATTAGTGATACAAACCCCTGGGAAAAGCATCAGATGAGCCTGAAAAGGAAAGTTTTTGGTTTGGCATTTTAATATAAGAGAGACATGAGCATATTCTAATATAGATTCTAATCTAGGAGCATTCTCAGTAGAGTTTCTGGAAGAGAAAAGAAACGATGATGTAAGTTCCAGGACGTGTAATGGCAGAGAAAGAAATAAAGAGGTTAATCCTTATTAGAAATGAGGATTTCTCTAACATAGAAATGTTATTTCTTTAACATAGAAATAATGGGAGAGGAACAGTTTAAGAAGATCAGACAGTTTGGTGACAGCTATAAGCTGAGACCATGGTGCGCATATTTCATGATACTAGTCTTCTCAGTAAATTAGAACATTGGCCTATTGTTGAGCATAAGGGCTGTGGTGCATTTAAAGAATATAGAAAAGTCTTGGAAGAGCCGCTTTGGGAATAAAACAATGGTGTTATCAAGAGATGAATAAAAGGATATAGCAGTGAAAGCCCAATTGAAATAGTATTATAAATGACACTGGATCTATTTAGTCATCTTCAAAACTTTGCTATAGAAATTCTTTATTTCTTGAGTGGGAGTAGGAGAACAAATATTGAATGTTACCTGATTGTTAATATTGGTATGAGGAGAATAGTGGAGTTTCAAATAACATGATTAATTTTCTTGAGGTATCATAGTTGGTTCTGCTGAGATGATTGAATAGGGGGGATTCAGATAAGTTAGCACAGCGCATGAATGTTAAGTGCCTAGAAATTTAAGAAAGGGGAGTACAAAGAATTGGAGAACTGAAAAAGACCAAACTAGAGTTTTAATAGTTTTGAGGAATACAGAGTGATAACAACTATTGGAAGAACTACACTGTATTTTCACTTAGTGTTTGTGGTAGAATGTTTGCAAAATGGCCCCAGTTCTCCACCAGTCTTCCTGTACCCATCCTCATTGCAAAGTGACTTTACTGTACCTCCCATCAAATTGAGTCTGTTACCCTGCTTTTTGTATTTGAGTGGCCTTGTGATTTGAGTTAACCAATAGAGTGTAGCAAAAATGACCTTGTGCCAGTTCTAAGCCCAAATGTCAAGTGGCCTCTCAGGCTTTCATTTTGTCTCTTGCTCCTGTGCCTTTGCCATGATGGCATGCCTTGACTGACCTCTCAGAAGATAGACAGGATAGTCAGCCAGCTGCTAGTTGATCTAGCTGAGCCAAAAGATACGGGAGAAATGCCAGCCAAGATAAGCAGAGCTGCCTAGTCAACCCACAGTTGAACACAGTCACATGGGTAGACCACATCAAGACCTGCTTAAGATAGCAGAACCATTCAGCCTAATCATAGATTCAGGACTAAAATCATGTTCATTGCAGTATGCCACTAGGTTTTGTGGGTGCTTATCGCACAATAAAATTTTATTAAGTGAGGTAGCAGTTTTCTTAAATAGGTAAAATATAGTCTATTTTTGCAGTGTATTAAATAGGTTAAATATAGTCTATTTTTATAGTGTATTTCATATGAATTGCTTGCTTACCATTTTCTGTGAACACTTTGGTGTTCCAGATTCCTTCTTAGAGTATATGTATCCAAATGTGTGTAAGATGTGGCACAACCAGTTCAGAGTATAATAGAATCATCTCCTTCTATGCTTATATCACTATTGACACATTCAAGATGTAATTACACATTTGGCAATAATTTCGTGCTGTTGGGATTACCATAGGGAAAGGATAAGGTGGTCTGTGTCTCTGAGGAATGAACTACTATTCTTTCAGCTCCTTCTTTAACTAAAAAGCACATAACTTAAATTTTATGTTGAAAGGCTTCCCATGAGCTTTTTAAATAGATACTGTATTGGAGTCCGAAAGACCTGGGCCAAAACAAAGTGGAAACACGTTACAAAGAGGTCACCAGGGTAGAAATGAGGAGAGAACACAAAAAGTTTGGTCACAGTTTGATTTTAACCTCTCTGGTAGTGAATTAGAAGAGAAAATAGGGTAAGTGGATGATTCATAATGTCTGTAAGATAAAACAAACTATTTTTTTCTAAGTTCCTCCCAAAGAGTAAACTACAGCCTAATGAAAAGAACTTCTCAGCCACATATTCTGGTAAACAGAACTTTGGATTGCACAAGGCTATTTCTTATAATGTCACTCAATATAAGGTTAATGGAATTCTGCCAAATCACCATTTAATCAAACTAGTTCTTTGGGGCCTCAAAATAATAGATTTCAGATGTGCAACTGTCTGAAGAGTTGAATATAAAGACATTGGTATCATCATAGTATCTAAAGAAATAGATTATATCATCTTGAGGCAATTCTTCCTAAATACTGTTTTCTCTTGACCAACTCTTGATATCCTTGCCCCAGTAAGTTTAAATTCTATGCCCTGACAAAAATCTAGAATGTGGGTCATCTTTACTGGCAGCTAAATATTACGTGGTGAGCTTGTCAGTGAGCCAATATTGATATTTGTGATTATCAAAACTGAGGAATTCATCCAACACATATGTCAGTACATAAAACCACCGCAGTACTCTCAGGGCCAAATGGAAGGAGCACCTACTGATAGTGTTAAGATTCTCCTTCGTCATTGATTTTGGGTCTGCATAGTTCTTAGGTGGATGATGATTTTTAACAACACTATCATTACCTATATAAGTTGTTTTTACAAAACAAAGAAAGCGACACTTCAGGATGATTTGAACATTAGTTTGGTGAAATTGAAAAAATGGTATATTTTTCATTCCCTTGATCTGACAAATAAATGTTTCTTTTTCCTTTCTCCTTTTTCTTACTTACGTAGTCTTCTTCATCCCCATTTTCCTCCAGTCTTTTGATCAAAGGGCATTTATTAAATGTCCATGTCTGTGTGGCTCCTTGCCAAGCTCTATAGAACAGCCCTTGCCTTTTAGAACTTGCATTGTGAGACAGACAATGTCGATGTCAATAGACACATATAAGGCATACCAACTACAGAAGGAAAATGTTAAACACCACAATGCTTTTAAAGTACAGGCAAGCAGTCCTTTCTTTGGGACTATTCTTTCTGAAACATACAACTTTTCTTCCTTTTAAATTTCTGATGTTCTCCTTTCCCAGTCAATAGTGCCAAATTTCCCCATAACCTGTGCTTTGCAGGAGATCTCTCCCACGTTTTTTAAATCAGTTCAATCAATTCATCTTATAAACTAAATTATTTTTACAGACAATTTCTGCCTTTATAACCCCTTAGTTAGATCTATTGTATAAACAAAGGCTGCTGCCACTCCTCCACGCACAGCCCCATCATCTGAACCAGATGGTTTATTCTACTTATGTCAAGGTGGGAAATCTTATTTAATAGTCCTTAGAGATGTGAGAAATCAAGGCAATTTCATAACAGAAATACTGGATGTGCTTTAGTTCAGGCTGTAAAATAGATTCCTGTGCACAAACTACATGAACTGCAATGGCTCGTCTGCTTTTTGCATGCACTCTGATTCTGCTGTGATTTTATACTGTTTTCTGTTCATTTGGAAAAATATGATTACCAAATTCCGATTTATTTATCACGATGGGAGTTGTGGGCATGGGGGAAGAACATGTAGAGTGTCTCTGGCATGTGAAATTAAAAATAAGCCAACAAATAAACAGCAGATTATGTTTTCATATTAACAGCCTGATGTCTGTAATGCGGATGAAATCACCTGTTTGGTAGTCAGCTCTTAAGTTATAAGGAAACATTGACTTGGTCATAACCATTCTTTGGGTGTCTGAATGCCAGTGTTTGGAAGTGTATTATGAAAATACTACTCTTTCTTTGAATCTAATGGGGAAATTAATATACATTGGGACAAATGCAAATAAAGTGTGCTTGCGTTTTGAGTTAAAGCATCATGAGCATTACTTAAAACAAAGTTTACTGTTTTTTACATTTGTCATCCTGCTCTTCTCCCAAAGGCAGAGTCATATTACATTAAAATAAGGACCATGTGGTAAAATATTCATTCTTCCATACCATATGGCCATCTCATTATTAGAATTTTATCAGTTGCAAGTGACCAAAAAGTCATTACAAACTGGTTGAAAAAATCTGTCCACCTGCCTACCTACCAACCCTACCTACCTACCTGCCTAATATATCATCTGTTTGTCATCTATCTTGAGAAAACTGGGTAACAAAGCTTCTGGGGCTTTATCCTTGCCCCAGACCATATTTACTGAGAGCGGCAGCAGAGCTATCGTCAGAAGATGGGATATAGATCCTGGGAACATAAACAAGTGTGCACCTCAGTAATGAAATTTGAAAAAAAAAACTGAGTAAAGAAATCTCACTAGTCTGCAGTGGCATAGAATGAAGCATAATGTAATAGCAACTAGCTGCTAGGAACAACGCAGATCTGTGTTCACGGGTTAACACACATTTATTCTTATTGGCCCTAATCCCAGAAGAGAATTGCATTCTGGAAAGATCCTCAAGTATCGAGAGAGTTACTGTAGTTGACTCTAATTAAAATTTAACCTCTCAGATAAGTTATAGTAAAACATGAATATATTCGTATAATCCCTAGAGATGTAGCATGTATAGTATATTATTAATAACACTAAAGGGAATTTATGGAAAATGTCTGAATAATCATCCAAGACTTCAAAATAAATGTATGCAAACTTGCTAAACATTGATATAAAATCTGAAAAGTGTCCTCAGGAATTTTCCTTTTTTATTATGTTAATGGTCAAAATCAATTGAAACATGAAATGTATGGAGATTTATGGAATTTTATTTAATATAAGTGCTGTCAAATTTTCAAGGCAAAAGAAAAGCCATGCAGATTTGGATTTCATATGTAGAAGTTGGGGGAAACTGGTTACAATGAGTCTTTTTTTTTTTTTTTAAGGGAGGAGCTTATCAAGAATATGAACTCTAAAATAAGTTATCTAAGAATCAGGGCCTTGGGTTGAATACAGGTGGCCGTATTCCAGTTTGTCTAAGATGAATCCAGCTTATACCCATTATCCGGACACCACATCCTGTCCTGTAGTGAACTATTCCAGATTTGTTTGTTAGCTTTTATAATGCTATTTTATTAATAGTTGCATTAAACTAAGCATGAGATTGGTTTGCTTGACACTTTTTGCTTACTGTTTCTGCCATAGTTTCTATTACTACTGTAGGTGATTCTTGTGCAATTAACAATATTCTTTAATATAAAATCTGATACAGTCAAAGATAATTGATATTTCCTTTTCAAACTTCTATCAGATAAAATATAATTAACACCTCCCAAACAAAATAAGCTTGCAAGCTCTCTATTAAAGGGAAGTGTCCCTTCACACAGGAGGGTAGGAACAGCTTACTCCTTTAGTTTTCCACTTCGCTATTCCTGGTGGCCATGTGGTACAATAGCTTGTTGTACTGTGGCCCCATAGTGGGCTGCTAGGCACAAGAAGCCTCCAGGTCCCCATTTAATAGGATAGCTGTTAACCCTTGGAAATAAATGTTGGAAATAGGGTCCAAACAGTCTTGCCAGAGAAAATGTAAAGAGCAGTATGAATGCTCTTGCTAGAGTGAATTTTAAAAGGAATAGTGTACATCTAAATCTATTTGTTTTATTGTTTGTTTTAATCTTGCAGTATAACTTTTTGACAGAAGTGGGCTCACAGAAGCAAAGTATATAGTTAATAAAAAAATAATTCCTGCCCCACTGTCTATCTCATTCTCAAAAGAACTTTGAAGATGAATGTATAATCTGCACAAGATATTTGTCAAAAGTTCCTATCCATTGTGGGGGCCCAAACCACATAAAAACCAGGAAACACAAATCTGCTGCAGCAGAGTCAGTGTCTACTTCAAAAGTGTACAGTTAATGGGGTTCCTGGGTGGCTCAGTCAGTTAAGTGTCCAACTTTTAATTTCGGCTTAGGTCGTGATCTCACAGTTCATGGCCTCCAGCCCCACGCCGAGCCCCAAGTCAGCGTCCTCCACTGACAGCAGAGCCTGCTTGGGATTATCTCTCTCTCTTTCTCCCTCTCCCTCTCATGCTTGTCCCTGCTCATGCTCTCTCTCTCGCTCTCTCTCTCAAAAATAAGTAAACTTTAAAAAGCAAATTAAAAAAAATAAAAGTCTGCAGTTATTTTAAATAGACCATGCTCTTTGATGATGGGCTAATACATGAAGCTGTAAAAGGTATATTGACATACTGTGAAGGATGTCCTTTCATTTGGATCAAATGACTTCTATATTTAATTTCACTTATTTCTATATTAGGGTATTATTTCCATACAATAAATTCATCCAGAAGCAGAACTTCCAACTTCCCTCTTTTTTTATCCCAAATTTTCTTATGCACATAGAAAAAGTGACATAAGTGATAACTGTTAATGTGTTGGCTACATTAGCACATGAAAACCTTAATGAACATTTAGAGGATGCCTAGTTTTACATGTGTCATCAGAAACTTTAAAGAGCAAGATAAATTAATTCTAGTAATGGTTTATTTTTTTCTCCTCTTCCAATTCTTGACATCAGTGTAAAACTTTTGATGTTCTTTCTATTTAAGGTGAAACCTTTGACATTACTATTAATGCTTTTAAAAATTCATTTAAAAAGTTAACCACCAAAAAGTAAATGTGTGTGTTTTATGTGATGAAAATAAAAAACAAGTTGGTAGAATACAATATAGAACTATAAATCTGTCATACAAGCTTAAAAAAAAATCTATGGTACATAAATGTACTTGGAATCACTTTTGGTGCAAGCATCTCAAAAACAGTGATATTCCACCAATCAAATAAAACCTGTAGTTTTCAAAATATACAATATATTTTTATTTTAGTAGTATTTTGTTAAAAAAGGCCAAACTGTTCAACAAATGGAATACTGAAATCTTCACATTAGAAATTTAGTGAATTGTAGTTATTGAAAAAGTCTTATAAACTAGAAGTCCATGAAATTTACTCCTGTGAATGCAAAAGGAGGAAAAAATGTGTTAAATTATGCTAGTGCATATACACTATAAAACTTAATTCTGAAAGTCTATAATATTATTTGCAGCATTTTTACCTATGGGAAAAATCTTTTCATGGAGCTTATATTTTTCAATTGGATAAATTTATATTCCTTACTAAAGTGGAACACAATTGATGAAATTTAAGATTTTGCATTATTTAAATTTAGGAAAACAAAGTTACCAGGGGTAGTAACAACTTACACATGTGCATTTTCTTGTAAAAACATTGATTAAAGAAAGATTTTGAATGGAGACAGAGAATTAATCTTTTGAAAGGTCTTTGGACTGAAATATTTATGCATTTCAATATGAACGATATAAAGAATTGGGGCACCTGGGTGGCTCAGTTGGTTAAGTGTCCTACTCTTGGTTTTGGTTCAGGTCATGAACTCGTGGTTTGTGGTTTGAGCCCCATGTCAGGCTCTGTGCTGACAGTGCAGAGCCTGCTTGGAATTCTCTCTCTCCCTCTCTTTCTGCCCCTCCCCTGCTGCTCTCTCTCTCTCTCTCTCTCTCTCTCATAAATAAACTTAATAAAAAATAAAGAAAAAATACAAAGAATTGTGAATATCCTCCTTTTTTGTAAAATTTGATTTGATCTAACCAGGAACTAAGCACCTGTAGAGTGAATATTTTCTCCATTAAAAATACTAAAAATATAATGACCAAAAGAGAAGAATTATTTGAAGGTGGGGTCAAGAGGCACATATTAGACAAGGGGCATGCTCTCATCACCATGAGATCATGACCTGAACCAAAATCAAGAGTTGGATGCTTAACTGAGTGAGCCACCCAGGCACCTCAATATATATTATTTTTCAGAAATAACTTCTGTTTGAAAATAAAACAATTCTATAGATCCACCAATATTCTTAAAAATTGATGAATGGCTTTATATATTTAATATATTATAGTAGTCTGGTTGATTCTGTCAAAAAGTAAAGCAGTAAATCCAGTGTTTTACTGATTTTTCTAAAGTAATCCAGTGCACGGAGAGCTTTCTATTAGTCTGGCTTTATCTAGGATTAAGTTTTAGAACAACTAAATGCGTGTATATCTTATCTCAGTAGATATTAATATATATTGCACTCCCTGGCAAGTCTCTAGAATAAAATTAGCTTGTGCTGCCAATTAAGAGGGGAATAATTGAGTTAGGGAGAGGTGAACATCTTGAGAGAATTGATGGAAATAAGGATAGATTTCTAATGGAAGTGCTCCAGCTCTATTTAGAGGAAGACCAGATAGGTGGATTTTTTTTCCCCCGTTGGAAGATGGGTTTGAGAATACATGAAATATCAGGATCAGAAACTTGGGAAAAAAAACACCCAAATTTAACCTGAGCAAATCTCTGTATTTGCATTGCATGTAATTTATTAGGGGTAGCCCTCCAAGTGATTTACTGACCCACAGCTCTATGTGAAAATGTGGAAATCACCCAGCCTAATTTTTAAAGCTAGGAATCAGGTTGAACACTCATTTTCAAAATGTCATGGTTGAGCTAGATTTCCCACACAGTCTCAGTTAAATTTCTTCTTGTATGTATTTCCCCTTCAGGTGTCAGATTTTATAGGCATGAGAGTGATGTTGAAAGAGGCAACTGTTACGGTGATGTCAGAGTATTAATACCAGTCTCCATAATATATTGCAGTTCATTTCTGATTCTGAAGGAAGTTAGACAATTTTTCACAGAATTATTTTTTTAGGATGAAATTCACTCATTCATTCCATAAGTACTTACTGTTTCTCTTTTTATATGTTAAAAAGCATTTGTAGCTCTAGAGTACAATGAAACATGTGGTATCTGTAAGTGTAGGTACTTATGTATTCGGCCCATAATAATTAGAAAATGAATCTCATTGAGGTGACAGAGACAGTAGCTTTGAGTTGTTGATTTGGCTGAGTTTTTTAGGAAATTTTGGCAAAATGATTTGTGTTCTGAAGATACAGTTTGTAAGCTGAATGTGCCCATTGAGTAGAAGGTTGACTGTAGCTGAAATGATTGAAGTGTTACAAGGATTCCACTATGCAGAACTTTATCTCACTGTTAGAAAATTTTGGATTTTAAAAGAATTTTTAGCACTTAAGGGGTTCTTTTTATGATGCCAATATATCTGCAAAAGGGCATGCTACTGTAAGACCCAGGAGCTGCAGGTAGTCTCGTGTTTTACTCTTTTTTATCCCATTGTCAGCTTAGCTATGATAACTGCATTGGGAGAGAGTTTTACTTTTGCCTTTCAATTCAATTAAAATTTCCAATTGAGAAATCATTGTTATACATTACTATATAAATTTCATTTAAATGTGTTGTGAGGGGCACCTGGGTGGTTCAGTTGGTTGAGAAATTGACTCTTGATTTTGCCTCAGGTCATGATCCCAGGGTTGTGGGATTGAGCCCATGTTGGACTCCACACTGAGTGTAGAACCTGCTTAGGATTCTCTCCCTCTCTCTCTGCTCCTTTCCCCCACTCATACACTTTCTCTCTCTCTCAAAACAAAACAAAAAATAAATAAATTTTAAAAATATAAAAAAATAAATGATTACTACTACTAATTAAATATTATACTACTAAAATATTCTAACATCCATCTTCTCATATAGAGACAATAAAAAGAAAACAAAGGAGGAAAGAAAAAAAGGAAAAAAAATCTTGTGACAAGAACTCTTAGGATGCAATCTTTTAGAAATTTTTTCCATATATAGTACAACAGTGTTAGCTATAGTCATCATGTTGTACATTCCATCCCTAGTTATTTATCTTATAACTATATGTTTGTACTCTTTGATAATGTTCCTCCAAACCCCTTCCTCCCCCCTCCACTTCTGGTAAACACAGATTCCACATATAAGTGAGATCATGCAGTAGTTGTCTTTCTTATTCTGACTTATTTCACTTAGAATAATACCTTCAAGGTCCATCCATGTAGGATGGTTCAAATGGTAGGATTTCCTTGTTTTTTCTTTTTTAATGTCTGAATAATATTCTATTGTATTTATATACCATAATTTCTTTATCCATTCATTCATTGATGGACACTTTTGTTGTTTCCATATCTTGGCTATTATAAATAATGCTGCTGTGAATGTAAGGATGCAAAAATCTTTTGGAGTTAGTGTCCCCCCTGCCCCCTACTCTTTGGATATATTCCCAGAAGTGGAATTGCTGGATCACATGGTAGTTCTATTTTTAAGTTTCTGAGGATCCTTTGTACAGTTTAACATAGTGGCTGCACCCGAATAGAATCCCACCAACAATGCACAAGGTTCTCCACACCAGCATTTATCTTTTGTATTTTGATAATGGCCACTCTAAAAGTCATGAGATGATACCTCATTGTGGTTTTGATTTGCATTTCCCCAATGACTAGTGATGTTGAGCATCTTTTCATGTACTTGTTGACTTTTGTACATCTTCTTTGGAAAAATGTCTATTCAGGTCCTTTGCCTATTTCTAAAATTGGGTTAGTTATGGTTTATAAATTGGGTTATAGTTATGGATTATTTTTGCTAATATTTGTATGAGTTTTTATATATTTGGGATATTAATCCTTATCACACATATTGTTTGAAAATACTTTTTTTCCCCATTCCATAGTCTTTTCACTTTGTTGATTTTTTTCCTTTGCAAGAGGTTTTTAGTTTGATGTAATCCCACTTGTTTATTTTTTATTTTGTTGCTCATGCTTTCAAAGTTGTATCCAAAAAATTATTACCAAGACCCATGCCAAGGAGCTTTATTCTTATGTTTTCTTCTAGGAGTTTTGTGATTTTAAGCCTTACATTTAAGTCTTTAATCTATTTCAAGTTAATTTTTAGGAGAGTTGTAAGATATGGGTCCATTTTCATTCTTTTACATGTGAATATCCAATTAGCCTAGCATCATTTATTGAAGAGACTCTTTCCTCCCTGGAGTATTCTTGGATCCCTTGTGAAGTATTAGTCAACCACATATGTTTAAGTTTGTTTCTGGGCTCTCAATTCTGTTCTATTTGTCTACTTGTCAATTTTTATGCCAGTACTATACTATTTTGATGACTATAGTTGTATAATAGCCTGAAATCAAGAAGTGTGATGCTCTTGCTTTGTTCTTCTTTCGCAAGATATCTTTGGCTATTGGAGATTTTTTATGGTTCTGTATAAATTTTACTTCTATAAAAAATGCCATTGGAATCTTGACAGTGATTTCATTGAATCTATAAATGGATTTCATTAATAAAATTTCATTTTAACAATATTTATTATTCAAAACCATTAACATGGGATATCTTCCTATTTATTTGTGTCTTCATTGATTTCTTTTATTAATGTCTTATTGTTTTCAGAGTAGAGATATTTTATTCCCTTAGTTAAATTTATTCCTAAGTTCTTAAATTGTTTTTTAATGCTATTGTTAATTAGATCAATTTATTTATTTTTTTGGAAAATTTATTGTTAGTGTATAGAAACATTACTGATTTTGTATGTTAGTTTTATATCCTGCAACTTTACTTAATTCATTGATTAGATGTAACAATTTTTTGTTGAGTCTTTAGGATTATCTATATATAAATCATATTATCCACAAATAGAGACCATTGTACTTCTTCCTTTCCAGTACTGATGTCATTCATTTCTTTTTCTTGCCTGACTACTCTGGCTAGAACTTTCAGTACTGTATCGAATAGGATTGGTGAGAGTGAGCACCCTTGTCTTGTTCCTGATCTTGGAAGAAAAGCTTTCAAACTTTCTTCATTGAGAATAATATGAACTGGGGGCTTATCATATAAAGCATTTACTATGTTGAGATGTGTTCCTTCTATGCCTAATTTGTTGAGTTTTTATCATGAATGGATGTTTGAGAGAGAGATTTTTTTTTAAACCAAAACAAGATAATGTTGAACCTGAAAATTGTCCTCTTCCTATTGAAGTCATTGTGTATATATAATTGCTCATACTGGGACTGTAATTGGCAATGAGAGAATCCATTTCCTGACAATTGTCAGGAGTAATGAATGTTTTGAAAGTTACACATTAGCAGAGAATACCATTCTTGAAATAGAGTATTTTGTGATATATATACACAAAGAGAGAAAGTATACCTTATGACTTTAGAAACAATGTTGACTCTGATCTTAAAGTCTTAAAGATAAGCAATTATGAACAAATCAACAGTTTTTAAAAGTTAGGTAATGGAGTTATGGAAAAAAAAAACAGTGAATGACATGGAAATAAAGATGCAAAACGAGGTAACAACAGAAAAGATCAAAACCAAGGTAGAGATATTTCTGGATAGAGACACTTAACTTTAGTCTCATTAGGCAAAGTGAGGAGGATAATATCAAAATCATATTTTATTTGATCCATCTCCTAATACGTATGTATGTATTTGTGTAGGTATGTATGTATGTCTTTTTGTTTATTATCAACATGAGGTATGCTTTCTATTCCCATGTAAAGTATACAATTTGAAGAGTTTGACACATGTACCCTGGTCACATCATTGCTGCACTGAAACTATAAAACATATTAATCTCCCTCAGGATGTCCTCTAACCATGGCTCCAGGGAAATGCTGATTTGGTTTTTGTCACTAGAGATTAATTTTCACTTTCTGGAATTATGAATTTATGTATCTATATCTATATATGTCTACCTATCTATCAATCACCTATTTATATGTAAATGGAATCATATAATATGTTCTTTTGGGGTATGGCTTCTTTCACTCTGCACAATGATTTTGAGGTTCATTCACTTTGCTATTATGTGTCTGTAGTTTCTGGTTGTTGTCTAGTATTCACTGTACTGATATATATTACGTATCCATTCACTAATGTTGGATATTTGGATTGCTTACCATATTTTGGCTATTGTGAATAAAACAGCTACGGACATTTGTTTAGGAATCTTTGTGTAGACATATGACAAACAATCCAATAAACATAGGCAAAAGGTTAAGCAGACACTTCACAGAATATTTATGAATGACCAATAAGCACAGCAAAGATACTCAATATGTTTGTCACTAGAACACAAGTAAAAAGCTCAGTCTGATAGTAATGCATACCAACTAGAGTGGCTAAAGTTTTAAATGACTGAAAATGCCAAATTCTGGCAAAATGTGGTCGTGCTGCCACTACCACCATAACCTGATGAGAATGTAAAATTGTGCAACCACTGGAAAATTATTTTAGGGTTTCTAAAATAATTGAAAATATATCTATCATACAGTGCAGCTGTATTTCACCCAAATATTTATAAAAGAGAAATAGAGTATTATTTTAAAGAGAGCATATCAAAAACAAATCTAAGCCTTGTTATTCTGACTATGCGATCTTGGGCAAATTGGTTAACCATCCAGAATTTCAATTTCCTCATTGTTAAAATTGAGACTAAAGAAGATGTATTCACAAAGAACCTTGCATAGTGCCCAGAATATACCAATACTCGGTAATTACTAGTTACTTTCTTCCATTTGTTGATTGTTTATTTAACTCAAAAACATTCAACACACAGTGTATATTCATTCTTTCCAAAGTATTTTATTCAGTTACCTCTAAAAAAACTATTAAGTGGAAAAATCTGAGCCTGGTGGATATAACCATGGGAAACAGTAAAAATTCTGCAGAATTAGGTAAGATGTTCATGATGCAGAACATTGTCCGGCTACTATCTTATGGAAACAAGACCTAGGGTAGGCTGGGGGAGAAGGCAAAGACATTAAGTATGAATTTGGAGATAATTGGAATACATTCTATGTTTTATTTGTATTATTCATGTCTCAAAATTCATAGAACTCTATTCAGACTTGGTGGTAAACTTATCAGTCATTGCTTATTTTACCATTGGATATTTATGGAGTAATAAGGGAATATTTGTACGATTAACCAGTAGAGACAGAGGCTAGCTGCAATTCCTCACTTTGACCTCAAGGAAACAGGTCATGAGTATGTCAAACAGATTGTTAACAAGAGAACAGTGTTAGAGAAGTTGAAAGTTTAATTTTTCCCCCAGAATATGAAAAGGGAAGATGTCAGTGAAAAGGAGGTATGTGATGAAATAGCTAGGCATATCCCAAATGTGTTTGAGATTGGTTTTGTGAGCAGGTGTGTGAGGCAGTAATGTTTTAAGTCAAACTAAGACAAAATAGAGTAGCCTAGTTGAAGTGGACACTTTACATAATTGAGGCATGTGGAGGAAGTGTGGCAAGGTAAGCAGTGACCAGATGGCTAAGGGGATAGCATTTATAGTTCAGTTATAAGGAGCTATTGAACATTTTACTAGTGCCTGCAGCATGATCAAAGATGTGTTTAAGAAAGAATAAATCTGCAGGCAGGTTAAGATAGACTGAGCATCTGGGGGTAGCACAGACACCAGGAGAATATTTAGGCAACTTTTGTGATAATCTAGGATCAATGCTAATCTTTTAACTCAATACTATTCACTCTATTCTTGTTCTGTGGCCTTTCATAGTCCTGGCTTTGGAATAATCCTTATTCCCCTGACTTTGCAGTGAACTTGGCCTACTATACAAAAGCTGAATTATCAGGAATGTGAGTTCAGACCCATTAACCTTTGAGGAGCATCACAAAATTAAGGACATGTTGTAGTTTTTAGGAGGAACAAAATGTTAAATAGAATTATCAGCAGCTGTCATTTTAGAAGAAAGATATTTCTCTTTTTTGTGCTGTATCCCTTGAGGAACAACTGAAGGTCATGTTGTTAAAAGTCCTGATATATTATAATATTTTTATCAACTAATTAAATCTGTCAAATCAAACATCTATTTTGTCTGACACTTTTTCTTAATTCCCTCTATTTCTGCTCAGTAAATACAGCAAACCAACAAATAATAATAAATACACTCAGGTGTCAGAGTCAACATCAAAATGCCATTATATAACCCTTTGTGTATTTTGCTGCATATGTTAATTTATTTTTTTTCAACGTTTATTTATTTATTTTATTTTTTTGGGGGGGGACAGAGAGAGACAGAGCATGAACGGGGGAGGGGCAGAGAGAGAGGGAGACACAGAATCGGAAACAGGCTCCAGGCTCTGAGCCATCAGCCCAGAGCCTGACGCGGGGCTCGAACTCACGGAACGTGAGATCATGACCTGGCTGAAGTTGGACGCTTAACCGACTGCGCCACCCAGGCGCCCCTTGCATGTGTTAATTTAAAGTGAAGCTTTTAGGGGTGCCTGGGTAGCTCAGTCGGTTAAGCATCTGACTTCTGATTAGGTCATGAGCTTGCAGTTCATGGGTTCAAATCCTGCATGCTGGTCTGTGTTGACAGTTCAGAGCCTGGAGCCTGCTTTGGATTCTGTGTCTCCCTCTCTCTCTGCCCCTCCCCCACTCATTCTCTCTCTCCCTCTCTCTCTCTCTCTCTCTCTCTCTCTCAAAATTAAATAGAAACATTAAAAAATTAAAAAAAAATAATGAAGGGAAGCATTTATTTTACTATTTTATATTTGCAGTTAATTTATACTTCTTAATAAGCCATCAGGGAGAATAATTTAAATGTATTATCTTCATCGTGGATTTGTTTTATCAACCAGATTATTCCTGAAAATTATCTGGTTTCTCAAACACCCCGTGTCCTTATAAATATTAAAGAAAACAGTGATGAGGAGACATGTTTCTTTTAAAAACTCTTACAGAAATGAAACTGGTTGTTTTGAATAGTTATCCACTTTAAGGTTTTTTGCACATAATTTGGTCTCGGACGGTTTAGAATTTCCAAGTAATTATCACAGAATAAAGTGTAGGAAATACCAGCCCATCTGAGAGGGTCACACCTACAACTTTACAAAGGATAGTCACATTCTGAGGTTGCCAGGAACATGTCTACAAAGTCTTATTCAGCACTACCTTGATGTTAACCTTCTGTGTTACCAATTTATCTCAAAGAAAGTTTTACTACCACCATTATCAAAACAGTGTCCCAGAAAATAAACTCATAAACCATGTGCTCCCTCTCCTTCGAAGTCCCTAAGATTTTACCAATAAATTCTGTGGTGGGCTTCTCTAATGGAGTGGTTTTCCACAAAAGCTTTGCTAACTTTCTAGGCTTTGGGTATTTTTTCATCCATTACACTTCAGGTATTAAACTCTTCTCACTGATTTCAAATTAAGCTTTTTTTTCCAAGGAATTCAATTCTAAAGAAAAGAAAAAACTCAAAAAACTGAAATGAAAATCCTTGTAGAGGATGAAGCCATAACGGTGATGTCTCTGTCAGTATGATTTCTTAATTCTTCCTAATCCTTTCCTTCCAATGAATGGATTCAGCTGAATATTGAGGACATGTGTGGACGGGACAGGAGAGGACGTCCTCTTTCTATTCCCTGTTTCTTGGTTCCAGTTGACTTAAGCCCTGCTGAGAAAAGAGAGCTTCAGTGTTGGGTGACTGTCATTATTTTAACTTTTAACTAATGCTATCTCCTAAGAATATCCAAGTGCCATTTAGTAAACAAGCAGAGCAGATATTTAAGCAAGAATTTGGAGAATCCTGGTTATAAAACAAAGGTTTCTGGTTCCACACTTCCCCCTCTCCAATAATGTTACAAAGCTGAGCTTCATGCCTATAGTTTCCTGATATTGGACAAGACCATAAATGAACCAGCATATCAATAAATTTATTTTCCTCATTTCCACACACCCCAGATCATCTCCCATGTTAACTCTAATCCCATTTCCTTTCACTTAAACTAGTGGAAGTAATTAGCCGATAATTTGGAAATCTAGTTTGCTGTCAGTGTGAACCTGGTCTAAAATTGTTGTATTCAATTTAATGCAACTTTATTACATTTAGGGGAAGACGGGGGAAGTATATTTCCTCTCACATATTATGAGTGACTGAAAACAAGTGATGTTTACGCTGTGAACATCTTTTTTTTTTTTAAGTTTATTTATTTATTTTGAGAGAGAGAGAGACTATGCCTGCAAGCAGGGGCAGGACAAAGAGAGAGAGGGAGACAATCCCAAGCAGGCTTTGCACTGTCAATTCAGAGCCCAGGCAGGGCCCAAACTCCCGGACCCTGAGATCATGACCAGAACGGAAGTCGGACACTTAACTGATTGAACCACCAAAGTGCCCCATATGTTATAAGCATCTTAATCTTAAATATGTGTGAATCAGATATATATACATATTGTTATGTGTGTGTTGGATATATATATATATATATATATATATATATATATATATATATATATATTAGAATATGGGGTGCCTGGGTGGCTCAGTCGGTTAAGCGTCTGACTTTGGCTCAGGTCATGATCTCACGGTTTGTGAGTTCGAGCCATGTGTCGGGCTCTGTGCTGACAGCTCAGAGCCTGGAGCCTGCTTCGGATTCTGTGTCTCCTCCTCTCTCTGCCCCTCCCTTGCTCATGCTCTGTCTCTCTCTGTCTCTCAATAATAAATAAACGTTAATTTTTTTAAATGTTAGAATATGAAATATAAGTTAGTGAATGATAACATAGTTAATGATAAATCTGTTATTTAAATATAAAACTTGGCTCACAATTCTCTTTATTGTAGAAGGCTATTACATAATTCTCTTTATAGCATAAGAAATCATACTTTTTAAAAATCAGTTTTAAATTAAACCAAACGTAGGAGTAACAAACCATGAGATTATCCATGTCAGATTGTAGCCCCCAAACTGTTTCTTCTTTGTTTCAACTCATGCTTTTAATTCTATCAATTGTGATTCCAATTCCCTATTAGAAACAGCATAAAAGCTGTGTAATAGAACTTACACAGTCATTGGACAGAATATTTTAAAAATATTTTCATAGAATGGGGAAAATACCATGATTTAATAAGTTGACAACTACATGAACAACACAGTTATCATATAAATGTGTTAAATAATAGATAAAACCCTAGAAAATCATACTTCTAAGTAGTAAAAATGTTTACTTCTGGGCTGGGAGAGAAGATTGTCAAATTTTGTTTTCTACTTTGTAAACTTTTACATTCCCAAAACATTTACAGTGGGCAATTACTAATTTACTATAATGAAAATAATACCTTAATTTTAAATGAAACCACAACTGTGACATGTATAGCACACAATCTCACATGTAGTAGGTATTCAAAAAGCATCAAATCCCTCCCTTAACTCAGCATCAAAGAAATGGGTAAAGATTCATTTTGTTATCAATAAAATCATAAATTGTCTAGAAAACAACTGTACTCAAATATCTTACAGCCTTGGCTAAGAACAGCATAAAACTTAGAGACAGGGGTGAGCCCTGGGCATGAAGAGCCTTCACCGGAGAAAGTTAAAATGACTCATTGATGCACTGGGGTCTAATTAAGCAAGTGAAGCATGAGGGTGATATCATCAAAAATTGTTCTAACGGTAGGGAAGCGATTATGGAAACTATTGCAATGGTCAAGTTCACTCATAATGAACACATGAATAAGAAACTGTGCATTAGCCACTGAAAGCAAAGTTTTATCTGGACCATATTTTTTTCAATGATAACAAGCAAAGTCAATGCTTACTCCAATTTGCTTTTTGGAGGGAAAGTGAAAGGTCAAGGTCTCAAATGACCACAAGCCTCCAAATAAAATTTTCTGTCAGGCAATTATCATGGTCAAGGACATTCAGACAAACTGAAATTAAAAAAAAAATGACTTAAGTAATAATTTTGGCTTCACCTGGAACACCTAGATAAACGTAATGCAATACATCTAACTCACACATACCTCTCTTACATCTCTGGGCTTTTCAGCTCTTCTATTTTGTTTTCTCATGGCACATCTCACTAATAAACTAATGGAATGCAATAGAGGTAATATCTTTAGCAGAATATCACTCCATTTACCATGAGTTTGTTTATTCAATATACATGTATTGAGTTTTCTAAGTTTTTATTTAAATTCTAGTTAGTTAACATATAAGTGTAGTATTGGTTTCAGGAGTAGAATTTAGTGATTCATCACTTACATATAACACCCAGTACTCATCACAACCAGTGCCTTCCTTAGTACCCATCACCCATTTATTGAGTTTTCTTTTAAAAAAATTAGAGTGTAGTGCTACAGTTGCTGGAGATAGGTAGTTTCCACAGCCATAAACTGATATCTAAACGAGGGCAGATAGATGACAAATAAGTAACACAGCTGGGCTGGAGTGGGCTGCTGCACATTTGACTTACACTGTGAGGAGGATGTGCATGGAAAATGCGGTGCTGCCCACAGGCCACTGGAGAGCCCTGCTGGACTCCATGATGTTGCTGGGGGTTTAGCTTGGTTTATTCATTTGGCTTTAGGCAAGGCTTGTGGGTAATGACGCCATTTCCCCTGGGTTGTCTTAATCTCCTTCGTCATCTCTGTTTCTGGACCCTGAGCTCCCTCCCCTCTCTCCATCTTGCACAAGAGCCTGGGGTGTCTACCCCAGCCTATACTGCGGGTTGATTTTGTCCTATATTGAGTCTTAACTAGGTGACTTTTTCATACAGGTACTGAGAGAGGTGCAATGAGGCTGAACTTCTAGGCCTCCCTGATCAGGCCACACTGCTAAGTTTATTTTGCTATGTCTTGAGCTGGCTGTGAATATTGAGAAAGAAAATGCCAGGAGACCTTAATTATGCTATTTACTATTGTAAAATCAGGAGGCTTGACATAATAACTCTGAAATTTCTCCTAAGATGATCAATACATTTAAGGGGATCTCAAAAATGAGAAATACTTGAACTGCAAAATCTGAATTTAAATTCCATGTGGAAAAATAAGCAAGAAAGAGTATCCATACAATTTCTGAAAATGAAGACTGATGTTGAAAGACTAACTCTACTACATTATAACACATATTATAAAATTATAATGCTTTTTAGAGTACTGTAATGTTGATGCATAAATTACTGGCAAATTAGAGAAAATTTATAAATACACCCAAAGCATAGAAATTTATTGAAATATAAAGTTAGAGTTTTATTTTTGTAATAAATCCTATTTCAATAATTATGTAGACTCATGAAAAACCAGTAAATTTGAATCCTATCTTATACTTTTATTCCAGGGAGAATTCCATATGGATCAAATATTTAAATATAAAAATTTTAAAAAATCCTAGAAAAAAATGAAAGAATATATATTTTTTAATATCTGAGAATGGAGAAAGCTTTTCTCAGCATGGCACAAAACTCAGAATCCATAAAATTAAAAAAAAATAAAACCAATATGTTAAATTCCATAGCAAAATCAATATAAGCATAGTCAAAAGACAGTTATTAATTTCAAAAATATTTGCAACTCATAAAACATAAGACCAATATCATAACACATGAAAAGCTCCTTTAGTGAAGAAATACTTGGCAAACCAATAGCAAATAGTGAGCCAATATGGACAGATATCTCCACAGGCAATTAATTACAAATTTTAATTCTATAAAAGATGTGTAAAATCACTTTTTAAAAAACCCATTCACATTAAAATTAATATTTTTACATATATTATTGTTAAAGAGTATAACATATTGATCTGTATATGAAAAATTACAAACTGCCATAAGTTGCACAAAACTTAGCCAATCGGATTGTGCAAATTCTCCTAAATACTTCCGCTTAATCCTGCACACTGTTCTAAAATACTCTATACTAGTTTTCTTACCTATTTGGACTTCTCTCTTCCTTCCTGTATACTCTCTCTCATATGCAATCTCTCCTCCCTCTGAACTCCTTATGAAACTTTCATACCATCATCTATATTTAATTATATATAAGATTGTCAAACTATGCTGTAATCATCATGAAGTTTGAACCATATCTTATTTTCTTAATGAACTCAGTGCTTGAACATTCTATTTGTTAATAGTAAAAATATCTGTAGTGGTGTTAATTTATTTTTCACAGATTTCAAACTTTTTTTTTTTTAATTTGGTATCACAATAACCCCCAGGGCTGAATATCACTATTTACTTTAACTACTGATCAAAAATTGAATCAGGTTGTGATTACATATTGACCAGTCAGATCCTGCATCATAAGAAATTTTTGGTCAGAGGACCTAAGGAAAGATTAAAAAGAGAGAGAGAAAGAGAGGGAGAGAGAAGGAGAAATAGATATACATAGATCAATCCTGGCTCTTCTATTGGTCATATGAGATTTAGAAATTTAGCTAACTTCTTTAAGCTAGTTTTCTTCTTTATAAAATGGAAACAACAGTAATATCTATCTCAGTGTTTTTTGAAAAAGTAAACAAGAAAATAAAAATAAAGTATTTGGCATATGGACCACTTGCATAAAAAGTGCTCAGCTACATGGGCTGTTACATGTAAGTGATGAATCACTAATTCTACACCTGAAACCAACTTTACCATATGTGTTAACTAACTAGAATTTAAAGACAAACTTGAAAAAAAAGTGCTCAGCTACAATGACATTATTTTTCAATAACACAGCTTTTACTAACTATACATTTTTTTGAAAAACAATGTGACATTCTGATTCAGCCCCTTTGGAAGTAACTCACTTTTGGTGATAGATTGATGGCGAATTCAATAATTGAAATGTATTTAGTGCTTTACAAATGCACTTTTCTCATCTATAATTCAATCAAAGAACCAGTAATAATCAGGTAAAATGAGAGTTGGCATTGAATAACTTCATTATTCATTATTTCTCTAACATCAGCCTTTCACATCTGTACTTGGTTGTATTGAATATAGTGCATGAATGATACTTAGTTTGATTACTGTCTATTCTTTTCTCCTAAGGCTTCATCAAAACATTTGTCCAATATCAATATGAATTTCACTCTAGCTCTTTCTTTTTGTTTTTGTACAGAATTTAATGTTGCTCATCCACACACAGTTTAATTCTCTGAATCACCAGATCTTCTTGTCAAAAGTCCCAAATCCAATGAAATAATAGATCATCAATTCCTATTGTGAAGAGACTGTATATATGAAGTAGCTTTAATTTAGAAGTTTGTTTTGTTAGTGTGATAGAAGAAGTTCCTTTATCTTTTTTAGTTACTGAATTATGGTTGGTATATACACAAAAATGCTGTCAAGAACAATGTTAAATGTGGAAATTTCAAGGCAAGGATTTTTATTCACTAATATTTTCCCTCTTTAATTGTGAATAATGAAAACTAGCATTATGCTATTCAAACAATAGTTTTAGCAATAATTTATAGTGTACTATAATAATCAGTTTCATAATTATTTTCTTCTTAAACTGGAAATCAAAAGGAACAATTTCATATTCACAATAGCTAATGAACAAGGTAGCTATAAACTCCTATAAGTGAAGAAAAATGAAAAATAAAATATATTTAGGGGTGCCTGGGTGGCTCAGTTGGCTAAGTGTCCAATTTTGCCTCAGGTCATGATCTCATGGTCCATGAGTTCAAGCCTTATGTTGGGTGGGCTCTGTGCTGACAGCTCAGAGCCTGGAGCTGCTTCAGATTCTGTGTCTCTTCTCTCTGCCCCTCCTGCTCACACTCTTTCTCTCTCTCTCTCAAAAATAAGCAAACATTAAACAAAATTAAATAAAATAAAATACATTTATTGTTATATAATTTTTGTATATTTTATATATATGTATATTATATATTTTAAGATTTTATTTATACTGACATATTGATAGTTAAAATGTGAGTTTTGCATGTTACATCATAGATTAATCAATTAAAATTCAATCAAAGTACAAGAAAGTCAAAATCTGTAATGATGGTATGCAAATAAAAATATATCTTCATAGAGACAACTTTTCTAAGCCCAAGGTCAAAGTCCTGAAAATCTGAGGCAAGATGGTGGAACCAGGTTCTAACCCATGCTGTCAGCACAGAGCCTGCTTGGGATTCTGTCTCTCTCTCTCTCTCTCTCTCTCTCTCTCTGCTCTGTCCCTGCTTATGCTTTAAATAAATAAATAAATAAATAAATAAATAAATAAATAAATATTTTTTAAATGGGGGGTGGTACTAGTGTGGTTCAGTTGGTTAAGAATCCAACTCTTGATTTTGGCTTAGGTATTAATCTCATGGTTTCGTGAGTTCCAACTCAGGCTCTATATACTGCTGCTGCAGGGCCTGCTTGGGATTCTCTCTCCCTCTACCTCTGCCCCTCATCCACTCATGCTCTCTCTGTCTCTCTCAAAATAAATAAATAAATACACTTAAAAAATAAAAATTAAAAAATAAAATCTTCAGAATTAAAATGATACATTTTTTTGCCCAGTTAGAGGAGAAACTTTTAACTTCAATCTCAAGTCATTTTCACATGAAGTTATATAAATGCCTTAATTTTCACCATATATAGATTAATAAAAGGAATTGTTATTTGTTTGTTGTTGATTTCTGATGTGATGTGACCCATTGTGACCCTGTAGTAGGATCCATGCTTGAGTAGTCTTTTCAAATTTCTGTAAGAGCTGAGTCCCCTGCAAAAGAAAGTAGCCAATTCTAACCTCTGTGGTCTTCTTACTACTTTTACAATGCCTCTCTTTTTGTTCTAGTGGCTCTAGCTCCACTTCTTCCTACTTATTTCTCCAAAGGAAATGTTTTGAAGGATGTCATTTCCCTGCTTGAAAGATTGTTAGGAAAGTTATATAACCTGTTTCCAGGCTACTTCCTTCTCTGATCTGTGACTAGAGCACTCCAGTTAAATGAATTTCAGATAAGCAGTAAATACTTTTTAAATATATCTTATGCATTATAGTAAAAAAATTGCTCTATTTCGAATTTAAATTTCACGGCACATACCATATTTTATGAATCCTAGTCCTGTGGAAGGTGTGCGGAGGTAGACAAGCCTATTGGGTCAGATTGTCAGATGGGGTGATTACTGGGTAGGCAGTTTGTAGGAGGTTTCTTCTTGCCACCAAATCTTTACTGAAGGTGAAGTCAATGTCCTTTCTGACAACCGCTGGAGAATTATCCTGGAGTTGTCCTGAATGATCCCATATGGAATACCTACCCCCTCTTAAAAGAAACGTCATAGACAAATTTATCTTAAGTATGTGTGAAAGTTTTGCTCACAACAGAACCAGCAGGAAGACTAAATCATGAGACAATTTAACAAAAATTTGTAGGGAAAGAACTTAAGTACACGTGAAATAAATTGTTTGCTTAAGATCATGAAGATAGGCCCAAGCTCTTGGTTTACATTGCAGGATAAGCAACTATCCTACCTTTTAATAATATGAGTTCACCTAGGTCATGATATTGTGGAGCCATCACTTGAGGTTGCCACCTCAAGCAACCTGTGGATCTTTAATCAGAAATAATAAACTATGAACCTGTGGCTCTCAATACACTGCAGTAAGTAACAAATACGCAGTGCATCTGTGGTTCTTGATCAGATATACTGAGCAAGAAAGTTTTATTTTTTACTAGTGTCAGATAGGGGCTAACTAGTAGAGACACCAGTTATAAATTTTTCTTCCTTTTTTTTTCCCCTCCAAGAAACTATCAGAAAATTCTCAAACTTCAAAAAAAAATTACCAAGTCACATACTCTTGCTGTTTCTCAGGTTTGACAAAAAAAAGAATTTTAATTTTCACTAGTGAACAGTAATACAAGTTGAAATATTTATTTCCCTAAGCATCCTGGAATTGTACCAAAGTTTTATGGTCCTGGGAGAAGATGAGTAGACAAGTTAGGCCTGGTTTTACCTTGTTTGTACCCAGAAGAGACCAAGGACTTAAGTATTCAGGATGAGACCCATATACATACTTCCTCACTCTTAATTCCTCCTCATTCTCTCTCTTAAAACATTCTCCTCCATTTAAGGACCTGCCTGTCTATAGTATTCTTTTTTTTTTTTTTTTAATTTTTTTTTTCAACGTTTATTTATTTTTGGGACAGAGAGAGACAGAGCACGAACGGGGGAAGGGCAAAGAGAGAGGGAGACACAGAATCGGAAACAGGCTCCAGGCTCTGAGCCATCAGCCCAGAGCCTGACGCGGGGCTCGAACTCCCGGACAACGAGATCGTGACCTGGCTGAAGTCGGACGCTTAACCGACTGCGCCACCCAGGCGCCCCAGTCTATAGTATTCTTGCTACCAGTTCCAAGCATCATATCTCTGGAGTCTCAAAGCTCTTGCTTCCTTCCTTTTGGTAGCAAATGTTGCCAATTTTACAATGCTTCCTTCTCTGTATAGTTTTTGTAGCTCTGGTTATGATGTGGAAAGGTGACCTCCATTGCTGAGGATATTATCAGAGAGGAAAGTATCAATAATGTCTCTAATACCATCAACAAACATCTCATTTACTTCTTTTCTTTGAACATAAATTACTCTTTATACTCTGGGGTTCACCTCCAAATAATAGAAGTTTCTGACAACCTAACACATTATTTAACAATCATGTTAAACAGACTTTTTTTTTTTGAAACAGACTTTCTGAGAGATGCAAATCCTATAGATTATGTTCTAAGCAAGCTGCTTGCTAGCAGAGAGGGAAACACAAAGAAGTCAGTGGATTTCCTTCAAGGTGTCCTATTACTAGGTTCCAAGGGAGATAGAAACACATTTTAGCCCTAATCATTTCATTTTGTTACAATCGCAAACTGTTCTATTCTTTTTCACAAGGCAAATGTGTAATAAATTATTAATTCAAATTACATATTAACATGTGCAGGACATTTTGGGTTGGAATAGAAATAGTGATTAGTTTGAATAATTTCTTTAGTTGGGGTGAAAACATGAGAAGATTGGAAATAAAATAAAATAAAAATATGTGTAGCCACAGTGATCCATTTATTGATACACAAGCTGTGTAGTTCTTGGATTTTACTCACAAGAAATAAAGTTGTTACAATGCGACTTAAAATACAATTTATTTTATAGTAGCTACTATAATGTTAATACTATATATTTTAATTTATAATTAATATTAATTATAGGGCTTAGTTTTCCTTCAGTAAATTCATACTGGACATTTATTATGCAGAATGCAAGTAAGTGCTTTGGCCATGTATTCAGAAAATACAAGAATATCAGATTTACTAAATATTTTGAAATATCTGTATTAATTGATCACAGCACTGCATATCCTTGGGTGGCAGCTGCCTCTCAAACCAGTAAAGACTAAAGAAATAATGTATTAGATAAGACACAGAACACAAGGCAGTGGAGGCTAGTAATTAAAAATGTGGATGCCAGGGCACCTGGGTGGCTCAGTTAGTGGAGTGTCTGGCTTCGACTCAGGTCACGATTTCACTGTTCATGGGTTTGACCCCGGCATTGGGCTCTGTGCTGACAGCTCTGAGCCTGGAGCCTGCTTTGGATTCTGTGTCTCCCTCTCTCTTCCCCTCCTCCACTTATGCTCTCTTTGTCTCAAAAATAAATAAACATTTAAAAATTTAAAAAAATGTGGATGCCGATGTTGGATAGATGAGAGTCGAAATTTCTGCTCTGTCATCATCTAGCCATGTAATATTCTATATGATATTTAACTTTTCTAAATTTTTGTTACTGCATACACACAATGGGATAATAGTAATATCACACCTTGGGCTTATACTATATCATAGTATTACATCCAAGATTAAACAAAATGAGATAGTAACTGCTCAAATGCAGTAAGCACTGACTGAATATTAAATAATTAATTATTACAGGTCTGAATTACCTGTTGCTACTGCATATGTGAACACTATTAGTTTTTATTTTTATGTTTACCTTTTTCTAAGTAGCTTTAAAGTGTACATTCTAAGGATTTTCTTTTCAGTCACCAATCCAACTTATAGCTGGGGGACTTCATTCATTCAAACTTCGATTGTGAATCAGTTTTAAAGGCTCTTCAATCTTTTAAATGATTTTTATATGAGTTAGCTCCTTTTCTATCACAGACCCACCACTGTTGTCTGTGTTTATCTCATATCCATCAAATCAGGACTGTCCAGTAGAACTTTCTGCAATGATGGAAAGGAGCTAGATCTCTGTTGTTCAGTATGCTAACTTCTAAACACATATGGGTATTCACATTTGAGCTAATTAAATCCAGTGCAACTAAAACTAGTTCTTTAATGATGCTGGCCACGTTTCAAGTGCTATTTAATCGTCACTTGCATCTATTGGCTACCATTTTGGAAGGCACAGTGACAACTGGTCCAGTTGTCTCAAGGTTTTCTGTAAACAAATCCATTCCACATACCAGTCCCAGCTTAATATTAATAATGAACAAATTTTATTAAAATATCCCCATGCTCAAAAACTCTTTGATTAAAAGCCTACTCTTAAAATATATAATTACATGAAAAACTTACACAGTAAACATTAGAAAATACCAATTTATGAAATAATAATTGTCTAAGTTTGAAAAGTTGTTCACCAACATTTTGTTTATATGTTTGTATATGTGTATAGAAATCCTCCTAAGGTGAAGAATATTCATATTCAATTAAAAATGATTTACATTTCATTCTCTGAATTTTCTGTCTTTCTAGTTCTTCAAATATTTGAAAATAACTGTTTTTTTTTTCTATTGGTCATTTCATCTTCAGATTATTTACTTTTCTTAGCATTTGGGGTAGTTTCCACAAGCCTCACTGGCATAGATGGTATCTTCTTCTTTTTTTCTTTTAATGTTTATTTATTTTTGAGAGAGAGCAGAGCATGAGTGGGGGAAGCACTGAGAGAGAGGGAGACACAGAATCTGAAACAGGCTCCAGGCTCTGAGCTGTCAGCACAGAACCCAATGTGGGGCTCAAACCCATGGACCATGAGATCATGACCTGAGCCAAAGTAGGACACTTAACCAACTGAGCCACCCACGCACACCAGATGGTGTCTTTTTAAATTATGATGTCCAGTAATAAGCATAATTCCACTGATGTGAACTGGAAAATACCAAATGTCATGGAAATTTACTTTCTTCAGACTCCCTCTCTGACAGAACACCTTATGTATTTGGAAGATATACTCTGATAAGCAATATCAGATGGTGGTGCTGAGTGTTGCATATTCGAGTAAAAAAGAAAGTTGCTAAACAGCCTTTAAAGGAAGGCTATTTATTCTAATTAAAGAGCTAGGGTTTTGGCATGCCATGCTGAGTTTTGGCATCAATGTTTAGTGGGTAGGAGTTGGGGACAGCACTGCAGGAAATTTGCTCCCGGGGGAAGATGTTTAAAAAGAGAAGACTGAGGGTTATATGGCTGAGAAGGGCAATTATAAAATCATAATAGAAATAACAATAGTAATAAAGTAAGTTGTGTTTATTAATTATGCCTACAACATTAATTTTTAATTATAGGGAAAGTTATTTAACACTACCCATTCCCTTTCCCCCAAAACATCAGTACTTTACACAATCATCGGCCACTTCTGTAATGCTCATTTATGTGTTTGATTAAGAGGAATTTGGGTGCTGAATCTCAAAAATATGTGGACTGACTATAAAGTGAAAACAAGAATAGTCCATATACTTACAGGCACCTCGCAGTAATTGGTTTACAATCAGAGACCACCTTTGTGAATAACTCATAGGACTGAAATTTGGGGGGAAGTAACTGATATTATATTGATGGTGTAGTACACATTTTGATTGTCAAACATCCACTCCTCCCTCTTTGTAGGACAGACTGATTTTGTTTGCATGTCCTCTACTGCCCCAGAAAAACTTAGGACAGGGTGACACCGTCTCCAGCTCTACAGCAAATAATATATGGTCTAAGATAATATTTTGGATCTAGTTCTCCTTTGTGTTTAAGAGTGAGCATTTGAGCCAATTCTGACCTATTCTGATCTTCTGGGAAAGGATTCCTCTTCTCTGAGAAGGAGACACTAAAATATAAGATTGTTTGTTTTCATAAATAATGTCTGGAACTGCATAAAACTGTTCTTGCAGTCCCTCTAGTCACCTTTACCTGAGTGCAGGTAGGGCAAAACATAAATGGGAGGTTGAAGTACAAGAAACAACAAGAAGAGGTAGAAAAGGGCTCAGACCTTGGGAGCATCACTGAGTCATTTATCATACATAGCCTGGAGCCACCTACTTAGGGATTTCATTCTAGTTTAGATAATAGATTTTCCTTTGGTTTAAGCCAGTTTGAGTTGGGTTTTCAATTACATGCAACTGAAGATTTCCTACTGCATTTGATCTCTACTATTTGAAGTTATAGTCATCTATTATTTTATTTTTCATATGGCTGTTGCTAAGTCACATTTCTGCAATGCTGTGCTGGTGACATGAATTATTTGAATACAAACATGTAAAGCACATAACTTAAGACATACTCTAATTAAATATCAACAGAAATGTTGTGCCTGATGATGGCAAGATCATGTTCTTCATAGTAAGAAGACTGTATCTCAAACTAGTTTTACAATTTTAAAGGATGAGTGACTTTAATTGTAACTTCTAACTTGTGGGAACTTGGGATTCTTCATTTATAAAATGGAGACACATTACAAATTCCTAATTTGTAAGTCCACTAAGATGGTGAGAAGAAAATTTATATTTTAAATAATCTAGCACAATGTCTGGCATGAAGTTTTATATTAAACATACTTTAGATATCTTATCATCTTTATTGATTTAGGCCTCATGTAATGACATATTTTTTCTGAGTTGAGGTTCTTCCCCTTAATGAATTTAATCATTTTAATCAAGTTTTAAAATTTAAAATTGTATTAGCTTGTCTTTTATGATTTCGTACATATTATTAAATTTTTGAAAAGGATCAGGTGGGAAGAACCTACTAACAACCAAACGAATATCTTTAATTATCATGCATCTGTCAAATAGCATTCTAATATTTTTCCTTTCAACTAATATTTTTCCAAATTCTTCCTAGGATTCAATGAAAGAACTTTACTGAAGACACACAAAGCTTTGCTGAAATCAACAAAGTTTGTCTATAAAATTCACCTAATTTGCCAGTCTAACTCTATCAAAAAGAAGTTATTCTTTGTAATCCCATGCTGGCTCCTAATGATCATTGCTTTTTCTCCCAAATGCTCTCAAAACATCTGTTTCATATCTCCTGGAAATTCACTAAGTCCTTTCATGCCATGTCAAGGGGTTAGCTTTTATCCTATCCATAAGGATAGATCTGTGTTCTTACAGTGATTTTTATGTGTTTAATTCTACCGTAATGTTAAGGATTACACTTATTTATATGCCAGTCTAACGAAGAATGTGTGAATCATAGCACTCATTAAATATTACATAAATTAAAAATGATAGAAATTGAAATATGTTGATTAGCTGAGTTAAATAACTAAGCATTTACTTATGAAACATGAGAGGAGATAGAGATAAGTAATGGTGAAGCTATATTCAGGGAGACTTATTAAGAGTCCATTGAAAATTTTAAGTAAGAAAGATGGATACCTGAATTAAATGATGGTTGGGATCTAAAAGGAAAAAATAAAGTGAGATGAATGTATAGATAGATGACAGAAAGATAGATAGATAGATGGGTGTGTACATATGTATGTATGTGCCTATAGCTACATGACTGACTATATCAGAGAAGTAGAGGTCCACAATGACATCCAAGTTTTGGGCTTAGATATTTCCATTTTTGGGGTATTTAAATTACTAAAGTCCCCCAAATTGTTAACAGTGTAAGTACAATAAAAAGTTCCTCATACAAGGGAATTGCATGTGGCAGCTCTTTCCAACACAGTCATTCAGTTCCCTAAACTGACAGAGATTTTCCTGATATACAATTTATAACAATCAATTTTGTCTCAAGTTTCCTTCTAGCTGAAAGAAAATTACATCAAAGGAGCATGCATGGGTAGTGTTTTGGGCCATATGTATAAATAGAATATATTACTTCCTTTTCTATTACATTCATTGGAATGCCTATGACCACATCTAAGAGAAAGAAAGGTGGAAATATATATTCTAACTGAGTTTCAGTAATGAGGAGAGGAAAATATATTTAGTCAAGTACTTTTCATTAATATGATCATAAATATAAAAGGAAGATTCACCAAAGGTGTTATGGGGTTATGAGTTCATTTTCAAATATGTATCATTTAAACATACATATACAGAGATACCCATTAAAGGGACAAAAATACAATGCATGAATTCAAGTGGGACGTTTGCTTGGAGTTGCAGATTTGGAAACCATTCGTTTATAGGTGACTAAAGTCATGAATTAAAGCTTTTTTGGGGTGCCTGGGTGGCTCAGTCTGTTAAGCGTCTGACTTCATCAGACTTCGGCTCAGGTCATGATCTCACGGTTTACGAGTTCAAAGCTGCATGGGGCTCTGAGCTGTCAGCACAGCTTCAGATTCTGGGCCTCCCTTCCTCTCTGTTCCTCTCCCTCTCTCACTCTGTCTCTCTCTTAAAAATAAACGTTAAAAAAAGCTTTTTTAATAAGAGTGTAAACTGAAATTAGACTAGAAGAAAAAAATGGAAGATAGAAGAAAAAGGTAATAGTTAAAAGAGTGAAAAAAATTTTGTATAGTCAGAAAACTTTTAAATGGAAGGAAAATCCAGGAAAAAGATGATGACAGCCAAGAGACACTGATGATAGGTCATAGTGTCAAAAACAAAAGTGAACTTCAGTTTCATATACCATAGAGAGATTAGGTCAGATTGGAATTGAAATGTATTCCTTGATTTTGGCAATAATAATACATTTATGCATTTTGATGGTGTTAAGAAGGAAAGGACAGATTAAAAGCTTAATTATTGGACAGAAAAGACAGATTCTAGCCAGAGGGATGAGAAAAGAGGAGACACTTTTGTTTTTGATGTTGTAGTTAATGTGCAGTTTTACACATTGAAAAAAAAAAGAAATTAATAAGAATGGAAATAATTTAGATACAGGTACGAGGCTATGGAATCTCAAGTATGAGAAGGATTATTCTTGTACTGGAAAATAGTCCTCTCTTCCTTTAAATAGTAGGAAAGCTGGAAATCTCTATCTGTTAGTACTCTGAGATATAAATTGTTGATTTTTTAAGCTTATAATGACATAAGTAGTCCAAATTATATTTAAAAACTATAAAATTAGAATTAGATTTTGTAGTTATGCCAGTTATCTATTTCATTCATTCATTTTGTCAATAACCTCAGGCAGTATTCATATATTAAATACTTACCTGTTACTTATGAGCTAAGTATTTTTTTTTAAAAAGAGGACCAGAAGAAATAAAAAACACAGAAAATACTTCAAATAAAATCAGTTACAGTTATGAGACATATATATATAAAATAGTGATGCAGAGATTAATTTATAAGGATGTTGACATTAATATGAGTTTGTTATATTTTCCATAATATTTTTATTATTTTTGACAAAAAAAAGCACACATTGGATTGGATAATGCTCACATTGGATTCAGGTTATTGAATTTTTCAGCCACCCAGATAGAGACTGCTCTTATATTTATCCTGTTCATTCAAATCCAATTACACTCACAGTAGTAAAGATAGAAAAGTAGCTAATTGTTGGGTGTGAACTTAGAAGTTCCCACTTTTTATAGTTACCTGGGATAAACAACATAATGAACTTGATTCTCTCCACTCCAGGGTGCATGGACTTAAACTTGGGGAGAAGAAAGGATTTTTAGAATCATAATAGGTTAGATACCTTCATGATCATCTTGTTTAGCCATATTTCTCAGAAGTTTGGGGTTTAATGAAGGGACTTGGGGGGAAATAGCTTCAGTCTGTTTCTTGACTTTGTATCAAGAAACTGAGGCAGGATGGCTTTTTGGACACAAGAGATCTTGAAAATGGTACTTTCTTTCTGGCCTCTGCTAGAATCTGATTGAGAAGAGAACTGGGCTCCTGAAGAGGCCAGTGTAAACAACAGCTTCCTAAAATTAAAACGATGGTAAATTGGTGTGAGGTGCATAATGATGGTCATTATTAAATTGTGTATTACCTGCTTCTAACTTGTTATATTTTTTCTACCTTCCCCACATATGCTGAACTCCACTTTTTCTTCACATGCATTAAAGAATATTATAGTCTTAGGATTTCTAGGTGCTGGAGATCCTTTAATTCAACTTCTCACCCCAAATGAGAATCATATCTATTATTCCTGCAACGAATGGCTATTCAAACTGGGCAAAAACCGGTCAAGTTTCTTCATGTTCCTGCATGCCCTCAGAAGTACCATGGCAAAAGACTTAACACCTGTATCTAAGAAATACCTCTAGGACAGGAAAGAAGATTTAGCTTTCCAAAATTTATTTTAAAAACAAACACAAGTAGAACATAATACATCTAGGGCCCACATTTCCACCTGAGAGTTATGATCACTAAAGGAGCTGAGCACTCTGGCCTTCTTGTAAATTACTACTCAAGTAACTTCTGAGTTTGGGATTGGTGGATTTCTAATACCCCAATCATTAACAGTATTCAAAACTGCAGTTTCAGTTTTACCTGATCAGGCAACACTTTAGTGTGCAGCTTTGAAATAGAATTTAAGAGAGGTAAACCAATGAAAATATCCACCCCAGGCAAAGGCAACAGAGTTCCTCCCTGTGACAGAAACTGATAGCCACGACTACACTGTGCTTCTTTTAATTATGTTAAGTGATTCCAAACCTCCAGCCAAAAACTTGGATTATAGAGTTTTAAGAATTCAGAAAAACAATTATTTCTGATTTGACTCAGAAAAAAATAATGAATGGTGTTTCAGTGTTAGACAGTATCAATATTTTAACTGACAGTTAAATATTAAACTTTCTTTTTACAAATAAAACAACCTGTGAACAAACTGAGAAATACTTAGCTTAATATGTATTCAGAAGTTATGACTGATAGTAAAATAGGAAAACCTAAAATATACAAGCAAAATTATGCACATGGTCTCATATGCATAGATATTTTATTTATAATCCATTGATTTATATTCATAGTTAAAATATAACATGAATAAAATATTTACTTATAGATATAGTTATATATTTATGGGATGAAATGAAAGTAAGTTTCCAGTGTTTACCAAAATATCTTCTCTAATAATTTTAGAACACATTACATTGGAAAATCTAGTGCAAAAACTTGTAACATGAAGGATAAAACTTTTTATCCCTGTGTTTACTTGCATTAAAAATGAGCAATTTAATAGTAACAAGAAAGTGATAGAAACATATTTCACTTATTAGCAGTTAGCATTTCAAGGAAATAAAACTGTCTTTGTTTAAAAATGACTGTGGAAAATGGGACAATTTGAAAGGAAAGATAATTCTTCTTCTTGGTTAATAAAGACCAATGTGTCAAGATAGGAGATAGATACATGAAAAATATATATAAGGATATCCACTAGATAGATGCATAGAAAATACACACACACACACACACACACACACACACACACACACACACTCGTTTGTATCTCATAACTTTTAAATAGGTTCCATCATATTCCTCCCTTCTGCCCAACTCTTGTAACACCTATGTTCCTTAAAGCTTTGTTCCATTTCTCCTTATCCTCCATTCTCCTTCCTACTTCTTCAAGTCCTTTTCCCCTCCTACCAACAGCTGAGCCTTTTCCGAAGTCAATATTACTCTGAGCTATCTTACAGAATCTGACAGTCCTCTTCAAACATAACTCCTCATTCGTAGTTTACCTTTAAAACATGACACTTTTTGTGCTTGTGGAAATCAAGTACCAGGATTCATTATTTAAAAATTATCAAATGATAAAAGGCTCTGCGGGGAAGTTGTAAAGGGAGGGTATAGCCAACATAATATTTGACAGAACCTGGAAGGAGAAAACATACTAAGATGATGAAATTTCAAAGCAGTTGCATTTTGCAAGGCATTCCAAGGAAAAAATATAATAAACTTAAGGGGTTTTTAAATTGTATTAAAGAAGAAGAAGAAGAAGAAGAAGAAGAAGAAGAAGAAGAAGAAGAAGAAGAAGAAGAAGAGGAGGAGGGAGGGGGAGGGGGTGGGGGAGGGAGGGAGGGAGGGAGGGATAGGTATACTTCCTGGAGCTAATGATTGAATGTTGATAAGTGACAATGAGAAGGCAAAACCACTCAACTCTATTTTACTTGTCTTCTCTGTCACTGTGAGTGATGTATGATCTAAAAAGGAGAGAATGAATGTTCTTGAGAGGGATTTTAGTTCCAAGTGGGTAAAAAGATTCTAATAGTCACTCTGAATAGTTCAGCTTGTCTGGCTCAGATAAAATATATCCCAAAACAATGAAGGAATTTGCCTGTGAGACAGTCAGACCACTGTAGGTGATCTTTGGCATTTTTAAGGAACAGAAAAAGGGCCAAAATATTAGTGAATGTTTCTTAAGCTAATAATAGCAATGTCAAAAACTTAGAGAGGAAGAGGAAGAGAGGAAAAGAAATAGGCTGTCTTACAATGATTGATTAGGGAGCTAAATGTTGATCCCAGACCAAATCCAGGACCAATTTTTAAAGAATGTCTCAGGAGAAGTAACAAGTATTCAAAACCAGCATGGAGTCACTGAAAAAAAATATGGCAAAATGACTTTGGTGATGTCCTTTCAGGGCAATGAATGCTTCTTGACTGGGTGTACCTGGCAGAAGTAAGTTTTTTCTTCTTTAATTTCTCCTTTTGGCAGTCTAGCAAGGCTAAAGATCAGGTTAAATCTATGAATACAGTGTACCTCAATTTCAGGGAAGTATCTTTCATGAATTTGCATGACGTTCTGGAATAAAGAATAAAACATGAATTGTGACATGTTGAGGATAGTGAATCAACCTAGGTAATAGGTAATAAATAGAGATTCAGACAAAGCTACAACTAACCAAGCCAGGCCATGGTTAGTCTTACACCATTTTGAACAGATAACAGCTGGGAGGAAGAAGAAAAACCAAGATCATGAATGAAAAGCAATGGGCCAGAGTTTAGAGAAGAAGAAAGAACGCAATAGAGCCAATGTTGCCCCCAAGGCAGTGTAAGTACTCAGACACAGAGCTGGTTTAGAGAGGATAAGCATAGCATAAATAGAGGACAAGATAGGTCTTGAACTAATCTAGAAAATACCAGATCCTAGATCTGGGGTGTGTGTGTGTGAGTGTGTGTGCACATGTGTGTGTTTGATGAGGCAGAGGAGTGTCTTAAAGGTCTAGGCTTCACATGACTTCAAAGAAAATCGAGGTAACAAGTCGTGGTGTCCAACGACTAATACAACCTGTCATAATGTAAAACAACTGTCAATACTCTCTTGGTCAATGAGGCTTCCAGAATCACTATTAGGGATTCCAAATAATGGTAGGTATTTGGGATTTAGAAAGCTGCAAAATTTCATTCCATTTGCATAGGAATGTAGCTGTTTGATTGGAAACATGGTTATTTGCTATGGAGAGGGATGCTGGCAAAAACCAAGAAGACTTTACTATTACCAAATAAATTATAATGGTAAAAAAAAAAAAAGTAGAAGTTCTGGTAGCAACGGCTTAATAGTACCATTGCTAACAGTAACCTGGGTTTTCAGTCAGGACTTTGTACTCAGAGAAGAGTGCTAGGAATACTAATCAAAATAACTACTAAAGATATGACTCTGGTCAGAAACATAGTTCTTTCTTTAGTCTGGACCAACATGTAGATGGAATGAAATAGAGCTTATTAATTTGGTACAATCTAGGGACCTAGCTCTCATTCTTATGTTTTGGCTCTAAACCAGGAAGAGACATAAGAAGGTAATGTGGACCAAATAGCTCAGAATTGAGTTAAGTTTCCTGGGCATGTAGGTTCACTTGATTTTACCTTTAAGTAGATATGAATGAACTGGGAAGAGAATGTGATACATGTTGTTTCTATTGTTTCTATTATTTTTGTTTCAGGTACTGGGGAGGGCCTGATGCTACAGGGCAAGAGTGTCAGTAGTTGTAATTTAAGCCTAGGAAGGTTTAAACAGATGTAGAAAAGATAGATTCCAGGTCTACACTTATTAAACGCTTTGACTATGGGCAAGTTGAAACTGTTTTCTCTTTTCCTTTCCTTTCCTTTCCTTTCCTTTCCTTTCCTTTCCTTTCCTTTCCTTTCCTTTCCTTTCCTTTCCTTTCCTTTCCTTTCCTTTCCTTTCCTTCCTTTTCCTTTCCTTTCCTTTCCTTCCTTTTCCTTTTCCTTTTCCTTTCTTGCAGTTTCTATTCTTTCCTTTTTCTTTCTTCCCTTCCCTTCCCTTCCTTTCCCTTTTCTTTTCTCTTCCTTTTTCTTTTTTCTTTTCTTTTCTTTTCTTTTCTTTTCTTTTCTTTTCTTTTCTTTTTTCTTTTCTGTTTTCCTTTTCTTTTTCCTTTTCTTTTCTTTTCTTAGAGAGAACTCGAGTGGGTGAGACAGGCGGAGGAAGAGAGAGAGTGAAACTTAAGCAGGCTCCAAGCTCAACACTGAGTCCTTGGGGGGGGGGGGGTCAATCGATCCCACAACCCTGGGATCATGAACTGATCAAAAAGTAAGGGTCTAATGCTCAACTGATTGAGCCACCCAAGTGCCCCGAAACAACATTCAATTGTACATCCTTAAATGCAAGAAAGGAATAACAGCATTTATTTCATTTTAATGATAAAATGAGGTCATTTGTATTCAAGGACTTAGCTCAAGACTATCATTTCTTCAGATGGCAAACTACATGAATACAAGGACCACTAGCATTTTTTCAGTGTTACACAGTGTCTAGCACGTTGTAGATACCAAATGAATATTTATGAAATTAAGGAGCTCTCTTTAAAATTTCTGAACTAATATTTGCATGAAATCAGAGAATTCATGTTTAAAAGTAAAAATGACATATATTTGGCCAACGTGCTAGAGTTTTGGAGAAGCAGCATTACATGGCAAGAGGAATGTGGTCTTTGAAGTGAAAGCAAATACATAGAAGACTAGGTGCTCCTGTTTGCTTCACCATGAACTAGCCCTGTGACCTTGGGCAGTTTGCTAAAATACTTGGAGCTTCAAGTTTTTAGTTTTTCAGCGGGGACTTATTCAGTGGATAGATTATTCAATTATATATTTTCAGAAGTGATTTTCAGACCTGAGATTTTATGCTCTTAACTTTGTATTTTTTTTCCTTTTTTGAGAAAAATGAGAAACTTTATTGATTTTAATGAATTACAATAATTCTCAAAAGAAGGGATTGTCTTCTCAGTGACAGAATATGTCTCATAAGGATAGGAAGCTACATATATTATTAACTATGTACATGTTTATACATATTTATCAGACAAGTATTCAAAATTTTGCCTGGGAGGTATAACCTTACTTCATCCCTTAGTTCTACCTTTTTGCAGATATCTAGGAACCTTATAAAATGTTCAAATGCAAATTTATTCATACATGTTATTATAACTGAGGATTTTAGAGAAAAATGAATATACTATCAAATTTCTTATAAAAAGCAACTGAAAATCTAACGCTGGTTCATATCAATCATGCCAAATTAAATCCTTCTATATTCCTCACATCACTTCCTATGATGTTGCTTAGTTATCTTGGAGGTTTTTATCTATATTGTGTCAACATGACTCAATACTTTACTTTGAAAAACTGATGTCAATTCATCCATTGATTTACAACAATTATTTCTGGCAAAAGAGGAGTCTATGTTTACATATAATTAACTGTACCACATCAAAATCATCAGGAAACACTGAGAAAATTCTTACAATTGAGTTGCACACTTTTTGTCTTAATCAAGAAAATCTAAAATATTGATCGAAAGTGCCCCACTTGCAGGTTGGTTTTGTTAAGTATGTACATTGACTATATTAAATAATAATTTAAAAAACCAGCAACATTAAAACTACATTAAGGGCATGGCTTGAACTGACAAAGCTAGCCAGTTTTAAGCTGACATGGAAATCAATCATTTATAGCAGTTCCTAACCATGAAGAACTCCCTTTGAAATCATGGTGACATTTTCTGCTTTAAGCACTATAGAATCGAGACATTCAACAAGTCCAAGCAGTGCACAGAATCTGCAAAGCAGGCAGGTGTTTCTTGTGTCTGGCCTTAGTGGATTAGTTGAAAGATGATGTTTCATTATGAATTCAGAATTCCTCGAGCATTGCCACTTTTATGCAGTATTGTTGACATTTGTATTTGAAAGAAACCCACGTTCAAAAGTGAAGTCCTTTACAAAGTGCCTGCTTTCAATCTCTGTCTTGCAGTTTGTCCCAACTGCCACTGTGAGCATATCACTTTCTTCCCTCTGCCACTTTTAGGATCCAAAACTGCAGTCAAGCCTGCAGTCACTCTTCATGAGATTGTCTTAATCAATTTGAACATCAGATCACAAAATAGTAATAGTAAGTGAATAATGAACTCTGAAAAAATTTACTCTTAAATAGTTATTAATTTTTGTAGGTGCAGTTATTATAAACATCAATGGCTGACTTTTTTGGGGAGATTACTTTGTGCAAAGCATGTGACTGGCTTATAATCTTTTGCTCATTATATGAGGGATCCCATGTCAAATTTCGATCATTACAACTCATGTAGAAACTTTATTTTGCAGCATACTAAATTAATGTAAATTTTTCAAACACATACATGGCTAATTAATTAGATATTTATCAGGTGTCTCTTACAGTTTAAAATATTTACTAGATATAAATGAGTTTACAGTCTAATTAGTAAGACAAGACAAACTAATGAAATAATTCTAAAAGTTGTACCTGTGTTAAAATGTGGCCAATGTTTATTAAATGGAAACAAAGAGGTTATATGTATGTCTAAGAACTTGACACATAAACCTGAGATGTGACCTCTGAACTGAGAGTGTGCGGTGGCATCCATTATGCTGGTTCATGCCTGAAACAAGTAATTTGATTGGGAGAAACTCTATTGCCTTTGAAGGCTTGCCTGGAAAAACAAAACAAACAAAATAATAGCAACAACAACAAATCTGAAAGTCTTAGAAACACCTGTGGAGTAGTCATCTCTTAATATTAATAGTCAAAACTTCAGAAAAGAATGAAGACAAAGTAGCTGATTATTTATTTCTTATTTAAGATTACCAATTTTTCAGTACTCTGGTGACAAAACACTGGTCCCCTAGCAGGAAATAGTTGAAATTCCTGAAAACTAGGGAAACGGATTCATTGTCAGACTTGACAATGTAATCAAAATTATTTAAACTGGTATGCATGTAGAAACAAGAAAAATATCCATTTGAAATTCGATGCTCTTCTAGTATGTCACACGTGCAAGTATACACATAGTTATGAACATGCACACATAGAGAAAGACCATATTGAAGGAGTAATCAGTAATTCTTAGAAGTAAGGAAAAGAGAGCTTTAAATTATATTAGGACTTAAGATATCTATATAGCACTTTGAAGTTTATATTGTATATTAAATAAGTTTGAGATTTTAGCACATTGTGCTTTCAGAGGTATTGACGGGACTTGGCAGAGCAGAGCAATGGAAAAGAGCAATGGACATTGTTATGGACTTAATGTTTATGTCCCCCCAAAATTCATATGTTAAAGACCTAACCCCTCATATGATGGTATTGGAGATACAGTCTTTGGGGGGTAGTTAGGTTTAGATCAGGTCCTAGGGTAGGGCTCTCATGTGGGATTATTGCCCTTATAAGGAGAGATACCGGAAAGGTTACCCCTCACCCCCGACATGTGAGTACACAGTAAGAAGGCAGCTACTTGCATGGTGGTGAAAGAACTCTCACAAAAACCCAACAGCTCTGGCACCCTGATCTCAGACTTCCAGCCGCTAGAACTGTGACAAAACAAATTTCTGTCGTTTAAGCTACCTAGCCTATGGTATTTTCTTATGACAGCCCAAGATGACTACTGTCTAATTCTAAAGAAAGGAAAACAGAAGATGAGTATATTGAGAATATTTATAATTTTATGCTTTGTTTTTATATACATGCTTTATGAAGCAGAGTCCATGAGTAAAAGTAAAAATAAGGAAAATAAATAGCATTAATATCATTATGGGTTAATACTCTGCCAAAATCTGGCTGCTAGGAAGTACAACATAAATACAAAATAAATATGTTTTGAAAGACTGATATATATTCAAATCAAATGAAGATTATGGATAAAAATTCATAGGAGATTTCAAATTAACACAAAACCATCTGTATGAAAATAATGGAGGACTTAAACTCTGTGAACATCTGTTAGAAATCTAATTCTGCTAAAAGGATGGCATCTAATAAATTTGTTATTTACCTTGTTGACAATTTCATCTTACATGAGGAAGCAAATGGGCAATTGCTGGATTTCATTCAGATGAGGGAAGAAAATTGGCTGGGGATATGAGTGTGTTGGAAACCTTTCAATTAAAGTGGCTGTGCCTATTTAGAATTTAGAATGTTGAAGGACAGAATTGCTCAGTAGATTCAAAGATGTGCTCTTGACTTTAGGAAAGCTTAAAAAGGTAAATGTGAACCCATGATCTAATCTGTAACTCTAAAGTGTACATGTGTTGACAGTGTTCAAAGGGTCTGAAATAAATTCCGATGATACATTTCTGCATAGCTGTAAAGCAGAAAAATAGGAGACAGTAAATGGATTCTAAATGATAGTTTGGGGAAATTTGCAAAAGGCTCAAATCTACCAGTATTTTCCAAAGATGAAAGGAAGGTCACAAAACCAAGGCAAAAAGCAAATGGAAACCAAGAAATTCTAAGAATAGAATTAAAGTACCTAAATCCAGAAATAAGTTGAGTTAATGAGAAAAGTGCTGGTATCTGTTGTTAGAAGAGGAGAAGTTAATGAGGTAATTGTCATCTCTTAGAAAGGTATGATATTCATCGATGGCATAATGAAGGCTAACTGCTCAATTCCTGAATACGTCTGACTTCTTCTGTAAGAAGACTAGTCTTTCCAATTCTCTCCTAATAATCTTTTTCACACACCAATAATTTGAGATAAAATTAGAGTAGTTTGTCTTAGATTGGATTTCCCAGAAGCAAACACTGAGATGGGTACCATGTATAAAAATGATTTTTTTAGAGAACATTCCCAGTGCAGTGGGGAAGTGGGGGGAGTAGGGAAGTCTTACAGGAAAGTTTTTAGTTTACCAGGGATATTGTGACAAAGCATCACAAACTGGGTGGCATAAACAACAGAAGTACACTGTCTCACAGTTTTGAAGTGTAGACCTCTGAGAGTTGGGTGTCAGCAGGACTGGTTCCTCCTGAGTGCTGGGGAGAACCTGTTCTGTGTTTCTCCTAGCTTCTGGTGGTTTGTTGGCAATCTTTGATTTTCCTTGGCCTATAGATATGTCACCCCATCTCTGTCTTCATCTTTACATGCTGTTCTCCCCGTGTGCATGTCTGTGTTTAAATTCCTTCTTATAAAGACGATGGTCATACTGCATGAAGACCCATACTAATGACCTCATTTTAATTTTCTTCTCTCTGTAATAAACTTGTTTCAAAATAAGGTCACATTTTGAAGTAATGGAGATTTGTACTTCAACATATTTTTGTTTGTTTGTTTTGTTTTTGTTTTTGTTTTTGGATGGACATAATTCAACCCCTAATGGAGTAGGAGGCCAAGTAGATTATCATGTCAGACATAGTTCCTCATAATCTAATTTGGCTCAGTCCCACAGGAAGCTCTGCACACATTGTAGCCTACACATCACAGTTGTCTTATTCAGAAATAAGAAAATGAAAGTATTTATGCCATTGTATTATCAGTCTTGGATTAGTGGCTGCCCCACATGGACAGAACTTCCTAGGCACTCCAAAATCTAGACCTAGAATCTAATAACAAGATTCTAAGAAAGGAGTGCAGAAACTGACTTTGAGGGATGAAAACACAGTGGGAGCCAGTATGTATAAAAATGGTAAAGGGATTTAAAAGGCCATGGACAGACCATTGACAATGTCTATTAAAAAGTGGCACATATGCACAAAAACCAATACATCATTTAAATGATATTAGGTCTCCAGAACTGGAAGAATTACATTACAGGTTGCTTAAAATATGTTGTAACTTTAACCACAGAACCACTGTAAGTAATCCATGAGAAATATGAGAAATACTACCGATTTTCCAGTATTGATAATGAGCATATGTTCTGTTTACAAAAAGAGAAAATATATATTCTGATAAATTTGACTATAACTTGCGAGTAGTTAGAAATAAAATCAGTGGCCATAATTAGTCCACATGCATTCATTATGGACAATGTGAAGAAATAATTTCTTTCCAATAATTCTATAGACCAAATTTCAGGGCGATATTAGAGAACCGCCTGATTGAAGGTCACTGGTTCCATTCAAGTGATGTCCCCACAACAATATAGTGGACAATTTATATGGTCATTTGTATTGTCCATATATACAGATATGTGTAATAATTTAGCTTAACTTTAGGAGTACATTTGATAAACCTTCTAATTAGTATTCTTATGAATACTAATTAGATGGATTCATAGATGTTTGGACTCTATGTTGACTAATAAAACTATAAAACTAGAGATTCCTAATAGCACATGAATGGATCAGTATTTGATTTTTCCAAACTATTATCAATCACTTGGATAAACACACATTTTATCAAATTTTCATATGTATTTGATTATTTATTATTGGAAAACAATTTGTATACTTACAGTATGTCACAGGCTATTATTATTGAACCTGAGAAACAAAGGTAAAAGGGCATGCGTGGGTCTTTTTTTTTTTTTTTTTTAGAGTGCTTACAGTTTGGGAAACTATCTTAATAATTAAATAATACTAAAATACATCAGTCCCTATATATAAAGCCCTACGTAATAGGCTTTGTAACCAGTATTGTTTCCGTGAAGGATTTCATCATTTCTCTCCTTTTTTATCTTCCCAAGAAGTGGTGATGATTTTTATGGCAAAGTTCAAAGACATCCACTGAATGGGCTAAATTTGTAAAGGACCAAACATTAATAGCAAGGTGATAGGTCTTATCTGATCAAGTGCATCTTCTTTTTCTGTTTCCTTGTTTTTTTGTTGTTGTTGTTTTGTTTTTGTTTTTGTTTTTAAGAATGATGTGTTCTGTGTACTTGGAGTTGTAAGAGCTTTTCAGAGCTGCTAAGGGGGTGCTGAGCTTTCCCTAGGAAGATTTACAATAGTCATCTTTGCCCAGCTTCTCCTTAATGACTGGTCTTCTCTGCCTAGAACAAGTTTTTCCTTCATGAAGTACAAAGAAATAGAGGCTACTGGCTTTGGACTCGGTTCTATGTATTAGGCCCACCACTGGTATAAGTAAAAGCAATACAGCTGGAGTTATTAGGATTTCATACTGAGGTTAGGGCAAAATCCCTACTTGTAACGTTGTTCTTCTCTTTAAATTTCTCTGTTATCTATATATTTTAAAGAATTCAGGGAACCTGGGTGGCTCAGTCGGTTAAGTGTCCAACTTCGACTCAGGTCGTCAACCTCTCATTGGCTATGAGCAGCTTCTGGGTAATGAAGTTCTCTGTGGTCAAGGGCAGTTCTCAACTAGGAACTGATCTGTGAGTCTCAGCAATTAGTATTCCCAGAAGTTGGAGTATGAATGCACAAACTTTGAAGAGGAGGCCTGAGTGGAATATTACAGTATCGAAACAACTGGCTTAAAATATTGAAAAGAAAAAAAATATTGAAAAGAAATATATGTGTTAGGAGTGGGCAGGATAGAAGGAAATCTATTCCAGATAATTCCAAAGATAGAAGATATATGCAACTAAAACACATTGGTTGTTATTATAGAAGATAGGGTAGGTTAAAAGCATGCTAAAAAAAAAAAAAAAGATACCGTAGACTTCAAAAGCTAGAGATTGATGTGACTAGAAAAGTCAGACATTCACAGTGGAATTGTGGAGACCCATCTGTTGGGATATATAGGAGTGGTCTCCATGGACCTTAGTGTGAATAACACAATTTAAAAAATTAACTCATTATGCTCTTTTTAACTTCTACTCTTAGTAGAGATCATTACAAATCACTAAGATTTCTCAGACTACTAAAATCAAAAATTAAAATTTTAATAAGATATATATCATTTGTCTTTTTTACATAGGGAAGGATATACTCACACAGTTGTTCTTCCTTGTAACAGACTACACCAATATCAGAAATATTCATTGTATAAAAAATTTTAAAAATAGCTGTTGTAGGAGTGCCTCGGTTAAGCGTCTGACTTTGGCTCAGGTCACGATCTCATGGTTCATGAGTTCAAACCCTGCATCAGGCTCTGTGCACAGCTCTCTGTCTGTCTCTCAAAGATAAATAAACATTAAAAAATTAAAAAAAAAGCTGTTGCGTTTTTATGAGACGAGTTTCTAAAGTCTAATATCTGGATTATTTATTAAGGTTTCATTTTTAGAGAAATTTTAGGTTTACAGATAAATTGACAAGGTACAGAGATTTTCTTATACCCTCTGCCCTGCCCTCAAACATGTCTTACTCATTACCAATATTCCCCATCACAGTGATACATTTATTATGATTGATAAACCTACACTGACAAATCATAATTACCCAAGTCCACATTTTATATTTGGATTTACCCTGGTGTTGTACATTCTATAGTATTAGACAAATGTTTAATGACATGTATCCACACTCTTATAGTATCACAGAGAATTTTTGCTGCCCTAAAAATCCTCTGTGTCCCACCTGTTCATCCCCACCCCTTAACCCATGGCAACAGCTGATCTTTTTACTGTTTTCATAGTTTTTTCTTTTCCACCAATTCATATCATTAGAACCATGCAGTATGTAGCCTTCTCGGATTGGCTTCTTTCACTTAGTATTATGTATTTGGGTTTCTTCCATATATTTTCATGTTCCAAAAGCTCAATTGTTTTGAGCACTAATACTTAATTGTTCTAATTGTATCACAGTTTAATTATCCATTCACCTACTGAAAGACATTTTGGTTGCTTCCAAGTTTTGGCAATTAGGAATAAAGCTGCTGTAAACATCCACATACAGATTTTGTGTGGACATAAGTGTTCCATTCCTTTAGATAAACACCAAGGAGAGCAACTGCTGGCTTGTGTGGCAAGAGTATACTTACTTTTGTAAGGCACCACCAAACTGTTTTCCAAAGTGGCTATATTATCTTATGTTCCCACACACAATGTATGGGAGTTACGGTTGCTGCACATCCTCACCACGTTTGGGATTGTCCATGTTTAGTAATTTGGCCCTTCTAATAGGTATGTAGTGGTATCTCATTGTTTTCAGTTGAGTTTTCCTGATGACATATATGTGGAGCATTTTCTCATATGGTTATTTGCCATCTGTCCGTCTTCTTTGGTGAAGTGGTAAGATCTCTGGGCCATTTTTTCATTGGATTGTCAGTTTCTTATTTTTGAGTTTTAAGACTTCTTTCTGTATTTTTGATAACAGTCCTTTATCAGATGTGTCTTTTGCAAATACTTTCTCCCAGTCTGTGGCTTGTCTTCTCATTCTCTTGACATTGTCTTTCATAGGGCAGACATTTTTAATTTTACTGAAGTCCATCTTATCAATTATGTCTTTCATGAATCACGCCTTTGGTGTCATACCTAAAAAGTTATTATTACACAGTCTTTCTCCCATAGGTGTTGTATAATTTTGTCTTTCTCCTATAGGAGTTGTAAAATTTTGTGTTTTACAGTTACATCTGCTATCCATTTTGAGCTAATTTTTGCTAAAGTTGTAAAGTCTGCATCTAGTTCTGCTGTGCTCTGTATATATTCAAGATAACATTAGCAGGTTATAGTATTTTAAGTACATGAATTGAATTTATGTTTTATAAATAGATGCTATCAAACACTGAAATTCACATGGAAATAATATGATTATTCTTGATATTTTATATTTGTTTTCCAGAATTGGACTCTTTCTCTAATTTTATTCAGATAATTTAGTCTGTGAGAGCACTTCGTATTTAAACAACTGAATTTATTTTTGAAGGTTTTTAACAGTGATAGATTGTACTCTATACAGATTACTGTAGCCAAGTACAAGAATACTTTTGTTGATTTTATTTAGTCATTCTTGTTCATATCTAGGAATTTTCATACCTTCACATTTCATGAACAAGTGATCAACAAATGGCACCTGCTAACTGGGATATTTAAAGTATTTTTAAAAAATTTTAATGTTTATTTATTTTTGAGAGAGAGAGAGAGAGACAGAGACAGAGCAGGAGAGGGGCAGTGGGACAGGAAGACACAGCATATGAAGGAGGCTCCAGGCTCTGAGCTGTCAGCACAGAGCCCAATGTGGGGCTTGAACTCATGAACCATGGGATCATGACCTGAGCTGAAGTTGGACGCTGAACCAACTGAGCCACCCAGGCACCCTAAAGTATTTTTAAATGTTGAATTATATATTTGAGCTTCTTTTGTAAAAAAGTGATGGAATTATTATATTTAAAAATACGTGTGTATGCTATTGTATAATAGGTCTTTGAATGGATTCCTAAATAAGGAAGTGGTAAATGAGTCGAGCAGAGAGCATAATTTATTTTAGAATTTGAGGGGTAGCGTGAAATAGTTGCTACTCTAGGATTCTAATTACTTATTCTCTCGTTTTGCTCTATGATCTCATTAGTTAGAATATGCATGTCCAGAAATAGCACAATATATATTCGAGAGTAGGAAAAGGTAATCAACATGTCCAGTAAACCTACAGATAGTAAGATTAGATGTTCAAAAGTACCATTTTTGCTAACTAATTCTGGAGGTTTTTGGTGTACCATTGATGTATATTTAGATTATTGAGATTTAAGACTACCAAATGTGTAATCATGCAATTTATAAGCCTAAGAGTGCTGTATTTCTCTTCAAATTCATTTAGTTATGAACAAAATATATAAAATACTGACATACTTGTTACAAAAGCATTTTAGGTGTAATTAGGGTCATTAAATTTGAAGTGTTACCAAACCCCATATGACAGCTACTGGAGAGTTAGTAGACACCAATTCAGAAAAAAATAAAAATAGCCTTCAAGCACATAATTCCAGGCTCTGCAAAATCGTAGTGTTAGCAAGAGCTTAAACCTGGTATTTTAAGGATAAAATGTAATATTACGATTTGGGGGGTTTGTTTTGATTTTCTGATTAAGACTGATATGTTTACTCTAGAAGAGAACTATCTGCCTAGTATTAACATGACATTTCAGATAAGGAAACTTCCTGTGGCAAAGCGAAGTTTCCAGTATTGTAACTACACAATTTAATTGTTAGAACTCTATATTGGCAACTGGACTTAAAATGGCAACACTTATACTATTTTTTTTCAATAATTATGTGTGAATATAACTCTATAATAGGCAACCTGAGAAAAATAATATGAAGAATCATATTCATTTCCAAAAATGCCCTGCTGCTATCTATAAATCTGATTTTCTTTGTCAATAATATAACTAATGGTACAGTGTCCAAACTGTGACTGAGAGTTTCAATCCACAGCTGACTTTAATTTGCTCGCTGATTAATTGGTTTGGGTGAAGTTAGGAAATTCAATCTTTTCTACCTTTATTAAATTGCAGGAGCAAAGGGACCACTTCTAGTGTAGTGAGCAACTGTAGCAATGGACTGAACTTGGGGAAACTGGGTCGTAGTGTTTCTCTGCCTTTGACTTGTTCCAATGGCCTGGAACAAAAGATACATGTTTTTTTCTTCATTGAAATTCCTTACAAGAACAGGGACTGGATTAGCTGAGCTTACCTTTCAGCACTGATACTATATTTTTCTTTTTCTTTGTGCAAGTGCAGGGGTGGTAAGAGAAGGTATTATGCAGGGTGAAATATCTGAGGTGCTTAAAAGTTGGAATACATTATAATTGCTAAATTATGAAAGAGATTTTATTGGGAAGCAACTCAAGTATATTAAAATTATATAAAGACAGTTTTAATATTAGAGCAGACTGGTTTTAATAGGTGGAGGAAACTATGTATGTGATAAGATTCCCTCCTGGGGAATGGAGTTAGGACTCACAGGGGCCGGCCAATCTGTGTTGGTAACTAGGATTATTTTATGTAAATCCCGGAGATCAAGCAGTCATTCTGTGGTACCTATATTTGTGACACGGGAATAGAAAATAATGCAAGCCTACCCAATAAGAATGAGGAGGATGAGGTTAATGCAGAGGGAGGAGCAGAAGGAATTTAGGCAGCTGCTGCTTCCCCATGGCTGGCTCCAGCCCTGAGGAGAACAGGAACAATTCCTGTCCCACTGTTCATCAGAACCGGTGTTCATTTCATCATTCCAATAAATCACAACTCCCCTTCTAGAGAATTCTAAAGTAACTCAAATGAATTTTATTTACTTTTATTTCAGTTAAAATTTTTAGGGGACTAGATCACAGTTCACATGGTATAATGGTCAAAGGGCCTCTGATAAGCTTGATGAACATTAACGTAGAAGTGAAATAAAGAGGAGTCTGAAAAGGGCACCGTGATAAGTGGTTGGAGAGGCAGAAGGAAAGTCGTAGGAGGTGGGGGTCAGGCAAGATCTGCCAGTGCATCAATCCCACCCCAATTGTTTCAGAGTCCCCACCTTACTTTTCATATGGAAACATACTTTGCGTTAACATGAAAAATGATTAGGAAAAATGCAGCTACCGTGCATATCTCCTAGCAGGATGTTTACAATAAAATTTTTGTTCCTAAGCCTCCTTATACAGAAATCCTTGGGCTCTCACTATTGAAAAACAAAGGCAAAGAGTGCTTTGCTTTGAAAGAAAGCAGGTGATATCACTGTCAAACACTGTTGAAAGTTCAGTAAGAGGAAATTCTTGAAATCATCTGTTCAATTTAGCATTATGGAGGTGAGAGAAGTTTATATTGAGTGTTTGGAGAGGAAGAGAGATAGCGCAGGTTTGAAAAATTGGAGATCAAAAAGGGAAATGATCAGAAATTAGAAAAGGGACAATACAGAAACTCTATAAAAAAAAGAGGAGTAGATAGGGCAATAGATAAGAAAATTTAGGAAGGATTATTTTTTTCTTAGAGGAGAGTAGAGCAGTAAACTAAGCTCTAAAGAAGCCAGTAGATGGGTGCCTGGGTGGCTCATTAAGTTGAACGGCTGGATCTTGATTTTGGCTCAGGTCATGCTCTCAGACTGGTAAGATCGAACCCTGCGTCAGGCTCTCTGCTGACAGTGCTAAACCTGCTTGGGATTCTCTCTTTCCCTCTCTCTTTGCCCCTCCCCCACTTGTGCACACATGCTCTCTCTCTCTTTCAAAGTAAATAAATAAACTTAAAAAAAATAAAGAAGCTCGTAGAAGAGAAAGTTAAGGGCACAAAGTAGAGTGAATATGTCATACAGCAAGTTAGTTTCTGAGACGATCAGAGAGATTGGGATTCAGACCATATAAGGGGTTTGATAGCCTTACCAGTTTCCCAATTCAGAACTGGATGTGGAAATCCAAGTAGGCTATATTTAATTCCAACCCTTTCACCCTATGTAATCCTTATTTGGAGAGGAGTTTTACTGACATCTCAACTTTTAGTTACCCCTCTGGCACCACTTTTGTTATGAAAAACCCTTTATATTTCCTGTTTTATCTTCCCATTACCTATAAAACAGTTAACTTGATAAATGCTTTTATTAAGAAAAGCAGTTTCTTTCTTTCTTTCTTTCTTTCTTTCTTTCTTTCTTTCTTTCTTTCTTCTTTTCTTTCTTTCTTTTCTTTCTTTCTTTTTTCTATTCTTTCTTTTTCTTTTCTTCTTTCTTTCTTTCTTTTCCTTTTTTTGAGAGAGAGAGAGAGCAAGAGGGAGACAGGGGAGAAAGGAGATAGAGAGAATCTTAAGCAGGCTCCATGCTTAGCACTGAGCCCTATGTGGGGCTTGATCCCACAACCCTGAGATCATGACCTGAAATGAAGCCAAGAGTCAGTTGCTCAATTGACTGAGCCACCCAGTTGCCCCAACAGAAGCATTTTCAAATTCTGATTTTATAGAAACTAAGTATTTAGTGATTACTTCAATGTTGCCACATTTTAGTGTTTTCTGTGAAATTCTTCAATGTTATAGATAATATTTGAAGTATGCCAAAGTCATTGGGGTACAGCCATTTATATCTAAGTGCAGGGTAAACCCTTGACTTAGTTTCCTCAGGGATGTTAATGTTGTCATTTATTTCTAGAGTTTACTTAAATGATGCTGAGATAGAACTTGAGAGACAATCTTTTGTTATTTAAACTAGCACTTGGAAATACTTTTATAACTATTACACATCATTCTGACTTTTTCATCACTAGGATGTCACCAAATAAATTATTACTCTATTTGAAAAGAACAAAAATGATATTTCTGTATCAATCAGGATAGGCTAAGTTATGCTGCATTAACAAGAAAGTCTCAAACACACACACACACACACACACACACACACACACACACACACACATATCATTTTTTTTTAATTTGAGAGAGTGCAAGAGCATGTGCACATGCACACAAGTGGAGATGAGCAGAGAGAGAAGGAGAGAGAATCTTAAGCAGGTTTGGTGCTCAGCATGGAGCCCAGCTTGGGGCTTGATTTCATGATGTGAGATCATGACTTGAGCCGAAATCAGGAGTCGACCACCTAAGCAACTGAGCCACCCAGGTGCCTGAAGAAAGTTTCAAATCTTAATGACATTATAATGTTATAAAGTTATAAAATAAAATGTTTCTTGCTTAATTGACATGTCCTTTGAAGTCCTACTCAGGGTTCTGATTGGCATGACTTCAATTCATCTGACCTAGGCTTGACCTACTGTGTTGTATCCTAAAAAATGTGGCTCCATATCGAAAATTGCGAGTCTATTAGGCAGAGGAAAAGAAAACTCTGGAGAATCTCTTATCAGCTATTATATGGTTTGGCCTCCTCATAATTCATTTGTTGTACCAATCACATGAACTCCTTTCCCTTCTTACAACTTTCTCACAATCCAACCTCAAGGGATATAGGAGGTGCCATCTTACTTGTGTCTGGAAAATGCAGAGCTGGAAATAATTGGGAAACAATACTAAAGGTGAATTTACCAGACTATTTTAACAATATGGACATGGTTATTAAAATACAAACTCGGGGCGCCTGGGTGGCGCAGTCGGTTAAGCGTCCGACTTCAGCCAGGTCACGATCTCGCGGTCCGTGAGTTGAGCCCCGCGTCGGGCTCTGGGCTGAGGGCTCAGAGCATGGAGCCTGTTTCCGATTCTGTGTCTCTCTCTCTCTCTGCCCCTACCCCGTTCATGCTCTGTCTCTGTCCAAAAATAAATAAACGTTGAAAAAAAAATTAAAATACAAACTCTACCATATTTGAAAGATCTCATATCCCAACAGGTAATTATATATATATATCCTTCCTTAGCTTTTTCTTATATTTTGGGGCATGGAGATAATTTGATGCAGTTTGTTCTATAATGTTTCTTAATATTTTTCAATTTATTTCTGTTCTTGTTTGTAACTTCTACAAATCTCTCATATTTTGTCTGATAAAATGTTAAACTATTAAGCTTGATTGTTTTCAAAGATATGTAACTGAATTTGTTTATAAACATTAAGTTTTCCTACATGTATGTCATTATTTTCTGTACCAATTTGTTGATTGAACTAGTATGAGAGAATAGATTGTGATTAGATGTTGGTGCCTCATTAATATGTATGGTTGTTTTTCTTCTTTCTTTCTTTCTTTTTTCACATTTTCCCATATATCTGGAGGTAAACTTGTATCATGTCTAAACTTTTTGGTTTTTGGTTGTATAATTGTTAGATACGATTACCCACCCCGTCTTCCTTTTTCACTGTATCCTATGAGCCAAAGTCTAAACTTTGGAGTATATTTGAAAAAAAATTTGAATAGACTTTTTTGGGGATTTTTAAGGAGATGAATGAATTAAAATATCTGAACAAGGAAACCAAGGGTAGAAAGCATTCTTTGTGTTTATCAAGACCAATCTGCATATTCAGAATATCTGGGGCAATACATTTCTAAAACCTGAATATATATGTATGCATATAAATATATGCATATATATGCACACACATATACACACTTATATATACTTTTAATGTTATGTTTAATTGAAATAGTCACTGGAGTGAATGATATAGAATAGTATGTACATCTTTTCTATGAGTATTTAAGTGTACTCTGCAATATGTGAAACAATTATGCTAATATATGCACTAATATATTTAGAGTAATTACATGCTGTAGAAAAGAAAGGAGACCTTCTGGTGTATGTTAATCACTAGCTTCACATTGATATATGATTAAAATTCCAGTTTACTTTTTCTTTAGCACTAATATATTGTATGTGGCTTTCATACATTAGAAATACTTAGACTTTTTAGAATGAGATATTTGTTATATGTCATAGTTATACTTTATAAGTGTTTATTTGGTTTACTGCCAGAGGTACATAGAATTTCCTTAAATTTACCATATATCCAAAGCCCACAATAACATAAATGTGATATTATTATTTTGCTTCATGATGTATTAGTTAAAGGTTCCAGGGTCAGGCATATCTAGACCCAGCTCCATCTCTCCCAAATACAAGCAACTTGATACAAAATTACTTAACCATTTCGTGGGTCAGTTTCTACATTGGAGAGGCAGAATGACAGGGTTGTGGGGAGGAATAAGTGTGATTAGTAAGATAATGTATGTGAAACACAATGCCTTGTGTATAGTAGGGTTGAGTAACATTAGTTCCCATTCTTACTCTAAGACAGAATTGACAAACAGGCAAAATACTTATCACGACATACTAAAAATTCCTAAAAATGTCCAGAGTTGCATAAAATTTATATTTGCATTCCTAATGATTAGCCTGAAACTCTGGAATATTGGAAAGTACTTTTTGAATCAACTGTCAGATTAATTTATATTTGATATAACTTAGTGTCCTTATGTAGTTTTTGATGTAGTAATTCTCAGCAAATATGTAACAATTGATTGCTATCAATGGCACACATACCAGAGTGGCTGCTATGATTTAGTCAAAATAACTAAATCAATGATGCTCAGCAAATAACTTAATGTCTCCATTTTCTTTTCTGAAAAATGAAGAAAATAATACATGCTGCATTAGGCAGGATTTATTTCAATTGTAAATGACAGAATCCCAACACAAAGCAGCTTAAACAAAGTGGTCTGGTAAAAATTTTGAGGTAGCTGACTAAATCAAACAGAAAGCAGTTGGAACCAGGAATTATCTAACATCCCAAAGGAATGACATCAAAGGCACCAGAATTTTTCAACTTTCTCTGCTCATTTGCCTCATTGTTACTTCTCTCCCTTTTGCTCCGTATGGTTTCCTCCCAAGAAAGAGAAGACCATAGGCAACCCAAGGGTTACATCATCAATCCATTGTAAGCTCATGACATATTTCTCTTTTGGGTGAGAATGATATACTCAGGGAATGAATCAGCCTGATTTGGGGTACATGCCACTGATGAGCCAACTGCTGGTATTGATGAAGTTTATAATGGCACCTAAATTTACTCATGAATCAAAGGGGCTCTGGCTCTTACCAACATTACCAAACTCCAAAGAAGCTCCATACTAGGAGACATGCTGGTTTCCCCAGCAGCTGCTCCAAGGGCCACAGAATTTAACCACCACCACCACAGGATCACCACTGCCACAGACAAGGGGTGGGGAGTTGGGGGAAGTGGTGAGAAACTTTGCCTAATGAGAAATAGAAATAATAGGAAAGAATCTGAAGACAGGCAGATACTTTTCCATTCCTTCTTGTCTTTGAATGACTTGTATTAGTTTTCTTGAAACTCTGTTCAGAGCTATTCCTCAATAGCAAATGACCATGACCGTGAAGCAGTGGCCACCTTGGTAACACATCACCTTCTGGTTTCTCCCACCCTCCTCTGACACACTGAAATTTTCCTTCACTCTCACTGCCCCGGTTTAACACTACTCAATGAGGAATTGGCATGTGGACACTTTGATGCAGGTTCTGTTTTCTAGGGCTCCCAAGCTAAAACTAATACATATTAAGTTATTTATTTATTTGTCCTTATTTCTTTTAACATAAGCTCTATGAGACTTTTTAAAAATGTTTTCTTCACTACTGTCTCCAATGCTAACTCTTCCTGAAACATACCAGCTCCTTAAAAAATAATGATTAAATTTAAAATTAATGGACTCCATTTAGGTTATATGACTTCAGGAGGGCTACTACAAAAAGAAGTGCAAAAGAAGACGTTTCTCAAGGTGCAGTGGTAGAATAGCACAGGCATGATGTGGTGCTCATAATTCTTCAGTAGTATTAGAAAAATAAGATTGGTTCTGTATCAAATCTTAGTCATTTACTTAGTGTCTACTGCATACCAAATAAATGCAAATTGCTGAAAGTGTAGTGATAGCAGGGCAGAATTCTCCTCTTCAGAGACATACAGTCCAGGGTGGGAATGCATACCTTCATAGTTGCTGTAAGGTTTCCCAGCAAAAAAGAATGCATTATAATCACTTCATTTTTCATGAGAGAACAAAAAAATCCATTGTTGTTTATGTAGGTGATTGTCATCCTACCAATGCCTCCAGCCGGTTGCCAGGGATGGGTAGTTCACTCCAAAGTAAACCACTTTGCTTAGACCACTTCGCAAGTTGAAATGTTGCAGCAAGCTAAGATGGAGTAGAAACACAATTCAACAGCTTTCTTCTCTGTCCTAGTATTTATTTCTCTCTTTCCATCTGGCAACAAGGGAAAATAAACAAAGGCAACAGCATCTGTTGCTCCTGCTGCTTTGAATTAAGCTGACTTAGTTTAATCAGTTTGCCCCTACCAAATCCATTGCTGCACCTTTCCAGGTATTAGTCTGACCTTTGGTTTGACACTCCTGTTGGTTGAGTTTACCAGATTTTTTCAGACATAAAACAGAGATATTGCAATTAAAAAGTTAAAGGTGTTTAATAACCTTTGCTTCAGTTGTGTATGTGCATATAAGCTTAAGGTTTTTAAAATACAAATCTCCACATTTGTGTCTATATGTAAAGCACAAGTAATAAGCCTCTGATATTAAAAGCAATGGATTTCCTGGAGATTTGTTTTAAATGATAGGCTTTTGAAGCTTTAGTGGTAGTTGTGGGGTGTTTCTCCTTGATAAGGAGATGGGATGTAAGAGAGATTACTAAATGATTTTGAGTTTAGGGAATGCACTGATTTTTATGCAGGTCTTGATATGCTTGAGCACACAAATACATCCCATAAATCTGTCTAAGTTCCCCGGAACTCAAGGGTAATGCATTTCCTCCTGAATTCTTGTAGTGATCAGCAAAACACACACACACACACACACACACACACACACACACACACACACACACCTCTTAAAAATGCAGCCCCAACATTAAGAAAGAGTTGTAATTCTTAATACATTAAACTAAAGAAGTAAGAGGAAATCGGAGCAATTTCTTCTCATAAAATTGTCTCTAGGTATTTGAAATCTGTTCACATGATTGTAAAGCAACATTATAGCTGTAAAATGTTTAGAAAGTCTGCCCTCTCTTTTGAAGTACTTAATTAGAAGAGAGTTTGATAAGAAAGGTGCTATGCAATTAAACTTGTGGACCATATTAACATTTAAATGAGAACAAGCGACATCACGATATTTAGAATAAGAAGTTTAAGAGAATATTCTAGCAAGGCTCTGACAAAGAAAGAGCATTTAGGATCTATACTTATAAAGTTCATATGCTAATTATCAGTTTTGTGCATAAAAATACAGTTAGTAAACATTGCCAAAAAGATGTTCTAAATCTTAACCCTCATTTCCAAGAACTTCAAATTCAAACAGTATGTTTTGATCGTTAATGAACATAAAGTTTACCAAGTTAAAGGTTAAAACATACTACTGTTATAACTACCCATTTTCAGTAAATAGGCAGTTTAAAAAAAAAAAAAAACAACATTCTGTCACTTGCTACTGTTTTTTATAGCAACGAGCAGTTGTGTTTTGCTTAAACAACATTTGTGAAATGTCTTGTGCTGATACTTGGTAAAAATGGAAATATCAACATTGTTTATGTAGGTTTTTCAAGCCATAAATCAGTCAAAGGTACATTCTGTTCTGCAGTTTACCTATTAAGTATGAATGGGCTTTTCTGATTGGTGTGACATTTTACTTGACATTGTCAAATAACAAAGACAATAATACCCATTTAAAAGTAAAACAGAATGAAATGTTCATCGTTTTTGTCAAATAGAGAACAAATGATCCTTGTAAGAATAAAGCACTCTGCTACTCTCCAAATTGTCCAGCATTCAAAAGTGCATTTACCACAAGTCATTAAAGTAATTTTGTTGGGAGTGATTTTTTGTGTACTAGTGACTTTTTTTAACTTTTTATTCAGAATGTGAAGTAGTTTACTCTTCAAGCTGAAACTTACTTGGTTGTAAATCAAAGTCACTAAATATTTTTAATTAAGTTGCCTTCAAAATTCTTTCCTTCCCTGAATATTTTCCTTTTTACAGACTACTAGAATAGAAGAAAACTGAAATTGGCATTGTTTATGTAAGCCTCCTCTATTTTTGTAAGTGAAGGGATTCAGTCTAAGTGAGATAAAGGAACTTGAAAAGGCCTGCCTGCCTCTTCATGCCAGGTGTGTAGGAAATGGAGACTGTATATTATTTATTATTGTCTTGTCAGGAACAAACACTAGTTCTGTCACCTGGAAATGAGGACCTGGTGGTGGCTAAAAACTCAGATTCATATAGGTCACTGAAGGGAGCTACCCAGTTGTGTAGATTTTGTCTGGTCTGGCAACCTCCCTCAGCAGCTATAAAATAGGGATAGTAAGTCCATCAGGGATTGCTACAAGGTGGGCATGTTGTGCATATCTCTATCATCGATTTAACATTCCACAAATAATATTCATTATTCTGCTGACATTCCACATTTATTTGTTGAAGTCTACTGAGGAAGAGATGAAAACACATCTCATTGCAACAAATTTTAAAAATTCCTGAACGATAAAAAATAATTTCCTAACTTCAGGTTAGTGAAGCCTTGTCCCAGGGCTGATTACTGCCGATTTTTATGCAACTGGAAGGAAAGATTCAGTTTGCCTGTTTTCCTTAGTTTAGGGATATCCATCTCTACCTTGAGAACAACATCAAATAAGATTCCGCTAGGATTAAAAAACTGGAAGATGAACATTTTTTTGATCTTCATAGTTGTATGTGATGAACAAGACATTTCCTAATATCCTTTAATAGAAATATGTAAATGAGTGTGGTTGAGTAGGTAGGAATATTTATCAGAAATGAGGGTAAATCAGACAAAAAATGGGATTGTCTTCATATACAAGTAAAGATGGCCATTTCTGGTGTGCTTCTGCATTTGACAGTTAACTAGTAGATTTTACTGTATAAACTAGGGATTATATTTGAGTCTGCCTACTGAACTTATTAATTAATTCTATTTGGTCTGTGCTTCATTAATTCCCTGAGAACAAATTACAGTTGTAGTGTCTTTTGTGCACCTAAATCTTATAGTTTTCTCTTTGTTGAAAAGTAAATATATCATGTTTTAGAGAATTACATATATTCCAAAAATTTATTGTAATTAAACTATAAATTCTAATTAATAGTTCTTTGTATATTAGAAAGACATGAAATGTAATGAAATATACTAGCATATGTAGAAATATTTTTTAATGTTTTTATTTATTTTTGAGAGAGAGAGCTGTCAGCACAGAGTTTGATGCAGGGCTCAAACTTGTGAACCACGAGATCATGACCTGAGCTGAAGTCAGAGGCTTAACTGACTGAGCCACCCAGGCACCCCTAAAAATGTTTACAGCAATTTAATAATGGTCAACACATGCAGTCAATGATAATGATAAAAATATTGAAAGTCATTCTATTTAATACAAAATATGGAAAAAAAAACTGAACAGCACAATTGACACTTGAACAGCATGCAGGTTAAGGGCACCTACTGTTATGTAGTCAAATATTTGTGTATAACTTTTAACTTCCCCAAAACTTAACTACTAATAGCCTACTGTTGACTGGAAGCTTTAACAATAACATAAACAGTCAATTGGCACATAGTGTATGTTATATGTATATGCACTGTATTCTTACAATAAAATAAGCTGGAGAATAGAAAATATTATTGAAAAATTCATAAGAAAGAAAAAATACATCGAAAGTACTGTGCTGTGTAAAAGTGGACCCATGAGTTTCAAACCTGTGCCTAAGGTTCACCTGTAGAATATATTTTATAAATTATCTTTTAGAATTTCCTGCTCTCAGCGGTGCCTGGGTGGTGCAGTTGGTTAAGTGGCCCACTTCAGCTCAGGTCATGATCTAACTGCTTAAAATTTCCTGAGTTCGAGCCCTGTGTAGGTTTCTGTGCTGACAGCTCAGAGCTGGAGCCTGCTTCGGATTCTGTGTCTCCCTCTCTCTCTGCCCCTCCTCTGCTCATGCTTTATCTCTCTCTCTCTCTCTCAAAAATAAGTACACGTTAAAAACATTAAAGAAAAAGAATTTCTGCTCTCTACTTTATTTGGAATAATAGAGTCATAAGTATACAAAGTTGATTATCAGAGGTTGCATTTGAATGGATGTAATTTTTATATGACAATTACAGTACATTTAGTCCCAATATCTTCTATGTCCATAGTAATGTACAATGAGAAATGATGTGACAGTCTAGGAACTCTGAAGCAACATGTGTCATGCTTAAGGTCATTTTTGTTGTTGTTCAAACTTTTGAAAATTGCTGATGACTTATGTAGAAAAAAATTCCAGAATATTTAATTCACATCTATGTTCCATTTCAAAACCTACTCTGAATGAATAAACAGGGTTTTAATATATTCTGAATAGGCTTTCTGTATTGCATTTTGGTGAGAAGAATGAGCAAATCTCCATAAAATGGGCAAATCAAATTCCTATGGAGTCACATCAATACTCATTTTGAAGCCTCTAAAATATAGATGGTTTAAGGAACTTTCAGATAAATACCAGAGTTGGTGTATTCCTATGAGATAAGGAGCAGGGAACATGACAGAGTTAGAAAGACCAAATACCAGTTAAGAATAGAATAGTAGGAAAGAAGTTTAATTGAGAGGAATCAGGAAGAATAAATATTTTCAAAATATTTTGATTTTGTAACTTTAAAATGTTTATTGTGAAAAATATCAAACACACACAAGAATGTGAAACAACTATCTAGGTCTTGCCTCATCCTTTGCACCACTTTAGCGATACTAAGATTAAACAGTGGGTCAGATCATTACATCCTGAGCCCTCATTGTAAAGTTCCCCATCAATCTTTTATCTCCTGGTTTTATTCTCTAAAGTACATTGCCTGAAACACTTACTTCACATTTATGACCTGAATTTTTTCTTTCTATAAAAGTTAATTTTCATGGGTACCTGGGTGGCTCAGTTGGTTAAGCATCCTCTTGATTTTGGTTCAGGTCATGATCTCGGGGTTGTGAGATTGAGCCCTGCTTTGGGCCCCTTGCTGGGCATGGAGCCTTCTTAAGATTCTCTCTATTCCCCTTTATCACTTGTGCTCTCTGTCTCTCAAAAAAAAATTACTTTTTATTTTCACATTGATCTAATTTTTTTAGGCTTCAAAACAGTTTACATAGAAAATGTAGGTAGGGTGCCTGGGTGGCTCAGTCAATTGAGCGTCTGACTCTTGCTTTCAGTTCAGGTCACGATCTCACGGTTTCTGAGTTTGACACCTGTGTCAGGCTCTGCACTGTCAGTGCAGAGCCTGCTTGGGATTTTCTGTCTCTCCCTCTCTCTTTCTGTCCCTCCTGCACCTGCACGTGTTCTCTTTCTTTCTCTTTCACTCTCTCTCAAAATAAATAAACTTTAAAATAAACTTTAAAAAAATGTGGAATAAATGCTGACTCCTTTCCATTGTCTTCCCCCCCATCTCTTTTAATGAGTATCAAATGAGGTGTTTTATTGTTGTTGTTGTTGTTGTTAATTTAGGTATATGCCAATCCATTGTAGTTATTGTTTTTTCCAATGATCAAATTGTTCCATATCTGGCCATTGGAAGAGTTATTTTTATGGACTCCTGTGTCATTTTCATTTTTATCTTATTTATATAGGTGACATTTAACAAACTGACACATGTAGAGTGTAAATCAGATAAGTTTCCAGACATGTATGTACCCACAAAATCATCATCATAATCGAAAGGATGAACATAATCATCACTCCCAAAGTTTGTTTTTTTCTTTTCTTTGTATAATCTCTCCTTCCAGAGCCTTGTCACTAGACCCCCTCAGGTGTCTATCCCCTTTGCCAGCCAACTACTGATCTATTTTCTGTATCCACAGTATTGCCTTTTAGAGAATTTTATGTAAGTGAAGTCATATCATAGTTTCTTGTGTTTGACTTCTACTTAGCATGTTGGTTTGGAGATTGATCCATGTTGCTGTGTCTGCTGATATTTCTTATTGCTGGGGAATGTTTCATAGGGTGGATATAGCATGTTTCTCTATCCATTCTCCAGCCAATTAACATTCAGGTTATTTTCAGGTTTTGGCTGCTACAAATAAAGCTGCTGAGAACATCTGTGTACATTTTGTTTAAGCACATGCTTTCGTTTTCCTTGCATAAATACCTAGAGGTGCAATTGCTAGATTATACGGTATGTGCATGTTTAACTTTTCAGAAACTGCTAAACTGTTACCCAAAGTGATTGAACAATATTACATTACCACCATCAGTGTAGGAGAGTTACAGTTCCTCAACATCCTTGGAAACAGTTGTTATAGTCAGTTGTTTTATGTTTAGGCATTCTATTAGGTAGAATGTTGTGGTTTTAATTTGTATTTCCCTAATGTCTGATGCTTTTGAGTATTTTTCATGTGCTAATTTGTCATCTATATTTCTTCTTTGGTGAAGTCTCTGTTAAAATATTTAGCTATTTTTTATTGACTTGCTGATATTCTTAATTGTGTTTTGAGAATTCTTTAAATTCTGAAAACAAAGACTTTTGTCAGATACATACACTGCAAATATTTTCTCCCAATATATTATGAGACTTTTCATTCTCTGAAAAGTGTCCTTCTAAGACCAGGAGGTTGGAGTGCCTGAGTGGCTCAGTTGGTTACACATCTGACTTTGGCTCAGGTCATGATCTCGCAGTTTGCAAGTTTGAGCCCTGCATTGGGCTCTGTGCTGACAGCTCAGAGCCTGGAACCTGCTCCAGATTCTGTCTCTCCCGCTCTCTCTTCCCTTCCCCTGATCACACTCTGTCTCTCTCTCTCTATCAAAAATAAAATAAAAAAAACAAAAAGGACAGGAGTTTTTTTTTTTTTTTTTGATGAATTGCATTTTCTTAATATGTTCTCTTATAGATCATGCTCTTGGTATTATAACTAAGAAATATTTGCATATCAAGATGATATAATTTTTCTTTTATATTTTATTCAACAAGTTTTATAATTTTAGGTTTTATGTCTATTATCTATATGAAATTAAAGTTTTGTAAATGGTGCAAATTGGGGATTGTAAACTTTTTTTTTTTTAATTTTTTTTTTCAACGTTTTTATTTATTTTTGGGACAGAGAGAGACAGAGCATGAACGGGGGAGGGGCAGAGAGAGAGGGAGACACAGAATCGGAAACAGGCTCCAGGCTCGGAGCCATGAGCCCAGAGCCTGATGCAGGGCTTGAACTCACGGACCGCGAGATCGTGACCTGAAGTCAGACGCTTAACCGACTGCGCCACCCAGGCGCCCTGTAAACTTTTTTTAATGGATACTTACTTTCCAGTATCATTTGTAAAAAAAAAAAATCCTTTTTTTTCCAACTTGCCATTCTATCCTTGTTAAAAATCAGTGATCAGTATATATATGGATCTATCTTTGGAGTATTTTATCCCATTTATCCACTTGTCTATCTTTACAACATTACTACTCTGTCTTGAATACAGTGACTTTATGATAAGTCTTGAAACCATCCAGTGTTGATTTTCCAACTTAATTCTTTTTTTTCAATATTGTACTGTCTGTTCTAAGTCCTTTCCATCCCCCTCATGTACATATATACATATATGTATGTATACACACACACACACACACACACACACACACATATATATATATATATATATATATATATACATAAATATATATTAGAATCAATTTGCCACTCTATATATATTCATGAGAATGAAAAGTCTCATAATATATTGGGAGAAAATATTTGCAGTGTATGTATCTGACAAACCTATACAGAGGGTTTTTTTCTAAAAATATTTATTTATTTTTGAGAGAGGGGAGAGGGACAGAGAGGGAGACAGAGAATCCCACACAAGAGCTTACGATATTTTAATAGGAATTAAAAAAAATATTTTGATGTTATTTAGTTTTGAGAGAGAGAGAGAGAGAGAGAGAGAGAGAGAGAGAGACAGACAAAGTGTGAGTTGGGGAAGGGCAGAGAAAAAGAGGGAGTTAGGGAGTTATAGAATCTGAAGCAGGCTTCAGTCTCTGAGCTGTCAGCACAGAGCCCAACGTGGGGCTTGAAATCACGAACCACAGGATCATGACTTGAGCACAAGTTGAAGGCTTAACCAACTGAGCAACCTAGGTTCCTGGGATTTCATCAAAGCTATAGACCAATTTTGGGTTAAATTGACATTTTAATGATACGAGACTTCTTACCCATGGACATGGTATATTATTTCTTCATTTATTTGGGGCTCCTTTAAATTCTCTTGGCAATATTTTATAGATATCAGTGTATAGGTCTTTTATAACTTTTGTCAGATTTCCATCAAACTACTTCATATTTTTGATGCAGTTGTAAATAGTAATTTTATGTCAATATTTTCTTATTCGTTGCTAGTATATAAAACTATGATTTGTTTCACTCTATTGACTTACTACTCTATAAAATTGCTAAACTCATTTATTCGTTTTGGTAGCAGTTACTGATTCCACCAGCTTTCTACATAGTTTTTCTTCTTCCTTTATATTTTGGATGCCTTTTCCCTCCTTTTCTTGCCTTATTACATTGACTAAAGTCTTTAGTACAATATTGGATAGACTGGTAAGATTTTACTTCTGTATTTCTGATCTTTGAGGAAAGCATTATTGTCTTTCATCACTAAGTATGATGTTATTACTAAGGTTTTTTTGTAGATACATTTTATCAGGTTTAGGAGGTTCCTAAATGTTCCTAGTCTGCCTAGAGTTGTCAAGTGATTTTTCTGCAAATATTGATGTAGTGTTTATTTTTGCAAATAAAACAAGTGTGTACAAGTGAAAATATAATTTTTTGCATCCTATTCTGTGCCTTGTTTTTTCACTTAAGCATATATCCACATAACTAAAGGACATCTCATTCCTTTTTACAGCTGTATGTTGTCCAATGTGTGGTTGTACTCATAAGTCAATTTCCTATTGATAGATTTATGGATTGTTTTTAATTTTTGCTATTACTAACAATGCCATCAAGAATAACATTTTGCATAATTATTTTGTATTTCTTCCAGGGTGTCTTTGGAATAGATTCTCTCAAGTGTGACTGATGACACAAAGGTATGTAATGTCAATGGAATTTTTTTTACATGTTTCATTTTCAGCAATAACATAGATTAATGCCTATTTATTTTTGTCTGTGATATAATATATACAAATATGTTTTCCAGTTTGTTACTATTATTTTTACTTTGCTTATAGTGTCTTCTGCCACATAATCAATTTTATTGTTTTTCCTCTTTCATTGGGTTCATATTCTGAAGGGTACTTAGTAGGAATTTTTTTCTTTAGATCTATATTGAAAAGAAATGCATTCTTGTTTCCTTCATATGTCCCTGGACCCTCTATTGTTGTTGTGTTGTTATTATTATTATCTTTCCATTTATGTCTCTTAATCGTTTAGAATTTTTCCTTTAGCTACTGTTTTTATTGGTCACTTGGGACTTAACAGCAGACTCCTGAGAGTTTGTATTAGTAGCAGCTTATACACAACTTCTATAAAATGACCAGCTAGTACCATGAGTTTACATTTCTGTCCTATTGCGATGCTCATAAACAAAAAAAAAATTTAGTTGTGAGGAAAGAATCTTCAGAATATTAAAAATAAAATAACAACAACAAAAAAAACCTCCTCAATATCATTTGACTTTTCAATTTTGTGAGTAGAATATATTTGGGTTCCTTTGATAGCTATATATCACCCGTAGAAGGTTTAAAAGGCATATTTTCACCACCAGATATTATAGTTGTTCAAGAAATCCGAGGCTAACTTGAATTCCCTTGATATTTAAAATAAATCTTGATAAAATAACAAGAGATACAGTTATGATTGATTAATGTTATTTGAACTCCTCATTAGACTGAATATTCTGAATTAATTGTGAACACATTAAAATCAAATTCTGTAATTGTGGTTCTCCTGGTAACCTAGAGAAATAAAATATTAATTTCTTTAGACTATCACAATAATACAAGATTTTAAAAACAAAATATTAATCCCTCTACTTTGCTTTATCTCTCTTTAAAAGCATTTCTGGCTTCCTCTGTAATGTCAATTATCAATAGACTAATTAAAACATAGTCACACATTCTATTTCCCAATGTTTATATTATAAAGGTCAACAAAATGGCACAAAGACTTTAACTGTCGTATTTATTTTTAAATTGCTGAGAAATAATGATACCATACTCTGCATTCTATCTGAGTAATTTAGCAATTCTCTAAGCAGCACTCAAGCAGGGCGGGAGAGGGATGGTATCTTTTCTGGGAAGCCTTTCTTTTCTGTCTCAAATTCAACTGAATTAACCCCTATGGAACTTATTTGAAGACAGGAATTAAGAGGAAAATGTTAGCAATGAAATGAATGTGCCCATCTGACTCTTTGCCTCTTTCAAAATGAAGTGGCTCTGTGGAAATGATATTACAGATATGTTGTTTGGCAGAATAAATGAAAGATAAGGTAAAATAAAATATAAAAAGGACCCAAGCTATCTAGAAAATGGCGTAATTGATGTGAGTTTAGTTTAGTTGAGCCTGTTATTGGTGACCTTACAGAAACTATGTGCTAGTGTTTCTATTAAGTGAAGTTTATTCTTTTGTGGGTTTTTGTTGTTGTTAATGTTAAAAAGTAGGCAAATCTTCAGAGTTCATACATATCTTTTTAAGGTATATATAGGAATATATATATAATCCCTTTTTAAAGAATATATAAATATTCAACATATTTAAATTACCTTAAAATGAGGTTTTATGTGTAGATTTTTGTGTAATTTTCTGTGTCCGAAACCAAATTTAAGTTACATTTTGCTCTACGGTCAGACTGCATCTATTTTAATGAACTACCATTCATGTACTCTTATTTGTAAAAAAATGTAAAAAGCAAAAAACAAAAGCAAAACAAAACTAAACCTTGACCTTTTACTCCCTGATACCCACCATCTAATCAATACTTAGGCTTTCCTAAATACCATTTGACTCAGTCTCTGGGTGCGGCTTTACTTTTAGGTATTTGTAATTTCTTATTCACACTCTTGAGATAACTTTACCTATATCCCTATCCAAAAACACTTTTATAATCCATCATCCTTTAAAGAATCATGGCCATTGTTCTATTTCTTTTTTTACTTTATTAAGGAATAATTAACAAATATAATTGTATATATTTAAAGTGTACATGATAATTTGATAAACATACATTGCAGAATAATTACTAGGATTAAGATAACACATACATCACTTCACATAGTTAATTCTCTTTTGTGTGTGTGATGGGAAAGCTTAAGATCTATAGATCTATTCTCAGCAACTTCAAAAAAAATGTTTTAATATTTATTTATTTTTGAGAGAGAGAGAAGCAGAGTGTGAGTGGGGTGGGGGCAGAGAGAGAGAGGGAGACAGAATCTGAAGTAGGCTCCAGACTCTGAGCTATCAGCACAGAGCCCAATACAGGGCTCAAACCCATGAGCTGTGAAATCATAACCTGAGCTGAAGTCAGACACTCAACTGACTGAGCCACCCAGGCACACCTCTCAGCAATTTTAACTGTACAATATCATATTATTAATGACAATGACATGCTGTATATTAAATCCTCAGAATATATTCTTAAAACTGCACATTTTACCTTTATCCTAAATCTCCTATTTCTTCCATCCTCTGTTTCTGTTTCACCCCCCAGCATCCACTGTTTCTGTGAATTTGAATTTTTGCTTTTTTTTTTTTTTTTTTTTGGTAAGATTCCACTTGGAAACTGAGCCTGGGTGGCTCAGTCAGTTGAGTGTCTGACTTCGGCTCACGTCATGATCTCACAGACCATGGGTTTGAGCCCTGCATCAGGCTCTGTGCTGACAGCTCAGAACCTGGAGCCTGCTTAAGATTCTGTGCCTCAGTCTCTCTCTGCCCACCCTGCCCCTGCTTGTACTCTGTGTCTTTCTCAAAAGTAAATAAACATTAAAAAAATTAAAAAAAATGATTCTACCTATAAATGATACAATGCAGTATGTTTTTCTCTGGCTGACTTATTTCACTTATTATAATGCCTTCCAAGATCTTCCACGATCCATTGTGTATATATACTATCTTCTTTATCTAATTCATCCATTAAAGAAAATTTGTTTCTTCACAAAAAAGTTGTTTCCTGATCTTGGCTATCGTTGGTTGGAAGATAGTTAATGTGGTATCAATCTTCTTAAATTTGTTATGACTTGTTTTGTGACCTAACATAATCTATCCTGGAGAATGTTTCATGAACACTTGGGAAGAAAGTATGTTCTTCTGCTGTTAGATGGAATGTTCTGTATATGTCTCTTAGGCTCATTTTGTCTAACGTATAGTTGAAGCCCTTTATTTCCTTATTGATTTTCTGGCTGGATGTTCTAACCATTGTTGAAAATGAGGTATTGAAGTCCTCTACTGTTCTTACATTGTAGTCTATATATGCCTTCAGATAGGCTAAATATTTTTTAATATATTTAGGTGCTCTGATATTGTGTGTGTGTGTGTGTGTGTGTGTGTGTGTGTATACAGTTGTAGTATCTTTTATATCTTTTATATATATAGTATATATATATATATATATATACTATATATATATGTATACACACAGTTGTAGTATCTTTACAACTATCTATACAACTTAGTGTATATATATATATATATATATATATATATATATACATATATGTATACACACACAGTTGTAGTATCTTTTTGATGATTTGACCCCCTTATCATTATATAATAACCTACTTTTTCTTGTTACAGCTTTTGCTTAATGTGTAGTTTGTCTGATATAAGTACCTCTGCTACACAGGTAGCATATCCTTTTGTTATTGCAGCTACTCTCTGCCTTTCAATTTGAGACTTTAAACCATTTATATTTAGAGTAATTATGAAAGGTAAGAATTTACTATTACCATTTTGTTAATTGCTTTTTGATTGGATTGTAGCTCCTTGGTCTTTACTTCTTCTCTTGCTGTCTTTTCTTTGTAAATTGATGATTTTTTCATAATGATATGTTCTGGTTCTTTTCCTTTTATCATTTGTGTATCTCTGTTTTACTTTGTGATTACCATGGGGCTTTCGTAATATATCTTATAGTTATACTAGTCTATTTTATTCCAACAACAGCTTAACTTCAGCTGCATAAATATGTGCTATTTACTTGTCTACCCCCCAAATTTTGTTTGTGGTATCACCATTTACATTGTTTTATATTGTGTATACATTAAGAAAATACAGTAAAATCTTGGTTTGCAAGCATAATTCATTCTGAAAATGTGCTTGTAATCCAAAGTACTCATATATCAAAGCGAATTTCAAGAACCTTTGGCTCAGTTGTGATCACGTGATGTTTGGCATCATGTACTACTCCTATTGCAAGACATCGCTCATTTATCAAATTAAAATTTATTAGAAATGCTTGCTCATCTTGGGGAACACTCACAGAACAAGTTGCTCACAATCCAAGGCTTTACTGTATTGTAGCTACGGGTTTTCAAAATATTTTATCTCTTAACCAATACACTAGAGTTTAAAGTTTAAAATGTGTTGTATATGTTTTTGTATCCATTGTCTCATTTTACTGCAACCAAATTTGGTGAATATGATTGTCAAACTCAAAAAATTCTGCATGCCAGAATGAAATTATTTGCCTAAAACTGGACTGAGAAGCCTGGTAAAAGTCTATTTCATCTCTTGAAGACTCAAATTTATTCAAGGTTTCCATCTAAAGTTTAGTGACTCAGTAATTTTTAAATGTTGGTTCTGTCGCATCAGGCTCTTTTTTTTCCAAAGTATCCATCCCTATCTCCATTTGTGATATTACCTCCTTTCGTTTCAGTTGATCTGGGAAAAACTAATGATTTTATTACATATTCTTCTCCACAATATGACTCATGAGTCATTTAGACTTTAAACTTTGATATGTACAACTAAGCTTTTAGCATCTGCAACATCATTTTCTTTTACATGCCCCTGGTTCTTAAAATTGGGAAACATGGCTTTCAGATTGCTCTTTGCTACAGATTTATAGATGTCTACTACAAGATTGGTACCACAGGGAATTTCTCTCATTAAGACAAGCAGTGATCTGTCAGTTGCCAAATCCTATGCACATGTTCAGTCCTTATTTTATTTGACCTCCCTGGCCTTTGGCACCATTAATGACTCTGTACTTAAATTTACTCCTCCCAGGATATCTGTGAAAATGTTCATTCTTGATTCTTCTCCTATGTCCACAGACCATTTATTATAACTTTCCCTTTCAATCTGTGCACTCCATGCTGGTGTCTGAAAGAGATCTGTGTTCTGCACTTTGCTCCTCTAATTTATTTTATTTTATTTTTTTAAATATAATTTATTGTCGTTTGCTACCATATAGTATATACAGTGAGCTCTTGATTTGGGGGGTAGATTCCCGTGATTTCATTGCTTACATACAACACCAAATGCTCATCCCAATAAGTGCCCTCCTCAATGCCCACCACCCATTTTCCCCTCTCCCCTGCCCCCCTGATCAACCCTCAGTTTGTTCTCTGTATTTAAGAATCTTTTATGGTTTGCCTCCCTCTTTGCTCCTGTAATTTACATATCCTGCCCATGATTTCAACTGTCATTTGATATATTGAAAATGCTGATACCTAGATTTCCAGCACAGACCCCCTGGAGTTCCTATGTGGAAATACAGTAAATGGCTATTATTCTTGTTTACAAATTTTTGTTTTACTTGTTTGTTTGTTTGATTTTGTTATGTTTTGTTTTTTGCTTTCTTGTCTCACTCAGGCACTGGCAGTGCTATATCTGATACAATCTGCCTCTGCTACCTGTCCAAACTTATATCCTGTCATTTTTCCTTTCTAAATTATGGTTAAACAACACCAAACTACTTTAGATCTCTGAAAATGCCCCACTCTTTCACTCCTTCATGTTTTTACACAAAATGCTTCATTTGTTTGGAATGCCTTACCTACCACTGCTTACTACTGGGCATAATAGTGTTTATCCTGTAATACTTAATTCTGATGCTTCCTCCTCTATGAAACCTCCACAGACTTCCTCAGTCAAATTAAGTATTTCTTTCCATAAGCTCCCTCTTTGCACCTTCCTATAATCATTGGTGTAGCAATTATTATGTTGTTTTATAATTGTTTGTTTTCATATTTGTTTCTGTAACAGATTCAGAGGTCTTTTAGGGCAGCCATAATGTCTCTTTTATTTTGATATTTCTAAAATCAAGCATCATGAACTAAATTGGATAGGCAGTTAATACATACTGGCTAAATGAATGAGTGGTATTTAGCTGATGCAGCCTGTTTTACACACTGGAATAAATGTACATTGACTTCTTCACATGTGTTGTGCTTTCACTCTATGTCATTCCCTATAAGTAGAGACTAGTTTTTCTACTTGTTGAACACCCACGATGGGTATGGTATTGTCTCCAATCAGTCATTGATTATGGATATATGATGAATTATTTATCGGAAGACTATTTTGGTCACAGATCTCCATGACATTACTTCAGTTTAGGGATACACCCTCTTTGCTTCCAAAAAGGGAATAATTAAAAGCCTGCACATATAGGCTTGGTTGATCTGCTCCTAATCTGATCTATCCATGTGTTAGCAAAATTGAAGATAACAAAGCACAAAGAATTTATATTGACAATTTTAATTCTTAAAACTTGTTATCATTTTTAATTTTAAAAACTATTAATATTGATTATAATACGTTAATATTCAAGAATTCGTCATCTGTTATATAAGAAGACATGGGTCTCTTCAAATATAATTGATTCAGAAAAATTAGGTAGAGCTTACTGTCTCAGAAATAACAGTGTTTCACAAGCAATAACATTTTAAAGATGTATTAGTGTACATGTTAGGTGAGTTATGGAAATATATATCTACCTCAAATTCATGCTTATCAATAAATATGCACCATACACTAAATATTTTATAAGTATGAATATATGAATAGGCATATGCTGATAGAAATGGAGAAGTGTTCTTAATGACTCAGTTTAAAATTCCTAAATATTGTAGTAGAGGTTTAGATTAGCAGGGTTTTTAGTTGATTGTTTCTGTTTGTTATTTCTGGAAAGAGAGGGGAAAAAAGTAGTTATTAAAAAAGATCTTCTTTTTAGCAAGTAACGTTGCTAAATTCTTTAATCTTTTACAGTTTTATCAGTTTTCATCCCTATCGCAAATCCTAATAGAACTAAAAAGATTTCAGAAATATTAAAACACAGAGTCACATATATCATGACTAGTTTATGCGGTAAATAAATAAATTAAATCAGAAGTTAGAAAGTTTTACCTGGAAATACGAAAGGAAAGTGCATTAATTGAGGTCATGATTTTGTTTTTACTATTAATTCTAACAATGTGTTGCTAAAATTTATGGTAGGGAGAGGGTAATCTGTCCAGGATTGGGGAGAGAATACACTATCTAGGAAAAGTGTGGACAGGCCACAGCAGGATGGAGCCATTGGGCTTCTAAGCTGAATGAACACACTGTGGGATATCAGTTAAAGGAACATGGTAATAGTCCACATGGAAGGCCCAGGGACAAATGCAAACATATTTTATCCAAGAGCTTTCCTTCTGTGGACACCTCTGGAATTTTATAGAAAGTAGAATATTTAGATAAGTTTAGTTCTTTTATTTTTTAAATTTATTTCATTGTTTTTATCATCACTAACATTATTAATATGTAAAAGAACCAATGTATCTAAATAAGCATATGACAATGCAAACAAGTACAGTGCTCTGTTTGCTTATATTCCAGAAATCTCGGAGAGGACAAATGTTTTTCCTTTTCCCACCTACAGTATGTTTCTTCTCAGGGTCTACTATAGTGCCTGTAGTTATCAAGACTTGTTAATGGTGACCTTTCACCCCTCCTTTGTGTCCCCATTCTCTCTTTCCTCTCTTCCTTGCTCCTTCCTTACGCTCCATTTCTGTCTCCCCTCCTTTACTTGCCTTACTGTGGCCTGGTTCATGCTACCGAAGACTGACCTTTACAGACTGATCAACCAGGTTCTCTAGTTCTTGATTTCCAGATGGATTTTACCAGTGGGAGGCATGGGCAAGAGATCAGAATGTAGGAAGGAAAAGAGACTGTGCATATCACTAGCCGCTTCCTCTACTGCACCACTGTGGTTGCATTCCAGAGTACCAGCTCCTCTCTGGAGTCCCTCTACCATGGCTCTAGCTTCCTCTGGATTCTGGTAGCAGCACTCCCTCCATTTACCTTTAGGTCTAGAGCTGATAACTCTTCTTCAGCTGATTTTTATTCCCTTAACTTCTCTTAGCCTCAGGGCTCATACCGCCTTTATTAAATTGTTTTCAGTTACGCCCTTTGGAGTGTGTCATTTTTTTTTTTTTCCTATCAAGGTAGTGGCTGATACATTTTCCCTAACTTCACATGTGGGTACTAATTTCTGGTTTCCTGGAACTGGTATAGCTTGCCTGGATATGACTGTGGTGCCCTCCCAATTTGTCCTTTTTTTTTTTTTAAGTTTTTATTTAATTCTAGTTAGTTAACATATAGTGTAATACTGGTTTCAGGAGTAGAATTTAGTTATTCATCACTTACATACAAAACCCAGTGCTCCTCACAACAAGTGCCCTCCTTAATATCCATCACCTGTTTAGCCCCTACCCCACCCACCTCCCCTCTAGTAATCCTCAGTTTGTTCCCTATAGTTAAGAGAATCCTTTGATTTGCCTCCCTCTCTCTTTTTTTCCCTTCCCCTATGTTGCTTTTGTTTCTTAAATTCCACATATGAGTAAAATCATAATGTATTTGTTTTTCTCTAATTTTGCTGAGCATATGCTCTCTAGCTCCAATCATGTCATCATAAATGGCAAGATTTCATTCTTTCTTATGGCTGAGTAATAATATTCCATTGTATATATATATACCACATCTTCTTTATCCATTCATCAGTCAGTGGACATTTGGGCTCTTTCCATAATTTGGCTATTGTAGATAATGCTGCTATAAACATCAAGTTCAGTTCTTTTTAAAGTGTAGACATACCCCCAAATTGTCTCCCTATTAACATTTTATCAATAAATGTCCCTTTGGTTTTAGAAACCTTAGTTATATGTGATTTTGTGTTGGTTTTGTTTTGTACATGTTAATGTAGGGATGACTTTTATTTGAGTCCAAAACATAATACATGATGAGTGAGAGTTATTATCAAAAAAAACTCTTAAAACTCTCATCAGAATATGCTTAGACACTTAGAAAAGTAGAGTGAATGCCATGAACAGTGATGTGCAGATGCAATTATGAATATTATCATTTCATTGAAACCTAAGACTGGCTGGATTCTTCCAACATGCTTATTTTTAAAAAGTTGAAATTCAGCAAAGTGTGAGCAAAGATCAATTTTGTAATTCTTTTACCCTAAAGCTTGAATCGCCTAACCACAAATATGTAATACTTATTCCCTGTTCAGCAGTGCCTAGAGCAGCACTAACCTGGCAGGGGTTTCTGCCAGCAACTCTGAATCTCATGGTGGGCCTGAAATTGCCCCTCCATCACCCAAGTCCTCTGCCCCATCCCTTTTGCAACCAGAAACGGAAACAGATTGCTGCAATCCTCTTTCCTCCTATCCTCTTTCTTCAAACTTGATTTTCCACCCCATTTAGGATATAAGAAAGACTTTATTTTTGAAAATTGCCTCCTTTTCATCGTACGTTTTTATTTGTATTTCTCTAATCAATTTATGTGTTGCTATCTGATGGTTTTGCTCTGCTTTATCCTAAATACAATGTCAATGTAATGGCATGCAAACTGTACATGCTGCTTAACTGCACAGAAACTGCTGGTTAAAAAAACAGATTGTGATCAGAACATGGTGCCTTAAGCATTTCACATCTTAGCATGATAGCTCTGTTGTTTACATGTAAGAATATTACTGTATTTTAGTTACATTTTAGGAAATGGGTCTTTTGGTTTGATGTGTGATCATAGGTTATCATTTTCCCATAAAGAAAAACTGGGAAATAGGCCCCAGGTAAGCATTTTAATGCAGATCATTTGACTTTTCAGGATGAGATCAGGAATGGATTACTGATGTTAAGCAGAGATGCTTAATCTGCATTTTTTTTTTTTTATTAAAAGGTTTGCTTGTTTTTTCTGTTATCGGAAACAGTGGGCTTGCAAATTAGGCGATGGCAGTAGCAAGTTGGGGAGACCTATGCATAGATTTCTCACATTTCAAAGTAGCAGTTGAATTGAGACAAATGTTACACATGTGTATCCTAAATTGAGCTCTGCATCTCTGAAACAAGGTTGAGGAAAAACTTGAGTAACAGTTCAGTAATTTTTTTCCTAAATACACAGGACCAGAAGAGCCCACTAGAGGCAACATTTCCCAACCCCCTGACTCCAGTAAGAATGAACCTAAATAATTTCAAACAGATAGTTATTTCCACTCCTAAAATATACCCAGGAAATGAGAATCTACCCTTTGGTAACTAGTTCCACTATCTCACAGTCATTATGCCAATATGTACTATTAAGAGGCCTAAATGCACACATTACTGACACAATGGGCTATAATTGCGCTTTTGAAACTGCTACACAATATCCAATCTATGATTATTTAGGGAGTTTACATCCACCCATTATTGATGCAACAGCCCTTAATAGCACCTTTGTTGTCAGAAGAAGGGGTTGTGTTGCTTAATATTCCCAGCACTGTTTGAAATAAATTGGTAGAATACCACAAACAGTGGCAAGGTTTCAGATATTTATGTGCAAGTATTATATTCTGCACTTAAAATTGAATTTACGCATTGTGTAGCCAGAGGAAGACTTCAGTCTTTTGGAATATTTTTGAAGACCATTCCAATTCAACAGAAGGATTCAATATAAACGGAGCATAAAATAAATAAGCATTGATAAACAAGCCACAGTATTAGGAACTATGGTTAGTTAGGATGTTTTTAAACACTGCATATCAAACATTTAAGAAAAAATAAAACAAAAAAACATTGAATTTTATATTCTCTATACAATTCTGTTTGTAATACAATTGACGTAAGATTGTGTAAATTAAAGTATACAATATATTGATTTGATACATTGCTTATAGTCTTTAGGTAGCAAAATTTATCTAGAACAAGTATCTTTGTGTCAGTTTTTCACTATACTTCATCAAGACCAAAACAGGGTAGAGGATCAGGTGTAAAAATCCATAAGAGAAACATTGCTGCCATATATTTGTTCCCAGGTAGGAAGTTACAAGCTTATGAAGGAAAGGGTTGATAGCAGATATTTCAGAACCTGTATTGTTGGGAATATTTTCTCTTTTCCTCACATGTCATATTTAATTCACAGATTTACTTGAATTTTCTCTTTTGAAATTATATTTTTCTGGAGACACAAACCAGTGGTTACTAATGTTTTTTGACATAATATACCAATATCCAGAAGATAGTCGTAACTGATATGTGGTGATAAAGAACAAAAGGTCTTACCAAAAAAGGAAAAAGAGAAAAGAAGAAAAAGGGAAGGGAACAGAAGTGAAGGGAGAGAGAATAATTTGAGTTGGCAATTTGGTAAAAATGATCAGAAAATATTCCTAAAAGTAAAGTTCTATCTATAGTTGTTTAAGTTCTTGGGGTTCTGAGACTTACTACCAATACATACAACTTCTCGCCCCCCTCCCCAGTGAATCAGAAAGTTAAATATATATACTTTTTACTGATTTACTCAGATACCTTTTTTTTAATAGCTAAGTTAAAATTTAACCTCATGTTTTTGTGTGGACTTTTGAGATATTATTTTTTAATTTTTAATTTGTATTTTTTTATAGTATTAGAGGCTCAAGTTTAATTAGCTTACTGGCTTCTTGGGTTCTCTTCTGTAACAATTCAGAAGTACATAAACCCACGAAGTAAGATAATAAGCAGTAAATGGAATAATTAATGCAATGCATTAAAACTAATTTTAATTTCTAATTTCTATTGCTCCCCACTTCTTACTGGGGAATAGAGAACTTGAAGTTCTAGAAGTTGAAATATTCCAGTTCCAATTAATTTTGAATGTATTGTAAAACTCAAAGTTTCTGTAAATTTTGCAAATATATGTCTTAAAATATTTTCTTATTTTTTTAATGTTTATTTTTGAGAGAGAGAGGCAGAGAGAGAGAGAGAGAGAGAGAGAGAGAGAGAGAGAGAGAGAAATGCACAGAATCTGAAGCAGGCTCCAGGCTCTGAGCTGTCAGCACAGAGCCTGATGCAGGGCACAAACCCATGAACTGTGAGATCATGACCCGAGCTGAAGTCGGACGCTTAACCGACTGAGTCACCCAGGTGCTCCTGTATTTCTGATTTTTAAAGTGAATTGTAAACTTCCAGATTGGAGGAAATGGAGTAGATGTACTTTTCCGTATTCCCCCTGCTAAGTACAACCGTAAAAACATTAGCATTATATATGAAGCAAACAGAAGAAGACTCTGAAAAGTACAGAAAAGAAAAACTAGTTAGGGAACTTGGTACCTTCAGAACAACATCTCCCAGGTGGAGATGAAGAAGCTAGCAATCCAGAAATGCCAGTAAGTGCAGACAAAAACTACAATACAATTCTGTTATCTCTAGCAAAAGGACTAGGAAGAGATAATCTATCCAGATAGAAAACTTCTGGACAGTAACTTTTCCATGTAAACACCACAGAAAAAGCTCCTGTCCCTCCTCTACCCATGCCAGCAAATGCCGGGTAGGGACTATAGTCTTCTACTCTGTCCACACTGTATGTAACAAGGCTACAAAGTCCCCCACTGGAGTCATGCTAGAGAAGGCAAAGTAGGAAGCTCAGACTACCATCTCCATCAGGTAGGCAAATCACACTTCTACCTCTCTCCTCCATGTTCCCATGGTATGAATGGAGACTGTATGTGGAGGCTGGATTTCTGCTCCCACTTGGCAGTAATGAGTTGTCATCCTCCCCACCACTGGAGTGGTTCCAGAGAAGACCTGGTAGAGAGTCAGGACTTTTACCACTTGCCCCAATGTCCCCTCCCCTCTCACCCCACACAGTGTCAGTGAAGGCCATGTGAGAAGAGTAATGAGGTGCTTTTACTCCTCCCGTCTAGTCAGAGAAGGCTCACTGGAGGTTAAATGAGAAGCTAGAGCTCTCTCTCATGACCAGCAGTTATAAGGAGCCCTCACACCTTGGGTGTCAGTAAAGACCAATTGGGATACCCAAACTTATAGCTTCACTTGGAGTAACAAAGCAATCTCCCTTCTCTCTTTCTCTGCCTGAATGTTATCATAAGAAGCCAGCTAGAATAGTAGGTTTAAATAAGACCCAGAGTTAAATGACACAATACCCAAAGTGTCTGTGTTTCAACTGAAGATCTCTCTTGTCATACCAAGAACAAGAAAGATATCAAAAAGGAAAATCAATAAGATACCAACACTGAGATAATAGAGAAGTTAAGATTACCTGACAAAGATTTTAAACAGCCATAAGAAAAAAAGATTGAATGAGCAATTACACGCACACTTAAAACAAATAAAAAAAATAATAAAAGGGCTCATTAAAGAAATAGATATCTCAGCAAAGAAATCAAAGATGTGACAAGAAACCAACTGGTAATTTAGAACTGACAAATATAATAACTGAAATGAAAACCTCAAAGGATGGGCTCAGCAGCATAATGAAGGAAGGAGAGGAAAGGATCCTCTGAACTGGTAGATAGAAAAATGAAAATTGCACATTTGAACAAGATAGAGAAAACAGACTGAATGAAATTTGACAGAGATTCAGGGGCCTGTGGTACAATATCCAGAAATCTAAGATTCATGTCATCAGAGTTTAGGAAAGAGAGGAGAAGGAAGGTGTTCTTGCTGACTTTGTTTCTGTGTGGTCTGTAATTACAGATTATAAAACCATCTTTAGAAGAGTTTCTGTTCATAGGAATTCTGTGTTTCCAGCTTGGCAGTATGGCCCTACAGAAGTTTTCATTAATTCTACCCAGAAACTGATAATTAAAAAAAATGTTTTCTTTCAAATTTAGTTTCTTTCTAAACTCTCAGGAGACATAGTACGGTTTACTTTTATCCCCCCAACCAGAGCTCAAATGAAGTTTCTAGTCACTTCTTTACGCAAATGGAATCTTTCACTCAATTAATATTTCTTAAAGGAAGCATGAATGAATAAATGAATGAACATTTAGAAACATGAGATAATGTAATAGTATAATGCAATTTTAATACTAATCCTAATAATCTTATTGGGAATCTAATATTTTTTTCATTTACTGTAATAAAAGGAAATACCTGTAGAAATAACCAATTTTGAAGTAATTTTTAAAACCTAATGAAGAGATAATTGACTTGCCACATAGTATAACTTATTATAAATTCACAACAATACAGGCATTATAGAACTGGCACAAGAACAGTGAGATCAATGAAAGAAAGGTGAAAGTGAGCGGGCAACCCCAATGACATTTAATAATTGTTAGCATAAGATGAGAATGGCAGTTCACATAAGCAGGAAAAGAGCTGACTAATCAATAAATGGTATTAAGGCAACTAATTAGCATTTTGAGAAATACATATCCTTATTCTATATTTGTACGAAAAGAAATCCCAGATCAATTAAATTTTTTGTTGTGAAATACTAAAACCAAAGTGTATTTTAAGTAGTATTTTATGTAACTTTATAGAGAGGGTGATATTGTAGAAATGATACTTAACACAGAGAATTCTAGGGAGCTCATTGTTAACATCTTTTTAAAAATTTTCGTACTTTGGGGACGCCTGGGTGGCTCAGTCAGGTGAGCGTCTGACTTCGGCTCAGGTCATGATCTCACAGTTCGTGAGTTCGAGCCCCGCGTTGGACTCTGTGCTGACAGCTCAGGGCCTGGAGCCTGCTTCAGATTCTGTATCGCCCTCTCTCTCTGCTCCTTTCCTGCTCACACTCTGTCTCTCTCTCAAAATTAAATAAAGATTAAAAAAAATTTAAAAAAATGTCTTACTTTGAAATAATTCTTAGGCTACCGACAAGTTGCAAAAGTAGTATGTTGTACTTGCATATTCCCATCAATTAGTTTCCTCCAATGATAAAGTTTTAGGTAAACAGTACAGCATGAAAACTAGGAAGTTAACATTGACATACTACTAGTGACAGATTCACTTTATTCAAATCTTTCCAGTTGTTCCACAAATGCCCCTTTTCTGATTCAGAATTTAATCTAAGGACCCAACCTTGTGCTTAATTATGTTTTGTTAGTCTCCCCAATCTAGAATAGTTTACCCAGTCTTTTTTTGGTTTTCATGACCTAGACACTTTTGAAAGTACTGACCAAATATTTTGTAGAATCTCCCTCAGATTTGGTTTACCATGTTTTCTCATGGTTAGATTGAAATTATGTATTTTGGACAAGACTATTTCAGAAATGACGTGCTCTCTCAGCGCATCCTACCAGGGGTTGCATAATACTAAAGAGCTTTATCAGTGGTGATTATTACTTTGATATCTGGTTAAAGTGATGTATACAAGGCTCATCAACTATAGGTTTATTATATTTCCCTTTATAATTACTAAGCATCTTATGGGGAGGTACTTTGAAATATTGAAAAATATCTTGTTTCTCCTTATACTATTGTCTACTGGTTTTAGTAGACAAAGATGATTCTTTCCTAGAAAAAGTTTCACTTTTATTAATACTCCAAATGATAATTTTATATTTCCATTATTCCTTCTGTATTTATTAGTTAGAAATTCTACTGTAAGGAAGAGCTGTATATTTCCTGTATTTAGTTACTTATTCAATTATTTATTCATATATGTTCGGACTCATGGAGAATTATTTTGTACTATGGGTTATAATCCATTAATTATTTCAAAGTTCGTATTGACTCAATTTTGTCTATTGGCATTTTCTTCAAGTTGATTGCTGTCAGACTGATAGACTTAACAGATGAATGTAGAAAATTTGAATATATTAGAAAATAATTAAACAAAAATTTTAAGACAAATGAGTAAGTGGTAAAGGAAAAACAATTTAATAACTTTAACATATACATGTTCTTACATATGAAATAATACGAACCAATAAAATATGTAAAGCATCCAAAATCAACAGGTATCCAAAAATTAACAGATGAGTATAATCTGTTTACAGATTTAATCTGATTACATTTTAATAATAAAGGAAATGCATATTTAGACATCATGTAATGTAATTTTTACAAATTTAGTTTGGAAAATATTTTTACCAAGACAGTAATCTATATTTTCAGATTTATTGAAAGCAAATGCAGACTGAAAATTATGGTGGAGGTATAAATTGGTACAAATTTTTGGAAATAAGATAATACATATTAAAAGTCTTAAATTATGCTATTATATTTCTAGGAATATTTTATCAGGAAATAATCATAGGATTATGTAAAAGTGTAGCTAAAATGATTTTCACTCCAGGGTTGTTTATTAGCAAATGTTGGTCAAATATTCAACCTGAGGAGGTTAAGTAAATATATCATGATGTAGCAACACAAGAAGTTACAACTGAAAGATATATATAAACATCCACAGTGGTTATTGAGTACTGAACTTATGAGTGATTTTAATTTTCTTCTTTTTGCTTATCATTATTTTATGTACGTTTATGTATGTTTAAAAATTTTAATGGGGTAAAAATACAATGGCTCATAAACTCTTATTCTGATAGAAAAAAAAATTCTTTAATCTATATTGCTTTATTTGTGGAACAAAATAATGTTAAAGATAGGGTTTATCTATACCACCAAATTGAGATTTCCATAAAAATCTGCCTTTATATGATTGATGAAAAGTCCTTTCCAAGTAAATGAAAGCATATATATATGTATATATATATACATATATATATTTATTTATAATAAATATATATATTTATTTATTTATTAATGGAGGACTCTCTTGTGGTGAGACTAGTGACATATCTGTGTGCAGTCAGAACAGTCTTTTGATTGTGTGATGATTGAATCATACATTACCCTGTGCACCAATTTAAAGACCTTTTGCTATTTAGTTGGAAAAAAAAATCCACGTACAAAATCTTCTGGCTATTAATTATGTTGGAGGGTAACCCACTCTGAGAAATGACTCACTTGTCTTAGAAGCCCACATTGTAATCATAATAAATGTCTGCAGCAGGCACTTGACTGGGAGATGGCAAAATCATAAAAATGAGCTTCTGTTCTCTTGTGATTCCTGATGACTTTTCTCCGTGTTCAGTCTCTCACTTCCCTCCCTCATCCTCATGCTATAAATGTTATCTGTAATCAGGAGTGAAGGGATGGATGTGCACCACAGGCTGTCACCTGAGTGATTGCGGCATTTAGACAGCATAATAATACCTGGAAGTATTCAGGATAAAAGAAATGTCCTGTAATGTTTTTCTTTCAAAATACATATATAATATACAAAAATCAGTAATGCATGAGTTTTTCTTCACCTTCTGGCAAAATGTCCATTTCTAAGGTCATCTGAGGTGAGCTATTTAATTCAGCCAATCTTTCAACCTTCCATCTCTAGTAGACCATTTGGCGATGTAATTCTCAAGACTGTCATGTTCAGCAATTGGACTGGACAGAGCCTTATTAGAGAAGGGCTTTTCCCTGATTAATCACAATCAGTTCCCATGTTCTGAAGAGCACTGGAAATCTGTGGAACTAGTTTTCAGAGACACTCAAGTCAGATGTTCTTATCAGGAGTGGTGCTTTTTATACCCACAAAATTAGAACCTGAAATTCATTGTATTACTGTTCTATGAAACTAAGTGATTTTGCTATCAATTTAAAAATCCATAAAGCATATATAACTTTTTTTCCTGATTTGCATTCTAAATGAAATAATCTATACCCTTAATTTTATAGAGTTTATGCCTCTGTGGTTTATACCATATAGTCTGGATTTTCTACACAGAATAATTACTTCCTTGGCTAATAAAAATATAAATTTTAAGGTAAACTATTTTGGTGAAACTGAATATAATTTAGAATTATTTAAGAAACCACAATAGCATTGCATTTTCAACACTAGACTTTTAAATTTTATTTTGGAATGAATCCATGATATAGATTGATATAATGTCAGTCCAATGATTATAATGACCACTCAGTTTTATTGCAAAATACCACTCGACGTCAGTTGCAATATTAGTCTTTAGATGCTATAATAAATTGGACAACTTACATTCACACTGATTTCTATAGCATAATTGTAGATGCAAATTAAAGTAGTGTTTATGATACTCACATGCAGAAGACAAAAAATATTTAAAATATTGGTTTTAGGGACACCTGAGTGGGTCAGTGGGTTTAGTGTCAGACTCGTGATTTCGGTTCAGGTCATGATCGCACAGTTCGTGAGTTCAAGCCCTGCATTGGGCTCTGTGCTGGTAGTACAGAGTCTGCTTGGGATTGTCTCCCCCACTCTCTCTCTGCCCCCTCCCCCACTCTCTCATTCTCTTGCTCTCTCTCTCCCTCTCTTAAAATAAGTAAACTTTAAAAAAATAAAAAAATAAAAAAAACAAAATATTGATTTCACTGTATCCCATTGGACACAAAACAACACATACTAAACTTGAGAATAGTAGCTGTTTGTGTTTGATTGTTTTATCAGTTTATATATTTTTATATTGATGTTTTTAGAATATTATACAAACTTATGGTTCAAGTATCTGAAATTATAAGCAAGTATATAAGTGAAAGTTCTTTCTTCCAGTCTTGTACTTATATGTCTTGTTATCTGCCTTTCCTCACTTTAACCATTGTTGTTGGTTAATAGAGATTCTTTGAGGGTTCCTATAGGAGCAAACATGTATCAAAATATTTTCATCTTTTTTTCTCAATAGTAAAGCACTTTGAACATCCTTCTAATACCTTCTGCCCCTTTCTTTGTTCACTGAACAGTGTATCTTGGGCATTTTCCCCACAGAGCTCTCTCAATTTTTGTGACTACTTAATGTTCTGTTATATTGATAGATAAATGTGTGTGTTTATAACATTACTGTTCTCTTTTTGGATTTCTAAGTGGTTTCAATTATTTGGCTTTAGCAAACTACCATCAATAAAACTGTATAGATATGATTTCACTTGTGTATGAGTTTATCTGTAGGATAAATACCTGGGAAAGAAATTTCTTGTTAAAAATGTATATGTACTTGGAATTTTGGTAGGTATTACCACCATTGCCTTAAAGTAAATACCAATAAACATTCCCACAAAGAAAAGTATTTCCCTACAGTGTCTCTCACTAAGTGTATTACCAAAAGTTAGATCTTCCTAATCAGTGAAATTTTGATGGAAAAATAATATCATATATATACATATATACCATATATATGATCATATATACCATATTATATATATGTATCATATATATAATGTTATATATCTGATATATATATGTATCATGATATATATATATGATGTTATATAGTATCTATCTCTATATATATACTTGGTTTATGTGTATGTGTGTGTGTGTGTGTGTATGTACATACACACACACACATATATATATATATGGTAAGTATTTGAATTTCTTGGTTTAGCATTTTCTGGATCTTATTCTGAAAAGTTAGCTTGTCCTGCTGGAAATATGGCACTTTCCTGAGGGTTTATAACTTGAACCATGCAGAAGAAGCAAATCCAGTGAGGCTTATAAAAATTCAAAATTCAGTTCTCTGAAGTTAATGGTTTAATCTGGCAATTCTCTTATTTTTCTTTTCCCTAATATCCCTGTGACATGACACTCTCCCATTAGTAACAGTGGTTTACTACAGCAATTGTTCATAAGCATGGGAAGACAAAACATTCCCCCAGGGCTTGCATGAGAATCTTGGTGAAATAGTGGCAAAACATGCAATTAGAATTTCTTCCACCAGGAATTCACATACCCTTCCTTATTTTGTGTGAAGATATGACCAGGTAGGTGTGACTGTCCTTGTCTGGGCAATGACATTTTTTTTTTTTTTTGTAAAAAATAGACATTTACCTACGTAAGTCTGGGAGACAAGGTGGTCAGTGCAGAGCATTAAGGTACTGGAGAACCTGACAGAAATGTGTTCATGAAGTTACTGACACTGTGGACAGTAGTCAGTGTAAGAGGAAAAAACAAAAACAGTGTGAGTTTCATGAAAATAGGACTTTCTTCACTAAATCATCTTCTTTGATAGGAATTGTGCTTGCCACATGACAGTTGCTGCATAAGAGTATTATTGCAGGAATGGCTTAACTATAATGTTACAGTATGGTAGGAAGCAACAAAAAGGTATTTTAAAGATGTGGGTTTGGGTTCTAATCCTGGGTCTGCGATCTTCTAGGTATCCCTAAGCAAGGTACTACACTCTCTGGGTGTCAGATGCTCATCTCTAAAATGAAGGTACTAATAGCTCTATTAGAGACTATTCATAACTATGTTAGAAATAAAACTTCATCCTGTAGTTTTCTGAGGTCCCAAGCTGAAGAATTACAATACATATCTTAAACCAGCAACTTCCAGACCAAGCAAATTTGCCAGGGCTCTTCAAATGGAGGGTAAGCAGGCTTTGCCTGTCCTGGGTACCAAATAGCTTCATTCATAACCATATTAATACAGGCAGGTAAAAAATTAACAGTTAAACAACTAATTGGATTTATTATTCTCCAAGAAGGTTGTTATGGAATAGGCATCCCTTCTTTGATAATGCAGCCTAGTCTAAGCTTCCCAAAGGTTTTCTCCATGTTTAACCTTCTAAGGTCTCCTTAACAGTTTTTGCACATTGTAAATAAGTCTCTGGTACGCTCAGACCCAAGAGTATACTGACTGAGGTTTATTTTAAGAAAGAATCTTGATTTTCCTAGAAGTACTGAGATGGCTTTACAAAACCTCATCTTATCTTTTAAGTAAATACCATGCATTTTTAGCCTTAGTCCCAATCTCCCAAGACTAAAGAAATTAAATATCAAAATTATATTTAACTAACATTAAGGCTTCAATACATATCAGCACATGGTAGCACATTTGTTGAAGTGACTTAGCTCTCATCTTTTTAAATCACATTTAAAGGTATGAGCTTTTATTTTTCCTAAATTTTATGTAGTTGGTGTTATTTAGAACTTTCTATTCTTTTGTTATGATTTTTTTAATGTTTACTTTTGAGAGAGAGAGAGTGACACAGAGTACGAGCAGTGGAGGGGCAGAGAGAGAGAGAGGAAGACACAGAATCCAAAGCAGGCTCCAGGCTCTGAGCTGGACACAGGGCTTGAACTCATGAACTGTGAACCAAAGTCAGATGTTTTTTTTTTTTTTTTAATTTTTTTTTCAACGTTTATTTATTTTTGGGACAGAGAGAGACAGAGCATGAATGGGGGAGGGGCAGAGAGAGAGGGAGACACAGAATCGGAAACAGGTTCCAGGCTCCGAGCCATCAGCCCAGAGCCTGACGCGGGGCTCGAACTCACGGACCGCGAGATCGTGACCTGAGCTGGTCGGACGCTTAACCGACTGTGCCACCCAGGCGCCCCAAAGTCAGATGTTTAACCAACTGAGCCACCCAGGTGCCCCATGTTTTTGTTTGTTTGTTTTGTTTTAATAAATGTTTATTTATTTATTTATGAGAGAGAGAGAGAGAGAGAGAGAGCAAGCGAGAGCGCACAAGCGGGGGAGGAGCAGAGAGAGAGAAGGAGACACAGAATCTGAAGCAAGGTCCAAGTCTCCAAGCTATTACCACAGAGCCTGATGTGGGGCCTGAATCTACAAACCATGAGATCTTGACCTGAGCCGAAGTTGGATGTTCAACCTACTAAGCCATCCAGGTGCCCCTATAACTTTCCAGTTGCATCCTGTATTTTCTCTGTATAATTATATATCATGTTTTTAAAGAGGTTTTATAGAAATTGGTAGGAAGACACATAGAGACTGATATAAAAAGATGGCTCAGAAAATAGAATATACCTAAAGTGTAAGAGTGTGTACTTAAGAAATCCTGCAAAAAGAAGCAGGACTAGAATTGTTTTCACATTTATGATTATCTTTATATTAAGATGCTTCTGCTTTGAGCTAACAAGACAATGATGTGTTTATCAGTAGGTTGACATTGAAATGATATCAGATAGTTGAAAGTGTATATACAGATGTTTTGTGTTTTGTGTGCTCTTTTCAGTGCACAGAAAAGCAGAGTTTTTGTTAAGACTTTTTAAAATTAGATTTGTTTTTGATTCATAATCAGTAAAAATGCACAAGTCCATCCATGGGCCATATTCTCTATTTTAGATTCTCACTGCCGTCAGAGCCCATCTCTAATTGTTAAGTCAATTATGTGTATCACTGGTGTCTCAGTCAATTAAAAAAAAAGGTTCTGCTGCTGTGTTCCTGGCTGTCTGCCCCCCCCCCCAAAACAAAACAAAACAAAACAAAACAAAAACAAAAAAAAAGCCTTTTTTAAAAAAAAATTCCCTCTTGGTGTTCACTTAATCAAATTAACTCCAAGTAGAAAAAGTGATATAGAGATATAGAGATCAAAGGAAATTTTTTAACTATAAATTATCTGCACATCCCTTGGGAAAGAGTTACCTCCCTCTAGATTAAGTGTGGAAGTATTTCTTTCCTGTATACCTATTTTGAATTTCCCCACTAAAATTTTGATAGCATGTAAAGAAGACACAATGAAAAACTACAGTCAGAAGGCTGTCTTCTGGTTGTTGATTTTCTCTAGACAGTTGTCATCAAAATGCATGAGATAATTTGAGAAACAAATAATAATATTATCTATATTATAGACTGGATAATAGATTTACAGAATGTCATGTGATCATACCTTACTTTCAGTTTGATAAAATTAATTGATGGAGTTTGATTTTTTTTGAAGACTAGAAAATATTATGAGATTATGTTTTAGGATAAATTTATTAATGACAACTTTTATGTTGCTCTTATTTTCATACAAAATGTGTTAATGATGTTAGTTCTTTTTTTCCTGGTTAGATGCCCACATTCCTAATCTACTTCTACGATTGACACTAATTGGCAAGTCTTTTGGCAGTCACAGCTAGGAGAAAAATGACCGTTGGACACAGAAACTAAACAAGGTATTATGTGCTGGTTAGAGTTAAAGGACATTGAGTAGGAAATCTATGCTGCCATTGCATTTGCTTCCTCTAGGTTGCAAGAAGGACGGGTCCAGGCTTTCTAGGCTGTCAATTTAAAATTATTCATAGGTATTATATTCTAAGTATAAATCTATCAATTGTTCGTGTCTCTGTGTAACAGAACTAACAACATCAAGATGAATTTCACACAATTTCATCATCATGAACATTAAATGAAGAATGAAATCCTCTCTAGCATACAATGAAGTGCCACTGTTGTTCACTTACACAAAATAGGCTAACCGCATGGTCCTTGTTCTCCTAGACACAAATTCCCAAGTGAGTAGGACAAATTGGTGCAAACGCTCAACATTGTGGGAAGTTTCAAGAAGGACCATGCGGGTAACTGATAGCCACAGACTTGGATTGGACTCTCTAGGAGATTTTATTCTCAGACTGGACTATTAGAGATGGTCAAAGAATTTCTGTAGCATTCTTTTTTATCCATAAGGCACATTAGAGAACTTCAAGTTTAAATTGAGGACACAGGAATCATACAATTGTGCACACAGTAGAAAGCAGAGTTTTGGTGGCATAAGTGAAGTGTTTCAGTTTCTTTATTTCTAGTTATCAACTTTTCTTCATTTTAAGAATGCTTTAAAATACCATGCTTTAAAATATGCCCCATGAAGTAGGAGTGATAATTATCAAGGTAGGTGCCAAAACAAAAGGAAACCTAGGGTTTACTAGGGTTGCTTTAGAATTGTCTCTTAAGCTTTATATTTTGTTTCACTTTCTCACCAGGGTAAGAAACAAGATAGGAGCTCAAAACAAAGCCCTAGAGTGTGGTAGCTGGACAGATAGATCTACATATGCTTTTGAATTCTGCTCTAGCCACTTAAAGCTGAAGTGGGACAAGCAAGTTAACTTCTCCAAAGCCCTCCTTTCCTAATCTGTATAAGGGAGATAATGCTATCTTATCAGTTATTGAGAAGATGGCATGTAACATTCAGAGAATGAGGCCTGTCACATCAGAAGTGATTAATATATTGTAGCCAACATTATTTAAGAAAAGAAAAGAAAAAGAATGTACCTAACACATCATTCTTTTCCATCACTATTCTGTAGCTCACAAGACTTAACTCTGGTAACTTGCAAGTTGGCGGTTGAAGTTTAGCAGTAGATGAGCAACCTCATTTCCCAGTTTTCACAGGAAATGGAGAATTGTGATAACAAAATTTTAGGAATGTGTAAATTTGGTCATCTCTATGTCACAATTAAAAATTTTTAAATTAGAATAATCATAAATTTTGCTCGTAGAAAGTACTATTAGATTCATATGTGCAGTATCATTTTATATTAGATTATCTCCGCTCTGGTAGAACACAGGATAGGAATACCATTAAGTATTGAGGCTTCTTTCTCATCTGCCTCATAAATATTATAAACACTAACTTTGATCCTCTGTTTCTAATTCTCTCTCTCTCTCCATATATATTACTTATTAAGCTTAAAACATGGTGATGCTCTGTACCTTTTTATTTAAGAGCTCATGATTTCTTCATATATGATATTAGATTTAAGTTAGGAAAATTCAGTCACTTCTCAGTCTTTTGGCTAAGATCAAGTGTAAGAAAACTCAAGTGAAAGATTAATCTTTACATTTTAATTATTTCACTTTGATATCATTTAAATTTTTTTTAATATATGCAAAAATTTTTTAAAAATATTATATTCCTTGACCAGCCTGTTAATCAGCCACATCTGCCATAGCCTGAGTTGCTTGAAAAAACAGTCAAAAGAGAAAGTTACAAGGGGTGCCTGAGTGGCTCATTTGGTTGAGTGTCCGACTCCTGATCTCAATTCAGGCCTTGCTCTCAGGGTTGTGACTTCAAGCCCCACATTGGACTCTATGCTGGGTGTGAAGCCTTCTAAAAAAAAGAAAAAAGGGAAAAGGAGAGAAAGAGAGAAAAGAACTGGGGACTGGTAACTGGTAGCCCACTGACAAATAATGAGGCAGATTTTATATGGAAATTTTCTTCAATACTTTAGAATACTTGTAGATGAAAAATGCTTGAAAGGACTGATTTGTTTAAAAACTATGGAACCATGTCCTTTACCCGTGTATCTATACAATTTTTGATCACTTACATTTTTAATTAAATCGTATTCCCAAGGCATTTCTATTTATTAATAAATTGCATACTTGCACTACCACTATATTAATGTACTATATAAATTATAAATTATAAGATGATAATAACTAAAAATATATGATATAACTAAAAATATATGATGATAAATAACTAAAAAAACTAAAAACTAAAATTATAAGATGATAATAACTAAAAATATATTTTATAAAAATATAAAAATAGAAGTTTTAATAATTGTGTCCACTAACCCAATGTATATTGTGTGTGCACATTCCCCAAACTGGAAGCTAATCATTTGGTAATGAAGTTTTACATTGTTTGTTTGCTGTCTGTATAATTTCCCTAAATTCCCAAAATTTCTATTCTGTATAAAATAAAAATGATTTAAAAATTTTATGCTTCTACATAAATATGTATGTGATTATTCAAGAAATATATATATGATATATGTGATATGATATATGTGATAAATGTGTTATATCATAACACAATTACCATTAGGAAAGTTGGGTTTTTTAAATTTTTTTTTAAATTTACATCCAAATTAGTTAGCATATAGTGCAACAATGATTTCAGGAGTAGATTCCTTAGTGCCCCTTATCCATTTAGCCCATCCCCCTTCCCACAACCCCTCCAGTAACCCTCAGTTTGTTCTCCATATTTATGAGTCTCTTATGTTTAGTACGCCTCGCTGTTTTTATATTATTTTTTCCCTTCCCTTATGTTCATCTGTTTTGTCTCTTAGAGTCCTCATATGAGTGAGGTCGTATGATATTAGTCAACTAATTTCACTTAGCATAATACCCTCCAATTCCATCCACATACTTGCAAATGGCAAGATTTCATTCTTTTTGATTGCTGAGTAATACTCCATTGCAGATATATACCACATCTTCTTTATCCAATCATCCATCAATGGACATTTGGGCTCTTGCCATACTTTGGCTATTGTTGATAGTGCTGCTATAAACACGGGGGTGCACGTGTCCTTTCGAAACAGCACACCTGTATCCCTTGGATAAATGCCTAGTAGTGCAATTGCTGGGACTTAGGGTGGTTATATTTTCAGTTTTTTGAGGAACCTCCATACTGTTTTCCAGAGTGTCTGCACCAGCTTGCATTCCCACCAACAGTGCAAAAGAGATCCTCTTTCTCCACATTCTTGCCAACATCTGTTCTTGCCTGACTTGTTAATGTTAGCCTTTCTGACAGTTGTAAGATGGTATCTCATGGTGGTTTTGATTTGTATTTCCTTGATGATGAGTGATGTGGAACATTTTTTCATGTGTCGGTTGGCCATCTGGATGTCTGCTTTGGAGAAGTGTCTATTCATGTCTTTTGCCCATTTCTTCACTGGATTATTTGTTTTTTGGGTGTTGAGTTTGATCAGTTCTTTATAGATTTTGGATACTAACCCTTTATCTGATATGTCATTTGCAAATATCTTCTCCCATTCTGTCGGTTGCCTTTTAGTTTTGCTGATTGTTTACTGTGCAGAAGCTTTTTATTTTGATGAGGTCCCAGTAGTTCATTTTTGCTTTTGTTTCCCTTGCCTCCAGAGATGTGTTGAGTAAGAAGTTGCTGCGGGCCAGATCAAAGAGGTTTTTGCCTAGTTTCTCCTCGAGGATTTTGATGGCTTCCTGTCTTACATTGAGGTCTTTCATCCATTTTGAGTTTATTTTTGTGTATGGTGTAAGCAGGTGGTCCAGGTTCATTCTTCTGCATGTCACTGTCCAGTTTTCCCAGCACCACTTGCTGAAGAGACTGTCTTTATTCCATTGGATAGTCTTTCCCGCCTTGTCAAAGATTAGTTGGCCATATGTTTGTGGGTCCATTTCTGGGTTCTCTATCCTGTTCCATTGATCTGAGTGTGTGTTCTTGTTCCAGGACCATACTGTCTTGATGATTACAACTTTGTAGTATAGCTTGAAGTCTGGAATTGTGATACCTCCTGCTTTGGTTTTCTTTTTCAAGATTGCTTTGGCTCTTCGGGGTCTTTTCTGGTTCCATACAAGTTTTAGGATTATTTGTTCTAGCTCTGTGAAGAATGCTGGTGTTATTTTGATAGGGATTACATTGACTATTTAGATTGCTTTGGGTAGTATAGACATTTTAACAATATTTGTTCTTCCTATCCAGGATCATGGAATCTTTTTCCATTTATTTGTGTGTCTTCTTCGATTTCTTTCATAAGCTTTCTATAGTTTTCAGTGTATAGATTTTTCACCTCTTTGGTTAGATTTATTCCTAGGTATTTTATGGTGTTTTGGGCAACTATAAATGGGATCAATTCCTTGATTTCTCGTTCTGTCGCTTCATTGTTGGTGTATGGCAATGCAAACAATTTCTGTGCATTGATTTTATATCCTGCAACTTTGCTGAATTCATGAATCAATTCTAGCAGTTTTTTGGTGGAATCTTTTGGGTTTTCCATATAGAGTATCATGTCATCTGCGAAGAGTGAAAGTTTGACCTCCTCCTGGCTGATAAGGATGCCTTTTATTTCTTTGTGTTGTCTGATTGCAGAGGCTAAGACTTCCAATACTGTGTTGAATAGCAGTGGTGAGAGTGGACATCCCTGTCTTGTTCCTGACCTTAGGGGAAAGCTCTCAGTTTTTCCCCATTGAGGATATTAGTGTGGGTCATTCATATATGGCTTTTATGATCTCGAGGTATGCTCCTTCTATCCTTATGTTCTTGAGGGTTTTTATCAAGAAAGGATGCTGTATTTTGTCAAATGCTTTCTCTGTATCTATTGAGAGGATCATATGGTTCGTGTCCTTTCTTTTATTGATGTGATGAATCATGTTAATTGTTTGGTGGATATTGAACCAGCCCTGCATCCCAGGTATAAATCCCACTTGGTCATGGTGAACAATTTTTTTAATGTATTGTTGGATCCAGTTGGCTAATATCTTGTTGAGGATTTTTGCATCCATGTTCATCAGGGAGATTGGTCTATAGTTCTCCTTTTTAGTGGGGTCTCTGTCTGGTTTTGGAATCAAGGTCATGCTGGCTTCATAGAAAGGGTTTGGAAGGTTTACTTCCATTTCTGTTTTTTAGAACAGCTTCAAGAGAATAGATGTTAATGCTTCCTTAAATGTTTGGTAGAATTCCCCTGGAAAGCCATCTGGCCCTGGACTCTTGTTTTTTGGCAGATTTTTGATTACTAATTTGATTTCCTTACTGTTTATGGGTCTGTTCAAATTTTCTATTTCTTCCTGTTTCAGTTTTGGTAGTGTATATGTTCCTACGGATTTGTCCATTTCTTCCAGATTACCCATTTTATTGGCATATAATTGCTCATAATATTCTCTTAGGATTGTTTTTATTTCTGCTGTGTTGTTTGTGATCTCTCCTCTTTCATTCTTGATTTTATTTATTTGGGTCCTTACCTTTTTCTTCCTGATCAAACTGGCTAGTGGTGTATCAATTTTGTTAATTCTTTCACAGAACCGGCTTCTGGTTTCATTGTTCTGTTCTACTGTTTTTTTTTTTTTTTGGTTTTGATAGCATTAATTTCTGCTCTAATCTTTATTATTTCCTCTCTTCTACTGGTTTTGGGTTTTATTTGCTGTTCTTTTTCCAGCTCCTTAAGGCATAAGTGTAGGTTGTGTATCTGAGATTTTTCTTCCTTCTTTAGAAAGGCCTGGATTGCTATATACTTTCCTCTTATGACCACCTTTTCTGAGTCCCAGAGGTTTTGGGTTGTGGTGTTATCATTTTCATTGACTTCCATATACTTTTTAATTTCCTCTTTAACTTCTTGGTTAGCCCATTCATTCTTTAGTAGGATGTTCTTCAGTCTCCAAGTATTTGTTACGTTTCCAAATTTTTTCTTGTGATTGATTTCGAGTTTCATAGCATTGTGGTTTGAAAATATGCACCGTATGATCTCGATCTTTTTGTACTTACTTAGGGCTGATTTGTGTCCCAGTATATGGTCTATCCTGGAGAACATTCCATGTGCACTGGAGAAGAATGTATATTCTGCTGCTTTAGGAGGAAATAATCTGAATATAACTGTTAAGTCCATCTGGTCCAGTGTGTCATTCAAAGCCATTGTTTCCTTGTTAATTTTTTGATTAGATGATCTGTCCATTGCTGTGAGTGGGGTGCTGAAGTCTCCTTCTATTATGGTATTACTATCGATGAGTTCCTTTATGTTTGTGATCAATTGATTTATATATTTGGGTGCTTTCACATTTGGTGCATAAATGTTTACAATTGTTAGGTAAAAAATTGTTGCTTCTTGGTGGATAGACCCCTTGATTATGTTATAATGCCCTTCTGCATCTCTTGATACAGTCTTTATTTTAAAGTCTAGATTGTCTGATATAAGTATGGCTATTCTGGCTTTCTTTTGTTGACCATTAGCATGATAGATGCTTCTCCATCCCCTTATTTTCAATTTGAAGGTCTCTTTAGGTCTTAAGTGGGTCTCTTGTAAACAGCATATAGATGGATCTTATTTTCTTATCCGTTCTGTTACCCTATGTCTTTTGATTAGAGCATTGAGTCCATTGACATTTAGAGTGAGTACTGAAAGATATGAATTAATTGCCATTATGATGCTTGTAGAGTTGGAGTTTCTGGTGGTGTTCTCTGATCCTTTCTAATCTTTGTTGCTTTTCTAATCTTTGTTTGATATATATAATTGTTTTTTTTCATCTTTTCTCCCGTTAAAATTTCTTGCAGGGCTGGTTTAGTGGTCGCGAACTCCTTTAATTTTTGTTTTTCTGGGAAACTTTTTATCTCTCCTTCTATTTTGAATGACAGCCTTGCTGGATAAAGAGTTCTTGGCTGCATATTTTTCTGATTCAGCACACTAAATACATCCTGCCACTCCTTTCTGGCTTCCCAAGTTTCTGTGGATAGGTCTGCTGCAAACCTAATCTGTCCTCCCGTGTAGGTTAGGGACTTTTTTTCCCTTGATGCTTTCATGATTCTCTCCTAGCCTCAGTATTTTGTAAATTTGATTATGATATGCCTTGTTGATAGTTGATTTTCCTTGAATCTAATGGGGGTCTTCTGTGCTTCCTGGATTTTGATGTCTGTGTCTTTCCCCAGGTTAGGAATGTTTTCTGCTATTATTTGCTCGCCTAACCCTTCCACCCCTATTTCTCTCTCTTCCTTTTCTGTGACCCCTATGATTCTGATGTTATTCCTTTTTAATGAGTCACTGATTTCTCTGATTCTTAAATCGTGCCCTTTTGCCTTAATCTCCCTCTTTTTTTTTTTCAACGTTTTTTATTTATTTTTGGGACAGACAGAGACAGAGCATGAACGGGGGAGGGGCAGAGAGAGAGGGAGACACAGAATCGGAAACAGACTCCAGGCTCCGAGCCATCAGCCCAGAGCCTGACGCGGGGCTCGAACTCACGGACCGCGAGATCGTGACCTGGCTGAGGTCGGACGCTTAACCGACTGCGCCACCCAGGCGCCCCATTAATCTCCCTCTTTTTTTTCTGCTTTGTTATTCTCTATAAGTTTGTTTTCTATATCACTGATTCTCTGTTCTGCCTCATCCATCCTTGCTGCTGCTGCATCCATCCATGAGTTCAGCTCATTTACAACATTTTTAATTTCATTCTGACTTTTTTTTACTTCTTTTATCTCTGCAGAAAGGGATTCCAATCTATTTTTGACTCCAGGTAGTATTCTTATTATCGTGATTCTAAATTCTGGTTCAGATATCTTGCTTGTATCTGTGTTGTTTAAATCCCTGGGTGTTGTTTCTTCGTGTTCTTTCTTTTGGGGTGAATTCCTTTGTTTTGTCATTTTTAAGGGAGAAAAGGAATTAATGAGGTAGAAAAATTAAAATTAAAAAGATTAAAATTAAAAAAATATTAAAATTAAAAAATTAAACACACACACAAATCGAATAAATGATGCTAGATCCTAGGTGTGTTTTGGTCTGGGTGTGAAAGTGGTTTGACAGATTAGAGAATAAAAAGGCGGGGTGAGGGGGAAGGAATTGTTTGAGAATTTGAAAAAATGAATACACTGAAGTAGACTAAAGTGAGATGATGGGAGTAAAATAGAATTTGAAAAAATTTACACAAAAGTAAAGAATATAGTAGAAAAAAATTGAAGAAATATATTTTAAATAGAAATTGAAAGTAGAAATGAAGTTTTTCTCTTTCTGTATTCAAGAAAAAGAAAAGAAATGAGAAAGAGAAAAAAGAGAAAAGAAAAAAAAGGAAATCTTTTGAAAATTTGAAAAAGTGAATACACTGTAGTAGATTAAAATAAAATGATGGAAGTAAAACAGAATTTGAAAAAAATTATATAAAAGCAAAAAATATAGTTAAAAATTAAAGAAAAATATTTTAAATAGAAATTGAAAGTGAAAATGCAGTTTTTCTCTTTCTGCATTCAAGAAAAAGAAAAGAAACGAAAAAGAGAAAAAAGACAAAGAAAAAAAAGGAATCGTTTGAAAATTTGAAAAGGTGAATGCACTGAGGTAGACCAAAAAAATGATGCAAGTAAAACAGAATTTGAAAAATTTTACACAAAAGTGGAAAATATAGTACAAAAAAGCATTTTTAATAAAAATTGAGAAAAAATATTTTTCTTTTTCTGCATTCAAGAAAAAGAAAAGAAGTGTAAAAGAGAAAAAAAAAGAAAGAAAATTGAATAGATGGACCAGCTAACAGATTGAAATTGGACTGAAATTACTTCATTTTCTCCTAGAAGTCAGACTATGTAGCACTTTATAGTTCGTAAACTAAGGAGGCAGTGAGACTTGTGTTCTTGAAGAATGAGGTTGGCCCAGTTGGGCGGGGCTCAGTGTAACGGCTCCATTCTCCACTAGATGGCACTACTAGCCTGCTGGTGTGGAGTGTTGTGGTGCTGTAGGTGCATATGCACATGCTTGGGAGCAGTGAAAATGGCGTCACCCAGCTACCCAGCCTCCAGTTTCAGAACTGTTCTCCCCAATCAGCAGTCGCACACCCATCCTGTCTTCAGCCTTCCTCCACTCCCCGCTCTTTCACTGTCCGTTACCGGGCCCCAGTCAGTACCTCTCTTCCGAGTTTTGTCTTAGATACGGATATTTTTCCCAGCCCCTTACTTCTGAAGGGCTGCGGCTTTGACCCGTTCCACCCCTCTGTGGGATGATCTCACTGAGCAATGGCCAAATGCCGGCTGCACCCAGGAACGCTTGCTGGACCCTGCTGCTGCCAGTGCCGCAAGACTGCGGCCAGGTGCCTGCCCGCCCCCGAAAAAGTTCTCAAGACAGTGTAGCAGCAGCATTTCAGGGATTATGGAAAATCACAAGCCACATCTGGCACCAGGCTTCACCCTTAATGACCTGATTCCTGCACCAGCGAATGTGGCCGTTTTCTGGGGTCTGCTGGGACCAGGTGGCTTCAACAGTCTCTACTGAATGTCCTTCCAGCAGTGGAACAGCTTTTCCCCGTGTGTCCCAAGAACCTCCCGGACCCCACTCTGCTCCTGGGGATTTGCCCTTCCCAGCAGAGCACCGCCAGGTATGGAGCTGCGGTGTTGCAGCCTTTGCACTCCCCTTGTTTACAGTCTTAATGGAATTTAAACCCTCTCCTTTCTCCTTTCTCTGTTTTTAGTTTAGTCCCTGCAGCTGTTTCCAATTTTCCACTTTTCTCCAGCTGCTTTTAGGGAGGGGTGCTTTTCCCGTATTCTCCCCCCGTCTCTGTCCTCTCTCCACCTGCAAAAGCACCTCCTTTCCCTTGCCTTCTTGCTCCCCAAGTTCACCTCTCCGTGCCGTGTACCTGCTGAATTCTGTGGTTCAGGTTGTTTATATTGTTGTGTTGATCCTCAGATCAGTTTTCTAGGTGTGCAGGATGGTTTGGTGTTGGTCTGGCTATATTTCATGGACAAGACACAAAAATCTTCCATGCTGTTCTGCCATCTTGTCTCCTCCCCCCAGGAAAGTTGTGTTAAAGATGTTTCAAAAAACTTTAAAAAGGTTTTCATGGATTTAAATGTGCTAAAATCTAATAATGTTTGAAATTGATCTCAAAATACAGTTTTTATATGTTTTTCCTAAATTATTTTTAATGTATACTTACCTATCTATGTAATTATAGTTGTTGTTTATGAATTGACTTAACACCATCCAATCATCAATTCATTTTAACAGATTTTTTCATTAATTACACATTTATTAGTGAGTTCCAGGAAGAAAACAAACAAAAAAAAGACAAAAGCAAATTGTTCAATAATTACCATATCACACTAATACAGAGGCATGAAATAGAAATGAAGAAATTAGATGAGTTTTTATTACCAGTAGATAATCTGTGATTTACTGGTAATAGACCTAGCACATTTTCAAAATGGCTTGGCCTTTAACTTATGATTCCTATATATTTCAGATGTCAGCAATCAGGAACTGATGAATATTAGGGCAGCCACCTCAAGGAATTTGATTGACAAAGATGTGCTTCCAAAAAAGAGTGATATTGATTTAATTATAAATCGCTGACAAATTGTTTAATAATAGTCAAGTCTTGGTACCTTTACTTCTATAGGCTGCTGATGTAGTGTATTTATAGTATACCAAAAATTACCTCGCATTTATTAGAAAATGTTTTTGAATTTCAAGAGTGACATCTGGGAAAAATACAAGATAAAACATTTAAATATATTTCTTATATGATTTTGTTTGTCAATGCATTCTATTAGAATGAAGAATGCGCTCTCTAAACTACAAAACTAGTGTTGCATGTTTTATTCTGAGGTTGTGGTGTTGCTTATTTTATATGTTTCTTGATATCATTCTATTTATTAACAGATAAAATGATATTATATGATGAAAAAAGCAGAGAAGAATGGACCTTTCAATATGTAGGACTTTTTAAAAGTTTATTTATCTTGAGAGAGTGGGAGAGAGGTTGGGAGGGAGGGAGAGAGAGAGAGAGAGAGAGGGAGAGAGAGAGAGAGAGAGAGATTGAGAATGAATCCTAGGCAGGCTCCTCACTGACAGTGTAGAGCTTGATCTCACAAAAGGTGAGATCATGACCTGAGCAGAAATCAAGAGTCTGATGCTTAACCGACTGAGTCACCCAGGCACCCCTAATATATGGAACTTTTTAATAGATAGGAAAAGCAATTGGGAGCAAGATTGTTTTGAGGTGAAACTGCACCTTGAGGTTAGTCACACTGTCTATACTTAAGAGACATACCAAGTTCTACCATTTTCTTCTGCGAGTAAGTAGACAGTAATATCTTTTGAAAATATCAGATTAACAACAGATCCTTAACCTGTATTCTCCCTTTTCTTGGACACTTGGGAAAGAAGAGATGACCTAGTTAAATCTCTTTGTAAGAAAATCTCCTGATAAAGACACATGTAATATTTACGTTAGAAAGGTAATGAAGAATTCTTACTTTTAAAATGTTTTTATCAGGATTTACCTGGTCTCTGATATAAAGGAGCCTTCAGGTAAATACATCTTTGTGGCATGACCCACTGGAAAATTTCACATAAATTATGAAGTAAATAGGATATAAAAAATAGATGTTCCATAACTGAATGAATTCCTCTCTTCCAAAAATAATCCACATGCATTGCTTATATGTCACATCTGAAATCTGTGTAAGAACATTTCCAAATGTGTACAAGAAATTACATATGGGAATTGTATCAACAGTGTCAAATCTCTGGAGGAGAAGTTATGCTTGGTCTAATTCTTGCTATTGCTTCTGTCTTGAATCATTAACAAACTTGATTACATGTAAGATCTATCATTTGTGTTGAGGGACATTTGACAATTTGATTCTGTTTATTATTTTTATCAGCCAGCATTCTCTCTCCCCCCTTCCTAACAATCCACAAAACTTATTTTGTATACATGCATTCTACCCTTTATTTTACTGATTCTATTCTAATTTACTGGCTGTTTTATATTGTATTCCTGATGGTGAGTATGTAGATTGCGTTTCATCATCTATGTTAGTATATCTACCCCGAAAGTAAACAAATAGTAGGTACTCAAATATCACATATGCAATTGATTGGATTTAAGAAGGTGGATAAGGTCATCTGTGAAAATCTTTTTTCAAAAATGAATTAAATGTCATGAACCAGCATGTGCATATGGTGGTTAAAATGATGAGTTAGATGGTTGTAGCAAACCTCATGTCCTGAAGTCTGGGAAGAAGGAAAAGATGATAATGCACATCTAAACAGATCTCTCTCTCTCTCTCTCTCTCTCTCTCTCTCTCTCTTTTAATGTTTATTTATTTTTGAGAGAGAGACAGAGAGACAGAGAGACAGAGAATGTGAGTGGGGGAGGGGCAGAGAGAGAGAGAGAGAGAGAGAGAGAGAGAGGGAGAGAGAATCCGAAGTAGGCTCCAGGTCTGAGCTGTCAGCACAGAGTCTGACTCAGGGCTCAAACTTAGGAACCCGAGATCATGACCTGAGTTGCAGTTGGACGTTTAACTGACTGAGCCACCCAGGTGCCCCAAAACATATCTTCTTTACAATAAGGATAAAGAAGAGCGATTGAAGAAGGCACAAATAAACTGAATGATATTCCATGCTCATGGATTAGAAAAAATAATATTGTTAAAATCTCCATGCTACCCAAAACAATGTACAGATTCAGTGCAATCCCTTTCAAAATACCAATGGTATTTTTCACAGAACTAGAACAGAGATTCCTAAAATTGGTATGGAACCACAAGACCCTGAATAGCCAAAACAACCTTGAGAAAGAACAAAGCTACAGGTATCACACTCCCTGATTTCAAACTATATTACAAAGCCATAGTAACCAAAACAGAATGGTACACACACGTGAAAAGATACACATAGATAAATGGAATAGAATAGAGAGGCCAGAAGAAAGCCCATGCATATATGGTCAATTAATCTATGACTAAGAAAGCAAGAACATACAAGGGGGTAAAGTCTTTTCAATAAATGGTATTGGAAAAACTAGACAGCTATATGCAAAAGAATAAAACTAGGCTATTCACTGTCTTACACCATATACAAAAATAAATTAAAAATGGATTAATGACTTGAATGTAAGACTTAAAACCATAAAACTCCTTGAAGAAACCATAGGCAGTAAGCTTTTTGACATCAGTCTCAGTAATATTTTTTTGGATCAATCTCCTCAGGCAAGGACAACAAAAGACAAAATAAACAAGTGGGATTATATCAAACTTAAAGGCTTTTGCACAACAAAGGAAACTATAAACAAAACAAAAAGACAACCTACTGAGTGAGAGACAATATTTGCAAACCATACATTTGATGAGGGGTAAATGCCCCAACAACATAAAATCTTAGTAACTTAATATGAAAAATTATTAATAAATGTACAGAGGACTTCAACAGACATTTTCCTGAAAAGATATTGAGATGGCCAATAGTCACATGGAAAGGTTTTCAACATCACCAATCATCAGGGAAATGCAAATCAAACCACAATGAGAGATATCACTTCATACCTGTCAGATTGGTTTTTGCCCCCCCCCCCCCAAAAAAAAATACCAAACAAAAAAGTGTTGATTAAGATGTGGAAAAAAGGGAAAATTTGTACACCATTGGTGGGGATGTAAATTGGTACAGTTACTATGGAAAACAGTATGGAATTTCCTTCAAAAGTTAAAAATAGAACTACCATATGATCAAGCAATTCCACTTTTGGGTATTTATTAAAAGAAAATGGAAACACCAATCCAAAGAGATATATGCACCATTATATTTATGTACAGCATTTTCTGTAAGAGCCAAAATGTGGAAATAACCTTAGTGTATGTTGATAAATTAATGGATAGAATAGGTGTGACATATAAAAAATAATTAAATCTTACTATTGTGGTAACATGAAAGGACCTAGATGGTGTTATGCTAAGTAAGTAAGTCAGACACAGAAAGATAAACATAATATGATATCACTGCTATGTGGAATCTAAGAAACAAAACAAACAAACAAAACAGAAAGAACTATTGGTTACCAGAGAGGGGAAGGGTTGAGGTAGTTGGGGTACTGGGTTAAATAGAAAAGGGAACTAAGAGATACAAACGTTGAGTAATAATAAGTCCTAGCAATATAATATATGGTATAGACAATGTAGTCAATGATATTGTGATGACTTTGTATGGTGACCGATGGTAACCAGACTTATTTTGGGGATCATTTGTAATGTATAAAAATATTGAATCACCATGATGTAACCTGAAATTAATAGGGTAATCTGTGTCAATTATACTTCAATTAAAAGAAAAAGGATAATGTTTAGCTCAGTGTTAAATTTGGCTATTTGATTTTCTCTTCCAATCATTAAACTTATTATGGGCAAGAAGCTGGGAGCATTGGTCAGAGATTTCACAAAGATGATACAATAAAACCAAAAAGCAGAAATAGTTTACATAATGAAGTGAATGAAAAAGCAAAAATCATAAGAACCTATTTGGTATCATTAAATATAGGTGTAAGCAGTTCTGGAGTGCCCAGGTGGCTCAGTCAGTTAAACCTCTGACTCTTGATTTCTGCTCAGGTCATGGGATTGAGCCCTGCATCAGGCACTAAGCTGACAGCACAGAGTCTGCTCCTTTTCTCTGCCCCTTCCCCACTAGCACTCTCTCTCTCACAAACACACAAAATAAACTTAAAACAACTAGGTGTAAGGAGTTCTAAATGTTTTTAAAACTTTAGAACGTATGATATTATACCAAGTTAAACTCAACATTGTAATCCTGTGCAATGAAACAAACTTCAAATTTATTCTAAGTATAACTTTAATCAAATTATTTTTTTTAAAAAGGACGGTATTTCAGAACTATCATCAAAGCCACAGCTATTTAATCAATTTTTGCATTCCATTACAAAATTTTATTTGTATAATTTTCTTTTTTACATTTTCAGCTTTTTAGTAACATTTTTTTCAGTTATTTATTCTCTGGAAAGCAAAGAGCCCTCTGTGCACAGTCACCCAAGAAATATTTTAAGAATAAATAGATGAACTCGAGACATTTAATTTATATGGACCAGTGAATTTTATAACAATGCCTGATAAATGAATCATCACTATAAAACTATGCAGCGTATTTAAGTTAGAAAATGGAAAATATCAATCGATATGTTTAGATCACTGTTTCTAACAGCTTAGTCTATGGGTTATTTCCTGTTAATTGTGAAAAAGGGTTTTGTGCACAGGTAAATTTGAGAAATTTAAATATTTGCTATTGTTGTAACATTTTCAGAACCTTTAACATGTTAATATATGCTGAGAATGATGGAATAATGTAATATAAGTTAATCTACAACCTTATTTATCTTAGTCCAGAACTCTTGCTCTTTGGGGCATGATTTTGGAAAGTGCTCTAGCAAAAGTGGCCTATTCACAAGGAAAATATTTTTTAACAGTTTCTTTTCTGAACTGTATGCATAATGAATACGTCTTGCCATTTACAGCAGTGTTTTTAAGTGATAGTGATTCTAAGGGTGGGTGCGAGGGAGTTCTGGAATCCAATATTCTACTAGGACAATGGAATAACATTTACAGTAGGAACCCAAGTAAACTGATAACTATTAGAACAATTTATTATAAGAAAATCTAACTTCTTTTGGATCCAAAGAGTCTATTGATATCCATGTAATTATTAGTAATCCAAACATTTATGAAATTTATATTTTTAGGGCTAAAACTTGTTGCTGTCCAGTATGGGAGGTTACTAATGAATTGCCACCAACCGTTGTATATATATAAATATATTTTTTACTCTTTCTGTAAAACTAAGACTTTGATTTTTGTTCAACCCCATGCTATTTATTCTAATCTCCTATAACATAGACTTTTAGAATTTAGTGTCAGTGATTTCATATTTAAAAATAAAAGTCTTTACAAATTTTTTTTTGCTATGTGATCTAGCAATCATATCTGTTGGTAGTCACTCAAAGTAATTGAAAACTTATGCCCACCAAAAACCTGCACATGGATATTTATAGCTGTTTTAGTCAAAATTGACAATACTTGGAAGCAACCAAGATACCCTCCAGTAGGTGAAAGGATAAATACATTGTGGTAATGCAGACAATAGAGTTCATTCATCATTAAAAAGAAATGAGCTATCAAACCATGACAAAACATTGAGGAAACTCAAGTCCACATTAAATGAAAGAAATCAATCTGGAAAACTATATACTGTCTGATTCCAATTAAATGACATTCTAGAAAAGGCTAAACTATGGAGACACTATAGTGCCCAGTGGTTGCCAGGAGTTAGGGGAGAGAAATAGATGACTAGGCAGAGTACACAAGATTTTTAGGGCAGTGAAACTATTCTGGATGATACTATCATCGTGGATACATGTCATTATACATTTACCCAAATCCATAGAATGTACAATACCAAGAGTGAACCCTTTGTAAACTATGGACTGTAGGTGATGATGTTGTGTTGATGTAGGTTCATAACTTGTAACAAATGCACCACTCTGGTGGGGATGCTGATGATAGGAGAGGTCATGCATGTGTGGGAGTATGGTAAATGGGAAGTCTCTCCATTTTTCATTCAATTTTGCTGTGATCCTACACTTGCTCTAAAAAAAATTATATTTTTTAAAAGGTCAGCCAAAAGGAAATCATATTCCAAGTAATTTTTTCTTGGGATCCAGACTAATAGGCAACTTGAGAGAATAAAAAAAATTGTAGAGTATAACTGAAGGCAAGAAATAATGGTTTCTTTGTTCTACACATTTTTCTTGTGCTATTCTTCTTCCTGCTTGAAGCCAGATTTAAATGGACACTAGAGTTTTAATGTGATCTAGCATAATATAGTCGACCCTCTTCAAGTGTAAGGAAAATGGTGAAACTTTTATAATGAAAAATAGTACCTTATTAGAAAGCCTGCTGAATTTTAGAAATGAAGGAAAACTTCAAATATAGTTTTTACAATTCTTTTGTACTCTATTACTACAATAATATGTATTGAGAACCAAGATTGCAGGTATCATCTAGAAGAGAGAATGAAACAATAACTCAGCAATACAAGCACAAAGTTTGAATTATGAGGCAGATCTATTTTTTTTAAATACGTGCTAAGCAAAAGATGGTTACTAATTTAAGGAAATGATTTAGGGGCACCTGGGTGTCTTGGTCAGTTGAGTGTCCAACTTGCCGTCACTGAGTTCAAGTGTGTCTCTAACACTGCTCACAGCTCAGAGCCTGGATCCTGCTTTGGACTCTGTCTGTCTGTCTCTCTCTCTCCCCTCTTTTCTCTCTGTCTCGCAAAAATGAATAAACATTTAAAAAAATTAAAAAAAATAATTTAGCATGGAACAAACTTGGAAATTTCCACCTTCCTCCCAGTTACCTTCCATTTTGTTGACTGCACTTTAGAAGTCAGGCAACATGGTATATATCTCTGTGTAAACATATTAATTACACAGGATTAGCCTATTATTACTCTAAAACATGTCAGCACCTAATACTGAACCTAACACTTGGAAGATGTGTAATAAAGAACCTTTGTTGAGTGTTGGCTTTGCCCTGGAAACTAGGCTCTGGAAGCTTAAAACCTGGTTGGCAAATTGACAGAATATTCAGCAATAATAAATAAATATAGTGAATGGTACACCACATTTTAAAAGATTGTATGACTTTAATAAAGATGAATTATCATCTGAAGAGAATCATGAAAAATTTCAATAAGAAGTCAGTTCTTGGGCAACATCGTCAAAAGTGTTGTGTCAAAAAGATAAAGTCGATACTGTTATTAGTTTTTCTGTATATCAAACTTGGTTATAACCATGTGGATTTATCACAAAAAATTTAGCTTACCCATTCCAGGAAAAACTTGTCCATGCCACCAAATTCATAATTATTGATTGATTAATCCTGCTCTATTTGTCATATAGTCAACTATATATTTTATTATACTAATTGTATCTAAAAATGGGTCGAGTTTTGTGTTGGCCACAATGTTCCTCTTCCAAAAGAATTGTTATTCTAGGAAATTTAATTCAATTAGAAACCAATTTGGAAAGTCATGGAGAGGACGGAGGCTGTTAGAAATAAGCTTGTCCTTGCTAATGAAAATTCTCACAGGGTTGTTTGAGGTTTCTGGGTCCTGTATTCCTGACTACTCTCTGCAACCTGCTTTGTTTCAAATCTCCAAGTTATTCTTTCTTTCTTCTGATTGTCCCATTGGGTCCACTTTTTGCTTCAGGAGGAGATTCTCTGCTAGGCACTAATCTTTCTTTTAACATCCTTTCAGTTCAAGAAACTGTCTCTGTGAGAAAAAAAAATACTCAAGGGAGATGGTTCTGGGATTAGTAGCTTGCAGATGGAGCATGAGAAAAGAAGTAGGAAAAAGTAATAAAGTTAAGAGAAGAGTTTAAGTGCATGATTAGAATCAGTGCCACTTTCGCTGGTTGCTTCTCTTTTTATTGATATGTTTATCAAACACTGTTCAGAAACCTAGGACGTAAAGTTTTAGTTAAATACATGTTGAAATGTCAAACTGGTGATTAAGTAACTTTCTGCAATTCCCATTTTATAAAGTGATTCTACTGCTTGATAATATGCCAATAATATCAATAATACTGAACCTTTGTGCATATTTTCTTTTCTTCATAGGACTTTACAGTTTAGTAAGCACATTAGAATAACTCTTTCATTTGATGTTTACAGAAATCTCTTAGAACTAATCATTTCATGGATAAAATTTCCACATCAGAGAGAGATTGTCACAAAACCTAGGAGGTTTTATAATTAAGACAAGACATCAAACAATTTGGCTTAGAATATTGTGTGTTTCAATATAGTGCCCAGTAAAACAGAAGTCAAATGCTCCATAGAGTGAACCCTGACAAAGAGACATCACTTCAGTCCCTTACATGAGGTTAGCTTATACACCTAGAAGATGTCTACTCTTTGACTGACAAGGTTCTCTTTAACATACATGCAATCCTGTCTCATTGGATGGGGGAAATTTTTGTGATGCTTAAATTAGAATTAAAATTTAACTTTTTGGTTTGGAGACAAACTTAAGAAATGGACAATGGAAAATGCTGGTAAGTTCTAAAAATCCAAACTGGCTTTCAGTGATAAATGGGGTGAACAGTGGACTAGTTGACTCATTTTAATTGTATCCTCTATTTCCTGGATTCATTGAAAAGACTCTACTGCAACTCCTAGAGTAAACCCCAAATGACATAAACCATTACGTATATTCCATTATCCATTTCCCTTGGGCTTACACAAGACACATTAGGACTGATGCAATTCAATTCCTAACTTTTGAGGGAACTATTGTTGAGGTAGAAGATTTTACCTTTTCTCTAGTACTTGAAAGAACTCCATGAAAGAACACCTCAGTTATGTGATCCAACAATTTTTTTTATTGTTCAAAGTATACTGTTGTTTTGTTTTGTTTTGTGTTCACATTGCAAACCAAAGAATTCTAGTTAATGCAGCAGCCCATAGTAAAAGTGGTTGGTTGGTTTCTCAAATTTTAGCAGAACAATAACTTCTACTCTGCCTTACTAAGACCTTGATTATATCATAATGAATCAATGTCATTGTTACTCATATATATTTGCTTTGATCTTGCTTATGAAAGAGTGGAAAGCTAATGTATAAGTTTTTATTTTTTCTTTAAAGAAATTTATCACTGCCAAAATGATATTTATTGAGGAAGAAACATTTACATATATTTTTTGGATTGTACTCCACCTCTTTTCAATATTACTATTTTATCAATATGCTCTCACTATTATGCAATGCATCTCTACTACATTGCTTTATTTTCTCTTTTAATTGTGAATTCTACAAGTAAGAAAAGGTTGGCATTTTTGTTTGAAGTGGAAATAAAATTGTAGTTGTCCGACATGTGTACATTCTACCATAAACTCTTCAACAATTAATACTGAAAAATTTATAGTGAATCTGTCATATCTGGATTAATACTTCTCTGACAAATCTTCTCTCTCATAGGCACTATAGTTATGATTATCTAAAGCTAATGATAATTTCCTCAGTAGAGTAAGCATTAGAATAAAAAATTATTTGAGGGTATAATTGAATATTCAAAGGTAGGAAGTATCATACAAATAGAAGTGTACCATTTTTGGTTCTTAAAACCTGTATATGGGAACAGAAACTTTGATGACAACTCCATCGGATCAATTTAAAAGCAGACAGCTGATCCTCTTCTTTTAAGTGTGTTTTTCTATGTTACAATATTTCCCCATAGGGAGAGTCTGTTGTGTTTGGCATCATCTTGACTCTAGGTGTATCCTAAAAGACAGTCTCTCTCTTTCATATTCTGTCCTGTAAAGGCATAAAATTGAAATATTAGGGGGGGGGGTGATTGTTGAGTAGTTGGATCAAGCACTGGAAAACTAAGAATATGTATAGGAATTGAGAGATGATATGAAGCTATTCAGGAGAGTTTTAGGCAGGCTATGCAGAGTCTCATCACAGTTGACCTGTGTCACTGTTGCAGAGTTTTCTGGAACCTCACCCATCAACAAGTGAAGTGGCATTATTTATGCTCACAGTATCCTAGAACTTCTCCCACCTTAAATAAGACACAATTCTGGTCTATTATGAAATTTTGGGTACCTAGAACAGTGTGTGTGAGTGTGTCTGTGTGTGTTCATGAATTTGTATGTGTATTTGCTTATTGCATATAGTTATGTATCTTACTTTACCTGTATTTACATAGAATTCATTTTATATTTATTTATATAGAACAAAATTTACTTAAAATATGCTATGGATATAGTGAAAGTTACCTTCAATTGTTTCTCTCCTATGGATACATTATTTGCTTGAAGAGTATCCCATTGCTGATATTTAGGCAGTTTTGAATTTTATGATATCATAAATAATGCTTTAATGATATCTTGATAATACTTTAATGCAAACGCACTTTTCTGCACATTCCCACTTAGTGCCCCAGGATAAATTCATTGAAGTGATGTCTTAATTAAAAGTATGACCATTTTTATGATTCTTGATATAAATTGTCAAATAACCTGCAAAGGGTTTGAACTAGTTTATGCTCAGCAGTCACATAGTAAAGTATCTGTTTATTGTGCCTTTGGAAAAGCTGAGTTTTATGTAGCAAACATTCACCAACTTGAGGTATAAGAATGTATCCCTTTTCATCTGCATTAACTTGATTAGAATTGGGTTAAACATGTCTGATTTTCTTAAGGGATAATTTTTTTTACTCCCCAAAACTAGAGTAAGTGTTCCCTTTCTTGACAGGCTTGCCTATTGAAATGTCAAGGACACTTGGTATCTATTTTCTGTAGCTTAGGAATGTCATAGGGATTTTTCACAAATGAGGAATCTAAATAAACATAAAATGGTTTCTAAGTAAGGAACAAATCTCCCTGATGGGTTACCTAGGGGGGGAATTGCAAGCTAATATGAAGGGAAGACATGGAATAAGCAAGGATTTTGACTTTACCACCAAAGTGTCGTCAGTTCCTCCTTTACTGGCAATCATGGTCTATGAGCCTGGGCACAGCTATCATGTCAAGAAGGCACTGGCTACCAGCACTGCTCAGCAATCTTCTGACTGATCCCACTTCTCTCCACACAGTCCTCCCAGATCACCTTCTCCTGTATCCTGCCATCAGATTTTTGTCTAAGGTTATGTTCACATTCCTCTCCCCCAGCACAGACAACTCATCTTTATTATGATTGACTAGTTGTGTTTTTCATTCCCCTCTTTGCAGTTTAATACATGGCGGTAACTTGGTACCCTGCTACCTACCCTCAGCATCATTTTAGATGTAAAAAAAAAGAGAATAATGGAAAACATGTCTTTGGCTCTTTCTATTTCCACTGTAATAATACTGGAAATAATCTGTCTCTGATTAACTGTAAAAAAGGTCTCAAAGAGGGAAATGAATAAAAGAGAATCACAATAAGTATAATTTCTGGTTATCTCATTACACTTTTATTTATTATTTATGTATGTTCTTTTGAGAAATATCTCTTTATCTCTCTTGAACTTTTTTTATATATTAAAGAAGAACTAAACCCATTTTAAAGAGCCATTATTAGATTTTGACTTGGAACCTTTATTTTTTCTTTTCCTTGGCCAAATCATCTACTCTTCAAAGAAGAGAAATTGCTGCAATAAGTTCAAAAGCTCCTGTTGCTTAGAACTTTCCCACAGCCTCTTATTCATTACCTCTGTTATCAGTCAAGACCAGATCATAAACAGAATCCCTCCAGGGATTCTGACAGTATCATTCATTTATTCAGAGGTGTTTCAAATGCTACGTAACACACACACACACACACACACACACACACACACACACACACACAGAGTAAATGCAATTCTTTTAGTCAGTACAATATAAAATTTATCTTCTGAAGTAATCCCAAGCTTCAAATTATGAATTTCATAATTCTAAATTTCTATAGAAATGGTAAATCCCTTAGACTATCCTTAACATTTCACAAATGCAAATATTTCAAGGTTCCTATAGAGGCATTTAGAAGGCAGCTCAGACCCAGAATTTGTTTTCACCTAAGCAAATTTAGGGCTTCTCATCTGACATAGGGATAGGAAATAACTGTGGTAGAAATAATAACTTCTTTGTTATTCAGGTAATTTATAAGTGGATATATATACATCTTCCTTATCCATTCATCAGTCGATGGACATTTGGGATCCTTCTATACTTTGACCATTGTTGATAGTCCTACTATAAACATTGGGGTGCATGTACCCCTTCAAATCAGCACTCCTGTATCCTTTGGATAAATACCTAGTAGTGCAATTTCTAGGTCATAGGATAGTTCTATTTTTTAATTTTTTGAGGAACCTCCATACTATTTCCCACAGTGGCTGCACCATTTTGCATTCCCACCAGCAGTGCAAAAGGTTCCTCTTTCTCCACATCCTCGCCAACATCCATTGTTTAGTGAGTTGTTAATTTTAGCCACTCTGACTAGTGTGAGGTGGTATCTCAGTGTGGTTTTTATTTGTATTTCCTTGATGATGAGTGATGTTGAGCATCTGTTCATGTGTCTGTTTGCCATCTGGATGTCTTCTTTGGAAAAGTGTCTATTTATGTCTTTTGCCCATTTCTTCACTAGATTATTTGGTTTTTGGGGGTTGACTTTGATAAGTTCTTTATAGATTTTGAATACTGACCCTTTATCTGATATGTCATTTGCAACTGTCTTCTCCCATTCTGTCAGTTGCTTTTTAGTTTTGTTGATTGTTTCCTTCACCGTGCAGAAGCTTCTTATTTTAATGAGGTCCCAATAGGAGACATTGCAAGTAAGAAGTTGCTGTGGCTGAGGTCAAAGAGGTTGCTGCCTGTGTTCTCCTCTAGGATTTTGATGGCATCCTGTGTTACATTTAGGTCTTTCATCCAATTTAGGTTTATTTTTGTGTATAGTATAAGAAAGTGGTTTGGACTCATGTTTCTGCATGTCACTGTCCAGTTATCCCAGCACCATTTGCTGAAGAGACTCTCTTTTTTCCTTTGGGTATTCTTTCCTGCTTTGTGAAAGATTAGTTGGTCATTTGTTTGTGGGTCCATTTCTGGGTTGTCTATTTTGTTCCATTGATACAAGTGTCTGTTTCTGTGCCAGTACCATACTGTCTCGACAATTATAGCTTTGTAGTACAGGTTGAAGTCCAGAATTGTGATGCCTCCAGCTTCCATTTTCCTTTTCAGGATTCCTTTCCTTTCATTTTCCTTTTCAGGATAGCCAATAGCTTTGGCTATTAGGGATCTTTTCTGGTTCCATACAAATTTTAGGATTGTTTGTTCTAGCTCTGTGAAGAATGCTAGTGTTATTTTGTAGAGGTTGCATTGAATATGTAGATTGCTTTGGGTAATATTGACATTTTAACAATATTTGTTCTTCTAATCCATGAGCATGGAATGTTTTTCCATTTTTTGTGTCTTCACATTCTTTCACAAGCTTTCTATAGTTATCAGTGTATTGATTTTTCACCTCTTTGGTTAAGTTTATTCATAGATATTTTATGGGTTTTGGTATAATTGTAATTGGGATTGATTCTTTGATTTCTCTTTCTGCTCCTTCATTATTGGCATATAGAACTGAAACTGATTTGTGCACATTGATTTTATCTCCTGTGAGCTTGCTGAATTCATGGATCAGTTTTAGCAGTTTTTTTGGTGGAGTCTTTTGGGTTTTCCACATAGAGTATCATGAAAGTTTGACTTCCTCCTTGCCAATTTGAATGCCTTTTATTTCTTTGTGTTGTCTGATTGATGAGGCCAGGACTTCCAACATCATGTTGAATAACAGTGGTGAGAGTGGACAGCCTTGTTGTGTTCTTGACCTTAGGAGGAAAGCTCTTTGTTTTTCCCCATTGAGAATGATATTGGCAGTGGGTCTTTTATATATGGCCTTTATGATCTTGAGGTATGATCCTTCTAACCTTACTATATTGAGGGTTTTTATCAAGAAAGATGCTATATTTTATCAAATGCTTTTTTAGCATCTATTGATAGGCTCATGTGGTTCTTATCCTTTCTTTTATTAATGTGATGTATCACATTGACTGATTTGTGGATATTGAACCAGCCCAGCATCCCAGGGATAAATCCCACTTGATCATGGTGAATAATTAGTTTAATGTGTTGTTGGATCTGTTTGGCTAGTATCTTGTTGAGAATTTTTGCATCCATGTTCATCAGGGAAATTGGTCTGTAGTTCTCATTTTTAGTGGTGTCTTTGTCTGGTTTTGGAATCAAGGTAATGCTGGCCTCGTAGAATGAGTATGGAAGTTTTCCTTCCATTTCTATTTTTTGGAACGTTTTGAAAAGCTGTTCTTTAAATGTTTGGTAGAAGTCCCCTAGAAATTCATCTGTCCCTGGATTCTTGTTTGTTGGGAGATTTTTGATTACTGATTGAATTTATTTACTGGTTATGGGTCTGTTCAAATTTTCTATTTCTTCCCATTTCAGCTTTGGTAGTTTACATGTTTCTAGGAATTTGTCCATTTCTTTCATATTGCCCAATGTGTTGGCATATAATTATATATATATGATTATATATGTATGTTTGTGTGTGTATGTATATATATATATATACATATATATATACATACATATATATATATGTATGTATGTATTCTCTTATTATTGTTTGTATTTCTGAGGTGTTGGCTGTGATCACTCCTGTTTCATTGTTGATTTTATTTGGGTCCTTTCCTTTTTCATTTCGATTAGTCTGGCTAGGGGTTTATCAGTTTTGGTAATTCCTTCAAATAACCAGCTCCTGGTTTCATTGATCTGTTCTCCTGTTTGTTTTATTTTGATATCAGTGATTTCTGCTATAATCTTTATTATTTCCCTTCTTCTGCTGGTTTGGCTTTATTTGCTGTTATTTTTCCAGCTCTTTTAAGGGTATGGTTATGTTGTGTATTTGAGACCTTTCTTTTTTCTTGAGGAAGGCTTGGATTGCTATACACTTTCCTCTTTTGACTACCTTTATAGCATCTCAGAGGTTTTGGGTTGTCATGTTTTCATTTTCATTGGCTTCCATATACTTTTTAATTTACTCTTTAATTTCTTGGTTAACCCATTCATTCTTTAGTAGGATGTTCTTTAATCTCCAAGTATTCATGGTCTTTCCAATTGTGTGTGTGTGTGTGTGTGTGTGTGTGTGTGTGTGTGTGTGTGTGTGATTTTGAGCTGCATAGCCTTGTGGTCTGAAAATATGCAAGGTATGATCTTGATCTTTTTGTGCTTGCTGAGGGCTGATTTGTGTCCCAGTATGTGATTTATTATGGAGAAGTTCCATATGCACTCGAGAAGAATTTGTATTCTGCTGCTTTAGGATGAAAAGTTCTGAATATATCTGTTAAGTCCATCTGATCCAGTGTGTCATTCAAAGCCATTGTTTCCTTGTTGGTTTTCTGCTTAGGTGATCTGTCCATTGCTATTAGTGGAGTGTTGAAATCCCCTATTATTATGAAATTATTATAAATGAGTTTCTTTGTGATAAATTGATTTATATATTTGGGATCTTTCCAGTTGGGGCATAAATATTTATAATTGTTAGATTTTCTTGATGGATAGACCACTTACTTGTGATATAATGCCCTTCTTTATCTCTGTTTATGGTCTTTATTTTAAAATCTACTTTGTCTGATATAAGTGTGTTTACACCAGCTTTCTTTTGACGACCATTAGCATAATGGATGGTTGTCCATCCTCTTACTTTCAATATGCAGATGTCCTTAGGTCTAAAATGAGTTTCTTGTGAGGAGCATATAGATGCATCTTGTTTTCTTATCCATTCTGATACCGTATGGCTTCTGATTGGAGTGTTTAGTCTGTTGACATTTAGAGTGAGTACTGAAAGATATGAATTCAGCACCATTGTGTTGCCTGTTGAGTTGGTGTTTCTGGTGATGTTCTCTGGTCCTTTTTAGTCTTTGTTGCTTTCTAGTCTTTTTTGTTTTGTTTCGTCTTTTCTCCACTCAGAGTCCCCCTTAAAATGTCTCTCAGGGCTGGGTTGTTGGTCAAGAACTCCTTTAGTTTTTGTTTGTCTGGGAAACTCTTTATCTCTTCTATTTTGAATGACAGCTTGCTGGATAAAGAATTCTTGGCTGCATATTTTTTTCCAATTCAACATGTTGAATATATCCTGCTACTCCTTCCTGGCCTGCCAAGTTTCTGTGGATAGGTCTGCTGGGAACCTGATCTGCCTTCCCTTATAGGTTAAGGACTTTTTTTCACTTGCTGCTTTCACAATTCTTTCCTTGTCTGTGTATTTTGTGAATTTGACTATGATATGCCTTGGTGATGGTTGGTTTTTGTTGCATCTAATGGGAATTCTCTGTGCTTCTGGATTTTGATGTCGATGTCCCTCCCCAGATTAAGAAAGTTTTCTGCTATAATTTGCTCACATAATCCTTCTGCCCCCTTTTCTCTCTCTTTGTCTTCTGGGACTCCTATGATTCAGATCTTATTCCTTTTTAATAAGTCACTGAATTCTCTTAGTCTTGTGATCTCTTGCCTTTATTTCCCTCTTTTTTTCTCCTTATTATCCTCCATAATTTTGTCTTCTAAATCACTGATTCATGGCTCTGCTTCACCCGTCTTTGCTGTCGTGGAATCCAGTGGAGATTACATCTCAATTATAGCATTTTTAATTTCGTCCCGACTAGATTTTATTTTTTATCTCTGCATAATGGGATACTATGCTTTTTTCAGTCTTAGTGTTCTTATTATTATGGTTCTAAGTTCTAGTTCAGATGTCTTGCTTATAACTATATTGATTAAGCCCCTGGCTGTCATTTCTATCTCTTCTTTTTGTGTGTGTGTGTGTGGGGGGGGGGTGAGTACCTTTGTTTTGTCATTTTGGAGGTAGAAAATAATTAATAGAGTGAAAAGTAAAAATTAAAAAAATTAAAAACAAAAGAAAAAAATCAAATAAAGGAAGCTAGATCCTAGGTGTGTTTTTTTCTGCTTGTTGAAAAAAGCTTGGTAGAATAGAGAAAAAAAAAATTTTAAAGGTAAATTTTTTTTAAAGTTTAGTGTTTATTTATTTTTGAGACAGAGAGAGACAGAGTGTGAGTGGGAGAGGGGCAGAGAGAGAGGGAGACACAGAATCTGAAGCAGGCTCCAGGCTCTGAGCTGTCAGCACTGAACCTGGTGCAGGGCTTGAACTCATCAACTGCAAGATCATTACCTGAGCCGAAATCAGTTGCTTAACTGACTGACCCACCCACGTGTCCCAAAAAAGTTTTTTTTAATTTAAAAAACATATACATAATAAAATAGAATGAAATGAAATAGAATAAAATTTTTTAAGTAAAAAATAAAGTAAAAAGTAAAAATAAAATTTTCTCTCTCTGTATCCAAGAAAGACGAAGAAAAGAAAAGAAAAAAAAAGTCAAAAGAAAAAAAGAAACCAATTAAAACAATTTAGCAAAAACAGAAGCAAAAAATACAAACAAATAAATGAATCAGCGAACAGAATGAAACCCAAATGACATAACATCCAGTTTCTCCTAGAACTGAGACTATGAAGCCTTCTCTAGTCCATACACTAAGCAGGAGGAGTGACTTGTGCTGGTTTTCTAAGGGATGCGCTTGGATGGTGCAGCTGGGTGGGACTTGGAGTAACAGCTCCCTTCTCCATAGGTGGTGTTGCTATACTTACTGTGGTGGATCAGTGTGGTGAGCGTGTGCATGTGTGCACATACATGTGCAGCTCCCTGGTCTCTGGCACAGGAATTTCGCACTGTCACCAACCTGTGATCAAGCACCCCTCCTTTGTCTCAGGCTTCTGTATACTCCCCACCTCTTTCCTGTCCATGTCCAAGCTGTCCACCTGCCAGGCAGCACCTCCCTCCAGAGTCTTATCTCAGATGGGTTTGTGTTTCAGAACCCCACAGTTCAGAGACCCATGGCTTGGACATGTGCCTACTCTCAGGGGAGGGACTTGCTGACGAATGGCCGGGTGCCTCAGAAAATGTTCATGCGATCATGCAGTGCCAGAGGTTCAGAGATTATGACAAACGACAACACACAGCTGGCACCAAGTTTCACCACACCATGTCATCTTTGTCCAAATACCAGAAAACGTGGCTGCTGTCTGGTGTCCACCTTTGCCTGTGGAGAGGTGTGTGGCCTCTACCAAATGTACCCCAAGCAGGGGAATTGTTTCTCCCCATGTGGCACATGGACCCCTCAGTCCCTGCTGCCTGCTCCTGGGGATTCCTCCTATTTCCTCACTAAAGCACTGCCAGGCACTGAGCTCTGAAACTTCAGATTCTATGCTCCACTGTTTATAGAATTTTTGTGGCACTGAAACCTTCTCCTTTCTTCCCATCCATGGTTTTGGGGAACAGATTTCTTGTTCGGTTCCCTGAGAGTGTTTTCACTCTTTCTCTTTCTCTCCAGCACTTTGGGGGAATGCCTTTCTTGCATGATCCCAGTGCACCAGTCTCCCCCTTTTCCTTTATCTGCCCTCTCTCTGCAAAAACAGCTCCCTAACCTCTGTGCCTTTTCTCTCTCCCAGTTCACCTCTCTGTACCACATACCTGCCAAGTTCCGTGGCTCATATTTTGCAGATTGTTATGTTAATCCTCAGATGAATTTCCTAGGTCTTCAAAATGGTTTGGTGCTGATCTGAATGCATTTCAGGCACCAGACAAGCTCAGGGTCTCCACGCTGCTTCACCATCTTAACTCCCAGTCCAATGGGACTCTTAAGATAAAAATATAGTCTTACCACACAAGAAAAAATCATTAGTGAAAGCAAAAATAGACTCATATCAAACTCTTGAATTTGTGACTCTAGGACATCTCCCACTCAATAAAAACCTTAAGGCAATAATGTGGCACAAAAATAGTATCCATGGTTAAAATTGATTGGATTGGATTATCTTAATTATATATGTGTATATATATATATACACACACACACACACACACACACATATGTACACATATATATGTGTGTATATATATGTACACATATATGTGTACATATGTGTATATATATATGTGTGTATATATATATATATGTGTGTATATATATATATATATATATATATATATATATATATATGTATTCTTTTCTTTGCATCCACATGTTTGGTATTGGTAAAACTTCTGATTTTCCCAGGAAATAGAAGTGGCCCCACAGAATAGTCCAGGAAAATTGCTAGAAAATAAATGAAATGTGTTGTGATTTTCATATAACAAATGGTCTCACTCTGTTTTTGTTATGTATTAGTTCAAAAATTCATAAGGAAAAAGATCTGAGAGCAAGCTCATCCTGGTTTTGTTTAGTTTGGTAGAATATAATGTGATGAATGGAAGGGACAATATTTTTTTTTCATGCTGTATCATTTGCAGATAGTATTGTTTTGAATATATAACAGATCTAAATAAATTTATATTGTTTAACAAATCAGCAATGCATTTTCCCATCAATCAATTTAGGGAAAAAGAGTCAGTCGAATTAGACTAGATTAACATTTTCATTTGATCAAATATTTGTCCAAGTAATTCATGCATGCAAAATATTCAAAACCATGTCATACTTTAAAATACTTTACTAATAGCACTATAATTGATACTTTAATTAATTTTATATGTAGAATAACTTTCTTCTATCTCTCAAAAGAAAATAAATTTTGAAGTCAGTAGTTCCTCAAACAAGTTTTCTTAATACCCAAACCAAATCACCCAAATCCATTTTTTTTCTCCAAAAATTTCCATCTGACTTGCATGCTTGACAGGAAGCAACCATTATCATAATTTAAAATAATATATGATTAAAAATAAACCTGATTGTTAGTAATTCTGGACTTTGAAGTCATAGAAGTAAAAAATTAAGGTAAAAGAGTTATATATGGACTGTTGCAAAATATGTAAACTAATATTTTTAACTAACAACTCAGGCTTTTTATAACCTTAATATGAACATTTTCCAAATATTTTTTGAGCATCACATGACACATGGCTTAAAATACGCAAAATTAATATATGCTAGAGATACAAAATTCTATTGTACAAAATTTATAACAGTGTCATGTATGTATGTGTTTATGTGTGTATGTTTAAGAACACTTAACATGGCATCTACCTTAAAAATTTTTGAAGTGCACAATATGGTATTCTTGACTATAGACACTATATTGTACAGCAAGTCTCTTGACTTATATTCATCTAATATATTCTTATATTCATCTAATATTCATCTAACATAACTGAAATTTTAAACACAATGAACAACTTCTCATTTGCCTCTGGTAATAGTATCACAAGTGTTTGCATATGTTTGAATACACTAAATGATACATATTAAATATGTGCAGATCTTTGTATATCAGTTATACCTCCCCAAAACTTTATGTATCTATGTGTATAATAGTATACAGTATAGTATACATGTGTATATATATGTATATGTATGTATGTGTATGTGTGTGTATATATATATGTATATATATGTGTGTGTGTATATATATATGTGTGTGTGTGTGTGTATATATATATATATATATACATATATACATATATATATGTAATAGTGCATCCTATGTAGCACATTCAATATTAAGCTAAAAAAATGTCAAGAGTGAGAATTCAAATGGTCTAGAAAAAAATGTCAATGAGCATTTTACAATAAAAGAGATTTGTTTTGTTTTATTGATATAATCAAGTCTTGTTTGAATAATGGCAATTGGAAGGATAGGGAAAGATTCCCAGGAGAGTCAAGAATTAAGTTTAGCAGTGGGAAACAATGGAATGAAAAGGGCAGGTAAGACTTTTAGAAAGTCAATTTTGTTTTGCAGGACATTGTTTCTGCCATGTCCTCAGCCAGCAGTGCCTTATATTCTTTCATTAGCTATCTCAATCTTTCTCAACCATCAAGGCAACTTTGTAGAAAAATTTTATGTGGTCTCCTGAGGCAAAATAAATACATCTTACTTTTGCATTCCTGAAATATGTTTCTTATACTTCTACTAAGGGCTTCTGTAATTCTATATGACATTTGATTTAGTTCTGTTTGTTTTCGTCTATTAAATGTTAAACTCCTTAAGCCAAAAATGATTTTAACAGAATTTTTTTTATTCTCATAATGTCATGAACAGTGAATAACACAAAGTAGATATCAAAGAGTTCACTGAAATAGAAGACAATAAAAGGGAACTAATATAGGATAGTATAGTGAAGGATTTTTTTTAAGGATAATAAGAATTTTGATTCATAACATAATGGTAACTCTCTAGAAAATTAAAATTAAAATTAATGCAACAATGTGAATGAATCTCATAAGCATAATATTGAACAGAACACAGACACACAATAGCAGCACATACTGGATGATCCCATTTAGATGAAATGTAACAAGATGCACAAGTAACTTCTGAGGATAGAATTCATGATATTAGCACTTCTTGGGAGGTGCCACTAAGAGAAAGCAATAGGGGCTTTGGGCATGCTAGAATATTCTGCGTCTTTAGTTGATGCTTACTGAAGTGTTCTAACTATGAAATTCATTGAGCTGTATACTGGTTGGTGTGCTTTTCTGGATGTGTTATACTTTGATAAAAAGTTCTGCATCAAAGTGTGGTTTAGTCCAGTTTGAGTGAGAAAACACGTGTGACAGCAGAGATGAAAAGTGCTATACCTGGTGCCATTGTGATGGTGAAATTTATGGAAATCCTCTTGGTGTTTTTGTTTTTGTTTTTGTTTCCTGGTGTAGGATGAGTTTGGGGATGTCATAAACTGGTGGATTTGTCAGGCCTTAGTGAGAGGCATCCTCCACTATATTTTGCAATGAATACAATGGGCTGTCTTTGAAAAGCATGTCAAAAGATGAGTAACAGAATCCAGATGATGAAAACACATTGGTCAACGTTCTTTTTATGATTTGAAGTAACTTTAAAATTTGTTAGAATTGTGTAGATAGAAATTAAAAATAAAACAAACGAAGAAATAAAAAGAGTTTATCACAAACTTTGGATTTTGTGGCTACGTGTGGACATTGGCTATGAGTCACTGGTAACATTTGTAACATTCAGGCCTTCAGACCAAACAGCACATCACATGGGAGCTGAACACAGTATTTAAGCTTGTTTGCAATATACTAAGAAATTCAATTTTATTTTCTCCATCTGTTGTTATTTTGTATTTCTGATTCACAGTTTAAAACCAAACTGAATGCCATTGTGTATGTTTTCTAAATGATCGATGTAATATGTGTTAAAATCCTAACTCTTGGCAGAGGAAAGAGTAAGTCCAATTGCCTTGATTTGAAGTTTCCTTCAATTCAAATAAAACAACATTAGGTGATCTTTATATGTTGTGTTCTAAACTCACAACTCATCCCTGACTGCTTATGCTTGAAGTGAAATTGTATTTTTGAAGAATGGAATGCCTCTCTAGCTAACTCCCCAGTGCATAGTTATTCTACTTCTATTTTCCTGAAATGAGGAGCTGCTATTGTATAATGCATCTGGAGGTCATTAAAATGAAAGTTGGTAATTTCTGAGTATGGTGCTGGTAATAAGATTTACTTTGTTTTATGGATAAGTTTTTATATAATTGCCCAGTTATTTTAGATGAATTTTCTAAAAACTGAGTATAAATGTTGGCCTTTGATAGCCAGGCTAATGTGGCATTTGCAGAAGAGGTATACAGGCATGCTCAGTAGCATGGCATCTAAAAATGCTGTGAATAAGGGAATTAGTGACTTTTCATCCACAATTCATTCAGAGATACTGTGGGCTATTGAGATTGTCTTAGTTAAATTTTATTCATGTTGAAATGCTTACTCTGGCCACACAGTGCTGACTGCTTATCGGAGCTTGTGATGGCCTTCCTGGGATTTCTAGATGAGACTGACTAATAATTATGACTCATCTAAAATTTGGAGGCTGACCTGGAATATATATCTCCACATATTTTGTTATAAAAAAAGATGTGGAAGGTAAGTATTCCAGCTACCTAGTGACATAAAGGGTAAAAGAATAAAAGAACACATTAAAGAAATTTTCTTTTTTTAAATATACATATTTTTAAATGTTTATTTATTTTGAGACAGAGAGAGTGCACAGATGTATGAACCGGGGAGGGGCAGAGAGAAAGAAAGGGAAAGAATGAATCCCAGGCAGGCTCTGCATTGTTAGCTCAGAGCCCGCTGTGGGGTTCCATCTTTGGAACCAGAAGATCATGACCTGAACCGAAATCACGAATTGGACAGTCAACCTTTTGAGCCACCCAGATGCCCCAAGAAATTGTCAACTTGTTTTTGTTTCTAATGCATTGATGCTACTTCAGGGGTTGGCAGACTTCTCTGGAAAGAAGCAGAAAGTGAATATTTTAGGCTTTGCTGGCCTTGTAGTCTCTGACACAACCACTCACCTCTGCTCTCGTGTACAAGAGCAGCCATAGAAAATTTGTGAACAAATAAAGCCAATAAAACTTTATTTACTAAAATAGGTAGTGGCTTGGATTTGGCCATGCAGGTGAGTTTGCACACCCCAGTCTTAGACAAATGAAACAATTAGGGTGAGAGCTATTGAAGTTTCTTCTATCCCTTGGCTTAGCTATTCATCTCTGGTACTTTCTTTTTCATGCAAGCTTCCTTTAAAAAATAGTTTGTAGGCAGGGCTGGTTCCTAATGGGTGTGTAATCTGTGCAGTCATACAGGACTCCACACTGATAAGCACCCCACATTTGGTTTAATGCTCTGCTACTGTTATCTTCAATTTTTTAATGTTTTTACAAGGGATCCAAACATTTTCATCTTGTGTTAAGCCCTATGCATTATATTTTTGATCCTGGCATGTATCACTTGATGTATACTTCACACTCTTTGTTGCATGGTTTCAACCATTAGTGTTCTTATGAAACTTTTCCCTGGACAATCAGATCATGATGTCATATGAAACTCATCTTTCTCATCCACCATGTAGCTTTGGATGCCTTTGACCTACTCTAAGCTTTTGACATTAAGGGATGTATTTGTTTCTAAATTGATACTAATTAAGTCTTTTTTTAATTAACTAATCTCTTTGAAGATTAAAATATAAGTTATATGATTTATAATATTTCGGTCATGGTTGGGTGGGGAAAATTGAAACCATTTATGTATTTCTGTAACAGAGAGGATTTAATACATAAAATTGGTCACAGGGTTTTGGAACTTTGACATAGCAAAAAGACTACGCTAAGGTACCACAGATATTAGAAACTGCAAGAACCAGCCACCGCCTCCAGGACTTGGGAAACCAAAGACAAGGGAGTAGACATTAGGATATGGGATGATGTGTGCCCCTGACACTGGTACCTCTGATGGAAGAGCTCTGACTGATGCGAGAATCTATGAGGTGATAATGGAAATACGGCAATAATATGGCAGCTGGGGAACTAAACCTGTCTTTTGCTACTGGAAGGGAGAGGCAGGAACTAGAGGCAAGAAAGAAATTTCTTCCCTCCTTGTCCTGCATTACCAACTTCCACCAGGCCTCTAAAGAGTCTGGGAAATGCAGTTTGTAGCCTATCATTCTCAGTGTCACAAAGCAGAGAACGCAAGGTTAAACTTAGAGTTGAAAGACAAGAGTAAAACAAAACAAAACAAAACAAAACAAAACAAAACAAAACAAAATAAAATAAAAGTAACCTAGTTGCTGAAGAAGAAAGTCAAGAAAATATATCTCACATGTGTCCTCTGTAATGTATGCCCATGACATATTTAATAACATTTGTAAAGTAAATATACTATGTTTTCTTACAACATTCCATGATTTAGGATGGTGGTATTTTGTTAAAAGCAAAAGTCAGTTGAAATATTTCTTTCATTGGGGTGCCTGGGTGGCTCAATTGGTTAAGTGTCTGACTTTAGCTCAGATCATGATCTCGTGGTCCGTGAGTTCGAGCCCCACGTCAGGCTCTGTGCTGACAGCTCAGAGCCCAGAGCCTGTTTCAGATTCTGTGTCTCCCTCTCTCTCTGCCCCTCCCCTGTTCAAGCTCTGTCTCTCTCCCTCTCAAAAATAAATAAACGTTAATTTTTTTTTTAAAAAAGGAAATCTTTCTATAGAAAATGAGGAAAATGTAGCTACCTGAATCCGGAGAGACTTTTAGAATATTCATAGAAAGTCACTAAAGTCATTTTGTGTCAGTATTACATTTATAATTTGATAACTATTAACTCTTTTCCCAGAAAAACATACGTACATATACTCATATACAGAATTGCATTTGTTTTGAATGGGCTGATTCATCCTTTGAAGTTCATTCTTGGTCCCATTTAAAGAACCCCTAGATATGCAGGAACAAATGGCTTTGTTGTAAAGGTTCTTCAAAAGTTCCCGATAGGCATCAAATAGACTTCCTTTCAAGCTTGTACTCCCTGATCAGCGATTAGACTGTTCAAGATATGTAACATTAATTCTTTTTCAGAATCTGCTCTAGCTAGAAGAAAGAACCCAAACAAACAGAAATCTTAGGTAAGCTAATAAATTACTCTTTAGGACCCTTTAAAGAATCAAAGTGGTGTTTGAAGTAGATAATTGGAAAATGACTATAATAAAACCACTGAGAAAGAAAGCCTGCATGCAACACTTGATATCAGTGTTTTACAAGTATGAGCAAATATGGTGACATTTATAAGATGCTATTATATTGTGTTGAATAAATGATGTATATGGCCTATGAATGTAAGGCAGAGTATTCATGGTACCACTTAAGCCCCTAATCAAAATGAATAACTCTTTTGATGGCAAGGAAAATCAATAATTAGAGAAGAAAGCTTCCTTTGAGGACTTGAAGGCAGTGGCTTTAAAAGTCATATTTAGACTTGTGAGATAGCCCCAGGAGTAGAAGTGCCAGAGTTTATATGCATGTGTTTCAAAGGATATTATAGATTCAGATGAGTGAAAAGCTGAATCTTTGGTTTGTATTCTACTCTATAATAGGTCAATAAACATTGGCTTAGTTGTTAATCTTCATAAGTTTTAGGAGTAGCTATTTTTCATATTCAGTTCTTTTAAGGGAAAGGAGATGTTTTGCAAGTTTTTCTTATAGTATCCAGGAAGAAATTTCTACTGTTTGTAGTTATGCATTACCCTAAATCAATGGCTTTCAAACTTGGATGTTTATTAGAATCAGCTCTATAACCTTTAGAACACTAAGATCTGAACCCCATTCCCCAAAATTCTTATTTAGTTGTCCTGGGGTGTGGTGTGTGCATCAGTGTTTTTAACCCCTTCCCAGCTGGATCTCTTGTGAGGCAACAGTTGAAATCACTGCAGCTAGTTCATTCTTGAAGGGCCCCATGCAGGAAATAAGAAGATCTCAAAACTCTTTTGTATTGCTTTATACCAACATAATTATACCTATAGGTTACCTGTTCATAGCATTTTTTTTAATTTTATTTTCTAATGTCTTTATTACACCTATTAAAAATTCTTTTTTAAAATTTCATTCTCTAGTGTCTTTATTACACCTATTGAAAATGCTTTACCTTTTCATCTCCCCATTACTGTTCTCTTAAAGCAGTACCATGTGACAAATAATTTGAATTTTCAGAGGAGAATGCAAAGCTTGGGATTGCAAGGGACACATGAATCATTGCTGAACTGATCGTGATCTGAAAGTTCCTGTTTTAGCAATATAATTCCAGGAGATAACATTCTAGATCAAGAGCCCAAGTACCTGGGTACATTGTTATGCCATCACATGATTACTTCCATATCTGCCAGTTCTATGCAGACAAGTGATTTCCTCACTCAGGGAGAATTTGCTAGACCACAGTTTCTCATGCTATTTCATCAATTCCTATAGATTTGGTCCTGACAGTCTTCCACAAATACCTTATACCCCTTAATTTCTAATATTTCTATAGGTGAGAATTCAAATTTCTGACCACAATCCTGATTCTTCAGATCTTGAGTTTTAAACCTGAGATGTTCAGCCATTTTCACTGTTCCCTCATAAACACTTTACAGGAGGAGAATTTTTCACCTTTCTTTTGAAAGTGAATAAAATGAAAATGATTAAAAAATTGTTTGGTGTTATTTAATCACAGCAGAGCCAAGGATTTAAGATTCTAGGTTTTCTGGCTTCTGGTGTAATACACTCTACACTAGACTATTGCTGCCTTTCTCTAGTTATAGAGCACTGAAATCAGACATCTGTTAAATATTGTATGTGACAAATTTTATATAAGTGTTCTCTGGCTTACTAGGAACATTTTTAATACTAACATATTTCATGATGCAATGTGAAAGAAATACAGTGAAATATATATTTTTATGGTATAAAATTTCAATTAATTTTTTATCATTTTCACTGGAGATAATGAATAGACAGAATATATTGCCTGTAAAGCAAGGAGAACGCAGTGTATCCTGAGACTGAGAAAATAACACTAGAGGTTTATTAACTCCTTTTAAACTAACTCTTCTATGAAGCTGGGATATATATATATATATATATATATATATATATATATATATATATAAATGGATTGAGATATATACATAGATAGAGATAAAGATAGATAGATATGCTTAATTTGCTATTTTGAGGCAACCTTAACTACTTTTAGGAGTCAGGAGGCTGAAATTTAAGGAGAAAGACTCCTGCTTGTTAAGAAGAACCCCATAGAATTACTATTTGTCTATCAATATTGCTTTGTAGAGCTCATTTTAAAGCCTCCATAATTTATTCAATTGACTTTGACTTCCAATGTGCATCTCATTTTGTGACAGCAACAGTAGCCAATATCAGCTACACATACTCTGAGTGAAGAAATGATTTGAAGTTTCCTGACTCGTGCTTTTCTTCACCAATGACCATATCAAAAAAGACTCCAATTGACTGAATGGAAATTATCTTGCAGAACTGCCACTTGTTTTTAAGACACGTGTTTCATGTCAAGGATATAGTCTCTTGTCTTTGAAAATTAACTCAGTGGGGTGTCTGGGTGGCTCAGTCAGTTGAGCATCCGACTTTGGCTCAGGTTATGATCTCATGGTTTGTGAGATGGAGCCCTGTGTCAGGCTCTGTGCTGACAGCTCAGAGCCTGCAGCTTGCTTCGGATTCTGTGTCCTCCTCTGTCTCTGCTCCTCCCCTGCTCATCTTTTGTCTCTCTCTCAAAAATAAGCATGAAAAAAAAGAAAAAAAAAAGAAAAAAAAAAAAAGGAAAACTCAACGTGAATCCAGGGATGGCATGGCATTTTCATATAGTTGGTTCTTCCTAGCTCCTTCCCAGAATATCTTCTTTTTTATGTTTTTCTTTTTTTTCTTTTCTTTTCTTTTCTTTTCTTTTCTTTTCTTTTCTTTTCTTTTCTTTTCTTTTCTTTCTTTTCTTTTTTCTTTTCTTTCTTTCTTTCTTTCTTTCTTTCTTTCTTTCTTTCTTTCTTTCTTTCTTTCAGAGAGAGAAAGGAAGAGAGAGCATGCATAGGTATGAGCAGGGGAGAGGCAGAGAGAGAGGGAGACAGAGAATCCCAAGCAGTGCGGAGCCTAACATGGGGCTTGATCTCACAAACCATGAAATCATGACCTGAGCCGATATCAAGAGTTGGAGGCTTAACCAACTGAGCCACCCATGCTCCCCACATTTCCCAGAATATCTTAAAACCAGTTACAATATAATTATTTTTTAAATATAAAAAAAAAATCATGTAAGAAAGAGATTCTGCCCTTGCATATTCTCATAATGGTGGAAGTGTACAGAAAAGGGCACTTTATGAATTGTGTAATGTCTTAAGAAAAAGTCCTTGGTAGACACAATTTCTCTCTGTTTTTTAAGTCTCTTGGGCAACTTTGTCTTTTGAGAGCAGCTATGTGTTCCCCACTCCAATAGGCTTTCATTTCCTCCCACAGAACTAGGAATCTGACCCCCTTGACCACAATAAAGCAGGTCAGAGATGCAGCCACAAGGGGTCATCTGCCAGACATTAACTGCAGCTGTCTGAAGCAAGTGAACTCTTCATTTCAGGACTTGGCCATCAAGGTCTGTGTAGTCCAGGAGCTGCCACTGACCATGGTTGCCATTCCTAGAAATGAAAATAGCACGAAGGAAGTAGAGATGAATGGTGGAAGGAAAACAGTTCTTAACCAATATACAATCTACAAACACAATTCCATAGATGTTATGAAGATTTTCTTATGTCAATATGATAATTTTATCATTTTTGTTTTCCAGGTATAGAAATCTGTTTAACTAGATAATGTCTTACTAGATATAGAATTGATGTTGGTAATATCTTTGGGGTAATAATGCTATATATACACTGAAATATACCTTGAGCATTCTTTCTAAATTCATTTCTTAGACTGCAAAAATACATGGGCATACTAAAGTACTTCTTTATGTTAGAACATGAATTTTATTTACTCAGAAGGGTAGTTGGAAAAAAAACTCAAAATCATGGCCAGAAACAAGAGATGAGTGAACTGAGTATCAAAATCAAAGAAAAGATGGAGCTGTTTATATCTACCTATTGTTTCCCCTTTTATGCATTGTTTAGATACAAGAGACTTTTTAGTCTTTTTTTTTTTAGCTTAAGTATAATTGACATACTGTGTTATATTAGTTTCAGGTATACAATATTTCAGGTATTGTATGTAGTTTTCAGTGCTCATCAAGAAAAGTATACTCTTTTTTAAAAGTTAAAAAAAATTAAGTTTCATTTTTATTTTTGAGAGAGAGAGATAGAGAAGCAGAGCATGAGTAGGGAGTGGCAGAGAGAGAGGGAGACACAGAATCTGAAGCAGGCCCCAGACACAGAGCCCAATGCAGGACTCAAACTCACAAACTGTGAGATCATTACCTGAGCTGAAGTCGGACGCTTAACCGACTGAGCCACCCAGGCACCCCAAGAAAAGTGTACTCTTAATCTTCTTTATTTCACCCATCCCCCACCTACCTTCCCTCTGGCAACCACTAGTTTGTTCTCTGTATATAAGCATCTTTTTTGTCTTTTTTTCTTTCATTGATTTTGTTTCTTAAATTATACATATGACTGAAATCACAGGGTGTTTGTCTTTCTCTGACTGACTTATTTCACTTGGCATTACACTCTCTAGATCCATCCAAGTTGTTGCAAATGGCAAGATTTCGTCTTTTTATGGCTGAATAATATTCTTTATACACACACACACACACACACACACACACACACACACACACACATATATATCACATCTGCTTTATACCTTCATCTATGGGTAGACACCTGGGTTTCTTCCATATCTTGGCTATTATAAATAATGCTGCAATAAACACAGGGGTGCAAATACCTTTCCAAATTAATGTTTTATATTCTTTGAGTAAATACCCTATAGTGGAATTACTGGATCCTATGGTAATTCTATTTATTCATTTATTTTTATTCTATTTATTTTTGTTGTTTAACTTTTATTTCATGATCATAAATTTTACTCTGCCATCCAGCTGGACTTGGAGGGGAGTAAGGAAAACTTGGGACCCATGGAGCTGCAGCGGAAGCTCAAAGGCTGCAGGAGATTTTGAGCAGATGGGGGTGAAGGGGTGCTCTACCAAACTGTGAAGGAATGGTCTGGTAGTTAAGATAAAGCACAAACCAAATTTATTAGATTTGTCCACAGTCAGCAATCGTGATCTTCTAGCTGGTCTTGCCATTCCTGGACCCCATGCTCCATGGCTTCCGAAGTTCATGCCTTCCTTCACCTTGCTAAACGCCACGTGCTTGTCATCTAACCATTCGGTCTTGGCAGTGCAGATGAAAGACTGAGAACCGTTCATGTTGGGTCCAGCATTTGCCATGGAAAGAATGCTAAGGCATAGGGCATGTGAGCTTCAGGATGAAATTCTCATCATCAAATTTCTCCCTATAGGGAGATGGACTTGCCACCAGGGCCATTATTGCACCACCCTGGCACATAAATCTTGGAATAATCCTATGAAAGCAGGAAACTTTGTGATCAAAAGCATTCTCCCCAGTGCTCCGAGCATGTAAGTCCTCTGCTGTTTTTGGAAATTTGTCTGCAAACAGCTCAAAGGAGACATGGCCCAAGGGCTAGCTGTCCAAAGTGATATCAAAGAAGAACACGGTGGGGTTGACCATGCTTGGGCAGGTTGGTGGTTCTAGGGCGGCAGCGTCTGCAAGGCCAGGCAATTTTACTCTTAGTGTTTTGAGGAATTTCCATAGTGTTTTCCATAGAATAGACTCTATTAACGTGTATAAGATTGTTAGGTTTCTCTGTGTATCCATTTCACTAATTTAATAAATATTAAGTATCTACAGTGCATTTGCTGATCTGGTAAATACTGAAAGTACAACAAAAAGACAAACAGACCTTACCCCTAGTGTAATAAGGAAGACAGGCATTAATCAAATAATTACATACTATATGAATATAAACTGAACTCTAATCATGGAGGAGATGTTATGATTGCCTATCATACAGGTCTGGATTTTAACTGGGGCTTGAAAAAATGGTAAGGATATATTTGTTATATAATTCTTAGGAGTTTCTTTTTTAATATGAATACAACTTTCCTTTTTCTCTCTTTAACTTTGTTTATGTCATGGTTCTTCATTATGTGCAACTATGAATCATTGGTAGCAGCTACATAAAGCTATAACTGAAGAAAAAGGAGCTGAGTATTATTAGCACACTTCTATTCACATTACCATTATACTCTTGTAGAAGTGGGACACCTGGGTGGCTCAGTCAGGTAAGAGTCTGACTTCGGCTCAGGTCATGATCTCACTGTTCATGAGTTTGAGCCCTGCGTTGGGCTCTGTACTAACAGCTCAGAGCCTAGAGCCTGCTTTGAATTCTGTGTCTCCTCTCTTTCTGCCCCTCCCCTGCTCATGCTGTGTCTCTGTGTCTCAAAAAGAAAGAAACATAAAAAAACAAACAAACAAATAAATAAATAAATTGTAGAACTAAAAATACCAGAAATATATGTTTTGTTTCATCAATAAGATAACATTTATTTGCTGATCAGCTATGTAAAATATTGAATAAGGAAGGCAAAATATTGAAGATGGTAACTAAAGTATGCAGTATAAATCAAATGATTTTTTGAAAATTTAAAATGAAGTCCACAGAAGCTTATAAATTAAATAATATTTGAATATATTTGCATATATTGTATGTATGTATATATATACATGTGTGTGTGTATATATATATATATATATATATCAAACTTAATTGTGATTTTTTGTTTGTTTGTTGGCTGACCATTATTTAGTCTATTTCCCTTGTTTAGAGTACAATTTTTCCCAGAGAAAAGCAGTCATGACTTTTATAAGGCCTTAGAAGAATGGCAAAATTTTACTAGTTATAGAGGTTGTAAGAAGTTTAGTGTCTTTTCTATTAATGCATACTATCTCATAAGTTAGACTTATACAAAATTAGAAATCCATTTGATTTCTTTGAATATATGCAGCAAGAGATAAAAACTGTAAGTATGTGTTTAAATTTGGGGATAGTGATCAGAAAAACTGGTGTGTTTTTAAAGGAGTTTAACCTGGAGTGCCTAGGTGGCTCAGTTGGTTAAGTGTCCAACTTTGACTCAGGTCACGATCTCACAGTTCATGGGTTTGAGCCCCGTGTCAGGCTCTGTGCTGACAGCTCGGAGCCTGGAGCCTGCTTTGGATTCTGTGTCTTCCTCTCTCTCTCTGCCCCTACCCATGTCTCTCAAAAATGAATAAATTTTAACATATGTATATTAAAAAAAAAAGAAAAAAACAGTACAAAGAGCTTTTCTTTTTCCTGAGAAAATTAGCTGCCAATCTTTCTCAGGCTTATGAATAAAGTATCTCCCTTTTGATAGTTTTAAATATTTGATTTATTTATTTAGGCCTTTCTGAGAGAGGCAGAATGGCACTGTGGTAAGGACATGTGTGTTGGGGTCTTAGAGCTTTGTGTTCCCATCACAAGTATCTGTGGTGTCTCACTGATCTTGTGTCCCAAATATCTGTGGTGTCTCACTGTTCTTGTGAGAACAGTGCCTGAGAACCATGCCTACCTTGCCTGATTGTCATGGAGCCATTTGCTCTTATGTGACAGTTCTTAGCATGGTGGTAAATATTTGCTCAATAAAACAGGCTTTATTAAACATTCATAATTGTCACTTCTGAACACCTTAGAATATCTCTGTGAACTTTTATATTGTCAAGAGGTTTAATGTATAAAAGAGTGACAATTTATTTTAAAAACATTATAAAAAAGGCCTCTGTCATCCCTTAGCATGAAATTTAACACTAGGCTTCAGATGTTTCATTTAAAAAAATACCTTTAAAATTTTTGTTTGTTAAAAATCTTATTTACTTAAAAAGAGTAAGTGAATTATTTCAATAACAAGAAAGACACAAAAACTGTTCAAGTACAACTGGGCTCTTTTAATGATAATACTTATGGTCTACATATTTATATATTAATTTGTATATTAATTTGTACACCTGTGAATCTTTAAAAATACACTTTCTCATCTATATGAAGGGACAAAGTAATATGAGGCCATTCTGATGATTTTTGCAACAGCTGTTTCAAAAGATTTCTAGAAAAAAAAATACCTGTTATATTTTAATTTACTTAAAAAGCAATTTTGCCTCCTACCCTAAGGATCTCATAATGCATTGTAAATGGTCATGTTTACATACTATACAGAATTATAGGATTTTCTAAATGGATAGAAGGAGTTGTATTAACTCTTTCTGGACCAAATATGCCCTATTAGTCTGTAAGGGTGAATGGAATTCTGAGTTCTTGCCAGGGAGTAAATTAAGCACTTGGAGACTCTTCATTTAATGATCTCATGAATCCTCATAATATTCCTTATGAGGTAGATGACAAGTTGTATTAGCTCCATTTGTATTACAAGAAAAATTAAGCCTAAAGTTGTTATACAATTTCAATACATAGATTTAAAAATGTGTTTCTACCACAGTATGGTCTATAGGATTATATCATTGAACATGTGTTATAATTACTTTGTGCATGTAGAATTACTTTTGGGGCCTCTTCAAATTGAAATTATAGCCTTATGCTTTGTGTTTTATATCTTTTTATATATCAATAAGTACCATGTCCCCAAAGCCTTTTCCAAGAGCTATATTTTGCATTTCTCTGAGTACACAGGCTTTCCCATTTGTAGGAATAACTATGTTAAAATCTCCCAGGAGATAGCCCAATCCTTATAGAAGATCAAATATCTTAGTCCTGAGCATCACTCAGCCCTCCTTTAAAACATCAATATTGCCAAGGTGTAATGGAACCATCATTTAAGAAGTTCTGTAAGGAGGAATGGTAGTACCATCATTTACAGATTGTTGTGAGAAGACATTTCTTTAGCCATCTAGAAACAAGAAGACAAAGAGTCTCGACTATGGAAAGTTGGCTCATGTAGTTCCCATTTAGCTAAACACACCTAAACACTGAAAAATGGAGAAAGAATGCTGTTATTAAATGGAAAAAAATATTGAACAGAAACAATTCACTTTTAATTGCCATGCCACTTGCTGTCAAATGATACAGTCCCTATGGTCTTTCATTCTCCTTTCTAAAGGTGAATGTTCTGGTTAAGCCTGTCTTAGATCATGGAGAAGTAATATATTAGACCTTACCAGATTTTACTTATATAGTTTCATCTTTGCCATCTTTGAGGAAATTATCGGGATAAACAATATTATGTAAGCTCGATTTGAGCATTTGCCTTTGTTTACTATGGTGGATTATAAAATGGAAGTTAGTAGGACTTTGATGTCTATATATTCATACATTTCTAAGAAGAGATTAACAATATATTGACAATTTTGAATGGAGAGTATCCCTGAAGTACACCTAATTTACATTGTCCAGGTGGTTAATTTGTCTCTTCCCAATGTCTCTTCTGAAACCACCGTTATTCTGAAAGATGATGCAAGTATATTACCTGGTATGACAAGTTCTTGCTTTTGATTGCATTCCTACAGAGAAATCATTAGTTTCTGTAAAAGATATTCTCTGAATGATAAGAAAATGAAGACTAGCCATAAGAAGAATGAACACTGGACTCAGTGTCACACAGAGAAAGAACTAAATAAATATATATATATATATATGTATATAGAGATATGTATAATTAAATTGCTGTGAAGTAATATAAAAGTGATTACCTCTGAGAAGAGATGAAGACATGATAATAATTAAGGAGATCATTAACTTATTTGCTAATATAATTTCCTTAGAATAAAACTGAAAGCCAATATAAATAGTTAATAGCAGTTAATTCTTGAATGTGATAATGTGGGTTTTTGTTACAATAATATTTTGTGCTTTTCTGTATTTTAAAAAAATTCACTGGAAAGTAAATTTTAAGAACAATTTCTTAGAAGGAAGTAGAGAATAAAAATTAAGAACATGGCTTAAGCTATGATTTTGAATCCTACTTAATACCTTTGCTTCCTGTAACTATGAAAAACTTAAATCTTTGCATCTCAGTTTTATTTTCCATTAAGTGGTGAAAATAAATATCACTCAGCATTGCTGCAAAGATTCAATGAAAAAAAAATGTCTGGAAAGCATTTTTCACTATACCTGTCATTTAGCAAGCTCTCATTAAACTGTTAGTCTGCTATTATAAAGCAGAGGTACTATTTTTTTTTAATAATTAGAAATTGTCCATGTACTAATTGAATAATCGTGTTATATTGTATCTTTCCATGAAGATAAGTGCCTAATAATTTTCAGATGCTATTGATCTTAAACTCAATGAATTTTTACCTAGTTTTTGAGCACTTGTGTTTGCATGTGTATGTAATATAACATGGATAATTAATGGCTAAATATGCAAAGATTATATAAAAATAAAAGATGCTTAGTAAGAGAAAAGATTAATTTGAATCTTGAAGAATTTAAGGATAGGATACGAATGTGTGTTCACATAGAGCAGAAGGTAATATATGTAAAAAAATGGAGAAAAAAAGCTCAACATTTGATATTTGTGGTCATGTACTCTAGAGAAAAACTGTTCAAATTGGATTGGAAACTTGGAATATACGTGTTTTTTTCCCTCTAAATTCTTTTTATTTCCTTTGTTATGTTATTTTACATGCTTCTTGGTTTTAATCATTTATTCTTTAGAGGCTTAAGTGTACATTTTTCTGTTATAAATTTCTAGATAAAAGAGGTTAGTGGCATAGTAGCAGACTCAAGACAGTTCTTTTCTTCCACTTATTTTTATTTATATTTTAAAATATCTGAAATAGAAAAAAAAAGTTTCCTTCTCTGTTATAAGAAGCGTTGGGTTGGTGCTCAGTGAATAATAAATCATCGTAATAAATGAGATGACTAGATTTCTTGCAGAATTGCTGCACTCTGGTTTTAATATCATTAGAGGATGTATGTATCTTGTCCCATGTGTTACTGCAGCTAATTTAGAGAGGCCCCAAGTATCTTCTACAGAGAAAATAAATAGTGCTTTATATAAATGTATGAATTCTGAGGAATATATCATAAATTGTGTTTTCCCTTCATTATTTTTTTTCTATTTTTATAAATATAATCGCAATGTACTCCATTATTTTCTCCTTCTTTGAGAAATTCCTTTGTCTTTACTGATTTCTTTATTTTCTTTAAAGCTTTTAATAACTCCTTTATATCAGTTTTGCATCTGGGCCTTGTTTTGTTTGTTTTGTTTTGTTTTTTCTGAATCCTGTGATCAGTAGGAATAGCCTCTGTTCCAATTCTGTGTGTAATCCTTTGATTCTTTCTAACTTATGCCACTCCATGGTCTTTTTAAAGTCCTATCTTTGTAACAAGATCATGACAGTATATTACAGCTAAATATAGAATTAAGGCAAAAAAAAATAAGACACTCTGCCATACTGTTCTTTTTCTTATGACAATGAAACACAATATCAAACATGTCTCAAATTACCTTACTTTGTAAGCTTGCCATTTAAAAAATTGTGAATAAGAAATACGTTGATATTTCCTATTTCACAATGTTCCTCTATGTCTTTGATTGTCAACCTTATCAAATCTAACAATCTTTTTTTTGTTTTAATTTTTTTTTGATGTTTATTTTTGGGAGAGAGAGAGAGAGAGAGAGAGAGAGAGAGAGAGAGAGAGAGAAAGAGAGAGAGAAATTGCAAGCACAGAGCCTGAGGTGGGCTGGAACCCACAAACCGTGAGATCGTGACCTGAGCTGAAGTTGGATGCTCAACAGACTGAGCCACCCAGGCACCCTGAGATCCAACAATCTTTTTAATAACAAATGTAAAGTGAGCTAAAAAAATCCCTACAATAAAAATAATGGATAATAAAATCTACCTATATATGTAATTTAATAAAATCAGTGCAATACCCTAAATGTGTGAAGGAAAAATGAAAGGAAATAAATGTACATTAAAATAGTACATATTTTCGGGGCGCCTGGGTGGCGCAGTCGGTTAAGCGTCCGACTTCAGCCAGGTCACGATCTCGCGGTCCGTGAGTTCGAGCCCCGCGTCGGGCTCTGGGCTGATGGCTCTGAGCCTGGAGCCTGTTTCCGATTCTGTGTCTCCCTCTCTCTCTGCCCCTCCGCCGTTCATGCTCTGTCTCTCTCTGTCCCAAAAATAAATAAACGTTGAAAAAAAAATAGTACATATTTGGGGGCATCTGGGTAGCTCAGCAGTCACTTAAGCATCCAATCTTGATTTTGGCTCAGGTCATGCCTCACGGTTCATGAGTTTGAGACCCACATCTGGATCTGCATTCATAACGCAGAGCCTGCTTGGGATTCTCTCTTTCCCTCTCTCTCTCTGCTCCTCTCCTGCCCGTTCTCACTCTCTCTCAAAAAAATAAAATAAACATTAAAAAATTATATTGAAATGGTACATATTTCAATATGCAAACACTCAAGTATGATATTTTATCACTATAACATTAAAAAAATTTTTAACATTTATTTATTTTTGAGAGAGAGAGACAGAGTGAGAACAGGAGAGGGACAGAGAGAGAGGGAGACAAAGAATCTGAAGCAAACTCCAGGCTCTGAGCTGCACAGAGCCCAGCACAGGGCTCAAACTCATGAACCACAAGATCATGACTTGAGTGGTAATCCAATGCTTAAGCAACTGAGCCACCCAGGCACCCCCAAGATATAATTAAAGAGCCAGTTTATGCATTATGTTTCTGACAGCTACAAATCTACAAATACAGATTGATACAAGTAAATTAATAATGACCTAAATACCACAAGTAGCATTGCCACTGGGGATATGATTTTTTGAAATCATGAACAACTCTTGGAAAAATTTAAAGCCAAATATATGTAAACCTTTCTGAATTTAAGTTCTTGTATTCCTGGAAAATTCAGTGCATATCCAATTTATAAGACAAATATTTTTTGTTTATATGTAAAATGGTGAGAATCCATCTTCAGATAATTGTAAATCGGGTTTTAACCTAAATAAATATTGTGTGACATTAGAATATTTTGGGAGATGTAGGAAAATTCTTTATTGTGTAGGACTGCCTCACCCAGACCATTCTCTCCTAAGTGCCAATGTCTCCCCCAATCATTGTGACCACAAAAATGTCTACACAAATCACCATAACACATTCTGAAATCTATCAGAAAACAATTCTTAAGGATAACATATGTTAAAAATCATAGTTAAAATATTCTAATAGGTTTATAAGAAAACATTTATACTTTCAATGGGTGTAGAATGCTATCACAATACTAATTCCATTAAACTTTATCTTCTCACATTTTCATAAATTAAGTTACCATATTTTACTTGTGTGGTGGGATGTATTTTCCACATGAATAGAAACAACAATAAGAACAATAGTACCCAATTTCATGAAGTTTACCTAAAGACTTTTGAAAAATCAGTAATACACACACACACACACACACACACACACACACACACAAAACAAAGAAGATGCAAATTTTCGAACATCTTTTTTTTTTTTAATTATAGCTTCTTCAGTACTAGAAACACTACATTTCTATATATCTTTCTCATTTTTATGGGTAGTGTCTTTCATAATACACTCTTTTCCTGGGATGCATATTTAAAGATATCCTCATATCCATCATCATAAGACAGGAAGTACAATTTTTTCCATATTGCATTATTAGTAAAAGTATCGTTTTTTTTAAAGTTCATTTATTTATTTTGAGAGAGAGAGAGAGAGAGAGCAATCAGAGGAGGGGCAGAGAGAGAGAGAGAAAATCCCAAGCACGCTCTGCACTTTCAGCTCAGAGCCCCATGCGGAGGTTGAACTCACAAATCATAAGATCATGACCTGAACCGAAACCAAGATTTGGATACTCAACAGACTGAGCCACCCAGGCACCCCACAAGTATAGGTTTTTAAAAGAATTTGTGTTTCAGCCAAGAGGGGACTTATGAATACTCACTCATAGAAGATGATAATATAGTGGCATAACCGTCAAGGGTAGTGAACAGTATTCCTCAGAGCCATTTTAGTAGACTGACAAAAGAGGTAATCATAATGCAGACAGTTAGAGAATGGATGGTGAAGATGTGGAAGTATTTACTAATTGTTAGAAGTGTTAGAAGTGTTAGAATTTACTAATTGTTAAAAGAGAAGCTGAAAATAAAAGGATGATAAAAAAGCAAATAATGACTTGCCAAGCAACAGTTTTGATTTATGGTGGTTTTTTTTTGTTTGTTTGTTTGTTTTGTTTTTTGTTTTTTTTTTTTCTGAAAACGACTCATGATTATAGGTTAACATTTTCTGGAGATGTTAAAAATTGTAGTATTAGACCTAGGGCAAATTCAGAAATGAAATCTATACTTAACAATATTGAAAATTCTATTTATCTTTTATATATATTAATATTTTATCTTTGGAAAGATCAAAATTGAAAATCTAAGTTTAACTATTATTTTAATGCTATGAAAACATATTTTACTCAACCTTCAAAGAGGAAAGAAAACATCAAAAGTCTTCTTTATACCAATAGTTTTTTTTAAATAAAAATATATTTCATTTGGACAAAAAAAATTTCAGACAGCATAATTCATCTTATCTTCTCATACCTATGCACAGAGGCAGAGGATTAATATATTTAGAACTTTTGATTGGAGACTTAGCATTTACACTGGCATAAAATATTTTTTGGCATAAAATATTAATACTCTCATCCAAGCATGAAAATTCCAAATTAACAGAAACTAATATTGCTATTCAGGCAAAGTGGGAGTTACTGTTAGAAATGGAAGCAATTCTATAAAACATGGGTTAGCAGGATATTAAGAATCTAGATTTAAGCTTTATTCTTCATACATGGTAGGACAAGGCATTAAGCTACCTATTGTCTCTGTTTAGAATGAATAAGCTTTCTCTCTGTGAATTTAATATTAATACCTGATGATGATTCCAGACTCTGGATCCAGATTATTTGGCTTTAAATCTGGCTTTGTCAAGTAATGCTAGGCATGTTCCTTCAAAATTCTATACTTTAGTGTTCCCAACCTTGTTTTCATTTTTTATTGAAGTATAATTGATATACAGCATTACTTTAGTTTCAAGTGTGCAGTGTAGTGATTCAACATTTATATACATTGGAAAATGATCACCACATTAAGTATATTCACCATACAAATTTATAACATTTTTTTCTTCTCATGAGAAACTTTAAGATCTACTTTCTTAGCAACTTCTGAATTAGTGATATGGTACTATTGACTCTAGTCCCCGTTCTGTACACTGCATCCCTATGAATTATGTATTTTATAAGTTGAAGTGTGTAGCTTTTTATTTTATAAGTTGAAGTGTGTACCTTGTGATCTCCTTCAGCCATTTCACCTACTCCTCAAATCCTCCCCTCTGGCAACCACCAATCTTCTCTTTATCTATGGAGTTTTGTTTTGTTCACTTGTTTTCTTAGATTCCAGTTACAAATGAAATCATACAGCACTTGTCTTTTTCTGTCTCACTTATTTCACTTAGCAGAATACTCTCAAGGTCCATCTGTGTTGCCTCAAATGGCAAGATTTCATTCCTTTTATGGCTGAGTAATATTCCATTGTAAGTATATACCATATGTTCTTTAGCCAATCATCTATCAGTGGATACTTAGATTTTTTCCATATCTTGGCTTTGTAAATAATGTCGCAATAATCATTATTATGTATATGTATTCAGATAAGTGTTTTCATTTTCTTCAGGCTAAAACCTAGAGGTGGAATTACTGGATTGTATGGTATTTCCATTTTTAATTTTTGGAGAACCTCCATACTGTTTTCCTCAGTGGCTGCACAAATTTACATGCCTAAGAACAGTGCAAGAGTTTCTCATTTTTCCACATTTTGGCCAACATTTGTGATGTTTTGTCTTTTTGATAATAGCCATTCTGATAGGTGTAAGGTGATAGCTCATTGTGGTTTTGATTTGCATATTCTTGATGATTAGTGATATTGAGCATCTTTTCATATGGCTGTTGGCCTGTATGGATTCTTTGGAAAAATGTCTATTCAGATCCACTGCCCATTTTTGAATCTGATTGCTTATTTTTTGATATTGTTGATTGAGTGTTTTTAAAATATATTTTGAATATCAACCCCATATTAGATATTTGGTTTGAACTGTTTTATCCCATTCAGTAGGTTGCCTTTTATTTTGTTGATGGTTTCCTTCACTGTACAGAAGCCTTTTAGTTTTATGTTGTCCCATTTGTTTATTTTTACTTTTGTTGCCATTGTTTCCAGGCTCAGATTTAAATATATATATATATAATAAACTTTATAATATATTATTATATTGTATATGTAATACTATATATATTATATGTAATACTATATATATTATATATACTATATATTTATATATAAATATATATTATAGTATATGGTATATGTGTTTATATATTTATAGTATATATAATACTATATTATAATATATAACAAGTTATATATATACATATGTATACTATATACATATTATACATATTATATATACATATATACATATATATGCATATATACATATTATAATATTTAACAAATTATATATATATACATATATACATATGTATACTATATATACACATATATACATATATACACACACACATATATATACTATATATATATAATATAATATATATAGTATATATATGTGTGTGTGTATATATATATATATATATATATATATATATATATATATATATATATCTGCCTGTCAGTAGTCTACTTAGAACCTAGTTTCAAGCTGATTGTACATTAGGCCCTCAGTTCCCTACAGAGTTTTGGCTATCCTGGAGGTAAGCCTGGTTGATTTTTAAAACCAGATGTTTTGGAGGCTCCTTTATCCAGAGAAGATCTCAACGGTTGGGGTGGCTGATCCAGGGTACAAACCTCTGCTTCCTCAGGGACAAGTTCCATGTTTGTGAGATCATTCCCAGTCCTTGAACTGTGGATGGGATTTTTGGCAAGACTGCTTCTCTGCATCTCATACTTATCTCAATGTGGCCCTTTGATGCTTTGATGGAGAAGAACTTGTTTAGGTAGTTTTCAGAGGAAATTTTTTCATCTCTGGCTGTAGATTGATTGTGTCTATGGAGGGAGGTGAGTTGAGATTCTTCCTACACTGCCTCCTCTCCTCATCTCTAAGTGGGGTACTTGTGTTGCCCTCCTAGAGATGATGTCACTGGCACGTGAGAAGCACTTCTGGAGTGTGAGCAACTTTTACTACAGTTTTTAATCAAATGATTTAATTGAAAAACCAAAAATGATTCACAGTAATCCACAAAAATACATGAAAAAGCACTTTGTAGAAAACTACCTGTAATGTTAATAAATTAAAATGTCACCATTTAGAATAAACAAGTAAAATTAGTATTTTTATTTTTCTTAAGTTGATATACAATATCATTTTGCTATATTTAAGCACCTTTTTTTTTTCTTATATGCCAACTTCAGCAAATTTAGTCAGCAACAACCTAAACAGAGGTTTCTTTTGTGAAAATTATTCACCTTCAATAGCATATGTATTATTTAAATTCATTCCACATATTTGAAATCCTGACATTAGATTTTTTATTTGCAATTCTTTCTATCTCTGTGCACTCTCAGAAAAGTAATGAATAGCCCAAGTGCCTTTGCTCTCAAACTTCAGTTTGCAATGATGAAATCAGTCCTGAGCCAAGCATCTAGTCTGCAGGAAGGGAAAGCACTAATGAAAATTAGCATTCCAAAAGAATCTTCTGCAGCTGTCATCATAAAAAGAAACTGATTAGTGGTTTGGACGGTGCTAACTCTGTAAATTATCAAACAAAATACTGCAGAAGCATCCATTTACGTATATGAAAATTACAATTTGAACATCACACTTAGAGCACATTAATCAACTTCATTCTTTGTTTTTATGGGTAATGAGCCTTTGCAGAAAGGTAAACAGCCAGCTAAATAAAGTTGCTTTGACAAAATGGATTAAATATATTCATACTTAAAAAAAAATGTGCTAAGAGGTATTTAAATAAAGGAAGCATCCCCTGGTCATTTATTTCTATTTTTGGTTCCTACTTGGACTTTTCCCACTTCTGGCTTAATTTTTTTTTATATATGCATTTTGATGTCTTTCATAGTTTATCTGTAATGTTAATATGAGATTTTGAGAAGCTGAGTAATATGTTCTATCACTTTTTATCTGACATCCAAAAATATAACCTTAATTAAAATATGTTGGTTCTTAAAAACTCAGATGTTACATAATTTGTTGTATATAGCAAAAACTATTTCCTGTGATTGAAATGGCATGATTTTTTTCTAATAACTTTTCCTGTCTTATGTTATATTATTATATGTAACCATTTATATAAAGGGAAACTTCTCCTTTTATGGGAATTATATTTCTGGGAAATGGAACCAACATCATATGTGGATAAATTTATAGTTCTGCTAATCTATGAGCAAGTGGATTAGGCAGACAAACCAAATATTAACATAATTAAATAACCATTGTTTCTCTAAACATTTCAATACCTAATATGCACAAGGTACTGTAGATGTAGCAGTAGAAAACATTTTATTGATTGACCATTGTTTTAATAAGTGATACTTGGTTGTCTTAACCAATGATGGAAAACGACTGGAGAGCTGAGAATCCAGCAAATACTAGTTGTCAGTGAATGCGTTATAGAAGATTATATATCAAAAATGAAATCAATTTGTAATGTACCTATAGTTCCTTTTTATAGTGGATTAAATAGAGGACAGCACAGCAACATTTTCTTCTCATGTGTCAATTGTTTACATTCTATTATGAGGATGTAAGAGTCCCACTCCACCTTTTTTTGTCCATGTTTTCAAATTTGCCTCAGGCTTTATGATTTTAGCCTCTTAATTATTTTCTTACTTCAATAAATTCTTCCAAATTAAATTCTGTCAGTTCTGTCGATTCTGATTTTCATATATCTTCCTTTCAGCACCACTTCAGAAAAATTCCAAAGCATCAGGAATTTACACATAGTTATTTTGTATAATGCACTATTTTTCTAGTGTTTGCTTTTATACGAGGTAATGTTTATCTCCATCTAAAGTGTTCAAAAATACATGAGGTGGAGGAGGTTCCTGGGTGGCTCAGCCAGTTGAACATCTGACTCTTGATTTCAAGTGAGGCCATGATCCCATGGTCATGGTCCCAAATCAGGCTCTGCGCTGAGCAAGGAGCCTGGTTGAGATTCTTTCTCTCTCTCCATCTGCTGCTCCCCCCACTCGTGCACATTCTCTCTGTCTCTCAAATAAAAAAAAAAAACTTAAAAAGACATGAGGTGGACATAATAAAATTAAAGTTAACCATTCTAGTAGTCCAAATTTGGAGAAATTGAATAGCATTGGATTGGATAATGGAAATTACTTTTAGTAGGGGAAAATCATCTTAAATTTTGGAGAAGTTTATTGACTACTTTGTGGGTAACCAGTTTCATTATTTTAAGTTGTGGGTCACAAATTTAATATTATTCATGCTTGATAATTTTTAGCTTGATATATAGAACAATTTTGATATTAATTGTACATCTGTGCATTAACCATAACCATTCTACTTGCAGACTCAAAGGGAAAAAGGCAATACTTTGGAAATGGTTGATGATGCTTATTTTATCCATTTAACCTAAAGTGTTTCTTATGTCCAAAATTGTCAACAACCTCATCAACCAGTCTATAGATGCACAGACACAGAGTAGAATAATAAATATGTGCTTGGATATTTTACACCTTTTTGACTAATATATTTCCTTTGAAAGGTATGTGCATATAAGAACTTTAAACAAATTTCACTCACTGGTATTAATATCCAATTTGTAGTATATTTCTTTTCAAAGAGCTTCTGTCTTTAAAATGATTTAAAACTATTATTGTCAGTTGCACAATTAATCAGTGATGCCTTAGCTAGCAACTTATATGTTTTATACTGTATTCTAACTGGATTTTATCAAATTATACCCTCCCAATGTCAAAGTGAACGGATAACTTGGTGGTGGGTCCTTCCATGATCACCATTATACATATGTTTTCACACAGCAAGAACTCTTTTCATTATGTCATTTTCATTACGTAGTTCTACAAAAAATATCTTTCATGTTTCCCTTTATAGCTTTACTTAATAATTTCTTTATTCTATGGAATAGCACAATAGTACATAATACCATTTCTCTTAAATTTCTATCATTAAAAGTTAATGTTGGTACTCAATTTGGAATACAATGACTTCAAGAAATAGTGTTCCATGGAGCTATAAGGATATAGGAGAGTTAAAGAAGAGTTTGTAATATGGGTGCAGTGCCCTTTCCTGGCTCTTTCTTCCTGAAGCAGCTAAGAAATACAAAATCTGGAAGATTGAAAATTAAATTTACCTTTGTAGAATACTGAACACTCTTATAAGCCAATTAGGGACCTAAATGGCAAATATGGAGTTACTATTTTCTGCCTTTGACTTTAGTTGTAGTGAATTGTTTTCTGAAGTTCTTTGAAGTTTTCACCTCCACAACGCTCATCCTTAAAAGTATACCCTTTCTCAAAGAAAATATGTTTTAATATATAAGATATTTCAGCTTAAACTCTGGCATTTAGTGGGATTTGTAATCCAGGAAATAGCATTAATCAGTGGAATAATTTGAATCTGTTACCAGGTCGCTGGGTTCTTGTCCCAGATGCACCAAAGAATTGGAGACCCGAGACCAAAGTGGGGAGATAGGGTTTATAAGTATAGTACACTTTTAACAGTGAAAGCAGGCCATTACCAAAACAGGAGTGACAATGGCATGGAGCACCTCAAGCTGCATCCTTCTAAGCCTACTTTCTGCATGTGTAAATTTGGCTTTGTTAGATATTTTGACTGACAACTGGTGGTTATGTAACATTTTGGCTTTTGCACGTGCGCCTACCCATGACGCATTCTTTTTCATTGTATTTGTTTCTGTATTGTATATTTATGAGTATCTAATGAGATTTTGTTGTGACCTTAAAGGTACTTAAGAGCAAGTTTCCCCTTTTGTTTGCATGCTCGTTCTAACAGATGTGAGATAATATTTCATTGTGGTTTTGATTTTAATTTCCCTAATGATTAGTGATGTTGAACAATCACTAATGCACACTAATACGTGTTGGCCATTTGAATATCCTCTTGCAAAAATGTCCCTTTGGGTCCTTTGTCCATTTTTTAGTTGGTTTATTTATTTATTTCAGTATTCAGTTGTATGAGTTACTTATATATTTTGTATATTAACACTTCATCAGTATATTAACACTTCATCACTTATCTTCTGTAAGTTGCCTTTTCATTTTGTTCACTGTTTTTTTTTCTGTGCAGAGGTTTTTTAGTTTGGTGTAATCCCACTTATTTTTTTTTTTTTTATTATGTTGCTTGTGTTTTAGCTGTCACATATTTTAAAAAATTCATTGCCAAAATCCATGTCAAGGAGCTTTTCCACTAAATTTTATTTTAGAAGTTTTATAGTTTTAGTTCTTACATTTAACATTTTAATTAAATTCAAGTTAACTTTTGTGAATGGACTAAAATAGAGGTCTAATTTCATTCTTTTGTATATGAATGTCTAATTTTCACAGCACCATATATTAAAGAGATTATCTTTTCTCCATTGAATGTACTTTTCTCTCTTTTAAAATATTATTTGACTGTTTATGCATGAGTTTATTTCTGTGCTCTCAATTCTATTCTATTGGTCTATATATCTGTTTTAATACCAGTACCATATTGTTTTGATTACTATCACTTTGTAATATAGTTTGAAATCAGGAAGTAGGGTTCCTCCAGCTATGCTGTTCTTTCTCAATATTATTTTGGCTATTCAGGGTGTTTTGTGGTTTCATACAAATTTTAGGATTAGTTTTTCTGCTTCTTTAATTCATTAGAAACTTGATAAGGATTGCACAGAATCTATATACAGCTTTGAGTTCTATGGACATTTTAACCATATTAATTCTTACAGTACATGAGCAAGGAATATCTTTCCATTTATTTTTATTTTCAGTCTCTTGTATTAATGTGTGACAGTTTACAGTGTAGAGTACTTTTGCCTCCTTGGTTAAATTTATTGCTATGTGTTTTACTGTGTTTGATTCTATTATGACTGGGATTATTTCTTTTTCAGATAATTTGGTGTTAGTGTATAGAACGCTACTAATTCTTTTGTATTATTTTATCCTGCAAATTTACTGAATTTATTGCTTCGGGTTTAATTTTTTTTTTTTTTGGTGGAGTCTTTAGGATTTCCTATATATAAAATTGTATCGTCTACAAATAGAGACCATTGTACTTCTTCCTTTCCAATTCTGATGCTTTCTAATTTTTTTTTTATTCTTGCCTGACTAATCTGGCTGTGATTTCCAGCACTGCATTGAATAGGAGTTCTGAGAATACGAGAAAAACTCAATATTTTTGACCATGGAGTATGATGTTAACTGTGGGCTTTTCATATAAGGCCTTTATTATGTTGAGGTACATTCCTTGTATACCCAGTTTGCTGAGAATTTTTATCATGAATGTTGAATTTTGCCAAATGTCTTTTCTTCATCTTTTGAGACGTTCATATGATTTTTAGTTTTTTCATCCCATATAGTCCATTGATTTATTTGAATATGTTAAACCATCCTTGCATCGAAGGAACAAATTCCACTTGCTCATTGTGTATGATCATTTTAACATGCAGGTAAGTTGAGTTGGTTACTCTTTTTTTGAGAATTTTTGCATCTATATTGATCAGACATATTGACTTGTAATTTTATTTTCTGTAGTGTCTTTATCTGCATTTAAATAAGGGTGATGCTGGCCTTGTAAAATGAGTTTATGTTACCTCCTCTTTAATATTTTTTGAAGAGTTTGAGAAGAATTAACAGTAATTGTACTTTAAACATTTGGTAAAATTCACCAGTGAAGACATCTGGTCCTTAGATTTTGTTGTTGTTGTTGGGAAGGTTTGATTACTGATTCAATCTCAGTACTTGTTATTGGCCTGTGTAGACTTTTTATTCCTCCTGACTTAGTCTTGGTAGGTTATATGCTACTAGTAATTTATTCAGTTCTTCTAGACGTCCAGTTTGTTGCCATATAATTGTTCATAGTAATCTCTTATAATACTTTGTATTTGGGTGTTATCAGTTTTAATATCTCTTCTTTCATTTATAATTTTATTAATTTTGGTCCTCTCACTTTTTTTCTTAGTCTGGCAAAGAGTTTGTTATTTTTCCTTGAGAATTGTTTTTATTGTTTCCCTACTCTCTATTTCATGTATTTCCACTCTAATCTTTATTATTTCTTTCCTTCTTACTTTGGGTTTAATTTATTCTTTGTTTCCTTGAGATGTAAAGTTAGTTTTTTTTTAATTTTGAAACCTTTTTATTTTCTTGATGCATATGTCTATAGTTATACAATTTTCTCTTAAAACCGCTTTTTCTCATCCATGTTTTGATTACTTGTGCTTCCGTTTTCTTTGCCTCAGGGTACCTTATTTATCTTTCAAGTTTTTCTTTTATCCATTGTTTTTTTTTTTAATTTTTTTTTCAACGTTTATTTATTTTTGGGACAGAGAGAGACAGAGCATGAATGGGGGAGGGGCAGAGAGAGATTGGGAGACACAGAATCGGAAACAGGCTCCAGGCTCTGAGCCATCAGCCCAGAGACCGACGCGGGGCTCGAACTCACGGACGGCAAGATCGTGACCTGGCTGAAGCCAGACGCTTAACCGACTGTGCCACCCAGGCGCCCCTATCCATTGGTTTTTCAAGAGTGCATTATTTCATTTCCGTATATTTGTAAAATTTCCAGTTTTTCTCCTATTGTTGATTTCTAGTTTTTTTTTTTTTATTATTTTTTTTAATTTTTTTTTCAACATTTATTTTTGGGACAGAGAGAGACAGAGCATGAACGGGGGAGGGGCAGAGAGAGAGGGAGACACAGAATCGGAAACAGGCTCCAGGCTCTGAGCCATCAGCCCAGAGCCCGACGCGGGGCTCGAACTCACGGACCGCGAGATCGTGACCTGGCTGAAGTCGGACGCTTAACCGACTGCGCCACCCAGGCGCCCCTGATTTCTAGTTTTTTACCATTGTAGTCGGAATAAACACTTGGCATGATTTCAGTCTTCTTAAATTTACTGAGCCTTGTTTTGTGATCTAACATATGATATATTTTAGGCAATGTTCCATTTGCCCTTGAGAATAATGTGTATTCTGCTATAGTTAGATGAATTTTCTCTATATATCTCTTAGGTCTGCTTGGTCTCTGGTGTTGTTCAAATCCATGGTTTCCTTATTGATTCTCTGTGATCTAGGTGTTCTATCCATTGCTGAGAATGGGATAGTAAAGTCCCTAACAATTATTGTATTATTGCTTATTTCTCCATTTAGTTTTGTTGGTGTCTGTTCTGCATATTTAGGTGATCTGATATTGGGTGCATAAATGTTTACAATTGTTATTTCTTCTCGAAAGTTTGGCTACTTTATCATTTTATAATAACCTTGTCTCTTTTTGACCATTTTTAGCTTAAAGTATATTTGTTTCTGATATACTCCTTCCTTTTAGTTACCATTTGCTTGAAATATATATATATTTTTCTATCCTTTCACTTTTTAGCTGTTTACTGTGATCTTGTTGGATCACAATTTTTATACATTCAGTTATTTTATATGTCATTTAGTTGGAGAATTTGATCCATTTATACTTAAAGTAGTTATTGTTAAAATGTTAGGTAAGGAATTATTAGTGCCAAAGTTTTCTGACATTGTTCACTGTTTTCTGACTGCAGATCTGTTGCTTCTTGCTTATTTGTCTGTTTTTTTTTGTGACTTGATTTTTTGTAGTGGTATGTTTTCTCTTATTTATTATAATCTTTTCTATATCTACTAAGGGTTTTTTCCTGTGGTTTTCATGAGTCTTATATAAGATATATTTTTAATACCATACTTTAAGTGAGCAACATCTTAACTTTAATAACATTTGTAGGGGCGCCTGGGTGGCGCAGTCGGTTAAGCGTCCAACTTCAGCCAGGTCACGATCTCGCGGTCCGTGGGTTCGAGCCCCGCGTCAGGCTTTGGGCTGATGGCTCAGAGCCTGGAGACTGTTTCGGATTCTGTGTCTCCCTCTCTCTCTGCCCCTCACCCGTTCATGCTCTGTCTCTCTCTGTCCCAAAAAAAATAAATAAACGTTGAAAAAAAAATTTTTAAAAAAATAACATTTGTAAAATTACACTTTTACTTTTCCCTCTCCCCCTCACATTTAGGTTATTAATACTACAACTTACATATTTTTTTACATTGTGTATCCAAAAATAAATTATTATAATTATGGTTACTTTTAATTGGTTTTTTAACTTTTAAACTATAGTTGAAAGTGAATTATGCACCATTTCTTTTACAATATGAGTAAACCTGACTTTGACTATAGATTTACAATTACCAGTGAGTTTTACACCTACATTTATCTGTTTTCATGATGTTAATTAACATTCTTTTATTTCCACTTGAAAAATTCCCTTTAGTCAGTCTTTCTTTCTTTCTTTCTTTCTTTCTTTCTTTCTTTCTCTCTTTCTCTCTTTCTTTCTTCTTTCTTTCTTTCTTTCTTTCTTTCTTTCTTTCTTTCTTTCTTTCTTTCTTTCTTTCTTTCGAGTTTATTTATTTTGAAGGGGTGGAGGCAGAGAGAGGGAGAGAGAGAATCCCAAGCAAGCTCCCTTGATTTCATCACAGAGCCTGATCTGGCTGGATCTAACAAACCATGAGATCATGATCTTAGCCAAAATCAAGTCAGACGCTTAAGCAACTGAGCCACTCAGGTGCCCCTCCCTTTAGCATTTCTTATAAGGTAGGTCCAGTGCTTATCTAGTGATGATATATTCTTCAGCTTTGTTTGTTCAGCAGTATATTTATTTCTCCATCATCTCCAAAGGACCACTTTTCCAGGTATAGTATTCTTGATTGACAATTTTTGTCTTCAATGTGTAAAATACATCATTCTATTCTCTCCTGACCTGAAAAATTGATTTTGAGAAATTCACCTACAGTTCACTTGTTTGTAACATATCACTTTTTTTTGCTGCTTCCAAAATTTTCTCTTTGTCTTTGACTTTTGAGTTTAATTATAATGTGTCTCAGCATATACCTTTGTGTGGTCAACCTGTTTGGGATCTTTTGGGCTCATGATTCTGGATGTCAGTTTATCAAAAAGAATTGGGAAGTTTTCAACTTTTATTTCAACTTCATATTTTATTGGGAAGTTTTCAACTTTTATTGTCTGAAATATAATTTCCCTTACTTTTTTTTTTAATTAACTTCATTTTTACATTTCTTTTGATCTTCTTCTGGGATTCCTATACTGAAAATATATTTTCTCCTGATGGTATCCCATAAGTTCTGTAGATTTTCTTCACACTTTTCTTTTTCTTTTTTGGCTCCTATGTTTTGTTGATTTCAAATGTCCTATCTCTATTTCACTGAGTTGTACTTCTCCTTGGCTGATTGGCTATTGAAGTTCTCCATTGAATTATTTTCTTTCAATCATTGTATTCTTCAGATCTAGGATTTCTGTTTGTTTGTTTTTTTCTTTTTGATGGTTTTTACTTCTTTAACTTCACATTTTTTTCATGCATTGTTTTCTAATTTTCCTTAGTTACCTATTTATATGTTCTTGTAGTTTACTAAACTAATTTAAGAGGAGTATTCTGAATTCTTTAGCAGACAGTTCATAGATCTTCATTTCTTTAGGATCACTTATGCTTCATTAGTTTCCTTTGGTGGTGCCATGTTTACTTTGTGTGTGTATATGTGTATGTGTGTGTCACCCTTGATGCTATTTTTTTTCAAAATATTTACTTTGGGGGAAAGCATGAGCAGGTGATGGGTAGAAAGAGGAGGACAGAGGATCTGAAGCAGGCTTTGTGCTGACAGGTTGAGAGCAGTGAGCCTGATGTGGGGCTCGTACTCATGAACTATGAGATTATTACTTGAGCCAAAGTCAGACGCTCAACTGACTGAGTGAGACACCCAGGGGACTGATTCTTGATTCTTTATATTAGTATATTAGTATTTAAATATATGGTCTCCTCTTCCATATTTTACCTGTTTGCTTTGGCAGAGACAAGTCTTTTGCTAGTCAGATTAGCTTAGTGTTCTGGAAGGGTCAGCTCATAGAGTCTGGACAGGTAGGGCCTGCTTTGGGGATCCATTTTTTTGCGTGAGACCACTGCCTGAACTCTGAGGTCATGGGAGAATGCTACTAGATGGGAATAATTGGATAGGACTACTCGTGGCTTCCTTTCCAAGTGTGGCTGTAGGATATGCTCCATGGTTGTCTGGATTTCTTGGTCAGGCATCCTAGTTGAGTAAGACTACTTACTATGCTCAACATTAAACAGGGCTATAAATTAGCTTCCCTGCCTGTGAGGGGCGGCAGAACAGGTTCCAAAGCTAGAACATCTCATTGTTTGGAAACCTAAGTTAGGCAGAACTGTGCACTGGATTTCCTGCTCATCTGGGGCCACCAGGTTTGCTCTGCAGATGGCAGTCTCTTGCTCCAATTTCAAGTCAAATGCCACTGTATAGGTGCCACAGGTGGGCTATACAGTCTTCTAGGTGCTCTGGTTAGGTTTTCAGTCAGGACTGAAGACCTGATTCAAGAGTGGGCAGGCCTACAAATTAGCTACCCTGTCTTGGTGGAGGTAAAGAACAGACCCCAAGGCCAACAAGACTCACTGTTTTGGGAAATAGGTTAGAACTGCACATCAAAATCCCTGACTAGATGGGGCTGTCAGCCTAATTAAACATGGGCAGAGTCACTGTCCCAGCTCTGTACTTCAGTATTGCTGGGTTATTTAGCTTCTCAAGTTCTCTGCTCAGGTTTCCATTTTGGGCAGGGTTGGGGACTACATTTAGTAGCAAACAGGACTGTGTATTATCTACCTTGCCTTTGTAGGATGGCAGAATAGACTTCTAGGCTGGCATTTTTTTGCAGTCCAAAATTAGGTAGAAATGTGCACCAAACTCCTTGTTGGCTTGGCTCTGCAAAGGTGTACAGCCACTGGCTGGGCATTCTGCTGAGTGTTGCTGAGCTACACAGCTTCCTGAGTACTCTGCTCAGATTCCCTTGTTGGGTAGGTATGGGTACCACACTCAGCAGTAGGTATGGCTATAAATTAGTCCCAATACCCAGCCTGAGTGGCAGAACATGTTCCAAGGCCAGTAAGACTCTTGGTTGGGGTCCTGAATCTGGCAGAACTGTGCATGGAGTTCCCTTGCAAGATAGGACCACTCTCTTGGCTCTGCAAATGGGCAGAGCAACTTGTTTGGATTTATGCTTGGGTGCTCCAGCATGTAAGAATTTTGTATGCCAAGATCCAAACATTGGTTACCCCCCGTGTACGTCACAATATGATTTTCAGTGGTCAAGCCCCAAAGATTCCCCCTGTAATCTCTGTGAGGAAAGACCTAATTGGGCCTCCTAGGAGGTAATCCATAATGCTGGGGGAGCTGGATATCTACTTTGTGTTCTCTGCCCACTGGAGAGACCATAGGCTCAGTGGTCCCTATTTGTGCGGTACTGTGTTGACCTGGGGGAGGGTTATTGTGGTCAATGTATAATCACTCTGCTTACCCTTTTTATGTGGTTGTCCTTGGTCTCTGGTCCAGGGAGTGCTTCTGCTTCATCTCTGTGTTCCAGTATTTTCACAATGACATCTTGTCTATGTATAATTGCTGTTTGGTTTTGAGAGGAAGAATGAGATGGGAATGATCTATGTCACCATCTTGATGTCACACAGGAATTTGCAGAATTTTAGTGGTATTGTACAAATGTTAAATGCTCTTTCTGAGGTTTTCTTCCTTGAGTTTACCCTATAGCCTTCTAGAGTGTTCAATATTATTAACATTACTATGGTTAAGCAATTTAGATTCATGCTTTATTGATCTCAATCTGTTGATTATATCTTCTTGTAGCAAGAATGAAAGAGCATCATCTTTTCTTGGTATGGTTTCAGAGGGTATCATGGCCATTTTTCTACAAGGTGTAAAACATCTGACATTTCCTTCATGGATAGCCTAACTCATTTATTTAATTGAGTTATGACTGATTTAAAACACAGTTGCTGCCAACTATTCAAAATTTACATCACTGGATGTAAGCCTTTTTTTCCAGTGGCACTTGTCAAATTTCATGTTATACCACTAAGGTAACTTTAACTCACAGTGCTCATCAAAAATAAAGACTTGCCTTCTTGGGATAGGGATTCTTTTCACTGCTCAGAAGCTGAAGTCAGCTAAAGCCAGTCTCCTTACATCTTCCCTGCTGAAATATGTCTCTGCAGGTGGTCTCCTTTTGAACTACAAGGCACCTGCTTTAAGGAGCTCCTCCATGTCTATTGATATTGACTCCAGGTTGAAGCCTGAATGGAAGATGTGTTTGTTGTCATTGCCACTTATCTGATTTTAACTAATTAACTCAGCAGGAGTGATAACTTTTTTAAGTTTAATGTTATTGCAAAGCACCTTGAGATACCACAGCATGACAAGATGACATAAAAGTGTGTATACGCCTCCACCTTCTCTTAGAGGTAGGCACCCTGGTGGTTTAAACAAATGCACTGGTCGTTGAAATGGAAACTGGATACTGAGAGTCATGGGGAGAAAAAAGACTGAATTCTAATTTGATGTTTTCCATTTGTTACAAACATAAAAAAATGAGGGACTCATGTATAATTTCTATGGATCCTTGCAACCAGAGAGAAAGTACTGAGATGTGGAACAAATTCTTGGGACAAGTGCTTAATGATATTAGTGTTCCTTTTTCATGTCATCTATTATTATATAGACTATAGTGTACTATTTTAAGCTAACATTTGTATGATATGGGCATTAAAAAAACTTCTTTCACATAAATTAGTTTTACATCTCTTGTAACTATTATTATGTCTATGTGACAAAAAATAAAGAACATTCTAAAAATTGAATAATTTTATCTAAATACATAGGAATTAGAAACAATTATATTGGTACTTAAACTCAGGTATCATATAAAATTATGCTGCTTATATAGGTTATTTTAACAATTAAAATTGTGTCATTTTATAACAAATGAATAATCTTTGAAACAAATACTATACCTGGTAAAATGGCACTATTCTATGTCTTGGTTGGAATATTTTAGGAGGGATAGCTTAAAACATAAATGAAATTAAAGCAAATATGTATTACATGTTTCTCTAGTTTAAAACTGACTGAATATGTATTTAAACATAACATGTATGGAATATTGATAGCAAATGGAATTTGTTTTGCATTGTGATATATTTAATAGAGACTTAAGATTTCAATCATAGCTGTGTATTTGTAGGAATTTTATTAAAATGAGATGTCCTGATATATTGCAGTAGTGTGTGGGGGAAGGATGCTACAAATAAATACATAACAAATTCTTACTTCTTGTATGCATATAAAATCAAATGAAACAGAGCCAATTTATTCACCTTTCTTATGTTCTAGAGATGAAAAGTTTAAAACATTTAAATTTTAAAGGAAAGTTGCATAAGAAGTACTTGATGATGAGACATTATAAACCATTCACCTGTTGATTCATTTTTGTTTATTCATTTACTTAACATACTTAACATAAGTTAAGTATCCCTACTATTTTAAGTGCATTATCAAAAGGCTTTTTTTTTTTCAACGTTTATTTATTTTGGGGACAGAGAGAGACAGAGCATGAACGGGGGAGGGGCAGAGAGAGAGGGAGACACAGAATCGGAAACAGGCTCCAGGCTCTGAGCCATCAGCCCAGAGCCTGACGCAGGGCTCAAACTCACGGACCGCGAGATCGTGACCTGGCTGAAGTCGGACGCTTAACCGACTGCGCCACCCAGGCGCCCCAATCATAGGCTTTTTGATACAGATAAACATCCATCCTAAAAGAATTTCAAACCAAAGGGGAAAATATTAAACTTTTAATCAAATTACATTATCAATAAATACATATCACAAAGATCTAGAGAAAGAGAAACAAACAATCAAAAAGATCTGAAGGAGACTAAATTTAAAAAGTGCTTTGATAGAGAATAATGTGTCATGATTGTTCAGGGTGGCCACGTATATCCATGCCTAGAAGATGATATGTAATTTGAGCTAGGAAGATTGAAGCCAGTCATATGAATACATAGGGAAAGATGAAGAAAAGAGCTGCTGCAAAATTCTGAGCATGAAAGAGTTTGGCATGTGTGAGAAACATAAAAAAAAATCCAGTGGGTTTGGGGTATAGCAAATAAGGGAGAGATTGGCACAAGGTAAATCTACAGATGTAGCAAATCAGAATAAATACAGACTTGTAGATCTAGGAAAGTATTTGAAGTTTGACCATATGCTTAATGAAAAAACACTGAAAAATTTAAAGTTCAAATAAACTTTATTTGTTTGCAAGGAAAAAAAAGAAAAGAAAAAGAAAAGATGCTGAAGGGAAATTAAGAAGACATTTTGAATGAATGAATGAATGAATGAATGAATGAACAAATAAATAAGCCAACCAGCCAATCAGCTTCTGCTATTGATAAAGAATGATGTCCTATAAGGACAGATGTGGGTCAGTCAGTAAATAAAATATGGAGACTAGTTAAGATATTATTTTAATAGTCCTAATACATGATAACTTGAATGTAGATGGTGAAAGGTTAAGCATACAAAAGCGAACAGATTTTACATTGGGTCATCATCTTCAGGAAATTTAAAATCTGAAAGAGGAGAATGATCACCTTTTTCCTAATCTACGTAATTTAAATTGACATCTGAAAAGGCTTCAGTATGTGAGAGGCAACCAGACACAGGGAGGAATTAAGAAACCTTAAGAAAAACTGTAAATACAGTTTGGAGTAGAGCATAATGTTGAGCACAGAAAGAAAATAACAGGACACATAAAGTAAATGCTTAATTATAAGAGAATATGCAGATTAATGAAAGATGTGAAGGCATTCTGAGAAAATGGAATTGATTAAGGACTTGTCAAATGGGTATATTCTCTTAGTTTGTAGCTTGAGATATAAAAACATAAACAGAAAGTTATAGTTTTGATTATCAGAAGAATAGTACACAGAGTACTGTTGGAAGTGAGTATAACTAGAAGTCTAAGATAGCATTTTAAGACTATTTTTAGAGCAGTTTTCAGTTCACAGAAAAATTGAGAGGAAGATACAAAGATTTCTCATATACCCCATACCCTGTATGTGCAATCACCTCCCCATTATCAATATCCACCACCAGAGTGATACATTTGTTAAAATTTGTTTGACACATTATATTCACTCAAAGTTCATAGTTTACATTAGGGTTCACTGTTGTTATACATTCTATGGGTTTGGATAGATGTATGATAGCATGTGCCCATCATTATAGTACTACACAGGATATTGTACTGCCCTAAAATTCTCTGTGCTCCACCTGTTCATCCACAGCCTCCGACCCCTCGCAGGTACTGGCTTTTTATGGTCCCCATAATTTTGCCTTTTCCCAAATGCTATGTAGTTAGGATTATATAGTACATAGTCTTTTCATATTGCCTTCTTTCACTTAGTTAATATGTATCTAAGTTTCCTCCATGTCTTTTCATGGCTTGATAGCTCATTTCTTTTTGGAGCTGAATGGTATTCCATGGTCTGCATGTACCACAGATTATTTATCCATTCACTTACTGAAGGACATTTTGGTTTCTTCCTAGTTTTGGCAATTATTAATAGAGCTGCTGTAAATATCTATTTACAGGTTTCTGTGTAGACATGTGTTTTTAACTCCTTTAGTTAAATACCAAGGGACATAATTGCTGGATGATATGGTAGGGATATGTTTAATTTTGTTCTATGACAGCATTTTATGGACAACTAATCAAAGAGGACAATAGATTACTAGATTGGAAGAAATCAAGATTTAAATGTCATATCCAAGCCCAAATCAGGATAGATATACCTTCCTTTTCAGTCTGGTCCAGTAGGAATTTCTTTTGCTTCCTAATTTTATTTCTCTAGAATTAAACAACCATAATTTTAGAGACATTAACAGTCTTGCTTAGATATACATGTTACTCTGTTGCTCACGAAATTAAAACTTCATACATGCAATTATTCCCCCAATAATTTTCTGAATAATGAGAATTTCTATATGAATAAGTTAAAATGTGATTTCAGTATATGTATAAGACTGTTGGACTCTTTATTGAAAATCTTCATTTTCAAAATAAACAAACTATGTTAATTAATGATTTACCACATTTAAATATATTCTGCTTAATTAAAATATAATGCAATTTCCTTTAAAAGTTTGCTTATATACTATAATGTATATTTGTATTAATGAAAAATTCATTTTAAAAGTCAGTTGTTGATTCATTTTCTACTCTTCCAAATATAAAAAAAACTGCCAAGATGTCACTCTAAAGGAGAAAAAAAAATTTCTTGTTGGAAATGTTGGTGGGAAATTTTTCCTATAAGGTTATGAAAATTCTTAGAGACACTAGGATTAATGACACAAAAGAGATTTCAGCTTCCTTTGTTTCTAGCTCAAAACATTGTTGAACTTTCCTTCCTGTTCCTATTACTTATTCAGTAAAACAAATGCCTTTATACCCTTCGAAGCTCACCAAGCCCAAAGCTAGTGATCCTCTTGATTTCCATATTTTAGTAGCACTTGCTCCATAACCTATCTCCTCTGTTTCCTGTATTTTTTTCTTTATTTTTGCCACCTCCCAATTGTTTAGCCCATCATGCTGACACTTAAGAAAAAAACAAACTCCATTTCCTCTTCAAAATTTGTCAAATGAAGTTGAAATTCCAGAGACAATCATTTCATTCTCTCTGTTCACATATTTAACTACTTTTCTAGCTTTATATTTTTCAGCATCGACAGAGATATTCTAAAACTAAGTAAACTGGACCATTCACCATCATTAAATTGACAAATATTTCCTCATCTTTACTTATCGTATTGCATCTGGCACAAATGTTATCTTACTGTTATTTTTGCCATTTCCACCGACCACAATCCATTTTCTCAAGATTTAGCTCTGATGTGATCTCCTTTATGAAATCTTCCATGATTTTCCTCTCATTTTTCACTGGCAAAGATAGAAGTAGTTTTACTTTTTCTTAAAGTCTTCAGAAGATTGGAAGCCTAATTTTTTGTTGTTCTTTTTAGATAGTGCTTTTCTTTTCTTTTTCAAGTTTTTATTTAAATTCCAGTTAGTTACCATACAGTGCAATATTGGTTTCCAGTGTAGAATGTAGTGTTTCATCACTTGCATACCCAGTGCTCATCACAAGTGCCCTTTTTAATACCCATCACACATTTACCGCCCCCCCCCCACCTACCTCCTCTCCAGCAACCCTCAGTTTGTTCTCTATAAGTAAGAGTCTGTTTTGTGTTTTGCCTCTCCCCCCACACCACACGCCATGTTCATCTGTTTTATTTCTTAATTACACATATTAATGAAATTGTATGATATTTGTCTTTTTCTGACTGACTTATTTTGCTTAGCATAATACTCTCTGGCTCTATCCACATCATTGCAAATGGAGAGATTTCATTCTTTTTTATGGATGAGTAATATTCCAGTGTGTGTGTGTGTGTGTGTGTGTGTGTGTGTGTGTGTGTGTGTGTGCATATATCACCTCTTCTTTATTCATTCATCTATCGATGGACCCTTGGGCAGCTTCCATAGTTTGTCTATTGTTGGTAATGCTACCATAAACATCAGGGTGCATGTATCCCTTCAAATCTGTATTTTTGTATACTGTGGGTGTATACCTAGTATTACAGTTGCTGGGTCATAGGATAGTTCTATTTTTAACTTTTTGAGGAACTTCCACACTGTTTTCCAGAGGGGCTGCATCAGTTTTCATTCCCAAAAGTTTAAGAGTGTTCCCTTTCTCCACATCCTCCCCAACATCTATTGATTCCTATATTGTTAACTTTAGCAATTCTGACAGGTGTAAAGTGATATCTCATTATAGTTTTGATTTGTATTTTTTCCTGATAATGAGTGATGTTCATATGTCTGTTAGCCATCTGTATGTCTTATTTAGAAAAAAAATGTCTATTCATGTCTTCTGCCCATTTCTTCACTGCATTATTTTTTTTTAATTTTTATTTTTTTGGTGAGGGAGAGAGGTGTTGAGTTTGATAAGTACTTTATATATTTTGCATACTAACTCTTTATCAGATATGTCATTTGCAAATATCTTCTCCAATTTTCAAAGGTTTTCTTTTAGTTTTGTTGATTGTGCCCTTCACTGTGCAGAAGCTTTTTTCTTGATGAAGCCCCAATAGTTTATTTTTGCTTTTGTTTCCCTTGCCTCAGGAGACATATCTAGTAAGATGTTGCTACAGCCAATGTCAAGGTTATTGCCTGTGTTCCTCTCTAGGGTTTTGATGATTTCCTGTCTCTCACTTAGGTCTTTCATTTATCTTGAATTTATTTTTATTTATGGTGTAAGAACATGGTCCAGTTTCATTCTTTTGCATATTGTTGTCCAGTTTTCCCAACACCATTTGTTGAAAAGACTGTCTTTTTTTCCATTAGATATTCTTTATGCGTTTTTTGAAGATTAGATGATCATATAGCTGTGAGTCCATTTCTGGGTTTTCTATTCTGTTCCATTGATCTATGTGTCAGTTTTTGTGCCTGTACCATACTGTCTGATCACTACAGATTCATAGTATAACTTGAAGTCCAGAATTGTGATGTCTCCAGCTTTGCTTTTCTTTGTCAAGATTGCTTTGAAAATTCAGAGTCTTTTGTGGTTCCATACAAACTTTAGGATTGTTTGTTCTAGCTCTGTGAAAAGTGCTACTTGTATTTTGTTAGGGGTTGCATTAAATGTGTAGATTGCTTTAGGTCGTATAGACATTTTAAAAGTATTTGTTCTTCCAATCCATGAACATGGAATGTTTTTCCTTTTCCTTGGGTCATCTTCAGTTTCTTTCATAAGTGTTTTTATAGTTTTCAGAGTACAAATCTTTTACCTCTCTGGTTAAGTTTATTCCTAGGTATCTTTTAATTTTTGGAAAAATTGTAAATGGAACTGATTCCTTGATCTTTCTGCTGCTTCATAATTGGTATATAGAAATGCAACAGATTTCTGTACAACGTATTATAATTTTATATCTTGTTACTACTGAACTTGTGTATCAGTTCTAGAAATTTTTTTGGTGGAGTTTTTTGGGTTTTCCAAATGGAGTATGATGTCATCTGCACATAGTGAAAGTTTGACTTCTTCATTGCTGATTTGGATGCCTTTTATTTCTTTTTGTTTTCTGATTGCTGAGGCTAGGACTTCCAAAAATATGTTAAATGATAGTAATGAGAGTGAACATCCCTGTCTTTTTCCTGACCATAGAGGAAAAGCTCTCAGTTTTTCCCCATTGAGGATTATATTTTGTATATGGTCTTTATGACGTTGAGGTATGTTCCCTCTGTCACTACTTTGTTGAGAATTTTTATCATGCATGGATGTTGTAGTTTGTCAAATGCTTTTTCTGCATCTATTGACAGGATCATATGGTTCTTATCTCTTCTTTATTAATGTGGTGTATCACATTGATTGATTTGCTAATACTGAACCACCTTGAAACCCAGGAATAAATCCCACTGGACTGTAGTGAGTGATTCTTTTAATGTACTGTTGGATACACTTTCCTAGTATTTTGTTGAGAATTTTTTTTAAAAAATTAACATTTATTTATTTTTGAGAGAGAGACAGAGCATGAGTGGGGTCGGGGCAGAGAGAGAGAGGGAGACACAGAATCCAAAGCAGGCTCCAGGCTCCAAGCTGTCAGCACAGAGCCTGATGTGGGGCTGAAATCCATGAACCATGAGATCATGACCTGAGCTGAAGTCGGACGCTTAACCACCTGAGCCACCCAGGTGCCCCTGTTGAGAATTTTTGCATTCATGTTCATCAGGGATATTGGCCTGTAGTTCTCTTTTTTAGTGGAGTCTTTGTCTGGTTTTGGAATCAGGGTAATGTTGGCCTTGTAGGATGAGTTTGGAAGTTTTCATTCAATTTCTGTTTTTTTTATTTTTATTTTTTTTATTTTGAGAAGAATAGATACTAATGCTTCTTTAAAGTTTGGCAGAACATCTGCCCTGGACTTTCGTTTGTTACAACTTTTTGATTACTGATTCAGTTTCATTGCTAGTAATTGGTCTGTTCAAATTTTTTATCTTTTCCTGATTAAGTTTTGGGAGGTTATATTTCTAAGAATTTAGAAGTCGTCCAATTTGTATCCCTTCCTTTGAGGTAGTCCAAGTTGTTAGCATATAATTTTTCATAATATCCTCTTATAATCCTTTGCATTTCTCTGTTGTTGGTTGGTATTTCTCCTCTTTTATTTATGATTTTATTTATTTGAGTTCTTCAAATATGACAAAATTTTAACAAAGTTTAAATATAGATGATGGGTTTGCTGGGGATTATTATATTTGTTTTTATTCGACCTTACCATAAATATATATATATTTTTTTTACATAAAAAATTGTAAAACCAGTTTTAACCTTCTTATATTTTAACCTTATTCAACTGACAGAAAGAATATACAATAATTAATTATTGGGTGAACAATAATGATGAGTTTATATTTTTATAAGTAACCTTAGTAATGGCAGTTTGTTACAATTACAAACTACTAACAATGATTTAAATCCTTACTGAGAAATTTTGCAGTATATTAGCTAATGTGAGGAAAAAACAAACCCTACTTTCTAGCAGATTCTGTGATAGAGGTTACATATATAGTAACAATGTAGCCTTTCAAATGCTACCATAAACTTATTTGCTTTCTTTCTCTGAAGACAAAACATACACCTAACCTGCCACTTTCTTTTTGCTTCTCTTTTTTCATACTATTTAAAATACTTTTTTTTCAGTATCATATAGAGTTGTTTGGTAAGACTATGGTATTTCAACCCCACCACTAAGCTAAAATTTGTTTCAAGACTTTTTATTTTCAATTTACTGAAGTAAGAATACCTAATATGAAATCTACTCTTTTAACAGATTTTTAAGTATAACAGAGTATTGTTAGGCACAATGTTGTACAGCAAATCTCAAGAACTAATTCATCTTGCATAACTAAATTTATAGTTATTGATTAACAATTCTCCTTTTTCCCTTCCTCTTAACCACTAGCAACCACTTTCTCCTCTCTGTTTCTATGACTTTGGCTATTTTAGATGCCTCATTTAAATGGAATCATGTAATATTTATTCCTCTATGACTGGCTTATATATCTTAGAATAATGTCATCAAGTTTCATCCATATTGTTGCACATTGTAGCTTTTCCTCCTTTTTAAAGGTTGAATAGTAGCTCACTGAATGCTATACTACATTTTATCTATTCATCCATGCATGAATACTTGGGGTGTTTCTACATTTGGCTATTGAGAGTAGTGCTGAAATGGACAGGGGAGGGCTAATATATCTGTGAGACGCTGATTTCATTCTTTTGCGAACTATCCAGAAGTAGGATTGCTGGATCAAAAACAATTATAAAATTGCATGGAACCACAAAGGATGTCAGATACCCAAAACAGTCTTGAGAAAGAAGAATAAAACTGAAGGTATTATACTTTCTAATTTCAGAATATATTTAAAAACTAAAGTAATTAAACCAGCATACTCTTGGCATAAAAACAGCCATAAAAAATAGAATACAATAGACAGCCCAGAAATAAACCCACAAATAAACTGTCAACTGATGAAGAATACTCTATGGGGAAAGGACAGTCTCTTCAATAAATGTTTATTGGGAAAACTGGATAATTACCTGCAAAAAAATAAAATTGGATCCCCATTTTATTCCATGCACAAAAATTAACTTGAAATGGATTAAAGGGAAATTGTGAGACCTGAAACCATAAAAATCCAACACAAAAACATAGGAGAAAAACTCCTTGACATTGGTCTTGGACAAAATTTTTTGGTTATAATACCAAAAGCACAAGGAATAAAATTAGCAAAAATTGACAAGTGGGATGGATTTCATTCAATTAAAAATGTTTTTATTCAGCAAAACAAACAAATACAAATAACAAAACCTAAGACAATGAAAAGGCAACCAAAAAATGGGAGAAGATATTTGCAAACCATATTCTGGTAAGGAGTTATTACTCAAAATATGTAAGTAATTCGTACAACTCCCTAGTGAAAAAAAGCAAATAATCTAATTTTAAAATAGACAAGGGACATGAATAGATATCTTTAAAGTTATTGGGCCTGTTAGGACAGCTATTATCAAAAAGACAAGAAATAACAAGTGCTAGCAAGAATTTCAATAAAATGATACTTTTGTGGGGTGCCTGGGTGCGTCAGTAGGTTAAGCATCTGATTCTTGGTTTTGGCTCAGGTCATGATCTCATAGTTCGTGAGCACAAAGCCTGTTTGGGATTCTCTCTCTCCCTCTCTCTCTGACCCTCCCCCACTCAATGCACTCTCTCTCTTTCTCTCAAAATAAATAGACTTAAAAAAAGAAAAAATGATACCTTTGTACATTGTTGATGGCAATGTAAACTGGCATAGCCATTAATGAAACAATATGAAGTTTCTTCAGTAAATCAAAAGTAGAACTACCTTATGATCAATTCAGCATTCACACTTCTGGGTATATAGATGAAGAAATGAAATCACTATTCCAAGAGATAACTGCAATGTTCACTGCAGCATTATTCACAATAGCCAAGATATAGAAACAATATAATATACATAAAATATGCAATGGAATATTATTCAGCCATACAAAATAAGGTAATTCTGCAACTTGTGACAAGATGCGTGGACTTGAGGGCATTTTGATAGGTGAAATAAATCAGAGACTTACTATACTTTAAAATAGCTGTACGATTTGACTTTATATGTGGAATCCAAAAATGCTATATTCACAGAAATAGAGAGAAATAGATAAATATCCAGTAATAAGGTGAATAATTGTTGGGGATCTAATGTATAGTATTGTGACTGTAGTTAATAATACTATCTTTTATAGTTGGAAATTTCTAAGAGAACAGATCTTAAATGTTCTTACCACATCCAAAAATTAATGATGTGAAGTGATGGATATGTTTACCAGAATTATTGTGGTAACCATTTCACAATATATATGTGTGTCAAATAATCACATTGTACACTTTAATCTTACGTTATATGTCAGTTATATCTCAATAAGGCTGGAAAAAATGGGATGAGTTTCTCCAAAGAAGAGATACAAATGGCAAACATGCATGTAAAAATGCCACTAGTTATCAGGAAATGCTAATCAAAATTACAGTGAGATAGTGCTTCACACCTGTCTTGATGGCTATTATTTAAAAAAAAAATGTCAACATGTGTTGGCAATATTGTGGAGAAAAGGGAATCTTGTACACTGTTGGTAGAAATGTAAATTGGTAAACCTACTATAAAAACAATATGAAAGTTGCTCAAAACATTAAAAATAGAACTACTATAAATCATATTCTCTTTGCTGCTGATAAATACTTCTTCTAATGTGTACTTGCTAATAATTTAATTATTGTTATTTTTTATACTGAAAACATATTTTCACTAAATTGGCCAATTTAAAAAATGCCTTGGTTAATAAGCAAATAGAGTGATTATTTATTATTTTACTCTCTAACCATTGTCAGATTACAAAACAAAATAATAATTTATTATTTTTAGACAGAGATCTTTCTGCTCTTATTGAATTGTTCTGTGCAAGATTTTGGTATCAGGAATTTTGAGCCAAACTTTGACTTTTCAAGTGACTCTTTGCAATATATCATGTCTAACAACTCTTTCATTGCTAATATAATTACTGGTTTTTAACTTGGTATGTTTCCCTCTATAACTATAGGTGTTGTCATATGAAAACATTAACTGTCCTTAACTCTCATATATGTTTGTGAAAAACATGTGTTGACAACTGGTAAATTGTTTATAAAGGGATTCTTATTTAATCAAAACCGATATGAGTAATAGTATGCAATAGTAATAATCAAAACATATATTCATTAAATTTTCTATAGATTTACTTAAATATTATGAAATTGGAATTAATGGTCAGATCACAGCCACTTGATGAGTGTAAGGAAAAAAATGTCATATAATTATTAGGATTATAATTAAATCAGAAGTATATTTTGCATGAAGGAAATAGAAAATATTTGAAGAAGCAGAAATAGAAAACAACTATTCAGAAATTTAAGAGTTCAATTTAAGGATATGTTCAAGGGGTACCTAATTGGCTCACTCAGTAGAGCTTGTGACTCTTGATGATCAAGTCAAGAGTTCAAGCCCCACATTGGGCATAAAGTTTACTTAAACGAAGAAAGAAAAAAGATAAAAGGATATATTGAGAAATGATGGGAAATTCATTCATTTTCTGAAATATTCACAAGTTCTCACTCCTCTTCTCATTGTAAATATATTTATTTCTCTTATGTGGATAAGGAAATTGAGAGATATTGCCATGCTTGGTTCAGATTACTCCTCTATTCTACAAAAGATCTGAGAAAAAAAATCCTTCATGTCAATGTTGTTGGAATACAATTACATTCAGAGTTTGATGTGCAATGTGTTTCACATGGTTTATGAATACTTTTTAACACCATTCTTTTGTGATTGCATAAGATCCTGAAATCAAGGCTGAATTCTGGCATTTCACCAAAAAGCTTTGCTTGACCAAGTTTCATCTTCTCCAGTCTGGCCCATGTGACATTCCTTTTGTTTCTATAATATGTACTACCATAAATTTCAGAATACTATCTGTAAACTAAATATCTCTCTCTGTGCCCATTTTCCCCTTTGTGAACTCTGCCAAAGAGTGCTTACTGATATCTATAACTCTAGTGTTGATCTAAAGAGGTGCATCGTGTCTGGCATTAAATATCCTTTCTTCTGAGGTAGAGTAGCTTATTTTGTGACTTATTTTAGCTTGTTTAGCTTATTAACTTATTAACTTATTTAGCTTATTTTGAAAAAAAAAACCTTCATTTTGTGACTATTATCAATAGAGTTAGAATAGTACAGCTTGCCTTTGATTTTAATATTTTAAGGTTTAAATTTTGATTTAATATTTTAATACTTGCATTACTAATATCTGGTTCAGAAATCAGAAGACCTGAAGTATAAACCTTAAAAATGCTTGCCCTTAACAGTAGTAGAAAATTGGGCAAGTTAATTAAGTATTGAGCTGAGCTTAAATTTCCCTGCCCTGTAATATGAGGTAATAATTCCTATGTCAAAATGTTGTTCTAATGACTAAACCAGTTAATTTTAAATTAAAATGCAAAATAACAATAATCATAGAGGTATTAGAGACTTTATGGAGTAAATGTTTCTATCCTCCCAAATTCATATGTTGAATCCCTAACCCCCCAACGTGGTGGTGTTTGGAGGTAGGGTGTTGGAGGTAATCAGGTTTAGATAAATTCATGAATATGGGATCCTCATGAGGGATTCAGTGATTTTATAAGAAGAGACCAGAGGTAGCTCTTCCACTCCACACTGTGAGAACACAGTGAAAAGATGGCCTTCTGCAAGCCAAGAGTGACCTCACCAAAAGTCAAATCAGCCAGCACTCAGATCTAGGACTTCCAGCCTCCAGAACTGTGAGAAATAAATGTCTGCTGTTTAAGCCACCAGTTCTTGGTATTTTGTTATATAGCCAAAGACAGGTGCTCATATCAGGCATATATGTGTGCATCTCTGCAACACCTTTCAACTTTACAAAGTGTTTTATATTGAAGTATCTCTCCAATTGCTTTAGTTTTATTTCTTTGCTTATGTGTGCAACACCTCTTTTGTCATTTTATTTTTTTAATCTCTACTAACAGGGAAGGACAGTCTTAGACATCTGTTAGAATATCTACTTTTTAATATGTCCAGTGTTTACCATATTAATCTGGTTAAGTTGCTTTAAAAGAGGGTATCTTTCTTAGAGCATAAAGTTAAAGCAGCACATAGCATTTACCCTGATTTTCTTAATTTAAAGCTCAGATTTATAAATATCTCATTACAAAATACGCAATAAAAAAACACACAATTGACAGGCAAAAACATGTATTTCATTCAGGAAAAAAAAATCTTCCAAAGGCTCCATTTTTTTTCATTCTGTTGTTATGGTTGCCTAGAAACTAGTACTAAGATCATGATTTAAGGGAGTGCAATTTAATGTCCCCTTTCCCCCCAAATGCAGAAAGAGGAGTGCACTGATTATCACTCAAAATTAACAGCATCTCATTAGAACTTTGTGACACTTTCCTCTGATTGACCACACAGGCAGACCCACTGCTGGCTGTCTTTAAAACCAAGGAAACAACAGACTCCGGTTAATTGGCCAGCGGGGGGGGGGGGGCAATTTTCCTGCCCACTTCCAGACTGAGATTAACCCTCTTACATCATTCATGCCTCCAGCATTATAAGATTTGAGCATAGTCAACCTGAGAGTTACACACTCTTTTGTAGTCTTTCTTTACAACTGCAACCTGTGTGTTGAACGGTTGCAGATGATTTTTAAAATGGTTTCTTTAGTAACAAAGACGAATGATATAAGCACCGTGAGGTCAGTGCAGTGAAAGGTGTATATCATTTCATTTATTCTTTCCAATGTAACTGACTTCTTATCAAAGTAGAACTATGGATATATTGCTCAGAAAACTCTGAGTCCAAATGTGATATTTGTGAAGAGCTAAACATAACAACATTGATAACAATTCTATAGAGGATGCACTATCGAGATTCATGTGAAACACACGTGATCTGCCATTTAGTTCTATTGTGTTTGAGTACTTTTTCTTCCCATTTCAGATGATACCAGAGATGAAATTTAACCAGGCGTTAGCTCTCTCCTCAAGGAAAGAACAATTTGTATTTGAAATGAACTGCCAGTGCTAAGGGACTGGATTGGTTCTGTTCTGATTTGCTAGTTAGGAAGGTGTGTTACAAATCAAACGGGACTTGATAAAGCCATTTGACAAAGAGAGATTAACATTAAGTCCAAATGTAAACAGCTTGGCTAAGAGCAAGAGTGAGTGTGGGGGCAGAGAGAAGCTGATTAGTAATTCAGATTTTATCTTGGCTGAAAGGGACTGATAGCTAGAGTCCTGGCAGTCTTCACCTTTTGTTGACCATCTGTACTGTGAGTTCCCCAGCAGAGAGCCAGCTCATCTGGGGACAAGGGAGCAGAAGGGCATAGCTTCTCATATGAGCGCAAAACCAAAAGCCACGCTAAACACCATCAATTAAAATGCATTAGTCCTGTAGGAGCTGCCCATTAGAGTGTTGAGTATGCACAGATGTCGCCGTTACAAGCATGACACCAGTAATTAGGTATCACAAGTAGGAGGACTTCACACACTATTTAGCAAAAATATTGCACTGTTTTTGCATAAACTTTTGCTATAACTTTAATTGCAGTGGGTTTCACCAATATCGGTCAAAAGAAATATTGCCATTTTATCAGAGCCAGGACTGTTGCTTTCTAATTAGGTTGAAGACACATAACAAAATAGATGAGATTACCAAATAGAAGGAGGGAGAGAAAGAGTACTTGCTATTATAAGTGCATTAGTTATGATAAATGTCTATAGTTAGTCAAAAAAATTAAGGCCCAATTTATTCTTATACGTTTTCATGTTCTCCATCATTGCTGACTGATGGCTTGTCTTTGAGTGAATCTGTAATGCTTTAAAATAAATAACACAGGACTTGAATCTACATCTCAACTGCTGCAGCATATTTTCAGTACTATGTCTTGTGTTAAAGGGATTTTTCTTATCCATCTAAGAAACTGTCCATCCTTTTCTCACTCTTAGTATCGCCCTCAATCTCTCTCTTTTTCTCTAATGCAGTGTTATTTTCACAAAATTCAGGAAGAAAACAATACAGTGATTTTAACTGATGTGGAATTTGTGGTGTAATGTGGGCTATCCCGAATGGAATATTGTGAATAGGTCCCCTGTACACGAGCGTCACTTTTCTGAGAAACATCATGCACATAAAACACCATTTTCCTCCTTCTGTCTTGATGTCTCAGGGAAAAGGTAATGGAAGGTTAGAGTCTTCCCCTCACCTCTGAAACTGGTATTCTCTAAATACAAATCGGACAGTCGCAAACACCAACAACGTGTCACAGGAAACCTCTCAAGGGAATGGGGTGTGCAGCATGCAGATTAATAGAAAAGGAAGATTAAACAAATCACTTGGGCATCCCTGATGCTTCATCCCTGGTCATCACACATCTTTGTAAGAGCTCTGTACATTACCCTCATTAGGACAATCTGTACAAGGCCCTGTATCTCCCAGGAAGAGCATCCCAGTAAGGAAACAGGAATCAATGGTGAAAGCTTCAAGAGGACAATCAGGCAGTCCCCAGGACAGTGAAGGGGCAAGGAAAATAACAGCTTGTAAAGCTTGACAAGCTCGAGTCAGATGCTGCTTCAGGACTCCTGTTGCTTGGCGTCTGCATCCTAAAATAAGAACATTGTTCTTAGGGGATGGCCACGGCCCTGCTGTCTTAATTTAGGATGCATAAAACTGCCCAAGGCAGAGGTCCAGAGTGATTTAGAGAGTACATTTCATATAGAAATGAGTACCAGACCACTGGGAAGACTGAAAATAAAATAAAATAAAATAAAATAAAATAAAATAAAATAAAATAAAATAAAATAAAATAAAATAAAATAAAATAAAATACCTAAGAATCTGTGAGTGTATGTGCATGTACATGTGAGTGTGTGTCTATGTCTGTGTACTGGGACCCATTGATGAGATGTGAAAAATCAATAATCTAGCAGCCTCACGTAGACCTTTTTAGCTACTAGTCCAGGAAAAGAAAAACAAAAATGGAATATACAGTCAAGAGATAAATATGGTTGATCATTTTATTTTTGTTCTCTAGTATGTACCTAAAGAAAATGACATTTATTTGTAAAATACTAATTTAAAATTCTGTATATTTTGAGTCCATTCTCAGAGGTTAAAGTATCAAGAAACTAAGATATTAAGCTTTATAACTTTTCTGATATACAACATAATATATAGCACTTTGTATAATATATGTAATATACCTTGTCACAAAATCTTCAAAAATACCCTAAATGTATTTACTAATTAGGAGTCCAATGAAAGGTAACAAATGCATTTTCAGGGTTTCTTATTGGAACTTATGAGTACAGAATAGAAATTAAAATGGCAACCTGATTGCTTTGAATACAAACATCATATCATTTCATTGGTTTGGTATTTGCAGAAGATGATTAGTCCTCCTACCAGTTGAAAGAAGCTATCAGCACTAGAGAAACAATTAAAAGTATTTCTGATCCTATGAGGCACAGGCTAGTAAAAGTACTCCCTCTCGGGAGAAAAGTGCTTGTCCATATGAGGTAAATTATCTCTCCAAGGGAGCCAAATGATGATAATGATTTTCAGAGGCCAAGTAATAATTCAGCGACAAGTAAAATTTTTCCATGGCAAGTATGAGTTTAGAGTATTTATAGATTCCCCTGAGCCTTTCACATTAGAAATATAGCAAATGGCACTATAATTTGATATTTCCAAACTTAAATGCATTTGCCCAACATGTAGCTGATTATTAGAGATCATTGTAATATTTATGACATGATTTTCCTGACTCTGTAGGTGTGCACCACATAGAGGCTTCTTGTATCATTTAAAACTTTAAGACACAATATATTAGGATATGAACTACTCTGTATTCACATACACACACACACACACACACACACACACACACGCACACACACACACACTCACACACTGATTAATGGAATAATTACACATATGTCACACACATCTATTCTTTCTCAAGGGCATAGATAAAATGTCTAACATCTTTCAGTCTGAAATGTTGCCTCTTGTCATATTTTTCTTTGTTTTCTATCTTGGATCTAACTACAGTAGATGCTGAGGTGATAATGGAAGTATATTTGTTTCCAGTGTTTTCTCTAGCTTCTTTTTGTTTATTTATTTATTATTGGAATAATCAGATTGGCATTTATTATTGAATCAACCTCTTCCGTAGACCTTCCCCATAAATTTGCAAATTAAAGATCTCTTTAGGGTAGGTAAGCAATTATGCTTATGGACAGTAGGTACTTCAAATGTAGCAAGCAGTGAGTTTTCTCTGCCAGGATCTTTAGTTCTGGTGAAGTCAGTGAAAAAGAAAACATAGCTGAGTCTTCAATAAAACTTAAGACACAGTCTTCCTTCAAAATTACACTTTGATTGAAGCACAAAGTTTCAAAGCCAAAACAGCTAAATATAGGAGAGAAAATCGTCCACATTTTCATGTAATGAAAAATATATCAATTTATCACACACTGGATATTCTTCTAGTTTGACTTCCATTTTTTATAAAAGCAGAAATAAATTGTAGGTTTATTTCAAAGCAACCTGAGAAACTATTGAAACTCATCTCAGGCACTGGTCCTGTGTGCCAGACTAAAGAGAAAAATGGTAACCACACGTAAATAGCAGTAACTAGCAAAAATATGACTTTAATAATAAAACTATGGAAATGTCATAACATCGTTATGAATTATTGTTAATATTTTGTTTCTTACTAATTTCTTTCTTTATTTCTAACTAATTCATTGCTTGTTATCCACTTGGGTGGGTCCTTTATATAGAGGATGGAAACTAAAAATGTTATCTTCTCTATAGTGCATAGTTAAAATCATATACTAAAAAGTTCAATAAATTCTAGAATATTGAAAAGATTCTTAAATGTCTGCTTAAGGTTCTTAGCAGAACCTCTTGTAATTTCCCCTTTGCTAGTTTCTTTCTGATTTACTATGCTATGCTTTCACTAATTTGAGGAATAAGAACTCACTATCACCTTTGCTTTATTTTCTTATTCTCTCCAAATAGCATTCCCCTGTGATTCAAAAAATATCTTAAATGGCTTATTTCCCCCAATAATTCAAAATGCTCTGAAACTACCTTTTACTTGATGAAATTATACAAATGATCATCCAGAAGAATAAGCTCATAGGAGTCACCAGAAACATTCTGTAATGAAGAAGGGATTATATGACCAAGTATTTTAGAAATATTATAAAACTATGATAATTGAAAGACTATGATTTTGGTACTGTGACACATGCAAACATCAAATTAATACAAGACAATTGAGACATTTCTATTTAGCAGAGACAATAGTGGCTAATGATGTAGGAGCAGTTAGTTAGCTGGTTAGAAAGACAGGTCAGTTTATCACTTCTCGGACTTCTGGCTAAGATCGAGTGAAAAACAATGTTTCCTTACCTCATTTTGCATGGGTTTATAAAAAAAATACATGTGACTCAATGATATAGAGGTAAAATAAAAGCAAAAAATAACCTATATAACTAATAGAGAAAAACATGAAAGATCTAATATATATTATTTTTTATTAAATGGAGAAAAAAGCAAGGTGCAGAATGTATGTTGGACAGTGTTTTCATTGCACTGATTTATGTATGTGTTTTTACACATTGGATGTTTCTAAAAAGACCTTAGATGTTGAAATTGTTGATGATGGCACTGGTGGCCGAAAAAAAAAACCCACAAAAAACAAAAACAAAAACAAAATAAAACACACACACACACTCAAAAAGTGAAAAAAAAAAAGAAAAAAAAATGTTTTTGAAATCATTAAAATACTTATTCTTAACGTGTAGATTTTTGTCCTAAAACTTTAATACTACTTAATAAAACAAGAAAATTTATTCTACTTCAGGGTTTCCCTCATGACATTTTCCTTTGTATATAACTTTTCTATTCACTATATAATCATAATGATACTGATATCCTTACTGCCTTTATTTATATGTACTGAACAATATTTTGTTAGTTCAGTATATTTCATAAAAATATATAGCAACCTCAGAGGAAACTGCCAAATTTTGAACACCTTGATAAAATAAACTTTGGTTTTAGAAAATGCAACATATAGAAACTAAACTGCATCATTTTTCCTTAGCCTTTCAGAAATGTTTACCTGATCAAGATTGTCATTGAAAATACATTCATATCTCTTCATGCATCCAGGTCATTTCACTGAATGCAAGTAAGCTTAATCTTAACCTTATTGTAATTACATCCTTCTTAATAAAGGAAGCAAAAGAAAGCCAAGAATTCTCAAGTTAAGACTCTCTTTTCCCAGCACTAATTGTTCACTGGCAAGTGTGATGTGAGGTTGATGGCCATCCTTTTATTTTATTTTATTTTATTTTATTTTATTTTATTTTATTTTATTTTATTTTATTTTATTTTAATCACATCCATTCTCTTATTCTGTCCCCTTCTCCCATCCCTCTTCATCTTAAACCTTTCCACTCTGCCCCCTGGAAGGCAGAGTTCATTGTTTATCCTCTTTGTACTCTACTTTCTTAACCTCTGCAAAAGTTTCTTTACCATTTTGCTTTAATTGAAACCTGCTTATTTTCTGAGACTCTTCCTTCTCCTGTGCCCTTCCCAAGGATATAGAGGTCCTCTCTATATAATTCATATTACTGGACCTGACATGGGACAGATGACCCATTACTTAAAGCCTCATCCAGATCCTCTCTTTTTCTTCCCTGAAGTGGCCAAGCTTTGAATTTCATATCATTAAACAAAGCCAATAACACGTCCTTGTAACAGACCCTGAGTTTTGACACCATCAGTTTTTTCTTTTAAATCTTTATTTATTTTTGAGAGAGAGACAGAGTGTGAGCAGGGCAGGGGCAGAGAGAGAGGGAGACACAGAATCTGAAGCAGGCTTCAGGCCCCAAGCTGTCAGCACAGAGCCCGATGTGGGGCTGGAACTTATGAACCGTGAGATCATGACCTGAGCCAAAATCAGACTCTCAACTGACTGAGCCACCCAGGTGCCCCATTGACACCATCAGTTTTTAAGTATTTAAGTTTTTGGCTTACTCTTTCCAACACTACTCCTAGATCAGTTCTTTGTAATTTCAGTAGTTACACAAAGAATCCCATCTTAAGTCTGTAAGAGATTCTCAGGTGGCTGAATAACTATCCTTCATTGAGTGTTCTCTACACGGTTAGGATACTTGTTTCCTTGGTTGTACCTAGGCTGTATCAATTCAAATAACCATAACATTTTTTAAATCTGTTTTATCCATTCTTCTTAGAATCCCAGCCTCTTGTTTTTTCCAGTTCACTTCCTCTCATCTTCATCCTCTAAACATTTCTGTCCTTTGTTTGCCATAATCAGACTCCATCATGGGTTAAATCCAAATTTCTGTTAACCCAGAGTTTGTACTCATGCAGCTAGCTGAATGTGGCTGGAGAAAAATCACCCAGTAATGCTTACTGTTCTCACATTAAATTTATTATAACTAATCTCAAGTGGGCCCTTAACTATGACAGATAAAACCAATAAATTCCCCTACTCCATGTAGGCTCTCACTATCCTAATTTCATACCTTCTACTCTTTTCTTCAATCTCCATGTCCCTCTCACCCTGTATATGCTCCAGTGATGAGTCTGCTTGTCTGTTGAGAAAAAAAAAAGGAATCAGAAGAAAACTTCCACAGACTTCTCTCTCCACCATCTAATTATCTGTCACTATCTGTACTCTTCCCTCCCTTCAGTTTCCATAGATGAACAAAGATCCTCGTAATAGATCCTAGCTCTTGCCACTTACTGAAGAACATAGCTCTTTCAGTCCTCTTCTTTTTTATATCAACAGTTACTCCCTCTTTTTCAAGATAACCTCATCAAACCAAAATAGGATGCTTTTTCTCCTCATTTAAACAATAAAAACAACAACACAAAAGACCCTTCTTTGATGCCATTATCTCTCTACCCATTTACTTCCCTATTCCCTGAATGGTAACTTTCTTAAAAAGTTGGCTGTCCATAATTCCTCTCATCATTACATTCTCACATTTTTTCATAAACCCAATTTAAAAATGATTTCCTCAATACATCTCTTTAAAAATTTATTTTATCAAGGTCATCAATAATCTCCATGTACTAAGTCCAGTCTTCATCTTATTGCCTTCTTGACAACATTTGGCAAAGTTGATCATTCCTTCCTTTTGAAACTTTTTATTCATATAGTTTCCACATTCTCTTTTTGGTTCCCTGATTCATTGGCTTCTCCTCCTAATCATTTTTGCAAGTTTCTCTTCAGATCCCCGAGCTCTTAATTATTGGAATGTCCCTAGGGTCTATCCTTAAATCTTTATTTTTCTCCATTGAACCCCCACTGTGATTATCTCATTCAGTCCCATGATTTTAAATAACATCTATCCATGGGTAGCTAACAAATGTGTATTTATAATCTCGACGTTGCCCTGAATTTATGAAACAGGTTTGCCTATGCAAATCCCCATTCGAATGATTTATAAGATATCTGGCAATTGTCTTATATAAGACTTAAATCTTGATCTTCCTCCCTCTATAAAATTGGCATTCCCATCTCAGTTGATCTTTGAAATGCTCAGGTCAGAGTCCATGGACTTACTGATTGTTTTCAAATCACCAATCTAACCATCATAGTACAAGCATCATAATCTCTCACTGGATTATTGCCAAGAGTCCTCCCTGAGCTCTGTGCTTCCACCTCTGTCCCTCTAATATAGTATTTTCAACATGGTAATCGGAGTGACCCTATTGAAATATAAGTTAGATTTTACCTTTCTTTTTAAGTCTCAAATGGTTCCCCAATTCAATTGGAATTCAAGCCAAAGTTTTTACCAAAGCTTTATAAAATCCTTCTCATTCTGGTTACCTCTGTAATCCCTTCTACCACACTTCCTGCTGCACACTCAGTTTACTTTTTCCCCAGACTTTTTCATGTTGTTTTTTGTACCTGGATATTTATTATCCTTGATATTTACACAGTTCATCTGATCATCTCCTTTTTTTTTTATTGTTTACTTATTTTTGAGAGAGAGACAGAGCTCAAGCAAGGGAGGGGCAGACAGAGAGAGGGAAACACAGACTCTGAAGCAGGCTCTAGGCTCTGAGCTGTCCACACAGAGCCCAATTCAGGGCTCGAACCCATGACCTGGGATCATGACCTGAGCCGAAGTCGGACACTTAAATGACTGAGCAACCCAGACACCCCTCACCTTTATTTAGTGATGCCTCCCCTGACAAATCTATCTAAAATTTCAACATGTCACCCAGATGACAGCTGTTATTCCAGCCTCCAGTTGTTTCTCTCTTCAAATCACTGTATCCAATATATAATATATCTACCAATTTTTGAAGTGTCTGTTCCACTTCCCATATTATAAAGTAAGATGTATGAAAGTAGAATAATTTTTCACCTTGTGTCTCTTGTTGGTGAAGCAAATGCCACTTTTATAAAGCATATTATTTTTTGTTGCTTACCAGATATAAGAAGCAAATCTCTGATAGTGGACTTTTAGGCATAAGGAGACAAATTTGAGGGGAGTTGGACAAGGTTACACCAAATTCTATATGAAGTTGTAAATTAAACTATGGTTCTAGGCATGAAGGTTAGATGAAGTACTTTAATCCTTGTTTTCTAGAAAACATGAGCTGTCACATTTGAAGACAATAATTACAATTTTGTAAATTTGACACTAAGCTCCTTAAGGTGTAAGTCTGAATCTTTGTAAATTTAATTTCAAACTATCTAACATTTATTCTCTCAGTTAGTAGCTTTTATGTGTCTCTTTTGAATACACTGATGCCCAAAGATGCTCTGAAAGTATATCAATGCCTCTGAAGGTCCACTGAATCTATTAAAGGAAGAAAGAGTCCGGTATATAAAAATTATGACACCTCAAATATACAATATAGTCTAAAGATTGCTTCATTGGTTTTATTTTAAATTCTATTTCAACACTTGATTTTTAAAAATTATTTGTGCTTTTTTGTGGTTTTCAAAACATTTACATGCTATGTAGTGGAATTTCTCAAATGACATTCATTGAAAAGTCAACTGTTCTGAATTTATAACACATGTTATTTAATAATCTTCTCTTTAATTAATTTTGGCTTTATTAATCTCCTGTTCTTTCAAATGAATGTCTGAAATCCCATTTAAAGAAAGCTTTCAAATGATAATGTATTTGTCAAATAATCTGAAGCTATTTGTAAAATTTATATACAGATGACCCTTTTATATATCCAACGAAGCTTAATAATCCTATAAACATAATAGCTGAGTTTAGACAATGTGAGAAAACTAGCCGTGGTTGGCTATTTTTAGCCAACACAATGACTTAATTAAATCACTCTGTAGTCGATGCAATTGATTAACTGGCTGTAGAACATAAATGATTGAAAATAATGAACATATTGGGGCCAAAATAAGTATTAGGGGTCTATAAGTGTACGTGTGTATGTGTCTGCATGCATATGTATAGTCTGTATAGACACAGTTATGCCAAGACTAATGTGAAAAGATACATGTATATTTGTTGATTTATCTCAAGATTCCACCCTCTGATTAGCCATATATTTTTTCTCAATGATTCATGATATAATAAATGATTGATACATATTTCCTCAGCTATTTTTCAGAAATGTTACACACTAATATAAAGCGGATTGGCACCTATCACATGAGGTTTGAACATCACCTCACCTATTCCTAGCTGAAAAATATTACTTAAAATCCCACTGTCAATGATTTATTACTTGAGTTAACACTTTCCCCCTGTTAAAATAGAAGCATCCCTTGTGGAAGAGAAACATGTTATGCAGTATTCAGCTATTAATAAAATGTGTAAAAAATATCTTGTATTTCTGTATAATATCTCAATTTAGCAAAGGTCACTTTATCAGTATTCTAAACTTCTAGCAAGTAGTAATGGAAGGAAGTATTTGTAGTTTTTTGTAAGAGAGGCTAGAAAGTCACAGAACTGGGTCGCTGTCTGTGGAAAATTGACGTGGATGGGGCATGGCAGTAAGAGGGTGAAAGTACCCAGAGGCCCGTTTACAGGTACAAAGGGTCAGGGATGGTGGGTGGCAGTCAGGTGTTTCAATACTGACAGCTAGAAAGCAGGTTATAAAGGTGGAGAAGAAGATGCCAAAAGCCACTGTAACATATTTAATTATTTAATCGGGTGCTATCTCTGCACAACTGCATATCATGACACTTATGGAAGTAATAAACATAATTATTAATATTATTTATGTTCTACTCCTCTCCCTGAGAAATTGGTAGATTTGAAAATGTCTTCTAGCAGGAAAACATAACCATTAGAAAAGCTAATTAAAATCTGGGATTTTTATTTGGCTTGAAACCTTCACAGGTGTCAATCTTTCTTAATTAAGAATACAGTGGGAAGAAAAAAAGCATCCATATTACTCTAAGCCATTTTGTGCACAGTGAAATTGCTTTTTCTTCTCAAGGAACTGTAAAGTCATTTCTTGTTCTTAACACACATTCCAGACATTTTAAATGGATATTTCCTGGAAGAGTTGCAAAATCCACAAAGGACTTACTTTCTTGAAGTATTTTCACTTTTGTAAATAAGCAAATAGACAAAAAGGCAAATCTATATATGAGTTTGTAAGGAAGAAATTAAACATATATGTATAAATATGAATTTAATACATTCACATATGAATAGAAATTGAATCTATATGAATATGTTTAATAAATGCATATTATGTGCATATTAATTTTCCCATTGAAATATTATTTATTATTGCCGTTTTTCCAAGGAGCTCAGATTACTTCATGCACATTTAATTAATCTTCAGTATTTCTACGAGTTTTTGTTTTGTTTTGTTTAGGTTAAGGGTAAAGGAAATGTATAACAACGTAACAACCTTTTTCTTGTCATTCAAACAAAATGCATTTTTATACAGCAAACATACAAAGTTCACAAAAATATATAGTGATAAATTATTTATTGCATGTGTGTATTTATGTATACAGTTTGACTCCTAATATTCAAATGTGTCCACATTGTCAAATAAAAATTGTTCTAGCTCTTTCAAATTATTGACTATTAGAGATAAAATACTTATTTCAGCGATACCACTTTCATTTTCTATTATTTACATAACTATGTCTTGGAATTTTCTTCAGAACCAGAACCACATTCCTTGCTTTTTCATCAACTGCTCAGTATCAAAGGGAAAGAATAAAATTGACTAGTGAGGAATTCTCAATGGGCAATAAGAGCTTACAGAATTTATCTGGAGGCCTGCAAAAGTGGTTTGTAATCCAGTAAGATCATGGTTACAGAAGAAGCCAGTCATTGGTTTAGAATCAAACACAGTACAATCAGAAAAGATAGCCTGGGGCCAGAATTCTTGCAGTAGCAAGAACTCCTCATAAGCCTTGTCTTCCCCTACAGCCAGCATGAACTGTTGCTCCCTGCTCCCTAATGGGTTTTACCTGCAAATGTGGCTTTCTAAGACTCTACAATCCCATTACAAAGAAGAGAATTACAGTCCAGGGTAAGGTTAGTGAAAAGCACATCAATTTGGTAATAAGCAAATAGAAATTTAAATTCTTTTTATACTATCTGCCAGTGGAGACATATTACATAAATTATTTCAGTGATACTACTGAATGTTCTTACCTGCAAAACTGGGATGATAACATCTACTTCATATGATCCATATGTGAATGTTATACTATAATGGATAAGAAAGAGATTCTGAATAGATAGTAGTTTTTTCCTTGATTCCTCCAAAGAGCAGGAGGAAAATCAGCTTTTCATTGGATAACTTGAACACTAGCATGTGGACAGGAGCAAATAGTCAAGCTGCAGGCAGATGTAATAAGGGAACCATGATAAGTAAAAGTATGAGATGGGATAATTCACTCAGCTTTCTCAGCCACAATTCTGGGCTTGCCCTGAACCTACCACTAATCAGTGAGTCTGGAATTTGTAAAGATGAACAGACAGAGAGAAGAAGGAAATAACATTTGTTAAATTCCTATCAGGCAAGAAGCAACGGATAGCTACTTTCTTGACAATAATCATTGATATAGTTAATGACTGTATTTCAAATACATTCAATGACTTGTGAAATCACATGTCTGGAAAGTATGGAGGCTGCTTATAACCTGTGATTCCCAAACTCATGATTGTCTCCTAAGATAATTTTTCCTAGGGACACAGGGAAAACTCATCAGAGACATTTAAAAAATGTATATGCCAATTCTCTATCCAATGTTTTGTTATTATTATTTTTTAATTTTTAGAAGTGGGGAGAATGATATAAAATATTTTATTTTTTATTTATTGTGTATTTTGTATTTATTTTGAGAGAAAGCACATATGTGAATGGGGGAGTAGCGGAGAGAGAGGGAGAAAGAGAATCCCAAGCAGGCTCCATGCTGTCATCACAAAGCCTGACAAACTTATGAAAAGTGAGATTGTGACCTGAGCCGAGATCAAGTCAGAAGCGTAACCTAACATGTATTTTAAAGATATTTTCTTCTCTTTTTGATCCCTTATTATTTCTCCAAGACAAGTAAACAAATACAAATGAAAATAAACAGAAACACTGGGGGAGATGCCTGTTGGCTCATTCTATTAAGCATCTGACTCTTGATATCGGCTCAGGTCGTGATCTCACAGTCATGAGATTGGGCCCTGCATTGGGCTCAATGCTGAGTGTGGAACCTGCTTGGGATTCCCTCTCTCTCTTTCTGGCCCTCTCTCTCTCAAAATAAATAAACATTAAAAAATAAAAATAAAGCAAAAGAAACACTGGGTGGTAATCTGGGAGGTCAGAAGGACTGATTTCTCTTGGTCCTGAGTTGGTGGCTAGGAGGTGGCAGAGAATAGAGTGTTCCTAAGATGGACAACATAAAAATATATTGACGAGAGTATTTAAAATATTTTATATGTGTAATCATGAACATGAGTCACTTATTCCTACATTGGTATAAGGTCAACAACCAACTGTTTAGGAGAAACTATAAAATACAATTTAGATGTTTATCACATGATTTTTGTTAAACAGAACAAAATCAAAATTAAAAAGGAATCCTTCTTTAAAATCTTTAGACAGAGTGAATCTGGAGGACTATACAATGTTATACTTCTGATAATTTGATGTATTTTAACGATAGACATGTGGAAAACCTGGATCAATCAACATCTGTTTATTCAATTAACCAAATAATAGTAGTACATATGAATTTGCCTATGAAGAGTGAGTAAAACTAGAAGGCAGGAAGGTGACAAATAATTTTACTCTTCATGCAAACTTGAATTAATTGTTAATGGCTCTGGAACACTCTGTGGAAGGATTCTGGGATACCTTTGCCAAGCTGGAGTGCAGTGTTTGGTTAGGAAGGTCTGTTCCAGCTAGTGAAAGGATGGTTGTTTTGTTTTGTTTTTTGTTTTATTTGGTTTTGTTTAAAACTCTGTTTTCAATCCCTGTGTTTTAAATTTTTTTTTCAACGTTTATTTATTTTTGGGACAGAGAGAGACAGAGCATGAACGGGGGAGGGGCAGAGAGAGAGGGAGACACAGAATCGGAAACAGGCTCCAGGCTCCGAGCCATCAGCCCAGAGCCTGACGCGGGGCTCGAACTCACGGACCGCGAGATCGTGACCTGGCTGAAGTCGGACGCTTAACCGACTGCGCCACCCAGGCGCCCCTCAATCCCTGTGTTTTATAGCCTGACTTACAGATTACTTTTATGTATGTAGGTAAAGTTTCCTGTGTCAAACAATGCATTGATAAAACAAATATCCCCCACCCTTCATTTTCCAGAGTAGGAAAGGTCGTTCACAATGCCAAAGTCACACATAATAAATGATATAAATCAAAGATTTTCTTCATGTCTGATAAAGTACAATTAAGAGAATAACAACAAGCAACAACATAATACAACTTGGACACCTATACCAAGGCTGGGAGATGAGGGTAATGAATACCACTGACTGAGATACTACTGTCTGGCCACCACCGTGCCAATATGCAAGACATTTTATTTAATAATCACAGCAATTCATTCAGTTCTTTACAGTTATGCTCATTTTTCAGATGAAGAAAACAGAGATTTTGAAAGTTTAGTTGCCTATGGTTCATATTATATTCAAACATGCTCACACGTGAAACCAGAGCCTGGCTCCAAATTTCTTGTTTATTTAGTGTTCTACTCAGATGTTCAAAAGTTGAAGATATCATTTAGAGAAAATAGTGCAGATTTAGACAGGATATAGGTTTATAGCTTGGTTTTAGCATTTTGTAGCTCTGTGAGTATGAGAAAGTTAATCAACTTCTCAAACCCTATTTGTTACTCTATCGGTAACAGCAATGCAATAATGTTTATTGTAACAGCCATGAAGCTGCTATAAAAATTATATAAAAATAAAGGTGCGTAAAATACACAGCATAGTACTCGATATTTAATAAGCAAAGGCAAAAGTATTGCATATTGTTAATATAATTGTAAAACAAGTATAACTTAATTGGCATACTGCAACTAGCTTAAATTATATGGTGCCAAGTGAAGCTAGCAGTGACAATAATTTTCTCTACATACCCTACCCTTTTTGAACCCTAGTCGCGTTAATCTGCATGCATAAAGACCTTTAAAACATGTCTTCAGTCTCCTGATCCCAGATTTCAAGCCTCTTTAGGTGTACATCGTAGAAAATTTCTGAGAATTTTGATGTAACGTTTCAAATTACCTAAATGTCACTTATTTAGTTTTCATAAATAATAAACAACATTTATCATCATACTAATGGCTGATCTATTTATCCTGCCTATTGGTATGTAGTTGATCAAATCACAACTTATTTTCAAAAAGCAACCCTTACTAATCTGCTAACAGATCTATTCAGAATTATATACTGTTGCCAATTCAAAGATATTATCATTAATACTGACCCTCTCCCCAAAGATGTGGCACAGCCAGGTGTTCCTGGCATACTGGGTCAGATGTTTCTTTTCCAGTACTTGTAATTTGCAAATTTTTGTGCCTATGTATGAACACTCCTTGGACTGACATTTCTTCTGATGTCTTTGCTGCAACATGGCACTCTATTTCTGCTTTGTAACCATTTTAGTGCCCTAAAACACTTGCTCCTTATCAATAACTGAATTACAAATTGATTCTTCACCTAAACCTCGGTAATGGATGTCCTTATGCAGCCCATTTAATAAAAGATTTCCAGTGAGCAATTAGCAATGTGATTTTCCAGAAGACAAGTGACTGTACTCTAGCAGACGGAATTAAAAAAAAAATTTTTTTTGTCCTATTTGTGACTGACTTGGCTGGACATCTTTGTTAGTAAAACTTCTCAGTGCTTTTAATATGTGGTTATTAATGTCTTAAACATAGAATTTTTTTGAGAGTGCCAGTAAGAAGCAAGAGTGAATATTAGAACTTTTGGTAATAACAACAGTATCAACAACAAATGCTACCTGTATAAACAACTTACTCAACTTTGCTGATGTGTTTGGGTCTCTGGGGTATGTGTTGTAAAACCTAGGACTGTATGGTGTGTGTGTGTGTGTGTGTGTGTGTGTGTGTGTGTGTGTGTGTGCATTTGAACTCTCCAAGAATAATTAGCGATTATCATTTGGATATATTGAGAAATAACTATAATGACATAAATGTGCAAAGTGGTAACCTCTTATTACTCTCTAAAATGTCATTGCACATGTATGAAGGTTTAATGAAAAATGGTGCAAATATATGATTCATGAAAAGAGCATGAAAATAAAGACAGGGAAATAAGACTTTTCGCGTATTTGTTTTGGCCAGAGCTGTGCTATTAAGGAACTGGAAAAAAGAACGAGTGAAAATGTAGAGAAATTAACTACTCTATATAGGAGAGTACAGATACCAGCAAATCACATCAGTTCTGGCACTATGTTATGTGACAGGGTTTTCTGAACTAAAACACAAATTTCATCAGCACACTCAAATTCTTCCCCTAAACATCATAACCCCCTAAAGGGCTGGAGGACCCCCCCAACCATCCTTGCTTACTGAGCTTTGAGAGGGAATTTTCTAAGATGCAGATGTTCCTCTAGTCAGCATTTCTGGTTCCCTACTCTATGACAAAACACTTTTTCTTCATACACATATTATTGTACTCTTAGTATAAATGTCTTATTAAATTATAAGATGAAAAATTTAGTTGTTATAGCTTTCAGCGAATTCTTCCCCTTTAATAGGTGAGTAAACTGTGGTCCTAGACTTAGAATTTCTTCAAAAATTCTGAGTGAAACAGGTTTAAAACAAAAATGAATTCCATATTCTAAATACCCTCCATGAGCAAAACTACATCTCTGGTATTTTTGTTGTTGTTGTTGTTTGGGTTTTTGTTTTGTTTTGTTTTCATCTTCAAGCAGAAATCGCTACTCTAGTTAGATATAACACAATTCTCACTTGCCTCATGGTTTTACAAGGTATTTGTAAAGTGAAAATTTCCGTCTAAGTTGTTAATGGGAAAATCCTAAGAAAGACCAGGCAATTTAGTAACATTATTACAAGCAAACAAAAGTTTGCCCCTGATTTAATATTTTTAAGCATTCAGTTGAATCTCCATATATTACCTCTTTTAACTACTATTTTATTTACTTATATTTCAGCTTATTTCAAAAGGTATTAAATGGCATTCAGTCTCGAGAATCCTGAATTTTACAGACATAGAATTAAAGAAATGTTTTCTTTCTTAGATAAGAAATATGCTTTCTTAGAATATCTGAAAATAAAAGAGAAAATGAGAGGCATACTCCTGTAATGCAAAACTTGTATTTTATTTTTCTCCCTCTCATGGCTATAGATCTTAAGCAGAGCCCTTAAGTCGCAAAGCCAGCCAAAGGGTGAATTACTTTCAGGAAAAACAAACATAATCTCTTCTGAATATGTTAGAAACCTCAGAAAGCCTGCCAAACCCCAAGAATTCTGATTTCTGAAGATGTCAGTATGACAACCATGGATGACATAGAAACTATAAGTTACTAAATTTGAAGAATGGGCTTGAGATGAAGGGGGGAAATATATTTTTAATTCATAATAAGATGATAACCTTAATGTATACAGGAGGAAGTAAAATATATTGTTCAAAGCTGAGAAGCAAAAAATAAAACTTCATTAAAGTATGAACACGTAATATTGTTCATACTAGTTAGCTAATAAGTGCTGCCTAAAAACATAGAGGATTAAATATATATCTTACTTATTTACATTAGACTTCAAGTTCCAATAATTTGAGGCTGTGTCTACCTCGTCGCTAAGTATATCCTCAAATATCAGGCTTGCCCCTTGTCATACATCTAGTTCTCACTAGTACTGTTGAATGGATTAATTAACACATTCCTTCACCTACTTTCTCTCTTTGCTCTCTTTTTTATTTTTTTTTTATTTTTTGGTTTTTACCTAACTGCCAGGAGCCCATTCTTAAATAAATCCAATACTCTGCCTCCTTAGTACCTTCTCTCTGAATGCTATTGCCAGAGATTGCTGGAAATAATTCAAGAAAAATATCATTTAGGGTCACCATCAATTCTTGGTCTTTAATCTCCACTGAAAAGCCTTTGCAATGTCCCCAGTGTACTTTGTACCCCCAGAGGCTATTTCAAGAATTCACTATTTTCTTTTTTCCCTCTAGCCTTTTAGCTTCCCAATATCCCTCACTCTCAAGAGATGACTTCTCAGTCTTCTTCAAAGGACAAAAAGACATCAACATCTGAGAGCTCTTCAACATCTCAACCATCACTATAAATGCTATTTGGTTTCATCCCATCTAAATCCATTCTCTCCTGTTATGATTCTGAAGCAAAACAAAACAAGAAAAGCAAAGAAACATCACCCAGGCAATGTTACCCATTATTTTTCCCTGCCTGCCTAATATTTGTGAAGATAAGCTTCTTGAAATATTGCTAAATTTATTTGCTTCATTTACTTCTCATTTACTCCCCAGCTTTGAAAGTACTCTTCTTAGCCTTCCAATGAAATCCCAGACGAAGAGAATTTTTAAATTTTATTTTGACCTCTCTGCTCTCTTTGGCACCATTGATAGAGTACCTTTTGTCTTGAGACACTCTTCGTCTTTGACTTTGGTGACCAAATACATTACTGCTTGTCTTCCTATTTTCTTGATGTGTCATTTAGTCCTTTATATGTACTGCTTCCCTTACACTTGTATTTGGCTTTCTCTTAACACTTGATTCACTTAGTGTAAGCTTTCTTATCCAGTCATGTCTTCATCTACTACTTGTACATGAGTCATCCCCCAAATTCAGCTTGAGCTGCAGGTAAGCATCCTTTGTCCCCAAACAGATTCATGCAGGTGTCTCACCTTATCCCAAAATGTTAAAAAACAAGCCCATCTTCCCACTTCAAACCTGCTTGTTTTTGTCTGTTTTCGGTTACCAAGAATGCACAAAACAGAAACCAGGGGTATTCTTGAGTGTCTCTTATTTCCTTTGTCCAGCAAACAAATCACCATGTTGATTCTACCTACAGACTATCACCTGAGTTATGAATCTGTCTTTTAAAACCCTTACTCTTGCCGCCTTAATTTAGGCCCTCACCCTGTCTTGTTTGGATTCCTGTAACAGCCTCCTGGCTGGATTGCTTCCTTCTAGTTTTACTTTACTCTAATCCATTATTTACACTGCTGCCAGAGCGAGCTTTCTAAAATGCAAATCTAATCATGTCTTTTTCTTGCTTCGAAATCTTATAATGACTCCCATAGCTTTCATGATAAAGTCCAAACTCCTTAGCACGGCATATAAGGTATTTTATGACCTGGCATCTGCTTACTTCTCCACTTGTACTTCTTTTTATATTCTAACTTTCTGATATTGAGCAAAAAGCCATTCACAAGGAGTTCTGCCCACTCTAGACTTTGGGTGTATATGACTTTTTTTTTTTAATTTTTTTTTCAACGTTTATTTATTTTTGGGACAGAGAGACAGAGCATGAACGGGGGAGGGGCAGAGAGAGAGGGAGACACAGAATCGGAAACAGGCTCCAGGCTCTGAGCCATCAGCCCAGAGCCTGACGCTGGGCTCGAACTCCCGGACCGCGAGATCGTGACCTGGCTGAAGTCGGACACTTAACCGACTGCACCACCCAGGCGCCCCTGACTTTTTTTTTTTTAAGTGTATGTACATATTTTGAGAGGGGTGGGGAGGGACAAAGAGAGAGGGAAAGAGAGAATCCCAAGTACGTTCTGGCTGTCAGCGAGGAGCCCAATACCAGGCTCAAACTAACCAACTGTGAGATCATGACTTCAGCTGAAATCAAGAGTTGGTCGCTTAACCAGCTGAGCACCTGGGCACCCCTGGGTGTCTATGATTTGAAAATTCCCCACCCTTCCATGTTTGAGGTAACTTTCACTCATCTTTAAGAACCCAGTTTGGGGGATACCTCATTCAGGAAGGCAAGGTGTCTTGATTTGAGACCACTTTAGAATACTTCTTCTTTGTCCTTTCATTGGATGATGCTTAGCATGGCCTTAAATTACACTATATTTCTGGTATTTGTTTTCCTTAATTGAATATGATATGGAGGATATATATTGTGGCTTATGTTTCTTGTATCCAATAAATGTTTGATAAAGAAATGAAAGAAGGCAAACTAACGATAGGCGTGATGGCTAGATTTACATATTGGTTAGGGAGCTGTAGGAAGCATTTTCAGTCCTAGCTCTAACAGTTACTAGTTCTGGACCTTAGATAGTTACTCAACCTCCTGAAGTTCCAGTTATTTCATAGGGATAACCCATAGTTCCTACTGTGTAATGGAAGATAAAATGAAGTAATTCAGAAAAAACACATATTTCAGTGCTATAAAAAATGCTAGCTCTTTGAGACACCTGGGTGGCTCAGTGGGTAAGCCTGGACTCTTGATCTCAGCTTGAGTCTTGAGTTCAAGCCCCGTGTTGGGTTCCCCTCTGGACGTGAAGCCTACTTTAAAAGAACAAAAATCCAGACACTGATGTCATCATCATACCCTCCACAAATATGTGTTTCTCTTCTCCAAAAATGCTAGCTCACATTATCCTTACTGTCAAATGGTCACATGGAAGGAAATGTTTGACCACAAAGAAGTAGATTAATAGTTAGCATGTACAAGGAGACTTATTTTTCCTGATACAAGAAAAACTTTTAAAAATGTCAAATGCCCTACACTCCAACAACTGTCTTATGAAAATAATATGAATGTACAGGAAGGGAGAGACACAGCTTTGTATCACAGTGTATTTGAAAATTAGACAAAGATTTCAGTTGACAGAAAATTTAATGTGATTCAAAAATGATATGACTACTAGAAAAGTAATCTGAATTATGACTTAAAGAGAATATATCTACAAAGAGCAATGGTAGTTCAATTTACACCATGCTTGTTAAACTGTCCCTAGAGTTTGCAATCAATTCTCATTATTTAAATGAGAAGAGAAAAAAACACAAGGATGTTGGCAATTATAAAAACCAATGAAATGAAGAATGGTAAAACAGAACTGAGAAAGTTCAGTGCGGACAGAGGAAGACTACAGGTGGATATTATAGCTGTTTTCAAACACTATTATGTGTTATATAGCCTTAGAGGATTGGGTTTCACTTCTGGCTTATTGATTTTTAAGCAATGTGAACCTGAAGAGATATCCAACATCTTTAAATATCTGTATTCTCATTTGTAAAGGGGAAAAATAATAACTCTCTCTAGAGTTGTTGGGGAGATGAAATTAGATCATTTTATTTAAAGTTGTTAGTTTGGTGACTGACATTGAAGGGATGGAGAAAGGATAGAAATTATTTTTTAACAAGAAGTTTAAGCTTTCTCCCCCTTGAACTATAAAGTTACAATCAAAAGAGAGATACCAGTTTAACACAGGTAGTATTTTCCAACTGCTACAGATGATGGAAGGTCTGAGTTTCCTGTTTGGGGATGTTAAATCTCGTATCTTCAAAGAAGTCTTCTTTAAAATATCAGTTACTTGGGGCACCTGGGTGGCTCAGTCAGTTGAGCGTCCGACGTGGCTCAGGTCATGATCTCGCGGTTTGTGGGTTTGAGCTGACAGCTCAGAGCATGAAGTCTGCTTTGGATTCTGTGTCTCCCTCTCTATCTGCCCCTCCCCCACTCATGCTCTGTCTGTCTCTCTCTCTCTCTCTCTCTCTCTCTCTCTCTCTCTCTGTCAAAAATAAATAAACATTAAAATATCAGTTACTTGTACTTATCCTTTATAGCATATTAATTTAGTTATAATTTTATATTTATGAAGTATGTCTCTGCTGTTTAATATACCATGAGGGAAAGGACCATTCCTAATTTATTTTGCTATCATATTTCCAGAATCTAATACTTGAATGTTTAAAACAGGCTTATGTACTATTTCTTCAGGTAGTGAGCAAAGGGTGTGTGAAGAAATTAATGTAGTCATATTCAAATAATATATTTGAATTAATGAGTGAAGGTCAGTGTCAGAGCTATTGTACAGAGGATTTAAAACTTTGGGAGTGGTTAGGCAAATGACTTACTCAATTCTTTCTAACATTAAGATTCATTTAATCTTGAATGAGTTCCTTTTCGTGGAAATTTCCAATAGGAATTGTTCTATATCCATCAGAAATCATGTAGGAAAAAATCCTTCACTACTTAAAAGATTGGATTAAGTGCTCTTTAAGCTCCTTTCCAATGCCAAGATCCTGTGAATTATTATTTCATGATTACATTTAGCCATGAATTGAAAAAAGGCTATATGCAAAATGCAAGAATAGCTACTTTCAAAGAGTACACATGTTCTCAGGTTTAAATTAGGATCTAAAATTAGTGACCTGGTTATTTTTAGTTCTTACATACAGTAATTATTGGAACAGCCTTTGCTTTATCCAGAATGACTTATAACTAAGTAAGTCGTCTAAGTAAGTTACCATTTCACAGATGATAAATTAAATCTACTAGAATTTTCACATTATGTCAGAAGTGAGAGTTAGCTGAAACTGCTTCCATTCCCACTTGTGGTTACTTCATCTATTTTCTCTTATCTAGAGAGTGGGTAATATTGCAGGGCAAGCTTAGCATAGCTGTTGATTCAAACTCCTTGAGCCACACTACAATTCTATAATAATCCCATAAGTAGATGACATTTGTTCCCAATACCTTCAATCTCTACCTCCAATCCCCCACCCCCATGCCTCAGGACACTGATATTTCTAAATAAATGATTTCAGGCTATTAAGAAAGATCACACATGCTGATTCATTAACTCCAGTGTACCTCTAGGTTCATATCTGTGTTGTTAGGGAAGAAGGAAGCAATACATGCAAATTAGTTGTAAGGAAACAATTTGGCTGCAACAGAACCAATTGCATGTATGATTACAGAGCTATCCTGGGAAACCCAAGGTCAGAAAAATACCTCACATTCATAAGTTAGATTGTGCAGTTTCTCAGACTTGACACTTTGACATTTATTTTGTGTGTGAATGTCCTGTGCATTGTAGGGAATTCAGCAGTATCCAGGCTTCTGCCCACTAGAAACCAATTGGACCCTCTCCCCAGTTATGACAACCAAAAATATCTCTAGTTGGTATCAAATGTCACTCCAGTTGAGAAACACTTATTTGAAGTGATGGGAGAAATTCCCGGGGACTAGGGTAGTTTTCCAATATTAAAGCCATAAGAGCATTAAGCAGGGTCTCAGAGATAGGCAGGGAATGTGTCCCAAGTTTAGTTTCCTACCTTGGGGCCAAGTGGTTGAGGATAATTCCATTTAATATCTGGAGAGTATCAGATCTATGGATTCATATCCAAAAAGTTAATTCTAGGCAAATTTGATGAGATTAGATCATGATTTTCTCTTCTGATACTATCTTCCCCACCAAAGGCAAAATAAGCCTGTTTGTATTTAAATATTGTATACTTTTTGGTTTTAAGTAAAAGAAAATGTATGAAAATTTTAATACAATGATTTTCCCATGCCAACAGGAATATGTGAAAGGTAATAGAACACAATACTCCAGTTTCTTTCCGACTAGAATTCTCTAGAGTGTGTGTTGTGTGTGTCTATGCCTGTGTGTATTTCACATACTTTTGAAAATAACAGTGATGCCTCTTAACTTCAAGATTTTTATTTGCAATGTATTACAACTAGGTATTTGCTCCTGGGTTTCTCTCATGAGGCAGTAAGTGGATTGGGGGGAAGTATTAGCTAATATATGTAATGCATAGCACCTGTATTTGCTTATGTCTGATAACAAAAGGAACTTTCCTAAAGGTAGTTGGTAAATGTCCCGTATCGGAAAAGCTCCACCATAAGCATTTTGCAATTTAATTCCACATGCTACTCTATTCCATATGTGCTTTATTACTCTCTCAAGGAGTTCAATACCAGACATGAATTCTCTGCAAAAGGCTAACCAGTAAGGAAAATAAAACTGACAAACAAAGGCACTGAAGCATTAAACAATCAGAAGAGTTTAGAGTCTTCTTTTTTTTTTAGTGCTATTTGTAAACGACTTCAGATTTTTTTCCATATCCAGCTTCCACTGGGGTTTGTGTCTTTCTTATACAGTCATTGTCACAAAATTCCGGCTTCTAGTATTCTTTTATACATCCAAGATGACCTTGACTAATACAAAAGAAAAAGAAGAAGAAGAAGAAGAAGAAGAAGAAGAAGAAGAAGAAGAAAAGAAAGAAAGAAAAATGTCCTTTAGATTTTTGTTATAGTTACTACTAGGGAGAAAAAAATCACCAGAGATAGAATTAGACCATCATCAGTGTAGATTATATATTTTGTAGGTGACTTGGTACATAAAATATGTGATTCATATTTTATAATTCACTGCTTCACAATAAATTTCTTTTATTGCTATAAAAAGGAGACATATTTAAATCATATTTTCCTCTGATCTCTTTACCCATTTGGCCACTCAGAAAGAGAATCAGAAGGTAAATTGCCACAGCACTGCTGTACGGTGACCTGGAGTGGCATAAGCAATTGACCCTCTTGAATGCAAGAGGCACAGCAGCACATTCTGTGAATTCTTTCTTTCTTGTATTATTGGCTCAGCATTTCTCAGCAAAGTTCAATGAGGTTCATTAGCTTATCTGAAGAGAATGGGACCAGTACTTTTGAGACAGCTTCTCTCTGTGACTCTTCTAATTAAACTCCTTCCATCAGAGGAAGAGCTGCCCTTTTTACTTGACAAACATTTGTTCTAATTTGGCCTTGCTTGATTTTTCAGTGCTTTTACGTCCTTCTCCCCCTCTCTATACCCACTAGCATCTGTTAGTCAGAAGATCGCTCTGGCTGACATTTACTCTGAATGTGCTTGCTTATTAAAATATTTCAATGTTAGACAAGCTTATCAGTTGAAAAATACAATATAGTTTCAGAGCACTTGTGGACCTCATCGTAAAGAAAGTTTTTGCTGCACAGATGCATCTTTATTTTTTATGAGATAGGATTGAAGATACTCAGACATAGGGAGTCTATGGGAAGCAGCCACATATATATTTTGTAGCACAGACTAAAACCTCTCCCTTCATTTGCCCTTAAGTGGAAGAATTACGTGTTGCCTAGGTAAGCAGGGAGTCAACTAATGATCAAAAGGAATATAACACAAAGCGGTAGCACTGGCCTCATTGGAATTTGAAACTAAATGGTCAATGATAGTGTCTGTCTCACTTCAGAATGCAACTATGGAGGAAGTTGACAACTTCAGAAACATTTAAATTCCAAGCATTTCTCAGGCTTTGAAAATACTAGCAAAAGCTCCCAGATATATGGCTGATTGGTGACTAATCCTTCAGGAAGACTCTTCTTCATAGACAAAATGATGATATGTAAGGTTTAGTGCTCACTAGGAGCAAGTAAAGAGTCAAGGCTTTGAATGTTCACCCAGGACTTCAGAAAGGCATGCTCTGTCAGTGACAAGCTTTGCTACATTCAGTTTATTCTCCTATTTTCTTTAACACTATCCAGTGCTATTAGCTTGCCAGCCATGTAGTCTGTAAGTAATAGGTTGCAATAGCAGCTGAAATTGACAAGTGCTTAGCCCAGAGCATGGATTGAATGTAATTCATAGGGTTCCCGAGTTAATTTCCAATACCTATTTCATCAAGGCAGACTGATAGATGGCTGCCAGCATCTTTTGGCTTTATCTGTAAATCCCTATGTCTTTTGCTGCCATCATTTGGTTTTTTATACATTCCATCCCTTGCATTTGCTTGTCTCCATTTCCATAACTTCAAATGGAGCTTCTCTCTAGGCACATCAGTCATTTAGGTTAGAGGCCCTTGCAGCTAAATGCAAGACCTTCAAATGTTATTGAAGTGTATTTTTCCATGTGGCCCTGTTTAAAGTGATGTTTCTTTAGGGACTGCAGGGTGAAATATGAAGTTATCTGGGAGAGTAAATCTGAGATGTTGGACAGATGGTGAAGCGTCAGTGCATCCACAGAAATGCATTTCATTTTTATACAGGGGACGCTCTCAATCAATTTTGGCTTGAGAAAACAGTTGCTTGTATTGCATCAGTGGCTTTTTTTTTCTTTAACAGATCAATAGCGAAGCCTACAATTCCCCCAATAGATTATAAATAAATTAATTAATTAAATAAATGTGGAAAAATATAAATTTCACAATGAAAAAATTTCTTCAAGATTAAGAGTTTATTGCAAATGGAACAAAGGTTACCACTAAAAGATCAAATAGAATGACTGTTGGCAGAACATAAAACTCTTACTCTGTAAGATGGGAAATTTCGTTTCTCACCTAAAATGTGCTTTGGGAACAGCATCTCTTTATAAACGTCTTATTTAAACTTTGCAAAATGCTTTTTTTTTTCATCGAAGGTCCAAATTTCCATTGACATAACACACATTTAACAACTTTCCATATATTTTTAATGTTTATTTATTATTGAGAGACAGAGAGACACAGAACATGAACGGGGGAGGGGCCAAGAGATGGAGAGACACAGAATCCGAAGCAGGCTCCAGGCTCTGAGCTGTCAGCACAGAGCCCGACGTGGGGCTCGAACTCACAAACCCCGAGATCATGACCTGAGCCGAAGTCGGGTGCTCAACTGACTGAGCCACCCAGGCGCCCCATAATTTTCTAAATCATCCATCTCAATCCTCCTCTGTGTGCTTAGTCCTACACCAGCTGCCACTGCCCTCAGATCACTGTGGCTTTATCTAGCATTTGGAAAAGAACATTTGGAACATTGTAGATTTTATCTAGTATGAAACCACAATTTGAAAAGTTTCAAATGAGAATCCGACAATATTTTGGTGTATATTGTCCATTTATGGGCGATACTGCAGACAACGTCTTCTATACTATAATCATGAGATACCATTTAACAAGAGCTGAGTAGATTATGCTTAAACTGATTTCCTCGGTCAATATAAAGTCTAATCAGACTTGGAAAAACATACCAAGAGAAGTAAACTAAATCATCTGAATTCCTCAAAGGTGTACTCGTATCCTCAAAATTACGGACTTTCCAGAATTACATGGAGATTGTCCCAAAGTGCTATTTCTTTATTCAAAGAATGACTGACTCTGGTTGCTCAGCACTGATGGAATTCCAGTGGAATATGTCTACAAGGTAAAACATTGTTTGAGTGATAGTACTGAGTATTAAGAGGAGATAGCTTAATGACATAAGTGCTAGAACAGAGATTGGTTGTTGTTGCTTTTTTTTGTTGTTTTGTTTTGTTTTTTGTTGTTTTTTGTAGAACACCAGATTGTAAACATTTTCAGTTCTGTGGGTTGAATGGTCTCTGCTGTAGCCACACAAGTCTGTTATTGATGTGCAAAAGTAGCCATAAACAAAAATAAACAATTGGGCATCATGCCTTTCTAATAAAACTTTATAAAAACAAGTAGAGGAATGGTTGCTATGATCTGAATGTTTGTGTTCCCCCTACATTTATATGTTGAAATTCTAATGCCCAATGTGATGGCATTAGAAGGTTGGGCCTTTGGGAGATGCTTAGGTCACGGGGATGGAAACTTCATGTTGGGATCTGTGTTCTTATGAAGGAAAGCCCGCAGAGATCCCTAGCCCCATGAGGACACAGCATGAAGTAAGGCAGTTTGCAGTCTGGGAGAGGTCTTCACCGGAACACGGCCATGCTGGTGCCATGATCTTAGAGCTCCCCGGCCTCCAGAACTGTGAGGAACAAATTTCTGTTGTTTATAGAACACTCAACCTGAAACATCTTTTGGTAGTATTTTTTGGCAGCGACCAAAACAGATTAAGATCATGGATTTGCTACCCCTCACTCCCAACCCCTGCTCCAGAACATAGTTTTAGTATCACATAGACTTGGATTTGAATCCTAATTCTCCCATTTACGAATTGTGTAACTCAGAAGGAGTTACTTAACCCTTCAGCCTGTCAGTTTCTTCCTCTGTAATGTGAGGAAAAGAATAGCACACAGTGCATAAAGCTAAATGAGATTGTATTTAAAGGTCTGTAGTATGTTTTTAGTGCTTTATAAATGCATGTTATCAATGCTAGAATACAGCAGTGGCCATCTACTTCAGGTTCCAGAAAAGAAAGAATGGTTCAGAAGGACATGCAGAGGGAATCACTTGGATTTGCCAAAGGATGTTTCTGAGAGACCAGAGAAAAGGTCTTCACAAAATTCAGCATCCCAATTTAATGTTTTTAGAATTCATTACTGAGACAAGAGTGGGACTCAAAATTGACATGGAAAGAATACTGTAAAATTTTACTCATTCAGAGTAATTGAGGTGGAACCCCTTCTGGATCATTGAAAAGTTTGAATTATATGACGCTTTTTATAGAAAGCAGTTTTGTTGTTTTCAAGTACATACAGTAATTGGCAAAACATCCAAGAAAGTATTGCCAAGTAGACTTCCTGCTGGCATGTTTAAGTGAAAAACTGAGACTCATTTAAAATTAGCATAGTATTATGTATGTGTATGAAAATGGCCCAAATAAAATTCTTGAAAACAGTTGGTTTTTAAGGTAGGTTAGACATTTTCCTTATTATATGAAAAAATAAAAAATAAATAAAAAATAAACAGAGCCTGGCAGTTTTTAGTCATTGTGCTTCTGCAATAGGATTCTTTTCTCTACATCTGCACATTTAACTTTCTTTGGCTTAAATTAATGGTTAGACTGTGTCCTTGGAATCCCAGCATTTCTCTGACCCTCTTGTCTCATTGGCACTTGGAATTCCCTCAAGTAATTCAAAATGGACCGGCATACCAAATCATTTTGAATGAAGAACTAATTCATTCTGTAGTCTGAGTGTTCGTAATAAAAATCACATGCACATAGGGTACTATGTAAGGGATTTAACTGATTGTATATTTAAAATATTACACGAACCCTTGTAGATTGCCATTCTTGCCACTGTTTGTTCCATTTTGTCATCCCTTTCTATTGGCATTCAATTTTAGGGTAATTATTCTGGGTAAAATATCCCTTCTTATGGCCCATATCAGATGTTAGAGTCTTTCCTTTAAGAGTTGTGAATTAATGGAGTCTTCTGTTCTTTCAACATATATTGGTTTAGTCAGTAAAAGTTTGCTGAGTCGCTCTTATGCCACTATTTAGCGAGGTACTGAGAATACAAGAATGATTATGCCATTTTATTTTCAGTGGGGTTTTTCCTTGGAGACACAGCTGTGTCTTTGTGAGTCTTGGGGACCTTTCTATGGTCCCTATTATTTGAAACCCAGAATAGTCTTTTTAATAGCCTCTGTTCAGTAGCCTCTACCTTAGTTGTCTCAAATTTGCTCACTGCAAATACTGGAAATGAAACTCTAGTATAACAAGTTCTTGTGTAAGGATGAAACTGTCCCTCCAGTAGCACTTACAACAGCAAATAAAGCAGATACTTTTGAACTTTGACTCTATAATATATGACTGTTAATTTTCTTCCTTATTGAACTTCCTTCTCAATTCACTCATCTTGGGGTCATAGCTACTTGTTTCTTCTTTGTATTTAAACAGATTCCTGGGGCATGCAGGTGGCTCAGTTGGTTAAGCATCCAGCTCTTGATTTCAGATCAGGTTATGATCTCATGGTTGGTTCTTGAGTTCAAGCCCCACGTCAGGCTCTGCACTGACAGTTTGGAGCCTGCTTAGGATTCTCTCTCCCTCTCTCTTTGCCTCTGCCTTTCTCTCTTTAAATAAATAAACTTAAAAATTTTTAAAAATTCTAACTGTAATTTTTAAATTTAATTCTAAACTGTACTGTCATGCATTTAATTTCTCTTTTATGGTGGCCATATTTTGCTTAATGCTTGCCTGCTTAAGTAAGCAGTTTTTTTTTTGACCCAGCTTTGAGATGCTAACCCTGTATTTCATGGTAATGAATTGCTATATCAACTTCATAAGGAGGCTCATTACTCGAATACATATTCATAGATTAATACAGCTGTTGGTCTAGAAGTTGTCTTTCAGATAGTTGTTTTAGAGAAAAATGTGTTCAGTTAGGATTCCAGGTTGTGATGAATATGAATATGAACTCAAAGTGGCTTAACCAAGAAAGAGGAAATTTGTTAATTCACATGAATAAAAGTAGTCCAGGTGATATAACGGCACTTTATACAGTGGCAAACATAAGGTACAAATGCCTTCAATGGTCCAATGATGTATTCAGGACAATTGTTCTGTCTGTCTACTTGGCATGGTTTTCTCCCCATATTGGGTTCATTTTAATGCTGCACATTGTGATGAGATGGATTCAGCAGGTCCCAGTTTGTCCCCTTTTCTTATAAGTGTAGAGGAAGAGAACAATCACCTCTGCAAGATACTCTAACAAAAACCCTGGGATTACCGATAAATGGGCCTCATGTGGCCATTTTTAAACTAATCTCTGTGGCCGGAGTAAAGGAATGCACTGACTGACCTAAGCCTAGGCTTAGAACACACAAACTGAAAGCTGGAGATAGTTGTTGCCAAAAGGAAATTGTGGGCTCTTAATAGAAAAAGGGTGTGTGAATGGATGCTGACCATTAGTTCCCAAACAGTAAATATCCGTTATTCCATCCATTCAAGAAAATTCGATTTAGAAGTTGTTTTGTGTCCTAGTCACCAAACATAATGGCCAAATAACTTTAGTAAATCACCTAACGTCTCTAAAGGTTTTGTCCCTATTTGAAATAAATGAAAGACATTTGCATGATAACATTGTTTTAGGTAATAAATATAATATACATGAAAAAACTATGTGCTGTACATATGAAGTTGTTGTTAGTAGTGGTAATGGTGGTAATATTTGTGCCAAAATGATTGAAATAATTAGTTTTCAGAAGTTGAGACAGGACCCAAGGAGCAACATTTCACTGGAACAACAGTTAAGAGGCAGGGCAATACTTTGATGTTCAACATTTATTTATTTATTTTTTTAATATTTTTTCAACATTTATTTATTTTTGGGACAGAGAGAGACAGAGCGTGAACAGGGGAGGGGCAGAGAGAGAGGGAGACACAGAATCAGAAACAGGCTCCAGGCTCTGAGCCATCAGCCCAGAGCCCGACGCGGGGCTCAAACTCACGGACCACGAGATCGTGACCTGGCTGAAGTCGGACGCTTAACCGACTGCGCCACCCAGGCGCCCCAATGTTCAACATTTAAACTGATGGAAGGGTTAGGTCTGAGAGAATACTTTCAGTTTGAACAACATTGACACTTAGAATATGGATAAAGTTGTGAGGTCAGGTGAGAATAAAACTGATAAAGAAGGACAAGACAAGGTCATTTGTTATAACTTATTTTCACAAGAACATAAATAAAATTGTAAGAGAACATATTATAGTAGGCAGACTTCCTAATTTATCTTTTACGACAGAATTCAAATGTTTGCTCCTCTCCACAGCTTTCTGCCATATGTGTAGATAGAACTTATTCTTTGCTCTGTTTTCATATCTAGCTGTCTGCCTGTCATCTATCTATCTATCTATCTATCTATCTATCATCTGTCTACATATCTATCATCTATCTAAGATTAGTCAATTTAGGTTGCCTTAATAGGATACCACATTTTGGGTGACTTAAACAATAGAAATCCTTTTTTTTCTCAGTTCTGGAGGCTAGAAGTCCAAGATTAGGTGCTATCAATTTTAGTTTCTGGTTAAGTCTCTCTTCCTGGCTTGCAAATAGCCACCTTATCTCTGTGTCCTCACATGCCTTTCATCACTCTGTGTATGAGGAAAGAGAGAGAGACCTTGGTGTCTCTTCTGTAAGTGCACCAGCCCTATCAGATTAGAGCTCACACTGATGACTTCATTTAACCTCAGTTGCCTATTTAAATATTCCTTCTCCATATGAAGTCGCATTTAGGCTTCAACATACAAATTTTGCACACAGGTGGGTGGGCCCAGTTCAGTACATGCCACCATTATCTCTTTTCTCATTATAATACTTAAAAGTACATTTTAATTGATTACATTTTCTTCTATTCACTTTCCTTAAGGGCACTGACCTTGTCTAATTCTCTTTATTTTTTTTAAATTCTATTTCCTTTTGGTTGTGGTGCTCAATAAAAAAAAATATATTAGTTTCTTGATTTAAATTGATAACAGGTAAGAAGCTAACAACAGGAGTTCTTTTACTTTTGCCTTCTTGTGAAAGAACCAGTATTGGCCTCACTGCCACATCTGACCACTGTTCCCTGTTGTAAGTTTCCTTCAATATCTTTTTCAATAAATTTGATGGATTATAATATTCCCCCTGGGAAATCACAAACTTACTTCTGTTAAAGTTTGAAAAATATTTAAAAATATGACCTGTAATTTAGTCTCTTTCTGGCATCATTCTTCACATTTTGTGGGAGGTAGAGGGAAGTGTGGTTGTAAATAAATGTATGCAATAAATGTATTTAATAAAACTTCTCTTTTCAAAGATCACACACACACACACACACACACACACACACAGACACACACACTTCAACCTGGCTAGAATTATTCAAACAGGAATTCCAATTTAAAAGCCTCAGATTTAAATAAATGCAGTTTTGAAGCATCAAAGTAGTAAACACATTCTCATAATCTTTTAAGCAATTGGTAATTTGGAATTTATGCACTCATCAAGTATGCTACTAATTGCTTTTCACATTGCGGATAGCTTTTTTTGTTTGGTAGTGAATTTAGAGACCCTTTCTCCCCAGTGCTCAAAATTTTTTAATTTCTTGCAAGGAAGAAATGAAATCATTTAAAAACATATACTAATATTTGGTTTCTAACCTTGAGTTAAGTCACTGGATATTCTAACCCTCTAGACTTCTCATTTTGAAAAATGTTATGATTGTTCTTGTAACCAGCTTTTAAATATACATAACAGCAATAATCTGGAGGTTAATTACATTAAAAATCCACAAATTATTTAGCATTTCTTGGGGTTGGAGGCCATATAAATATAGCCGTCATTCTTTTCCTAGGACTTGACCAAATTTCTCTTAAAAGCAAAAGGTTTTCATCTTGTTTTCCTGAAACATGACCTATGTTACCAGTCATGATGCTTTATAGCATTGATGCAGCTGCCTACTGAACCATTTAAAGCACCTTTCGATCTGGAAACTTTGATTACATTTTATGATCACTCTCCTAAGGTCAAGGAATTTGATTTGCATCCATCAGGCAAATAGAAAGAGGGAAGCTTTTCTGAGGCATTAGCACCAGCTTATTTTAAGGCGAGTCCTTCTCAACATTTTCTTCATACACATTCAGCTTTTCATAGACACCTTGAATGTAGATACTTGGTGCTTTTGTGCCAATATTTTTAGGACTTAAAAACATAAAATCGCGAGTCTTGTAAAACCTGGAACAAATGTAGAATTTCAATTTACTAGTTGGGTTTAAGTCCTGGAGACCCATTGCCATTTTGAAAGGTTCCGGAAAGCAGAAGTACTTATTTGATAAAACCAAGTAACCACACATCAGACAATCATTTTGTAAAGGGCATGAAGCTTGGTGGAGCCAACGTAATTTAGCCTGCAGATGCTGCACTAACTTCCTCCTGGGATTTGGAGAATCAGCTCTGGAGCTGCCATTTCAGAAGCTGTCTACTAACCCACATGTGGGAAAACTTAAAACAAAGAAGTCTTGGAAACATTTAACCCTAATGCTCTTCACTAACTTTATTAGATTTGAATAGAGAAATATTTGTTATCTGAGGACTACCACAGATATAATACAATTTGGAGTTCTGTGAAAGCCAGAGGGTATTAATCCCCACTTGCAACCGGACAAATAAACCTACAAACAATAGGGACTAGGCAGCTATTTTATGTCCTGGAAAGTAGGGAAAGAGATGGAATGTAATGTTTGAAGGATGATTGTTCAAATAGTTTCATTGGACTTGATGCAATTTGATGTCAAATTGTGGCAAGAGGAAAAGATGTCAGAAAACCTGAATTTTATTGAATGTTTTATGTAGGCTCTTTACAAGGTCACCTTAAGTTTCACTACAGAACTACTAAGATTTTCTGTTTTGTCAGAATACCATTACCACCTCATGTGGCATCTAAAACATTTTTCAAAAGCAATTTTGTTGGGAGTATTTATGCCATAGACTTCTATATTTAATAAAGATGTCTCAGTAAACTTCAAGGCATTTCCCAACCCTTCATTTTTGTTGGCTTATTCTATGGTTAATTGGTAATCAATCTCTGTCAAGATAAGCAATTTGATCTATCTTAATGGAGTAACGAGTTCAGTTGGGAAGTGATAAAAACTCATTTCATTTTAATATGACCTACACTGCAGGTATCGCATGGGTTAGCACAGACATTTTGTTTGTTTCTGTGTTGTAGAGAAAGAAATGTCCAGATTTATCGTAAATGTACCAATACCACATTATATATATAAATACATATTAGACTGTGTCTGATTATGTATTCATTAGAAATCACTGGTCAAACATCTATAGCACTATGCGATAATGAAGAAATTGTTTGAAATTTTAACACATGAAAAAGTTGTGTTTACTTGTCTTAAAAAACATGAGTCCATCAAGTCAGAAGTCTCTATAGAAAAACAAATGAGGTGACTCTTTGAGACTGGTAACAGAGCCAAAACAACTTGAGAGTTTGCTTGTATCTTTTCACTAGCTGCTTTGGCACTGTGTATAACCCCCAAGATGTAATTAAACATGTCTCCTTTCTCCATATTGCAACTAAATTGATTTCATAATAGGAACCAGAGTTCTTCATGTAGCGTGAGAGGAAAACATTGAGGTGATGGTGAAAAGGATATAAACATGGCCCAAATGTTGGCCCAAAAGTATAACAAAAAATGATGAAAAGAAAAGTTTGTCTCTGGCAGAGAGTTGATCCAAAAACAGAATAGTGATAGGCAAAGGACTTGACGAAATGGACAGGTATGAAATATGCATCTAGTACGAAGAGCAAACCCTATTGTAACACACTGTTAGTTGAATTTCCAGGGATTTAAAAAGCATAGGTCTAATAAAGCAAACTAACCTATGGATGCCGTCTATAATCTAATGACTTGTGTGTGTGTGTGTGTGTGTGTGTGTGTGTGTGTGTGTGTGTGTACTTTATAGCCAGGAATAACTATATCCAGTGATTTACATAGTGCCAAAGTTTATAGTTCTACTTTTGTTTTCATGTTATACTCTTAGTAATTACTGTGATTCTTTAATGTTGAGTCCATGATCAGGAATATAGTCTATACTGAAATTGATTTATTTCTTTAGAAATATAATGTTAGCTAAATTGTTAAATTCAAATGACTCTTAGGAAGAGACAGAGTCCCAGGAAAGATTTTGCAGTTTGGTTATACCTGGTGAGTGTGTGTGTGTGTGTGTGTGTGTGTGTGTGTGTGTGACACAGAGAGAGAGTTAGTTTCTGTCTGTGTTCATGTGTTGGTATTCATACCGTTTGAGGTTAATAACAGCTAACAATCCCAAGTACTTGCACATGTATAATTTCAGGATATTTAGGAACAGATCAAGCAATCACATTAAATTACCTTCTGTCAGAACACCCAATATGTAAGACTGAAGACATTGAGGTTTGAATTAACCATATTGAAATAATATGTCCAGCCCTGTGACTTTCTCCACTCTCAGCTTCACAGACTGGTTTAGCAAATCAATGGCACAAATGGTTAATCTCACAATTTGCCCTGTCAGTTTATGAATTTGTATCTGTGCTTTTATTACATATAAATTATCAATAAATTGTCGAATTGTTGAATTCTGGTGTGCAGGGATTCTGTTAAGTGTATAAGGTTCAGGTGACTAGCTGTCGTCTAAATGTGTATTGAGTTTAAAGACTTTATTTTGTTTTCTGGAAATACTCTACATAAAAACATGTTTTCCTTCCTCTAACCCATTTCAGAATAAAACCGAGTAATTTATTTTCTGAATATTTAAAATCCTGTAACTTAAAATTATTTCATATTAAGTTACATATGAAAGTAATAGCATATTACAGATATTAATTGTTTTGGTTTTTATTTGATTTTTCTATTTTAATTCTTTTTTAACATTTTTTTTTTTGAGAGAGAGAGAAAGTGCAAGCAAGGGGCGGGGCAGAGAGAGAGGGAGACACAGAATCCAAAGCAAGCTCCAAGCTCTGAGTTGTCAGCACAGAGCCTGAGACAGGGCTCAAACTCACAGACTCTGAGATCATGACCTGAGCCAAAGTTGGACGCTTAACTGACGGAGCACCCCTCTCCCCCACACCAGGTGCCCTGGTTTTTCTATTTTCATTACTATCTTTCAACATCATACATAATTATATTATCCTCCTGACTTTGCACATTCACAGATAAAAATTATTCTTGATTTATTCTTTTTATTCTTTTCTACATCACTTTTTGTCATAAATCTTACTAATGTTGTTCGGAACATTTTTCCCCTTTTCTGTCATTTCCATTATCAAAATAACGGGTCAAACTCTACCAACTACCTCAGTTGTACATTTGTTTTTATCCTTTTGGTACAATTGTATGGAGGCCTTTCTAACTTTTACTCCATATTAGGTAGGGTTCTCCAGAGAAAAAGAACCTTTTGGAGGCTGAAAATTCCTACAATCTGCTGTCTCTAAACTAGAGCCCCAGGAAAGCCAGTCATGTAATTCAGTCCAGTTGTGAATGTGTGAGAACTAGGGGGGGACAACAGTTTAAATCTCAATTTGAGGGCCAGAGAAGATAAGATATGTCCTAACTCAGTCAGTAAGGCAGGAAAAATAGAATGAATTCTTCCTTCTTCCATTGTGTCCTATTCAGACCCTCAGTGAATGGGATATTGCCTAACCACATTGGGGAAGTCAGTCTACCTTCCTGAGTCCACTGATTCAAATGCTAATATTATCCAGAAATACCTTCAAAGACAACATCCAGAAATGATGTTTAATCTGGGCATCCATGGCCTACTTAAAATGATGAATAAAATTAATCCCAACCCTGCATCTTCTTTGTGAAGATTTTCCCAGGTTTTCCCTTATGCATGCATTCTTTTTTTGTTTTTTTCTCTTATGATTCTTGTCAAATAGACTTCTTCATAATCCATAAATTGTATATGACTTTTTTTTCTGTGAAGTGTTTCCTGCTTGAATGCAGTTGACGATTCCTACTCTCTCTCCAAGTATATCTATCTATCTGGGGGTGTGTGGAGGAGAAGGAGAGGGAGAACATTTTTCTTTTAATCTAAACATTTGTAGTTAGTCTAAGACTGTTTTCCTATCTTCTGTATGCTACCTCAATAAGGCATCCATTCACACATTCAGTAATCATACATCAGGTTCCTCCTGTGTGCCATACATTGCCACAACATTTGGGATACAATGGTAAAAGCACTTATGTTTCTTATAATCTTATAGTTTTCATTCTTATGAGGGAATTATGTAGTTATTTAGATAATAGGTATTAGACAATAACTTTTGAATAAATTCAAAAGATAATTTGAGATTATGGTAAATGCTATGAAGGAAATACACAAAATAACATGTAAATAGGGGGCTCCTTCAGAGAGTATGTGTAGGTGGGGAAACTTCTCTGGGGAGCTGAATTTAAGCTGATATATATAAGGGGGAAGAAGCCTTAGAGAAAAATTCTAGGAAGGGAACATGGTAAGGGCAAAAGCTCAATAAGCTTTGAGATATAGACAACCTGCATATTAGGGGATATTAGAATGAGGAGAGAAGTATTTTTAAATAATATCAGAGATGGGCAGAGTCTAGTTGTGTAGAACTTTCTAGGCCATGGTTAAGATTTTGAATTTTATTTTAGTGCAATGGTAAGCAGAGAGTGGTAACTCAGTGTATATTTCCAAAAGATTACATTGCCTGCTTCTTTAAAGAAAGAACTCTATGTGGCAATAAGTCAGAGACATCAGTTAGTCATCTGCTTCATTCATCTAAGCAATGATAAAAGCTAGCACAATGTGAACATTATCCTCTCACTTTTTCTTTATGTAAAAGAAAGAGATAGAAGGGGGGCAGAAGGAAATTTCCTTCTAAAGTAAAATAAGTATGCATACTTAATAAGTATTTTATATCTTTCATACAAGAGAAACACAAATTTTAAAGAAAGAAATAGCATTAATCTTGTTAATATTCAACCACTACTTTTAGTCACTTACTAGTCAATTGGTTTTATTCTAAAGCAAGAATAAAGCATCCTTTGGCTGAGAAAGTTTCTATACTCATTGGATTTTCTGGAACAACATCTGTTTGGCATACCACCTTGCCTTCAAACTCTAGCATTACAGTGTTCATATTGGCTTTGAAGTTGTGATACAATTTCTTTTTTCAAACCAAGGATCTGTATTTGAGGTCAAAAAATGATTAGTCCTCACTGGGTACTTGTGGCTGCCAAGAAGTTGAAAGACAAATATGAGGCCTCTGTGTTAGATGTGTATAGAACTTCACAGCCCTCCTGTTTAATGGCCAACATAACCCTAGAAGCAGCTGAGTAATTCACCTGTACTCTATTTAATGATTAATTTTCTCACTTAAAAAAAATGTTTGGATGACAGATTCAATACACCTATTTCTTAACTACTTTTTGTGAACCAAGCATTATTCTAAGTGTGTCCATATATGTCATCTCACTTAATTCTCAAGACAGTTCTGTGATATGGGTATTACTACTACAGTTAAAAAATAATAAAGGAAGAATTGAACTTAAGCAGAAGGAGATTAAAATTACTTGTTTGAGGTGACAGATTGTACATAACACTGCTAGGATTAAAATCTAGATTGTCCTGCTAAACAGAGAGCCTCCCGACACCAAAGACCAGCCTCTTAATTAATATATTATCTTCTTATGACAGCTAAAACATTCTGTTTCAGTTGTACTATGTAATTATGCATATGTATGCAGGTGTATATACATATGCATAATATTTAAATAATGTATTTATTTATTTATATATAAATTTAGATGTATATATAAATAATTAAATGCATTTAAAATTCATAGTGGCTTTAAACATTGATGCTATTTGTTATTTTAAAAATATTAACATAATTTTCTTCACATGGACTCCAGGATAGTGGTTAAAATTAAATTTAAATAAGCTTAATATTTTAAGTTATTTTCAGGTAAAATTAAATGTAGATAGAATTTATGATAATTATTCATGCTTTGCTATTGGGTCATTTTGCAATTACCCCACTTTGCCTCCCCCCTACCCCTTTGAGAACTCTGCCCTAGAGAATTATGTGTATTCCTTCTGTCATTGGTCCCATAGAATTTAGTTTTCAATACATTCAGTTAATTGACTGACAAATACAAAATTAGAAAACTATGTTTCAGAAAACTGAATTCAACTCGCAATGGTACCCCTATATCACTTGGATGTAGTAAACAAACACTAAATCCTATATCATAGGCTTTGAGCGGTTGTGAGTTGGAGACCAAAGCCCATTCTGTGAACTGGTGAGTCATTCCTTAAGCATGACATTCTCTAAATGTGATCTCTGCACTCCTCTGCAGATGCTTCCTGGCCCATCTACATATATAGCACACGAAGTCCCTTCCTTTCTCTTTGTCTCCGACCTAATATAAGTCAGCATCCTTTTCCTGTGTGTGTTTACTTTCATCCACATTCAGGTGAAAAATAGGATGTTAAACTGAAATGCCCCCTTTCAACTATATTGGCTCCCATGAGGCAGACATCTTTCTCGCAATTTTCATCCAATGGGTAATGTTGATAAAGTACAATATAAAGTAATAAAGGGGACTTTCTGTAGGCATCTCTGTGGGCAATATTTCTTTTAAAAATCATTTACTTCCTGCACTTCTAAGAGGAAAGGCAAAGTTTCTCCCTAAGACAGGTGAACAAGTTAATGAGGACCAAGGCAGTAGCCGAAGAGAAAGATGGACAATCTGACACCTGATGGTTTTGTCTTGCTGTAATCTCAAGTTTGTACTAGCCCATTGGGAAATCAGACGGAAATAGCAATAAACCACCACTTGCTGACAAAGCAGACTGCTTTGTGAAGGCATTTCAACCTATTGACAAATACATGGCACAGTGTTTAATTTATCAGAGTAAATGGTAGTTCATTTTCCATTCTAGGGTTGGTCTTATTTTTTGTCTAGATCTGAAGATGCACATCCAGCTCAAAGTAAAGGCAATCAGAGTTAATAAGTGATGATTACATAGCTCATATCAATATCTGTATCTATAAACATATTGTACACATTATAGAAAATATATAATTTTATTTTGTTATGTTCATCTTATTTCATTCATTTATTTTGTTTTTCATGATTAAAACATAGACTACATCTTATATAACTTCATTTTCAGGGAGGAAGGATAGAAGTGAGAATTTGGGAGTGACACAGCTGTTTGAGCACGTACAAGAATTTTCCCTGCCTATTCTTACTTTTCCTTAGGGTGAAGCATGACTTCCAAGCTTATACCTACCTCAAGAAAAGTATTAAAATAAGTTTACTCAGCCACTCTTTCTCTTGTCTTCCCTCAGTGTCATAATTCTAAAATATTTAGCTGATGTTGAATAAAGGGAAGGCAGGGAAGCAGTTTGTTATCAGTTGCAACTGTGTAATACCTCTTTATTCTGATTTATGAATACATCTGGTTCCAAAAGAATTCAACTATAGCATTTTCTGAGAGTAGGAGATCTCTTGGTATTTTAAGAGCCTTTTTCTCTTTCTGCCCAATTCTTTGGATTACATGAGGTCAACAAGAGTATCTCATTTTTCTCAATAATAATCCTAAGCTCTTCTCAATTTTTATACAGTTATTTGAATAGAGGTACCCTTTCTGACTTGCAGTTGTAGAAAAATATTTGCTCTCTATGTGCTTAATTTTACCAAGAAATAAAAACTTTACTTCAATTAAGTATTCTACAGACCAACCTATTTTTCAGGAACTATACTATATTCTGGAAATACGAAGATGAATGGGAAATCATCTGCTGATGAGGAACTTAAAATCCAATAAGGAAGTGGTACATAGAAATATGAATTGAAGACATGTTTTGGGGGGCACAAAAATTTGTTCATAATCTAGATGATGTCAGAAAAGTTTATAGAGAAAAGTTGATGTTTGATATAAGTGTTAGATGATGAGTAACTGCTCACTAAGCAATTTGGGGATAGAGAATGAATGTGTATGAGTGTGTGTGTGTGTGTGTGTGTGTGTGTGTGTGTGTGTGTGTTGGGATTTGGTATGAAGTATGCAAAGAGTACTGAAGAGAGAAAACAAACTCAGGCCCAAGTGCCTGAAATAATCTGTCATAATAGGAGAACTGTAAGAGATGTGATGTGGACAAAGAAAGGAATGTGATGAAAGAGGAATCTGGAGTTTCAGAATAGGGGCCAGATCAAGGAGAGCCTCATGTATCATACCAAGTTTTTATTTATCCTGTGGTAAATAAGGATCCATTAAAAGGTTTTAATCAGGAGTAAACGTGATTAGATTTGCATTTTAGAAAAATCAATCCGGCAGTAAAAGCCAGATGGGTTGTGCAAGACTAGAAGCAAAAACTGTTTAGGAGCTTATTAGTAAAAACCAGGCTGTGGCTAGGGTCTGCACCAGGGTAATAGCGGTAGGAATTAGAAAGGAGAGATGAGATACAAGGAGGTACAGTTGAGACAACGTAACAATTGATTTGTTTGTGAAATGGTGGTAGGAATGGTAGGCACAACTGAGGAATTATTTATGTTCTGTCAGTTGAGTTTATGGGATTGAAGACAGGGTTGGACTTGATGGAAATTTGAAGGTCAAACATCTAGTATAAAAAGTTGGAGACATGAAAGTAGTTGAGATTACTAGGAGGTCTTTTTTGAGTAAAGAAAGAAGAAACTCATAGATGAAAATTCAGGAGAGAAAAACAAATACCTAAAGGACAAGCAGAAAAATTGGAACCAGCAAAGACTGAAAAAGAATGGTTAGTAAAAACAGAAGGGATCCAGAAAGAGTGATGTCATTAAAACCAAAAGAGGAAGGGGTTTCGGAAAGTAGCTAAAAGTATCAAATGCATTATTCAAGTAAGAGTGGTCAAGTAAGAGGAGGAACACAAGGGTCCTTTGAATTTGGTAATTGTAGGTTATTGTCACTCTTTATAAAAGTAGAGTCAAAGAAGTAAGGGCATGGTCATCTACTATCAATGGATGGACATAATGAACCTAAGATTTGTAGCATATTTTAGTGGAGTGATTTAGTGGGAATTGAAAAATATAATTAGGAAAAGATGTGAAAACCGAGGCAATATGTGGTGATGATGTAAAATATTGGCAACTTAAAAATATTTACTGGGTAAAACAAGGAGTCAATTGAGAGAGAAGTTAAGCAAATAGTATTAGAGTACTTAACACTAAAGCAGTAGAATATGTTGATTTTTTGCTTGACTTTGTTGATTCCATTTCTTATGGAAAACATCCAGATGAGAAGTAAGTTTGAGATTGTGGATCTTTTTCTTCCACCTTTAGATTAAATAGTATTGGGGCACCTGGGTGGCTCAGTGGTTAAGTGTCTGACTTCTGCTCAGGTCATGATTTCATGATTCATGAGTTTGAGACCTGCATCAGGCTCTGTGCTGAGAGCATGGAACCTGGAGCCTGCTTCAGATTCTGTGTCTCCCTCTCTCTGCTCCTCCCTCCTCATACTCTCTCCCTCTCTGTCTCTCTCTCTCTCTCAAAAATAAATAAACATAAAAAATTTTTAAAAATTAAATAGTATAAAGAAAATATTCTGGTCAAACATAGTAAATGCTCTAAAATATCTGTTCTCTACTTGCACGTGATAATACAAAAGTCATGAATGGAACTTTATTTTGGTAGATTTTTAAAACTCATTGCTTTGCATGTATGATGTCACTTTATCTCCCCACAGTATGTGCATTTATCTATCAAATTTATATACATATGTTTCACTCTGGATGTGTCATGTCATTTCATGTGCTGGTCATTCATTGCCTGAAAGGGTAGTCTAAAACCAATTACTCTCTGAAAAAAGCATAAATATTTAATGCCCCATTATTATAAGATTATAGAGCCACTGGTCTTGCTAGACTATGTGCACATTGAGTTATTTTTTTCTTAAAAGTAATTCAAGCCATGCGCTTTAATTCCATCCCCTCAGTGAGCAATAATACCCATTTGAAAAATTCCTGATTGGAGATTGTGAAAAAAGGGCAAACTGTGGCAGTAGAACTTAGAAAGATAATTGACCCATGTGGGGATTAAACCTGTGACCTTGGCTTCATTAACATTTGCCCCAAACAACTATGCTAAGCAGCCTGAGGCACCAAAGCTAATATAGTATTGTTGCATGATAAACAATTTCAAATAAGAATATGCAGACTTATCACAAGTCTAAAACAAGACTTTAAAACTTAAAAAGATAAAATGCAATCTGGAATTTAGCTTTTTTCTCCAACAATTACGTGAGTTTTAAGGGATTTGTTTGTAAATACTACCTGAAGTTATTTCTGGTTTTAAATCAGCACATGATTAGGGCGTTTGAAAACTCATGAAGAGGCTAATAATAATAACTGTTCATTAACTCCATAACATATACAAATGATATGTCACAAATGGTATTAAAAATTGGTCAGGATGATTGTTCTTGACTTAGTTCTGATGTGTAAAGAGCTTAGAAATTGTCATTACATCCATACAAGAATGAAAAACAAATCTAATTGAAATGAAAATCAACAGCTTTTCTTGGGCCCACCAGAGAAATGAAGTTGGAGGGCACGTCTCCATCTGGAAATCTGGAGAAAATGGTGAACTCAGAGTTACAGAGAGATCCTTACTTAGAACAGAAACCACTAGAGCCATAAAATGGTAGGAACACCAAAGTGATATTTAACAAGTTGTTGGAGGCTGAGTGCGAGCTAACATGATAATCAAGTTCCTGGAGGTTGCAATTTTAGAGGGTCTCTACATTCTCGTGGCATTTGCCTCCAGGAACCCCAAAGGGTTCTCACATTGGAGATCAAGAAAGCTCTTCTCCTGGTTCTGGTAAGGGAAAAAAAAAAGTAAACATTGTGAAATATACCCAGAGTGTTTTCTATGGAAAAGAGCCTGTTGTCCCGAGAAAAATATTTTAACAGAGCCTTATCCCTCCTGGAGGAATTTATCCCAAACCTGTCTCTCTCAGCCTTGCCATCTTACCTAAGAGTGGGGAGGATGCTGTATCAATGGAGAAACACTTGTCCAGAAACATAGAACACCATAAGACTGGGATTTAATCATAAGATTAAAGAACACTTACGGCTCCCAACCTTAATACCATGCTAACTATATTCCACTATAATAACAGAGGAGTATAGGTGATAAAGCTGGAAGAATTAGATATTCTCTGAGGAGGAATACTTAGGGAAGCCTAAATCAAGAGAGGAGACCAAAATAAAATAAAATAAAATAAATAAAATAAAATAAAATAAAATAAAAAGACATTAGAGGAATTTGATGCTTTGGAACACAAAGCTATAGCAAATATTAGCCATAGTCCATTTCCTAGCCAGATTAACATAAATCCTCACAGCCTGTTTACTGCAGTTTCTGTTGCCCTGTACACTATGTCCAGCTTTCAACAAAGGATCACAAGCTGTGATGGTAAGGCAAGGAAAACAAAACAAAACAAAAACAAACAAAAAACAAAACAGTCCTAAAAGACAAAATAGAGGAACCAGACTCATAAATGACACTGGTGTTACAGTTTTTTTTTAATAACTATGATTAATATGTAAAGGGCCCATGTGAGAACAGATGAACAATGTAAGCAGAAGGATAGAATTTCTAAGAATCACAAGGATAATTAGAAATAAGAAAAACACTAACAGTACTGAAGAATGTCTCTGATGGGCTTATGATCCTAGCTGAAGAAAGAATCAGCAAGCTTGAAGATCAGTAAGTAGAAATTTTCCAAACTGAAATGCCAAGGGGTAAGGGAGAGAAAAAGAAATGAACATGCAAGAATGGTGGGATAATGTCAAAATTGTAACATCTTTGTATTTGGAATATCAGAAGAAAGAACAGAACAGAATAAATATTTGAAGTAATAATTGTTGAAAACTTTTCAAAAACTAATGACAGACATCAAAACAGAACTCAAAAGTTCAAGGAATACAAACCAGGATAAACTCCAAAAAAGAAACCACAAACAAACAAACAAACAAACAAACATTACCTAGGTATAACATATTCAAACTGCAGAAGACCAAAGCCAAAAAGGAAATCTTGAAAGGAAATCTTGGAAGAAGACAGAAGAAAAACCTTATTACCTACAGAGTAACAAGGATAAGAATTATAGGGAACTTCTCATCAAGAACCATGCAAAGAAGAAAAAATTAGAATAAAACATTGAAAGTTTGAAAGGAAAAAAAGTACCCACTAACCTGGGATTTTATATCCACTGAAGCTATATTTCAAAAATGAAAGAGAGATCTATTCTGTGACAAACAAAAACTGAGAAATTCATCATCACTGAACGTTCGGTCTTAACTCTGACTGTTATAATAAAATAGACACTTGGTGCTTCAACAACAGAAATTTATTTCTCACAGATCTGGAAACTGGAAGTCCAAGGTCAAGGTGCCAGCAAGGTTGTTGTCAGGTGAGAGCGTTCTCCTTGGGTTGTAGATAGCGAACTTCTGGTTGTGTGACAGAAAGGAAGAGCCCTGGTTTCTCTTCCTCTTTTTATAAGGGCACTAGTCCCATCATGAGGGCCTCATCCTCATGGCTTCATCTAAACCTAATTACCTCTCAAAAGCTCTACATCCAAATATATCACAGAGTTAAGTCTAATATTTGAATTTAATTTTTTTAAATGTTTATTTATTTATTTTTAATTTTTTTTAATGTTTATTTATTTTTGAGAGAGACAGAGACAGAATGTGAGTGGGTTAGGAGCAGAGAGAGAGGGAGACACAGAAGCAGAAGCAGGCTCCAGGCTCTTGAGCTGTCAGCACAGAGCCCAACGCGGGGCTGGAACTCACCAGCCGTGAGATCATGACCTGAGCCGAAGTCGGATGGCTGAGCCACCCAGGCGCCCCAAATGTTTTTTTTATTTTTGAAAGAGAGAGAGAGAGACAGAGCTCAAGAGGGGAAGGGCCAGAGAGAGAGGGAGACACAGAATCTGAAGCAGGCTCCAGGCTGTCAGCACAGATCCCAGTGCAGGGCTCCAACTCACAGACTGCAAGATCATGACCTGAGCCAAGTCAGACATTTAACCGATTGAGCCATCCAGGCGCCCCTAATATTTGAATTTAGAGAGGACACATTCAGCCCATAACACTTTCCTTGCAAGAAATGTTTAAATAAGTTCTTTAAGGAGAAGAAAAATGTTATAGGCCAAAAACTTGGATCTATATAAAGAAAGGAAGAGTGTTTAGTAGGAATAAATAAAATAAAAATATGATATTCTATTTTTCTTACTCTTGATTAAAAGATAACTATTTAAATTAATATGGGGCGCCTGGGTGGCGCAGTCGGTTAAGCGTCCGACTTCAGCCAGGTCACGATCTCGCGGTCCGTGAGTTCGAGCCCCGCGTCAGGCTCTGGGCTGATGGCTGAGAGCCTGGAGCCTGTTTCCGATTCTGTGTCTCCCTCTCTCTCTGCCCCTCCCCCGTTCATGCTCTGTCTCTCTCTGTCCCAAAAATAAATAAACATTGAAAAAAAATTAAAAAAAAATAAATTAATAATAGTGACAATACATTGGGAGATTATAGCATAAATGCTAAGTAAAATTAATTACACAAGGAAACAAAGGAATTAGAAATATTGCTATACATAACTTCACTACATATGAAGTGGGAAAGTATTATTTGGAGATGGACTTACATTGGTTAAAATGTGTATTAGAAACTCTAGGGAAACCACTAAATTTTTAAAATAAGAAGTAGAATTGATATGTTAAGGGAGAAGATAAAATGGAAACATAAACAGTGATCCATTTGAAATCCAAGGAGGCATAAAACTAGAAGAAAAAATGAAAAATAAAGAGCAAATGAAATGGATACAAGAGTTCTGGATGTGGTAGATATTAATTTACTATATAATAATCACTTTAAATGTTAATAATGAAAATGCACCAATTAAAATACAGAGAATGTCAGAGTGGATTAAAAAAAAGAATTATGTATTGTTTATAATAATTCTACATTTAATATAAAGACATAGATAGGCTAAGAATAAAGAGATAGTGAAAGATATACCATCCTACAACTAATCAAAAGAAAGCTGGAGTAATTATATTAATTTTAGTCAAACAGTCTTCAGAACAAGGGAAACTATCATGGATAAAGTAAGGCATTGTATAATGAAAAGGAGTCAAATCTCAAGAAGATATAACAACCCTACAAGTACATGCACCTAAAACCAGGGCATCAAAATATGTGAAGCATAGCACAGTAGTGAAAGGAGAGACAGACACCCTGCTATGAGAGTCATAGATTTTAACAATTCTCTTTCAGTAAATGATAGATCAAGCAGGTAGAAAAATCAGTAAAAATATCAATGACTTCAACAGCACTGTCTGTCTTCTTGATTTAATTGACATATATATGGAGTACTCCAATAACATCAGAGTATACATTCTTAAGTTCACATGGAATGTTCATCAAAATAAACCATATTATGGACCATAAAACACACCTTCACAAATTAAAAAAAAATAAAATCACCAAGTATTTGATTGTCAAACAACACACTTCTAAAAGCACAGGTTTCTATAAAGAAATCTCAAGAGAAGTTTTAAAATATTTTGAATTGAATAAAAATGTAAATACAACTATCAAAATATATAGGATAAACAAAAAGTGGTGCTTAGTGGGAAATTTATAGCATGAAGTGAAAATATTAGAAAAGAATAAAGATCTAAAATCAACTAGGAAACTAGAAAAAAAACTAAAGCAAGCAGAAGATAAATAAAAAATTAAAAAAAAACAAGGATACTGAAAACAACAAAGCAATAAATAAAATCAACAAAATTAATAACTAGTTCTTTGAAAAGATTAATAAAATTGATAAACATGTAGCCAAACTAACCAAGAAAATATGAGTAAAAAGATAAATTATTAATACCAAAAACAAAAGAGGAGTCACTACTGATTTCATGGATGTTGAAAGAATAATAAAAGAATATTATGTCAATTCTTTGTCCCCATTTAATAACTTAGATGAAATAGACCAATTTACTGAAATACACAAACTACCAAAATTAACACAAGGGGAAATGAATAATCTGAATAGAACTACATCTATTAAAGTAATTGAATCAATATTTAATAATGTCCCAAGAAAAAAAAAATCACCACACCCAGAAGTTTCACTCATGAAACTACTAATATTTGTGGAAGAAATGATACTAATTCTATAACAATCTCACCCAAAAAATAGAAGCAGAGGCACATTTCTTAAGCCTTTCTTTGGGGCCAGATTTATTCTAATTGCAACACCACATAAAGACACAAGAAAGAAAACCCACAGACAAATATCTCTCTTGAATATAGTTGCAGAAACATTCAAAAAATATTAGCAAATCAAATCCAACAATGAGTGAAAGTTTCATATACTATGATAAAATGAGATTTATTCCAGATTTATAAGACAGTTTCTATATCCATTGTAACCCACTGTAAGAACAGGTGAAGGATGAAAGATTGTGCAACATCAAATGATGAAGAAAAAGCTTTTAGCAAAATCAACACCCATTATGATAAAGTTTCAGAAACTAGGAATAGAGGAAATCTTCAATTTGATAAAGAGCATCTACAAAAAATGTACAATATGATGCTTAATGATGAGACACTGGTAGGTTTTTCCTACTGTTGGGAACAAGGCCAGGATGTCCTTTCCCAATCCTCCTCTCTGACTGACATCATGTTGGAAGTCCTAGCTAGTGCAGCAACACTAGACAAAGAAATAAAATGTACACCTATTGGAAAGGAAGAAATAAAACCGTTCTTGTTTTCAGATGATAAGATTGTCTACAAAAATCCCAAAGAATCACCAAAAGCCCCTTGGAACTAGTAAATGAGTATATAAAGTGTACAGGACAGAAGTTAAAAAACATGTCATTTATTTTCCCATGTAACAGCAATGAATGATTGGAATTTGAATTTTTAAAAAGATAATTGTGCAATAATGCCATAAAAATGAAATACTTTAAATATAGTATCTTCAGGATTTACATGTGAAAGACTACAAAACTCTGATGAAAAAAATAAAAATTCTTCTCATCTATATATCTTCTTTGACAACATGTTCCTTCAAATTTCTTGCCTTCTCTCTCTCTTTTTTAATATATATATTTTGGTTTTCTTATTGATGAATTTTAAGGTTTTTTTTCTCTATTTTGTACATTTTCCTCACAAGCTTTTTATCAGACATATGTTTTGCAAATATTTTTTTCCCAGTCTGTGGCTTATCTTCATTTTTGTAACAGTGTTTTTATCACAGCAGAAATTTTTAATTTTAATAAAGTTTGAGATCAATTTTCTCTCTCACTAGTTGTTCTTAACGAGTTGTACCCAAAAATCATAACCAGATCCAAGGTCATCCACATTTTCTCTTATGTTTTCTTCTAGATTTATATTTGTGCATTTTACATTAGGCCTAGGGTCCCTTTTGAGTTAATTTTTGTGAAAGATGTAAGATCTATGGTTTAGGTTTTGTTTGTTTGCTTGTTTGTTTGGTTTTTGGTATGTGGATGTCCTGTCATTCTAGTGTTTTATTTATTGAAAAGTCTATCACTTTTTATCCTTTCTTTACTGAATTGCCTTTGCTCTTCTGACAAAGATCAGTTGACTATATTTGTGCGTGGGTCTACTTCTGGGCTATCTGTTCTATTGAACTACATGTCTATTCTTTTGCCAATACCACAATGTCTTGATTTCTTGTGCTTTATAGGATGTTGTGAAGTCAGTTCTATTGTATTCAGGTGGTAGGGAGGGAGGACAGCACAAGTGTAACTATTAAAAGGTAGCACAATGGTGCTTTGTGGAATGAAGAGTTCTGTATGTTGATTGCTTTCAAGGTTATATGAATCTTTATATGATAAAACTATATCTATACAGAACTATAAACTATAAACTCTGTGAATTATATCAATGTCCATTCTTGGTTTTGATATTGTACTACAGTTATTCAAGTTGTTACAGGGAAACATGAGTGAAAGGTACATGGACCACTCTACATATTTGGCAACTTCCTATGAATCTATAATTATTTAAAAGAAATTGGGCAGGATTTTTTACTTGGAATATTATCCATAGGACCTAAACATTAGCTTGGTCTGTTGCAATTTTACAGTAGGCATTGAAAGTGTCAAATGAAATAAAATAGTACCCATCAATGTGAAAAATTCTTCCAGCGAATTTCAAAACAGACTAGGTAGATATCACCTATTTGTTTAGGTCATATTTCTTGTGCACCACTGGGATCCTTGTTGAGAGGTGAGTGTCGTTCTGTGGAAGATGCAGGATTCAATAGACTCATATTTCTATATAGCACTTTGTCTTGTAAAGCGTTCTTATTCACCTTATATTGCATGCACATCACCATAGATACAGGATTTCTTTAGGAAGGTGACATTATATTAATTTTTCAAATTAGAATATTTACTCTCATAAGTTAAACATTGTATTTAAATACCACACTTGTACAAGTTATTGATAAAATAAGGGATAGAAGCTGTTTACCTGGTCTCATTTATTACACAAAGAACCTTTAGTTATTGCATGTTTGATCCCTCTCAGGAGTACATGAAATATTATAATCAAAAGCACAGGGTTTCTTCAAGTCCTATAGCACAAAACTTTATGCAATGCAGTGAGAAATGAATGTATCCCTTTTCAATAAGATTGAACAATGCAAATCACTAATATGAAGGCATATATTAAATATATCCATTGGAGAAACATAGAAAGAATTTTCAAGTGAATGTTTTATGACTACCTAAAAAATCAAATTGCAAGCACAAGGAAATATTATGGCTATTGTAAGAACAATTTGTGCCAAATTGAAATTTACTAACTTTTTAGATATGGATGATGGTGAAAATTCATTAAATATCATTACTTATTTTATGGTGTTATTATTTTTTTTAAAAACCTGAGTTGAGGGGCACCTGGGTGGCTCAGTCGGTTAAGCGTCCGACTTCGGCTCAGGTCATGATCTCACGGTCCGTGAGTTCGAGCCCCGCATTGGACTCTCTGCTGACAGCTCAGAGCCTGGAGCCTGTTTCAGATTCTGTCTCCCTCTCTCTCTGGCCCTCCCCTGTTCATGCTCTGTCTCTCTCTCAAAAATAAATAAACATTTTAAAAAAAAAAACCTGAGTTGAATCCTCAGCAGCTTTTTTTTTTTTAAGTTTATTTATTTTTGAGACAGAGACAGAGCATGAATGGGGGAAGATGCTCTTGTTAACATCTTTTAAAGATAAGAAACTATATGCCACAACCTTGAGAAATATCTTGACAACTTCTGTTTTAATAATCCCAATAATATGAACTTGGTCCCTTAAGTGTCCAACTCTTGGTTTCAGTTCTGGTCATGATCCCATGGTTCATAAGACCAAGCCCTGCAATGGGCTCTGTGCTGACAGCACAGAGCTTGCTTGGGATTCTCTCTCTTCCTCTCTCTTTGTCCCTCTCTGCTTGGGTGCATGCTCTCTCTCTCCTCTCTCTCTCTCTCTCTCTCAAAATAAATAAACAAAAAAAGAAAGAAAGAAAAAAAAGATTTAACAAAATAACTTCTCAATTTCCTTTCAAATCTAATAGTATCTTTCTTGGACACACAGACAATGAAATACATATAAAACACATGCACAAACATGTATACATTGGGCAAATAAAAAAAATTAAGTACATCAACTACTGAGTTGAGCAAAGTGGGAGTGGCTACCTGTCAGGGAATAGGAGGCACAAATTTGGTGTATGTGTGTTTTGAAACTGTGTCGACAATGTGCTGCAGAGACTCTGGTGACTAAATTTGAAGAGGGAATTCGTCCAAGCCTTCACCCTGGAAAAAGTATGGAGGCAGCTGTGGGATTAGTTAATAAAGAGACAATTAAACAATTTAGCATTGGGGAGTAAGGGAAGAGGCAAATATTAAAATATATTCGTTATGTGGGGTGCCTGGGTGGCTCAGTAGGTTAAGCGTCCTACTTTGGCTCCGGTAATGATCTCACGGCTGGTGAGTTCAAACCTCACGTCGGTCTCAGTGCTGACAGCTTGGAGCCTGGAGCCTACTTCAGATTCTGTGTCTCCCTCTCTCTCTGCTCCTCCCTCACTCATGCTCTGTCTCTCTGTCTCTCAAAAATGAATAAACATTGATTTTTTTTAATAAAAAATATATTCATTACATTAGTTCCTTTTTCTCTTATGTAGAAAATGGGAATAAAAGTCAGTGTAAACTCCTTGGGACAATTCAGTAGTAGATAACTGGAACCTTAAAATGGGAAGAGAGATCATCCTACTCCATGGATATATTACTTTTATTTATTTTATTTTTTTTTAATTCTTTAATGTTTATTTTTGAGAGAGAGAGAGAGAGAGAGAGAGGTAGGAGCAGAGAGAGAGAGGGAGACACAGAATATGAAGCAGGCTCCAGGATGAGCTGTCAGCACAGAGCCCAATGCTGGCTCAAACCCACGAACTGTGAGATCATGACCGACCCTTAACCAACTGAACTCCCAGGTGCCCTGATATATTACTTTATATTCTAAATAAAAATGCTAAAATATTTTGAAAAAATATATATATAAATGATGAGATTAAATTTATAGTGTATATTCTTTTATTGGTGAAAGCCAAGCATTTTGTCAATGTCAGAGTCATCCATAAGTAGATCATGAAGCGGTGGTCACTCAATAATGACTCTTCTGAAAACAAAACATTTTGTTAAAGTGAAGAGCCATATCGAGCTCTCACCAATGCTTCGTGTCATTCTGTAGTCTGGGCTGAGAAGAACGTCTTGAAGTAGCATTTGGCCAGTTGACATTAGTGAGTTGGCCCCTACTGAAGACTGGATAGCCAGTGGCTGACCCTGGTGGCAGGAAAAGCTGCTCAGATTATGGCAGGGTGCAGCCTCTGTGCTGCTAGATGGAAAACCAAACACCTAGTATGCTCGAGTCACTTAGAAGCTTCCTGCCTCATCAAGGTGAAACGTAATGCTTCAGAATATTTCCATTTCCATCTCTTTCTTGGCTTTTCTTTTCTTTTCTTTTTTTTTTTTTTTTTTTTTTTTTTTTTTGCAGTGGCAGGGGGTGGGGTGGGCTGCAGGGTGGGGGAAGGGATCAGGGAGTCACCACTTTTATTCTAATATGCTTTCTATTGTCTTTCTTATCTTACCCTTGCTCTTTGCCTAGTGTCCCTTTTGCTCCCTTTCCATATCTAATTCCTCTTTTTAAAATGACATTCTAGAAAGCACTAATGCATGGCAAAATTACTTCGAATATTCAGTCTCAGATCCCTAATAAGTTATACTTTTGTTCATCATAATAATGGCTATAGAACATGTTATTAATCTTTCTGGAGCATCTGATCTTCCACTGATCTCCAAGGTTGCTACTGTTCACCAGATTAGTTAAGTGATATGACTTTTATCCTCATTGCTCCTTGAACACCTATCCTAAAGCTGTGCATTTGTTGCAAGGGCATTGACTTCTGAGTTAAAGAAGTACCATTCTTTAGTAAGATGTATACTGTTGGTTTTAAAGAGAAAAGAGTTTAAAGTTTCTAGCTTTTTCTCCTTCTCCAATTATCATGACACCCATCACTACCACACAGTACCACCACCAAAGGAAAGTGTTAATTGGATCGATCAAAGGACACTAATTAGATGGCTTTTTGTTGTGGTGCATCATTAGCTGGAGGGGTAGTCTATATTGGGGAATAGGTGGCTTTTTCTCTCTGGAACTTTTTGATAAATACGAAGTGATAAAGTAGCTTGGGCTCCTCCCACTCATTTCTCAAAAACTGTCTCTTTCATCTTACTCTTGACATCTGTCTCTTTGTCTTTTTCTGTATCTCTTTGTCTGCTGTGAGTCTGGAGAAATGTGACACAGCTGGTCCCCTTATCTATGTGCGCAGTCAAGGTAGATTCAACTGAAGGTTACTTCCATGTGCACTGTCCCCCTCCTGAAAATCTTTAAGTTTGAGGCTTAGATACTTTTCCCCTAAACATCACAGAAAGTTCTTTCCTGAACTGTCTCTACTTGGTGAGGACTCATATGACCTAGGGGTTGCCTATTCTTGCTGCTAGAAGAGAACTGGCTGAGTCTGGGTGTCAAAGGTCAAAGGCTGGGTATTCTACACCTGCATTTCTAGACTTGAGACCACCTTGTGTTTAAATAAAAAGAAATATCCGTTTCTCCCAATGTAGCTTGTTAAACTTACACACTTTGGTTCAGAGCCCCAGCCTAACAGTAACAAACCTCCACATTGAACTGCAGGAGAGGAGTGACTGACTGATAGCAGAGACGATTCAGGTTTTCTGTTTCCTCAGGCCAAAATCCAACTTGATATCATTTTGTTAATGTCTAAAACAAAAATCTATGTTCCCCCATCATTTTCTTCCCCATACTCTCACTAAAGCCTCCACATTGTATTTGAATTAACTGAAAAAAACAGAAATAAATTTCCCTTAAGAAAAAGGATTTGTATCCCCTAATACATTATAAATATGACAATAAGCCGGAAACTTCAGTTAACCAAAATTGTCACACCCTCAGCTTTTTAGGGAAAAAAATACTAAACTGACCCAAAAAAGAAATAAAAAACCAGCTTAATATCAGGGCTTGGTAAAAATGCAATTTCCAGAGTTTTACTTATATTCACTAGAGTTTCAGTCTGATCTATGGCCATAAAATGAGGATTGATGTTTAGAATGATGTCCCTGAGGCATTGCGGATTCTGAATCATGAAAGATTCAATTACCTTCAATAAACTGAACTTAACTATCTCAGGAAAGGTGATGAATACAAATTGGAAATATCATCAACAGGCAATGCTAAAACACAGAAGTTTTTTGATGAAGTATTGGGTAACTAGCATTTCTGATTTATTAGAAACTCTATTCTCTAAGCAGCTCAGAAACCTGAAATTTACTATACACCCGTTCACTGTGGCTCAGCTCACTATGAACCAATAATATCTGGGTTGTCTAAATTACCCTAGATAACAAACGACTACCCAAAGGCCCCAAATATTTTGAATTAATCCTATTCCATCTCTTCTGCCACATTATGTTTTGTTTGGACTTCTGAGTTGGCCATTTAACATGGGTCTTCTTTCTCCTATCGCCTTTCTCCCATATCAGCCACTGGCACCACAGACATAATTTTTTTAACTAGATTAACTTCCTTCGAATTTATTTTAGAAGAGTCTACACGGCCCTGTGTGATGTGGCTTTATCTTCTTATTCAAGTACATTTAATGCCACCGTCTCCCTTTTCACTATGGTACTGACAGATAGGCTCACTAGTCTTCTAAAACTATCCTTCAAAGAGAATCTAGAGATAGATCCTTGTACATTTGAGGGTTTAATATGTAATGATGTCTCCAGTCAGTGGCAATAGGATTCATTATTCAATAAATGGTCCTGACAGAAACGGATAGGCATCTGGAAGAAGGCAAGATGTAGGCTCTGTCCTACATTATACACGATGTAAATTCCAGGTAAATTAAATATTTAAATGTAAAACCCATAATTACAATACTAAAAATGTTAAAAAATACTATCAGTGTAAAAATAATACTTAATACAGGAAAATCTGCCTATGAAGCATAAAAAATAAAAGAAGTATTTAAAGATTGATAAGAAAGGATAAACAACATGAAAGAAAAAAATGAAGAAAAACATATTAATAGGCATGTCACAGAAGAGCAAATCCAAATTGCCAGGAAACTTGAAGAGATGCCCAAACTTAGTGTTAATCAAGGAAGTAAAATCAAAGCAGTCTTAAAAGTGTCACTATTCCTTATCCAACAGGCAAACATTTAGCTATAAAGGGCCCATCCCTGTCCCTGATGGGGATGTGGATGAGAAAGTGCTCCCTTTCACTGCTGCTGGAGATGGGGGCTGTGACAGCCATTGTAGAAAACAGCCTGGTACCAACCATGAATAAAATAATGGAACACATTTGACTAAACAGTCATATAAGAGTAATTTTTCCCAAGGAGCTTTCCCAAACAGCTTTAAAACGTGTGCACGTGTGCGCATTTGTGTGATTTCAGAATTATTTATAGTGAGAAAAACCTAGAAAAGGAGGAAGCAAATATATATTTATATGTATTTATGTAAGATGGCAGAAACAAGAAAATATGAGGAAAATATATATTATCGAGACAAGTTATAGTGAAATGAAGAGACAACAGAAAAAGGCAAAAGGGGAAAAAAAGTGGAGCAAAGAAAGCTGATTTTAAAATAATTCACACTCATTGTGAAAGGGCAAGAAATTTTGTTAATAAACTAAATTTATTCAAAATCAAAAGAAAAATTTCTGGGAGCAATTACAAAAAGTGTATCTTAAAAATGTATCATCACTATTATCCAATCATACATGCAAAATGGGTGCATTTTTATGTAATTTTTTTCTTGAGAAAGTTGATTTTGAAAGAAACAAAATTCACCCCTTAGGTAATTTTTGTCACATGGAACTTGTTTTCCTGATACTCTATAGCTTGGGACACTTTTTTGCTCTGCGTGGTTGGCTCCCTTCCTTCCAAACACCCTTTTTCTAAGTGTCACACCATCCCAATTTCCTTTTTGTTTTTCTTCTTCTTAGCATGTAACATACTAATCATCTATATAATTGTTGCTTCATCTCTGTCTCTCCACTGTGGATGTGAGTTCGGTGAACCTAGTCTGGGTTTTGTTTGTTTTTTTGTTTTTTCCAGCAAGGACTGTCATTACAGAGTACCACAACTGCACAAAGTTGTTGCTTGGTGCATATTTGTCAAGTTAAGGAGTAAACATTTTTCATCTCTTTTTGCACCTGCACGTTTTTTAATACCCATTCAACTAAACAACACATTACGTGGCAGGGTATAGGAGTCACTTTGACAGAGAGAGAACAGAAGTTGTTAAACTCATAATCCATCCCAACCACAGGCTAGTGTGTGTAAACCATGTCTACTTTTTTTTTTAATTTTTAAATATTTATTTATTTTTAAGAGAGAGAGAGAGAGAGAGAGAGAGAGAGAGAGAGAGAGAGAATGAGTGGGGGAGGAGCACAGAGCAAGGGAGACACAAAACTGAAGCAGACTCTAGGCTCCAAGCTGTCAGCACAGAGCCTGATGCGAGGCTCAAACTCACAGACTGTGAGATCATGGCCTGAGCTCAAGTTGGATGCGTAACTAATCGAACCACCCAGGTACCCCAAATTGTGTCTAATTTAATGTCTCCCACAATCTATATAATGATCTCCATACTGTGATAATAAAAGAGGATAAAGTAATTTCATCCACTAAATTATTAAAGGGTGGATACAAAATTTGGAATGATGACTATTTGCTTTTCCAGTCTACCTGCAAACAAAAAAGGAGAGAAAGGGAATGGACATGATAATTTATTTGCTTCTATTCTGTGTCATGCACCTTACTCAGCGTTCACATGCATTGACTCATTTAATGCACAAAGAAAACATTATAATATTTTTTATTTTAAAAATGAGTTTACTGATAATAATTGGGGTTAAATAATTTACCTAACACCATAGTCATAGTAGTTAATAGTGATGACTGAATCACATCATATCCACATCAAATGCTCTGTGCAACAAATCTTATAATCTACTTTGAGTTTAAAGGTTCAAGAAAGTCAGTATCTTGAATCTCAGTTGAATCTAAACTTTTTTGAAGTGTGTTTATCATTCTGTTGATAAGACCGTGGACAATTTACTTACTCTATCTAAGCCTCAGTTTCCTTATTGGTAAATATTGATAATAATATTATCTACTATATAAGATTGTTTTGAAGATTATTAGTCAATGCGATTGGAACCACATATATGTTAAAGTGCTCAAAAATACTAACAATTCCTAACACTATTGTACAGTACCTGAAACTCAAAAATTAAGTGACTTTTATAAAACACACACACACACATGCATGTGCACACACACACACACACACACACACACACAGGAAAAACGACTTGAATTTCCTGTATCTTACTATAAATTCCATGCTTTTTTCCACTATCTCACACAGAGGGGCCTCTTGAAGGAAATGTATTACTTGATTAGCATACATAGTATTTGGATGGTTAAAAGTGAGTTTTGTCTGTGTTCAGATTATAGTCTCCAAACTCCCTTTTACTTTAGCAGTGATGGAAAAATCAGAGAGAAGTGCTGACTTTGTATTTACCAGTACTGGGGGGGTTAAAAAAGTGAATGATCATAGTAGTGAGTGTGGCATGCCCTAGGATATTTCACTATTATCAAATCTGTCAGAGCTTATTCTGCTTCACAAAGGTCACTGGTGTAGAGTCTGTGTTTGTAGTGATTGACAATTGTAGGTATTAAGAACCTGGGGTTATGGACCTCTCTGATCAGGGTTGCTGTAAACAAGTGTTGACAATCTGGACCGTTTGACAGTGTGCAGGCAGAGGGTCAAGTAGAGCATCTGGGCCTTAATTACTCGTGCTCAACAAACTTCAAATGTCATTCGATACTCATTTTTATTCAATCGGAGATCCAGATATGTTTTTCTTTTAAAAAATCAACTTTTAATGACAAGCTGTGTTTACTAAAACCAAGAACATTGTATTTCCTCTATTGCACCAACTCACAAAGTTAATGGTGTTCCTTGAGCATTATAGAAGCTTTTTATAAAATGACATTGCATTTGTCTTGGATGGATCTGATCTTTGGAGGACAGTAAGAACATTATTAAAATTTGATTCAAGTTGTGTGTTCACAAGAGCATACACAACCCATGGGTGTTGACTGATTTAAAACTTGAGGACACTTCACTTACTTCATTTTCTCCAAATCCAGCTTTATTTCAAACAGGCAGAAATTTAGGTATAAAGGGCCCATCCCTGTCCCTGATGGGGATGTGAATGAGAGAGTGCTCGCTTTCACTGCTGCTGGAGATGGGGGCTGTGGCAGACTAACTTGTAAATCATCTTGGACAGGTTCACTAATTTAAATATACCAAATGCCAGAGTTCTCACTCTCTTTGAACTTACCAATTTTTTTTTTCTGTAAAAGAGGTCAAAAAGAGAAGATATTTTGTTACATGAAGTGATAGAAAGATCGTATATTTTGTGTTGTTCTTCATTGGTCCTCTCTTGAGAGTTCTTGGTAAGGCATAGAAATCAAAACCTTCTTTGGTTTGTGGAATCCTAGGAAGCCTTACTAGTCTAATGAGATTTGCTAATATATTGAAAACAATGCAAAACATCATTCTCAGCGGTCCTTTTACCAATACCACAATAGTCTACATTTTATAGTGTGGTAGGCTATATATGACCCCCCCAAGTCATCCACACAGCTCCAAATGATATCCACATCCTAATCTCCAGAATCTGTCAACATGTTATCTCACGAGGGACATTACACATATGATCAAGTTAAGAAAATAAGCTAGGAAGATTATCCTGAATTATCCCTCCTGGTCCAATATAATCACATAGGTTCTTATAAGAGGGAGGTAGGAGGACAAAAGTCAGAAAAAATAGATATAAATAAGAAATCAATGATTATAATGAAGCATTTTGGAGATGGAGGAAATGACCATGATCCAAGGAAGGTAGGCAGACTCTAGACACTGGAAAAGGCAAGAAAACAGATTTCTCTTCTGAAGCCTCCAGAAGGAACATAGTCCTCCTGACTCCTTGACTTTCTGACCCCAGAAGTGGAAGAAAAACAAATGTTTGCTTTGCTGAAGCCACTACGTTTGTGGTAATTTGTTACAGCAGTAATAGTAAACTAAGACACCTAACATGTAATGAAGTTATTATCACAAAATACGTGAATCCTAAATCTACCAGTGGGTCATCCTTCCCATTATGGATATTTCTCATTTGGGGAATTTATCTTTCCACATGGTTTTTGATATCCTTAAAATCATAGCTATCTAGGAGTAAACATGCTCTTCATGGCAAGCAATAGAAAGTTGTAGCTCATCAGATCCAAAGTGAAAATGAATTAGAAAACAAATATGCACATCTAGGGATAAAGCTAAACCAGGGCTGCTCTGGGAAATTTTCAACAGAGTTTTATTGCTTACACAACAAGAGTATTCAAGTGAGCATGAACTGACCTCTAATAACTCTTGGTTTCTGTCTCTCATATTAAAATGTTAAAACTCCTGACTGACCCAGGTTGGACCAGGTATGCCCCCTTTGGATCTGTTAGTCACCATTAAGAAAAAAGTCCATAGAGAAACAATAAGGTGGTTGGAAGTTTTCCCTTTTGTGCACAGGCAATTTACAGAGAAGGGGGATCCGTGTGAGCTGAACAGTGACCCTGAGACATGACTACTCGTGGCGCTTATAATACCATGTGTATTGTTAAATACATTTGTTTCTTTTCTGAGGCACAGACTGTAAAGGAAAAGGCAAAAAATCTCAGATTTAGCTCAATTGCAAAAGGGAAGAATGCAAATTATGACCTTGTAGATAAATAGACAATATGGAATATTGGCCACAAAATGCTACTTGAGAAATAAAAAATCTACAAATAAAATAAGTACAAGGGAAATAAAAAAAAAGTAATATGCACGCTTCAGAGAGTCTATGTGTCCAGAAAGGTTATCTCAATTACATTCCTGTTGTCCTTTTTTTTCCTTAATGTCCAGACAAGCCTGGCACACTAGGGTAGGTCAACCTAGGTTAGAATTTGCTGCCCAATGTTAACCGGCTGTGTGACTCTGGGCAAGTCACTTAATCCACCAATGCCCCAATTTCTCAATATATGATATGGGAATAATAATACTATCAATCATTGTTAGAATTAGAAGCCATATATGAAAGTGCCTGCTAGCTAGCAGGCATTCAGTAAACATTAGATATAGTTTCCCTTTCTCCAGTATACACTAGAGCAAGTCAGAGTGTGTATGTGGTAAAAAGCATACATGCTGAATTAAAAGGATGGAAGAAGTCCCTAGAAAGACTAATCTTGTCTTAAATTTCTCTGCATTTGGTACAAATCTCTTTCACTTTTCTGAGAAGATATTTAAAATCATAAATAATTTATATACTTAAGGAGTGTATATGTTTATCTGTAGGGGTTGCCTGCTTTTGAAAAATCACATTGGTGTTTAATAACCTATTTAAATATGCCCTTTCTAGTTACTGTCTTGCTCTTTCAAGTTTCTAAGGATACTTAATTTACACAAACACATAAAAAGCAAAGTTATCTATGACCATACCCCTGGAGAAATGCATTTAAAATAAGGAGGATGAAGGTGACATGATGAAGAGTGAATGAAGGAGGTGTAGTGTCTTAGGTAGCTAGTGTTCTCAGCGTAGTCAGTTTGGGATAACTGTACAGATTATCTCAAGAGAATAAACGTTCAGTGGGAGGAAGCTCAAGCCAGCAGAGGCAGTGCAGTGTTGTGGTTAAGGAGAGTCTGGAGTCGGGATGCCTGGTTGCAAATCTCTGACGCATCATTCTACTGTATGACCTTGAACAAGCTTATTAATCTCTTGGTGTCTGTTTCCTTTTTGGTGAAAGATCATAGTTCCTTCTTTGTAGATTTGTTTATGAAGATTAAAAGACTAAATATTCTAGGCACTTAGAACAGTACATAGCATATGTATGTGTTGCATAAGCACTTGCTTTAAAAAGTAACATTTTTTAAAATGTTGATATTTAGGGTTATAATTATCATTAAGATGCATCTTACTGCAGTAATTTAACATTCTCAAGTCTATTTTAAGCAACTAATAATTCTACTTTACTCTGCATATGAAAAATATATGCAGTTCTGGATTCATTTATTTTTTCCCCCTGTGGCCAGCTGAATCTTTGCAGAATAGTAGATGCTCATTGTATACTTTGTTGAACTGAATTCAGAATATTTGAACCACCAACCAAATGGAGCATATGAAATGGCAATTAAAAATCTTACCCGCTTCAAACACCTACACGATACTAGTTTCCTCATATAAACAGAACACAATCTAGCTTCCTCATAGGGTTTGAAAGAGGATGTTTATAATGACTGTATAAGACCTGGCACAATCTTTGGTAGCTATCGTTGTTGTTGTTTTGAAATACTAGAAATACTGTAGGATGGAATAAGGCTAGAGAGTGAAGGATTACTTCAAATTAAACAGATAAGAGAGCCTCAAAACTCTCAAATGATGCCACCAGTTTGGTGATCTGAATGTGAAAACATGGGGGGATGATCTTGAGATTGTTTACATGCTGATTCCACCAAATTCCAAAGAAACTCACAAACTACTTAACAAACTCCTGTGCTCTGGAGTGTTAAGTATGTTTTTATCATCTCTATTTTTCCCCACTGGATTCTTCACCTCTTCACCGGGGTAGTCTCAATCTTTGTTGCTGCCCTGAAGACCACACATACCCTGTCATATTGCATGAAACTTAACTGCATACTTCATTTGCCGAAATGAGCTCACTGAGAAACTTATGGTCTTGCCTCTACACCATGTGTGTGTCACTGGTACACTCACTCACCCCATTGGTGCCCATCAGCCTCTGAAATAAATGTGAAAATTACCTTAACTCAGTAAATCAAAAGTAATTAAAGATAAGTGGGAATAAATTGAAAAGTGAGATAATTTCTATAATGGAAATCAAGTTAAAAATTATAAAAATATTTGATATTCTTTATTCTTTCTTATTTTATCATATAATTAGTAAAACATGTAGAAAGCATTATAAATAATGAAATTTTGTGCTTTCTACACTCCATTCATGTCAGTCTTTAAAATCAGGTAAATACATTTTATCTTCAAACAGAATGTGAGGAATAGACATCTTACTGTTTCCTTTTAAAAAAAACAAACATAGTTTTCAAGGTTAAAGAAATTTATATTCATGTTTAAGTAACAGATATCAATATACTTGAATTCTCAAGGTTCTCAGCCGTCAGCAAACCATTTGATTAGTGATAGAAGGTGATACAAACTGAATTAAGAATCCCCGTAGCTATTCCAGTGTACAAATACTTTTGACACATACATAATCCATAACGCTATTTGTTTCCATTTTTGAAGTTAGTTCTTATAAAGAAGGCATTTAATTTTAATGCAAAATTTTATAAATTAACCAAATACAAACACATATTTCTTTTGAAATAGTAATCAAAGTTTAAGAGACACTTGGAGATGGTAGGGTGATATTTTATTGAGTTGACTTCTTTGGGAATGATAAATCAATATCCTTTCCAATAATTACAACTTACTCTCCAATTTTGGTGAATTCTATCTAAATTATACATACAAGACTAAAAGCAGCTTATGTTCTCCCCTTGTTTCTCTACACTTTTTCTTTTCCTAGTTACTACTTCCCTCCCTCCTTCCTTCCTTTTTTCTCCTACTTCTCTCCCTATTTTTCTTCTCACCTCTTATTTCCTTCCTTTCCTCCTTCAGTTCTTCCTTTTTTCCCCCCACTAAACACCTGCTATATGACAAGCATTGTTCAAGTGCCCAAGAACATATAATCATTAATACATACTTCTTGGCTTTAAGAAGCTCATGCACAAGAAATGATAACTTGGGTTTTCATTTCAAACATACTCTGAGTATAAAGCAATAACATAACTTAAAATAGTACACATCTTGGGGCGCCTGGGTGGCTCAGTCAGTTAAGCGTCCAACTTCAGCTCAGGTCATGATTTCACAGCTCATGAGTTTGAGCCCTGTGTCAGGCTCTGTGCTGACAGCTTGGATCCTGTTTCAGATTCTGTGTCTCCCTCTCTCTCTGCCCCTCCCCCATTCACGCTGTCTCTCTCTCTCCCTTAAGAATAAATGAACATTAAAAAATTAAAAAAAAATAGTACACATCTCAACCTAAAAAATGGTAGAAAATATTTTCAAATCATGTATCCAATAAGGGGTTAGTATCCAAGATATACAAAGAACTCATACAACTTAATGGAAAAAAAATCCAATCAAAACATGGGCAGATAATCTGAACAGACATTTTTCCCAAGAAGTCATACAGATGGCCAAAAGGGACATAAAAAGATGTTCAATCTCACTTATCATCAGAGAAATGCAAGTCAAAACTACAGTGCAGTGTCACCTCACACCTTTTAGAATGGCTATTATCAAAAAGACAAGAAATAGCAAGTGTCTCCAAGCATGTGGAGAAAAAGGAAGCCTCATGCATTGTTAGTGGCAATGTAAATTGGTGCCTCCTCTGTGGAAAACAGTGTGCAGGTTTCCTCCAAAAACTCCAAACAGAAATACCAAATGATCCAACAAATCCACTTCTGTGTATTTATCTGAAGAAAACAAAAACACTACTTCACAAGGCATATGCATCCCTATACTTGTTGCATCATTATTTACAATAGACGAAAGCCATAGAAAGGAAGGAGATCTTTCCATTTCCAAATGAATGGATCTTGAGGGTATCATGCTAAGTAAAATAAGTTAGACAGATAATGACAAATTCCCTATGATTTGTTATACATGAAATCTAAAAAACAAAACACAAAACCTAGGGGCTCCTGGGTAGCTTGGTTTCAGCTCAGATCCTGATCTCAGGGTTCATGAATTCAAGCCCCTGCTTGGGATTCTATCTCTCCCTCACTCTCTCCCCCTCCCTGGGTCACTCTCTCTGTCTCTCAAAATAAGTAAACAACCTTCAAAAAAATTAAAAAACAAAACAATATAATATTAAACTCATAGATGCAGAAAAGATAATTGGTGGTTGCCAGAGAGGAGGGGGCTCGAGGGTGAGTAAAATGGGTGAAGGGGGTCAAGAGGTACAAACTTCCAGTTATAAAATAAACAAGTCTTAGGGATATAACGTACAGCATGATGACCATTGTTGACAATACTGTATGCATATTTGAAAGTTGCTAAAAGAGTACATTTTTAAATTTCTTAGCATAAAAAAAAATTATAACCATGTCTGGTGGCCAGTGGTAATCAGACTTATTGTGTTGATCATTCTGTGGTGTATTTATCTTCTAAATAGTAAAAATTCATTTAGTTCACTTTAATAAGGATGGTCAGAAAAATCAAGCTTAAGACAGAATTTCGCCCTCTCTCCCATGTTTCTGGAGTAAAGGAGAAAAAGTTTCTTATTTCTATACATAATTCCAAAAAAAAAAAAACAAAACAAAACAAAAAACAAAAACCAAAAAACAAAGACAAAAACAAAAACCAAACAGACTTCTGTGTGGCTGTAGGTTCTACTAACAAGGTGTGATGTTTTTTACTTTCGCATCTAATTAATATTCATTTTTGACGAATGGAAATCAGCTTACTTATTTTAAGTAAAAATAAAGGGCACGGCTATTTGTAACTAATTGCTAATTGAGCAATTACTTTATCATGTGGCACTGGTAAAAACCATTACTTGAGGTTTTCAGCAACTTCTGATTTTAACTTAATAATCAGTTGAATTGAAATTATTTAGTAAATTAAGCATTTCTTTACCAGGCACTCTTTATACTTCAAGTAATTTCTAATTATGCTACCTAATGAAGTAATTATATCATTAGTTAGGAATCTGTCAGAGTAGTAAGTCTTTTTTAAAAGAATAATAAAATGTGGTGAGGTTGTTTCTGTAAAAAGTAACTATAAAATTAAAATACTTGCCCAAATGTATGTCTATGTTTAGTCCCTGGAGATGGAATTCAAAAGAATATTGCCCCTACCTTTGTCTAGTCCTGATTCACGGTAGATTAACCAGAATGTTAAATAGGATAAATACTCAGTCCTCTACTTCACTCTCATTTTCTGTTTCACATCCCTGCACTGCAGGTACCTTGAAGAATCAGAGTTAGAATTGATTGGCCTAGGCACGTGGCTTGACCTGCAGGTTCTTCTACTAAGAACCTTTGGAAATAGCTAATCCCTGGTGCAAGGGATCCAAAACCTGCCAGCGCTCATCAAACCTGACGTTACTGCAAGTTTGCTAAGGCTCTTCCTAATTACTAAAACTTTCCAGCATATAGACATATTCCATGGCAAACTGCACTTAGGAAGCACTGAACAAAAGGCATCTGAAAATGGAATAAACTTTCCACCACTTTACTCTGCTAAAGAAAATGTTGTATTAGTCTGCATAGAAAGTTGGCTATCGTTACTCCTCCTTGTCCCTGTCCTATAAATGCTGCCAGTTCATTTAGCTCGTCAGCCAAAGCTGAATTAGGAGCCACCATCATTTCTGCTCTCACTTGTGCTTTTTCCAAAATCATTATTACATAGCAGTGCTTCTGCTGGGAGGTTCACTAGACTTGGCAAAAGATTTCTTAGATTGTGCATACTCATTAGCCAAACTGACTCATTTTGTAAATTTAGACATGTTTTTGTCTCTGGACTCAAGTCTTCTATTATTTAATAAAATAAAACATACCTATGAACATTTTCTCTTATTTTTAAAGCTTATTTATTTATTTTGAGAGAGAACGAGAGAAGGAGAGAGAGACTGAGTATAAGTGGGGCAAGGGCAGAGAGAGAAAGAGAGGATACCAAGAGAACATCTCCATGCTATAAGCACAGAGCCCGATGCAGAGCTAGATCTCATCAGCCATGTGAACCTGGCTCATGACCTGAGCCGAAATCAAGAGTCAGATGCTTAACTGACTGAGCCACCCAGGTGCTCCATGAACATTTGCTCTTAAAATTTCAATAGAATAGAATAGCATAGAATAGACCACTCATGATATTTCAAAAATATACTTAAATTTCTACTTCCGTTAAGAAAACCCTTTATAGATCCTAAAATATCATAGCACCTACTGTTATGCAAATCATCTCTAAAACATAAAGAAAACACAGAATCACACTATATTTTCATTAATTTTTCCAACTGAGATAAAGAGATCAAGAGAAGATATACAATGTCATATTCACTGAGCGGGGTATAAAGACTTTGGTGCCTCCATATCTGTGATATACATTAGGATGAAGGCTTTCAGGAGTATTCAGCTAGCAAATAAAGACCCTAAACACTGGAGTTGGATAAGCTATTCTACTGAAGAGATCTTAAGATTGCTGTTGTAAAATTATAACTTGTACTGATACTTTTTAGCCACTTATGATTTTATACTTAAAATTATTATTTTTTAATTTTAAAATTATTTATTTTGAAAGAGACAGAGAGCACATGCACGTGAACAAAGGAGGGGCAGAGATAGAGAGAGAGAGAGAAAGGGAGAAAGAGGGAGAGAGAGAATCCCAAGCAGGCTCCACGCTGTCAGCACAGTGCCTGATGCAGGGCTCGATCCCACAAACCATGAGATCATGACCTGAGCCAAAAACAAGAGTCGGACGCTTAACTAACTGAGCCACCCAGGTGCCTGTATATTTAAAATAATTTGCTGCAAATGATTATACTCTGTTATTTGGTGTTGGAACCAAGCTCCAAGTTCCATTTTTTAATTTGGCTCTACTATATTTAAATTAATGAATTAATTCAAAATTATGTGCTAATATGCCTGAACTATTCCAAGCACTGGGTATATTCTGATTTACAAATAGAACACATTTCTCTTCTCATTTTAATGAAGAGGAACAATCAAGAATACAAATACAAATAAGTACATATTGTGAGATTGTGACCAGAACCACTGAGGAAATGTAAGAGAATAATGTGACAGGGGCTCTGCACAGCCAGTGTGCTCAGGAAAGATAAATTCTAAGCTCTCACGTGAAATGCGGGAGCAGCCAGGCAAATATCTGAGAGAAGCATTAAAAGCAAGGGAGAAAGCAAATGCAATGATCTTTTTGCAAAAGAAACAAAAATGGACTTGCCATGTTCAAGACACTGAGAGAGAAGACGGGGAACTGAAGCTCCATGAGTAAAGAGCAGGAAGATGGATATGAGGGGGCAGAGGCAGAGAGGGGTCCCAGCGTGAGGAATAAGTAGCAGCAAATGTTATTCCTGGGAAGATGTCAGTCCAGACTATATTCTGTTAGACAACTAGACTTGCTTCTGTTTAGGCCTATAAACCAATCAAAGCAGTTGGTTAGGTTTCATATATTACTAACATACAAAAAAGACATTCCTATCCCTCACTCCTTAAGGTAAACTTGAGAGAAAATAAATAAATAAAATAAGAGCTGTCTGACTGCTAGAAATTAATGTCTGTAATGGCAAGAGAATGATAAAGCCCTCAGAAGGATGGTCTGTCTGGATGTAAGAAATCTACCCTAAAGAGGGTAGATCAGTTGGGAGCTCGCTCCCTCATTTATGTGCTGATACTTAGATGTTTAACTGGCAACAAGTCCTTGCACACGTGTCCTGAAGTTTGAAAAGAGGACATAAGTATATTTTAATTTTAGTTGCCCCCAGAGTGTGAGTGAACATTGTAGCAAAAATTCGCTTATTTGGACATTATAAAAGGGACACGTGAAAAGTTGACTGGATTGAATGTCTGTGCTTTGTCTTTAACCACCTTTCCTACGCTTTTACTTTTTTCTCCTGTACAAAGCTATGACAGATCAACCAAACACTGGGAGGAGGAACAGAAATGTTTTTAAGACAGAAACCTTTTGATGCATTCTTAGGACATTTCAAATATTAAGATCAAATAGTAATTAATTCTTTGATATTTTTTAAAAAGCATCATACTTGGAATATAATAGTAAATGATGACCTCCCACCAAAATTAAAGATATTTTTATTTTGTGTTTTGAGAGAGCCACTCCGACAGTCCCCAGGTAAGTCCCCAGATATAATATAGGCTCATTTCTGTTGTAACTTCAGAGAGGCTTTTTCATCATTAGCTGTTTTTTTTTTCTATTATGATTTTTCACTGCTGTACCATAGCAATACTGGAAAGAAAAAAAAAAAAAAAACTGGAACTGCTCTTAACTCTGGAGCAGAGATAAAGGAAAAGCTACCACTTTGCTCCTCAGACTCCGTACTCAATCTGCCAATTTGCAGAAGTGGGTTACCAGTTTCATTGCTAATGATGAGATCAGAAGATACGGTAGCTTCTCTCACTCCAGCAAGCAATAGCTCTACCCTGTCAAGGACATGATTTTCTTGAATTTTTCCAAAGGATGAAGCTGTTAGTACTACTGCTAAATGCCAATATCAGAGAAGAAGTTTTAAAAGCTATAGGGTGCTCTCCTTCTCCTTTACCCCCAAAAAGGAGCTGTTCCACCCAGCCACAATTAAAAAGAAAAATACAGGACTTAGAAAGTTTGTGAAAATACTCTACACAAGCAATTTGATTGAATTGTTCATTTTTTATGATATCCAAAAGTAGTGCCTGCTTTTCACAAACATTTGCCAGTTTTGAATTCTTCCATTCGTTCCAAGAAATCTTTAGTGGTCATACCTGTGTGCACTAAATTCTGAAAAAAAATGAAATTAATGTTAGAAATTGACTTGTGCCTGCTGTACAATAGAAATTGTTTTGTTGTTTTTCAGCTCTATTGGGATAAAATTGACAAATAAAATTGTCATAGATTAAAAGTGTACATCAAGGTGATTTGATACACATCTACACTGCAAAAAAGATTCCTACCACAGAGTTAATACACCCATTGCCTCATATATTTACCTTCTGTGTGTGTGTGTGTATGTGCATGAGACACTTAAGTTCCACTATCTTGAGAAATTTTAATAATAAAATACAGTATTATCAACTATAGTCACGATGTTACACATTAAGATCTTTGGACTTTGTTCATCTTATGTTTGAATGTTTGTACACTTTTACCAAACCCCCTCTATTTTCTCCACCTCCCAATCCTTGCTAAAACCATTCTATTGGTTTGACTATTTTTGATTTTAAGATGCCACTTGTAAATGATCCCATGCAATATCTTGTTTCTATATTGGCTCATTACACTTAGAATAATGCCCTCCTGTCTCATCCATGTTTTCTCAAATGGCAGAATTTATTTCTTTTTTAAGGCTGAATGATAGTGTGTGTGTGTGTGTGTGTGTGTGTGTGTGTGTGTGCGCGCACCACATTTTCTTTATCCATTCTTCCATCAGTGTAAACCTAGGTTGTTTCTATACCTTGGCTAACGTGAATAATGCTGCAGTGAATATGGATGTGCAGATATCTGAGATTCCGATTTCATTCTTTCTGGATATATACTCAAGTGGGCTTGCTGGATCATATAGTAGTTCTTTTTTTTTTTTTTTTTTAAGGAAGCTGCACACTGTTTTCCATAGTGGCTGCCTCAGTTTACATTCCAAATAATAGTGTATGAGGGTTACTTTTTCTTTACGTGCTCACCAGCATTTGTTATCTCTTCTCTTTTTGATAATAACTATTCTAAGAGGTGTGAGGTGATATTGTATTGTGGCTGTGATTTGTATTTCCCTGATGTTTAGTGATATGGAGCACCTTTGTATGTACCTGTTGACCATTTGTGTATCTTCTCTGGGAAAAAAATGTCTTTTTAGTTTCTCTGCTATACACTGCACACATACAGCTACACACTGAACAACACACAGAGCAATGCTATCTGAGCGAGATGCAAAAACTAGTTGAATGGCTCCTACATATGGGATGAACTGAAGATGTATCCACACTGAAACCAATAGAAAAAGCTGAAACACACTCTCACCATAAACCTCACCCTTGAACAGAGTGCAGTACAATAGTGAGAGGGAACCCCAAAATCCTAGCTTCTCCCCAGAATTCATATATTTTTTAAAGGCATCAATAAGAGATAATACTGACTCCGAATCCCTTAATAACTCCTAAAATCCCTCTCTTTGTGAATGATTCCACCGCCCACACAATCCCCATCTCCCACCAGACATTTGTCAGTCATCTTAGATTCTTCCTCTCTTCCAACCCATATCTAGATGATTATATATATTTTTAATATTTTAGTGCATAAAGGTTAAAGAAAATATATTCCTTATTAGTTGGGAAAAAAAGATCAAAGGATAAGAATTTGAACATTGAGGGCTTTTAAAGTGTAAGTTGTAACATCTAAAAAAGAGAACGATGTGATGAAAAGAATAGGATTGAAATACATTTGTGTCTATTGTCCACAATGGCCCAGTCACTTCCAAGTAATTGGGTAATTGTGTAGGTACATTTGGGTTCAGTGGTCTGAAAGACTTACAGTGTTTGATAGCTTCTCCCTTTTCTTCTCTTAACCATACCTTCACTCTCACTTATATCACACATATATATGTAGAATTAAATATCAATAAATGGTTTAAGCATGGTGAAATTATTACTTTGCCTAATTTGCAAGTGTTAATGGCAACCAATGAATAGAAAAAAAATATATGAATTGAAAAGAGAAAGCAATGCATTGGCGCCTTGCTGTAATATATTTAGTATATTTTATTTCAGTTTAAAGCTAGGTTGGGGGCGCCTGGGTGGCGCAGTCGGTTAAGCGTTCGACTTCAGCCAGGTCACGATCTCGCGGTCCGTGAATTCGAGCCCTGCGTCAGGCTCTGGGCTGATGGCTCGGAGCCTGGAGCCTGTTTCCGATTCTGTGTCTCCCTCTCTCTCTCTGCCCCTCCCCCGTTCATGCTCTGTCTCTCTCTGCCCAAAAATAAATAAACGTTGAAAAAAAAAAAATAAATAAACGTTGAAAAAAAAAAAAGCTAGGTTGACTTTTATTATATATCATATATATACATATATAAAGTTTATATTATATATAAAGGCAATGCAATCCAACAATTGCAGTAAATTTACCAAATTAGAAAATAAAAAATTAGAAATTGAAAAATAAAAAATAAAAATTTACCAAAGTAGAAAGTAAAAAATATAGTTAATAAACCTATAATTATAATCCAATGTAACCCAATGATTATATCATACTGATATTTTTTTCCGTTGTGTCTTTAGAAATTTCTCCTAGTGTTTACATAGCTGTGAACATAATAATATATAATAGATAATATATTCCTATAAATACACATGCATTTTATGTATATTTTGATTTCTAAATCAAAGTATTATACACCTCTTTTTACTTTTAAAACTATAGTTCTCATGGCCTGTCTCATGTTTTAGGTTTGTATCCAGATTTCCTTAAATTAGTCCCTCTCTTTTAGACAGGTTGCTTTCTTTTTTTCTTTCTTTCTTTTTTTTTACTTTTTCATCTCACTTTTATAAATGCCTATATCACATAAGATTTTACTAATTTTTGTCTTTCAAAATTTTACTAGGGTAGTTTATAGAATTGAAAACATTCAAGACTGTGAACATTGTTGTTTCCTTCACATTGTGGATATGTTTCCCCGAAGGTTTACGTGTGTCATAACATTTTTAACAAAAATGTGTGTGAACGTGCTTTAAATACACTCAATTTAAATATATTTTTGTGGCACATATTGATGAATTAGGATATTTTGATTATGTAATTTTTAGTAGTGAGAAAAGTGTATTTTGAAAAGAAAAAATGCATTTTCAGAGTATCATAGAATTAGGTAATATTCAAAACAATATCTATAGCTTTCAACCTATTTAGAAATTGCTCAAGAATAATTAATGACTCTTTGATTACCCAAGATACCATAACATTCTGAAATGTTATTTATATTTACCGTTCAGGAATAAAAAAATATATTTGTTGTTTTATTATTAGACATCCTCAAAAGAAAAATTATATATTGGCTAAAATATTTATTTATACAAAAAGAATCTATCATGCTGTGTAGTTGATGATTTATTTTTATAACAGTAATTGATTATAATTTCAAAGTTTCTTCAGATCCTAAATGCTTATTGTTGGTAAATATATTGCCAAACTCCAAATACATAGAAAAAGAATCAAAGTAATATATAAGAATATCAATTATGAAATTGGGAGAAAATTAAAGATTGCCTTCATAACCAAAGTTCATGATCAATAATTCTTAATTTGTTAAAATCAGCTGAAAATTAAGATAAAGATAGAAAGATTATCTTTTACTCATTGTAGGGTAAATAAAGACATTTCTACCTTGAAAGTTATCATCTGGCAAAGATGACATGAGGTTTTTACTCCAACTATCTGTGGTTGCCACAGCATTAGTTCCAAACATCATGCCAATGTAAGCCACTTACAGTCGAAAATCAATTTCTTTAAGGAGTCTCTGGAACAAATCCAAATTCAATTTGAAAATTAAAGAGTGCATGATCATGGCAACACTAGACAACTGAAGGGTGATGGAAGGAATAGCAGAGTTACATTGATTGTCTGACCCATATTGAAAAGGCAACATGCAAGTCATAATTCTACAAGGTATAAACATTGATCTCTAGAAAAAAGTTCTTAAAGGCAAAGTAAAAGCTTGCCATGTAACACATTGTGTTTCTTTTTCTCTGGCTGCTCTTTCTCCATGAACAGGTCAATAATGATAGCAATTTCCTCTTAGGAAATAGGGACTCAGTCCCTCCCTGGTGACTGGACTTTTCAAAATAAGAATTCAAGTCAATGAAACATGTACAACTGAAAATCATCCAGAAGAAAAACATCAACTATTTTAATAATGTTTTAAGTGTGTTTTCATTTCTGTATAGAACCCAGTACATAGACCATAATGAATCATAGTATTTTTGTGACCAAAATATATATGCCGTTATCTATCTGTCGATATTATGTGTGTTGAATGAATATGTGTGCATGTATGTTTGTCTGTAATTATAGTCATTCATCAACATGTTATTAGTGGTTGTCTTTAGCTTGGAAAATTATATGAGTGTATATACATACGTATATATATATACATATAATATGTAACATGTAATATAGGTGTATGTATACACACACTTCAGTTCTCCAATGTGCTAAAATGTACACATATTTTCTTCTATCCATGCACACACACACATTTTTTAAAAAAGAATGAGATATGTGTGTAATAATAGTTTTCTTAAATAAAATCCGTTTCTTTAGTTGACTATTAAAATACACAAACCTATCCTTACCCTAAAGCTTTACCTTTAAAGAGAACAGTGACTTTAAAAAATCACTTTTCTTAAGTAGTTAATAAGCTGCTCAAGAAAGCTCAATAAAAACTCAGTGAGATAGTTAAGATTGCATGATTCCAAAAAGGAAAGCCTAAATCAATGTTGGTTGTTTTATAGCTTGTATTCTGAATATAACTGAACTACCAAATTCTCTTGTTCCATCAGTGTACAAGAAAACAAGATCTTAAATCAACTCTCATACAAAGTGGAATCTTGGCATGAAATTAGAGACCATATATTAATCATGAAATAGTAAAAATCTAACAGAAAAGGTAAAAAGAATGAAATGATTATATAGAAAATCAGGCTACCAATCAAAATCTTGAATTACACATATGCAGTGTTTTTGTAAGGTTATGCATTACAGGTAATTCTCATAGTCATTCATGATTAAACCATAGATCTTGAGGTGAGGATTATTTGTTGATCTATTCATGAATTGTGTGTGTGTGTGTGTCCGTGTGTGTGTTTGTGTTTCAAATCAGTGGAAAAGACTCTTTCTCGTTTTTGTCTCTGTGCTTGCTACCTAACAGAGTATCTGAGAATTCAAAGAATGTTTAAGTGAAATAAAATTTTAAAGCTTGAAATTTCTCAAAAAAGTAATTTCTTAAAATAGCTTTCTTATTCATTTGCCATAATACCTGCCAGTCTATCATTAGAGAGTTTTTACTTTGGAATTGATGCTACCCTCTTCAGATAGATTCTTTTGATAAAATGCAACCTAAGTAATGTGGTAACCTATTTTTGACTAATCATATAATGGGACTGGCTTTTCAGAGATTTTAGTATTTACTATAGGTACTATATGATGATAAAAATATTGGAATAAGTGTAGAATTGCAGAAAGTTGTAAAAAGGACTCTAGTTTACAAATTTGCATAAAGCCAACTTTATGCACTTGGGTTTAATTAAGAAGACATTTTACATAATTTTCCCACTGTTTTCTGATGATATTTAGTTAAATCTGTCACTATTGACTTTCAACTTTCTGGAAAGAAGATGGAATGTTTTTAATGGTTGGCACCATAATTCTATTATATCACTATTGTTCACTTCCCCACCATTGGAAATTTACACTATCTCTTTTCCTATTATATTCTTAATTGCCCATTTCTTCTTATATTTTGCACATAATCATCTTCATGCATAATTCTCCCACCAAGTTAAAAAGATATTTATCTTTGGTTATTCACCAACTCTGCCTTTCTGAATTAGTTTTTGGCCACCGTCATGTGCATAGAAATTGTAGTGTAGTGAATGACAGTTCATTGATATTTTGGGAATACTCTCTTTAAAGATCTCATATGAACAATAATAGGTAATATGATGGACTTTCTTGGAAAATGTATCCTAGTTAATATAATACCAATATTTCAAATGTCAGTAGAAGAATCATGACACATTTTCTTCAGGCTTTTGAGAACATCACATCAATAGACCGTTTTCTCTCTGAAAATAGAACTCGATCATGACATTGTCCTATTGTCTCGTTATACACGCCACTGCTGTGCTTCCATCTGTTGGATCTTAATATAAAGTCAGTGGGAACCATAAGAGATTCAAAAATTTTATAGGTGATAAATGAGTTTGGAAATTAAAAATAATATAGAAATACCTAGAAAATATCTAGACTCAAATTGATTTATAAGCTGACCTGGTAGATAAACCTTCGCACAAGTATTAACTAATAACGTGTGTTCAAAATTGAGCTAACTGACCATTTGTTAGTAGCTAGTCAAACATCTTTTCTTTTCCACCTATGTATGCTCTTCTAAAATGGGTTGATCACACTCGCTGCACAAACATAGATTTTAACTATGTTACTTATTTTCTACTTCATCAAAAAGTTCTCCTGTATTTAAAGAGAGTAGAGGATTTCTACATGGATTAAAGTAATTTCAACATAGAAAATAAAAGTAGAAGATTCAAAACTATCTGCTTCTTTCAGGTAAAAATATGAAATGGTTAAGAAAATGAAGCTCAGGGGGCGCCTGGGTGGCGCAGTCGGTTAAGCGTCCGACTTCAGCCAGGTCACGATCTCGCGGTCCGTGAGTTCGAGCCCCGCGTCGGGCTCTGGGCAAGATGATGGCTCAGAGCCTGGAGCCTGTTTCCGATTCTGTGTCTCCCTCTCTCTCTGCCCCTCCCCCGTTCATGCTCTGTCTCTCTCTGTCCCAAAAATAAATAAACGTTGAAAAAAAATTAAAAAAAAAAAAAGAAAATGAAGCTCAGTGTCAAATTGCACTTCTACAATTGATACGGATTATTTCAACATTGATTGAGATATATTTTCTACATGTGTATTACTTATAAAAGTGATAACTGTATAATGCTTCTGGTGGTATAAGAAAACTCAAGCCACTTTGTTCAGCCGGGAAATATGCATAACAAATCCTTTACTCTGGGTACAGAGTAGAGAAGGAATTCCCAGTTCATTATTCTATCAATTCTTGATCTTATTATTTCTTATTCTTCTCAGTAGTTTCCAATTTAGGTTATATATATTTTTCTGCCTTTTCTCTATATGCTTTCTCTTTGTTCTCTCCGTGTGTGAATTTGTGAAGTGCCCTCAAGGTACATATCCGCCTTTAGATATTCAATTCACTTTCATTATGTTTGTAGATTTCACTCTAGAAATAATAAAGTCTGCCGCATGTGGTGGAACAATAAACTTTTCACCTTCTGGTGCACTCAGAGGCATGAATGTGACTATTCTTTTTTCACCTGTCTTAAGCAGCTACAGTTTTCAATTGCGAGGTACCCAATTTAAATTCTAAATGCTGTGGAGGGGAGAGGTGGGGTTACCCTGAATAAAAACTATGTACTAAATGTCTATATTTGGAAATGACAAAAGTGCATTTATATGTTGTTGCTGGGGGGAAAATGATGCAAGTAAAAATACATTTACTATTTCATACTTTCACTCCACAACAGGTAAATATTTTCTTTGTATAGATGCCATATTCAGCCAAATGGCAGGATATTGGCACTTGAACTGAAAACTTTCTGGAAGGCAAACATCCTTTCCGAGTACTTCCGATAGAAAGTAGAAAAAAATACCTGACATCCATAATTGCCATATATGACCAATTTTTCTCTACATGTGGAGACCAGTAAGAAAGAATGCATGCATTTTCTATTGTAAGTGTCATTTACTCAAAAGCCCTTAATAATCACATAGAGCACTTTATAAGCTCCAGTGGGAAAATGAGGTTAATAACATGGAGTCATGAAGTCAATCTACTCACTTTCCAGTGGGAGAGAGAAGCATATAGGCATGTGTTTACAAGTATATAGTATGCACTAAAATAGAGCTGTGTAGATACACAATGAGAACAGACAGAAGTATGTAATTGTTTTTGACAAGTATGAACTTCAGACGGAAATGATAGTTCTGCCTTGAAGCATAATAGCATGCATGAAAGGTGGAGAGATGAGAAGGATTATTCTGGCAAGGGGAGGTGGCACAGATGACAACTCATGTGGAGGAGTTCTACTTCAGGACTCTTTCAGATTTCTTTGGTATCCTTTTTATTCCCTTCAGATGAGGCAAGTAGGTAGATGAAATGATCAGAACAGAAGGAACGGGGTGGGGAGGGGGAATAATGTCATAGCAGTTTAACAGAATTTTATTTCATTGCAATCCACAGAGGACCGTAGAGAGCGCTGACTAGAAAATATTTTGGATAGATAAGAAGCAGAATTTATTGTAATTTTTTTCAAGTATCTTCTAGTCCCTCTTTGATTATACATGTGTATATGTTGGTATGTATAAAATATATATAATATTCCCTATAATATATAATAAAAATATTTTTATTCATATACATGGGAAGCTTTAATGATACCCTGAGTATGGATAGGTTCAAAAAAGAAATGGTTTGTACTCTGTTCTTCCTTGGTTTCCTAACCTTTAGTCAGGAACTCATCTGGCAAATGAGAAAAGCTTGAACGCATATGACAACAAAGAAAATATATATGCTGATCTTTGGTTTTTGTTTTCCTCTAAAAAAAAATCAGTGGAAGTATAGGAAAAGAATTTTTACTATGATTTGGGGAAAAGAAACACGAAATTCTTCCTTTACATAGAAACTTGGTGCCCATTCTTAGGTCCTTCTTTTTTCGGAGCGAGAGTCTAGCAATTGGGTATTGAATTCAATTCTGCAGTTCGTGTGTCTACAGCATCTATTTATATGGAGTTGTAATTGTATGTTCACAACAATGCCATGAATCCTGGAATATAATGAAACTAGACCAAAAGGGTTTGGCTCAAAACAAGCTCAGAATCCCATCATTTCAAGCATTTCTTTAGAGTAATTTTCATACATAGAGAAACTGGAAAAAAAGGTCATTTGCTATACCACACACCTTGTGTTGCTGATCCAAATACACAGCATAGCTTCCTCAGTACCTGAGGGAAAACTATATATAGCACTGTGTGCATGGGGAACAAGCTTAGGAACTGATTTTTTTTTTATTTGTTTGTTACTCCCTAGCCTTCTCTTCCCATCTTGTATATTAATTTAAGGTGCAGCTAGCTGATGGTTAATATTTCTTTAGCCATATGTTGATTTTGTTCACATTACCAATTAATAACATTATAATATACATCTAAATTCTATGCTAAATCATTCATAGCATCTTGATATCTGATTAAGTAAATAAAACTAATAAAGCTGTGGACAGCATATGCTATATTCACCATCACACATTTTAAACGTTAAGCACAATGATTTAAGCATTGAATAAATAAAGGTAGGTTAAAGATATATACTAACTCTATGTCCTAGACTATAATATTGGGGTAACATCTAACTATAAGAAAACTAAGGGTGGAGCAGAGAGAAACTCTGGAGGAAAACAAGAAAGTATGCTGGATTTCTCATCAGTATAAATAGTAAATAGAAAGAAAAATTTCATTAGTCAGCATTTGTAATTGGTGTTCATTTCAACAGAGGGGCCACAAGTATTTATTTTAAAGAAGCCCTCATTTTGGAAAACTATTAGATTTACAGGAAAGTTGCAAAGACTTTAGAGAGATTTTCTGTACACTATTCACCCAGATTCAATTTTCTCTAACATTATCATCTTCCATTACCGAGTTTCATTTGTCAAAACTAAGAAACCAATATTGGTATATTACTGTTAGCTAACCTCCAAAATTTATTCAAATTTTACCAGTTTTCCCATTAATGTCCTCTTTCACTTCCAGGATCCAACACAGGACACCATATTGCCATCATGACTCTTTAGCTCCCCTGATCTGTGTGAGCTTTCAGCCTTTCTTTTTCTTTTTAATAACCTTGACACTTTTGAACAATACTCGACAAGTATTTTGTAGAATATTCCTCACATTTGGTTTGTCTGATGTTTGTTTTGTGATTCAGCTGGGGTTTTCAGAGTTTAGAAATCATACATCAGAGATGAAGTGCCCTTCTCATCCCATCACACCATATCATGGCATCCACATGACATCACTGATGATATAACTTTGATCACTTGGTTAAGGTAGTGTCTGCCAGATTTCTTCATGGCAAAGGCACTATTTTCCCCTTCCCTACTCTATTATTTGGGAGTGACTAAGTCTTACCAATACTTAAGCAAGGGGATGGGGGGATGTCTAAGCTACATTTCCTTGAGGAAGGAATGTCCACATATATTATTTGGAATTGTTCTGTTAGAAAAACTTGTCTGTTGTTCCTTAGTTATTTATGTATTTGTTTATTTATTATTTATTTATATCAATGAATTTGAAGACATTTATTTTATACCTTGATTTATAAATGAATACTATATTATTGATTTTGTTGATCAAATTGTCTCAGCTTTGGCCACTAAAATTCCCTCTTATTGGCTCCTCTGTCCCTTTGATATGTCCTGATTCTTTTTTTTTTTTCTGAACATTTCTTTACATTTCAATGTGATAATTGCTCTAGAATCATTCTATCGTCTCCAATCCCAGCCCTAGAATCAGCCATTTCTCCGTGTACTCTTGGTTCCTTTGGTCAATACATATTTAATAGCAAAGTTATTTTAAGAGTTATCAAAACATAAAATTATTTCTCTTCTAAATATATCCAAATGAATACCTATCACCTTGTATTTATCTGGCATTGACTCACAAGTGGTTTAACTAACTATTATCTGGAAGTGGTTGCCTCATCTGTTTCTAGATTTATTCTAAATATTTGCACCTCTTTATATATATCTTGGCCTCTATGAACTGACACAACATCTTTACTCTGCAGTTCTAAACCTAGGTTTCTTTTTAAATCTAATATTGTTCATCATTTCACTTTCTAAACATAGTTTTCTCAGGTGGCTTATTGAGAAGACATTACTTCTGTAAATATTTTTGTTTCCATAACCTTTTAGAACAAACACCCAATAAAGGCATATAAAATTGTTTTATGATTAATGCATGTTCTGTGGCCTCAATATTTTATGGGAGAGATGAAAATCCTGCCTCATGAATGGATGCCAATGCTCATTATGACTCAGGCTATTTCTCTTGCATTTTATTTCAAGACTGTGCAACAGAAAGTCTGAAACAATGCATGTAGGTGATTCATACTCATTAGCTAGAGGAGAGTTCAGTGAACAGCCCACACTCTAGAAATTAATGTCCACAGTAATATTTAAATTTTTATTTCTGATAAAAAGAGTAGAGTAACTATACTACATTATTAAATTCACATTTTGTGAGATATTGAGAATCCTTTTTTGTCTATATTACTAAACCTCCCCATAGACATATCTTATGTCTGCTTTAGAAATAGGTATTTCTTTACATATTTCTTTATGTCTATAGAAATGATATTTTAGAAATAATTAAGATAAGATTATTATGGTTGATTATATGTGAATCCCAAATAGATTTTAGCCATTATAAACTCATTTACAATCTACTAAATTCACCATATGAAAATAAGATGAAAACATACACACTTATCTTACACAATATGTAATATTTATCTGAAATAACTTCTGTGTGATTCCATGTTCCTAAGTGCACATATAGCTTTCATACGTTATTTTCCATATGTGACTGTGCGGATATTGGTTTGTGGAATTTGAAAATAATATTTATTTTGGGGAATAGCAAATACATACTTGTAAAAATATTCTTTGGGAGAGAAATGCACACTATTATATAATTCTGCAAATAGTTCGGGAGGTATAAGCCCATGGATTCTTGAATCTAATCCATTGGCCCCAGTTGAAGAACCCTGATACAGGTGTACTTCTCTCCTTCTGAGACTACCATAAGCAGCACAGATGTCCTCAAACCTCTGTTTTCTGATGACCAATGTCCTTAAACCTGTGTTAAGTTCATGAAGCTTTGGAAATTTGTCTATGACACTCAACAGATTGAAGCTGGAGAAGACTGCCTCCATACTGGCTCCCAGAGAGTTTTGAAAACTTGGAAGAACACTATAATTTATATGGCTTCACAGATGCTGGGCTTCTGAGAGTCTCCAGTAAGATTTTATATTGATGTTTTTGTCTATGAAACTGGGAGTCCATTAGTTTCTCAATGAAGGATATTGTCTATATGTAGACCTTGGCATGAGGTAAACCTGAACAGGACCTCTCCCTAGGCAAAAGCCAGTTTCCCAGACCTGGCTTCTTTTAGGTGAAATGGTATAACACAGAGATGTGGAAGAGAGAGGAGGAGATACCAACAGGCCAGGCATTCTGTACAGTCCATTGTCTTTTCCCCATCTAATGTATGAAACTTGCCTACCTAATTTGATTACCCTTGGAAGGCATATAAATGGGATTTGTTTTTAATGGTGTCTCTTTTCCTCCACACTCAGTTGGGATGATAATAACAACAAAAAACAATCTATGCCCAATTAAGACAAAAAGACCTCTCTGTAAACATTGTACTGAACTGCTTAGCCGATTTGTAGCAAATTCTATAAAATCAGCATCCAGTACATAGTCTATGTGATCTTTGCTGATGACAGACCAAGGTTTAGAAAGTTTCCCCCACCGTCCCCGTACAAACTCTAGAGATTAGAATTAATGGAGCTAATAAGCCTCAATCACTGTTAGTAGGACAAACACTCCTAGGGTCTGGGATAGAGAGGTGGTTCCTAAGCAACCAGTCCCAGTTGTAATGTAAGTAGTATCCTTAGGATGAAGTTCACTTGTCCAGATACCAGGGCCCATGAAGTCTGTGGTGTATATCTGTGTGTGTTTGTGCATTTCAGAATAAGGAAGGTCTGTTGAAGCCACTTTCACTTTTGTAACAACAAAACAGTTTGTAAATATTCTTATCATTTGAGTTGCGTAAACAGTCTGTGTTTTACTGTTACCTAAAACAGTGGGGAAAACAAAGTGAAATATAAAAGTAAAAAGTTAAAAAATAAAAGGAGAAAGAGAAATAGAAAGAACTAATTTGGATTTTCAAAGTAACCAGGCATACTTTCAAGATAGGAATTGTAAGAAACAGAGTCTGAACAAGAAAAACATTTCAAGACTTAAAGAATAGCTACCATTTTAGGAGGAAGAAAACCAGAGTGAACCTAGAACTCCTTTCAAACTTTAGTTCACCCCAGGGAAGTGGTGGGCGAAGTAAAATCCCTGGCCTCCTACCAGGATTCCCATTGTGCAGTTTAATTTCCATATGAAAGAATTCTTTGTGCTCTGACTTCAAGTTTTGGGAGAACACGCTCTTTATGTCATTCTTAATATTAGCTGACATGTTCTTCATGCACCTAACAGCTAGTGCATTAACAGAAACCTTGACTGAACTGTAAATGATCTTTATAGCTTTTTACTCCACAAGTTATAAGTAATGCAGAAACTCCATAGTATGTGAGCACTTAATTTTCAATAGCCTCTCTCACAGAAAACTCTAGAAATAAAAAAGCCAACAGCAGCTTTAGGCACACAAAGAGGGAATATGTTGTCTGCAGGTCAGAGGCTAAAATGGACTTTGAAGTCCAAGTTGGTCATCTTGAACAATGTCACATTGAATTATAATTTTTAACACTTCTCCTGAGAATTGAACATTGGAAAAATATAAATGTCTATTTTAGGACATTCTTATCACTGAGGTGGTAAAAGTATTTACATGTCTTGTAAAATAATATGAGATATTTGATCTGAAATGCATTATGCACACATAAAATATACAATAATTTTTGTATATTTTATATACAAGGCTTTGCATAATAAACTTATTTAAACTAATTAACTTTTGCTGTTGTATTAAACTAATACAAGGCTTTGCATAATAAACTTATTTAAAAGTTATCTCTAATAGTAATCATCATGGGCATATTTTAACAGAATACTTTTCAGCCTTAGTTATAGTCAGATGATTCATTTCTTATAACTATATTTTGGCAATGTACATACTTTTTCTTTACTGAACCAGTAAACAAGTTAGATTTCTCTCTCTCTCTCTCTCTCTCTCTCTCTCTCTGTCTCTCTCTCTCTCACACACACACACACACACACCAAAGAAATTCTTGAGTAGTTGCATCTGCCTTTATTTCCCTGTCATTAACTTCTGACAATTTCCCAACTTAAGAGTAATCTATGTATAGACTTTTATCAAAAGCTGGATGGGTTTCTTTCTTAACTGTGCAGAGACTCAACAGGGTTTTTCTATTATTAAGCATCTCATGGAAGATATTAATGAGCGCAAAGTGTTGCATAGATGCCATCAAACAAAGTGACCAGAAAGCAAGAAACAGTAGGAATGACAAAAAGGAAACAGCCAAGGACAACACTTAGTTAGACAAATGAGGAAGCTGAAAGTCACAGCCAGGAAACAGATGAGTAGGCAGAGAAAGAAACAAATGAGCAATAATACGAAACAAACAGGCCACAGAGGCATGGCTGAGATAATGGAGGCCAGCTGTATATTTTGAAGACACAACAGGAGAAGAATTTAATACAAAACTTTGGAATAGCTTCAAAATGATTGCTGTAAGCACAAAGATCAGAAATAGACTCATTATCGTCACCATCACCAATAGCAAACTTTGAGGGAAGACATTGGCCACTGTGCTGGTGTGGTTTTAAAATGTGCTTCTTTCACTTTCTTCAACCAAAAAATATGGTCTAATCTAGCAAACAGCAGTGAATTGTATTCTAATTTGATATGCTTAGCTGGAAAGCAAGAGCAGTTCCTAACTCAGACTGAAACAGAAGCACAACTCTAATTTCACAAGAAGTGACTCTGTGTATTTGAAAGTACTTTTGTGAAACCCAAGAGGAAATGGACTCTCCATCATTAGAAGCATATAATTATCAACTGAATGAATCCTTGGCAGAGAAGTCGGAGAGGTTTAAAAATAATAATGATAATAATATTAATGATGGCTTCCATTTTCAAATTTCAAGCATTGTGATTATAGCAGCTGAGTTTTAAGTGTCCTACAATCTGGAGAGCCTAACACTGTATGTGAAGAATATTTGTCATTCTTTTGTAAATATCACCAAGTGACGAGCATTATGATAGATCGGTTGCATACATTTTATCATTTACTATTTACAACACCCCTTCCAGGTAGATATTTTTTAATTTCCACTTCCCTACAGAAGAAATGGAGGTTCTGAGAAATCAAATTATTTCTCCAAGTACACAGAGTAGTCCTGGTCAGAGCCGGATGTTTTCTGATCTTTCTGTGGTATATTTAGCCAAAGCACACTCTTGTGCCCTCCGTGGGTGTTTGTCTTTTTAGCTTTTGTCACTACTCTTCATAATGCTGAACCTTCAGATTTTGCCATGCTTTTAATTTCTTTACAACTTTATACCTGAGGATCATTAGTTCACGTAGGTGTCAGGAACTCAGGTTTACCTGTGCATATTAATTGTTAGAAATTCCCATTCAATTTACACAGTCTGCACACTTCTGCCTTCTTCCTGGAATTATTAGTATTCTGGCTAAATTTAATCACATCTTTTTTAATTGGCTGAATTCTCCCAGTATGATTTTCTGGAAAGGATGTGTTTGTACAATTACTTTCCCACAGATTGGAATATTTACTTTTTACAGTTCTTTCAGTTAACATCTGTACATGAACATTATTGTTCCTTCCATATTCATTTTATTTCTATTGCTCTATTCGAGAAAGGGAGAGGGAGAGAAAGGGTGGGAGGGAGAGAGAGGGAGAGGGAGAGAGAGAGGGAGAAAAATACTGTGCAATATATGTGAGAAGTTTTGGAAAATGACTTCAATCACTGCTATATACCAGGAAATTCTTTTTAAAGGTTTAACATGATAGGATCAAAGGGTGCGAGTGAAATGATTACCTCATTTGGGATTATCTGGTGAGAACTGTAGACTATTTTGTAGCACTCTCTTATTCTGTAATCTTTAATGGCAAAATCTTGTTTATCAAGAAGAACTCTGTGAGCAGCTGCAAACAATTTGCCTTTATTGATTTTACTGCTAAGTCTGACTGACTGATTCCACTGGCTCCAAACTGCCTTGTCAGGACCACGCCCCCTCTCTTGAGTGATTCTCATCTATTAAACTAGAAGTCATTCACCTCCTCTCCCATCTCAATCAAAAGGCTACTGACCAATTAATTACTCACTTCCTTTACCAGGAGACATCCTGCCTGCAGTTGCAATGGGTAGAATGTTAGCATTATTTAGTCTCAGGGTTTTTTTTTTTTCATTAATTTTTTTTAATGTTCACTTATATTTGAAAGAGAGACAGAGAGTGAGCAGGGGAGGGACAGAGAGAGGGAGACACAGAAAATCAGAAGGAGGCTCCAGGCTCTGAGCTGTCAGCACAGAGCCTGAGATGGGTCTCCAATCCACAAGCCCTGAGACCATGACCTGGGCTGAAGTCAGACGCTTAGTCATTTAAAATAACCTAAATTCTTAAACTAAGATGGTGAGGGAGAGGGAAAGAGAAGGGCAGGAAGGAAGAGATTATAGATGAAAACATTTTTAAGAGATCTATTAGCCAGTTTCAATGTATGAATATTATTTACACCCGATTCTCAAACAGAATGAACAAATTGAAAAAAAATTTTGAGGCAATCAGAAATTTGAACATTGACTACACATTTGACAACACTAAGGAATTATTGTTACAGTGTTTCAGCTGTGAGGATGGTATTTAGAATGTGTTATTTTTAAAGACATATTTTAGAGACATTTCTGATATTTTTGTGGATTAAATGATAGGATGGCTGAAATTTATTTTCTAATAATCTAATCCTGGGGAGAGAAAAGTTAGGGGGGTGGATATAAAACCACAAAGTTGTTTATTATAATATTCTCTCTATCTTTGAATGGTTCTTTAAACTTTCAACATTAAAAAGTTACCAAAACATAAATCCAGTAGCTTTGCAGTCCATTTAGTAACAATATAAAAATACTAATGATGATAATTGATGAGGGGAACAAAGTCAAGAAAAATGTAGTTGAAATTAAATTCCCTTACAGCCTGTGGCCCACTGATGGATGTCAGAGACCCACAGCGTGTAGCACTCCCCAACACGTTTATGGCTGCCTTCAAGCCTTCATGTTTATAATCCCTTAAAAAAACTAAAAGCAACCTTATCTTGACAATAGCTAAACCTTTAGGGTCCTATGAGACCCTGCTTTCAGTATCCAGAAGTTCCTTGGAAACTAACTTTATCTCTTATCCCCCCTCAAACTTGAAAGTATATCATCAGCTGCTCCTCACAACCACGGGTCAGATCTTTTCTCCCCACGAGTCCAGTCCCTGTACTTCAATGAAATCACCTTTTTGCACCAAACACATCTCAAGAATTCTTTCTTAGCCATTTGCTCATGAGCCCCCCCCTTCCAATTTTATCCATAATTGCTGACATTTTTTAACATGTGCTGTACTAAGTAGTTTGCATACATTTTGTTTAATCCTAAAACAGCCCTGTGAGGTATATAGCAATATCCCCATTTTGCAAATGATGAAATTATAGTTTAAGGAATTTAAGTAAGTTCCCCAGAGTTCCTTACCTGACAAGTGGAAGAGCCAGAGTTCTATTCTACTTTCTATCAATTCTGTATTTAAAGTATGTGGTCTTTTATTACTGTTTAGATTTCTCCTTTATTTTACTTCTACTTCATAATCAATAGTAATGGATGTTTTCAAGGAGACACTTTATGAACCAATTTTCTGCTAACATACCTTGGTCAATAATTGAGGCTTCATTTTCAAAATGTATAGAATGCACAACTCAAGTTTACTTATTTTCAGTTTTTCATTACTAAAGATATTTTTATATTATAGTTCACGACTGAAGAATTTTCATAAATTTTGCCATTTCTTATAAATGATTACATTTTCTGGTGTGAACAGATCAGAGTGTTGCCAATTGATAATTCCTTAGCATCTTTCATTAAAGAAAAACACAACTCAGCAAAACAAATCACATTGATTGACTATTGAATTGCTTTCATAATAGAAAATTCTACTTTGTTTATTTACAGAAGTCATCAAACTATTCTGGGTTTCAGTTTTCTCATCAAAGCAAGAAGGAAATTGGCTTTTAAAAGACCTCATGCATAATGATGTTTTCCACGGGGAACAAATACCTCCTTGATGTTCCTCAGACTATCTAAGTAGCTAGACACATCAGGAATTTCACACTTGCTATTTCTTTTGTCTGAAATGTTCATACCTCGGAATACTTTATAATCCATATATTCATATCCCTTTTTCCTTCAAGTTTCTGTTCATATGTTCTTTTATCAGAGAGGACTTTTTTGAATACTCTATAAAAAATAGTGCATATTTTCTCTGTCTCCTTCTGTTGCTTTATTTTTGTTTTTAGCACTAACACTTGTCAAAGCAAAAATTGCATTAAACATCGTTAAACTGGCAAGAAAGACTTGTTCAATGCTATTGCTATAGTGAAAAAGCCAGAGCTCAGGCTCAAGTCAGAGCCTCTGAAATGAAAGACAGGCGGGCTGTCAAGCAGTGGAGAGAGGGTGCAATGTTGGCCATCTGTGTTGGCTAACTGACCTCACCAAGAGGAAAAGTAAACTTTCTTATATCTTCACAGCATGAGGTGGTTTTTCAACTTGGAGCAAGATGTCCTCCAAAGGAAGGCTCCTACCGTCCCACAGAAAGGGAGATAGGAGTTCTACCTTAGTTGATGTTTACATCTTTAAACATAGCTCCTAGGTCTCTGAGGAAGACATTCGGAGTTGTAAAGTTGACATGAGACTTTTTTAAAAATTTACATCTCCAAGGGGCAAAGAAAAAATTTACAAGTGTTCTAAAGTGAGCGCACCAAGAAAAGTGAGATGGAAGTACGTAGAGGGCTAGAATCAGATAGAACCCTGCTTAAAATTTATTCAGGCTGTGTGAACTTTCTCTGTCAACCCTCACACTGAGAAGTCCAAGAAAAAAATTGTAGACTTTTCTCTCTGTATTTAACATTTTCAGTATGCATGTACTGCAAAAATACTATAGCCCTTTGCAACATATTTTAGAGGCAGGAGAGCTACTGATATTTCTTCATTATTGTTCCCACTTCTACACAAAAACATCTTGAATATCCTCAAAAAGTCATATGCATTAACCTAATGTAACACTGAGGGCTGAATGACTCAACATTTGAAAAATCTTATCTCTATATTATGCAGCACTTGTAATAGATTACCAGATATACAGTGAAAAGGAGCGTTCGTGGTCCCTGTTAAGTAGTGAAAATTTTTAACCCAAGTCTGAGGTGAATTTTCCCTAAAATTAATCATACCCATCAGACATCGTTCATGTTTTAGCTTTTGTGCTTTTGTTGTTTTTTTTAATTGTTAATATTTTGCATTGTCAGCTGTTACTCATTTCTAGGTAATTCTTCCCTCTAAGTAACCAGGTTTTTGCTGTTTGTTTGTCTCTGTTTAAAAATGTGCTTCTTTTTACTATATTCACACCAAGGGTTTTCATACTGTGAATATGATATATTTGATAATCCTATTTTGTCATCCAGTTACCCAATTGGTTGTATTATTCATAACCATCAACAAACCAGAATTTTGTTTTAGATGTTACATTTATTTAGAAAAGTCTTTCCTAGTGAAGCATGTTTTTAAATTGTTATGTCTTTCAAAGAATAAGCCCCAATAATGCAGGAGGGTAAGGTACATTTATTCACTACATTCTACAAAAGGTATATTCACCACATTCTACACAAAGAGTTAGTTGTTTTTTCATTATTTTTCTTTAAAGAAAATATGTGTGTTTTTCCCACAAAACCCCTCAATGGTCAGATGCTCAACTACACCTAGTTAGTAATTGTTGGAGATAGAAATGAAACCTGTTCACTAAATCTACTATTTTTTTTTTTCTGGTGTGACCCATTGCCTATTGGTCATACTCTTGATGATACCATTTATTGACTTTGGTGTATTTCCCTATATACTCAAGTATAAGTGACTGTATGATCTGGACTGCAGAAAATATTTTATACATATACATTATACCTCTGGGAAGTGTTAAAAAATTGAAGCTTTAAGTAATAGTTAAAGTATATTGATTAGAGAAGTAAACACATTGAATATCCCCAGAAAGTATATATAATCTAATTAGGAGATATGTTAACCAACTATATAATATGTTAATTAAGTATTGAACAGAAGGAAATTGTATGAATATATTTTCTTATAAAATATTCGAGTATATTAATTTATACTAGGCCCTTTTTGCTGAGTCACAGATTTTATACAAGCTGTGAAAACATACCCTTTCCTGGTTCATGATAATGACCTTCACATTTTCCATGTAAATGAAGGTGTTTCCATCTATTACCAAGTTATATCAAAAGAATTAGTGGAAATTCAAGTTTCAATCAAGAATTATAGATGGAGAAGAGGGAGTGATTTTCCTTTGAGGAATCATAGCTGGAGAGAACAGAGATAAAAAGAACTCATAAGAGAGAAAAGAGGCAAAAACGACCATGACATGCTCTTTGAGATTATGAGCATGATGTTACCTAAAGAATTTGACATTTCAAAAGTCTTTTATTTGGAAAGCTCGATATTCCAGCAAATATTTTCAGACTCCACTCACCAACCCTTGGGCCTGAAAGCCTGAACATTTCTAAGTGAATACTAGCTACCTGAAAAACTGAAACTGGCCCCCAACTGAGTGGAATGGATAAGACACTATTTCTATGATATTTTAGAATTCTCTGTGAGAGCTGTGATGTGCTATGAACCTGAGAATCTGCTACACAAGTGTGAGAGAATGAGGATGGCAATAAAATAAAGGCCATGTACTTTCAAGTAACACTAACAAAGATACTGCAGTAGACTAAGAATCTCTAGGGGCACGTAGATGGCTCAGTCTGTTAAGCATCCAACTCTTGGTTTTGGCTCAGGTCATGATCTCATGGTTTGTGAGTTCGAGCCTCACATCAGGCTCCATGCTGTTGGTGCGCTACCTGCTTGGGATTATCTCTTTTCCTCTCTTTCTGCCTCTCCCCTGCTCATTCTCTCTGTCTCTTTCTCAAAAATAAATAAATTAACTTAAAAAAAAAAAGAATCTCTGTGCACATCATCCTACAATAAGGACTTGTATTAGGCAAGGTCTAATAATAAACAACAGGCCCTATTATAACCTAAGAAAAAACAAACTGAAAGTTATCAGGATATGGTAGGTGGGATTTTAAGCTGACTTATGACAGTTTTATTTTATTTTATTTTTTAAATAGCTGTCAGTAATTAGCTCTTATGATTAAGGATGGGTGAGAGATCTAGGAATGCCGAAACAAATTCCCTACCAAATGAAAGTCTCATGTTAAGTTGGCTCACACCTACAAAACACCTTCTGCCACTTAAGCACAAAACAGGCATACAACCCTGTTTTGTAAAATTGATGAAGTCCAAGAAAACTTTCTTTTAGGTTCTTCAACATATGTACTTTACACAAAAGTTCATTGGAAGCAGATATAATGATATGCTAGCTGTAACACCAGCTATCTACTTATTGAGAACCAAGGGACATAATCTACTTTAATTTGGAAGAACATGGGACTGAACTAAAGTTTTAGAGTAGGACCCAGAGTGCTAATCTAAAGATTGTTGATTGACCTTGCTCACCAGATTCTTAAACAACAGTCATCCAGTTGTAGCAATGTCTATAAAATATGTCTAGTTAATTTACAAATTTGAATGCTGCTCATTTTATTGATGAAAAGCTATTTCTAGCATTTTTATGCTAATTAATGAGCTCCTCATGAAGATATAGTTAGGGTCAGTTGAAGCAATTGTAGTGGTGATTTCTAGAGTGTGGTTGCCTGATGAATGGTTTTCAAATGTTAACTACCCCTTGAGTGTTGATTCCACATTAGAGTACTTCAAAAAAAACTAACCTCCCCTGAGATATGTAATGTACATATATACTTACACGTTAATATCAAATTGTCTGTGTTGAAAATTTTTAAATTAATTACAGGCAATCTAATGGGTAATATATGTATTAGAGCATAAAAATAGGTAGTTCAGTTGGAGTTTTGAGTAATGAAGCAAGAATTCTACTGCCCAAACTATTACTCTCTCGTTTCCACTATGAGGTTGTGAGGTCTGTTCACATTATTCCATCCAATGAAGGTGTCAGTACTGGAAGGAGTTGTTCATGGTCATATATTACAAAAGCAGACAAGTCCACCGCTCTGTTAACAGTGGGAGTGGGAGAGACCAGATAATAAGTCAAATCGGTATTTAGTCAAATTTCTAGTGTCAGGTGGTTTCCCCCCAATATTTCTTATTCAAAAGCAAGGTCTATAGATGCTGACATATTCTGTCTCTGCCTCTGGATTATAAGGAGAACATCATTATTATAATGTTTTCCTGAATGGTACTATAAATGCACTGTATGAAATAGGCATTTGAAAGTAAGGTGAATAATATCTGAAATATTGGAAGAAAACATGACAATTGGAAGAAGTTTAGAATTGTGGGAGAACCTCTATTCTTTAAGAGACCTGGGTTCAAATCCCAGATTTGTCATATATTAACTGCACAAACTTGGACAAGTTGTTCAACATGATGGGAGTAGTTTGCCCATAACATGCAGGCAGTGACATCTTCTCATATATCATACAGAGGCCTTATTAAATAAGATAGCATATAGCTAACTGAAAGCAAAGAGTCCAGTAGAGCAACCACACAATATTAGTTTTTGGTGCTGCCGTTGGTGTTAGTAACATCAGTCCTAGAAGTGTCCACTTCATCAATCTGCTCTCCACTCTCATTAGTGATGGAGCATAAGTACAAATGAGTCATTCTAAATCATGGAAGTACTGCCTGGAAAATTGAAGATTTCTTCCAATTACATATCTGTATTTTCCTCTCCAGATTCTTTCACTTAAAATTCTGATAAATAGTTACACGATTCTGCCAAGGCTCCTTTGCTGATAAAACCCATTATAATAGTGAAGAATTGGGAATGGATAATTGAATCAAGGTGCCAGGAAAATAGTAATTATTATTATTATGGATCATAGAAATTATAATACCTTTTTCTTTCAAAGGAAAAAAAATGTTGACTTACAAAAAAGTTATCCTCATACAGTGCTACCGTGTGTTATTCATTGTTCTTGCATTATCTTTATTCTTTTGGCTGACTTTAAACCAGGATAGACTGTTACATTTAGGAATTTTCACTTGTCCAAAAATTGGATCAAAGGAAATGCACTGCAAGACAGACTCTGGTAGAGCAAAACAAAAATATGCTGCTGGTTCATCTGTTTTAAATTATGCTTAGCATCACTGGTAAATAATTGAGTGGGTAGAAAAGATGGTAAGAAGTGAAATGTAAGTACCTATTAGAGTAAAATGAACAGAGTGATGACATGAAAAATTACAAAAATTGGAACATAACTGTTTAAATGTCATTCTGCCTTAGCCATAGCCAGTAGACTAGAGGAATTCTAACGGTCCATTCGAACATTATACTTCCTGAGTTAAAAGTGGAGGAAACACAGCCAATTCTACAACATTTATATGATTTCCCTGGGTATCCCTCAGAATGAATCTATTTGTTGAGAGATATCCAAAGAGAGATGCAGCAGAATATATGGAAAGTTGTGATCTATATTATACCAAAGATATTAAAGTGCACCGTTTATAATATGCTACTATGATATATACCAAAAATATGTTGTGTTGTTAAAATTCAGGTCTGAAAAGGTAGCGAGAAGTTATTTCTCCTTATTATGTAAGTTTACAATTAAATGTTTTGGTCTATCTCCCATTTTGGAGAAGTGATTAACAAATTGAGGAAAGATTGGCCTGTGATCTCAGGGAATCCTATCAGAATCACCTAAAGGATTCATTCACTAGATCCTAATATGTCTAACTTTTCATATTAATCAGTGAGAATCATTGTTTTTGAGCCATGCTACTGGTGGTGTATTGTGTGCCTTAGATATGTCGGATCAACAGCAACAACAAAAATGTGATAATAGCAATGACTGAAAAATTAAATTCCCTTAATCATGAATAAAAATTTTCAAGATATTATTTCAAGTATCTGTTTATTATCTGATTTAAAAAGAAATTATCTTTATTACAATAATTGTCTGTAAACAAACACTACTAAACATTTTAAAAAATTAAATATATTGTTCAATCTCCTGGTTAACTCAAGCGACTCAACTATGAAGATGCCAAAGATAATTAGGAAATTGAAGACTCTAAGGAATTAATGTAAAAACTGAAAAATCCTGAGTAAACACAATGGAATTGTGAATTGGAGACATCATAGCCTATTTAGAAGAAAGTTAAGCAACACGGCTAAGTGGGATGAAATACGGACAACATGATAGTTTTACTATTGTTTTTCCCCTCATAATTTGCTTAGGGTATTGCTACTTTTAGTATCTAAAAGGTGAAAGACCATCAACTGTGTGCCAGCAAAAAGCCAAGTAAATTTTGATGTGGTGTTTTAGTTTAGCTGTGATGGGAACCTTGTTTTGGTAAAGCTCACTACCCTAAATTATCTCCCCACCTCCGCATGCTGAGAGGCAGAGAGATAATTAGAATCCAGGGAGCAGTTAGTGAGAGGATGGAAGTTTCCACTGAGGGAAACTGGTAGGAATGGACAAGACACACTTGTGATAAAAATGACCTTCCATGTTTAGGTGAGTTTCATCACTATGATGGTTAATTTTATGCATTAGCTTGGCTAGGTGATACTACCTAGTTATTTAATCCAATCTTAATCTAAGGGTTACTGTAAAGGCCTTTTGTAGGTGTGATTAACATCTACCATTAGTTGACTCTACATAAAGGGAATTGTCCAGTATTAAATGAGAAAAAGAATATAAATATCAACTTAAGGACAAAGAGAAGGAGTTGATACAGTAAATGTCAAAAAAATTAATAGATTAGAGAAAAGGCAAATGTTAGAACTCATTGATAATTTCAAGGGAAATCTCTGAAAAAATATTACAGCAATAAAGCATATTACTATCCATCTAATCAATAGCAAAAATATTTTAAAAAGACAAACATTCAAGTTTGGAATGAAATTGGCAAATACCTACAAATACAAAGGAAATTGAATGAATTCTAAGATAATTCTGTATTTAATTCCATTCCAAAAAACCTGAAAAACTAAATTTGAAATTAGCTGAAAAGCTAAATAACTACTTTTTACAAAGTAGTTATTATGACTATGGAGAAAAAATCTGATAAAACTCCCCTTTGTGTCTACCTCTCCACCACAAGAACATATGGCCCCAAATCCTACAAAATAAACAAAAATAAAATACTAGAAATAGAAATCTTCACAATGGATTTATGTCATACATTCAAGGAACAGATAAATCCAATTATATTTAAAGCTCCAGAATATATAAAAATAAGAAACACTTTTAAAACTTTTATATAAACCAAGTTTAACACTATGTAGTATATATTCCAAAACATGCAAACATATAATGTAGCCTACAATGAAGAAACCAAAATAATTTAATCATACTTATGAAAAAGTTCTAAATAGCAAATTAGTAAACAATATTCCACAGTAAATTAAAAGAATTAACAAGGAAGAATATCCTAGATATTGAAAGATATTTCAATATCAAAAAGTCTAAATTAAAAAGAGTGGTTCCTGGGTGGTTCAGTCGATTGTGTCCAACTGTTGATTTTGGCTCAGGTCATGGTTTTGCAGTTCTTGAGATTGAGCCTCATGTAGGGCTCTGTGCTAATGGCACAGAGCCTGCTTGAGATTCTCTCTCTCTCTCTCTCTCTCTCTCTCTCACTCTCTTTCTTTCTGCCTCTCCCCTGCTCACATACACACTTTCTGTCTCTCAAATAAATAAACTTAAAAAAAAAGAGAAAAGTCACATAAGTAATTGATAGCTTATGAAATACTAATGTCAGTGCCTAAAAAGGTATATCAAAAGTGCATAGCTAGTTAAAAACAATAGATAGCTACTTCTATTAGGTCAGGAACTGAAAAAAGATATGCCATGTTTTGCTTAAAATTTCTCTGCAAGTATGTCAATGCAACATCATGAAATATAAAAATGAGTTAAAATATTTTAAAAGATGCAATGTAATCATTTTTTCGATTCTATTCATGAGTCTATTCATGAGAAAGCTAAAATAATCTAAATATTACTAAATACATTATTGTTTAAAGTTATTGAAATTAATACATTTTAAATCCAGTAAGGTGTGAAGTTATAAAAATATTGTAAATTAGTCAATAAGTAAAAAGATAATAGCTAACACATAATGAGTGTTTACTATGAGCTAATCACTGTTGAAAGGCCTTATATATACATGAAATTTAATCCTCAAAATTATCTTAAAATTATACTCATTTAAAGATGAGGAAATAAAAAATCAAACTTATTAACAAAATTAATAAGAATGTTCAGGATTATGAGGGGAAAAAATGAAAATACAGTGTTTCAAATCAAAATCTCAGAACAATTTTCTAGATATTTGGAAAAAATAAAATAACGCTGGACTTCTATTTGTGTCAATAAAATAAATTCTGTATGAAAAAAAATAGAATAGAAAGAAAGAAATATATCTGGTCTGTTGTCAGGAGTAGCCATCAGCATAGCTTTTTAAATACACACGGAGTAGAATGAAGGTTTTAAAATAAGATACAAGCAGCCAGAAGCAATAAAGAAAAAGATTGATGATAAATTTGAGTCTTATAATTTAAAATTTTCTACAGGGCAAATTGTAACCCACACCAAAAGATAAACAGGGAAAGATGTATGTAGCCCAAATTATGGACAAAATTCTAGTTTCCTTATTATAAAAGAGTATTTATAAATCAATAGAAATCAATAAAAGAAGTGATCAAAATGCAAGAGGGGGATGCCTGGGTGGCTCACTCATTTAAAGCATCTGACTTCTGCTCAGGTCATGATCTCGCTGTCCCTGAGTTCAAGCCCTGCATCGGGCTCTGTGCTGACAGCTCAGAGCCTGGAGCCTGCTTCGGATTCTGTGTCTCCCTCTCTCTCTGACCCTCCCCCATTCATACTCTGTCTTCTCTCACTCTCAAAAATGAATAGATGTTAAAAAAATTTTTTTAAATGCAAGAGGAAAACAGGCGCAGCATGAAGATGCAGTTCACTATAATAAATACGTTCAAAGATAAATGGCTTTTAAACATATGAAAACATAATCTTGTGCACAATTAAATGCAAATTAAACAAATAATGAGATGCCAGTTTTCACTTTCCACATTGGCACACAACAAAAATATGTGATAATATTTTGTAGGTAAGAGTATGAGGAAAGAAGCCATTTCAAACACTGTTAAGTGTGGAAATAGCTGAGATCTCTGGGAAAGTAATGCAGAAATTTGAAAATTCAAACACACACACACTTAACTGGGAATCATATTTGTTAGAATGTATTTGCAGACATGTATGTAACAATGCATATATGCATTGTCTTTGATAATAAAATACTGTAAAAATAAATTCCAGCAGTAACAGGTTGATTTAATAGGGGAATGCATTGAAGAAATACGCAGTTATTAAAAAGACAGAGGCAATAGATTTACATATACATTGAAAAATGATCTTGAAGATATATTTTTAGATATGATGACAGTTATACATTTGGAAAAAGGGAGCATATGTCCTTGTGTATACTATGCTTCTATGACTATGCAAAAAGGATCCATGTACATACATGCAAACGTACATATATACATATTTATATTGCTTGTATAAGCATTGCATATTTCTGAGAAGATGCATAATTGAATCAATGTCAGTGGTTACTTCTGAGAATGGGACAGAGTGCTAATGGGTAGACGTAGGTGAGATATTGGCCTTTTGCAGTATTCAATTTTGCACTGTTTAGTGCTTTATCATGTTTTTACTCTTTTGCCATGAATTTCATTACTATTTCAATGAAAAAAAATGTAAATAAAGAATAGTGAGCAATTTTGAGCAGAAATTGGAGGATAGAAAACACTGCAATTTATGAGCCAATCTCACTATCCTTTTTGGTTGTGAATATTAAAATTTTCTCCATGGCTTTGATAAGAGAAGTTTTCAATCTTTTGCTTTGTCATAGAAATAATGTTTTAGAGCAAAGAGATCAAGGGCTTTGAAGTGCAACACTCGGTGTACAAATCACAGTCCTGTAGAAATTGTGTGATCTCAGAAAATAGTACTTAACTCTCATTCTTACTGCATTCTATTTGGTTATCTAAAATAAGGTCTTAATTTCTAAAATGTGTATATGTGAAATGAATTAAATTCTGTAAAGTTCTTAGTGCCCTGTGAAATTCTGAACAATTCTCCATGGTTCCCAGATATCAACAATCCTTGATTCACATGAAAATCCCTTTACTTTGCAGTGTGCATCTTTTTCTTTCTCTAACATGGTGTTAGTAGAACAAACAATATAGACTTATTATTGAGTTCAATCACCACAGAAAAGAGTTAATTCAACTTCCCCAAATTGTGGTCAGCTACTATAGTCCTAATTGTTTCTTTCCATGGACAAAGGAAAAAAGAAAATAACAACAACGAAAAAAAAAAGTCTAACTACGCCAATGTTTGTCAATATAATTTCCTCATTTTTCATACCAAAAGTTGGAAAGATTTTTCTTTTCATGAAAGCCTCTCTTCTTTAGTCATTTATCCTTTAAAACAGTAGCTTGCTTTATTTTACTTTGCTGAAAACGCCTGAGTTAACCCATTATCTACTGATACTTCTTTGCTACTATTTTAGAAACTGGACTCTGAACAAATAAAACTAAATTTAACAGGAACACATAATATTGGAAGGGTAGCAAATCCATAGCATGGCAAAATTAGATAGTGTGAAAAAGCCATATCTAGCTTTCAGAACAAAACCCCAGCTACCAAGTTGCTTCAGTACAAACAGAATTGAGGTAGTGGTTTAGCATCTGCACATGCAGAGAGGACTTAGGAATTTTAAATATGAAAAAGCCCAATGTGATTCTACATTTTAATATAAGTGCAGGAAATGATGCTATCTCTACAGGTGGCATTAAAAGATATTTTGGCAAGACCCATAGAGGCAGATTCTCTGATCTCTGAACACTGTAAACAATACTATGTCAAAATTAGGGAATTGGCTAGATGTTTATAAAGAACGTGGAGAATAGGGTAGATGGTAACGAAACAATGATAGGCGTTGGATGATTGAAGTCTATAGAAATATCCTGTCCTCATTCCCTCCCCACCCATAGTATTTCTCAAACTTTAACAGACTTAAGTATCATTGAGTAGATTGATACAAATCAAATTTCTGAACCCCACCCCAAAATTTTACATTCAGGAGGTTGCTAATTTCTTTTGGGGCTAATTAGGGTATAGATTGCTCTCAAATCATGTTTTGAGAAACATTGCTCTGAATTCACAATTTAAGTATCTATTCATTTTATTTAGTGTGTGTGTGTGTGTGTGTGTGTGTGTGTGTGTGTGTGTAACATTCGAGTAACTATAATTCAAAGCATTGTGCTAGGATGCAGTATTATAAACAGTAATAGGGTCCCTATCTTCAGAGTTTCTATCCAAGTTAGAGCTAATCATGTACATGAGAATGTACAAACCAAGGAGACAGCAGGAAGCAGAGTAAAGTTCAAGATCAGTAAGAGACGTATTTGAGAAGAGAACAACTGCAGATGTGGTCACCAGTTAAAAGGGGTTAAACTTGGAATGACATTTAAGAATGGTTCAAATTACAGCAGGTGTGGATGGAGAGCTAGAGCCATCCTGGAAGAAATGGCATTAGCAAAAGCACACAGGGTGAAGGAGACCCATTGTGTTTTGTGTTTGTCTCTAGCTCTACCTGGATGACTGAGTGGTGTGGACTCTTCATTTCAAACCCTGGCCCTGGCATAAAGTCCATTACTGTCTCTTCAGGTCAGTGTCTTGTTAATGACTTTGGGGTATGTTTCCATTTCTAAAATTCTTCAGTTCTGTTAATCTACTTAATATTCATGTTTGATGTGTTTTTAAACACCTGGGCCAGGATCACAGATATGATTTTGTACATAAAACAAAAAGCATTTGAAAAAGAGGGATGTGAGGAAATACAATCTAATTCTTGTTTAGCTGTAGTTGCTACCTGATAATTTAAAAATATAACTGGGATGTCATGTGGCAGATTGTGGAGGTATTGGGTATATGTGTGTTAACAAACTATATAAAAATGTATTCTTAAATTTATTATTTAAATTATTTTAAATTTCCTACTATTTTATTTAAATTAGCATTTGAACAGAATCTTTTTGGTCTGTTCTTGTTTGTTTGTTTGTTTGCTTCTGCATCTATGCAGATTTAACAGTTACCGTCCTTTTTTCATTGACTTCTTCTGTGAATTTACTCAGAAAGTTGATTTGAGTAACAATGTTCGACTTCACCCACTCACATTTTCAGCCTAGACTTTGGTGACACAGGTACCTGCTCATTGCATGAATCACTGACTTTAGATTTTCTTGTCATTGCATACCTGTGTTGTAGAGAAACATAGTAATCCATTAAAATACATCAACAAAAATATTTAGGATGTTTCAGTGTTATCTTTTCCTTTGCAGTGACCTGCACATGTCTTTTCATTCTGGATGCTCTCCACATTTCAAATAGGGACACGAAAATGCATTTTATGGTGGCCAAAACAAGAACTTCTGTATAGATCAGTTCAGATTTTTGAGCTAAAGATGGAACTCCATGGGTTCATTTCTACTTATTCATACAGTATCATTTAAAGCTTATATTGGAAATGCAAAGGTTTGCTGAATATTGATGGCTGCAGGAAAATCAAGCTAAACAGCATAAATTATGTTTTCTGTAATTTATGTGTAGATTTGAAATTAAGTTAAAATAACCTGTTGAAATGATAGTAGTAAGTTATAGAGAAAATCACTTTTAGACAAAAAGCTCTTTTCTTAACCTGAAATGTTTCCAAGTTTCTTCCAAGAAAATTCCAGTATTAATTCTAACATTTCTTCTTTGAGAAAAGTGACTTTGTATAATTTACTCTTGTATTCCACTGGTGTGCCCACATTTTTAATACCGAAATTCCCTTCTCTGTATTACTTCACTATATATCCCTATTACAGATTTCATTTTTAGATGTCTGAATATCTGGTTTGCAAGTAGATTGTATGGAGTCTCAATATTCAATTTATATGTAATAATAGCAATATTTGTATCAAATGCCATTTTATTTTGTGGACTTTTTTCTTTTCTTCATTTTTTTTTTAATTTTTTTTTTTCAAACGTTTATTTATTTTTTTGGGACAGAGAGAGACAGAGCACGAACGGGGGAGGGGCAGAGAGAGAGGGAGACACAGAATTGGAAACAGGCTCCAGGCTCTGAGCCATCAGCCCGAGCCCGACGCGGGGCTCGAACTCCCGGACCGCGAGATCGTGACCTGGCTGAAGTCGGATGCTTAACCGACTGCGCCACCCAGGCGCCCCTCTTTTCTTCATTTTTGACAGACACAATGAAAATCAATTCCATTTCAGAGGTCTGGTCATTTTCAAGTATATCTTTTTTATTTCTGTAATGTCATATGCCTGCTCAATAATGCTTTAAGTATTCTAGATTTTAGACGTTTGCCTTAAATCAGATATTAGATGATAATCGGCTGCTGTCATAATCTTTGACTCTAATTTTAAGCTCTTTGATTTTACAGCTTTTTAAATTTTTTAATGTTTATTTATTTTTGAGAGAGAGAAAGAGAGAGTGAGAAGGAGAGAGAGCATGAGTGGAGGAGGGGCAGAGAGAGAGAGAGACACAGAATCTGAAGCAGGCTCCAGGCTCTGAGCTGTCAGCACAGAGCCTGATGCAGGGCTCAAACCCACGGACCGTGAGATCATGACGGGAGCTGAAGTCAGACGGTGGTCAACTGACTGAGCCACCCAGGCAACCTGTTTTTACAGCATTAAAAAAAATAATAATGAACTATAAGCCTCCTTTTTCTTTGATTATTTTTATATTGATTTACACTCATAGATATGCTATTGCATTTTATATCTTGGATTTTTTTCCATTTTGAAGAATCATTCACCACCCAAACATCTAAGCAAGAAGCATTTTTGTATACCTCTTCTATGCAGTATATAATCTATCTCTGATGACTGGGTAGGCATACAGTTTACAAATTGAATTGGACTGACCCTATCTTATGGAAATGTAGATTGTCATTATTTATAAGTATTATTTCCTTCCTATATATTTGGTATAATTCCTTTATCTTGAGTCAGTGAAATAACCTTAATTTGAAACCTCTCTTCCGACATTATTAGTTAAACTATATATACAGATGCCTTACAAAAAGGTTTTAAAGAGGATAGGAAGAGCTGACTTTTGCAGGGAGTTTTACAACTCCCTCCTTATGCATTCTATGTAACACCTGAGAAGGAAGGTATGACAAAAGAGCATGAACTTGTTTGAAATTTTCAATTAGGTTTGTCTCGCTGTCATTGTAAAGGAGTGTGAAACATTATCCTGTTTTAGAGAGAATATGTCTCTTAACTGTGTATGAAAATAATTCAGGATTCAAAGGGAAACTTATTTACATTTTAAGTATATCTGTTTAGATTAAGAATGAGATACCATTTTAGCACTGTTCCCAACAGAGAACTATCAATAAATCAATATGATACATCCTTCAGTCATGACGAGAAGTATGGACATAGAATCGAGCATCTTTACAGATGAATCAAGCTCAGGTATTAGGCATTTCTAACAGATAGCAGAGTATTTCAAGTACCCTTCTCAAAGTTCATGAAAAATATGGAGACTATGCCCACTAAAGAGGATGGGAGTCATTAACTTGATTTAAATGAGGTGGAAAAGTGCATCTGCATTTATATTTTATAAATAATGTCTTTGGGAGAATAACATTCTGGAAGTCTTTGTATTTAAGCTGAAGGGAAGATGTGCTGATTTAATTCAATATCTAACTCCTAGAAATGTCTAAAGAGAAAATGATAAAACCATACTCTGGCATTTTAACCTCCAGTGAAAAAATATATAAACTAACTGAAAACATGAGTCATCTTATTTTCCTTCTTCTAGCCCATCAAAGTGATCAAAAGAGAATAGTGCAACATGAACCAATGTGAAAACAAGAAACCTTTGTATGATAGCTTATAACTTATGAAGTGTTTTCACAGATAATCTTTTGGTTTATTATTTAAAAAAACTCTGTAAGGCAAATGGGGCGGGGTCATAATTATTCTCCTCACTTTAAAGATAAGAAAATGGGGATTATGAAAATTACATAATTTAAGATTAGAGGTTAGTAATGTGTAGAATCAAGAATTCTCTTTAAGCCTTCAGAGATCGTCATATCACCTTAATTTTTCCAGAAAAATAGAATAATGAGATTTCTTAAAACTCCTAGATTAAATGGTTTAGGAACATAGATTCCTGTATTTGTATAGCCTCATTAAGATTAATCACATATTATTTCACCATGTCCTTGTTGTGGGAAATAGTCTGTCATATGGAATAACCCTGAGAACTTTTTTGAAAAAGAGATGTCTCCTTTATACTTTATATAATAGTAAATCAGCTATCTCTGAAGTTTGTAAAATTTGAGACATATGACAAGGTTCTATCTAGTGAAGAAAGAGAACATCTATAATTTTCTTAAGTAGTTGTTCTCAAATCTCTAAATATTACCATTTAGAATTGCCAGAGAGAAAAAAGAATTATTTGACTTTTTATTGGCATACCTTGTGTGTTCTAGGCCAACGTGCAATTTTGTTGTTATTGTTGTCATTGATAATGAGTGAATGGGTGAACAGAGAGCTGGCTTTTATTGAAAGCAGAAAAAAGAATCTCAGTAAGAGTAAACAGCCTCAAATCTTATGAGTCAATTTTGTGACAGTCTGTCCCTTGCTTCTTCGCTTTGGGTAAGTTTTATTCTTTAATTCTTTGCCATTTCCTAAATGAGGAGATACAGCAATCATAGCTCAGCAAATTGCTAGACAAGACAACGTATGATCTTCTTTGGCTCACATTAATGGATGGATGGTTTGACTGAAGCCATCACTATTGTGACCTTAGCTACAGCTTCAACACGCTTCTGGAGGACAGAGCAGCCATTGTTCCTGCAAAAATTTTGTGGCCAAAACAACTGCTTGCATTCAAAATAGCATGTCCTATTAATTGGATGTTTCCCAAAAGTTTCCACTATTATGGAAAGGCTGAGATTCCTCTTAATGATAGGTTATTGGTTCTAAACTGCATTTGCGCAAAGAGGGCTGACTCTAAAAAATATCTAGTAAGCCTTTGGATACAGCCATGTGAAGTTTTCTAAATTCTCTTTGCTGAATTAGAAATAACATACTATCCAATTTAAAAAGGGTGCAAAACATGGCCCACAGACAAATTGCCCATCTCAGGTGGTACATAGTTTGCTCAGACTTTATTACGGAAAAGAAAAAACCCAAGAGAAAAAGAGACCAAGGGGTGAACTACTCAGTAATCTTGTCATGCACCTTCTGCCACACATTCATTAGAGCACAAGAGTTTTTAAAGCCAAGCACGTAGATTGCTACTCACTGGTAGATATTGGTTGGTGAATGAGAATCGTAGCAGTATCTGACTGAAGTGGTTTAAACAATTAAAAACTTCAGTGAGCTAAACTATTATGGATAAAGTAGAAGTTAGTGGATTCAACCACATGCTCATGATCATTTGTATCGTTTTCACTTAATGGTATCAGAGCCTTGGAAATAATTTCTGTAAGCATTTGGTGAGAGCTGAATTCTGCAGAGATGTTGTATCTTTGAAATTAAAAATGGCTGTGCAATGTCTCCTGCAGTATTTAGGGCAAAGTTGTGTTTAGAATACTGATTATAAAATGATTTTGTGGTATTTTCTTCTTCTCTAAAAGCTCCTTATAGTACCAGATAATATCATCTGATGGGCAATTTGCCTCTATGCTCTGTTATTTTTTCCCTTTGTTTCCCATAACTTTGGGTTTGTTTATAAATAAGAAATGAAAACAAGAATTTATATTATTCAAAGCCTCCTCCAACTTGCTGGTGATCTCACTGATTCCATCTCACTGATCTCTTTCTTTTCTTTCTTCTTAGTTGGGAAAAAATTCTTAATAGCATTAATTATATAAAGTTATACAAATATATATCTTAATTGTTTATATATTGTATATACACACAATTGTGTGTATATACGTTTGTATAATCCAGACCTGATAAAAACATTTGTATTACCAATTCCCTGGTGTGTAATAGCTGACCACTAGCCTAGGACACAACCAAGAAATAATTGAATTTAAGGAATTTGGGAACAATCTTACATGAGTAATTAATGATACTTGTGTAACATCACTAAAAAGTTGATTAGCATTAGATTTGGTATAAAAAGCAAAGCATTAGTGATCTCTAGGTGTGTACCAGACAGGGTAAAGGTAATATGTATGGCAAATGAGGATTAGACTGGAACATAAGTGTCTGAGTTCTAGTACCTTCTCTGTCACTACTTTCCATGGACATGTTAGCATCTAATTTACCCACTATGGATTTGGTTTCTTCAGTGAAATTGAAATGGTGCAGGTATAAATGTGGCAACATCTTAGATATGAATCTTTCTGTTCACTACTTGAAAAATCTGCATAAAAGGGGAGAAAAAGGCAAGCCTTCATTGCAGCAATTAGAGGGAATGCATAAATGCCAACATAAGGCAAAGAGCTTATTGATAATCAAAGGCACACAGGAAGCTGTGGTGCTAGGGTGCATTGTACAGGAAATGGCAGAGTGTTTTATAATGGAACTCTGAAGGGGAAAGCAGTAGCAGATTCCAGAGAGGGCTTCTAAAAGGGTATGTTCTCAAAGATCAGTTACCCATCCTGAATTGCAAATGGTAGACAGCTGGGAAATGATGTAATAGATCAGACAAAGCGCTTACCCAGGAAAGGTAGAGAGTGGAGGCATATAAAGTATGTTTCTGGTTAGGTTCCAGTGAAGGAGGTTGGGTGAGAATCCTGGTATAGCAAATCTCAGAAGTTCCAGCAAAATTACATTACTTAAGTGTGCATTATTTGCCTTGAAATCTGGAAAAGATTGGTTACAGTAGTCAGTGGAAGCCAGGGTGCACAGGTAGGGATGGGAGCCTTCCTGAAACTAGCTGTCTTCAAAGAGACAAAATGAAAGCCTCCAGAGGCACCATATTTTAATACAACATTTGATCAGCCAAGTGACAGAAGAGGTAGCCTTTGAGTTAGGAAACCTAGAAGACAATCTCAGATGCCGTCACCCTCCAATTAGCCAAAAATAAAAATAAAACAAACAGTGCAAATGTTTCAGGAAAGTCCAACTCTTTCAACCAGTAGTAACTCAAAGAGATCTAGGACAACAATATTATAATAAAAATTATGCAAATAAAAAAATGCAAATGAACAGTAAATCAAAGAAAGGAAAAACACTTAGTAAATATGTTGTTGCAAATTGAAAGAAAATTTTAACAAAGGATTCAAGCATGAATATACGTATAAAATAACACAGAACTGAAACATAAGAACTCAGGGAATGTATGGCCTAAAGACTGGCTAAATTCTGGAAAGAAAATGAAGGAAACAGAATAGAAGATGAAATTGAGTGACACACAAGAACAGAGATGATGGGAAACACAATAAGGAATATGGAGGATAGAAATGAAGAATCAACACTTCCCCCTGAAAAGAATACCCACAAACAAGCTAGGAGTTAAGGCAGAGTTGTCCAATGATAGATGAGAAGATAGTCAAAGGAGAATGTTTCACACCAATGTAACAATAAATATTTCAAAATATAATAATGACAGGAAGCTTTGAATCTACATATTGAAAGTTGTAGTGTGTACTAGGGGAAATGTACAATGGTTAATATGAAGATATAGCCTAGTAAATTTATTGGAATTTTAAAATAAACATTTGTTAGTAAGGCAAAAGAACAAGTCACTTGTAAATGGAAAGGGACGAGAGAGAGAGAAAGAGAGAAAGAGAGAAAGAGAGAGAGAGAGACATTTTCCTCAGGCTACTCTACCAAATTATTCAACTCCAGACACTGGGCTTAAAATATTCTTAATATGATAAAGATCGAGACAAAGATTTTATATTCAACCAAGATCTTTCAATTATAAAAGCTACAGACAAATAGTTTTTCCCAAGAATCTCTTGAGGGATCAAATAGAGAATGAATACTGCCTGCCAAGAGTTGGTGGTTGAAAATATAGCCAAAGCTGTAAACATCAAATATATTTAATGATAAAACTAAGTTCTAAAGGAAAATGTAGACCAAACTGATGAAATAGAATATAAGCATTATTAAATAAACCAAAAAATATTCAGAAGAGGATGAGGGGAAAAGTGGAGAACTTACAAATTATATCATGTGTTACAGCCAGGAGTCAAATATTATGAATAAACTTGACAAATCAATTAGTAGAAGAATTATCTTTAGTTGTATAAAACTGAACACTAAGAAAGAGTATACCATCAGCCAAACCTACCAATAGAAGAGAAGAATAGAGAAGATCTAGAAAAAGAACAGAATAAATTTTATTATTTTTCATACCTTGAAACTAATAGTTACTCTATACAGAAATATAGAACTAAATATCTTAGCAAAACATAATGTAAAGGCAATCTCTGGAACAATCATTGAAATTTATAAATATTAGAACAAAAGAGCAAACCAAAAGGTACAAAAGAGACAAAAGAGAACATACATTTAAAGAGAAAATAAAACCTTGCAAAGGTGGATAAACATAAAATAATATGGTAAAATTAAGATCAAGCATATTCTTACCAATGCATGTAATGGTTATAACTGATCTATTAAAGGGAATAAGAAAAGACTTTAGATTGTATTAAAAAGTAAGCCTCAAAGCTATGACACATAAAAGTGATTCACCCAAAACAATATTATTTAAATCTTGAAAAGAAAAGGTTGAACAAAGTTGTTCAAATTATATGCTTTCAGCTAAAAAGCAGCAAAGGTGACAGATAAAGATACTTCATAACATACAATGAAGGGAATTATGAAAATCTATATATCAAAAAACAAGAAAGCAACTTGGCCCAACAAGAAATGAAGGAAACAAAAGGCAAAATTGACAAAAAAATATGAAGCTTTAATAAATTTTTCTATTTTCAAAATAAAATGGGACAAAATAAACCAGAATACGCAAAACCTTAATAATATAATTTATAAAGGTATCTGATTAATCTCTATTACCTTCCGTATCCTATAAATCAGGAATGTGTCTTCTTTTTTTGAATTCCATGGTATATATATTGTATAAATTTAATATTTTATACATGTATCCACAGGTGTGTGTGTGTGTGTGTGTGTGTGGAGAAAGAACTTCTTTTAAGTAATTGTCTTAGAAGATTGTGGAGGCCAACCAGTGCAAAAACTACAGTGTAGGACCAGGGTGGGCTGATTCTGCAGCTGGAGTCCAAAGACAGTCAAGCCAGAATTTCCTCCTCCTTAGGGGCTCTTTTCAGTTAAGTCATTCAAGTGGTTGGATGAGGCCCACCCATATTATGGAACAAATCTCTTACCTAAACAAATACCTCCCAGCAACTTCTAGACCTGTGTTAGACCATATCTGAGTACTCTGGACTAGTCAAGTTGACACATATAATTAGCTATCACATTATGCATTATCATAAATGCATATCTAATGCATTTATGTATGTGTATGTGTGTGTGTGTAATATGTTTTCCCATTCAACACATTTTTGGTAAAATCACTTACACCATTCCATAAAAATAGGTACCTCAAAATATATTGACATACCTTCGATTGTAAGACTTTATGACATTGACCCCATTTCCCGCCCCCCCTTCCTTTAATATTAGAGCCATTGCACCACCACGTTTTAAATTGTACATGGCTATTCGCTTTAAAAACTAGGTTTTCCAGCATCTTTTATAGCTAGATATCTTCTGGTGATTAAGTTTTGTCCCCTGGATACAAATGGAAATGATATATACACCTTCAAATCTGATTCTTTAAAAATGCAAGTACGTAGTGCTCATGCTTTACACTTTCCTCAGGCTGGATGCTAGAATTGGTGGTAACTGAACTTTGACCACCCAGGGAAAGAAATCACATATGAAGACAGCAGAAAAGAAAAAAAAAAAAATGTCAAGAACCCATGTGTCTGAATGACCTCAGGCTATAGAGCTATCCCATTATCCTGGTTTGGCTTATGTAAGATATGAGTGAACCCTCTTGTCTAAACTATATCTGGGGTCTCTTTATTACAGTAGCATTCTCTTTATTCTCTTTATTGCTTAATAAGCAATAACATTTTTACCAAAATTACCATATTATAAGTAATGTGATGCATCTACATCATAACATTTTTTCCAAATTTTTCGTATTTAAGAACAAAATTATTTGTTCTTAATTCTTATTTCAAAAATTATCAAAATTATCTATTTATAGGTTGCTTTATGAAAAGATGGTACCAATTTATATGAACACCCTCTGTTTATGACAATATCAATATCATGGCGACCTAATTCTTTGAGACTCCTTTATGACGTAAGATAGATCAAAGATATGTTCTCTCTGTGATCAGCCATTCTTTTCACATACTCTATTCACCCAACTTTTTTCCCTTAAGTCTTGTAATTATTTAAATATAGGAAATATCACTTGAAGTTGAAAGGAATAGGAAAGAAAAACTGCACTTGGTTTTCCTGTGGGGCTTAAAGAAAGAAAATAATCATCTTCATTACATGATACTTTTCATCTTTAACTTAACTTTCAATAATTAAAGCCTCTAATTATATTAATTAAAAAGGCTACTTTAAGATTAATGATATGGGTAGGGGGGAGTATTAAGGGAAGTTTGGGTTTCGCTTTGACTTCAAATGTTACTTGCTGTCCACTCAGTTCAAATTCCCCTTTCATGAGCTGCTCTGATTACATAGTGTTCGTGTCACTGCAGCCGAAGGGAAGCTGAAAGCCCATTTGGAGCTTTTATCTTCCGCCCTCTACACACCCCTTCACTCCGTGTTACTTTGACATATAGTCAATTGGACAATCACTTATTGTGCAGATGTCATGCTGATAAAATATGGTTTAATCATATTTTTACTTTGTTCTCATGAATATTTTCCATAAGTTTTTAGAGACAAAGGTTTCTGACAGCCACTTGCCCACCAATTTAACAGTGACTCAAGTGGTAAGGATGAATCCCCAAGCATGCTCTGGTTACAGCACCTTTAGCTGATGGCTTTGGGGAACTGCAAACCCACTTTCCCTTGGCCTGTGTTGTTCTCTTGAGGAGCTCAGCGGGTTTCCAGACATTTGCTCAGGCCCAAACTGTCATGACAGAGGCAATTAATGTGGTAATGAGAGTTTGGCGTCCAAAATGTTATTTCCTGCAGGGCTTGTCACATATTTCAGAGAACATTAGGAGCAAACAAAATTCTGCTTTGTCTCTTTCCATCCCCAAACAGTTGGACCTTGAAAATCTCATGCATCAGAGGCATACCAGGGGAAGACTGACAAAACAGAGGCAGAGGGGACCACTTGAAACTTGCAGGTTTAAAGACTGGCTGTTTAAAACTGTAGGAATACTGAGGAAAGAGGTTGAAAAAAAATAATGTTAAATATATATTTTTTTCTATATGGCCAACCTTTACAAACTAACATTTTAACTCCAAATTTTAACATGTATTTGTGGGAGATGGATCTTCCCCCATAGTCTGAGAGGGTCTCACCTTTTCTGTACACGTGAATTTGCAGCGTCATATTGAAGAAGCCTGCAAGGGCCAGAGCACCAGTCTCTGGTAAGCTTAAGTTTCTGCCACAAACACAATTTTGTGGTCATATAATAACTCTGCAACTAAACTTGATTTAAAGCTCTTAATTTAAATTATGAGGTAGAAAAGGCACAGAAAATTTTCTCATATAAAATTTCTTGAAGCAAAACTGCAGAATAAATACTGTCCTTTAATATGTTTAATAACTAATTCTGTAAAACAAATTCAATAAACTCATCAATTTGCCACACTTTTTAATTAATAATTTAGCTAAGCATTGGAGATGAAAATCAGGAAAAAAAAGACAGTGCTTTGGGGAGTGGCTTGGCTCATTCAGACCATTTTTGTCCTATTTTATCCTTTGGGATATTTTGTAATGAAGCCTGGAATGTCCATGTCAGATCAGGTACTCTAAGGTTTTATGACCCAAAGGATTTAACACATTCTCCAAGAGTGGATTATCATTTGAAGGTGTCTTCCAATTAGGTATGAAACCCTGTAACATCTGGGATAACCGCATGTGCATTTCAGATCACTTTTAGGAGCAGTGGTGCTTTGTGAGTGGATCTTTATAAATGCAATGCAATGGCTGTGAAGATAGCAACTGTGTTTCCAATGTGTCTAAATCCATGCCTTTTTACTAGCTCTATTGCCTAGGAAACAGGATGCAATGCAGCTGTCTATGTCATAGACATAGCTGCTTACAGAGACTGAATCATTGTCGTTTGCATAAAAGACAGCATGCTTTTATCCATACCTACAGCCTGGACAACAGCCTACCATCTCTTGCTCTCTGTATCCCTCAGCCTCTTACATACAGACCTATGAGGAGTAGAGTACTACCATTTAAAAATAAACACTTCTATACTGTTCATAAGAAAACTAGATTACTGAGATGTCAAAAGAGAGAGACATAAAATGCAGAAAGATAGAATGGGATATAACCTCGTTACCATGTTTTGATAATCTACTGCTGCCTAAAAGCTACCCCCAAATAGTGGCTTGAACAATAGCATCTAGTTCAGGATTGTTTACGCAGTGACAATCGGACCTTTGCTGGGGCTAGAATCGTCATCTGTCTGGCAAATGGTAGTGGCTGGAAACATGAAACAGCTGGAGAATAGAACAGCTGAAACTCCTTGATGGTCTCTAGCTTTATGTGATTTCTACAGCATGGTGGCTTTAAGGACTTCTCACATGGCTGCTCAGAGCTCCAAAAGCATATGTCCCAAACGAGAGAGAGAGTCAAACTGTAACTTTACCACAATGTATGACTTAGTCTTAGAAGGCCCACGGTAACTTCTGCCACATTCCATTTGTTAGAAGTGAGCTAGTGAGGCCAGTCCATATTTAATGGGGAGATTATACTCAATCTTTTGCTAAGAAGGTTGTCAAAGAACTTGTGGGTGTGTTTTTACAACCATCACAAAGAGAAATACCATTCATTTACTGTTATTTCTAATGGTAATCATCATTATAATGATGACACCAATGATACTATCTATAATTTTTAAGTGCTTTATATATACCAGGCATATTAAGGATATCATCTGCAATATATCCTTTTAGTTAGCTACTCCATTATCCTCAGTTTAAGGATGAAGTCTAAAACTTAGAGAGGCATGAGGTGCCTAAGTGGCTCATTCAGTTGAGCTTCTGACTCTTGTTTTCGACTCAGGTGATGATCTCATGATTTGTGAGATCCAGACCCATGCTAACAGTACAGATCCTGCTTGAGATTCTCTCTCTCCCTCTCTCTGCCACTCACACACATGCTCTCTCTCTGTCAACAAATAAACATAAACATATAAAATAAAATAAAATAAAATAAAATAAAATAAAATAAAATAAAATAAAATAAAATAAAATAAAATTTAGAGAGGTTTCATAATGTGCCATAATCCTACTGCTAGTATGGGGTGAGAAACGATCTCTACCAGCACCTTCATGGTCCAAAGAATGTTCTTTTCAGCAGTATACCAAATTGCATATCCTTGTAACTTGATTTTCTACACAGTATAGATGCACAGGGGCAGGTATCCTATATGATTTTAGTTGTTGTTTTGGTTAGATCAGCATATGTCTTGCTAACTTACAAGTCAAATATGTTAGATAAAAGTGCTGTTATAGATATGAGAGATGTGTCATTGCTGTGCATGAATTCATTACGTGCTCTCAGAGAAAGTATTGGATAGTAAAAGAAATTAATTTATAAAACCACTATTAATTTATGTTGACATAGAGTAAACCTGAAAATAAGGAGGTATTTGTAGCTGATAGGTAACACTTGGAAAAACTGCTGAGTGGTTCCCTCTTAATGGGAACATTCTGAAATATTGTATGACAGATGACAGTATTGTCCACTATTATTACCTTTCTTCAGCAGGAGTTATTAAAAAAGCCTCTGAGCCAAGTTGCTTAAATCATCAATAATATTCATGTAAACACCTGCCACAGTTTAACCAAATACATCACTATGGGGAAGCGTGACAACCAACTCAAGGCACATGGTGTATTAACACTGGCCACTAATAACTTTTAGCCAATAATATAAGAACCAAAATATACCAAATACCAATCCTAGAGGATTGAAATTGTGTGCATGTGTATGATGGTTACATGCCATTTTAATGACTTATGCACTAAGAAAGGATAATAAGAAAGCTCAGTTATTGCATTTAAGCAATTCTTAAGTATTCTTGATTTTACTGTCTTGTGATATCTTACCTTCAAGCTATTGATGTGTTAACAAAAGTTTGTAAATCTAATAATAAATAATTATTTGTAGTTGACTTTATACATACTTAAGGGATTTGACAAGGTGAATCTTTATGAAAAACATACACGTTTTAGTCTAATTTCATATTAACTACTTTATATTTCCCACATGTTCTAATCTGTGAAGATAATCACATTGACTCTTAAATTTGAAAGGAAACTGCATCTTCACTCATTGATATTTAAAGATAGAGTATTAGGTTTTAGTTATTAAAGCATGAGTTTTGAGAAAGTAGATTGATTTCTGGTATGAATGAGGGATTTTAAGCTAAGAATTCAATATATAAACTCAGTTTATGCTACTCAGTGTGTCTGATTCTTAGGGCAAGTCTCTAAATCACTTAGTGGTTCGATTTCACATTTAAAGATTGGACTATTAGGGATTGTATTTCAAATGTACTTTTCCCTAGAATGCCTTATACATGATATGCATGATTATCTTTGAATCCTGGAGGAGGAAGGAACATCATGACTGTAAATTGGGAAATGAGACATACTCAGTGTATGTGACTTATCACAGAGCTAGTTAATGAGACATTTCCCGCATGCCATACCTCCCCGCCAAAATACATCTACTGACTTGCAATCTGAATTTTTTTTCATTAAACCATTTCCAATAATAGAAATAAGAAGCACAAGAACACGGATTTTTTCTCAGCTGAAGATTGCCCTTTTTCTGTGAAATATTCCAAGAGGGAAACTACAGATATGGATATTTTTGGCTTACGAATCTTACATTCCTTACATCCATCCCTCTCCCACACCAAAAGACACTTATGACAGAAAGGAATTCTGTCTTTTACAGGAATCTGGAGTTAGAATTATACTACCAAGTACTACAATCACATGGAAGAAATACCTAAAACTCTTCTTTATTCTTGAATATTCCACCATAAACAATCATCTATCAAATATTTTTAAATTATATTAGATGCTCCACAAACTCGGGGTGAAGTTACTGTTTCCTCCTTTCCCTGTCCTACCCCAGTTACTCTCTGTGCACTGACATGTGTTACTATCACAAACTTCATTTTTTTGCAAGTGATGCTTTCCACTCCAAAATATCCATAAACTCAAAAGTCTTATTTATTCTAACAGAAGTGTATTCAATGTCCAATTGTCTCCCTATTCAGTTTACCACTATGATCTAAACAACCATCATTTTGCTCTTGAAATAACGTCCTAAATTATTTCCCTGAAGTTACTCGTGTCTGTTCAACACCAAGTATCCAGAGAAATCGTTACAAAACATGAATCAGATCATTTATTTCCCCTGCTAAGAACTTGACTTTCCATTGAGCATAAAAGAAAATTCAAACGCCTTATCCTGGGCACAAAAGTCTACATTATATGACCATTGCCTTCCTCTCCAACTTCATCTCCTTCTAGTCTCTGCTGATAGACTGTGAGTCAACAGCACTAATTTTCTTTCAATGCACCAGTATTGTTCCTGCCTTTAGAACTTTTGGATTGAGTGTTTGTTCTTCTTAAACTCTAGGCCCCAGGAGGTCAAATGTGGCTTCTTTATATAATTCAATATAAAGTGCACATCTTTCACCTTAGTCCTTTTCCACTATATCAACTAGCTTTATTATCAACACGATAGTTATTAGGGGAAATTACTTTTTCCTCTCATTTACTTATTCCCTTATTACCTCTGTTCCTTATCATTAAAATCATTAAGTTGCCAAGAGCCAGTCTTCTGAATTACTAGAATATGGAAAAGTATCTGGCACAAAAATGGGCTCTTGATAAATGTTTGACAAAATTTTTTAATGAGTTTATGAATAAATACTAGGCATAGAGTGCCTGACGGAAATCTGACTTCTTCACTATTTCTGTTGCTTCATGCTTAGTTTGACTGTGGAAGACCAGAAAGTTAGACCAAGGGCTCCTGACAGAGGCCAGAAAAGACCAGTAAGTCCCCAAAAGGGAATATCCTGGGGGGGTATAAGGCATATCTGGGCTGCTGGCATTATAGGAGGAACTCCTCAAAACTCATGAAAGATACTTGAAGCTCATGTAGAACCAGGCTCTATGGCTAGGTAGTTGGATTTTGGCTGTGAGAGTATGCATTGGCCCAAGTTTTCACTTTGTATCCCGATTAAATAGAGTTTCACCACAAAAGTCTGCTTTGATAGGTCTCTTAACATCATATTGTTTCACCTTATTCATTCTTCAAGCACTCCTAGTACTTGATACTTGAGAGTGTATATTATTTTAAAGGTGGCATTTAATCTTTCACCTGAGTTCATATCAGATGTGGCTGATGTCTTCAGAAGCTCTCTCCCTTCCCACATCTCCAGTATGTGACCCCCATCCTTTGACTTTTTGGCTAAATTTCTCTGACTCTTATGAATACAAATATAGTTCTAAGTTTCCTAAAACAACAAACAGCAGTAATAATAAAAATGATAATAGTAATAATAACTAACATTTATTGAGTGTTTAATATATCCCTGGCAGTATGTTGAGCACTTAAGCATTATGAGGTGATATTTTTATCCCAATTTTATAAATGGAGATTTTTTTTCATTCTGCTTACGTATTTCCTTCAAGAAAAAAATATATATCATGTCTTCTATTATGTCTGCCTACAGACAGCTCATATTTCTACCAGCTTCAGTCTCATATATTAGATTGCCATCTTGATATCTCTTATTAGAAGTCCCAAAGGACCTCACACCATCTCTTCCAGGGTTTCCTATTAAAGGAAATGGCACCCATTTGTCTAGTCATCCTTGACACATACTATTCCCAAATTCACCCTTAATATATCTAATCCATCACCTCTTCCCATTATGCTTCTGTATGTTTCTCCATTTTATCTTTCCTATCCATCTAGTATTTCCAAGCATTGTTTTTCTCAGCTCCCAAGTCCAAACTGTTCTCTTAATAGTCATTGTGTCAACCTCTACTCCAGCTGATCTATGCACATCAGCCAAAATGATTTTTTTTAATTCATAAATCCCGTACCATATAATTTTCTAGCTTATAACTCTTAAATAGGTTTTCATTGTTCTTGGAATAAATGTAAAAGTCCCTTTATGCAGCCCAAAAAGCCCTCCAAGACTCATCTCTTATCATCTACCCTCATCTCATATCATGGCCCTCATCACTCTCTGTATTGCAGCCACATTGGCCTTTGTCTTATTTAGCATGTTCCCTCCTAGTCCAATACATTTTTTATATGCTATTCTCTTTCCTTGGAACTTTTTTATTCCCCTTTCTCTCTCTCTTCTTAACTTTATAATTTCTTGTTTGATTATTTGATTACTGTCTATCCCTCTCCATTTCTTCAATATTTATTATAAAAAATTATAATAATGGGTAAAATAATGGGTGCCTAGCTGGTTGAGTCTCCAACTCTTGATTTTGGCTCATATTATGACCCATTGTTGTGGGATCGAGTGCCATGTCATGACCCATTGTTGTGGGATTGAGTGTCCATGCTTAGCATGGAGTCTGCTTAAGATTCTCTCTCTCTCTCTCTCTCTCTCTCTCTCTCTCTCTCCCCCTCTCTGCCCCTCTCTCATTCTTGGGCATTCTTTCTCTCTCTCTCTCTAAAATTAAATAAATAAATGAATAAATGAAATAAATAAATAAATAAATAATAAAATAATGATAAAATTTTAAAATACTTGAGAATTTGGGGATCTACATGATAAAAGGGCATACCAATGTGTTTCATCATATCCCCCCTGCCCTCAGTGAGCCATATCATCTGCTATTTGTGATCCTGTGCAGCCATTCTCCCTGGATTTATAATTACTAAGTTGTATTAGAAGTAATGTTATAAAGTTCTAAGCCTAATTAATATATAAGAACACCTGGAAGCTTTTACTTTTGTACTTTTGTCCATGTTGGAAGCCATCCACCATGTAAGAAATGCTGTTATCCTGAGACTATAACTTTGCAAACCTAATCTAGCCCCATGCTGGGCTGTATGGAGGAAAACCAAGACTCCTGCCTACACAGCCCCAGCCAAGCTCCTATCCATCAGCCAGTGTGAACTTGTCAGATGCTTGAAGGAAGCCATTTTGGAAGTAGATCTTCCAGCTCCACTTGAGCTTCCTTAGTCAATGACACACGGAGCACAGAAAAACCATCTCTTCCAGATGATGACCTTATTAGAGAACTGTATGCACACAAGCGTTTGTTGTTTTAAGATACTAAATTTTGGAATGGTTTGTCACACAGTAATAGATAACAAAGTAAAGAGCAAGCATTGCTAGTTGAAAGCCCAAAAGGCATATCCTAAAGTTGAAATGGATGGTGGAGGAGTCAGAAGCCATTCTGGTCAACATAGGGAAAACATGTAGTTTTTAGAAGTTTGCATTGGAAAGGAAAGAGACTAGAACATCTGTGAGACTGGTGAGAGAGAATTGAAAGAGTGAAAGAAAATTTTAAAACAAATTTGCTAGCAGTAACAATATATAAGCTTTTCAGCCGTTTTCTAAAGAAGATGCAATAAGGGTTACAATATTTTAATTACATTCTTTGAAAATGATTTCAAGCTGGAGTGCTCGGGTGGCTCAGTCGGTTAAACATCCAACTCATGGTCTCAGCTCAGGTCTTGATCTCAGAATCATGTGTTCAGTCCCCATGTTGGGTTCTGCTCTGGGCCTGAGCCTACTTAAACAATAATAAAAATAAAAATTACAATTTGGGGTGTGTTGGTGACTCAGTCGGTTGAGCATCCCATTCTTGGTTTCAGCTCAGGTTATGATCCCAGGGTCATGGGATCTAGCCCTGCCTCAGACTCCATGCTGAGCATGGAGCCTGCTTAAGATTCTCTCTCTATCCCTCTGGCTTTCACCTTCGCTTGTGCTCTCTCTCTCTCTCTCTCAAATTGAAAGGAAGGAAGGAAGGAAGGAAGGAAGGAAGGAAGGAAGGAAGGAAGGAAGGAAGGAAGGAAAGAAGGAAGGAAGGAAGGATAGAAAGAAAAGAAAAAGATTTTAAGCCAAGAGTAGACAATGAAGAAAAAGCTATGTTATTCCCAGTAGAAATATCCATAGTGATTTCCATTTCTAGAGAAGCTATAATTAGAATATATAATAGGAGAGGTACAAAGTTATAGAATCAGCACTTAATGCAATTTATGCATGCATTTTATGGTGTTTTTTAAATGAATTTATTCAAATTGAGTAAATTATATTTCTGAAAATATTAGTTTAAATTGGACTAGTGAAGTTAAAAAAGTTATGAATAGCTGTGGATTTAAGATCATAAGCTCAATTATGCACAAAATATAACTCCATTTCCTGCATCTGAAATCAGGCTTCTGTTACAATCCTCCTTTCTTTGGGATGGCAGTATTAGACCACTTTCAGTTCAGGGTCCACCTTATCCCTTATGTTGAGTGATGTCTGGGTTCCTTAGAAGATGATGTGGTGGTATTTTATGGAAATTGCTGGCAATTGGACCCTTTGTTATCCTGTGCTGTTATCTTCTCATCCTTCTTGTTCTTCACTGGATTTTGGATTTCATTCCATGGAGGTGGGTGTTAAGTAAGCCTGTTATGAATGAAAGTCCTCCTCTTGGCTTACAGTACTCTATAACATAGATGCCTTTGCTTAGGAGTAAGACAAAATATTCTGCTGTGCCCCATGATACTCTGAAGCACATGAAGACCTTATAAAGCTGTTTCAAGTCTTTTGGCCAAATCATTATGCAGGCTTAATTTTTTTTCTACATTTACATCATCTTCCCTGTGTGAAAATTAAGAGGGATTTTTCAGCTTCCAAGATGCTCCTCTGAGTCTATGTTATCGCAGTCTTCTCTGCTATGTGTTCCCAAAACCAATCTAAACTTTTGAGTTAATAGTCACCTTATTGAATCTCTGTCCGGACCAAGTGTGGACAAAGGACAAGACCTCTTCATGGAGACTAAGCGACTCAAATGTCTTCTCTTTTCTCTCTGATTCTCCATTCCTTATCCTTTAACCAGTCTAGAGTATTTCGCCCAGTCTTGATTGTAGTAACCTGACATTTTTGTATGCTTTTGCAAGCTTTTAATATAGCATAAATTTTGTCTGCTAAGTCTTTCAGAGCTTATATTTTTGGATCTCAGACTCCATTTATTATGATACAAAAGCTTTGGATGAATGTGAGCCACAGCAAGGAACTGAAAGGAATACTGGAGAGCACAGCTCTTAATTAATAGTTTGTTATTATTTTACCATAATACTTTATGTACTTTTCCATCCACTTGTGATAGTGTTTAAGTGCTTTAGTGCTTTTCTCACTAAAATTTGTTCTCTATAAAGGATCTGAGCTAGAAGTCACTGAAAACATTCTCTTAATAAAGATGGATATTGAAGCTTAAAGAAAGACTCTTAATATTAGTCTATAAAGAATCATTCTGACAAAAAGCTGCATTCTCTGGAGTCAGAATTATCTTCAGGTCCTAATTCTGCCATTTCATTAGCTGTGTCACTTTGAACATATCATATAAATTCTTTGAGTTTATTGTTTTACCTGGAAAAAAGAGAATGATCATACTACCCTTTCTTAACATTGTTGCAGGGGTAAATATAAAATACACGTGAGAGATCTATCATACTGACATGAGCATAGTAAGTTCCCAATGCATATTAGCCACTGTGCCTATTGCACCGAGAGATAAATGAAGGCACCTCGGGAAGAGTTTCATTTACAAGATGTGTGTATTGCCTCCACAGAGCTCTGCTAGGCAGGGGTGAAGGGAATTAGTTCCCTTTACATCACACTGGAATGTAGCCACTTATGGGTGGAATCATTGCATGCTTCCTCTTCTCTCTACCCTTCTGGGAGACAAGAAGACAACATTTCCAATTACAGCACACCAGGAATGTTATAAACCAAATGTAATCACCAATGTTGGAACTATATCAGGAAACCAAGAAGAAAGAGGAAAAAATTGCAAGCTTCTATTACAGACGAATTCTAAAGAAGATGCTAATTTAATTTATTTCAACTCAATTAAAAAATCATCTTTACCTATTCCATATTAAGCAACTTGATATATTATGCAATGTATACATAATAGAATAAAGCATCCTGTATAAAGCTCTTGCTGTATTTGGGGGGAAATAACACATATTCATAAAACAATAATATTAATAAGCAGCTTCATAGAGCACTCACTGTATACAAAATGCTGTTTCTGTACTATTTTTCCTGTTTTCTTTTATTTAAATTTCACAAAATGCCTGTGTACTAGGATTTTTTCTTTTCATTTTGCATTTAAGGAATCTGAGGTACCAAGGGCCTTAAGTAACTAGCTCAGGTCATACACCTAGCAAGTGGCAAAAGTGAGATTGGAGCTGAGAAGTTCTAATCCTGAAACATTCACTTTTCACCAATATACTATGCTGCTAATTTTATAATTGATCTAAACAAAAACTAAAAGCAAATGTATAACGTGTAGTATATGTATAGTATATAGTAGAGAGAAGGAAAATTTTCCATCCAGATAGGAATTGCCAGAAAGGCACTGAAATACATTTCCACTTGAAGAGGGCTTTGAAAGATGGATGTGGAGGCAGGTTAGAAATCTCCGTAAGAGTATTTTAGGTAAGGAAGAGAATGGGTGAGCTAGGTTATGGAAAAGAGAAATTATAGAGTATGTCAGGAGACAAATGAGGTTTCCACTTTAGGAAAAGTCAAAGTTCAACAGGGGACATAAAAGATGATTTTGCAGATACAAATGGGAACCATAAAAAATCCATGTCTGAAGATGTGTTTTCTGTAGCTAATGGGTTGTAGATTGCAGACTGAAACATAGGATGTGTCACATATAGAATGGAGATGATTGCCTAAATCTTTACCTCCTTACTCTTTACCTATTATTTCTTCCCTAGAAAGGTAAATTGTAAAAAAACAAAAAGCATAACACATTTTTAAAGTAGCAGAGCTCCTTCTTCATATGAAATATATATAGAAGTATCATAAAAGTATATATAAAGGTAGAGCTACCTTTTTGAAAGAAGAAATGGGGTAAAGAGGCATAAATACGCCCCTCTGGCTAATCCTCTTCTTTCTGTCCTTCTCTGATTACTAGGGTTCTGTACGACATATCTGAAAAGGATAATACCTAACCTGTGACCAGGACTCCACCAAAACGCATCTACATATATAGTAGTTTTACTCTGCTTATTCCTTCTTTTATCTATTTTTTTCCTCCTCTCCTTCCTTCTGCTTCATCTACTTACATATCATTTTCTTTCTTTTTTAAAAATTTTATTTTTCTACCCTTGAACTGGTCACAAGGTGTGACAGTCACTTAATTACAATCATAAGCAAAAAGTATTTGGGAAAGTTCCTGCCTCGGTGACCCCTTACTGTTGGCAGTTGATGCACCATGTTAAGTGCAACTGGTATTAAATTAAAAGAGATATTGGTATTTTTTCCTATAATCTTCTCAGTTCTTCCAGTGTAAAGGTGCAATTTCAGCATAAATATTTACTGGCTTACAGAATATGGAGCCAATGATGTCAGTGAAGCCTAAATGTTCTGATTCCTTTAGATCAAATTTGTATAGACAAGATGGGGTTGTCAGATTCAATTAGAGCTTCTAGAAATGATTTTAGTTGGCCGCTCCATGTAAAAGTAGCCTTAATAACATTTATTCATTCATTAAACTTACGTTTGTTGGAGGCTCACCTTGAGTACAAATTTTTGCAAGAGACCAGAGTATGATGACATATTTTTTGGTGTCCCCTCACCTCCAGAATCTCATCATGGAAACCTTATATATCTTATGTACATACTGAGGGGTAAAAGATCACAGTACTTCAAAATCAGTCAGTATTGCTAACTGCAGCAGTTTTAAAGCTCTGAATAGACTGCACATGCTTGATATGGCAGATTCATATCTATTCTGAAGATAGACCATGGTAAACTACACTGACAGGCTTCCCCCATTTATTTTATTTTTCTGGGATGCATAAAGATGCGGCCTGGATACTGACTGACTGATCTAATAGTGATGCTGTGCAAAATACCTGCAATTTCTAAATACTTTATAGTGACTAGAATTCTACATAATCATTGAACACTGTTAATATTAAGTACTTTATTTGGAATCGTTCAACATTACTATAAATATTTAGACATCGAAGGAAGAGTATAAAGTCAGTAAATTGACTTTTCACATTCTTCAATCAGAAAATAATTTTCCAATCTCTATATTCTGTGGAAGAATCCAATTTAAAAATTGTAATAATCTTTGAACCAATATGAGTGGGTAATTAGAACATTCATGTTTTCTAAGACAGAGAAGAACTATTTCTGCACAGCGAAATTACATAATTGTGTTATCTTTAAGAAGGATAACAGGTTGTTTTTAAATGGATTGTTGTCATTCCAAATTTTTATTGGGACTGATTCAAATAAAAGCTTCCTGGTATTATGCAATCAGAATGAGGAACAGAATATATCCTCATAATTATACTAAAAGATATATCATCGGTCACGTTAAACACGAGGGCATATGGTTATTCCATAAATAAAATAAAAATTCCAATGTATCTGATGAATATTCATGTTAATCAACCTTTTCCATTTTTCCTTATTGTCTTATATCTATTGACCTTGAATAAAATAAGAGAATAGAACTCCCTTATTACCCATCACTCTATTGAATACAAAATACTGTCACCGGAACTATCATGTAAGAAATGATTTCTTTTTTTCCATTCAGTTACCAAGCAGTGGGCTAAACCTTATATGTTAAGAATGGAAAAAAAAAAGCACCAGATATTATTAATGTAATCCACGAAGATAGGAGATCATATCAAATATCTATGTGTCAGCAGCTCTCAGTGAGAATTGAAATTGTTGAATCAACCCACAAATAGGCCATGTCGTTTAGCAGATAGATTCAGTAGACATATTAAGGTACTATTGGGTGCTCCTTTTCCTCAGATGGCAGACATAAACTATATATTATGTATGGAATTGACTTGAATAAGTATGCCAGTAGCCTCTTCCAGAGTAATTTCACATAAAAAATGTTCTTTATAAAACAAAAGCAGATGTTGCCCACAGGGCCTGTCACATTTTGCTATTTCCTTCTTGGCTTCATTACCAGAATTTCATACCAGTACTCTTGTCTATGTTTCAAAGTTCTATAAAATAGTTAATATTTCATATGGTACTTCCAAAAAGCCTTTCATAAAGTGTATGGATTTATTTTATACAAACAAGTATGGATTATTCAGAATAATTAAGTTCTAATTCTGTCTTTTTATAATTCTGTGGTATTGGGAAAATTAGTTACACATCCAGAGTCTTTGTTTTCTTTTCTCTTGAAGTTTCTGAACAGCAAAGAAAACAACCAGTGGAGTGAGAAGGCAAGCTAAGAACGTGAGAAATATTTAAATCATATATCAGAGGAGCTAATTTCCAAAATATGTAAGAAATTCCTACAACTCAGTAGCAAACAAAAGCAAAAACAAGTAATGACCCAATTAAAAAATGAGATAAAGACTTGAATAGACATTTCTTCAAAGAAGACATATGTATGGGCAATGAAAAGATACACGACGTCACTCATCATCAGAGAAATAAATATCAAAACCACAATGAGATATCACCTTACACCTGTTAGAATGGCTGTTGTAAATAAACAAACAAACAAACAACAGAAACAGAAACCCAGAAGACAGCAAGTGTTAGTGAGGATGTGGAGAAATTGGAACATTTGTACACTGTTGGTGGGAATGCAAAATACTGCAGTTGCTAGTGAAAAACAGTATAGAGATTTTCCTCAAAAAATTAAAAACAGAAGTACCATATGATCCAGTAATCCACTCCTGAGTATTTATGCAAAAGATTTATTTTGTTGTTGGTGTTTTTAAGTTTATTTGTTTTGAGAGAGAGAGAGAGAAAGCAGGGAAGCGGGGTGGGGGTGGGGAAGGGGGGGTAGAGAGAGAGAATCTTAAGCAGGCTCCACACTCAGCATAGAGCCTGACGTAGGTCTCAAATTCATGAACCATGAGATCACGACCAGAGCCCAAATCAAGATTCAGATGCTTAACTGACTGAGCCACCCAGGCACCCCTATGCAAGAGATTTTAAATCAGGATCTCAAGGAGATATTAGCACTCCAGTGTTCATTGTAGTACTATCACAATAGTCAAGATGTGGGAACCGCCTAAATGTCTATCAGTGGATGAATGAATAAAGAAATGTGGTATGTACATACAATGGGACACTATTCAGCCTTTAGAAAGAAGGAAATCTTGCAATATGTGACAACATGGATGAACCTTGAGGACAATCACAGAAGGACAAATATCACATGATTGCATTTATGTGCTGTATCTAAAATAGTCACACTCATAAAATCAGAAAGTAGAATATTGGTTTTCAGGAGTTGAGGAAGGGGAAAATGAGGAGTTGCTAACTAAGGGCATGAAGTCTTGATTATGCAAGATAAATAAGTCCTGGAGATCTACTGAACAGTAGTGTGCCTATGGTTAACAATACTGTAATATAAACTTAAAAATGTGTTGAGAGTATAGATCTCATGCTAAGTGTTATTGTCACAATGAAATACAATTTAAACAAATAAAAAATAAAAAGACATGCTGACAATGCATTTACTAGTTGACTTGTAAGATTGTGACATACATCAATTAAAAAAAAAAGAAAAGGATTTGGCAAATCGTAAAACACTAAGGAAAGATTTGAACTTATTGGCAATGTCACTCTGTTGCCAGAGGCATGAAGTTTGTTCTCAGACAAACCTGAGTTGGAATGCTGGGCTCTGTGTACTAAGAAATATGACAGCTTACTCAGCGTCTCGGAACCTCAGTTTCTTCATCTCTAAAAGGGAGAAGTAATATGTATCTCACGGAGCCGTTCTGACAGTTAAGTTATAGTGCTTGTAAAGCTTTTAGCAAAATGAAAGAGATGCAAAAGTCCTCAAGGGTGATAATTTTTGTTTCTCTAATTATGTTAGTCTCATCATTGTTAATTTTACCATTAAGGTCAGAATTAACCAAGGTGATATTTTTAAAATGTCAAGTGGCAAGTTTTTAAAAATCCCACTTTTATTGAACTTATACTTCTCATTAGAAGGGGAAGAAAAAACCCATAGCATATTGTTGATGGAGATTTAAAAATTTTATGTTCAGGTGAAAATGAGTTGAGCCCTGCTGGGCACTCAGCTTGTGGGGCTCAGGTCAGGATTCTGTGAGTACCTCAAGTGTACTTTACTATTTTCTCCTTTTTTTATTTCTCTTTGAATTGTATTTTATTGGTGGGCAACGAACTATTTATGAAATATCATGTTGTCTTTCATGCTAGAATGGTTCAAAACCCTTATTTTATGACTAGGGTATTAGAAAATGAGAGCTGACAAGGTAAGTTTTGGTGTTCTCCAGAAGCTGGTTGTTGAAGGAGTGGTGCCCGTTGCTCTGTTGCCAAGAAAATGGAAAGTCTTGATGAAGAGCATGGCGGGGAGGGTGACGCTTTCAAGTATTGATGGTAGGATCCACTTTTGTAGTACTCAGTAAAGAGTAGACATCACTGGGGCACCTGGGTGGCTCAGTTGGTTGAGCGGCCGTCTTTGGCTCAGGTCATGATCTCAGAGTTTGTGAGTTGGAGCCCCACATCGAGCTCTGTGCTGAGAGGTCAGAGCCTGGAGCCTGATTAGGATCCTGTGTCTCCTTCTCTCTCTGCCCCTCCACCGCTTGTGCTCTGTCTCTCTCTGTCTCTCAAAAATAAATAAACGTTAAAAAATAATTAAAAGTAAAGATGACTGGATTAACCCCCCCTTGAGAACAAGTAGTTTGAAATTTGAGATGAGAATAATCACAGGCTTATCTTTCTAGTTGCTTATTAAAGAAGGTAAATGATTATACCTAACTAAGAGAAGACTTAAAAATTTGATCCAAATTAAAAAAGAGCTCGACTTCTCTCTACATATAAATGGAAGAAAGTAAAACTTAATTCTATTATTTATTTATTTATTTATTTATTTATTTATTTATTTATTTAAGCTTTTGAGCTCTTCACCCATTTTTCCCATCCGCACCCCCACCTCTGGCAATAATAAGTCTGTTCTCTGTATCCATGAGTTTGTGTTTTTTTTTTTATTTTTGGTTTAGGGAGTTTTGGGGGATTTTCTGTTGTTGTCATTGTTATTCATTTGTTTTTTACATATCGGTATACCTTGTTTTATTTGGCTTCACAGATATTGCATTTAATTTTTTTAACAAATTGAAGGTTTGAGACAACTCTGGAAAGCAACTTTCAAGTCTATAGGTGCCAGTTTTCCAACAGCATTTCCTCATTTTGTGTCTCTATGTCACATATTGGTAACTTTCACAATATTTCAATCTTTTTCATCATTATTATTGTTAAATTTGTTTTTGTGATTAGTGATCAGTGATCTTTGATGTTACTTTGATATTGTGTGTGCTCTGAGTGCTCCAGCGACCAGGTGTTCCCGTCTCTCTCCCTCTCCCTCAGTTTCTCTGTTTCGTGAGACACAACATATTGAAATTAAGCCAATTAATACCCTTATAATGGCTTCTAAATGCTCAAGTGAAAGGAAGATTTTCATGTTTCTCACTTTAAATCATAAGCTAGAAATGATTAAGCTTAGTGAGAAAGGAATGTCAAAAGCCAAGATACGCTGAATGCTAGATTTCTTGAACCAGTTAGCCAATGTGTGAATGTAAAAGAAAAGTTCCTAAAGGAAATTAGAAGTGCTACTTGAATGGACATTGAATGATGAGATAGTGAAACAGCCTTATTACTGATACAGAGAAAGTTTTAGTGGTCTGAATAGATCAAACCAGCCACAACATACATTTAAACCAAAGCCTAATCTAGAGCAAGGCCCTAACTCTCTTCAATTTTATGAAGGATGAGAGGTGAGGAAGCTGGAGAAGAAAAGTTTGAAGCTAGAAGGGGCTGGTACATGAGGTTTAAGGAAAGAAGCCATCTCCATAACATAAAAGTACAAGGCCAAGCACCAAGTGTTGATGGAGAAGCTGCAACAAGTTATCCAGAGGATCTAGCTAAGATTAATAGTGAAGATGGCTACGCCAAATTTCCAATGTAGACAAAGCAGGCTTCTATTGGAAACAGATGCCACCTAAGGCTTTCATAGCTAGAGAGGAGAAATCATTGCCTGGCTTCAAGGCTTCAAAACTTCAAAAGACAGACTGACTCCTGTTAGGGGCTAATGCAGCTGGTGACTAAATTGAAGCCAATGCTCATTGACTATTCCAAAATCCTAGGGCCCTTAAGAATTAGGCTAACTCTACTCTGCCTACGCCCTGTAAATGGAACGATGAAGTCTGAATGACAGCCTATCTATTTGCAGCATGGTTTACTGATTATTTTAAGCCACTGTTGAGACTTACTGCTAAGAAAAAAGACGCTTTTTGAAATATAACTGCTTATTGATAACTCACCTGGTAACCTGAGAATTCTAATTTAGATGTACAACAAAATTACTGTTATTGTTATGCCACTAACACAACATCCATTCTGCAGCCCATGGATGAAAGAGTAATTTCTACTTCAAGTCTTATTATTTAAGAATAAAGTTTGTAAGAATATAGCTGCCATAGACAGTGATTCTTCTGATGGATTTTGGCAAAGTATATTTTCAAACTTCTGGAAAAGATTCACATTCTAGATGCTAGTAAAAACATTAATGATTCATGGGAACATGTCCCAATATCATCATTCACAAGAGTTAGAAAGAAGTTGATTTCAAACCTCATGATGACTTTGAGGGGTTGAAGACCTCACTGGAGGAAGTAACTGCAGAAATAGCAGTATAACTGAAATTATAAATGGAGCCTGAAGATGTGAGTGAATTGCTACAATCTCATGATAAAAATTTAATGGATGAGAAATTGCTTCTTATGGATGAGCAAAGAAAATGGTTTCGTTATATGGAAACTACTCCTAGTAAAGATGCTGTGAAGATTGTTAAAATAACAGCAAATGATTTAGAATATTACATAAACTTAGTGATAAAGCAGCAGCTGGATTTAGAAGGATTGACTCCAATTTTGAAAGAAGTCCTACTGTGGGTAAAATGGCATCAAACAGCATCACACGCTACAGAGAAATTGTTTATGAAACGAAGAGTTGATCATCAATGCAGCAAACCCCATCATTGTCTTATTGTGAGAAATTCCCACAGGCACCCAAGCCTTCAGCAAAAACCACCCTGATCAGTCAGTAGCCAACAACATTGAGGCAAGATCGTCTCTCAGCAAAAATATTACAACTTGCTGAAAGCTAAGATGGTGGTTCGCATTTTTTAGCAATAAAATATTTTTAAATTAAGATATGTACGTTTTTTAGACATAATGTTATTGTACACTTAATAGACTACAGTATAGTCCAAGTATAACTTTTACATATACTGCGAAACCAAAAACTTCATTAACTAACGTTTTGTGTCTTTATTCAGTCTGGAACCAAGCTACAATATCTCTCCAAGATATGCTTATATAAGATAAATCATATGGTATTTGTCTTTCTCTGTCTGGCTTCTTTCACTTAGCATAATGCCCTTGAGGTACTTCCATGCTATTGTAAAGGCAAGATTTTATTCTTTCTATAACTGAATAATATCCCATTGTATTACAATGTCTGTGTCCATTCTTCTATCAGTGGGCACTTATATTTCTTCCACATCTCGGCTATTGTGAACAATGCTACAATGAACATGGGGGTGCATATATTTTTTTGAGGTAGTGTTTGTTTTTGTTTTCTCCAAATACATACCCAGGAGTAATTTTCTGGATAATATGATAGTTGTATTTTTAATTTTTTAAAGAGCCTCCATACTGTTTTCCATGTTAAATGTGCCAATTGACATTCCTACTAACATTGCACAAAGGTTCCCTTTTCTCCACATCCTCACCAACACTTGTTATCTCTTGTCTTTTTGATGACAGCCATTCTAACAGGTATGAGGTAATATCTCATTGTGGTTTTGATTTGCATTTCCCTGATCATTAATGATGTTGAGTATATTTTCCTGTATCTGTTGGCTATCTGTATAGCTTACTGGGAAAAATGTCTTTGCAGATATTTTGCCCATTTAAAAAAAATTAGATTGTTTGGATTTTTCCTATTGAGATGTATCAGTTCTTTATATATTAGCCCCTTATCAGATATATGATTTGCAAATGTTTTCTCCGATTCAGTAGGTTACCTTTTCATTTTGTTGAGGGTTTCCTTTGCTGTACAGAAGATTTTTAGTATGAATTAGTCCTTTTGCTTTTATAGACATTGCTTTTAGTGTCATATTAAAAAAAAGTCATTGCCAATATCTATGTCAAGGAGCTTACCACCTATGTTTTCTTCTAGGAGTTTAATGGTTTCAGGTGTTATGTTCAAGACTTTAATTCATTTTGAGTTAAATTTTGTGCATGATATTGGATAGGAGTCAAGTTTTCTTTTTTTTTTTTTTTTTTTTTTTGCATGAGGCTGTCCAGTTTTCCAACATCATTTATTGAAGAGACTGTCCTTTCCCCACTGTATATTCTTAGCTCCTTTGTTGTACACTAATTGACTATATATATGAGTTTATTTGGGGGCTTTCTACTCTGTTTCACTGATCTATGTGTCTGTGCTTATGCGAATACCATACTGTTCTAATTACTATAGCTTTGTAATAAACTTTGAAATCAGAGAGTGTGATGCCTTTAGCTTTATTTTTCTTTCTTAAAATTGATTTGGCTATTCAGGGTTTTTTGTGGTATAATACATATTTTAGAGTTGTATGTTCTATTTCTTTGAAAAATGCTTTTGAAATTTTGATGTGGATTGCAATCTGTAGATTGCTTTGGGTAGTATGGACATTTTAGCAATATTGATTCTTCTAACCCATAGCATGGAATATATTTCCATTTATTTGTGTCTTCTTCAATTTCTTTTATTAATGTCTTTTAGTTTTTAATATAACAGGTCTTTCACTTCCTTGATTTAATTTATTCCTAGATTTTTATTATTTCTGATACAATTGTAAATGGGCTTGTTTTCTTTATTTCTCTAATAATTTACTATTAGTATAGAAGTACAACAGATATTTATGTATTGATTTTGTGTCCTGCAACTTTCCCAACTTCATTTATTAATTCTAATGTTTTTTTTATGGAGTCTTTAGGGCTCTCTCTCTCTATAATAAAATGTCATCTTCAAAGAGTAACCATTTTACTTCTTTTTCTCGATATGGATGCCTTTTATTTCTTTTCGTTGCTTAATTGCTCTGGCTAGGACTTCCAATGCTATGTTCAATAAAAATGGAAAGAGTAGACATCTTTGTCTTATTCCTGATCTTAGAGTAAAGGCTCTCAGCTTTCCCATGTTGAGTATGATGTTATCTGTGGGCTTCTCATATAGAGCCTTCATTATGGTGAGGTATGTCACCCTATATTCACAGTTTTGAGGGTTTTTATTATAAGTGTATATTGAATTTTGTCAAGTACTTTTTCAGCATATATTGAGATAGTCGTATTTTTCATCCTTCATTTTGTTAACATGTTGTATACATTGAATGATTTGCAGATGTTGAACCATTCTTGCATCCCTGGAATAAATCCCAGTTGATCATGATGTATGATCCTCTTAATGTGTTCTTGAATTTGGTTTGCTAATATCTTGCTGAGGTTTTTGCATATATGTTTGTCAGAGATAATGGCTTGCAGTTTTCTATCTTGTGGTATTCTTTTCCAGTTTTGGTACCAAGATAGTGGGAAAGCTTCTTTTATTTTACCCTCTTACAACTTCTCCTACCTCTTCTGCTCAAATCCTGACTCAACTTGAAGTTATGATTACTAAAGGAGCTCTTTGTTAATGCAACTCAAGGAGAAAAGGAATATAGGAAACGGCCCTCTCTTTTTTTTTTTTGGTAATGTTTTTAGAGAGACAGAGAGAAGGAAGGGAGTGGAGGAGGGGCAGAGAGAGAGGGAGAGAGGGAATCATAAGCAGACTCCATGCTGAGCATGGAGCTTGATCTCACACCTGATCATGACCTGAGTTGAAATCAAGAGTTGGACACTTAAGCCACTGGGCCACCCAGGGGCCTTAAAATGGGAACTCTTGGGAAAACAAAAAAAAAGGAAAGTCTATGCAGAAAAAAAAATGCAAACAGAAGCTTGGTCTTGGGTCTGGCTTTTAAAAAATATTGTCTCTGATACCAGAACATCACTTCATTATTCTCTAACTTCAGCCCTCAAAGTGCTGCCCATGTTCACCCACAACCTGAACAGAGAAGCCTATGCAGGCCTGTGGCTAATTCAAGTAGTGGAGTTTTCTTTGTCATCAACAATAAATCTTCACCTGGGTAACCTGATAGTAGAAGACCAATCTTCTGCACCACTTTGGGTACCGAGGAATGGAAGATGATTTTTTTTAAAGGTGGGGGCAGGGGCATCTGGGTGGCTCAGTTGGATAAACTTCCAACTCTTGATTTCAGCTCAGGTCATGATCTCACAGTTTATGAGATTGAGCACCACATCAGGCTTTGCACCGAGAGCATGGAGCCTGCTTGGGATTCTCTCTCTCCCCCTCTCCTGTTCATGCACATGCTCTCTCTCTCTCTCTCTCTCAAAATAAAGAATAAACATGAAAAAAAAAAAACAAAAAAACCTAATTCTGAAATCTGACTCCAAAATGGGTTTTCTGTAATTTATGTCTTTGAACTGGAAGTGTGACTTGTATTTTGTAGCTTCTATATGGTTCTGGACAGGATAACAGCAATAAAAATTGCTCATAATAAAGAAAGGGAATACAGTTTGTCATTAGCCTTGTAAAATGTTCTATTTTGGTGCAGTATTTCATGAACTATATTGCCTGTACTTATGTTTAAAAAGTGTACCTTATCTGATTATAGAACTCCTTAAAATTCTCCAAGTCAGACTGAGGTCCATTGTCACCATATTCCCTTGAGCCTTCAAGAGACTCAGACACAGGTTATACCACATTGTTGCAATTTAGTCCTTGGTCAAAAAGACTACTTATGATTTTTTTTTCTCAGTGAGATGTTTTATTTATATTCCAACTTTTCCACATGATTTCACTTTTTAAAGGGAGTTATTCTTAAAGAGGAAAATAATTGATATCAAACTCTGTAGAAAATAATTCAACTTATACACCAACTGTAGTGGCTACAAGGTGAACATTAGAATGAATAAAAACTACAATAAATAAAAGATAATTTAGCAACATTAACACAAGGGGAAGAGAAAAAGTAGCATATCTTGGATGTTTAGTTTGAGGCAAGAATTCTGACAGGTACTTTGTGGGTGTTTTACACTAGTCATTTAAGTCTAAATGATAAATAATGTCAGCAACATAATTTATACATATGGAAATAAAACTGTAAGATTAAGCACAAAATGAATTATAAAAATAGAATCCAAACCCATAAGTGACTCCAAATGCTTTGCTCTTTATACCAATATTACTTACCTTCCTAGAAAATTTAAGTATGAGCAATGATACATCTGACATCAAATTCAGTAAACAGATACAAAAATTATGCCACATTATAAAAATTAGCTTAATTTTACTCCTGATATCTTATTGATGACAAACTTGTATTTATCTTTGACCACATAATGATGTTCTTTTAACAATTACTACTTTTACTCTCTTGTTGCTAATAGGAACTGTGTGATTCTGGCACTGATCTGTCTAGTTCTGACTTGAAGTTTCTCTGGGAAAAAATCAACTGTGATTAGAAAATGTATTAATCCAGTGTGTTCATAGATTATTTTTTTCCATTGAGTAATTTTGAAATAGTAGGCAACATGTTGAAATAGCAGAATTTAGAGACTTACAATCTGATATTAAGACTCAGAAAAAATAAGTACAGGGGCACCTGGGTGGCTCAGTCAATTAAGCATCTGACTTTTGATTTCGGCTCGGGTAGTGATCTCATTTCATGAGATCAAGTCCTGCCTCTGGCTCCATACTGACAGCCCAGAGCCTGCTTGGGATTCTCTCCCTCTTTGTCTGCCCTGCCCCCACTCACACTCTCTTTCTCTCTCTCAAAATAAATAAACTTAAAAACAAAAGAATAAGTAACGACAAATTAGTTTGTGGGGAAAAAGTATTCTGTTAAGAATATTTAGGCCATATATCAAAGATGAAAATTTCACTAGAGAATTAATATTGTGTGCTGAATGATGATTCAGGATAGTAACTTAACTTTTTATTGTGTTCATTTATTAAGACACTATCCATAATATATGCTATTATTGAACATGCATCTTAAAAACAAGTTTTATTTAATTACATTTCTAATGTTTTAGTGAATTTAATCACAATTATCTCTGATATCAGCAATGATATACAGTCATGCTTATTTATTATCTGCTTTTTAGTTTGTTTTCTACACAGGAGCTTTTAAGTATTCTTAGAGATATAGTATGTGCTCTGCTTCTGTTTCTTTGTTTTTTTTTTATCTTTCTAAAACTGCATCTGCAATATTTGCTTGGACTTATTTTTTTTAATGTTTATTTATTTATTTTGAGAAAGAGAGAGAGAGAAACTGTGTGAGTAGAGGAGAGGGGCAGAAAGAGAGGAAGAGAGAATCTTAAGTAAGCTCCATGCTCACAGCATGTGAGTATGCTCCCCCATACTTCCCAGTGTGGGGATGGATCCCACAACCATGAAATCATGACCTGAGCTGAAATTAAGAGTTGGATGCTTAACTGACTGTGTTTTTCAGAAATACACAAAACTAATCTATGATGAAAGAAGTCAGAATGGTACTTACCTTTAGTGAGCAGAGGAATAGTTACTGGGAAAGAGTAAAAAGGTGTTTGTAACCTGTTTATTAACTTGATTACACTGGCGTATGTGTGTGTGTGTGTGTGTGTGAGAGAGAGAAAATGTATACACATGAGCACTTAGGATTTGTGTGTTTAATATATGTTCATTATATTTCACTTTTCAAGACAGTTGACTTAAAGTAAGTGTGATGAGAAAATCAAAATCTTACATTTTACATTAAAATAGTTTAATGTTAAGTTTGTATTAACTCCACTTTTATTGGAAGGAAATTAAATTTTTCTAGTCTAACTCTTAATAGGTTTTAGCATCTAAAATATAAAATATTAAAACTATATTCAAAAAATGAAATGCTTCCTTTAAATTTTTGTATTGATTTGTTGCCAGTTTATGTCAATTTGATCTGTACTAGTCGGCATGTGGAAAAAATGAACTCTAACTTTCACTGTGAAACTTGTCAATTCCAAATATGAAAATCATCATCTATAGGATTTTACAAAGGTGTGTCTCATTTTAGGATAGATTGTAGCTCTTATTATTCTACATTAAAATGGATGAATAGGAATCACTCCTACTACTACAACAAATGATATGTAAAAATGTAGTACATAATATTTGGGGAAAATATCACTGAAGATGTCCTAAATGCCACCCTGTCAGTTATATAAAAATGCCAGCAAAAAAAAAAAAAAAAAAAAAAAGTTTACCATCACTTTTCTTAAGCACTATATTCATGCTAACCTAGAACCTCTTACTCTAAGATATATGCATATCAGCATGAAGGAGAATGAATAACATAGATATTCCCTGCTTGAGGCACTTTATGTAGCTCTTTTGATATGTATTTCTTCCTAAATCCATTAGAGAATAACTCATTTCAACAAGGGCAAGGTTGTGATTGGTTTCCATGAAGATAAGGCAGGATTTGTAATTAAATTTCACCAGGGACACACCATCTTACCCTAGGGAAAAAATAAAGAGCTGACATTCCTGCCCTAAGAATATAATAAAAGGGTCAAATCACTGATTCCTTCTTGCTAAAATGGTGAATGAAGTTTCCTTAGTAGAGTTTGGCTGAGGTCATTTTCTTTTGCAAACATCACCAGTCTCTCAGCAGTATCAGTGCCTGTTCCCAGGATTCTTTGAATCACTGCAGTTTCTGATATTATGGCAAAGATTTGAAAATGAGCAAGTAGTAGTAAGTGGCTATTATCTGGGTTTGTCCTTCTAAAGAGAGAAAAGGTCATGCAAATACCTTGAGCATACTCTGTCTCCAAATCTTTGGACCTTTCTTACCATGATTTAAAAAAAGAAAAAAAATCAAACTCTGATCTGGCCCAGGGAGGAATGGTACCTCCAAATTTTGCAGATTCTCAATCCTATAGGGAGTGTAATGACATTAGCAAAGATGGAAGACAGTTATCTTACTCCAGTCAGGCTGCTATAACAACACCACAGACTGAGTGGCTTACAAACAATAAGCATCTATATCTCATACTTCTGAAAGCTGGGAAATCCAAGATCATGGTGAGAATTCATGTCTGGTGAAAATTTCCTGGTTCATAGGCAACCAGTGGTTTTTTTTGCAGTGTCCTCATATGGTAGAGGGGGAAAAAAGATCTTTCTGGAGCCTTTTTTATAAGCATTAATCCCATTAATGAGGGCTCTGCCCCTATTACTTAATCACCTCTCAGAGGCGCCAACCATTAATACCATCACATGGAGGATTAGAATTTCAACATATGTTCTCAAGTCATTCTCAAGTCAGGAAATGATTCAGTGAAATGGAAGGGACAGTAAAGACACACAGCACTCAATATGGGATCAGATCCACAGGGCCTAAAACAACAAGTGGAGTCATTCCTCCAATACCAAGTGTTATGGATTGAGCTGTGTTCCCCACCCTAAAAAAGATATGTTGACGTCCTAACTACTAATATCTGTAAATATGAATTTATTTAGAAAGAGTCTTTACAAATGTAATCAAGTTAAAATGAGGTTATACTCTACTAAAGTGAGCCCAAATCCAATACAACTGTTGTCCTCCTAAGAAAAGGAGGAAAGAGATACAGACATAAACAGGGAAGATGGCCAACGTGATGACAGAAGCAAAAATAGAAGTGATGTAGCCAGGGAACACCAAAGATTAATGGCCATCACCAGAAGCTAGGAAGACACAGGGAAGGATTCTAGCCAAAGTCTCAGAGGGAATATGTCCATACTGACAACTTAATTTCAGACTTGTAGGCTCCAGAATTGTGAGACAATACATTTCTGTTGTTTTAAGCCACCAGTTTGTGATATTTTGTTAGGGCAGTCCTAGGAAACCAATGTAGCAAACAACCCAAATCATCAGCACAGATAGGCATTATATAGGGAGCACCCCACACTACAGGTGTGGAACATGAAACATACTTTAAATACTGCCATCAGCTGACACTGGGTAAAATGTGCATATAGTAATAGGTTTCTGTAACAAATTAAGGTTCTTGGCTCAGCAGGTGTAGATCCAAAAGAACATGTGAAAACTTATGGGAAAACAACCAGAATGGAGATGTTTTCCTCTACTGACTAAGGGCTTTCATCTATTTCTTAGACTAGCATGGAAGAACTAAAAATTAATAACAAATTCTTATTTTTGTTTACATCATCTATTTTACTGCATGTGTAAATTCCTTAGTTACTTGTATGGTAAAATGTGTATTATTCTCATTCCATTATATGGGGTTAGTCACTGCCCACCCCCTCCCCCCCGCAACCAATATAGCTATAGTACAGCATTTTAAGGAATAGAAACTTTTCAAGTATTTAACAAAACTTGATGCCTACACAGACTGTGTAGTTAATTTAAATATTACCAAGACTCTATAGTCCACAATATGGGTTAACCAATGTAAATAGCAGACTGTAGGGAATATTTCTTGACAATGTTAAATTTGTTTGCATTCTGATACTCCATATTATACCATAAATTAATTCTGATTCCAGAAAGAGTAAAGTCCAAATTCACATGTACAAAATACATAAAGCTAACCCATGGCATTAAATGGGCAAAATAGAGTTCTGTGTTACTCCATATATACATTGAAAATCGGACTCAGTAAATATGGGGATTTTAAAGAAATCTTTATATCTTTAAATTTTCACATTCTTCTATTTACATATGACATTTAATAATTTAAAATGACATATTACTCACATATTCATTGGCATGACTAGGTCTATATCATGTAAAAATAGGTTATGAGTAGATGTGACTACAAATCTATCACCAAATATTAGTTGCAAAATAAGAAATGAAGAGATATTTAATAAAATGAAGTTATTTAATAACTATTATTACATTGATAATAGTGTATTAAGTCTATTTTTCAAACAAAAAATAGTACGTGAACCTTAAATTATACATACTATTTTTTGTTTGAACATATTGAGAATCTTTAATTAAAAATACTCTAAAATATAATGCATAGGAAGTATTGTAGACTTAATACACTATTATCAATGTAATAATAGTTATTATTAAAGCTAAGATATAGATATATCATCTTAAAGGTCTAAAACATCTTGCAAAAAGCTTTCATTAAAGTTATCTCTCATATACAGCACACATATATATTAATTAATTTTGAACAGTTTTCTTTTTTTGAATTATAGTTACAGGTTTAGAGGACAAATGTACCAGTTTTCTTTAAAGTTAATATTGGAGGGGCGCCTGGGTGGCGCAGTCGGTTAAGCGTCCGACTTCAGCCAGGTCACGATCTCGCGGTCCCTGAGTTCGAGCCCCGCGTCAGGCTCTGGGCTGATGGCTCAGAGCCTGGAGCCTGTTTCCGATTCTGTGTCTCCCTCTCTCTCTGCCCCTCCCCCGTTCATGCTCTGTCTCTCTCTGTCCCAAAAAAAATAAATAAACGTTGAAAAAAAAAATTAAAAAAAAAATAAATAAAGTTAATATTGGAGTACCAAAATATGTAAGATTTTACTATTGTTCATTTTTCTATTTTCTGCTTCCCTAATTGATTTGGCTTATAAGCAAAATCATCATCAAAGAACTACTGAGTACCCCTAAGGACTTAGCAATATACTAGGTGTTTGATCATTGAAAACTATAAAGAATATGCTTAGTTACTGCTGAATTGAAATGCTGAGTGGTCCATTAGGCAGAAATGAGTAACTCATCCATCAGAGTCATCCATGGTAAATGATTACTCTGATAGTTCATATGTTGAATATGAGAGCACTCATGAGAATGTGTGCATTGGATGGCGAGATGCTAACTTTTATTCTAAAAGTCTGTTCTTCAGTAAAAGTCTGCAACTCTATCTTAAATCACCTGTCATGCTATACATAGCATGGACTATAAATAATTCTGAACAAACCATTGTAGCTATAGAAAGATCTCTCTCAAGTATTTGGAAATTAGTACTATTCACAATATTTGAAAAATTCCAATTTGCACCCTTATGAATATATATGTAAATATATGTATTATATATATTTGCACCCTAATGAATTATATGTGTGTGTGTGCATATATATATATATATATATATATATATATATATATAATCATAATATACCTACTAGGTTACCAAATCTTGTGTAACTCAAAAGCAACTGGATGCTTAGTTACTTTAGTAAGTTAGATATCACCTGAAAATAAAAGAACTGAACTCTGTGGTCTTTAGGAATCTTCCCAGCTTGGGTCACCTGTTCGGATCAGTTGGTTAGTAAGCTTTTAAGCGACTGACTGACTCTTGAATTTGGCTCAGGTCATGATCTTACGGTTTGTAAGTCTGAGCCCGTGTCGGGCTCCATGCTGCCAGTACAGAGCCTGCTTGAGATTCTATCTCTCCCTCTCTCGCTTTCTCTCTGCCCCTCCCCAACTTGCTCTAGCATGCTCTCTCTCTCTCTCTCTCTCTCTCTCTCTCTCTCTCAAAAATAAATAAATCTAAAAAAAAAAGGAATCCTATCAACTCAAAATTATTTTTGCATTCATAACCCTAACAATAATATTAAAAGTAAATGTTTTATAGTAACACTAAATAATTTATAATAATACAAAAGTACCCCAATAATTGCTAAAATGGATACTACAGACTAAAATATGTGTATATACTAAATAAATACTAAAAATGAATAATTTGTGTTAAGTTTAACACATTCATCACAGTGGGAACTATATCTGACCCAATTAGTAATAGTGATGATTTTAAAGGATATATAATAGCAATGATGACCTATGGAGTCCTCTCCTTCATGTGTGAAAGCATGGTGAGGACAGAGATCAGTGTAACATAGATTAGTTGGAACATTAAAATACACTGAAAAAGTGGAAGAGCAAGTGAATGAATAAAAATGACTACATAACCAAACCAAAATAAATGACAGTTTAGTAAAATACATGAGCACTTTGCTGCATGTGATTGAATTTATGAAGCAAATAAGGAAAATTTGATCTGTGGTTATTTTGCAGAGGGTGCATAATTAGCAGTTCATTTGTATCTTCATGCCAGATCAAAATATTAAATACAATTACATTGGATTCATTTATATGTCTATATATCACCTCTCTATATAAGATATCTGCAGTCAGGACATTTTTTATATCATCACTACTTTTCCTAGAGCAGCAGCACAAGCATGGAGTCTATTTAATGGCATCACTTTTTAGATTTGGGGATGGCAATGATTGGCTTTCAATATAGCTGTCCTCTGGGGAAAAATTCATAATTAATAATAAATAATCACTTCTTTTAATGGCTGCACAAAGAGATGAAAATGAGTAAAGAAAGGGAAACACACACAAAATAAAAATGCTGTATAAAATGCTCATGGAGAACTTATACCACTTATTAGTGATTTGTCTTCAGAGGTGAAAAACTAGCTATTTTGAAACCATTTTACAAACATAGGAATTATTTCTGGAGCCACTAATTCACTTACTTATTCACTCATTCAATAAAGCAACCTAATGTTTATTGTATATCTCCATGTATTAGGCAGCAAAATGTAAGCTTCCTGAGGGCAAGTATTTTTGTTTTGTAACCTTAGAACAGGGTCTGACACATAGTAGTATTTGATATATATATGTGTTAAGTGAATGAATGAAACCCAAGTGCTAGCATAAAAATGAATAGATGTGTGTAGTCCATGTCCTTAAAGTATTTCCAATGCAGTGGATACAGCCTACAGATATTCAAAAATCACTGTTGTATATTATTTTAAAGTTTACAGCTATTATTGAAGAGCAAATCAAATTTTTGTTCAGCAGTATTAAAAATAAGGTAAGCCAGATGCAAGATGTTGAATATTAGGAGGAAGGAAATGGAATTTCAAGAAGTGCTAGATTTTAAATGAGTAGTTTCTTTCAGAGAAGTCCCTTAATGTCTATTCCAAAAAAAAAAAAAAATGCACGACTGCCATCCCTTTTCATACTCCTTCAGCATTAGCGAAGGCATCTTCACACATGAAGGCAAGGGTGGGCAATTTAAGAAAAATCTTGACTATAGAAGTGTCTAAATAGCAGAATTAAGCACGGATTGGCCATTTATTCACCCCAAAAAAAGATCCTCTAGGGAAAGATAAATGATCAGGAATGATTCAATATCCCAGGAGAAAATTCAGTAATAAGCATATCAGTCTCTTCAGAGGTACTCCGGAAGTCAGATCTTGGACCCACAGTTTATTTTTATTGAAAACTCAGAAAAAACTATGAAGACATTCAAAATGGTCAATACATCAAAATATAGAACATATAAAAAAGTCAAGGTAGAAACAGGAAGATTTTTTTTGTTTATTTTTTAAAGAAGTGTCAAGGGTGATTACAGCCTTCAAATGTTTGAGGCTTCTCTTACAGTCTACAGTAACAAGTAATTGTCTACTTCTCTCAAGGAAAATGAAAAGGAAGGCATAGATATGATATGCATTATAATTAACTTACTAATTCTTTAAAACAATTTCTTCCCAGTGAGGGTTTTAAAATATTTGTACATGACTTATTTTGAAAAGTGGTGTCATGTCCCATTAAAAAATATTCAGGATTCATATACATTTTCTTCTTCTTGGTATAGATATAATTCTTCCCAAAACACCAGCCTACTGTATCACCAGACATCCTTTCTGAAATGATACTTTATAACCTTAATTCTCCCTTCATTAATTAACTACCTTCAATTAGCTAAATATACTTACTGTTTTACTTATGAAACCATACATTTTAGGTTGCTATATTATATGTTTGTATAAGGCATCTCAATTCTCTGCTGGGACAGTAAGCAGTATCTGAAGTGTATTAACTCGTGCAGAGCACCCAGGAACAGAGTAGTATTAAAAAGAACCAATAGAATCCATGTATTTTAAATTTCCATTCGCAATTCTAAAGTTCTTGATTTCTTTAGGCTAGGTTTTAAGATAATTTACAGGAAAGAAATATTTGTTAATCATTGTGTTTAAATACTAAAGGTCAATTTAGATTTTCAAATGAGCAACTCTTGGTCCCTGATCCCAGAGTAATGCTCAAATAACATATTTGGAGGGACTCTTTGGAAAGTATGTTTTGATAGCATTGTGGGGAAAGAAGGAAACAGCTACACAGATCCCTTTCAGCATCAGTGTTAGTGCTTTTGTGTTAATGGAGCCCAGTGAAAGCTCTGCTCCAAAACCATCAATCAAAGAAGGGTCTACAAATCATCTAGATTCTTACTAAATGAAAAGAAGATATGATATGATTTAAAAAATCAGGGTTAAGATGCGTAAGCAACATTCCTAAGGTTAATCGTCCTAAGTAAACTTTATTATTTAAGAACTATTGGACTATAAAGGAGCAGTTTTCTTTTCCCCCCAACAATGTGGATTAGATTTGCATGGTGTCATAAATATTGACAGCACTATGTTAGTCATGCATTTTGATTTATTTTCCTTACTGAGACTCCTATAGAAACAAGGATTATATAAACATATTTAGGATGGATGCATCCAGAGGTTGAAATGATAGGACCAGTGACTCTATGACTACTAAGTTGTTTTCATGCTGTTAAGTATTTTCCATAACAGTAGGGCACTGGGGTACCAAGGACTGTTTCAGCATCACTTACTACAACTCTATTTTGCCCACTATTTATACATAGATTGAAGTTAATAGTTTTGATTCCTTCCCCACGTTTTGTAAAGATAAAGCTAATGCGTCAAAAGGTTAAGTGCATTTTTTCTTCAGAATTCTAGCTAAAGTCTAAAGCTGAAGACAATAGGTATTAAATACCTACCCATTCCAAAGAATGTTTTTTAAATAAATCCATACAGTCATTTACTAAAAGGCAGCAAAACTGGTCAACCAACCCCATTCCAAGTAAGTTAGATGATAGATGACAAGAAAAGTGAAAGAGATTCTTTCAAGTGAATTTTTAGGGTAAGAATGGGGATTTCCTCCAGAAGAGTAATCCTGACCTCTCACTGCCTGTCAGGATTTTGACTACCCTGTGGCACTGCAGCAGCTGTGAGGTTTAGCACCAATCTTTAGAACGGATCAATGGTCTTGATAGGGATTGGCACACATGTGGGCATTGAGACTGATGCCTGCTCTTTACCAGAAGTCTGAGTGCAGGAGTCTGGTCAGAGCACAGAAAGGAATGCTTTAGGAAGATAAAAGAAAGGATGTTGAAGCAAGGATGCATGAACTCTTGTGGGGCTATTGGAGCCCAGCAACCCATCCTGTAGATGGAACTGGGCTTAGGGGTGCAAGAGCACTTGGCTCCGAGGGTCCCGAACAGATCAGGTTTGGCCACTTGCCACCAAGAAAAGCCAAAGGCAGAGAGACTAGTGGTGATGAAACAAAAAAGGAATTTATTTCAGTGAGGCCAACACCAAGAAGACAGCAGATTAATGTCTCAAAGACTTTCTCCCAAGTGCTGAAAATACCTCCAGGTTTATATAAGGAAAATATGAGGTGAAGGTGGGTGGGAACATGCAGGTAGGCAGTGAAGGTCAAATAGATCATTGTTTTGGAGTCAGTCCTGGGCTCAGTCTTGCTGGCTCAGAGCTGTCCTTATTGCTTGAGAGGATAGTGTCAGTTTCCCTCAGAGGGTGCGTCCCTTCAGGGTCTTCTACCTGAGCCAGAAGACAAGCTGGAAAGAAGAACCCAACGAGAAAGTTTGAGGTCAAAATGGAGGTAGCCAAAGTCCTTCAAAGAGACTCCTTTTGACTGTGCTAAAGCTATGTATAAGGAATTAAGTACTTCTGTTGTCAATGGGTGGAAACAAAAGCAGGCAGAAAAGAGTAGTCAGAAATATTCCTGAATCTACTAAAAAATACACTATAAGAGATAACTATATGTCCCATTTTATTAGAGATAGTCTTGGTTTACAGCATTGTTCCAACATCCTGTCCCCTTACTGTCCTTTTTCACTCACAAAAGTATACTGACTTGTGGCTAAGATACTCAAAGAGTATGTTTCCTGATCAATTTATAGAAAGAAGGGAAACAAAACAGAACATTTAAACCAGTTGCAAAAATTTATGTACAAAAAGTTAGTTTAATGAGATGTCTTTTTTAACTTTGGTTGGTGCTTTTTAAAGTTTCGTCATATAAATCAGTTAATCTTTTGGAGGGTAGACAGACATTTGTTTCTTTTGTGCATAATGTATCTTCAAATAGTGTGCAAATCCCCTGAGGGTGAGATCCATGTCTAAGCCTCTTTAGTATCTCTCTCAACAGACTTATATTTTCTGAATAAATATTAAATGAATTAATGAAGATGAATGAAGAGTGAGTCCAAATTCTGTTAGAAATTTATGAGTAAATCTGGAGACAAATAAGCCTCAGCTTCAGAAGAGGTGTCCATGGTTTTAAATTACATTGCATCATAATTAAATATAAGAGTCATGACATTACTCTAGAAACATCTTCCCAAAGTCACATCTGAAATTATTTATGTCTCTAAAAATAGACTAAATACTGACATGATTCACTTTTTGGGTTAGCCTTTTTTGTAGGAACATCTTTGTTGTAATAAAAACAGAGGTGATTGACCCGATCTGAGAGAGGTAGGTATTTATGCTGTATTTATCAAAATAAATTTTAAATAGGAAATTAAAAAATAAGCAGGTGGATATAAGGCAATGGCAAATAATCGTAAAAAGACACGCGAAGGTTATTGACTGTTCTTCCTCTGAAAATATGAGGAGGAAAAAAAGAGTTAAAAAAGAACATTTTAGGAGAAGTAAATGCCACTATTTCCATGTCTTTAGACCACTGGAATTGTTTAATAGGAGGGAAATACTAATTAAGATTTCACTGCCGCCAAGCAATATTTACTGTGGTTGAACTGGATGAGTTTTATAGCGGCTCAATCTCATTTCCTTGTTAAGATCTTCATAGTGAAACCCAGGCTTCTCAGATTTAATCAGATGCAGCTCCCTCTCCTCCCCTTCACCCAGTAGAGAAGAAACACATTTGGTACTCCACGACCTCGAGAGATTATTAATCTATAAAAATGTTCTTGCCCTCCCACAACCTCCCAGCCTATGACAATAATTATGATGGCTGCTGCAGAGTTGTATTGCTGTTAAAAATGGCAATAATAATGATGGAATTAAATTCTCTTTCCTTATGTATAAATGCAACACTTATTTCCATGCTATTTGGATAGGATCCATTCTTTTCTAGCAGACATGGCTATGCATCATTCTTAAATATACTGTAAATCTTCTAATAATTAATAACTGCTAGAGTGCAGTTCCTTAAAAAATGAATTTATATGAATTATGAATCACCTGTAACTGAATTCATTTTTCCCATTCCTCAGCTGTAAAGCCACAATGAAAGGGAGCTGTTGTCAAGTATATATATAATTAAAAAATGTTTTTCTCTTTAAAATATTTTGGTTGTTTAGGTTGGCTTTTTCCTTATTGGATTAATTCCTCAGAACCATCATTTGACTGCTATTTTCAAGGTGGTATATTATGTTATGTTTCATTTTCCAGACATAGTTTTGTGTTCTAAACTTGAATTGATTTTTTAATGAAATTAGTGCAGTTAATTTAGGAAAAAGCAATAATGTTAAAATTCAGAATAAATAAATACACTATATATTACCATCATTAAATTTTTGTAGTACATCCATCTAGAGTTTTTGCTATCTGTGTATGTATATATCTGTACTGTTACTGATATCAATAAAGATAATAGATATGTTAGTGGGATTACACCATACGTTGTATTTTTAACTTGATTGTTTTTACTTCAAAAACACATTCTTCACATTATTGCAAGTTGAATGGTGTATGGTACTTCATTATTACTTAAGGACTTCAGACTATTTCATTGAATAGGTAATTTATGTAACCCAAATCATAATACATTCTCTAGTTTTTTCACCCGCTAAAAAGGGGGCTAGTGATATGTCAAATAGTACATTTTTGTACACTTTCTAACTTATATACTCTTTATGACTGTTCTTCCATTCCTGTACCCCACTATATATTACCTGCAATTTTCGTCTTGTTGGGGAATCTGCGGTTCAAAAAAGTTCAGTAGCTTGTCAAAGTCACACAGTTAGTAAGCCTTAGAACAAGACTTGCTGTTATCTGCTTTCAAAAAACTAAGAGGTAGGTTCTGGCACAGTGGGTAGCATTTAGCAACTGACAAAATTCCAAGTGAGTAGTTGAGGTATGAACTTCAGATAAAAAAGCAAAAGTGTTGGGAAGCAGAGTCTGTAGCTTGGCTTCTCTCTGTCTCAATTGTATAATGGAGGAAATTTTCTGTGAGTGAACACCGTGAAGCTTAATTCTCATTTGAGTTTAGAATACATGATATACTACTTTAAAACTATAAGATTCATTTGATATTATCTATCCAATTGCTCATTGACTTACTTTTACAAATAAGGAAATCAGGGCTAAAAGTTTTAAGTGGCGTTCCCAAGATGTCCCAAATAATGTGTGCGCCAGTGCATAAATGGTGCAGAATTTCTTACAATATTTGAAATTACGTGAGAAATACAGAAAAGAAGGAAAAGAAAGGAAGAAAACCATTGCTTTACTCTGTCTGGTAGTTACCTCAGCTACTTCAAGATGGATGCTGTATAACCTAGCGGTCATTTGAATATGGAAAGTACGTCTCAGTGGTATTTTTATCTTCTTCACAGAAAATGGTGTGTAGAATTCTGGGAAGAAGGGGAAGGGCAACGTGCTATTCCGTGTGAGATACTGTTTCAAACAGCAGTTACTAGAATATTTAATACATTTATTAACTTTGTCAATACAGAAATAATGATCTTTTATCTGAAAAATATTTTCACTCTCTGCTTGCCTGTCCCCAAATGTTGACGGTGTTGGGTTGGTCTTTTCCGATATTAATTATGTCAGTGTTATAGCCTATTAAAATGTAACTGTCACTTCGCCTTAATTGAAATCTCCCACCCTTGTGTCCCAGAATGTTGTACTATAAAGGAAGAATCAGAGAGGACTGTTCTACCCCTACTGCAGAATTTAGCAGAAAGTGCATTAGTGGCTTCCCACCAAAACCAGCTGTGGTAGTATGGCAGCAGTTTTCTTTCTTTCTTTCTTTCTTTCTTTCTTTCTTTCTTTCTTTCTTTCTTTCTTTCTTTCTTTCTTTCTCTTTCTTTCTTTCTTTCTTTCTTTCTTTCTTTCTTTCTTTCTTTCTTTCTTTCTTTCCTTCTTTCTTTTGTTAATCTCTGTTGTATTTTATACATATATTTAAACCTTTGCCAGTGCTGTATTAACAACAAAATGCTTACAACTAAAAAGTATCCGACTATGTGTATAGGGAACCAGAATGACATGTTACTATAGGAAGACAGGATTCTAGGCTTCAACCAGATGTTGAGGACATCGCTGCCAGAAACAGTGGGCTGCAGTAACTTTATATAGGAGAGGGTGCCTTATGCAACCCTGTGGCCTGAGGCGAGGCTGAAAGGCGTGCCCAGGGAGCTGGCCAATGCCTGAGAGTGGCCCATCGCCATGCTGCAGAAAGGCCAGTGTTATTTCCCCAATAGACCATCCTGGAGAATGAACACAACTTTGCTTGAGGGTTTGCCTTACTTAACACAAAGAGCGCAGCCCCAGAAGAAGAGAATTTAGCTCAGTTTTGTCAGGGAAAAACTTTTTAGTGATAAATGGAGAAAGAACTCACAGCTTTTAAGCAACTACTTCTAAAACAAGGTCAGGCAGAAGGATCAAGCTTCATCAAACAAGTAAGAAATATCCAGCAAGGAACTTCCTGAAGTAGTGAATGTGACTGAGACTAAAACCCATAAAGTTAGCTTAAAGTTCAGGTACATAAGAAGATCTAACATAGAGAGAACATAAAGTATTGCTAACAAGTGAGTTTATTACAAAATGACTGATTAGCAGTATTTTCAGACTTTCAAAAGAAACCTGGGTTTTCTCTGTGCATCTTTAAGTACTTTTCTAGAACAAAATTCACTGTCCTAATGATTTTTTTGTTAATTTCAAATACTTACACTTAGGTTTTAACCTTAAAAGTCAATCACAAGGGACACCTGGGTGGCTTAGTTGGTTAAGCACTTAGTCTGACTTCAGTCATGATCTCCCGGTTCGTGGGTTCAAACCCCATGTTGGGCTCTGTGCTGACAGCTTGGAGCCTGGAGCCTGCTTTGGATTCTGTGTGTCTCCCTCTCTCTCTGCCACTCTCTCTCTCTCTCCCTCTCAAAAGTAAATAAACATTAAAAAAATCAATCACAAGATTTTAGATGTACCTCTTAAAGGCAATGTAAGTAAAGGTTTCTTTTACTGAACTGGCACAGAATTTTTGATGCATTCATAGCTATGTAACTGACTAAAATAATTAATTGCATAGTAACTGAATCTATAATAGGAATACAGATAATATACCACATAAAAGCCAGAGCTGGCCAAACTGATCAGTTAATCTGTTGAAGTATGGTCCATCTCTGAAGCCATAATACCTATAAAATTGTTTCCAATTTGTGTGCTTTTAGCTTTGCATAACTTTGTTTGACATCTAAATAACTGTGCAGAAAACAATGGTAAGTGAGGAAAACACAACATAATTGTCAAAGTATGTCTCAGGCCCTAAGAAACCTTTTGAACTGAGGCAGGGAGGAATGGAGAGATACACCAAAAATGAGAATCACAGGCAGCAAGATGATCAGAGACAGAAATATCCTTTAAGTTTCCTTCTAAGCCCTCATTTTATGGAGAAGGGAATAGATACCCAGAAAAGATAGGTATTTTGTCTAAAATGTTACACTGCCTCAATATGCCAGCTCTAGGACAGGCCCTGTATTACAGTGGCTTTTTTCCTTCTCTTAAGGGTGAAACTGTGTTCTCCAAAAAGATACTGAATTCCTAAACCCCAATATCTTAGTATATGACTTTATTTGGAAATAGGGTCTTTGCAGATGTAATTAAGCTAAGGTGAGGTCATATTGGAGTAGTATGGCTTCTAATCCAATATATCTGGTGTCCTTACAAGAAGAGGAGAGTCTGAAACACAGACACACATGGGGAAAGGGGTGGGGGTGGGGGATGCCGTGTGACAATAGAAGCAGACAACTGAAGTGTTGCAGAAGCAGAGTTTATAAGCCCAAAAACACCAAAGATCGTCAATAAACCACCAGAAGCTAGGGAAAGGGAAGGAAGGATCCTCCCCTACAGGCTTCAGAAGGAGCAGGATCTTACAGACTCCCTGATTTTGGACTGCTAGCCTCCAGATCTGTGAGACACTACATTTCTGTAGATTTAAGCCACACATCTGTGATACTGCTATGGCAGCCCTAGGAGACAAACACACCTACATTTTAAATATCTGTTTCATTAAAATTGAAGGCTATTGTGAAGTTTGCAAATCATCCAACAATATTTAACCTTATTTTAATCTTATTAACTATGGACTTTCAGAATAGAACCGTAACATGAATATGGCAGTAATATTAGAACCCTTGGTAATTTTGAGACTGATGAATGAAATTAATTAAACCCTGTGAGGTCAAACAGGGTTAAACAGACTTTACTGCCAGTTTCAAGACAATCTGGAAAATAAAAATACTAAAATTCAGCCCTATTACTTTAAAATATCATTATTTCTTTATTTGTAGCACTGATTCTTCTTTATTTGTACCTCTTGAGTCCTTCTCCACCCTTATCTGTGAGTGACTGGGTGCAGTGAAGGTGAGAGGGGGAAAGGAAGACATGTCTGGTTGGACTCTGGATAAGGTCCACTTATGCCAGGGAAATTTTAGATTTGTATATGCATTACAACACTTTGTGGCCAAAGGGCAGTGAAGTTCCTGTAGAAAAATATGTCTCTTTCTAATTTATGTAAAGATATTACTAATAGCTCAGCAGAGCCGAGATGGTTTTAGGTTTTGATTTAGACCTTAGGTAATACTGGAAACAAAAGACAGGCAAAGCGGAGCCTAAAAAGTAAATTTTATAAAAGTAAAGATTTTATAAAATCAACTCACTTCCATCAGCCATTGTTCAGCTATTTTCTTTGACTTAAACACATTGAAGATTTGTCTAAGTTTTGATCCTCCATAGATCCCTCAGGGTGTGAAGGAAAAAATATGAATGAAATGTACATTGCTTTAATTCAAAGAACTATAAAAGAAAAAAAAATAAGACAACATCATGAACTCCGAGCTACAAGATAAAGAAAACATGTACTCGTTTAAAAGTACAAATCCCTAAAACAAGATATAATGTCTGGATCCTATCTTATTAGGAAAGTGTGAATACCATATGGCATTATGGACTTTGTAATAATGTTGGTGAATTAAATGTCGTTCATCTCCTTGCCATGTTAACACTGAGTATTTTTAGATCATGTTCATTTTGATCTAAATCTATACAAAATACACCTTATGAAACTTAAGAATCTTCTATGAACTTTACTTGGGTGAAAGAAGGGTCCTCTGAGGCAATTAAGGAAATATATTGAAAACATAAACCAGTGGGTTACAAATAGCACATAAATGAATTATTTGTTTTTTTTTAAGTTTATTTATTTTGAGAGAGAGACAGAAAGAGCGAGTGGGGAAGGGGCAGAGAGAGAGAGAGAGAGAGAGAGAGAGAGAGGGAGAGAGAGACAATTCCAAGCAGGCTCTGCACTGTCAGCCCAATGCGGAACTCAAACTCACGAACCGTGAAATCTCCACCTGAGCCCAAACCGAGAGACGGTTGCTTAACCAACTGAGCCACCCAGGTGCCCCTAGGTGATTTATTTCTTAAGAGAGGTAATGTTTATGGTTGGATTTTTAAATAAGGTCTAACATAATTTATATACAAAGGTTTAGAGAAACTAAATACGAGCACATGTTTTGTCTCCTATCTTCAACTTTGGTCCTGAAAGCACAAAACATAGTGTTAAAGAGCAAAGACTTCAGCATAGGCAGATTGCCTCCAAGCACTCATTAACTGACCTCAAGCAGACTTTCTCAACTTCAGTTTGTTCAAATTTATATTTAATCTGTCTCATAGAATTTGTGTAGAAAAATGATAATACATAAAAAGTGTTAGGTTACAAAGCTTATCTCCTACTAAGCCCTTAAAATGGTTTGTACTTATGACAAAAGAGAGCTATATAGAACACCACATCATTACATCCTCTAAGTTTGGGACAAGATACTGACCTGCTGTCAGGATTTTCATGTTCCCGTTATGAAAATAACAAAATTAACTACCATTATGATATGTAGTAATAACAGCAGGCACTTTAAAAAAGATTTGACATGTTAACTCATTGAATCCTTATAGCCATGATTACTATGCCTGTTTTATAAATGTGAAACTGAGGCACAGAGAGTTTTGAACCTTGCCTCAGGATACACAGCAGGGCTGATTGTTGATTCTAAGGAAGTCTGACTTCAGAAACTATGGTCAAAACTTGAAGCCATACTCCTGTCATTAAAATGTACATTACTTTGTGGATTGCTATGGCATGTATTTTGTTGTTCACTCATTTTATGTAGAGGTTTATGTAAAGTTTAATTCCATACTTACATTCTTCTCTCTTAATAGCTAATGTGCTGTGTCTTTATGGTATTTAACCAATGTAAATCAGATAGTTTGACCTTCAGTTAACTCAAAGAAAATATTTGTTCACAAATCTGACTTTTAATTTCACTCTGAAAGGTCTTCTATTCATGGGAAAAGAGTGAAAACATGGGAGTGTGACAGGGATGCTTACACAAGGAAGCCCTTATAGCTTAAATGTCTATGCTTCTAACAAAGCAAGAAGCCAGCGATTATAATTCACAAAAGAAAGTTGGTTGGCAACTGGAATTCATAATAAACTCAGGGTCAGACCACAGGCTCACAGAGGGAAAAATTATATAGAAAGGAGGAAGAACTTTTTTCCCCATATCATTTCCTGCATAGAGAGCTTTCCTAAGAGATTTATGCAGAGTCATATCTCTAGCAAAAAGAAAAGGGTGCTCTGTCCTTAGAATCAAAGCCAAAGGAAGAATGAAGAATAGAATAGCAACAATAATTTCTATCTTCTTTTAGTGTTGTATGAAAAGGAAGTGAGAGTGTCTCTGATGCTTCCATTAAACGCAGTAAACTGTTTTAGTAAAAGGATTATATTGAAACCATTTAAACAGACTTAAAGAAATAATACTATTCTCAATTTCATTAAAACTTCAGTAGGTTTAAAGGTGTTCACATTTTTCAACTTTATATTCAAAATTTCACAAATAAGTTTAATATTGATTGGAGTCTTCTCTCTGGTCTGTTTTGCTGCAGTTACCCAAAATAAATTCAATTTTCTTACAAACAAACAAAAAAACTTGTTCAAAATATTTACTTGAATGGCCAGCTTTCACATAATTGTTTACTCTACAAATTTTAAAATATCACTATATTTTTCTTTTATGTGTAACGCATGTCCATTGTAAAAATTCAAATAGCATTTGGCAATATGAAGAAATAATATTAGATGAATTCGTGTCACTCATAAGTAAAGCCTACTAACATATTCACATACTATGCATTGTCTGTCATTACTTGTCATTATAAAATCATATTCTTCTAATGCAGATGTAATTAAGATATTTTAGGCTTGATAATATATAATGACAATGATGTTAGTGCCACAGTTTTTTAAAGCAATTTCATATTGAACCACTTTTCAAGTTTCTCCTATTATAAACAAAGCTACAAATAATATAAATATGTATTTTCGCACTTTCCAATTTCTTCTTTTGGGTGCATGCTTGTAAATGGTTTAATAATATAAATAACGTATCAAAGAAATTCATGTCTAGACTTTTTAATACATATTTTCAAATTGAATTCCAATAATGTTAACATACGTTCCCCCCAGCTATATATATGAACATCCTTTTACAAATAACCTTATCAATACTGGAAATAACCAAGGGAAAGCTCCTTTGCCCATTCTTCGTGTCCATTTAAAAGAATTTTCCATAAACATTTTGGACTCCTTGACCAACCCTTTACTCTATCCTACATAGAAGCAAATTAATAGTTTGATGCTAAAAATCATTGTCCATCTTTCCTTATGGAGAGAAGCTAACGTAGAGGGAAATGGGGATTTGTATTGTCAACTGGTTACACTAGCGACACTAACTACAGTTAGTCTGTCTACAGTTCCCCGAATTCCCTTGTCTTTGTGATTCCAGGTTAGAGTTTTTCAACAGAGAATCTATGTGAGATTTGAAAGCTACTATCAAAAATCCTTGTTTTTTTTTTTTTTAAAGATCATTCATTTAAAGGCAATGACAGTGATCACAGATGTGCTGACAGGGCTCAGCTTGCTCTTACCTTCCTCTATTCCATGACCAACTATTTTTCCAAACCCCAGCTCTGCTGACCAAGAGAATCAGCAAACCCTTTACCCTTCACTTGACTGCAGAACCACGGAAGAAAGAACTTGCATAGACTTCTTTGCCCACATCCCTTAATGCCCCCCGCCCTTTGTTGGCTAGACATGTTAGATTTCTCAGATCAACTGATTGTGACTTCTCTGATAATCTAACCCTCCCTTTGGCATGTTCATCTCTTCAGCTAGCTGTTCCCACAATTAAGTAATCTTTAGTTCCTATAATAAATCCTTTATCTGATAGTTCATTTGAAAATTCTCTCCCCTTTGTAAACCCTGCATGCTTCTTTTTTTCCTTTCCTGACCAGTGAGACATAGTAACTTAGGTAAGTGTTGGTGGTTTATAAACTCAGACTTATCCTCCCATGGACTGTCCCACAGGCATTTGGGGGAAGGGGTTGACCATGGAGTTAACAAGACCATTTTGGTTCTCATTTTAATGTATGTTCATCAGCTAATTCTTTATGTTTGTTTTCCATCTGTGGACTTTTAAATCCTGTCAATTTGTAAAAAAGGTAGGTGAGAACATAGGTGCTATCAACCAGCCCCTTTTAAAACTACCTCAAGAGGTACTATGATTCTTCTTTCATTTTACTGATTTAATGAGCAAAAGCAAGTACCATGACTTTTAGGTTTATTTAAATATTAATGAGATTGTCTTAATTTGTTTATTTACCATTTGGAGTATGATTTAAATGTTGGTTCATACATTGTAGCCAGTGTTTGACTTATTTAATTTTTTTTTGATTTGATGATTATATATGCTAAATATTTATCACTTAATGTTATAAATTTCTTTATTGTTTTATACTAAATATATAGAAATCAGGTGCCTAGGTGGCTCACTTGGTTAAGTGCCGACTTTGGCTCAGGTCATGATCTCAGGGTTTGTGGGTTTGAGCCCCACGTCAAGCTCTGTGCTGACAGCTCAGAGCCTGGAGTCTGCTTCCGATTCTGTTTCTCCCTCCCTCTCTGCCCCTCCCCCACTGGTGCTGTATCTCTCTGCCTCTCAAAAATAAATAAACATTAAAAAATTAAAAAAATTATAAAACAAATAGAAAAATGGTATACATAAAAACCCTTTGCACCTCACAGAGTACCAGTAACAAAATGAAATGCAAGTCACAGATTAGGAAAGAATTTTTGGAAATCACATATCTGACAAAGAACTTGTACCCAGAATATATATTTTTTTAAATTTTAGCACTCAGGGTGCCTAGGTGGCTCAGTTGGCTAAGTAAGCATCCAACTCTTGATATCAGCTCAGGTCATGATCTCATCATTCATGAGATGGAACCCTGCATTGGGCTCTGCACTGCTTGGGATTCTGTCTCTCCCTCTGTCTGCCCCCCCCCCCCCCCCCACTGCTGGCGTGCATGCACTCTCTCTCTCTTTAAAATAAATAAATAAACATTTAAAGAAATCTTAGCACACAATAATAAAAAACAACAACCATTTTCACTAAAAAAAAATAACAGAAGAGATTTGATCAATCAAGACATAATATGATGCTTGACATTATTGGATATTAGGCAAAGATAAATTTAAACCAAAATGAGAGTTACTGCCCCACACCCACTAGAACTGCTACATTCAAACAGATAAACAATAATAAATGTTGTTAGTAATGTGGGGACATTAGAATCTCATACACTGATGGCAGAAATGCAATATAATGCACTCACTTTAGAAAAAGATTTGACAATTTCTTAAAAAAATTAAAAGAAATGAAGACATGTCCACCCAAGACATTGATATGATCTTCATAGCAACATTATTCACAATGGCCAAAAAAGCCACGCCTGGGTGGCTCAGTTGGTTGAGCATCTGACTTCAGCTTGGGTCATAATCTCATAGTCTGTGGGTTTGAGTCCCATGTCAGGCTCGGCACCGATAGCTCAGAGTCTGGAGCCTGCTTCGGATTTTGTGTCTCCTTCTCTCTCTGCCCCTCTACCGCTCGCACTCTATCTCTCTGTCTCAAAAATAAAATAAAGACATTAAAAAAAAGTGTGAGCAATCCAAATTTCCATCAGTAATTGACTGGAGCAAACAATATGTCCCATATTCACACAATGGAATACTAGTAATCAATAGAAAAGTATGAAGTATTGGTACGTACTACAACATGGATGAACTTAAAAGCATCATGCCAAGTGAAAGAGGCCAGATGCCAGAAACCATACATCATATGATGACATTTATATGAAATGACCACAAAAAACAAACCTATAAAAGCAGAAAGTAAATTAGCCTGGGACTGGAGATGAGAATTGTAACTGCAAATGAGGATTATGCACCTTTCTTTGAGGTCTTGGAAATGTTCTAAAATTACAGTCTATTGGTGGTTGCACAACTCTATAAATTTTCTAAAAATCATTGAATTACACTTTAAATGAATTAATTTTATGGTATGGAAATTATACCTCAATAAAGCTATTAAAAATAGATAGACCAAAAATTTAGTTAGTATTACCCCTTTTGGGCTGATTGCTATAAACATGATTGATTTTACCTTTGCAATATAGATTTATCAAAGGGTTAGTTGATTTGCCCAAAGATACTAAAAAAGGACAGTCCAGCAAATCAGTCTTGGGTAGTTAGTCCCAGAGAACATGAAACTGAATTAGTAAATCATTATAATGTACTAAGATATTTAACTTTGCTTTTCATATATTTTAAATTATAAATCATTAAACACTTTTTAGTAAAACTTGTGTATTGAAACAAAAAAAGCTTTATTAAAATGAACTTCTACATTATTAAAAACTGAAGCAGCAGCTCTTTTACATTAGTGTGAAAAGAAATTATAGCACATGATTATTTTACAGAAAGGCTACTCGATGCACTGTAAATAAAGTACCAAATTTAAACTTTCTTTGAAACTTTCCTTTCGGATGGCAAAATTCTGTAGTATACACTCTAAGTCTTAAACATGGCCAGAAATTCTAAGAACATGTGTCTTTGGGGATATAAGCACCATTTACCTGTCTTGCTTCAGATCATCTCATGATAGAGATCCAGGAGGGAAAAAAGCAGGTAGGAATAGAAGATGAAGAAACCAGATACAGAGGATCAAAGTACTTTCTTTCTTTATATATTTATTTTTAACCAAGGATTGTCTTTGAAAAGCCACAGAAGAATGATTCAAAGGAACTGCCTATATGGAAGCTGAATAACAGAAGAAAGAGGAATAAATTGAAAACAATACAAAATAAATGCAGTTATAGTAGGCACTCAGTATTTTAGTGTCTGTTATATGGTTTTCTGTTGTTTTTGCAGTTTTTCGTTTTCTTTGTGTAGTTTCTACTACACTGTATAAAGAGTTACTTATATCCATGTTCCTCTGTTCTCCATTCAAGTTCATTCTTACCTTTCTCTCTCATTCAAAAAATAACAAATAAAATTTCTACTGTGGATTCATAAAGCACTCTTAGGGACATTAATTTGGCCTGATCGTCACAACTCGATGTGATGTAAGTGGGCAGATACAATTATTCTCATTTTCTGTTCACACACACACACACACACACAGGCACACACATCAGAGAGGTAATATATGTGAGAATGTCACAGAGCTGGCAATTTGTGAAGTTAAGCCGTAAAACCAGTTCTTAAGAACCCAGGACTTTAAGTCCAGTAATTTTGTTTTGCTTTGTGTCATAATTAGAACATTACCTTCACAAACAGTACCCTTCTATTTTGATTTCACAAATAGAATCTAATGATTAACTTCCATGATTGGTAACAAAATGGTCTGAGAACAAATTCAACTGTGACTTTCAATGAAATATAACTGAATATTATTTTTAAAAATGAAATAATTGTTTTATACAGAAACCCTCGATTGTTTCTAATATAAAGCATATCAAGATCTACCACTGAATGACTGAAAGTTTAAGGCATCCGGTGTTTTATCCAGAAAAAAAATCTTTATTTTTCTAGGTATTGAATATATACAAGAAAAAAAATTTATTTAATAAATGTTCAAGTTTGCAGTTCCCTCAGAATTCTACAAATTACTACTACAAATAGAATTCCACAGATTTTCACATTTTTAAAAATTTGTTATTTTCAAAAAGAAAAAAAATATTTTATTTTGAAAAAGAAACACAAATGTTAAGTATTGATTGAACATTAAATCCCTGTCCTTAACCCTAACCCCACTGCCAAAGCAAAATATACCAACACATGGCCTTAAAACAATATCCTTTCCCTCACTTTTTGTGGTTGATTCATTGCCTAAACTTTGAAACAAGGAAGGACATTGCTGCTCTGTTGCTGTTACTAATCTCAAACCAAGAATGATACTGAATGACATACCTGATTTATTTAAATAAAAATATATTGCACATCTAGAAAGTACCATAAGTAGCATTATAAACTTTAAGAGAATATTTTTCCATATTGTGATGAATTTCAGCAGTCATACTGAAACTACTGTCAAGGTTAAATCTTTTATTTTCAATGAGTCCAATTATTTTGACTACCACATGCTTTAATTATCTCAAGTAGGCAATTAATAAGCTCCATTCAACACATCAAAAATCTCCATCAGTTTCTGCAGCATTCAAATAGTCTTTTTTATGTCATAAATGAGCGCTCTCTGTCGACTGTTTTTTTCACTTCTTTTCAATTTTAACCTTAAGCATCAAGAGGGTGGACATTGTGCCTTAGGTCAATGGTTTTTCCCATCAAGGTTAGCTTTCTTCTTCGAGCCACATTGTCTGAGCTCACAAGTAAGTGGAAAATAAATTTACAGTTCGTCTTACCTATGACATGCACAAAGAAGATAATATTTTCTTTCTTTGAAGAGGAATTCTGTTTTCCAAACATTCTTCTTAAGCCTCATAGGAACTGATTTCTAGGATCAGCTTTGTCACATACAAGTTCTCAGATGAAGGAAGAGTCTTTCAATCATTGATAAAATGAGAATTTTCAATTAAGCCTTATTCTACCTCAGAAGTATTTAATAATATATAATCATTCTAATGCAAATATATTCTGAATAAATAGAGAGTGGTCCCCAAGGCATACAAAAAATCTTGACAAATTCCCTAAAGAACTATCCCCTATAAACAGTCTCAAATTTCCTTGAAATCTTGTTTAATCCTGATTATCTTATAAATGGAGTTTGTCTTACAATAAATTTTTTAAAGTATCAAATCATTTATATCTAATATGAGTTTCTTTTTGTATTTTATTAATATCTTGGAGAAGATGTTTTTAACCTTGGAGAGCACTTTGCTAAGTGAAGAAAGAAAAAGGAAAAAAGTATAGGACGGAGGATATCAAAAACAAGCTTCTCTTCTTATATAATTTTGGCACAAATTACCACATTCCTTAACTAAACCAGCATTTACATTTCATTTTCAAAATAGAGAAAGGCATTAGAATACAGCAAAATAGATTATATCATGTTAGAAAATCAACTAGAACTTCAATCCATGAGTATTATTTCTTAATTTCTTCCTTCAGTAGTTAGTTGTGACTTTCAATGTATTGTTTTATTCTTCATGAACCACAAGAAAAGTAGTACATGCAATGAAGCATAAGGTTTGGTTTCCTCTGTCATTATCTATGCTTTGCATACAACAAATGTTATTAAGAGTCATAAAACTATATAGCCATGGTATTGGGCTCAGTGACCTCCCATGATAGTGAATTCAACAGATTGACTTTATGTAGCATAGAGCAAAATTCTTTCTTCTTTCTTTTTTTTTTCCTCCAAATTTATGAGTTAGCATTCTATATGAACTAATATACCTTGGTTAAATTCAAATCTATATATTTGCCACTGACCACAAGGCACAAGAAAAATCAGTAGTCGTACTATTTAATTCTGAGGCCAGAATTTGATTCAGAGGTAACTGGAAATAATTCCAGAAAAACATATGCTTAATATTTATAAAAAAATAGAAATTGTGGGTGCAGAGAATGCTAAATTGAGTCCTTTTTTTCTTATCTAGGCATCTGTATTCTTCATAATATATATAAAAAAATGTCCTTTTCATACTATTGTAGTAACCTGAATGAGAAAGAATATTCAGTGGGGGAAACTCTCAGCTAAATACCCATAACTTAATAGACTGCCTTCATGTCCTGAGGCTTTTGGGTAATAACAGATATTTAGTTGGGAAGGATATGGAGTAAGCGATGTTTAATAAACATTTGTACCTTTGAAAGTTGAGAAAGACCCTCAAGAGAATGCTAGTCATTTTCTCTGAACTGCATCTAGAGCAGAGGTACTCACTACTGTGTCAGGAGTGTTTGTGAGAAGTATCACAGGGACTATATTATAAATAATAAACACCTGAAGTGTGAGAATGCTTAATTTAACTAAAATGACAGCCAGTTTATGAATGTCCCTATAGTATTTTCACTTACTTGCTCTTAGATACTCTAGCTCCAGAGGGAACAGAGAAACTTGGTTTCAGTAGCTTTTTAAAAAATTCTTGTATATACTATTTTATGTCATTCCTGAATATTTGAAATGAATGTCTTTTTACACATGTAAAGGCTTGTGGGATTTGGCTTGCATAAAAATTAGAACTGTGTCTAATAATCTTCTGATGTTGGCCATAGCAGCAAGTGGCCTCACTTACAGATTCCTAAACTGATATGATGACCGAAACTATCATAGTAACCTCCTACCCTCATTTACTTTCCCCACAACTCAGTTCTTTATCTTTGAAACCAACAGGCTGGTAATTGAGTGTGGACTCTCTGCCTGTACTTTCAAGATTTTTGAAATAGGTCTAAAGAAATCAGGATGAGATTGATGTATGAATCATTGTAAAGGAGAAAATGAGAGTCCCCTGACCATTCATTTTCTGGCAATCCAATCTACTGCACTTAGAGAAAGAAACTGTGTATAATCCATGGAGCTCCTGGTTGTAACAATATTAATAACAGTTAACAGTAATAGAATAACAGTTCCCAGCACCAATCATTTCTTCTTACATCACTCATAGAGACTTAAAAAGATGAGTAGAGAATATCTTCAGGTTTCTCTTCTGAAGACTATTTTTTTTTCTTTTTTTTGCCAACTTTGAAGGCATTAGATTACCATTGCATAGGCATTAGGAAGAAAGTTGCCTAAGATGTAAACATATTGACTCTATAGAAGTAGAAAAAAGAAATCTACATTAATCTCTTTGTAACCATCTTCAGGATATTTGCCACAGAGAATCTCTTGAGATTCTCCTACATAACCTCCCTATAAAATTACTTGTTGGAATATTTTCCAATGCAATTTAATGTGGTTGAACTTATTCATAAAGAGAGCTTAATTTTGAGATTCAATTTGGGAATTCTACATATTGGATTTTTCTTATTTTATTTCAAATAAAAACTATTTTTCACCATTAAAAACTCAATTTCATATTTTCTTAAGATGGAATAGAATTCTGCACTGTAGTAACATGTAAGACGACAGTTCATATATCTTCAAACAGAATCAATTCTTTTTATTTTTTAAGTAATCTCTACACCCAATATGGGACTCAAACTCATGACCCCGAGATTAAGAGTTGCTCCACCAACTGAGCCAACCAGATGCCCCACAGAATCCATTCTATAATGTTCAGTGACATCTCACTTTTCTACATATATATGATAGATTAGATATAGATATATTATATAGATATATAGATATATTTTACAGATATATATATATATATATATATATATATATATATTATTTTAGAGAGAGATGTGTGAGCAGGGGAGGGTCAGAGAGAGAAGGAGAGAATCTTAAGCAGACTTCCTGCACAGTGCAGAGCCCCACTCTGGTCTCCATCTCACAACTGAGATCACAACCTGAGTCAAAATCAAGACTCAGACCCTTAACCAACTGAGTCATTCAGGCGCCCCACACTTTGTATATATTAACACATGGAAGTTTTATATCCACTAATGCTGATTAATCATTTTGTATAAGAATCTCCTTCTGACATGACAGGAAATAACATCTCTGCAAACAACTATATTAGATATTTCATCAGACTTTGGATAGAGCACACATGGCATACATTTCTGAAACTAGAAGCCATGATAATAAAGGTCAATTGTAGAAAACAAATACTTGAGACTGCATTTTATTTTCAGGCTTAAGAGGATTATGCTGTTTTGTTACCAGTTGCTACAAGTGAATATGAAATTTGATGTTGAGTTTCCTAGCTGTCAAAGAGAAAAAAGAACAAATAAAAAAAAAAAGAGGAAGAATACCAATTTGTGAAGGAAAGCAATTATTTCCCCTTTTTTCCTCTCTCCCAGAATGGTATGTGTTTAGAGGATTTTGATCAACAGCCTTTCTTGTAACATCTTAAGATAAAATTCAAAGACAAAACATTGCAGGTGAACTCAAAGAAAGTAATATCTAAGAAGCTATGTTGGTATGATATAATCATGTATATAGACTGTGGCTATTTGACTTCATACAATAATAGGATTTATTCTGTCCTTTAAATGATACTTTTAAGACATATTTCTTTTTCCAAATAGCATTCAGTAAGAGCCAATAACAGATTGAGAATGAGTCTTTAACCAGTCCTGAAAAGCTGGCTGTCTATTATTTGTTAAGATCAAATCCATGAGCATTGGATGCCAGATAAGAAGAGTAAGATAGAAAAATAAATTGGTTTAGTGGGAGAGAGAAGGTAAATAGAAATAAGAGGAAAATAGGAAAAAAATGAAGCTACTTTGAATACAGGAAATAGAGTAACCAGATAAGAGTAAAAGGATCAGGAAAAAAACGCAGGTGTTGGAGAGTTAGGGCAAAAATGTGGCATAGTCCCAAGTTTTAGGTATGTTACTTTGCACTAATTGCCATTTCTAAAATTAGCAGCAAGAAGCTGGAAAGGCAGACTAATGTGGCAGCCAAGATTAATGCCGATTAATTGTTTTGTATGAAAATCTCCTCTTAACATGGCAGGAGATAACATCTATGCAAAACAACTAAATTGGATATTTCATCAGCTCTGTTTAGTGATTAACTCACTCTTCTTAGGACTGCACATGGATATTTCATTAGTCTCAAAATAGTTGCTTTCTTTTGGGTCCTTATTGTTAGAAGTAATAAATGCTATTTTTGATGCTGTTATATTATCTTTCCAATTACCAAGAAGAAATAAAAACAAATGAAAAATGATAATTTGCCACTTGTGGACCATTAAACACAGACTATACATGTATTCTGCAGTTTAGGACAGCAGCAAGGCCATTGTGGGCTAGTTTTCTTTTATAAAATTGCCTCTTTTTTCTCACAGGCTTTGTGCTATGGGTCATTCTACTTTTCTTGATTTCACTTTTCAATAAAACTTGCCTGTTATTTATTAATGTCTTGTGTTTCTCACTGTCATTTATTTTCACCTTCCTCAGAATATAAAATTTTAAAAGAGAAGATAAAAACATTAGTTATATAGATGTCTACTTTTGGAATAAACAAGATTATGCAGTTTTTCAGGGTAATGCTATTTATTTATTTTTGCCTTTTCACGATGAGAGTTCAGCAAACTTGCATTCAGGATCTACCTTGTGCCAGGAACTATGGATATAAAAAGTGGATGTCTCCCAAGTGCTCCCACTGAGCATTTATTTAAGAGGGAATGTGGACAAGTAAAATATGATTCCTGAGATACAGGGCCAGTCCCTGGTATGAACAATGGGAGTTAAACACAGACATATGGAAATTAAGGCTGGAAGAGAGTCTAGATATGATCTAGTTTCCTCTTTGTAAATGAGAAATCTGAAGAGCACAGAAGTAGGTGATTTGCCCAAAGCCATATAGGGTGTTTGTAACAGCCAGTTGTTGATAGTAGAACAATCTTTTTTGACACAGAATCAGCATACTCTCTCCTATAACACACAACCATTTGACTCAGAAGTTGGCAAATTAATTCGACCCTTTACGGTTCAGATGAACCCTTCGTTTCTTCACTTTCCTGTCCTGCCCCGCTTACACACACTCCTTTCTTTAAATATTTAGCTTTTTATTTCTCTCAAGTATACAGGAGACTGTTGGATGGGGAGGAACTTTGAATATCTATAAAGCACCAAAGAGTCGTCTTGATCTTTAGGACTTCCATCTTGATAATTTAACTTTCAATTATTCAGAAAAGTAGAGGTGGAGGGCCAGATTGACATTCTCTGCAAACACCTCATTTCATCAGTGTGCAGAGTTCCAACTAATTGCAATGAGAACTCCATGTACAGAAGCATGAATAGGGTGCAAGATGCATATTAATTTTGTAGAGTATTTCCCCCAGTTACAGTTGTGATTTTTTTTAAATTAAAGGGGGGAGTGTGTGGTTAAATAGTTCAAGACATCCAATGAACACCAAATGTAGTAGGGATCCCTAATTAATATGTGTTTTACAGAGAGGAATGCTTGTAAGTTTGAAAGCATTGGGGAGTTTGATGTTATTTTTGAAATAAATTTTTAATTAAATTTTCCTTAATTGAGCATACTGAAATTCCAGTAAAGGATGCCTATAAAGTACTCCTTGGGGTATGGAGGAGATCCACAGAGGTGTGGAGAAATATGTGAATTGGGCTGAGCATCTCATTAATTCTCATGATACCCTGGGAAGAAGATAGGAAGCATAATGTGCAAGCCACAATTCACTGAAGTAAAATGACCTTGGAGGGAATGTTAAAACCTTTGATGTCTGGGGACTAAAAGAAGTTTAACATGATTTCTTGCACCAACCTACTTCCCCTCCCCATGTTCTACCTGTAAATTAGGCAGAATTCTAAGTATGTTGAGTTCCTATGCCCTGGGCTTATAGGGAAGAAGAAGTTTATGGGTTTTGTTTTTCTACTAAAGACAGGTTATATATATATATATATATATATATATATATATATATATATATATATTCTTATCAGAGTGAACAATTCAATTTAGTGTTTGTTACTCTGTACAAGGCATTGAGTGTTATGTGGGAGGCATGAAAATTAGTACAACTGCATTTCTTCTGTCTCTCTTCATCAACATGTCACATCTTCTATCATAATTTCAAAACTATGTAAAATCCTACACATTTCCAATCCTTTCTCACTTAATGTAATTTCCATGAAGACACTGATATCCTGAATGGGTGAGTTTTCACATAAGATCAAGGGCTGCTCATAAGTTAAAGTGAATAATGGGAGACACAGGAAATTACTTAGCCTGCAAGGCACTACAAACTGATTGATAAAACAAAAACAGACAAGAGGTTAAATGAACAATTACAAACTATAGGAATTTGGATTAAAGATAAATCTGTCACCATGTAAATCATGTGAACTCATGGACAAGATAGGATTGGTGTATAATTATCATATTCTTAAACTAATCTCAACGCCCATTCTACTATTATGAGCCCTGAACCCAATTTTCTTAAACATTTATTCTTGGGTTGTCACCCAAGTAACAGCCACAAAATCTGATATATCCATTCCAGATGTCAAGTCAAAATGAAATCACTGGGCCCAGGTTTAATGAGATTTAGTAATGCAAATAGGAAAAGTGCATTTACCTTCTAAACCTGTAGTAATTTGTGTGAGGCTCAGGGTCCCTGTCAATATAGAACAGAAAGTTAAAAAAATTCATGACTTCCATTCTCTTTCTGATCAATGGCTATCATAAAAATAAATTAATAGTAACATATGGTTCTCAAATACACATAATGTGATGATGAGGATGATTTTTTTTTCCTGAACTTCAAACTTCTTGAGGATTGCTTCAGTTTCATTTATTATTTTATCTGGGAATTTTGCCTGCTTACTGACACATAGGCTGCCAAAGAGTAATAAATATTTGTTGATGGATAAATAAATGATGCATTTTTGCCTCTTTCTATAATATTGATAAATTACCTTCCATGGTAATATTTTCATGTGCCTGAACTATTTAGGGTAATCTGCTTTAAGCAAACATATATAAAATATAAGAGGGGCTCCTGGGTGACTCACGTGGTTAAGCATCCAACTCTTGATTTTGGCTCAGACAGAGTTTTGTGAGTTCAAGCCCCACTTTGGGCTCTGTGCTGACACTGTAGAACCTGCTTGGGATTCTCTCTCTCTGCCCCTCCCCTAGACGTGCTCTTTGTCTCTCCCAAAATAAATAAATGAATAAACTAAACTAAACTAAACTAAACTAAACTAAACTAACTAAATAAATAAATAGCCCCTAAACTTTAAAGGTCTGATTCTGATAAATCTTTCATTAAAATTTATTTGGAAATAAAAATATTCAGTTTTTAATCTAATACATTCAAAAGTAAAACTTGATTTACCAAATGCAATATACGTAGTTTTCCATCAATATATCCATTGCATAAAGCAGGGTGTCTGCACTAAAATTATATATTTTTTATATAATAAACATTTGTTTTGTTATTTGCATTGTCATTCTATATAGATTACAGCAGGAATTTTTATTTTAAATAACACTTACTTGGATAGTTTAATTTAAAATGCAATAAAACATATTTTATGTTGAAACTCAGCCCCAAACTTCCAAAAACACAATTCTATTTTGTTCACTAATTTACATTCTATTTACTTTTCTTAGTCCCCACTTTCTCCTATCTGACCTACAGGTTATAATATTCTTATTCAAGAAAACCTCTCAAACTCATTCCTAAGTTCATAGATAACTTTAATAAAATATGCTGAGGTTTAAGAAGCTATTTTTCTTCCTTCTTTGTATTGTTTTATTAAATAGCCTCTTGTCCAAGTGTCTAGATACTGCATGTGGGGAACATCATATGGATAGATATGGATAGCGGTCTGTTTTCTGAGCTTGAAAGGTATAACCATTAATCTATAATAATAATATCACAGTTGTTTATATAACACCATAGCAAGCAAGCAATTAGTGGAGCAATGAAGCAATCTGGGGAAAAAAGACAGAAGATAGATAAGTCCAAAAGAGAAGTCCACAAGAAAAGGAAAATTATATTTTGCAAAATATTATATAAAATGAGATTTTAAAAGTCTTGGAATATATTACATGGTTGCCCAGACTGATATTTCTGATTTTTTTTACCTCATGGAAATTTTATGGAAATAATAGTATGCAGTTTTGACGTGTTCAAAATTTATAAGAGATATCAAAGAGTTGTGACATTCATTGCCTTTTTTATTAGAGCAGATAAAAATGGACTATAGGTTATGACATTTCCTTTCAATGAAAATTCTAAAAATCACTCTTAAGTGTACAGATAACTTTCAATATCATATCATACTGGTTCTTTGGAGAGAATTGCTCTCTTCTTTTTCTCTGTACTTTTCTCATATAACATGCTTGTCAAGGTGTCTGGGGAATACATGTTACAGCATTATATTGTAGACACAGATAGGTGGGTATCCTTTGCCTTTAGACATAATAAATTCCAAACTAACATAAGCACAAGTATCATAATAACCAAAACCTTACTATTTTTGATTTGCAATAACTAATTTGTGTTAAGATGTTCAAGACAGAAATAGAATAAAAATATTTTTCACTGAAGGCTTTTTTTTGTTTGTTTTAATGTGAAATTTATTGTCAAGTTCATTTCCATACAACACCCAGTGCTCATCCCAACAGGTGCCATCCTCAATGCCCATCATCCACTTTCCCCTCCCTCCCACCCACCATCAACCCTCAGTTTATTCTCAGTTTTTAAGAGTCTTTATGGTTTGCATCCCTGAAGGCTTTTATTTAGAACCCAGTTGACCAATTTATTAAAGCTGTATGATGGAGGTAAAATGAAAGGAATACTGTACTTGAACTGCATGAGAGGTATTTTGAATCACAGATAAGATATTGTTATATTATCATGGAAGATGGAAATGAGTAAAACCAAAAGGAAGAACAAGTTGTATCACAAAATGAGTGATGAAGGGTAAATATAGAGAAATAAAAAGAGCATGACATTTCTGTGAATATAAGAATAACATTTTGAAACACTGTTATCAATCACAACAGACTAAGTCTGATACCTTTGGGCTTAGAAATAAGGAAATACCTGAGCAAATAAATTTTCCATCCAGTTATCTTATATATAGTAACAAGTACAGCACCTCATTTGACCAAACCTAGAATATAAGTATGTAAGTGACTCCAGAATCCTCTCTAGTAATTACAAGTAGGAATATAAAATCATTGAAGTTATATCTAAGGCGAGTACTCTGCTCTCATTACTTTGAATTAATAGAAGGGAAATAAGTTATAAATGTAGATGTTTTACTTTTACAAAGTAGGAATGTTCTATATCAAGGTGCTAGAAGAGATATCAAAAAAAAAAGAAAAAGAAAAAGAAAGGTTTTAGACAATTGCCAATTTATTGTTATTAGAACCTCTAGTACATTGTTGAATAAAAATGGCTACAGTAGGTATTCTTATTCCTGATAATAAGAGGAAAGCATGCATTCTTTCTCCCTTAAGTATGACATTGGCTGTGGGCTTTCTGTAGATATCCTTTATCAGATTGAGGATGTTTCTTTCTCCTTTCTGGTTGTTAAGTGTTTTAATAACACATAGAGGTTAGATTTTGTCAAACGCTTCTGCCCATATTGAAATGATCATCTGTTTTTTATTTATATGGTAAACTACAATAATTAGTTTTAATCTCTTGAACTATACAAAAAGTGCTGCATTTGTGAAGTAGTCCCATTTGGTCGTAATTTATAATATTTCTCATATATTTCTGTATTTGGTTTGTTAATACTTTGTTGAGGAATTTTGTATCTGTACTCATAAGGGACATTCCATAGTTTTCCTTTGTTTGGATGTCTTCACCTGGTTTTATGTCAGGTGTAATTTAATGCACAATCAATGATTATTCAGAATATCTCCCTACATGTCTTGCCTGATGATAAAGTGTGCTGATCCTCTGTCTTACTGAGGTTCAGTCCTTTCTCTTAGAGGGACAATTTTAAGTTTGTTCTGTGTGCCTGGTTAATTTCTAGAGTTCTGAAATGTTGATTTTAGCTGTCTTTCCCACATTATCATTGTTTTAGAGGGAAAGTGACTTTACCATGGTCTTGATCTGCCATTTTGGAGGTCAATATCCTATATGAACCTTTCTCTATGTTATACTTGTTGCTAACATTCTCTAGAATTGTTAAAACCCACCCACACCTCTCCTTTTGTGTAATGTGCTGCTACCACTTTACTTCAGGCCCAGAGTCTACATCATCTCACACTAAAAGCATATATAAAATATAAGTCAAGAATACTCTCTGAGCCCAAGTAACAAATAGAAGCCAAAGATTTTCACAGCTCACTATATATTTCTTTTGCATTTTGCTTTGCTAAACTCTATACTTCCTTTAAGATTAGATTCACATTTATTCATCTTTCTGAAAGGTCTTTCTTCTGATCAGAGTTAATCTCTCTCTATCAGCATTTTTATCAAATATCTACTGTAATACTTATGCCATTATACTGTGTTTGTTGACATCTATTCCCTTCTCCACATACTTGGATTCTTATTCTACAATTAGAATATTCAGTCTTTCAAGGAACAGGCAAATTGTATACACATTTCTGCCCCAATTTGTGAAATTTTCAGCCGTTGATTTTGTACATACTTTCTCCTTACCCCCAATACACACACACACACACACACACACACACACACACACACACACACACTTAATCCTCTCATTCTGGGACTCTGATAACACAAATGATAAATCTTTTATTATATTCCACTAGGTCTCTGAGGCTCTGTTTTTTATTTTTTTCATTCTATTTTCTTTCATTTTATTTAAATTGGATAATTTCTACTGTGCTCTTCAAGTTCACTGATTCTTTTACTCTGTCCTCTACATCCTGCTGTTGAGCCTATCCATTGAGTTAGTTTAATTTCAGATATTGTAAATTTTGGTTCTAAAATGGAAATTTGATTCATCTTCACATATTTTAATTTTCACTGAGGTTTTCTCTTTTTTCATTTGTTTCAAGCATGTTTGAAATGTTCATTGAAGCATCGTTAAATGAGTGCTTTAAAATTCTTGTCATAGATTTCTCACGTCTACATCATCTTGGTATGGTGTCTGTTGGTTGTCTTTTTTTCATTCAGTTTGAGAGTTTCCTGGTCAATGGTACAATGAGTTATATTCATTTGAAACATGTACATTTTCAGTATTATAAGACTGGATCTCACTTAAGTATCATGTTTTAACTGGCTTCCTCTGGTACTGCTGTGGTGGATGAAGGGGGCAAGTGTGCTACCTTATTACTTCCAAGTGGGGTGGAAGTGTAGGTACTCCACTCAGCCTCTTTTGACACCCAGGAGTGAAAAGCTCTTCCTTACTATTGGACTGGATGGAAATTCAGATTCCTGACTAAGCATCTGATGATAAAACACTGGCTGAGTTGGAGTCACATTTGCACTACTCCTCACTCTGCTCCACTGATAGTGAGAGTGGAAGGCTTCCTCCCAAGCTAGAAGGAAAGTTCTAGCTTCCTACTCACTTTTCTCTGGTACCACCCAGGTAGGTGAATTAGGTCATCTGGCTACAGCCTGGCAAAGATGGAAGTCTAGGCCTGCCACTGGCCTTTATTGGGATGGGGCTGCAATTTGTTCTGCACTATTCAACTGGAATAAAGTTATCACCAAAGATTGTTTTGTCTAGCTAGGCTACATCTTTCCTGGTCTTACGGCACAGAAAGTAGGCTTTTGTTGTGAACCTTTATTGACATCTGTTGACATTTCCAGGTTGCCTGTTTCTCCAGGATTCAGTCTGGGATATATGAAGTGAAAAGAAAGTCTAAGGAACTCACCATCATCATGCCTTAGGTCCCAAGCTCCTTAGCTGCTCTGACTTATTCTCTCCAGCTTTTAGGGTCATCTTACATTTGATTTCTGTATAAAATCTAGTATGGCTTTTTAGTTTTACTTAGTAGGAGGAATAGAGGAAAATATGTCTACTCCATCTTTGTGGATGGGGAAGTTGTCTCAAGATCTATCAGTATTTTCCTAATATTTTGCACAGTGACTCTCAGATAGTAAATATTTGATGAATAGTTGTTAACCAAATGACTTAGTGGTAGAACTTCACATCTACTATTTTGGGAACCCTGGGCTCCATTTGATTCACTTCTGTTTCATGAACATTTGAGGTTTTCAAAGCACAGCATTCCAGTTAAAGGGTAGTATTACTAAAATTATAAAAGTTTTATAATTTCTGTCATGATATTCAACTAAAATGCTTGATTTCAAAAAGGAACAGGGTTGCCTGGGTGGCTCAGTCCATTAAACATCCAACTCTTGATTTCAGCTCAGGTCATAATCTCATGGTTTGTGGATTGGAGCACCACGTCAGGCTCTGTGCTGACAGTGCTGAGCCTGCTTGGGATTCTCTCTCTCTCCCTTTCTCCCTGACACCTTCCCCTCCTCAAAATAAATAAGCTTACAAAAATAAGAAAAAGGAGCAAAAATTCTCTCTGGTTTTTTTTTTTTTTTTTTTTTTTTTTTTTTTTTTTGGTGGTGGTGATGTTGCCATCATTTGCATTTGAAAATCTTCTGAAACACTTTACTCCTTAAACTTGTTATTCTTTGTTGAGCTGATTTATAGCTTCTAAATAATTTAGAGAATGTAATTTGTAATTAAGAACATTCTCACTCACATATGCAAATACTAATGACTACTTGTTATGATCTTGCTATTTTTAATAACATTAGTGCTGCTGGGCTGAAATTTCTTAAAGATCAGACTAATTTTAATAGCTCAGTGTTCTTTTTATAATTGTCTAAATCATTTATTTTATTTACCATTCATGGAGGTTGGTTATTTTCTTTAATATTTTGATGCTTACAGAATATGACATAAATACCTTGTCACTTGTGATGCAATGAACAATTGTCATTTAGAGGCTTTGTAGTCCCAGGAACTAAAAATGGAATTTATTTCAAAGAATTCTATAGTGGAAATGCTTTGACAGGTAGGACCTTGATCGTGGCATTATTTCATCCCTGAGCTCCTGTAACTAGTTTTAGACTAATTTGAGCTTTTCAAATGCTATTCTTAATGTCTCCATTGAATAAATCAATTAAACCAAGTTCAGTTCAGGTAACGTTATTTTCAACAAAAGTTATTTGTCAGAAAATTGTGAGGTTAAGTGGTAATACTTAAATTAAAACAACAAAAAGGGCAATTATGTGTATTCAAGTGATTTCAAGAACAAATAAACATTGCGGCAGAGGGGCATCTCTGTGAAGCATCACTAATGATATGGTAAAGAGGAAGGTCGGAAATGGAACAACAGCCATTTTTTACCCTATAAACAGATAAATAGAAGCACATACCACATTACTTTTCTAATAGTAGCATTATAATACATTTTTTATTTTTTAAAAATATGTAATAGATGTTGAAGGTTTGGTCATATATCTAAAGCCCTAAAGATATTATCATCTCATCTCATAGCTGAGAGCTAAAACTCAGAAAAGTTAAAATAAGTTTTCCATATCACAATGATACTAAATGTTTCATGTAGGCCCTGTGGTTTTCAGCCTAGGTCTCTCAAGTGACAGAATTTGTGTTCCTTTCATTATTCATCCTTGTGTGTTACATCTTAAAATTCAGAATCCCCTTTGTTGATAATCGTACTTTTCTTTCCTCCAATTCTGTCATGATCTTCTATAAATGATCTTACAACTCTACTCCCTATACTAGCCAAAGAGTATACTGTATTTTATCAACTCTAAGATGCCATCCACTGTAATATATAGTTTGTCATGTGCCCTCAAGAAAGAAAATGCCCTGTCATTTAATTTTTGTACACCATCAGTTGTGAGATACAGTCAGATTCCATTAATATTAACATGTAAAAATATGTGTCTTGGAGCCAATACATATTATTATTTTCTGTTTGCTGCCTGGAGTTATCAAAGAACTGTTTATTTATGCAACATGTGTGGAATAATAGGGAGAGAGGAAGAAGATGGCAAGGGAAATTGTCTGAAGAGATTCATAACAGAAGGAGATTTCTAATCATAACTTTTAAAAAAACTATCATCTTGACATGATTATCTTGAAGATAATGATAAAAGTAATTTGCAGGAAGCAGTGCCACCATAAGACTATGAGACTTATGGAGATGTTCGAAGCATGACAGTTTCTTTCCCATGATCACATCCCCCTAACCAATGATTACTCCTACACATACCATCAAACTCTTACCCCTGAATCATTCCCTTAATGTTAAGTCCCTGCTATAACTGTCGCCCCTTTTCATTGATCCCCATGTCTTCTGGGGTATTGACAGCCTTACTGACTTTAACTCAAACATGTAATCTTACAATAAAATTTCCCGTTTGAATAGAATAATGTGAATTCCTTCTCCACACCTGAATTCTTGTTTGACAATGTATTAATGAAATTTTTTCTTATTTAAAAAATGAAAGTAGCATAATGTGATGAGAATTTTCTTATGGCACAATCTTGGTCTATCTGCAGTATATCCAGACAGTCCAGAGCTGGCCAAACAGAGGGGCTATAGTGAAACAGCTGTGGTGTTCTTGTGACAAACTCTAGAATCTGGATTGCAGATATTTAATCATTGTCCGATCATGTTGATGGAACTAAATGAAGTGTTTTCTATCCTTGAAGACCCTTAATCCGTTCAGTTATCATATAGTTAATATGAAGAAGTAATTCTTTTGATGATGTATAATTAGGAACAAGATTAAGAAGCTAGGATTTGAATATAGGTCCGTCTGACTTTGAATCCCTCATTCTTAAGCACGCTATATTTTTCCTCAGGACATTTTGTTGTCAAGATCTCCAACCTCAGTTACATAGGCATAAATGAGTGCCCTAGGACATTGGGAATCAAGATGGTCAACATAAAGCAATATAAGTTAAGATCTGGCATCTTTGAGGCAGGGACAGGCTACCTTCTTATTTAGATCCAAAAGCCATTTCAGACAGCTGCAGATGGAAAGCTATTTCCCAAGAGTGATAAGAAGAAATAACATGCTTGCTCAGCATGGGATATGTGACATGCTCACTAAAATGTCAGATGATGGTATGAAAATACTGGTTGGGATCCTCAGATCTCCCTGGCTTTGGGCAAAGAAATATTAGGGACCTCTCACTGTTGATTCTTCTCTCCTCAAGCTCACCACTCCCCCAGGATTGGTGACCCCATTTCACCCTCTAGGGGCAATATTCCCCTCTTCTCTTTTTAGCCTGCAGCAGGGTAATCTGGCTTTCCTTGAATTATCTACCAAGTTCTTTCTATAACATTATTCTTCATTTCAGCTCCTTTCAGTGAATTCCTTTCAATTCCCCAAAGACCACTGTGAACACTGTGAATGTCCAAAAGCTGAGCACTATCTGTCTTTCTCCTGAAATTATAGCAATTTCAATTTTCCTAGATTCAATGTGGATTCTGTCATTTATTAAGAAAAGGTTCATAAGTGGGGAAGTATGAAAAATAATGAAAGATGGAGAACACTCTTTTACTAATAATCTTTCTACTTTCTCACTACTTAATTTTTAAGTTTCCAAAATTATCTTCAATTCCATTTGGGTGGAATTGGAAGACATACCCCTTCCAAGATGGAAGACATAAGTAAGACTCTCACCTGAATCTGACTTGAGGATACATAATTCTATTTCTCCTGAGACATCGTAGTCTCCTATATTCTTGGAGACATTTAGATTTTTGGCAATCATGGGCATATTCTCTACCTCAGATGATTCAGAAAAAAGATTCATAAGCCCAAGGTAAACATTCTATCCACCATTGCCTATTATATTATGGTCTCATCATTCTGACTGTGGTTTTACTTCCCATTTTTATCCTCAAGAATAAGGGTCAGTGACTTTTTTATATCAATTGCAACAACAAATTGATCAATATTTGTTAGATCAGCTTGAATCATCTGTTCCATGTTTAGTTGTTCTAAAAAGCCACTGAGCATTGGACTTGCCCTCCCCTTCCATATCACTGTGTGTTATTGTGTTCTGCCTCTGTCCTGAGGCTGGAGTGATCATTTCCTCTTTGTTATTTACCACATTGCTGAGTGTACCATTAGCACTCAATAAATTAAAATAATAATGATACAACTCATCACCATAATTATCTTTATTCCCCTAGGCAGATCCAGCAGGGAATGAGCCAATTCAGAGGATGCTCTGTTTTCTATAAATGCCCTCTAGAATGTCTGAGGATGTTCTATAAATGCCCTCTAGAATATCTTTCACTCCATTCATTTTTTAAATCAAAACAATAACAGTGTGGTGATTATTGAGGAAGCACTCTTTGAGGCTTACAAGAAAATAAGCTAACATGGCCTGGTTTCCCTTTCCAAATTCCTGAAACACGTAGTGCCTTTATCACTTATGTGATATGTCATATTACTCTTTCATTTTACTTACAAATAGATTATTATTCTTTTAAAGGCAGGGATAGGTTTGATCTGACTTCATAAACCAATCACTATCCTTAGCAGATTCTAAGTAAACAATTAGCTGCAAATTATGGATAAAAATAATGATAGGTTTGATGTTTATGAACTCATTTACATGTAAAACCTTTTCCAGTTATAAGATCTGATAAACTGTGAGCTCCTAGTAGTTTTCGAGCTCTTCAATTACACACACATTTTCTTAATCATCTATACATCCACAGTAAATAACCCATGAAATGATACAAAATGCACACAATAAAAATTTTGAACTAAAAGCAATCTAATGTAAATTGAAGTTTTAATTGTAATGTCGAAATTATATGTGTATTTTATGTCATTTATCCTAGCCCTTGGATTCTATTCTAATAGAAAGACCATTCTTTAAATCTCATGCCACTAGATTACCCCACCAGCTATGCATCCTGAATGATGTTATCACTATCAATGACTGGTCTGACCTATCATGAATACTTTGCACCTGGCTTATTGATTTCTTTTCTATGTCCAGCTGTGCTACCATTTTGAGTCATTGTAATACCTATGTGAAGAACCTTTCTTACATCTTAGCTTAAAAAGTAGTTTGATCCGTATAATTCCAGTAATTTTCACCCTTGTATAGTGAGCCACTGACTTTCCATAGCCATATCCTATGGGTTAACATCTTTCTCCATCTCAGGCATATTAAATGCTAATATCTCACTTCCTGATCAAATCACTTATCCCTTCTATCTCATACCCTTAGTTCATTAACCCTTGCTCTTCACCCTCCTAAAAATCTCCAAATTTTTTTCTCTTTTCCTTTTCGTAAGGCCAAGCACCCTCTGGCTTTATTTCCCTACTTTGAGCATCAAAGAAGATGGTTGTAGAACTGGTCAATTCCTTTAAACTCTTGTTTTCCTTTCTCTTTTACCCCCAAATTGCTTAGCTTTATAAATGGATGATATTATAAATTGACGTTTCTAACCTAATGCTGCTTATCAATTGCTTTTCTTGCTTATTATCTATAATTCTCTTTTCTGAAATTTGACAACTTTTCTTACAATCTTTAGCCAGCCTCCTGCTTTTTGGCTTCAAAAATTTGCTTTGTCTTCTTCTATACGAAAAAGTGTAAAATTTATGTTGTAATCATGTCAGACATTCGAAACCCTACCCTCCACACCCCCCAACACTTATCTACATCATACTCAACCAGAATTCTTTCCCTCCAAGCTGAGGGAATAAGACTGTCACACTTTTACCCTTGATCCTACACAATCTCATCTCTTAGAACTTGTTTCATAATTTACCTCTTCATCAATGTCTTTTCTGTTCAAATTTTGATTTTCTAATGCCAAGAACTGCTTTTGGATTTCTACACAGAAATACATGAAAATGAAATTTCTAAATACTACATTCCCCAGTAACTATAGGCTCAATTTATTTTCTTCTCTTTCAGTTCCATTTCTGGAAAGAAAAGTGATGAATCAGTTCATTTGGGTCTATCCACTAACACACTATTATTGAAAACCTTTCTGATGTCAGGCTCTATGCTATGCCTGGATATTCTATGAAAAACGAGATAGAACTTATTCTACTTTCATGGTGTTTTAAGCTCTATTCGGTTACCTCCCATCCAGTCTTCAACCTACTGTAATCATGCTTCTACTCCAATTGCACTGAATCAACTCAGTTCTTCACCTCTTTGTTCAAAGCAAGTAGAAACTTTCAGTATTTGTCTTCCAAAAATAATTAATGTTTATTTGGTTTTGAGAGAGAGAGAGAGAGAGCATCACAGGGGAGGGACAGAGAGAGAGGGAGACACAGAGCTGGAAGCGGGCTTCAGGCCCCATGCTGTCAGCACAAAGCCCGACGCAGGGCTCAAACTCATGAACTGTGAGATCGTGACCTGAGTCAAAGTCAGACACTCAACCCACTGAGCCACCCAGCCACCCCAGTAATTCCAGTATTTGTCTTCTTATCGGTTTCTTCTGCATTTTATGATACTAAGTTCTTTTAACTTCCTGCACTTCATATAACCCCAAACTTATCCTGTTCTACTTTGACTCTTGCCTCTCAGTGTCTTTTATGGGCTCCTAACTTATAAACATGGCATTCCTCAGGTTTCTGGTAATATTCTCACCCTATCTCTTTGTCATTATTTTACAGCTTCAATATTAACTAAGAATCCAGTATTGAAAATGTGATAGGCAAAGATACTCTTGGTTATCTCTGGATCCCCTCAAATTCCAAATACCTTCAAATAAACTCATTATATTTTCTCATATTCTTGATGACACTTGGTGTTACCTCTTTCCTGTTTATCAAACTTTATTTTTATTTTTTATTATGATTTTTGTGTTGCATCCTCTCCACACTTAGTATGAATAGCCTAGACAAAGGTTTATTTGGATTGTTTCCTCATTGGTCTAGCTTTGTCAACAGAACATCTTAGCTGAAACTCATATTTGATCACATCAGAGTATTCAGTTTTCAACAGTTACACATGACTTCTATTGTAAGTAACAGACTTTTAGTATGATAGAAAAGCCCTGCATTGCCTAACCTTCTAAACTATGCGTATCTTTATAATTTTAACTCTCACTACTCCTTGCCTCTTCATTCTTCTTTAGTCTTTTATTTATTGTTCTTTGCCTTTTCCCTCCTGTGTGTATTTATATATACTCATAATTTTTGTGTTGAAAATGTCCTTTTCTCTACTGTTTTTTCTTTTGTTTTGTTCTGGCTTTTTATTTGTTGAATATGTTAACACTTTTCTTATCTGGAATACTTGGAGAAAATTTTGTGTGTATGAAGAGGATCTTCTGACTCCCCAGACTGGAAAAGACAGTTCTATGTTCTATTTACATAGCACCGCATGCATAAAGCTGTCATAGGATATATCACAATCTATCTAGTTGATCAATATTTATATTTTTCCTCTGTTAGAGTGTGAATTATATAAAGATAGGATAATGTTTTGTTGATTCCCTAGGATCTGGAATAGCACTTTGTATATATGACAAATGAGTATTTTGTTTTTACTTGAATTAAAGAAGTGGACAATCTTTGACACCTTCCTTAATATTCTTATAACACAAATGAGTCTAGACATACATACTTACTCAAATATACCTTATTCTAGGCCATAGTTCTTACGATCCCTCCTAACAAATTTCTTTTTTTTTTTTATTTTTTTTAACGTTTATTTATTTTTGAGACAGAGAGAGACAAAGCATGAACGGGGGAGGGTCAGAGAGAGAGGGAGACACAGAATCTGAAACAGGCTCCAGGCTCTGAGCAGTCAGCACAGAGCCGGACGCGGGGCTCGAACTCACATACCGCAAGATCGTGACCTGAGCCGAAGTCGGACGCTCAACCGACTGAGCCACCCAGGCTCCCCCTAACAAATTTCTAAGTACAATCTGGGAGAAAAATTTGGAAAATGTGATAAACCTTGATATTGAATAGAGTTATATAAATACAATATGCTCTCTCTATTGACATTTCTCTGAGGTCAAATGGAAGTCAGAATAGACACACTATGAGTTTGAACTTACTCTGAGGGAAGTGATGTCCTTCATTCAATTGTTTATGGACAAAACCTTAATTTGATCCTGAGCAAAATTTAAGGAAATTTCTATGACTATATTGCATAGCAGACACATAAACTTTGGTTATGTCTTGGAGTAATATTGCTTTGGTAATTGGAGTATTGCTTTGGTTATTATACCCTAACCACATTAAGTGACTTTTAATTTCTTTACCACTCTAATTTTCAGTGATTCTGTGGATCAAAAATAACTTCTGTCACTTTGTTCTGATTGCATGATTTATACAGCCTCTTTAATAAATCCAAATCATTCACTTTCACTTCCTGATAACATGGATGTTATAAACACGAAACTACTGATTCAGAAGAGACTGTTACATCATTTAGTTTTAATTTTATTTCAGGAAAAAAAACTTATGTAGGGAAGCATTAACAATTGTCTATAACTAGAACATTTAAACAAGTCATATAGTCTTATTAACTCACAAATGGACAGATGAAAATGTTAATAGCCTAGAAAATCCACCGCAAGAATAATATCTTGAATTTAAAATTTCTATCTGCAGTGCATTTTTGTGGCCAAGTTACAAAACACTCATTCTAAGGGTTTATAATGGAAATGCAAAAAGACCTTTAAATATAAGAGCAAGAAGAGATACTGCTATAGTACAAAAAGAATCCTTTTCCAACAAAAGGCTGAATATATAAATCATTGTTATGAAAAATACCTTTCTTCTTAGTTATATTCAATCTGCAAATCATAGACTCATTCTTGCTAGCAAAAAATGGCTTGGATTTGATTTTAATGTTGATTTTTTTTTCATGCTTCTCATTCTACATCTGTTCTGCCTCTTCCTTTCAATCATTTTCTTTGTGATTGCTTAGCTTCATGCTTCCTATATTTTGTTAGACTAAAATGTAATATACTCAAGGTTTGTATTGGCAGGCCCATGCAGCTAGTCAGCTCTGAAGCTAGCTTTCATCTCAAATGGGCAAGCAGGGGAGGGTGGTGGAGAGGAAAGGCAGACAGCAGAAAATGGAGGCAGAAGGAAAGAAAAATCCCATTTATATTTCTGAAGTGGCTAATGTTCCTTGTTGCATGAGGTTTCCTAGTAGAGAACACCTCTCTTCAGATAAGTACCAGCAGCTGTGGCGTCTCCAGAGCAAGATACCTGTTTCAAAACACGCAGCTTGGATTATTTTTAATGGTGTGATATCTGTCTCTTGTTTACTTATATTCGGTAAAGTATCCTCAGGTCTGCTGGCTTCATTAGCTCCTATTTCCTCTGTTTTTGGCTCACCTTGTGTTCTGCTGTCCACAAGTAACTAATGGGCTTTGGGGAGACATCTGGTCAGAAAATCTCTTCTGTCTGAAGCTCTTTAGGTTGTGCCAAGTTGTTTGGTCATCATATTAACCAATAAAAAAAAGAGATTAGGTTTTACTCTACAGTTTTATTTTTCATATAACAGGTCCATAATAAAAGTATAATAAATGATTTTGTATGCACAGACAGGAAAGACTTTATTTTTATTCTTCTCATTAAGAACTTGAATTTCCAGGGATTGCCTGAGCAATAGAATACCAAATTCTACCTGTTTATGTGAGCAGTAATTATATATTCTGGGTGGCATAAAGCACTCGGCAGGACTCTGAGGAAGTCTGTTAGTCATTTCATCATTTTATGCAGCATTGATCTTGCTGACTGCACAGAGCACTAATAGAACAAGTTAATGGAGTTTATTCTGTCACAAATGCTGCCAGTTAAAGATGATTGCCATGTATGGAAAACCGGGCTCTCTCACTTCTTCCTAAAGATGTATAGAAATATTAAATCTCTTATCTGCCATAGAGGAAATATATAAATATTGCCTGCATAATATGAGTACAGGTGGACTCCAGTTTTCAAAGTAGAAATTGCAGAAGTTTTTGGCAATCTATCGTTGCAAAACCTACACTGAAATATAGCTGCTTGTGTTTTTATTAATGAATTGTGCAACATCAACATGATAGCTTCCCCCCCCACCCCCAGAAAGTTAAATTATCTTAAACAGAGAGATGAGAAACTCATATTTGATGAGCTGAATTTAAACCAAATTGTGCTATTTAATAAGTAACTTGCAGCCTTGGATTGATGTTGATAAAGATGTAAAAACCAAATGTTGTTTCCCAGGCTGCAAAATTACATGTTATTCATGCTAAAATATGAAGCTGATTATAAGATTCAATGGTAATCAGACTGAATTAATAGAAATCCTTTAACAAACCTTCATTTTCTCAATAGTTCTGACAATTCAAGTAAATAAAAAATGAAAGCATGTACCAGTTCAGAAAATAAATTTAGTGTCTTACTTAGTACTTAAAATATTTCTCCAACTGATCAATAGAACTACCTAATTAAAATATTCTTTTGTGGACGTCAAGGTTTCTGGAAAGAATACGAATTCCCACTTACATGGATCTAATGTTTAGTTAAAGTTAATCAAGAATGAAAGATACATGTGCATGTTTCTTGTCAGCATAGAATAAAAAGACTGTGACTTGTACGATATATCACTATTTTAATTTAGCATTTTCCTAAATAATACTAGAGGTTTGGGCTTGCTTCCAGAAAGTTCCTGAAGATAAAGTCAAATTCACAAAAATTTTTAGATATGCATTTTCTATCACAGCATTTTCTGAATGCTTTTCTGTGCAAACTTCAACCAGTTTTTAAAAAATGACTACACACACTCTAAATATGTTTTTTTCCATTTTATTCATAAATAATGTAAACATACTCCTTTACAAATAAAGTTGATACATTAGACTACATATACAACTTTAAAGATTGAAATGGATTCTTCATAAAATTTGTTGCTAAAATGCAAATTTAAAACTGGATCCAGTAAGATTTAGAAGCCGTAATCGTTGAAAGATAGAGGTAATTTCATGATTACAATTTTGGTGTTTTCTTATAACAACCTTCAGCCTCCCAATTTGCGGGTCATTCTTCTGTCTCCAATTCAGTATAGATTAAATTTTAGTTTCATCAATTTAGAGACCAACATTTTAATAATTCATCCTTTAAATGAGGCATACATTAAGAACAATGATAATGGATTTACATTTGGATAATATGTAACCAATTAATACAGTTAAAAGGTAAACAGTTCACTTCCGCTTCCGGATATGAGATAGCATTTTATCAGAATAATCACCCTAAGAAAAACAACTGTAAATGCCAGATCTTTCATAAAGTTATTCTTCAGACAGCATTGGAAAGCAGCCAAAATTGCCAGGAATTAAGGAGCCAAGGAATTAAAGATCCCAGAGAGAAAGGAAGCATGTTGAAGTCCATTGTGCATTATTCATTGCTTTTCTCTGAAAGGTATTTGTTGATTACTATGCTAAATCGTATGAGAGGATAAGACAGTAAGCAGAGAACAATAGCTAAGAGACTAAAGAGATGAGCCCAGCTCTCCAGAGTCCCTCAGAAGTGGACTCTGAAATTCAGGGTTTACCAGGAAAAAGATCCTGGTAACTGTCTCAGTTTTTCCATTGTAATCTCTGAAATGCTACGTCCTAGAAGTGGACCTAGAAATAGAAGAATATCCACACAAACTCAAACTTAGCTGTAATCTCATTGCTTGATTTTCTCTAACTGTCTCTCAGAAATCAAAATCTCTATGAAGCAAAAAAAATCACTGAGTGCTTCAAAAAAAACACAGATTTTTAATAACTAGTATCTGAATTTCAAACAAACATTAACAGGCATGCAGGAGACAGGAAAAAATAATTGACAATTCAGAGAAAAAGTGACAATGAAAACTGAAACAGAGATGATCATGATATTGGAGTTATCAAGGATAGATTTTGAAATATATATAGTGTATAATGTTCAATGTATAATAAGTTCAGGAGAATAAGTGAAAGAGAGAATTTTGCCAAAGAATTTTTCTAAAGATTTGAAATTTATGAAAAATTATTAAATGCAAATTCTAAAATTGAAAAGATATTATAACTAAAATTAAGAACTAAATTGATTTTAAATTATGTGAGAATAAAATGTATTAGAGGGAAGTATTATTGAATGGAAAGATAAAGTAGTAGAGGATGTGCAGCATACGCACCGAGGTATAAAGAGGACATGACAAGAGTATCTTATAATTTATCTAATGGGAATGGTCACTAGAGAAGAAAGGGTGGGGGGAATTTTCAGGAGATATCAGACAATAATTTTCCAAAATTAATGGAAAGATATCAATCCAGTCAATCCATACGTCTAGGTGCTTGAGAAACGTCAAAACATTTGCATACAAAGTAAACCAAAGATAGAAAATCTTGAAAGTAGCCAGAAGAAAAAAGAAAACACAGTACCTTTAAAGGAGCAACAATAAAATTGGCAACTGATCTCCACAGAGATAGTATTAAACAGAAGAAAACTAAATGACATATTTAGAATGCCAATGTAAAAAAAAGAAAGAAAGAGAAAAAAAAGAAAGAAAACAGAAAACCCAATACCCAGAAAAAGTATATCTCTAAAATGTATAGGTGATAAACAATGCCAGGAAAGCAAAAACTAAGCTAACTCCATATTATGTGACTTTCACAAACAAGATCATAGAGATTGCTTTATGCATAAGGAAAATAATATAAGATGGAGGCATAATGAAGCAGGGAAAACAATGAAGAGCACATGAAAGAATTAATATCTGCTTAAATATAGAAACCTATTGTTAAAAAATTATAGAAACTCTTAAAATGAAACCCAGAGAGAATAAAAAAATATATAAAAAATAGTAATTATAGTGGGGTTTCTATTATCTGCAAAATCAAAATATGTGATAATAATCACACCAAATGTGGATAAACATAAAACAATGATAGTGTTCTAAGCTCTTTGCATTACATAGGAACAGGTGCAGCTAACTGATAATAGACTCCAAAGGTGATTGACATTTGCTTTCATCTTTAAGGTAGCTAACACAGTGATAAACAAGATAAAGTACATGATTTAATAACACATCCATATGGTAATACAATATACCTGATGTATTTCTCTTTTACCATATGGTTTAACTATCTCAGATTAGCCTTCTAGGCATAAACAACTACAAAACTGCATAAAATGTAAGAAACTTCTATTTCTTTCCTTGGAAAAAGATGATATTAAAATGTAATCTCTGAGAGAGAGAGATAAATGACATGAAAGCTTTTGCTTTCTTTTTAGATGAACTTTCCAGAGCACAGTTCAGAGAAGAGAAACCCAAGTAGATTCAAATAATTTTCTGAGGTTCAAGTTTAGATTTGGAGAAGGTGAGATGTTTACAATTTGGGGGGCTAAGTACTTAGATAATGGAGCTATGCAGAGAAAGAGCTGCAGAAAAGCACATAAAGGCTCCCTTGAGTCTTTGACTCACTGGTAAATTTGATTTATATAGACAGAGACTTCTTAGGTCAGCTGAAGAACAACTTTAAGGTAATGGAACAACAGAGTATCTATAAACCATATAATTTCTGGAGCTCCCCCCAGACAGGAAGACAGGAGTTCTGACCAGCCCGAGAGGAAAAATAATTCAGTAAGGACACTAGAAAGACCATATCTCATATGCAGGATAAACTATAATTAAATAAGAGGCTACTCTAGAGCCACCCTAACAAAGATTTAAAGAACAGCCTCAAAATAATCAAGCTAATTCTCAGATAACTAATTGCTACCCAGAGAAAAGCTCAATATTTTTCAAGGAATACAACAGAAAACAGAGAATTAAAACCATGAAAACAATGTCCACCACCCAAACAATAATTAATAGACATGTAAAGAAATAAGAAAATAAGACTTCCAACCAAGAGAAAAATCTGTTAATAAAAACATACCTAAAAGTGTTAGAAATGTTGGAATTATCAGGCAAGCATGTTGGTAGAGCTACAATAAATATATTTAAGAATATAAAGAAAACATAGACATAATGAATTGGAAAATTGAAATATAAAAAAGTAACTAAAACAAAAAGGGGGGAATACCTGGGTGGCTCAGTAGATTAAGAGTCTGACTCTTGATTTCAGTTCAGGTCATGATCTCACAGTCGTGAAATCGATACCCTCCTAGGGCTCCATGTTGGGCATGGAGCCTGCTTAAAATTCTCTTTCTCCCTCTCCCTCTGCCACTTTCCCACTCACACCTTTTCTCTCTCTCAAAACAAAACAAAACAAAACAAAACAAAACAAAACAAAACAAAAAACAGAAAAGAACTTGAATATCTAGAGATTTTTAAAAGTAAATTATTTTATATTAATGGTCTTGTGAACAAAATAAACACTGCAGAGAAAAGATTAGTAGACTTGAAACCATAGTAATAGAAACCCTTCAAAGTGAAGCATAGAGAGAAAAAAAAACTGAAAATAAATGAACAAAGACTTAGTGGTCTGTAAATTTTATCAAGAAATTGGATCCCAAAAGGGAATAGAGGTTGTGTGCAAAAAAATCTTCAATATAATAAGAAAATATTCCAGATTTGATGAAAGGTAGTGCTGCCTAGATCAAAGAGTCTGAACAATACCCAAGGAGAATAAATAAATACAAAGGAAACCACTTGAAAGCATATGACAAAGCAATCTCTTCCAACCAAAAGTGATGAGAAAATAGTAAAGGCATCCAGAAAAGGATACATTGTCTACAGGGGAACAAAGAAAAAAATTATCACTGTTTTATCATCACCAATAATGTATGTCAGAAGACAATGAAATGACACTTTAAAATGCTGAAAGAAAAACAACTGAGAATTTTATATCAAGAAAATATCTATATTAAGAAAAACATAATTTACATAAAAACAAAAAATGAAAGCAAATTAGAGATCTTCATACAGATAGAGGTTGAAGAAAATTCACAAAAAATTTTTCACAAAAAATATAAAAGGAAGTTCTTCAAGCCAAAAACAAACAAATCTATACCAAAAGGAAACTCTGATCTATACAAGTAAAAAAAGTGTGAAGATGGCATATATGTGGGTATCTTTTTTTAAGAATAACTGAGTTTTTAATGTAAAAACAATAGCAAAGCACTGAGATGTCTACTGCATAAGTATATTTAAAATAATAGCACAAAGAATGGATGGGGAAGTTGGGAGTACATTGTTTTGACGATCTTATACAAATATATATAATACATTTTGAAGATAGACTGATAAATAAAAATGCATTAATTAGAAACCTTAGAGAAACCACTAAACAGAAACGAGTATTGACTAAACAAATAGATGAAATAAAATGGAATATTAAAATAATCCAGTTAAATTCAGGAAAGAAGAAAAAAAAGAAACAAAGATGAGTTGAATCAAATGGAGAAAACAAAAACAGATAGTTGATGGAAAAATGACCTTTCTATTTACCTTTCCACTTAAATAGAAGAGACACATCAACTAAGGACCAAAGTTGTCAGACTAGATTTTTTTTTAATAAGACAATTATATGCTCTTTTAAGGAAATTAACTGTTTCTCATCCGACTGTTGATTTTGACTCAAGTCATGATCTCACCGTTCATGAGATTGAGCTCTGAGTCAGGCTGACAGCGTGGAGCCTGGTAGGGATTCTCTCTCTTCCTCTCTCTCTGTCCCTTGCCCTCTCTTTCTCTGTCTCTCTGTCTCTGTCTCTGTCTCTCTCAAACTAAATAAACTTTAAAAAATAAAGAAATTAACCTTTTGTAACTATGTATGGTAACAGATGTTAATTGGCCTTATTGTGGTCATCATTTTGCAATATATACAAATATCAAATCAATCTGCTGTACACCTGAAACTAATATAATGTTATATCAGTTATATTTCAAGCCTGAAGAAAAAATATTAACCTTAAACACTGAGAAATAGACAAAGTGTGTAGATGGTGTAGAAAACTACACCTATTATTGGTATTTTATACTTTTTCTCTATTAGAAAAAAGCATTTTTTCTAATAGAAAAAAATTTTCTGTCTATTTTTTCTAACAGGAAAAAGTTATGAGAGACATTCCATAATTATAAAAGAGTCATTTCCTTTAAAGACACACAGTCCTCTATGTGTAGGTAACTAATAACACAGCTTTAAAATACTTCATGCAAAAATTAAGGATTAAGGTGAGACATGGACACATCCACAACTATAATTAGTGATTTCAAACTTCTGTCTGAGGAACTGATTTTAAAAATGGTCAGAAAATGAGTATGACATAAGACACTAAAAAAGTACTGTCAGTCAATTTGGCCTGCCTGATATCTGTGGAAATTATAGAAAAATATCCGTCATGAATATAGATGGAAAAGTCCTTAATAAAATGTTAGCAAATCAAATCCATCTGAGTGTTTTCTAAAAATGATAGTATATCAGCATCTAGTAGAGTTTATCCCAGGTATTCAAGGATTTGAAGATCAATGTAATTCACCACACAAACAAGAAAAATGAAAAAAAAAAATCTCAGTAGATGTAGAAAAATCATTTGACAAACTTCAAAAGCTATTCACAAAAGTCTTGGCAAATTAGGAAATGACAGGATTTACTTCAATCTGATGAAGAGCATTTATGAATACATCTTCAGTAACAAATATCTAATGGTGAAATACTGAATGTTTTCTCCTTAAAATTGAGAACATGGCAAGAGTGTCTATTTTCACTACTTCTGTCAACATTTTTCCTGGTCAGTTTAATAAGATAAGAAAAAGAACAATAGCAACAATAATTACTTGAAAGTAAAAATTAACATTTTCTTTTCTTTATGATACCAATATTGTATAATTAGAAAATCTTTAAAAATCAGAAGAAAGACGCAGAATTAATTTTTTTGAATATCACATTATACAAGTTTTATATAAAAATCTATTCATTATATTCATATTATATTCCTTCATTCCTCCAACAAAATTTGAAAAATACAAATGTTAAATGCATTAAATATATAAAATATTTGAAATCGATTAATGAGATATGTATAAGTTCTGTAGAGTGAAAAACTAATACTGTTGAGGGAACTTTTTAAAAATGTAAATAAATAGAACAACCATATTTTGCATTAAAATACTTAATATTGTTATCATGTCAGGTCTCCCAAATTGATCTCCATAGAATCAAAGCAATCCTGGGGCACCTGAGTGGCTCAGTTGGTTAAGTGTCCAACTCTTGATTTCAGCTCAGGTCATGGTCTCATGGTTGGTGAGTTCAAGCCCCACAACAGGCAATTCAAATCTACACCTGACAAAATTATAAATTGGTACATGCCATGAACTTTGTTGCCTAAATATAGTCTAATCAGAAAAAATAAAAATTAAAAATCCATGAGTCTGTGGATGGTGACTATCACTTAAACTAAAATCTCATTTCGTGTTCCATTCTTAAAAACAGCTTTCCTTACATGAGATCATCTAAAATAATAATATAAAACATGAATATCAGAAGTTCCAGAATTGACGTTAGTGCACTCCAACATGTTAAATTTTAGGATTGATAATTATATTTGGAGGGGTTGAATATTAATAATAGTTTACTCTATGTAACTATGAAGGAAAAGATACTTGAATACTGATGTGGTTTGAAGTGTTGAGTTTCAGAGCCAAGGGCCAAGAAAGAATTCTTGAAATGTCTTCAGTGCTAAAAGGTGGTTTTATTAAAGCACAAGGACAGGACCCGTGGGCAGAAAAAGCTGCACTGGGGTTGTGACAGATGACTGATTATATACCTTCACGATGGGGAGGGTTAGGCATGGAATAAGTCTCTACGGTATTTTAGAAGCAAGGTTTCCAGGATGCTGAGGGGGCTAGCCATTGTTAGGAAAAGGTAATTTATTGTTGTTTAGTAAAAACTCAGTCATGAGACCCTTCAGGTGTGTATCAGTGGGGCCATATGCTGGGGGTATGATTGCCAGCATATATCTTGAAAGGTAGAGATAAAGGAAGTTTCCAAAGAATTTTTGTATGTTAAAGTAGACTTAAACAGGATCTTGAAGGTCTGGATAATGTTTAGCTAAGATTGCCTCTTGCCCTTAGCAAAGTGTTGTCATCCAGGCAGCTGAGCTCCCAGAGGAAGGTCGCTCTGCCTGTCTCAAGGACTTGTCAATGGGCTGAAAGTAGCAAGGAAATTTATTTATTTATTTATTTATTTATTTATTTATTTATTTATTTATTTATTTATTGCCTTTGTTTCCTACACCAAATACTACTATTTATTTCAAAATCATGAGTGAGAAAGGGCAAAATTTCACATGGGTACCTTCATAGGGCTTATATATTTACAGTACTTTGTACATATTTTACATGTTTCCAAAGGATGGATTAGAGTGCAGAAGATGAGAAATTCCCCAAAATATTGAGAGTGTGGAAACTACAATTCTTTGCCAGGAAGTTTTAAAGATAGGATATCACCAAATGTCATTTATGCTCTTTTCTTAAAAAAATGCATTGGTGATAACAAGGAACAACATGAGATTTGAAGGTAAGAGGTATCTGAATCTGTGATACATACTTACTGGTATTTATTGTGATGTATTTAAATAAAATTTTACCTCAGAGAGTAAAGGGTAGAAGAGAGAAAGCAGTAGAGAGCAAATTTAATGTTGTATTTCACAGGAAGGGATTTTGCCTTTATTTATTTATTTTTCAACTAACATTTTTATGGTCAAATGAATTTCTTACACAAAACCTAATCATCTTCTATGGTGATGGCTTTCAGAAGGGGTAAATAATACGCTGTGTGATAGTCATTGCCAAGAAGAATTGTTATCTAACTCTTTAAAAGGTGAATATCACCAAGCAGCAGGGCCAGTTTTCACCCATAAAGGAAATTGATTGGCCTTTTTTATTTCCTTAGTTTCTATTGGAAGAGTAAATTTATCTACATATGAAAAGCCACATAGAAGTTTATGCTGAATAACCCAGCATGAATAGCACATTTTTCTTACACAAATTTTGAAAGTACTTGAAGATATTATAGCTATATTGACATTTTAAAAGTAATTTAATGCTCGGAAATAAGTAAGTGGCCATCTACTTCCAACATTTTACAATCTTCAAGTTATTTATTTTTTTCCTTAGGTTAAACCACTTTAGTTACTTTAACTTAAAAAACATGTGTATGTCCACCTAATTTTTAAAAATAGGAACAAAAACTGTGTTTTTATAAAAAGTTTTTTTCAGATATGCATTTTGAACCAGGAAACAAATTCACATCTTCATAACTGATATATCAGACTTTGTATTGCTACAGTTAATGTAATTGTTGTGGGTGTGTGAAAGTGTGACTTTGGCTTTCTAAAGAACTACAGTATTAATGACCGTAAATGATTTATTGGTTGATCTCATCTCTTAGTGCTTCTGAAGAGAACTACATCTCAGTTTCTGCAAGTAGTATAAAATCACTACAAGTTTGCTGAAGTTAGTTTTTCCCCACTGTTATTCTCCACTGTACTGTTAATTTAATACAGAGGAGAAGGAAGATGAAGCCACTGTATTTTCCAAGGATCTATAATCTTCCTTAAATGCTTCCTAAACAATTATTCCTAAGGAAGTAACTGCCCTATTTTTTACCATAGGGAAGAGCAAAGTTTAATTTTTCCTACAAGTTGTTATTGTGATTGATGGAAATAGCTAAACAGACCAAGGCAAAAAAGATAAATATCTTCAATCTTCATAAAATACACAAGATCAAAACTATATAAAGACAATTGTACAAAGTTGGAAACAGAGTAGTTTTCTCCTTTTGTTGTTTCAAGTCCCAACAGAGGTGGGACATCTCCAATGATACTGTCTGTCAAAGGTGAGGATATGGACGATCATACCTCCCATTTTTAAACTTCTTGGACAAGTAGTGAGACCTTTATTCTTCTGTGGCTATTGTTAACCCTCTCACGAAGGATACAGTCTTTTTAGTTATCTGGTGGCCTTTTCTGTAGTTCAGCCAGGAGTGAAGCATGAATGTTCTGTATGGGGACAGGAGCATTTTTCTCAGACTACACACACCCATGTATTATCAATTTATCAGGTGGCAGGCCAGGAACCATGAATTGCCAAGCAAACGGAATAATTTTGTACCACATGATATTTCTAGGCATCCCTAAACTCTGACTTCCCAGGTTTCCCCTAAGCTTCAGGACATCCATATCCACTTTCAGAGAAGTCATTGACTTCCAGATACTTGATTCAAACTAACATCTCGAAGAGAGAGGCAAAATATTTCTGGCATTTTCTTTTGATTTTATTTTAACAATTCACGTTTGCAATGGCTTATTTCAACAGCAGTGTAAGTATTAAAAAAAAGATTTTAAAAGTCACTTTTCAAACTTCAAGTTCAATCCAGATGAAGACAGTCCATATACCACATTTAAGCAAATCTAATATGCTATTAAGTGTAAGGACATGTAATTATTTTAATACTACTAAGAAACCAAGAGTAATACGGACAAACTATGGTATGCTATATGGTATCTTGATACCAGAGACATTAACCTAAAAAAATGGATCATTGAATTGAAGGGAAAAAAAAGTATATCTTTAAGAAGTAATTTCAAAAAATGAAAGCCTTTTCCCTATAGTCCATTATAATATGATAATAGTAATAAGGATAACAGTATGCTATGTACTCTTATTATGATATTTACCAACCAAATAGGTAACAGAATCAGTATTTATAGCATGCAGAATACTACACTGAGTAAGGTTTAGAAGGTGCATTAGTGTTTTGAGACAGTGTTTTACAGAATCCTACAGCCTAAGGGTTGGAGATTATACCATTTCATGATGTTTTCCTACTATTTACAATATACTTTGGTGGGGTCCAATCATAAGTTCAGTGTTATATCTCTTCCAAGGCTATACATCAGTTGAGAAATATTATACAGGATCAGACGAATGAAAGTCAAAGTATTAAGCAACTGATTATTATATGGGGCACCTGGGTGGCTCAGTTAGTGTCTGACTTTGGCTCAGGTCATGATCTCACAGTTCATGCATTCCAACCCCACGTCGGGTTCTGTGCTGACAGCTCAGAGCCAGGAGCCTGCTTCAGATTCTGTGTCTCCCTCTCTCTCTTCCCCTCCCCCACTGGTGCTCTTTCTCTCTCTCAAAAATAAATAAATGTAAAAAAAATAAAATAAAAAAGGAACTAATTATTATAGAAAGTGCTAATATGTAGGAATTGAATGGTCTTCCACATATTCATTCATCCTCAGAGTTAGACAGGCTTGTTAGACACACCAGTAATGATAGACTGACTGGAATAGAGAAGTTAGTGGAGGGATGAAGAGGAACCAAGAGTGTTTCACTAATGGACATACCTCTACCTGAAAGGGAACAAGGGAGGGAGGAAGAGAGCTGACCCCCACCCTAACAATTCAACCAGAGTTTGCCTATACATGATTGTATGTATGGGAACACTATTAACCTTTCTTGGTTTAAAGTACCCCAAAGACCTTCAGTCACGACAGTGACTCAGACTTGTGGACCCCCATATTTTTAACTTATGCTCAATCTAGGTGTAGAATGCGTGGAGCCCATGCTGACTATGGTTTCATGCTTGAATTGTGCAACTCTGGTCATCTGAAGGATATAGAAACAGACGGGTGGATGAAAGCTTTTACTTGGCAGTGGTGAGTAGGTGGTGGGGTCACGGTGGTGGTGGGTGGGAGAATATGTTTAGGAAGAGATTTTAGGCACTCATACACATACCATAGCAACCTGTTTTTTTTTTTTAAGTTTGTTTATTTATTTATTTTAAGAGAGAGAGAGCATGTGAGAGGGGCAGAGAGCATGGGAGAGAGAGGGAGAATCCCAAGCAGGCTCTACGTGGGGCTTGAACTCACAAATCATGAGATCACGACCTGAGCCAAAATCAAGACTCATAGGCTTAACCAACTGAGCCACCCAGGTGCTCCAAGTAGTGAACTATTTTAAATTTAGTTTGGGCCCCAACATCTGTAGAAAACTTTGAGTTAAAATGAAGAGTAACCTGCTATTTTTTTTTCCAGAACAGACTTTGGGGAGGTATACTTTTAAAAGCTTTTGTGAGTGTGTGAATATGAATAATTTGTAATCTGAATATAAATCATTTTTGGGCAACTGATAATTAGAACATTTTGGAAAATGGCTAAACACTATTTTAATATAAAACAGTATGATAGAATACAGAAATGGAAGAAATATGCTGATATTTTTGAAGGCTAAAATAAAAGCATTTTGCTTTAAATTATATATGATCATTATAAGAAGACAGGAAAATACAGGACAAATACAGGGAAATAGAAAGACTAGTAAAAATATCATAGAATATCCAATCTCCCAGAAATATGCTTTATCAATATCTGCCAACCATAATTTATGATATTTCTTATAAACACATGTGTATAGCAGGAGAGATTGATAATATTTTATGAAAAATGAAGTATGCTATGCATGTTATTTAATAAAAAGTATTATGCTATTTCAGTGAAATTTAACAACTAACACCACAGACGTATAAGAGAAGGAATGGTTGAATGTAAGATAAATATTTATTCACACACGTACACATACACTCAAAAATATAGTGCTTAAAAAAGGTCCCTTTAGAAATACAAATAAAAACCACACTCAGATATCACCTCACGCCAGTCAGAGTGGCCAAAATGAACAAATCAGGAGACTATAGATGCTGGCGAGGATGTGGAGAAACGGGAACCCTCTTGCACTGTTGGTGGGAATGCAAATTGGTGCAGCCACTCTGGAAAGCAGTGTGGAGGTTCCTCAGAAAATTAAAAATAGACCTACCTTATGACCCAGCAATAGCACTGCTAGGACTTTACCCAAGGGATACAGGAGTGCTGATGCATAGGGGCACTTGTACCCCAATGTTTATAGCAGCACTCTCAACAATAGCCAAATTATGGAAAGAGCCTAAATGTCCATCAACTGATGAATGGATAAAGAAATTGTGGTTTATATACACAATGGAGTACTACATGGCAATGAGAAAGAACAAAATATGGCCCTTTGTAGCAACGTGGATGGAACTGGAGAGTGTGATGCTAAGTGAAATAAGCCATACAGAGAAAGACAGATACCATATGTTTTCACTCTTATGTGGATCCTGAGAAACTTAACAGAAACCCATGGAGGAGGGGAAGGGGAAAAAAAAAAAAGAGGTTAGAGTGGGAGAGAGCCAAAGCATAAGAGACTCTTAAAAACTGAGAACAACTGAGGGTTGATGGGGGTGGGAGGGAGGGGAGGGTGGGTGATGGGTATTGAGGAGGGCACCTTTTGGGATGAGCACTGGGTGTTGTATGGAAACCAATTTGACAATAAATTTCATATATTGAAAAAAAAAAGAAAAGATAAAAAAGGTCCCTTTAAAGTTGAGAAAAGTGAAAATAGTTCCAATATCATCATGTTTGTTTGTTTGTTTTTAAGTTTTTACTTAAATTCCTCTCACCACAAGTGCACTCCTTAATCTACATCACCTATTTCCCCATTCCCTACTCCCCCATCTCCCCTCTGGTAACCACCAACTTGTTCTCTACAGCCAAGAGTCTGTTTATTGGTTTGCCTCTCTTTGTCCCCCCTTTGTTCATGTGTTTTGTTTCTTAAATTCCACATTAGAGTGAAACCATCATGTGTTCTTTAATTGTGTATTTTAAATTTTAAATTGGACTATAACTATTGACACCATCCTTTAAAAACAGGGAAATCGTCACAACCTACTCTTTCTTCTTTTTAAATTTATATTAAATTCTATTAAATATAATTCCAGTCATTTTGAGGTGTATTTTATAATGAATTTGCTTCAGGAGGTCATTTTATGAGTCTGAAACACAGCTTCCTCATTCCTGAGTTCTTTTATTTAGATAATCTCACTGGTGGCTGCACTATTTGGTTATTTTTCATTTCACTTACCTAAAACCTTCCTTCATTCAACATCCCCCTCCCCCCTTTTTTATTCCTTCTGTATATGAATCTTAATTTTTTTTTCTTTTCTTTGTTTGTTTGTTTGTTTTTGAGCACAAGCCACCAATATTTTTTCACCTCCAAATTGTGGAGATGTATCTTCAGTAAGTCCCATTACTGACTATTTTTATGAAAGAATATGATGTTATTCTGAATTTCTACCCCATGTAACCTGAATTCTTTTTTTTTAAACCATGAATATTCTGTAGCTTGACCAGAATAGTCTTAGTTATTTTATTATATTTTTCTTTCTCAGGGAATGAGTTTTCCTTTTAATTAGAAAACAAACTTTTAAAACAAAATTTCAGGGGTGCCTGGGTGGCGCAGTCGGTTAAGCGTCCGACTTCAGCCAGGTCACGATCTTGCGGTCTGTGAGTTCGAGCCCCGCGTCAGGCTCTGGGCTGATGGCTTGGAGCCTGGAGCCTGTTTCCGATTCTGTGTCTCCCTCTCTCTCTGCCCCTCCCCCGTTCATGCTCTGTCTCTCTCTATCCCCAAAATAAATAAAAACGTTGAAAAAAAATTAAAAAAAAATAAAACAAAATTTCAGATAATCTATATGCTTTTTACACACGATTTACTTTAAGTTTGCTCAGTCAGGATCACTGATGTTGCATTTCCTCAATTTCTGCCTCTGTCTTCCCTCACACCCTGCGTAATCATGGTGTCCCTCCAAGCCTATGTTACCCTCACCTAACCACTGTCTCCCAGCTGCTTTTGTCAGTCATATTTGCTCTACTTTTGTGGCATTAAATGCTGCTTTCCTCCCAGTAGAGCCTTTAGTTTTAACTTCTACTTTTCCTCTCAGCACTTCCAGATTAATTTTATCTCCTTCCTTTGTCTTATAATCACTTCCTTGAACTTCCATTTCTCTTATCTGAGCAGTGAGCTTGTTTTGAAAGGTCGTATTTTTGTAATTTTTTGAGACTAAGGAGTAGTATTTGTTTGAACTCTCCCATTATAACTCATCTCGTACTTTCTAACAATTTATTGCTGTTCTTCAAGGGCCTTTTTCTTAAGATCCTTTTCTCATTTTTCAATGTAAGTATATGTCTTATTCGTGATTTGTTTTTAAAGGAAACAAAGAATTGAAGAAGAATGGAATGGGAAATGAAAGACAGAATGAATGGGTCTGTGCCAGTCAGTAGCACTGATTTGGGTTTCTTAGAGACTTTCTAACAAATTCTGTTTCCTTTGCTTTTTGCCCCAGGGACATGAGTACAATTAGTTTTTGTGATGAGGGTATAAACGTGGCTCCCGGTACCACTCTTTGAGCCTACGCCCTAGGTGTTGAACTCTGCTGGGTTCTTTCAGCTACAAGGCTGAATGAGAGAAAAAAAAAATTGAGCATACACCTTTCTTTTAGGTTCTCTTTTTCTGCTTTGCCATTACAAATCTGCTTGATCATCAGAGATGAGATTCACACCCATGTCAGTTTGACTCTTGTCACAGTGCTCTTTCATTTTCTTAGACCGTCTTTTTACCATAGACTCCAAAATTCTTTGAAAGTAAATCACATAGCAAATAAAATGGAATATTGTGGTAAATTATCTTTCATTTTAAGCGAGACAAACAGGAAACCCTTTGATTTCAAATGTATTATTGAAAACTCTTTTAAAATGTATTAGTCAACTTCCTTGACCTTTATAGTACATTATGCAAAAGGTAATTGATTCTTCTCTAGATGATTGAAGGTTCTTTAGGATCTCAATGTTAATATTATATGGTGGGACTTTCAACATTTATACAGTGGATGTGGGTAACTGTGACTAAATATTAGAATATATTCTGCATTCTAAAAGTTTGCAATAAAATACCATTAATTTGTAATATCTTACTTTTAGAAATGAGCTGTCTTCTGTGGAAACAGAGGAGCAAAATATTCATATATATATGAATCCATAAAAGTAGAAATTTTATATAGTAAAATTATACTATTTATAAATGTATAGTATATCTTTATATAACATGTATATTTATATACTTATATATAATATGTATTACATATAAAATTACATTTATCATCTAGTATTACATATTTACGATGTTATTTAAATTACCATTTATCAGTGTTTTAATGTAATATATTTTCTTCTCCTCTTGTGTTTTATGTTTTTATTTTTTTCTCCTCTTGTATTTTAAACTAATAAAACAAGACACTGAAGTAACAAAAAACTGGATCCGTCAGTGTTGAGTGTCAGACAAAAGTCTTATAAACATTAGGTAAATAGATAACGATCAACTAAAAACAAGGGTCATATCTTCTATTCCACATAGTATGAGGAACACATTCCATGGAATATCTAAAATATGTTTGCACGAAGAATTTTAAGGTTCCTTTTAGACATAAGGACTATCTGGATAATTTGTGACAATTGAACCAGTTATATTGTCGTTTTTTACAGCCAGACATTAAGAAATTTCTGAAAATTGACTCAATTTCTCATTTTCCTTCTTATATTTGGCAACTTGTAAATACAACCTAAATGCACTCTGATAAACTGGAGTTTGCCTGTATCTTGACAGTATTTCGAATGGTGGCTTTCATGTCCTAGTCCTTGATAAGAAGTTTTCATTATCATATACATTTTAGGTTATTTGATAGCTGAAAGAAAAAAAAAAAGGACTAGCAAAAATATCTGAAAACTCCCTCGTGTTCTTATCTTTCAAAAGGAAAAGCATGTGCTGAGTAGATGAATTAAAAGGAGATAGGGAAGCCCAGACTGCCGTTTAACAGAAGTCATTGATCTTTACAAATTAGACTGACAACAGAGATCCATTAAAGTCTACAGCATAATGAAAAAAATTCCTTTCCTTTGGCTTTTCTTTTATCTCCACTCTTCCTAATTCTGATTCTTCTTTTCCATACTCTCCTGTCCTTCAAAAGAGACGCTAAATGCTGATGAGGTAATGGCCGTTAGAAACCTCTTTCAATCTCATTTGAGAAATGACTCTGATTCCAAACATTAATTTTTGGTACCTATCTGAATAACAATAAGCTTGCTATCTCATTGATTATGCAGTGGAGAAGAATCAAGACAGAAAAAGAAGGGGATGCTTATTTTAATACAGCTATGCCAGCTCAGTGAAATCTATTATGACTTAAAACAGGACACCCACGGCCATTTCTTATACCACTTACCACAAAACTTACAGCATTTATCACTTTCTGCATTTAATTGTTTTTATTTGTTTACTTATACTTTTGTCTTATTAAAAAGTAAGCTTCTTATGGTTAGTAACCAGATCATCTCAGGCTTCCTCACCTCTGACAAGTCCAATCCCTAAATCATCCATTTGTTTAGCCATTTGAGACATAGTTTTTAAAGTTTATTTATTTTGAGAGAGCGAGAGCATGAGCAGGGAAGGGACAGAGAAAGAAGAAGAGAGAGAATCCCAAGCAGGCTCTGTGCTATCAGCACAGAGCATGATGCAGGGCTTGATCTCACAAACCCCAAGATCGGGACATAAGCTGAAATCAAGAGTGGGATGCTTAACCGACTGAGCCCCCCAGGCTCCCAGGGACATATTTTTTAGACGCCTGCAAGAAGGCAAGAATGCTTACTGTTGTATGCTGTGTAAATAAATGGGTTACTTAGATAAGTAATAAAAATGGACTAATGAATGTAATTAAATGTGACATAAGCTGCAAAATGGAGAAAAGGCCTGCAGTGCAGAAATGCCTCTTCATTCTCCAGTCCTTATAGACAGGAGAAAATTGTGCTATCCCAATGTTCTTCAAATATTTTCTTTTCATCTATTAATAACACTTATCTGATTGTGTTATAATCCATCTTGTCTTCAAAGTGAAACCGCAAGGCTCTTAGAGGCAGGGATCCTATTTCATTCACATTTATATTTTTGGTGCCTGTTTTAGTGCTTGCTGAATAGATGGTCAGTTGTATATGTGTCCTTGTGCATGTGTGTAGGTGTATATGTGCACATATTTATTTAGATAGGAAGCAGTAATCAGACCAAACCTATTTTGTAAATACAACATAGCAAGACACGGAGTCTACTTCTCACCTGCCTGACCCTATCACAAAAACAGAAATCTAGTTCCAAGAATCAGAAGCTGAGTTTTTTTTTCTTCTTCTAAGTTTACTTATTTATTTTGAGAGAAAGAGAGAGAGAGCGAGCATGAGCAGGGGAGAGGCAGAGAGAGAGGGAAAGAGAGAGAATCCCAAGCAGGCTCTGCGCAGTTAGCGCAGAGCCCTATGTGGGGCTTGAACTCACGAATCACAAGATTATGACCTGAGCTGAAGTCAAGAGTTGGATGCTCAACAGACTGAGCCACTCACATGCTGTATGAAGCAGAACTTCTGTTTGTGGGCTCTGTGGTTGTTAGTATCTGTATCACCTTCCAGACAGTATCTCATTTATTCAAGGTCATTCAGGGAGGTAGTATCACACATTACATAAGAGCATTTGAGTCAGCATGTCCTTTGTTTACCTGTTGCCTCCTTCCCTTATGAGCTATAATAATTTGAAGAATACATTTACCCTCTCTGATTTTGACATTCTCTACATACTAATGAAATTAACAAGCCTACTCCTAAATGTGCTAAGTGGGTCTTTATCAGAAAATGTACATTAAACGATTTGCATAACATCCAGCATATAATAAGCCCTCAGTTAATAGTGACTTCTGCTGCTGCCAGCCTGATCTGAGTGGAGACTGAAATTCATGGGTGAAAAATGTATACCTGACCTTGCAATTACAGGAGGAGGAAATCTGCGGTAATTATAGAAGCCATCTTATAAAAGTAGAAGTCTGGTGCTTTCCTGCTCCCTTTATTTGTCTTACTTGCTTCCCATTCCAAAACCAAAGGGACCAAGAAGTTGAGGTAGCAATGTGAAGGAGCAACCATAGGGAAAGATGTCTACAAACTCTCATCCTTGGCCTAAAACAAACTACATAGAACACACTCTAGTGAGGGAGAGTGAAAAACATTATAGTAAATTGGACAGAAAGTACAATTTCCATAGAGCACACCTTGTTTATTGACTTAACATGATAATAGAACTCTTCATTACGTAATTGTGAATAGAGAAGTTAAGGGCCAGTCTGTCTTATCCAGACGCAGGAGGAGGACTTCACCCCGGAATAAACGTAAGAAAAATAAAGTAATTTGCTTTATGATCATGTCTAATGAGTCCTGCTCATACAATGTACTGTTTAAGCCTTCCATTGTGTTAACCAAAATAAACCATGTACTACTCTTTGGATTATTTATTTTAAAAATTATATATTATGACTGCCAGGCTGCAATGTCATGCCAGGGGTTGGATAAATACAGCTAGATTTCCTTTCTTCTACAATTTCAAAATACTTGGAAGTAAAACATATGTTGTATTTTCATATCCACTGTTAGTAACTAAACTGATATTTTACCAGAATGGATATGTACTATTTCTATTAGTTTCAGCTTCCCTTCACTATTTGGTTAGAATTTCTTTTCTGGTTAGAACATTACTTTTATGTAATGGTTTGAGACAACGCATTTTTTTTTTTTACACAATGTTAGGTATAAAATATACACAGTACCTGTTTTATCATCATTCTAAGTACATTCTTTTTTAGACATTGAGAGCCAATTTTATTCTAGTGTTTGTATGGTGTCTTCCCATTGAGATATCTTTTCATTCCACAGAGGGTGTAAGAATTGGACTTGTTATTTTTAGGAGCAGATAAAACATTTCTCCAAGGTAATGGGACACCATGAGGTGTGCTCTTGCATATTACTTCCTTTGCTAATTAAACGGAATGTGAGACCGAAAGTAAGTTGACATTGTTAAAGTAAATGACCCAAAGCCTTAGTAATGAAGACACATCTAGGCTGAAGTTTATTGTTTTAATTTTAATCTTGAGCAATTTCAGCCCTACAGAGTAGGTTGCCTAAGTGTCCTGCAGTGTACTATTTCCATTGTACTACGGTGCAGCCCACGGACTCTAGAAGAACAAAGCTATCTGTAATAAGTTGTATTTTGGAATGAAGTGGTTTATTTATATGCAAGGTGAATTGATATTGGACATTTATTAAATCTAGTTTTTAACAGGCTGTCATAAGTGGGGTTCTTCAGAGGGCAGAGATATCGGGAGACTAAAAGTTGCTTAAATTATGCTCCATAAAAATATAGATGAGGCTCAGTTGCCTTTGGATTAAATATTCATTACTGAATATTTACATAATGCATGTGAAAGTGCTTTTAAAATAAAAACTCTCTTTATATAAATGGAAACTATGGCCAGATTCTCCCACATTATACCCTGTAGAGTATTTCAAAGCATTCTCTGGAGCCTTAGAGAGAAGTTCTTTCTATCACTTGTACAAAGGAAGGGAAAGCTGATTGTTCCACACTGTCCAGGCCTCCCCTACCTAAATTGTTTTGGCAAACTAAACTGTTCAACATTTACTGAACCCTCAGTGAAATACCTATTTTCTGTGGTTTATAAATATATGATTCTAAGAAAAGAAATCTGTTTTTCTGAACTGTCATCCCCACTGATAAGTGTTACATGTTCAACAGGGCCTCTCAACAGATTATGCAGATTCATTTGACTATAATAAAAAAGCCTAGAGAGGCATGGCTTTGTATTCCACCTCCACTATTTACTAGTTGCATGATCTTCCTGGACAAGTAATTTTAACTCTGCTTTATTTTCTTCATCAGTGTCTATGATAGTCTAATATCTACTTTGAAGGATTGCTTGAAAATTAAAAGAGATAGTGCAAGCAACATTCCCATGATCGGATATATTCAAAAGGGTAAAAACGATTAATTTCCTCCTACAAAAATAGATTATCATTTCCCCCATTGAAAGCAGCTCTCAGTTACCTATGTTAATATATGGAAATCTCTATGCAGATAAATAAAAATAATGTTAAACATAATTTCACAAAGTTTTGTGATCTAGTTTGATATTTTGCGTCTAATATTTCACTCTAGAATTTAGACACGAAAGAGAGGATATTGAGAGTTGAGTGGTTTAACTTTATCATTTGATAGATGAAAACATTCAGACAGAGATAACAAATACAATTATAAATGTAATCCAGCTGGTTAGTGCTAGATTTGGGACTGAAGATCACGTCTTCTTTTTTTCTTCCTGTTCTGTGAATTCATAGTACCTTCAAATAAGATGATCAAACTAATGTTCAAAATGCAGATCTCAGTTTGAAGTAGCTGAAAAAATGCCCATTTTCACTAACTACCATGCTATTTATTATTTTCTATCTGACAATTTAATTCTGGGGGTATGCATCATTAATTACATATACGTGTCCAAAGCAGCATATGAGGATATAATTCATGAATAATTCCAGTCAAAATATTGAATTAGGTTGGTCTAAACTTTGGACTATTTAGGACAGTTGTGGATTAAAAAAAAAATTACTGGCTAAGACCTATAACAGATAGCATTATTTACTTCAGGTGTTACAGGGAGAGCAGGGATGAAGACTGCTTTTGAGGCTGAGCACATAGGTGCCATTTTAGCTTAATATCTTAGCTTATAACTTCCCTAGAGGCAAAAAAGTAATTAAATGCTTTGTTGTAAAAGTCCTTCTATTGTGACTCATAAGCAGGTAAAACTAGCATATGATAAGAGCAAGCAGCTGCTGATAATGACATAAGTAATGATAAAGTAAGAAAAGCTGGTAATAATTTTGACAAGAACTGGAAATTGAGATTTGCTTTGGAAAACTCACATAGATAATCTTGTACAGAAAGAGCCTCGTTTCCCGTTACTGTCTATCTATGCTTCTCTAATGGAGCTTATTTTCTCCCTTGCACTGGAGTTATTTATACACATCTTATCTCTTTGATTATACCATTAAGAGCTTGGGGACCAAACCCCTTTCTGCCATATTTTTATAATTTCTGAACACCTAACCTATTACACCTGGTATTTACCAGGTACAGGTTAAATGCATTACTACATTTATGTTATGACAATATTGAAATTATATTTCATATAATGGTAGGGGGAATTAATCATAAAATAGCTGCAATTCTTAAAGGAGATGTTCTCATATTCTATTCAATAAAAGTGGTAAATTATAATAATCCATCCAAAGCTCTCAAAATAAAATGAAATGAGTGTTTGTGATAGTGGTTTCACATATCCTCGGTTTAATATACCTATGTTACATGTCTATAATGTACTTGAATTATTTCCAATGAGATTTTCATAAATTGTATATGAACCGAGTATTAAAAAAAGTCAGGGCCTCCTGGGTGGCTCAGTCGGCTAAACCTCTGACTTCAGCTCAGGTCATGATCTCACTGTCCCTGAGTTCAGGTTCTGCATCAGGCTTTGTGCTGTCAGCTCAGAGCACAGAGCCTGCTTCAGATTCTCCATCTCCCTCTCTCTCTCTGCCCCTCCCCTGCTCATATTTTGTCTGTCACTCTTTCTCTCTCTCAAAAACAAATAAAGATTAAAGAAAAGGTCAAATCTTTTTATAGGCAGCTAAGTTATACTACATGATTTTCAACCTTGCCTACACATAGCAGTCACTGGTTGCTACGTAGGCAATATCTATTTACTCATCTTTCTTTTCACAGGAATCCTAACCCTATTTCAGAATTCACCTTGCCTGCATGCCCCACAAGAAACTCCAAAGAAGCTGACTTAACACACAGCTCCAAGGAAAGGTCCTGAATGGTCTAATTCCATCATGGTTCGCCATTATTCTCACCTGTGGTTGGTTAGAATCTTATTCAGCCAGTCAGTACGTAATTACCAGTGTCCTCCCTGAGAGTTATTGTCCATCAGAGAGATTTTTGAGAGAACCTCTGTCTTCTCTTGCTCCTCATTTTATCTATATTCCCTTCTTCTCTCCTCCTTCCTCACTTTCATTTTCTTTCTCTCCCTCCCTCTCCCTCCCTTCTTCCACTCTCCCTTTTCCTGTCATCCTCCAGCCTCCTTCTTCTCCCTCTCCCGCATTGCCCTGTTTTCACCCTTTATTTCCCCCCTCCCTCTGAATATGTGAAAGGAAGCAAGCAGCCCAGCAGTTTTGCAAATACCAATAACCTCCTTACCCTCACAAAGAGAACCAGTCCTACCTGAATTGATGTTGAAGGTGACAGAGGGGAGAAATGGAAAGAATCTGGGTCTGTGATGTCATCCCTGAGACATTGCATAGTCTAACTCTGAATCCCACACTCCGTACGGACTTCTACTTTCTTAAAATGATAAAGGTACTTATAGTTTAAGCAAGTTTGTTTCAATATTGCTGCAAACTAATTTTGATGCACGCTTTAACCTCAATCCTCCACAACATTTTAAAATTTCTTTCCTTGCCCACTTATTTTTCTATACTTGCTGTTATTATTCTTATGTAGAGAAACATGTCTAGCTTTATGATACTAAATGATTACCATTAAATACTGACAATGGCGAGGGAAAATAGTACAAACTCCAATGAAATACGAACAGCTAAAAGGCCGATTTTATAATGTGCATTTGTAGCAGCCATTTGAGTGAGTCTACATAATGGTTTTAAAGGACTTTCAATAATGTTTCCTGCAGCTGTGCAGACTTTTAACTTTTAACTCTTCATTTAAAAAATACATCTAAATATAAATCAAGCACTATACACTTCCAATTTAGCTGTTTGAATGGAAAGAGAAAGTTGAAAGCTGGAGCAGTCATGAGTAAGTGCTATAGAAAGCTGTAGTCGACAGTTGCAATTTAAAACCAATCAAGTGGGCAGGAGAAGGGGAACACTGGAAACTGAAAATAACTGGGAAGCTTAGAAATAGTTTTAAAGCAGTAGCTACCCTAATAATGCTTCTGGTTAATTAGTGATCCGAGGGTCCACCCTCTCAGCAAGTAGTCAAAGAACAACCCTTCACCAGCAGTAATCACCTGAGTTAATCTTTCCTAGCACAGGGTGCCCTGCCTTGTACCGAAGAGAAGGCAACATTTGTGTGGTAACATGTGTCCATACTCCTAGTTCTTTGAGTCAGGCACAAGATTGGAAAAGAAGACCTTTTAATGTTGATGGCACATATGACATGAAAAATGGCATTTAGGTGCCCTGTCAAGAGTGTTCATTCCTGGAGTTCTGTATCTAGAATATGCAAATGAGCTACCTTCTACACTTTTACCTTGGCTATTATGTCTTGAAGAAGAAGGAAAAAGCTATTTTAGACCAAAAATAATCCTTTCTTCTTAGCACTGAGAAAGAAAATAGACTGCCTTTGTTGTTCTTTTGGTTTTACTTACTTGTAAGGTGGGCAAATCGTTTAAAGTTATGTTTTGCCCTGTGAAGACAGAGAGCGTTACCCGGCACAGCTCACCTTACAGGGGAGTTTGGGAAAACACAATTAGATATGTATGCGGAAACCCTTTCCAAATAGGAAAGCACTGTATAGACAATTAACAGTTGGAGTCATTCTTATTATCAGATTATCAATTTCAAACTACAAAGAAATTGCAAGATATCTTGCATCATGGGAATTTATTATATGTCAGGGAAATGATCATTGTTTTCAGGGGCCATAAAAATTTCCAAACAAACAAGCAAACAAACAATCCAAGCCTGAGAGTGACATTAGGTAACTAAGACTATTAGGAAGGTAGTTTACACATTTATCTTTGAAAAATCTTTTTTCCGTATATCCATTCTCAGTAACGTTTACAGATTTTTTTTCTGAGAAGCCTTTGGTGGAAAGTATCAAGGGATGATTTGTTCTCTGTGCTTTATTCCGGGATCTCTACTGGCTTTCTTTCTCCTCCCTGAGGATGGGCGCAGAGGTGGTTAAGTGTGAAATAGAACTTTCGAGGCTTTAGAAACATTCAGGCCACGAGTTTAAACAAACCCGGGCCGAGTCTAGCAGCTGTACCAGATAAAGGCAGGATGGGAAGGTAATGAGAGAGCAAAATGCAGCTGTCACAGGGACTGCTTGATTGATCCCGAGCTTTGTTTTCTAGCTTTTCTTTTCTCATGACTTAAAAAATACACAAAAGCATCTCTTGTTTTGTTTTTCTGTCTCTCTCTTTTTCTATTACAAAGGTAATACATGGTCATTATTTCTGAATGAATGTTTGCAAGGTATAGTAAAATACCAAGAAAATTAAATTCAAGCGTAAATCCCACATACATAAGAAACCACCATGAACATACTGCAGTGTATAGTTCATTTATAAATGGAGAACACAAAACATTCCTCAGACAGATTATATTTTCCAAAAATAGCACACCAGGATTTCTGGTCCCAAATGCCCCTCCAGAAACCTACCACTTCCAAACAAAAGACCGAATTTATCTCCCCTCTCCTTGAAAGGAGGCAGGATTTAGGATGCCTCCACCAATAGGAAATGATGAAATGGATGCCATATGCATTCAGGTGTGGGTCATAAATCCTGATACGGTTCTTCCTGGCTCCCTCTTAGGATGTTCACCCTCCCACTCAGCCACCATGGGGAGACCATGTGGAGGAGATCAGAGAGACCACAGAAAGAAGCCTCTTAGAGGGGGGCTGCATGGAGAAAAACAGATATTCAGTTAGTAAAAACCTTCAGACATTTGAGTAAATGAGCCCTCAGATGATTATAGCCCCAACCTTCATATCAGCCAACTGGGCCCTACATACCATGGAGGATAGGTAAATGGTCCCTGCTTGCCCAGTCTGAATAGCTGAGTTACAGAAACCGTGAGTATTAAAAATTGTCATTTTTTGAAAATCCATTGTGATTTGTTATGCAACATTAGATAACTGACACATACAGTGTCATACCAATTTTAGCATTTCTTGTGTGCATTCTTTTAGAAACCTTTTTAAATTTTGACCATAGTTTTTGCATGGCCAACCATGAATAAGTGTAAAATATTTGGGGTCAGGGATTTTTGGAAATAATATGAAAAATTTCACAATGTAGAGGGCGAGTGTAAGATTCTTTTTCTACTTAAAATACTAATTTTCTTGGATCTTTAGCAATTAAGGAGAAGAAATATGTTAAAATTTATACTTAGTTCTTCCTGGAGATGGAATCAACTATGTTTCTTTCAGTCTTCTGCTTCTTAAAGTACTAAGTGTTGTTGAAGAGGAAGGTGACCAAAAGGCATAAGCTTCCAGTTATAAGACAAATAAGTACTAGGGATATAATATACAATATGATGACTATAGTTCACACGGCTGCACAATATCAAGGAAAGTTGTTAAGAGAATATATTCTAAGAGTTCTCATCACAAGGAGAATTTTTCTCTTTTTCTTGTTTATTGTATCTATGAGATGATAGATGTTAACTGAACCTATTTGTTGTAATCATCTCACAATATATGTAAATCAAACATCTTACTATACACCTTAAACTTACACAGCCATGCATGTCAATTATTTATCAATAAAAATTGGGGGAAAGTGAATGAAAAAAATAGAAAAATATCTAGATGCTAGAGAGAGGAGAAATAAAACGTTAAGAGTTTTAGATGGTGAGGATGGAAAAGCAAGAATCGTGGAGGAAAGAAAGAGAAAAAAGAGATTCAGTGGGTGTCACGACAGTTATGCTAGAGGAAGACACATGTAGATTTTTAATACACCAACCCCCTGACTTTAGAGCCCTTTGAAATTTGGAGGCACCGGACGAGGGTCCATAACTCTGCAATGGCAGATGTTCAGCTGACTGACTCTTTAGCAGGTAGCCACAGCACCCTGCCAGTGAAAGAATTATTCTCAAGGCTGGGTGCCATTGCCCCATAGAGCTTGAAGTCCGTGGGTTAGTGGAATTAATCCAAGAGCTAAATGCAGCCTGTAGATAGAAGGCCACTGTCTCTGACACTTAGAGCCACCCCAGGTCAACAATGAGTTAATGAATAAATGTTGTGGGCGATGTTATTTTTAATCATGTAGTTATAATATACTTGTTGCAGGACGAACTTAACATTTGTTAAAAATGAACAAATGTGGGGCACCTGGGTGGCTCAGTAGGTTAAGCGTCTGACTTTGGACACAGCTGGTGAGCTGGGGTCCTCGTCGGTCTCTGTGCTGACAGGTCAGAGCCTGGAGCCTGCTTCAGATTCTGTGTGTCCCCCTCTCTCTGCCCCTCCCCTGCTCGTGCTCTGTCTCCCTCTGTCTCAAAAATAAACAAACATTTAAAAAAAAGATAATTAAAAAATAAATAAAAACGTTAAAAAATTTAAAAAATGAACAAAAGTAAGATTAATTTCTTTCAGTGATAACACAAATCTAATAATAGAGCTTTCCAAAAACGTGTCTGTTTTTCTCTATAACTACTTAGAGGACTGTGTTAGAACATAGGCCCTTCCATCAGAACCCCCATGCTGACATCTTGTCTCTCCTGCTCTCTAGCTGAGTGACAATCATTAGTTACTGAACTGCAGAGACTTATTTCACCTGTAAAATGAAAAGAATTATAGAATCTCCAGTATAAGTTTGTTAGGAGGATTTAGTGAGAGACTGCGTGTCATGCACTTAAAAAATTCCCAGCACAAAATAAGCATTGAATAATGTGAACTCCCATTAATATTAATAACTGTATATTTTTTCAATTTAAGCAGACTGGTGTCTGCTTTTAGCCAATTATCCTATGTTTTTTAGATTGTGAATAGTGGTCATTTGACATACAAAATTCTTTTGTGCAGTTATAAATTAATGCTTACAAACAAAATGATTAGATCGCAAAATAATAAATAATAATAATAATAATAATAATAGTAATGTTCTAAAGTAGGAGATCATTTCAAATACTCCATAGCATTAAATAAATTCAGTACAATTAACCCATATTAGCAAGCAAAATTTACACAATTAAATATATTAAATTAAAGGAAAGGTTTGCTTTTCTTTGAGGAATCCCTCAAGATTATATAGACCCAATGGGGCTAAGCTGCCACATACAGGTGCCAGAATGTGCATATTTTTTGGCCACCATTATCTCCCTTTAGGAGCTTCACAATTAAGGGTATTATTGATAGGAAAGGGGCTGAAACTTGTATATACCAGAGTATTTCTCTGTTAATCATTTTAAGAGCACAAAATGAAGTTAACTTACCAGTGCATGCATATAGGATAGCATTACATTAAGCACTACATTAAGATGATTTTAATGAATATCTATCAATTTAATAATGATTAGCCACTTGTTATATTGTATGTTCCACAAATGTTTCAAGGGCAAAAAGGAATGAAGATGATAAAACAAAATCCTCTGCAAATGGTATTTCAAACTTTCAGATTTTATTTTTGTGCTAAAAGTAATATATAGAGAGCTTTTAGGCAAAGCACTTATAAGACCTGGGATTTGGAGGGTGGTAGGGAGGTTGATAATCTAACATTAAGAAAGACAATCCCTGTCCTTAAAGAAACTTGTAATTTAGTGTGGGAGATAATCACATAAGACATAACATTAGGGAGTGAATGAAGAGGAGTTGGACAAAAGTGTGAGTTATATATAAAAATATCCAGCTGATGGAATTTAAATCAAACATTTAACTAAAATTTCTCTAGGTAAGTGTAACACCAAAGTTGTTAAAGCTTTTCGGAAGAGCATTTCATTTTTAAGTTGAAAATAATTCTGGGTGAGCAATTTTTAAATTCCGTACTTAAGATAACCATAAGCATTACAATTATTGCAAATCAGAAAAAAAAAAAAACACAAGTTAGAATTTATTATAGCACTTGTATTTTTTTCCTGGTGAAATAAAGTTTTATTTTGGTGAAATAAATAGCAATATCAGAATTTTTAAAATTAATTTTTTAAAGATTTGCCACTCATTAGATCTATATTTCATCTCCTCAAGATTTTGTCTATCATTTTGAAAGCCTGAAAAGAAATTATTAGAAATTAGAATGAAATTGCTTTTTACAAAGCCATAGTACTTGACTATGAATATAAATGGAAAGCATATTTTGTTAAAACGGTGACAACAGAAATTATATAAATGTGGTTGATGATTACAAAAAGCTGTGGCATGAATACATATTTTTATAGATGCTAGGTACGCTGATATTATACAACTCAAACCTTCAATGAGTGTTATGGCTTTATAAGATGTGGTCCAAAGTGCCCCATGTCCATTACCAGTTGATAGAAGCAGAAGAGTAGAAATTCACAGGAAAAAAATTGTTGAAGCTGGAGACATTTTAGGAGTCACAAGATTCAGAAAAGGTCTCTCTGGCCTTTGCCTCTTTCTTCATGAGCAACACTCCCCAAGTCACAGAAGAAAGCCTCCAAGGGAGCCCTTCCTAGACTTTGAGATGTCTTTTTCAGGCAGGGTAGCAGATGTTGTTGGGATCTTGCCCATATTTCCACTTCAAGGGAATACTCACTGGATTTCCAGTTGTCAGAACCTTCATCACTTTGCCTGAGAGCTTTTCCTGGCCCCTGGACATTGCTTTGTCACTTATACAGCAGGCAAAAGTGCCTGGTAATTAATACACCCTTACCATGAATAGCACTCAACAGTGATGGATAGGAGTTGGTGTATGAATATACCAGACTCTATGCCTCTTGGGTCTAATAGATCTGAGGTATGGGTTATACACGGACTCTCAGAGTTGACCCAGTGGGAAGAAGGCTCATTGCCCAGAGTGGCAGCTGGCTTGTAAAGCCCCATTTCTTAGCTGTTTTCTCTTCACTGTGTCACATCCCATTGCCATACTTTCCCTTCTTAACAGTCTATTTGTTCTCAAAATCCCTGTTTGAGGGCTGCTAATAAAGTAATTACAACTGCAAAAAGAGGCAGCAAAAGATTGGTTTACCTTCATCTTATTTAAGCAATGGGAAACAAATTGCTCAGAGAAAGCAGAGCCATGAGAGAGAGGAGACAATGGGACAGGCTGTATTTATTGTGGCAAAGGTAAGTCAGTTTCCTGTAGACCAGAAACTGTGGTCCAAGAAAGTTAGCTGGTTTAAATAATCTTGGCAAGACTCAGACCAATGGACTAGCCATCAGGTAGGAGAAAGGTGAAAAAATATGTTGAAATGTATAGAAAATTAACGCAAATTAGGCTGAATTTTACTTTTAAAACTCTGCGTGAGAACACAGACTCTCAGTTCTTATATTGGAAAGTTAATGGGCAAATGTAAGATTTATCCAGATATTAGTAAGAGTAAGGAAGGGACATCTGGTATAGCATGGTTTTAGGCAGTGATGGGAGGCAAACAAAATCATGTCATGCTTGACCCCTACCTAATTCAGACTGTGGAATAAACCAACTGATCAGATATGACATGCATTCCTTCCCAACCTTTCCTTTACTCATGGAAGACATTGCTGATTTAAACAGATCACTAAGCTCACACTGGTGCCCAAAATGCCTCTCAATAGCAGGGTCTGGGGAGTCACTATCAATCAGAGTTGACATGCAAATCACACCCCTTTCTCAATCCTTAACCTTGAGGAAAAAACAAATCTTAATTCCTTAGCATCATGTTTAAGGCTTTTGTCACCTGTCTCCAAACTAACTTTCCAGTCTTATGTTCTACCAAACTCCCCCACACGTATTAAAGTTAAGCCATAACAACATGTTTAGAGGTCCTCAGATAATTATTGACTCACAGTCTCCTAATTGAGAATGCATTTGTCATTTTTTTCCCCTTGGAAAATTTCTATACACAACCTTCAGTGGAGTGCAAATGCCACTCCCACCTCTAACTACTTCCTCAGTTAGAATTGATTTCTCTTTTGATTTCATTGAACTTAAACTAATTTTTAAAATGCTATTATAAAAGTGAACTCATTTCACTCCATGTTTGTCTTTCTTGTGCTGAAGGAAACAATTACAACATTTACAGATTTTAGCAAATCAAATTGACTTAAAAAATAATTGGTTTTAGTAGTAGTCAACTCCCCCAATATCGCCCTCTTACAAGATATGCTTCTCTACTCCCGTCCTGCCTCATTTTATGTTTTCTGCTTATATAAGAAACTGGGGCACCTGGGTGGCTCAGTTGGTGAAGCGTCTGACTTCGGGTCAGGTCATGATCTCACAATTCGTGAGTTCCAGCCCCATGTTGGGCTCTGTGGTGACAACTCAGAGCCTGGAGCCTGCATCAGATTTTGTGTCTCCCTCTCTCTGCCCCTCCCCCACTCATTCTCTCTCTCTCTCTCTCTCTCTCTCTCTCTCTCTCTCTCTCTCTCTCTCTTTCAAAATTAAATAAACATTTTAAAAATGTTTAAACTAAAGAGAAACTAAGATATTAGTTGCTCCAAGGCATACTAAGTATAGATGTAATTAAATTGTAAGAAAGGAGTGGAGATATTTAAGATTTTTAGATTAGAAAGTAAAGTTTGCTCCATAGAGTTTGTGACTTCTAATATTCACACACATTCTCTCTCTCTCTCTCTCTCTCTCTCTCTCTCTCTCTCTCTCTCTCTCTCTCAGATCAAATTTAACTATACAGTAGTTACCCTTATTTGCAATTTCACTTTCTGTGGGTTCAGTTACCCACAGTCAACTGTGGTCTGGAAGCAGAAGATCCTCCTGAAGGTGTATTGTCAGGAGGTCAATAGTAGCCTAATGCTATGTCACAGTGCCGTGTCATTCACCTCACTTCACATCATCACTGAGGCATTTTATCATCTCATACCATTGTAAGATTAAGCGTGAGTACAGTACAGTAAGATATTTTGAGAGAAAAAAGACACATTCACGTAACTTTTATTACAGTATGTTGTAATTCTTCTATTTTTGTTATTAGTTATTGTTAATATCTTACTGTGCCTAATTTATAAATTAAACTTTATCCTAGGTATGTATATATAAGAAAAATTATTTATATAAGGTTCATTTTTATCTACAGTTTCAGGCATCCACTGGGGTTGGGGGGAGGTCCTAGAACTTATCCCTGCAGATGAGAAAGGGCTACTGTATGTTCAAAACCATTTCAAAATACCTTTGGAAGAGCAAAGTAGAAGTTGCTCTGACTTGTACTCTTAGTACTTAGATTTATTTTGGTTTAGATTTAGGAGACTATATTTAAAGCCTTACATAATCATTGAGCTCCAAGAATTGCCTTTACTGAGTTTTATTAGCACATGTGTGCGCTCACTTAGTCCTTTATTTTCCTGAGTGCTATGTTGCTCACATGTTCTAAGATCCAAGGGAAATCAAAACACTTCTCAAAGACTTAACTCCTTCAATATATAAATTGGGAGCTATAATAATTCCTACCAACCTACCAACTTGTTCTAAAGAGTTACAATGGGAATCAAAAGAGAAAGTAATACACACACACACACACACACACACACACACACACACACACTTCCAAAAGTATATTCCTATATAATGTTGTGCTCAGTAGAATTACTCTGAGGCAATTAAAATTCTAATTCTTGGGAGTTTTGATCTAACTGAAAACATGATTAATCCATGAAATTTTCAGAGATTATTACACCTGGATATAGGGATGGGGGCAGTGCATCATTTTAATCACTTGGGTGAAAAGATCTTTGCAAAACAATTAGAAGTGCTGCCAGATTGCATGCTACTAGACTAATATTTTGTGGATCATAAATTCTCTTAGAAGGCTTTTGACAAACTTAATTAGATTAAAAAACCTTCTCTGCTAAGATTAGTCGATGCTTTAATTAGGTGGACACAAAATAAAAAGCACAATTTTATTAGATTTATCAAATTATTGCCTGAAATATTTCTCCCCTTTGATATCTTAAAAAGGACCCTTGTGCTGAAGGTTTCACACCTCCAAGGAGACTGGGCAAATCCTTGTATTACTAGTCTTGAAGTGCTTGTTACTTCAATATGCTTTTTTCCAAAACATTATCTTCAGTAGTACTGAAAATGCCCATTTGCTCTTGCAAATAATCTGAACTTGTTTATTCAGTGAATCCAGGGGAAAATACATAGCCTGGACAAAGGTGGAGTGCCTGGAGATGGGTGGACGTGAAATTATGTGAGACATATTTGGGAGATAAAAATCAGTACAGCCTTGAGTTTGATTCAACATAAGAGAGGGCAAGGGCAACTTTGAGATACTTAGCTACACAATAGGAAGGGTGATGATGGCCATTTACTAAGTTGGAAAACAAGAGGCTTACCAAGGTTGGAGCTAGACCAGCATCAAGAGAGATAATATATTCTTTTTTTGAATAGTATGTGTGTATGTATGCATGTATCTATCTATTTATTTATTATTTTTATCTAGCCTAAGGTATCTAAATACCACAGTTGGAAAATCATTCATATATATTAAAATTAATCCATATATTTTTTTCTAATATGATCCTTTCTGGAAAGTAAACACCACAGGGTGAACTTAATATCTCAGAGTGTATGGATGAATTTATCATATTGTTGTCCTACGGGATATGAGTGCTTGTGAGAAATAAGAAAAAAGACAAGGTTGTGGAGAGAAGATAGCCAAAGAAAAAAATTCTACCTACTCCTTTTTAAAATTATTAAGTTTATTTATTTGTTTTGAGAGAGAGAGAGAGCACAAGCAGGGGAGGGTTAGAGAAAGAGGGAGACACAGAGTCAGAAGCAGGCTCTAGGCTCTGAGCTGTCAGCACAGAGCCTAACAGGAGGCCTGAACTCATGCACTGGGAGATCTTGACTTGAGCTGAAGTTGGACGCTTAACTGACTGAGCCACCTGGTTTTCCTACCCACTTCTTAATATTAACCCAAACTAATTCTAGTGAAGCTATTAGAATCAGGTAGCTTCCATATTTCTTAAAGTTGGACACATCAGGATTAAACTTTTTTCATGAATTTAACAGCTTTTCATGGTGTGTGATTAAAAATACTTTATCTTAGACTTCCCCTCTGGTCTACGTACCACAAATTTTCTTCTTCACTATGTTCAAACAATTAAGTGGAGTTAGTCATTAGCAAATTAACTGAGCCTTCTAAAGTGTGTATTTCAAGCTTATGCTCATGATTTTGAATGAGGACTGATTATGTTCTCACATCTGTCACTCACATCATCAACTATGGCATGTCAAGCCCCACTTACACATAGGAGATAGAGATAGAGATAGGTATATATATATATATATATATATATATATATATATACACACACACACATATATATATATAATATATATATGTATATATGTATAGAGATATATATATGTATATGTATATATGTGTGTATATATATATATATGTATACACACACACACACACATGCATATACTATATATGTATAGTAGAGGTTCAGGGGTGAACTGTATCTTAGCTACATGCTGTTGTCAGAATCCATTGACACCTATCAACTGATTTCTTTATTCTTGGTCGGAGCTCACTGTTTTTGCCAGGTATTTTGACAAATACCTCTACATGAGATGATTATTCATTCCTGAATTCACATGTGAAAGAGTTTGTTTATTTGAGAGGGGCAGGAGAATTAAGACATCTTAATCCTGATGTGAAACATATGTGCACAAAAATACTGTAAGAAAATACAGATGAATAACTGATAGTGAGAGGAGTCTTTGATATGAATTGTTCTAAGACAGACTTAATTGTGAAAACTAAGAGTAGATAAAAGTAAAAAATTTTAGTCGAATTAAAAATGTCATAATTTGGAGCACCTAAGTGACTCTGTCAGTTAAACGTCTGACTCTTAATTTTGACTCAGGTCATGATCTCTCAGTCGTGAGATGAAACTCTGCTTTGGGCTCTGAACTTAGCATGAACCCTGCTTGGGATTCTGTCTCCATCTTTCCCTCCCCTGCTTGTGCACAAGCTCGCTCTCTCTCTCTCTCAAAATAATAATAATAATTAATTAATAATAAAATAAATTAATTAAATTGAAAAATACAAACTACCATTTATTTTATTTTATTTTTTTAATATACGAAATTTATTGTCAAATTGGTTTCCATACAACACCCAGTGCTCATCCCAAAAGGTGCCCTCCTCAATACCCATCACCCACCCTCCCCTCCCTCCCACCCCCCATCAACCCTCAGTTTGTTCTCAGTTTTTAAGAGTCTCTTATGCTTTGGCTCTCTCCCACTCTAACCTCTTTTTTTTTTTTTTTTTTTCCTTACCCTCCCCCATGGGTTCCTGTTAAGTTTCTCAGGATCCACATAAGAGTGAAAACATATGGTATCTGTCTTTCTCTGTATGGCACAAACTACCATTTAAAACTATATGTAAATGTTTTATTATTACATCTATGCATTTTTTTCTACCATACAACTCGAAGAATCAAGAATCTTTCAATTTTATTTAAAAATATATTAAATGTCATTTTATTTGACATTTCTTTGTTTATCATTTATTGAACTCTTGCTGTTTCCATGTTGCTATTTACACACTTTCTTCTAGGAATCTATCTTTTTTTTAAATATGGAATGCTTCAGGACTTTGTGTATCATCCTTAAGCAGGGACCGTCTAATCTTTTTTTTAAATTTTTTTAAATTTTTTTTTTCAATGTTTATTTATTTTTGAGACAGAGAGAGACAGAGCCTGAACGGGGGAGGGGCAGAGAGAGAGGGAGACACAGAATCGGAAACAGGCTCCAGGCTCCAAGCCATCAGCCCAGAGCCCGACGCGGGGCTCGAACTCCCGGACCGCGAGATCGTGACCTGGCTGAAGTCGGATGCTTAACCGACTGCGCCACCCAGGCGCCCCAGGGACCGTCTAATCTTTATGTGGTTTCAATTTAGTACGTGTGCTGCCAAAGCGAGGACTTTTCTATGAATCTCTTATTGGTGTCTATTACTTACTGATTTTTGTGGGTACTTTATATATGAAAACAACTCTTCAACTGTCAGTACATTTTAAGTTTATTTTTCCTCCGGTTTATTATTTTCTTGTGGACTATGTTCATGGGAATTTTATCAGATATAGTTTTTTCCTTAATGAGGACAAATTTACCAAACTTCCTTTCTTTTAAAATTTCTTTGAAGTTTATTCATTTTGGAGAGAGAGAGTGTGTGAGCGGGGAACGGGCAGAGAGAGAGAGAGAGAGAGACAGGGAGACACAGAACCCAAAGCAGGCTCTAGTCTCCAAAGCAGGCTGCGAGCTCTGAAACAGGCTCGAAGCTGTCAGCACAGAGCCTGATGTAGGTCTTGAACTCACAAACCATAGATCATGACCTAAGCTGTACTCAGATGCTTAACCAATTGAGCCACCCAGCCTCCTCTACCAAACTTACTTTTTAAGAAGAGATAAGCTTTGAACCCTAGATATCGTTGAAAATACTTAGAAATACTTAGAAATAAAGTAAAACCATACTTTGTTAACTTGAGAACTTCTGCATCCTATGTTAGTATCTCTATCTTAGCCTTTATGTGGTAGTTGAAACTATTTCTTCTGTCCTATCGGGGAAGGCATTTACCAGATATGGCATCTTTTATTCAGGAAGGAATTTGTTGAACTTGCACTCATTTAGTCTCTTCCGATGCCCTCAGCCATTACCTGACCCAGGAAATTTCTTATTTTTCTCACTGTATGTTCAATTTAAATCTTTGGCAAGGCTATCAGGCCCAATTCAGGTCAGAGCTTAACCATACTACAGTCAATTTGCCCATGTACTTGGCATTTTTTACTTACAAGGAATAACAGCCTCACACACGTACATGATGTTCTAGTCTTCCTCACTCCATCATTCTTATGACTCCTAAAATCTTTAAAGTGCAAGCATGCCTTTTTTTGTTTTTTGGTAATTTTCAAATGATTTCCTCTAAATTACCAACAAGCCACTTTTGGCTTAAAATGGATTAGAGTTAGCTAAAATTATGTAAATAAAAGACATAGCACAAAAAAACCATGTGGATGCTATTTATATGTTCATTCATTCTGATTGAATTTTGGAATGAGATTCCTATTAAGGACAGTGTACAAGAAAAGAAGGACCTAGCCTTTACACTAAGGAAAAACAGGGGCCCACATACTCTTAATGCAAAGCTAAAAGACATTTTACAAAGCAGGATTTGAGACATGGGCCCAAATGTATTTGGAAGGAGTTCCTCTTTCTGAACCCTATTTTTTCTTTTCATTCATATCTTCCTTCATTAGTGCCACTTTCATTTACTTACCTCAGGTAATTCATCTTGAATACTTTTTCTTTTTATTTTTTTAAGCTGTTTTTAATGTTTACTCATTTTTTGAGAAAGAGAGAGAGAGACAGCGTGTGAGCAGGGGAGGGGCAGAGAGGGAGACACAGAATCCGAAGCAAGCTCCAGGCTCTGAGCTGTCACCACAGAGCCCAACACGGGGCTCAAACTCACGAATGGTGAGATCATGACCTGAGCCAAAGTCAGATGTTTAAAGGACTGAGCCACCCAGATACCCCATCTTGAATACTTTTTATCTTAGGTCAGTTTTATTGTATATTCCAACACTTTATTTCAGAATCTCTTCTTCATATTCCATATTAACTAAATCAGAACGTTTAATGTAACACAGTTTTTCTCCATTCTAATATTCATGAATCAACTTTTGCAAGTATGCTGGAAGCCTTTTTTGAGGGATAAATCCATAAGAAAAACAAATTAATTAGTTATTCCCTAATAAGAGGCTATAGGGGGGTTCTTTAATGCAGAAGAGAGAATTCTAGAGAACAAGAACTATTAGTAATAGTAACTGCAAAGCTTACAGATTTACTTTTATTTAGTGATCACGGGTCAGGAACACCTAGAGAGCTTTGAACATACTTATTTCCTTTGTCCCATCCCAGACCACTTACATGAAGATAGGTTCTGGACATCTGTATCTTTAAAAAGTACCCAGGGACCCCTGGGTGGCTCAGTTGGTTAAGCAACCAACTCTTGATTTTGGCTCAGGTCATGATTTCACTGTTGATGGGTTTGAGCCCTGCATCAGACTCCACACTGACAGAGCAGAGCCTGCTTGAGATTCTCTCTCTTCTCCCTCTCTCTCTCTCTCTCTCTCTCTCTCTCAAAATAAATAAATAAATATTTATAAATAAATAAATAAATAAATAAATAAATAAATAAATAAAACCCAAATAATTTTAATGTGCAGTCAGGTTAGAGAACCACTAATTAACCACTGCTTTCATAAGTAATTAAGCAGTTTAGATAGCATTAGTGAAATAGATATTCTTTGAGAGTTTTAGTGTTTACTTAACATATTTATTTACCCAAATCTAACCTATAGATATATTCAATCATAGGTAATTTCTTTACAGAATTCCTCAAGAGATTACAGAAAAAAACTCAAATAGAGGAAAATGTACCAAATGATGCAATTAAATCATCCTCACTCAATAATTGAAGTTGAATGTTACCTATTTAAAGTTAAAGCTTAAAATATTTAATGCTTAACACATTGTAATAATGGAAAATTAACACTATGCATTTATTGATGTTACTTTCAGAAATTTCTAAATCTATATATACATTTGTATTATATTTTGCTGTCTCTCAATTCCTTTAAAAATACTTTTCAATGATTCCCAGCAAAATTTTATTGCATTTTCTAAAGCAAAAGCAAAAGAATATAGAAAAGGAAAATAATGGAATACCAGTCTTCACTCCTGTAAAGAACTACTTTAAAGTTTGAAAAGTTATTAAATTTTATATACATAAATTATAATTGTATACACCACCACAGGACTGCACACTTACGTGTGTGTATCTGTATCTATATCTGTATGTCCATGTTTAAATCCTTTCTAAATTTCATCAATAAAATCCCTGTTTCATATGAGGATTCTCCTAAAAATTCCTCACATTTATGAACATATTAATTTTCATATTATATTCAGAGATTGAATTAGCCTCTTGATAATTCAAAGATGGCTGCACAGAAAGGCATAACATTTAGACAAAAAAAGCACTGACTTTTAACTTTCTTCTAATTCCACCCGTAGCACCCTTTTTCTATCACCATTAAATCTTTTGATACAGTTGGAGGAAATATATTATTATTAAAAACCTTACCCCTAAGCGGAAACACACAAATAGGAAATTCCAATTTATTTACCCTGATGGCAGGACAAAATCAAAGAGCTCTAAAAATGCTATAACTTTGAAGATTCGTACTACCACAACTTTATGCCATTCTGCCCCTGCGTCATTTTTCCCTTATACACCTGGCCTCCAGAGCTGTGTTTCTCAGACCCCACAGATCATTAAAACATATTCCTGCATTTGTGACTATTTCCCTACTAAGTATTTTGAAAGGAAATGGGGGAAAATCACTGTTGAACTTCTATGAATGGGTAGGATTCAATAGAATTCAAACAGTTAACTTTCTATAATGCTGTGTTCAGACTTGTTTCTGGATAGTATATCACCTCCATGGCTTTTCAGTACACTTTTTGGTATGAAACTCTCAGATGCAGGTTGAGAAAGCCTAGTCTGAACTAATTTCAAAGTTTCACCTTCTAATCTGATATAAAGTATTTCCCATTCCTGAAAAGGGCCCAATACAATATTCTGCAGGGTAGCAGTACAAAAAGGAAGCTAGTCTGTCTTCCCATCATAGATAGCTTCTATATTCCCTGTGGTTGGGGCAAGGGATGATTAGATCCTTTTTGACTGGTGCTCTAGTTTATTAAATGATCACCAGCTCACCCATTTTTCATTTGATATGGCAATTCTGTGGGCTCTTTGGAGATTTCCTTTTCCTCCAATCCTGAGGAACACACTCTACATCTTTCCTTGGGGCAAAAGTGGACTATCTGCCTCTTGCTTCTGTTCTAACCAACACTCTACCCAGACTCACTGGGCATCTGCCCAAGATCACTTGGATTAGTCAGAATGTTCCAGGAACATAGAATTAATAGGAGAGGGGTTGGGGGGAGACAGAGGAGAGGGAGGGAGGGAGGGAGGGAGAGAGAGAGAGAGAGAGAGAGAGAGAGAGAGAGAGAGAGAGAGAAATGGATTGGTTTTAAAGAACTGGCTCATATGACTATAGAGGCTGAGAAGTCACAAGATCTGCTGTATACAATATAGAGACCCAGGAAAGCTAGTGGTGTAGATTTCAGTCCAAATCAAAAATCCTGAGAGCCAGGAGCACCAAGGGTATAAGTCCCAGCCCAAAGTCAGGTGAAGAACAGTGTTTTAGATAATAAGCCAGTCTGGCAGGAAGAGAGAATTCAACCTTCCTCCACCTTTTAGTTCTCTTCAGGCCTTCAGAGGACCGAGTGATACCCACCTACAAAAGGGTGGACTCCTTTGCTCAGTCCACCAATTCAAATGCTGGTGTTTTCTGGAAACACCCTCACAGGCACACCCCCAAATTAATGTTTAACCAGAAATCTGGGCAACTCGTGACTCATTCAGATCTACACAGCTACCTGTTGAACCATCTCACAGGAAGATACAGCATACCTAGAAGCGTGGATAGCTGCTGTTCTAGCTCTTTCTCTTCAATCTGTTGTTACAGGTTGCTCAAGCCTATCTTTCCCATTTAGATTTTTTTTAACGTAGAGTCCCACACCTGTCTCGGTGTGCTTCTGTCCACAAGACACCATTCAAATTTTCCCAACAAATTTTAGTCTATGACTGTGCAGCCCATCCCAGCACTTACAGTATGACAGGAAATTGACCACACACAAAAACTGTTTTTAAAGAATGATGATGGGCACCTGGGTGGCTCAGTTGTTTGAGTGGCCTACTCTTGATTTCAACTCAGGTCATGATCCCCTGGTCATGGGATCCAACCCCACATCTGGCTCTGGGCTGAGCATGGAGCCTGCCTAAGATTTTCTCTCTCTCTCTCTCTCTCTCTCTCTCTCTCTTTTTCTCCCCCCCTCCCTCCCTGTCTCCCTCTGTTTCTCTCCCCATCTCGCTTGCTCTCTCTCTCTCTTAAATAACTAAATAACTAAATAATGATTAATCACATTACTTTGGTCAGGTCCTGAATAGGTAAGTCAGCCAGCCTTATGTAGACTACATGCATACTTTTGCTTAATAATTTTTTTTAGTTTTTTTTAACACTTTTAATTTTTCTACAAGACCCTGAAATGGTGGAGACCATCTATTTAGGATTATCTCTTTGATAAAAATGAGTACTTAAAAATAAATTCCAATATTTGGTAAGTAATTATTTTAGTGATGATGTGTTTCATATCGCTAAAATTTGAAAATTGACTTACTGGAAGGCAAAGAGCCTAAATCATTGAACAGATATCAATAAACAATAATTACGGTGTTTTACCAGTACACAATCATATTTGTAGAGAGATACATTCACACCCCAAATGCAAAATGAGCCCTCATCTGTGAGCACTACATTACTAACACATACAGAGCCAGTCTGCTTGTTATTTTCCATAAATAACACAAAATCATTTCTGTTTATCTTTGTTTTTGAGGGGTGAGGGGTTGAAACTCAAGAATTGGTAGTATTTCACGCATATATACAAAACCCTCACTACTTTTTCTTCTGTCCAGTCTTCCCTCTCTCCTGTGACTTCTAACAGCTCTGGATGGAATCCTTATTCCCTCAGTGGGAACTCTGAAATAGTCATAACTTACAGAATTAATCCTTCTTAGAAAGGGGTTTGAGGGGTATTGATAACATATTTTTATAATAAATTTAAATCTTAAAATTTTTATAATAATTTTTCTAACTTAATAACTAAGTTGTTGGCTTAGAGAAGTCACCAATTTTTCAAACATATCATTTGAAAGACACCTAAATACTTATTCCAATCCCAAGTGCTCCCTTGAAGTAAATTTTAACTCTTATCTCAAAAATTAAAAGCTATAAGATGACAAGAAGTTTAGTAGGAGAGAGACTTTAAATTGATTATTCTAACCTGAGAATATGTGGTATAAATGTGAACTAAGTTCTCTTGACATGGGAATAAAATATTACAAGGGAAATTCTATAATATTCTATAACTGAAAGTAATAAACCATATCAGCAAAATCTCAGATTTGTTTGGGGAAGAGAAGGAAAAGATGCTGAAAAAGTGAAACTGTTTTAAGATTCCATCTCACTGGGGGCAAGTGGGAGGGAGAGGTGAAACAGAGTGGAATTAGCATCTTCGTGAGGGAAACCGGTTTTGCATGGTAGTCATTTTGGAACTCTAGTTATATGACCTTGCCTTATTTATTTATTTTTAATGTTTATTTTTTGAGACAGAGAAAGACAGAGCATGAGCAGCGGAGACACAGAGAACAGGGGAGACACAGAATTTAAAGCAGACTCTAGGCTCTGTGCCATAAGCATAAAGCCTGATGTTGGGCTCAAACCCACGAACAGTGAGATCAAGACCTGATTTGAAGTCAGACACTTAATGCACTGAGCCACCCAACTGCCCCATTTATTTATTTTTTAATATAGCTCATGTAGGACCTTAATGGCCTGCCCATCTGTTTCTGTACTGGGTATTGTAATTGATCAGTGACTGCCAACCATCCCTAAGGATTAAACTATTTTGGTTTTGTCCTTAACCATGGTACCTATTCCATTAGTAGCATTCTTATTTCTTCTGGCAATTAAGTATTGCTTCTGGCCTCTGTTGCCCCAAGATTTCAATATCCACATTATAATGAGAAAACTAGGCTCAGGTGGTGGCCTTCCTACTTGTATCCCTGGCCCTCAGAGGACCATCATTTAGAACCTTTCAAGATCGTGGGTGCTGTTCTCACGAATGTATGTCCCAGGTCCTGGTGAAGGGACTGCCCCACAGGCATTCTCAAGCTCATGAATAAGGGATGAGTAAACAGGTTATAGAAAAATAATCCACTTAAATATTTCTAAGTGTTTAAAGTCCTTCTTTACATTATAACACAAAGTTCTGAGTATTTCAACTTTGTTTAATTGAGAACACCATTGATGATTTATGCCGGTTATGAAGGTCAGCAGGAATTAGAACAATTCACAGCTACTCAAGATCCTTCATTGAATCCAAAGACTTGAGTGAAAACATACTGGAAAATTTAGAACAATCTACAGTTGTTTTTCTCTCCCTGGTCCTGCTCTAATTGCATTCATTCCTATGTATATTTCCAAATTCAAGGCAGATATTAAAGAAAGAAATCCTTACAATTCTATTTGATATATAATTCTTGTTCTGGGTTTGATTGTGTAATTGGCTTCCAGGATCTAAAGGAAATGAGTACTAGGGAAGATGGTGTATGAGAACTTACTTTTCCTTGGAAGACATCACCTTACGGAAAGTCATTACAGGGATTTAAAGAAGACAAAGCAGCTTTGGGAGGTAGGGGATGATAGGAGGCCCAAAAGATTAGGGAATCCTTTGAGTCATCTACATTTTCTCATTTCCCACACCGCAACCTTATGATTCCGTTTCCTACCCAAAAATCCTTAATTTTCACATAAAGACCTCATAAAATTCTGAATTCAAGTGCTGCAAATCAGCAAGCCAAAGGTTCCTACCATGAATGTGATTTTTAGTTATAGTATCTCTAAATTAAATCCTATGAACATATTATTTTAAGGAAGTCTGAGTTCGCTGAAACTACAAATCTGTGTCTGAACGTAACATGTTTTTTAAATGCCTCAGTACTATCTAAAGCATCTGATCCAACCCAGTTGTCCATGTATATTTCTTGTAGCCTTCACAGTGGTCTTTGCTAGCAGCCATTAATCCTTGGTTTCAATAAGCAAAGTGAAAATTCCCTGAGTAGCCATTGTAGTCAAGGACTACCAATTTCCCATATTCCAGTATTGTCTCAAACATTTTGGGCTGCATTAACAAAATACTTCAGACTGGGTGTCTTATGAACAACAGAAATTCATTTCTCACAGTTCTGGAAGCTGGAAGCCTGAGATCAGAGTGCCGGCATATTCTAGGAAAGGCCTACTTCTGTGCCCTTGTTGTAACCTCACAGGGCAGAAGAGTGTAGATATTTCTCCAGGGCCTCCTTATGAAGGCAGTAATCCTATTTAGGAGGGCTCCACCCTCATGACCTAATCATCCCCAAAGGCCTCACCTTCTAATATCACCACAGTGGGCATTAAGATTTTAACATATACATTTTGGGTGGACACACTCACTAGGTCATAGTAAGTATAAACCATATCCTTACTGCCTTCAGTCCAAACCAGTTGACAAAATCAATCCCAAATTCCCATTTCTTGCAGGGTCCTTTGCACCCATTTCTCATTATGGCACAGAATTGTGAGCTATGAGCCTACAAAACCCCTTCTGGCTGTTTTGAATAAGAAATAAATTTGTTTAAGAATACCAAGCAGTTAGTACATCTCTACAAAAGATAGGAGCCAGAGTACAAAGATACATAACCAGGTAACATGTCAACTACTGAGAGGTCTTTCAAACTAAAAACTACACTGTCACTGACTCTAAGCATCTATGAAATTATGAGATTGTATTGTGGATCTCTTCTGCCATGGTTAAAAAAACTGAGTCCCATCAGCCTTTTAAGATCAGTCCCCCTATAAGAAGCCATTACTCATTTTTGTTTCTGTTGTTCAATACAACTTTATTTACAATACCAATATATGGAAACAACCTAAGTGTCAATCGATAGGTGAATGGATAAAGGAGATGTGATACATATGTACAGTTGGCCCTTGAATTAACGTGGGAGTTAGGAGCACTGACTCCCTGCCAGTCACAAACTTGTGTATAACTTTTGAGTTCCCCCAAATTTTACTAATAGCCTACTATTGACCAGAAGCCTTACCAATAACATAAATAGTTGACTAACACATATTTTGTGTGTTATATGTATTATATACTGTATTATTACAGTAATATAAGCTAGAGCTTTATTGTAAGCCATTGCTCATTTTAGCTGCTTCTAAACCTCATTCTTTGAAGATACTTCTGGTTAGTAGACTCCAAGTTATCCCAGGTGGTTTCTAGATGCAAGAAAAGGTGAGAAGGAAACTCCTTAAATATTATTAACCCTATTTAAAGAAAAATACAGTAAGCATTATTATAATTAGAAAAATCACTAATGCCATGTAAGTTAAATATACAAAGCTGGGCAGAGATAAACATTTTTGTCATTATACTTTAATGAAATTTTAATGGAGTCACAATGAAAGTGTTAGAATTTTATTTGATATAAGTCAGGTTCCAGTTTGATTTCAAACAGAATCAAATTTAATGAGGTAAGTAAATGAAAGACTTAGTAGAAACATTGGAAAAGAAGACATGAAATGACTTGTTTTGGATTTTAATTGTAGATATCATGATCATATACCTAGAAACATAAACGGCACCAGTAGAAATTGCCACAGTAAATAATAGAATGTTTTGAAGTACGCATGGATATGAGATAATTTTGCAAAATGTTGTTTGTAGAAATGTGGATGGAAAGGTCATTTTGATGAGGTCTCCGATGGAAATGAAAACTTGTTATTAGAAAATAGAGATCTTTGTTATAAAGTGTCTGCAAACTTGTCTGAATTGTTTTGCTCTTCTTGTGTTTTGTGGGAGGTAGAAATTGCTAGTGATGAAATTGGATATGTAACTGAGGTGGGTTCTAAGCAAAGCATTGAAGGAGCAGCTTGGTTCCTCCTGACTGCTTATAGCAAAGCATGAGGAAAAAGAAATGAATTGAAGAAATTAATTAAAAAAGGAAGTAGAACTTAAAGGCTTGGGGAATTCTCAGTCTATCCACATTGTGAAAACCGTAAAGTGTTTTTAGAAGAGATGCCAAGGATGTGGCTAAATAATCATTTGATAAAGAGATTCATATGTGTGCAAATCATGGCCCTAATCAGCCACACCAGCAGAAACACTGCCGGTTTTAAGTGGAGGAGGTGGACACTAGACAAAATGAAAGAAGGCTGTCAGACTTATTAGATCCCCCAGGATCAAACCATAGAAACATTTGGCTGTAAATGTACACTATTCTTCAAGACAGAGGAAGAATGCCCTGGAAAGGTAATCCAGAGATCATCAGAACTGCCTCCTTGGTTTCAAATGGGAGGCATCACCTTGCTTTCAATCAATCAGGAAGCAGCAGTCCCCAAGCCTTAAGGGTGGGGTTGCCCAGGAATCTTCAGGGTGTGAAGAGGCTAAGGGGGGAGAGCTGCGGGGGCATGGCCACTGCCCAGAAAAGGTGGGACTGCCATTTCACTAAGTTAGGAAGGCAAAGCATCAAACCAAAGAGGATTGTTCTCAAGACTCAAAAACTAAAGATATTTACCTTGCTTGTTTTTGGACTTGCTTCAAAAACTTTTTTTCTCTCTCTTTTTTTTTTCTCTCTTTTAATTTCTCTCTTCTGGAGTGGGAATGTCTACCCTATGTCTGTCCCATCATTGTGCTTTGGAAGTACATAACTTGTCTGGTTTTACAGGTTCACAGCTAGAGAGTTTTGCCTCAGGATGAGTCATACCTTCAGTTTCACTTGTTTCTGATTTAAATGTTAAGATGAGACTTTGGAATTTAGACTTTAGAGTTGATGTTGGAAGGAGTTAAGACTTTTGAGGCCGTTGGGATGGTATGAGTGTACTTTGCATTTGAGAAGGCACAAATTTGGGGAGATCAGGAACAGAATGCTATGGACTGCCATATGGAGACAGTGAGAAGATGGGCATCTACAAGCCAGGGAGAGTGCTTTCACCAGTACCTGAGTCTGCCTGCAGAATCTGATCTTATACTTCCCAGCCTGCAGAACTGGGAAAAATAAATGCTGTTGTCTAAAACACCCAATCTGTAGCATTTTGTTAGAGCAGCCAAAGCAGAATAATATAGTAGGGAATTGAAAAGTTATAAAACAAATTTTAAAATAAATCAATTCTAACATTTTTATAAATTGTATGTCAAAGTATACTAAAGAGAGACAATAGCTGCTTAATTGATGTGGAAAAACTGCTTGAAGGCACAGAATAATACTGGTACTACTCAAAACTTTTTTGATAAGATAAGAAGGGGATAAATCAAGCAATCTAATACCATAATGGGGAAACCATGAAAAAGTCATTTTCAGAAAAACAAGTTCAGATTGTCAAAAACAGAAGACAGAAAAGGACAGAGAAAAGACGCAATAAGGGGGGTGGGGCAGAAGGGAGAGAGGAAAAAAAAATGTTCAAGCACATTAGTTACAATGAGAATGCAAATTAAAGTAACAATCTAATGGCAGAGTACATACCTGACTCAAATGTTTAGGAATACCTATATCATTCTCTGAGAGTGGATATGTTGAGAAAACAGTACTATATTTGATTCTTGGAAGGAGTATGAATGATTGTAGCCTTTATGGAAACCAATTTGGAAACATTTAACAGAGTTGCAAATACACCTACCCTCTGACCCAGGAATCCTATTCATGCAAATCTATTCCATAGATTTTTATGAAGTTGTTTCACAACAGTAAGGTCTACATCTTTAGAGTCTATTTCTATGGGTGTGGCTCACACCAAAATAATTGCTAAATACTTTGATATCACTCAGAATAAAAACACTAAAACCTAAGGGTATATGTACGGAGATGTTTATTGCAGCACAATCGATAGTGGCAGGAAAATAAAAAGGGAAATCATGTGAACCCCCATCCACAGCAGAGTGGTTAATGAATCAGGGTATATGTAAAATGTAGTGTACTACACTGACATTAACAGAAGTGAGTTACATACGTAGGGAAATTTACATGTGGATATTTTGCCCGAGAAAAGAAAGATCTTGAAGTGCATGGATGTCATAATGGTTTTTAAAGGAAGCAGCCCCTAAATAAAACATTAAATATGTGTGTAGATATGTTGAGTTATATGTGTTCATGTGAATATGTACATGTGTGAGAGAGAGGGAGACAGAAAGAGAGGGGAAGCGAGAATATTATAAGACCACGGAGAAATAATTGAGATGAATATATGGAGTGAATAGCAACATAAATTATGGGAAAAGTAAGCTAAAGAGAAAAAATATCAAAATATTGAACCAAAGGTGTCAGTATGATAATAATCACATATATACATTTATTAAAAATTATAAATACGTACTTATATTTTTTGTGTCGGGGGATATTGTTTTAAACAGGAGCTATGTTTCAGAGAGGAGAGCTAATTTCAAGCTACTAAGAAATAAATAGGTAATGAACTGGAGATAGCATATGAAAACTATTTTTAGCAAAAAGTTTGACAAAGGCAACAGATTAGGAGTGGTGAATTGAGAGAGTATTAAGTTCAAAACATGTCATTTATGCTATAGGAGTGATGTGAGGTTATATTTTTATTTAGAAAGAAATAAAATGATTTGACAGAAAGGATAAAGGTAATACTACAAAATGTAGAAGAAACAAGATTTATACACACACGCACACACACACACACACACACACACACGAGAAAATGGCTTTTGGAACACTTTTAATAAGTAAAAAGGTAGAGATTCCTTTTTACTAGAAATGAAAGTAATAGAAGAGATAAAGAATGAAAATGAGGAAATATATTTGGGTGAATAGAAAACAGTAGGGTAGGGGCAGTTGCATGACTTCTGCTGTTTCCTCCAAAGCAAAGCCTGAATGGGAGGAATGTTTTTTTTTGTTTTTGTTTATGTTTTTGTTTTCATTTTCATTGTCTAGGGATGAAGATACTGGTGCAACAGGTACATTAGAGATACTGATGAGCAACTATGATTCTTCAACTTTGATCTCAGCCTTTGACCCCGTGCTTGACTGACTCTGTGTGGGATCAGCGACAGAGAGAGATATTAGGGTAAGACTCCACCTCATCTATCCTAGCATTATGATGCCAGTGATGAAAACAAAGCCTGCCATTGTTCAAACTTACTGTAATATCTGAATATCCATTTCAAATATGAATTTGGGTTACAGTAAAAAAAAAACCCTCCTAGTCTACGTTATATATTGAAATTCTGTCATTCAATTGAAGTCTAGATATATATTTATTATTAAAGCAGTAAAATGTTGCAGTAATTAATTGTGACTTCAGTCACAGATGATTCTATGGACCAAAATGTTAGTAATGAACTCAAAAGAAATTGAAAATATAAAAACAGGCTGATAGTTTATACAAATATTGGGAATGAATACATTAGCTCAATAACTTTGGGAAGGACATGTGATTCTTGTCGAAGCTAGAATATTAATTGGATCATATAATTTTGTCAATGTGGGAATTGCTATGTGAGTATTACTACCATTAAGGAAAATAATCTTTCCTTAAATCAGATGCTATGAAAGAGAAGGGACATTTTACCGCTTTATGATAATATTACCATGAGCTGTATTCTGTCTGGGTTGAACGAACCAAAAACATAATGTGTTTCACAACTGACCTCCTGTGAAAGAATGCATCTACTTAGCATTGCAAATATTCAGTATAGGAAATACAGAGTCAATCCAATAGTTAATTGATCTGAAAATTGATTGTATCTCCATTATATTAAAATGTTTAAAAGTAATCAACTACTACAATGTTAATAACAGAATATTAATAATTGTTATCTTTTGTGTAACACCAAATTTATTCTTTGGTCTCTGAGTTCATTTTATGCTGATGATATTTGTCTTCTGCTTGAGTTTCGTATGAAGATTAATTTTGACACTCATCTAATTATCACCCAATGAAAATGTACACCTCTAGGTACATTTATGTATTTCATATCAACAATTAAATTAGGTGAACTTGCAGTGGGTAGAAAGGGTTACTCACTTTTTCTTTCTTGAAACGCCTATTTCTGGGAGGAAAGATTAAGATTAAGAAATTGGAATAGAGTGAAAAGTAATGTGAATGTGGATGGGATTTTGCACAAGAGCTATTCCAAGGAAGGCAGAATATGTCAACAAATATTGATGAAAGGATGTTTACTAACCAGAAACAAATAAAACACATCTAGCCATGCCTAGCTGGGATTTTTATGGATGTGTTTGCTGTGAATATGTAATCAGCAAATAACCAAAAATCATTATTTCATGTCTTTGTGAGGCTATCTGCCTATTTCTTTTTGTAAGGTTACATAAGCATATAGAAAAGAAAGGTATAAAATGTCACTACAGACTTTTAATGAGGTAATCCTGGAAGATGATGGGTAACACAGAGGGGAGTAGATGATAAAGCAGGGAAAATATAAGAAAATATACAAGAAAATAATTTTAATAAGAAATTTAATAAGAAAAAAAAATAAAATGCTGTTTGCATACAAAACCCCAGAGAAAACATAAATCTACATTGATGGCAGTGTTTGGAAAGTGAGTAAGTGCAGTTGCCATAAAGATTTTCACTAGGGAAGTTGCATGACTGGTCTATGTTTCCTATATTCATTAAATCCCTTCCACTTATATATTGTTTATTCTCATAACTACTTTAGATGCCCAGTGTGAGTGTTCATTGCATTAGTTTACTAGAAAATGTAGTATCTGTCAGTTTGACTTCTCTGATTGTTTTTTTTATTCCAACATGGATGAAAGATAATTGTAGGAATCATGATTCCCTTAAATAAGAGCATATCTGTGTATATTAAATTTTATAAGTAACATAGTTATCTCTGTATACCTTCTACTGCACTTTAATTATATATGTCTATGTGTCCTACTATGGTATTTAGAATTTAAAATGAATATGCGCTTATTCCACCCTACCAATGAATAGGTCTTAACTCAGCATCTCCATTTCATATTCTTAAGATACCTCAGCTTCATTCAAAGTTTGAAATGTTGTGTAGCCTTCATTATTCTAGTGGGATATCTGATAATCCCATGCATGCTATGGGCTGTGGTAAAAGGCAGGCAATAGTTTGTTCAGACAACAGGCTCTCAAAATTATTTCTTAGCCAACTAGCAAGATGATATCAAATAACTGCCCTGAGTATAAATATATTAATTATAATGAAAATATTTTACTGTATTTCACAATATGCTTTCAACTTATTTTGTCCTTTGATCCTTTGTGAAAGTAAAGGAATATAGCTTTAATTATTCACTTATTTCTTCAACAAATCAATATGTTATTTTCTATAGAATCAGGGAGACATATAAGGCCTCTGATCTTCAAGAATGCCCCTCAAGTGAGGAAATAATAATAATAATAATAATAATAATAAACACTGTTAAATGGTCTATAGAAGATATTATGATAAGCTTACAAGAGACCTAATACTCTAGGAAGGATAATGAAAGAAGATGACATTTGGGCAATATGACTGATATCTGCTAAGTGAATAAGGGAGAAAGAAATGTGTTTCAACCAGGTAGAACAACATGTACAAAAGCATCTATAAAGAAATGTTGTGAGACATTCCAATTCATGCAGAGAACATGCATGATCAGAATTGAATTGGTACTAAAAATGGAGTAAATGAGACTGGGAACAGGCAGTAGTGAGAACGTGAAGACTCCTATGTTCAAGAAAAGGAGTTAGAACTTCAGAACACTTTATGGGCTGAATCCTTTTTCAAATCTCTGAACATATTTTTAAAACAATCATCTAATGAATGGGTAAAATATTTAAATATTGAGTTTCAGGTGAAACTGATTCATTTGGCCATAATACTTTTTTCAGCAGATAAATTATATTGAATTTTAAATGTTATTTTGCTCTCAGTTTAGTCGAAATCCCCCAATGAGTAGTTTGCTTGAATCTCAGATTAATTAAAGAGTAATTCATCTGGGCCAGAATTTGAGACTAACACCTCTCTATCCTTCTAAAGGGAAACTATTTTTTTTTTCCATATTGGAGACTATTAGTTTACTTGGATCTCATAACACTTACTTTGAAAAATAAAAGTTGCTATTCTGCATATTTTAATCAAAGAGTCACAGTCAAATAAATTACTTCTCTCATGAATGCTAGTAAAGTTCTATTGTAGTATGTTTAAAGGACTCAAAGATATAAGTGAGATAAATCTTAAGGAAAAAATGGGTGCCAACATGAAGACACTATATAAATATGTCAATTTATTCGTCATTAAAATTTTAATGTTTTTAGTGTAGAATGTAGATTAGCATGAGGTGCATTGACATTTTGCTTTAATTTTCTCAAATCATTTTGGTTTTATTAGGAACTAACATGCTGCCCCGTAATCTTTGTGGACTAATAAGGATGATAGCTTTTAGCACAGTTTTCAGTATAAAAATAATGTTACCATCTACTCTAATTAAGATGTCCTGTATTGGGTAATAGAAATTGCTTTGTTTAAAAAAAAAAACTCTCTTTCTAAAATTTCCTTCCCCCCATTAGTAGAAAGATACAGGTATGATTAGGTTTTTATGTTCATAATGAAATTAGATATAATGTAGAAAAATAAAATTATGCATTAAAAATAATTGGAAACAAAAGAGAACATGCAGTTCTTCTCACACAAAAAAATGTTTCGATCAATTGTTTAGAGTCTAATTTAATTATCTTATAAAATGAGTCAAGTGGGATGGCAAGTTTTAATCTAATGCTGAGCAAGGTCTTTAGAGTTGCTACTATACAATTGTTTTGACTTTTATTTCCCAGAGATGGGAACTATCTCTGACCCTGACACAATCCCTTGTTATTGGATCATTTTGTATATAATTCTACTTCTTTCTTTTTCCATTACATTCATCATATTCTCAGCTAATATGATGATATTGAACATTTGGGGTCTAGATGGAAGAAATAAATACACATCATATTTTAGCTGATATTATAAAAGGGAATTCGTGAGCTTTTCTCCAGCTATATGAATGTTTACAAGTTAGCAACAGCATGCAGTTTCATTGGATTGTTACAAAAAATTCTAAATTTGTTGCCTGGGAACTTGTTGGCCATGTCCCAGGTAGCAAATGCACGAAGAGTGAATTTTTTCCATCTCAGATGAAGGGAAAAACTTCAGAAAATTTCCAGTTGATTCCATTGAAATGTTAAAGACACAGTAGCATAATATTCTTAATTAGTTTGAACATCTTGCTTCTTAATATTTTTGGTTAGTGGCACAATATCTCTTGTGTTTCATGCAATAATATTCAGTCTGATTTTCAGTCAATTTATATACTTCAATCCACACATCTACCCTATTGCTTCTCTGTGCCATTATTTTCCTAAAACTTATATTCTGTATGAGTACTTCCCCTCAACTCCCAAAGCTTAATTAGGCAAAGATTACTTCTTGCCTGCTGTCTTGTCTTCTTTATCTTTGGAATCTTTCTGTTTCTTCTGTAGGCACTCTATATCTTGCCCTCAATTTCCCCTATAACTCATCTGTTTTAATAAGCTTACCTCTATTAAAACATATGTTTTAATAAGCTCACCACTATTCCTTTTCTTGCCTGATTATGATAACATTAGGCTATCTATAGTCAGATAAACACCAGACTTTGTTTTAATATCATTTGTTCAACTGCTTTGGGCTACATATGACAGAGAGAAGATTGTGGATCTTGAAGTTCAAGGCAATTGAGTGAAATAATGTAAAAATGAGTCATTACTTTGAGCCTGACTCATCAAATAGCTGAAGAGGGTATTAGAAGAATTAAAATTAATGAGCATTTTCTTGTTTCCCTACAAAGGCACCCGAAAAGTCCCCAACTGTTATGTATTACAAACAAAATCTTCAAAGCTAAATTTCTGGCTGCTTAGCGGGAGGCTGAATGTTTAATAGTGAGGTTAAGGATAAGTGAAAGAATTTTTGTGATGGTTGACCTCTGTGAAGTCCTGTGGGTCACTATATTCTTTAAATTGAACATCTATATAGCAGTTGGTGAAGTTTCACTCCCTTGGGGGTAACTCAGAAGTGACTCTAAGAAAGTCTCATACATCATTCATGCCAGGTCTGAAGCCTCAGGAGGTTCTATTGGTCCACGTTCTTGTCCCAGTGATCAGATCCAGGTGAGTCAGTAACCCCACTGACTCCCTGACCTGACCCAAGCCTCCCAGCAGCTCCCTTGTCACCCAGTGTATACATGGCTGGAAAAAATTAGAGAGAACACTGACCATGGTGACCTGGCAGGAGTGCTGTGGGGCAAAGGCCATACTAAAATACCAATGCAACTGCAAGATATGAATAAATTAGAAAGGGTTCAGAGGACAGACACAAAAATGATGAACCACTTTAAAGCACACTTATGTAGAAAGACTAAAGGGATTTAAATCATTTAGCCTTGAGGAGTGAAGGCTGAGGATAAATAGAATAATAATCTTCAAATAGTGTGAAACAAGTGTTCTTTGTTTAGCTCCATTGCAATCAAAAGTATGTAATTTAACATCAGGGATAAATTAGAGAATCTGGAAAAATCTCCTCCCTTGGAAAGAAGCACCTGACTACTACAGACACTTTAAATGTGATCTTTTGTAGTATCTGGCAAATTGAATAAAAATATCATCTCCACTGGTCTATCCCAGTAACATCCTCCATAAGTTCAAACAGATTAAGCCTGATTCGCCGAAGCTTACGTGTATGGTTATGCTGGGAAGCACAGAAGTCCAAAACGTTGGCCCTATCACAAGTTAGTACAAAATGCCAGGGTGCATGAATTTACAAATCTTACAGTTAATTATGCAGTTAGAAAAATGGGCCAAGCCTGGAAGTATTAACTAGATGACTAGTTTTAAGTAGTTATTAAAGATGTATTAAAATATTTTGAAAATATAAAATGAATTAGAAAAAGATTACCGTGATTAGTATTTTAGTTACATAAAAATATATTTAGGATCTAAGTTATTTAAATGTGTAGAACACTAATGAAGCAACATCTGAAGTGCAGGTGAGACCTACAATCTGCTCTCATTTGGGGGAACATATGCTTTTGGGTGGACCAGTGTTATCAAGGCTAATGGCTCCTTGTTATTGCTCTTTGTTCCAGCTTTGCTTTTCACTCCTAACTTGTAGGACAGCTTAAATGGTTGACTTGTTTAAAGTGCTTAATTACTCATGTGGCGGCTATTACCAATACAAACTGTCTACAAGATACACAGACAGCTATTGTGTCCCAGCTGATGTTACAATACTAAATGGGACCTGATTACTGTACATTGCTTTTCAATGCTGTTAATTTGCATGTTTGAATAAGTCTGTTGGGACTCCATTTTACAGCTATTGCTTCATGTACGATGCTTGGGATCGCTTTGGGAAACAGTGTGTGATTGGCTTTTTCTATTCATCAGAATAGAGGGTTTGGAGCTGCTGACACCATGGCCATTATGCATTGCACCTATGTGTTTTGTGGCCCATTACGTATTGGATTGCTGCACTTGCTTTTTCTTTTTCTTTCTCTTTTCCCTTTGGTGCTTAGTTTCTGCTTATTATTGAATATTCTTCTTAAATGTGGAAGCCACCATTATTATATGATTGTTAATTGGAAAGTACTGAAGCGTTTTAAGAAAAAAAATTAAGATCTTCATCAGGTGGGCTGATAGATTTCTTGAATAGATTTCATAAATGTTAATGGAAATGCGCATGTCTTTTCTTAAAAACTATGTAAGCAAATGTGTTGGGTTGTTTCAACTCAATGACTATTCAGTCCATTTAGACTCTATAAAAATTTGATAAGTTAGTCACTGCAAAAAATATTTTAAACATTGTGTCATTTGCTGGCCAAACAAAAAACTAAAAGTTAATTTATCAACACCAAAACTTATTTGAAACATAAAAATCAGTATGTATTTAATGTGGCATGATGTACATTAAATGTCCAGGTAAAACCAGCTTCTTGTGTTTTCTGTGCTAGAGAACTTACCTGGCTCTCACACATATGTGAAAGATTTGATAATGCTTGTGAACAAATAGCTCAATACTTTGCACATACTGTTGTCAATCAACGATAATATAATCTCCTAAATTTTTTCTAATGTTTTTCTCAATTGGACCTGCTTTGATTTTTCTGTGAGATTGATAATGAATGGCAAGATGATTTCAACTTTTATGACTACCTTTGTAGGATTGCGACCCAAAATAAGATTGTGTCTGGGCTCATTGGGAAAGAGTTAGATTGGTGCTCTGGGTGCCAAAAGAGGGAGTCCATAATACATTATTTCATGTCTCTGTCCTTGAACTTGTAAAAATATTGCTTTTCATCTTTTTTGTTCTTTTTAATTTTACTATTAGTCATTAATGATTTAAGTTAGAGAAAACAATTATGGACAGAGGGGGTTTGTTGGAGAAGAGAGGAAGAATAAATTGCCTGAGAAAATATCAATATTTATGCATAAAATATCTGAAGATAAGTTAATAGCTAATAGGGAGTTTGAGAGGATGAGTGGAGTCGAAAGACCTCTCTAAGACCATTCAAGTTGACCCTCTCTTCTTGTCTTCTGGGCTCTATAGAGATTGAAGACATGGCCTAAAGGAATGCTTTGTACTCTCACTGTAATGTGTATTTGGCCAGGTAGCAATAACAAAAATTAATAATGAACTGTACTCTGCAACAGCAAAATGAACGAAGCCTAGGTCGGCTGACTAAGACAGCAATTATTTGCTCTGAAAATATGTATATTAGGAGAGAAGAAATAATGATAGAACATAGAACACTTGCTTAATTAGATAGAGCTTTAGGGTAGTAATCTCACACACACACACACACATTACACACACAAGCACACATCTCATACTGCGACTGATTACATTTTCAAGCAATGGTTTCTAATTTCAATCTTATATAGATATTTATTAAAATAGACATTTTGGGTACCACCTCCAGAAATAATTCATTTTCTCTTGGATAGGATATAAGAATCTATATTTCTTCAAAACTGTTGAACTTTGATGGTCAACCAGTTTGCATATCTCTAGTCTAGAGAACTAGTTTCTGTGTAGCTGCATGATAGGGTTGCTGAATTCAATAATCCCTGCATTTCATAGATAAACCAAATAGAATTAGGAGGAGAAATGGAAAAAGTAATAACAGTAGCAGCAGAAATGCAGTTACTGCATTCCTACCAAGGCAAAATGTGTGCTGTTTAAGAACACTTCAGATATCAGGAAGTAATCAGACCCAAGCAAGTCAGTCTGGGCTGCAGGATCAGACCCCCAAGGAAGAAACCAGGAGCCATAGCACGTATGAGAAGATCTGAAGCAATACCCAACACACATCTGTACACAGATAGTATCTATGATGATTGCGTTGACTTCCCACTTTCATTCACTAGTTTGCTCAAATAGTTTCAAACATTCTGTAAACATAAGCACCAATTCTCTTGACACCGTGTGTGTCTCTGCATAGCAATGTGGAAACTATATATTAGCATCTGGGCATGTATTAGAAGAAATGCCCTTTTAAAAAAGAAATATTCAACTTTTTTGAGAATATCTTCCTAATTTTTCAAAATACTTTTAAAGTTTAATCAGACCATAACTTTTTATGTTAAAATTTTATAGTCCATTTAAAACTAAGAGGTTTTAGGGGCGCCTGGGTGGCGCAGTTGGTTAAGCGTCTGACTTCAGCCAGGTCACGATCTCGCGGTCCGTGAGTTCGAGCCCCGCGTCAGGCTCTGGGCTGATAGCTCAGAGCCTGGAGCCTGTTTCCGATTCTGTGTCTCCCTCTCTCTGCCCCTCCCCTGTTCATGCTCTGTCTCTCTCTGTCCCAAAAATAAATAAAAAACGTTGAAAAAAAATTTTTTAAAAAAATAAAAAAATAAAACTAAGAGGTTTTAGTAACTCAAAATTAATGTTTTTTGCTCTTGTGAAAAAAACACAAAAATAAGTAAAAAATTAGTGGTAACACAGATTTGTAAAAATATTATATAGCAACGTATAGGGAAAATAATATTCAAGCTATATTATTTTCTCAAAATGTAATATTGTATGTTTTTAAATAACAGATTTTGGTTTGGGAGAGGTTTTAGGTTTAAATAAAAGTTTGGTAAGGACAGAGAGTTCCCATATGCCTCCTCTCCCATTGCCTACAATTTCCACTACTATTAATATTTTGCATTAGTGTAGTTTATTTTTTATGATTTATTAATACTGATTGACTATTATTAACTGGATTCCATAGTTTCAATGAGCACTCACTCTTGTATTGTACGTTCTAGAGGTTTTGATGTATAATAATGCATTTTCACCGTTAATATTTTGGTGTATTTTATCACTAGAGGAAATTTGAAAAGAAGTAAAATCAGGTAGTACTCTCAGGGATGAATTTTTTTGAATTATTGGAGAAATATTTATCTCACTATATATGCTGAAAAGCAAAACTATCCATTGCATTGCTCAAATTCTTATAGAATGATCTTTAAAATATAAAAAATGCCACTTTTTTTTCTGATTTCTCATGGTGTTGCATTGAAGCACCTGTCTAAAGACCTTACTTTATTGACCAAAGTAAGCTAAGAAAGTTATGCTTTTTAAATAAAAGTACATTCTTTTTAAAAAGTTATGGCAGGAAAAAGATCAGTGTACTGATAATATTAGAAATCATTGTGAAGCTTAACCTCGTCTATTTCCAAAAAAACTAAAATGATCGATATATTTTCTTCAAGATGTATCATAGCGGTACATTGAAATGTAATATTTAATTCTCTAGTCTTTGACATACATTTAAAAGAATCATCCAATGGGATAACTGGGTGTCTCAGTCAGTTAAGCATTGAATTCTTGTTTTTGGTTCAGGTCATGATCTCATTAGGCATGAGACTGAGCCCCATATCAGGCTCTGCCCTGGGTGTGGAGCCTCCTTAGGTTTCTCTCTCTCTCTCTCTCTCTCTCTCTCTCTCTCTCTCTCTCTCTCTGCCTCTATCAAAAAAAAGAAAAAAAAATCCGAGGAAAATTCACATTTTCTTTTTCTAGGAAAACATTTCTGAGACCAACAAACTATATCAAGAGTTATTCTAAATATTTATATCGTTTTCACATTATGCTATTTGCATGAGGTCATCACACATTCTAATTTTAAATTTTTTTTCAACGTTTTTTATTTATTTTTGGGACAGAGAGAGACAGAGCATGAACGGGGGAGGGGCAGAGAGAGAGGGAGACACAGAATCGGAAACAGGCTCCAGGCTCCGAGCCATCAGCCCAGAGCCCGACGCGGGGCTCGAACTCACGGACCGCGAGATCGTGACCTGGCTGAAGTCGGACGCTTAACTGACTGCGCCACCCAGGCGCCCCATCTAATTTTAGATATAGAAAAATATATATCTTATCAGGTACATCTCGCTGAAATTTCCTTTATTTAGCCAGCATTTCCTTTATTTATTCCCGTAATTTAGCATTTCATGGGCATTTCATTTTAGTTTTCTGTTGAGACATCTTGAACAAATCAGTTATCCCTGAATAATAATTTTATGAAAAGGCTTTTCTGAATCCCCTGCTGCATTTTTTTTTAATTTAGCATTCTTCCTCTTTGTCTTTCACACTAATACCATGATTCTAGTCATATGAATCAGAGTAAAATTTGGATTAGAATTTCAGATCTAAAGTGATGCATGGTTCTACAAAGAAAGCAGAAATTACATGTAAAGTTAGCTTTGCTTGTTACGTGTGGGGTTTCAGAATCTCACCAGAGAATTCCAGGTCTGCATGCAGATGATGAGTGACAGTGGGAAGGAAGCAGACAGAAGATATTGCATTGGGAGGTATGGGACAGAGCTACTGTGAATCTGTCCCTGTCTACTTTTCAGCTTTGTGCAGCTCACATTTTAGTGTAAAACTACAAGCTTATACATAATGATCATTATCATTGTAATATCCTATGTGTATTGTTGCTTGAAAATTCTATTTTGGCAAGTACCCCTTACATTCTTTATTGTCTTTGTACTTCTTATAATTTATTTTACTTAAGAAAGAAAAAAAAAAAAAAAACTACAGTGTTTCTTTAGGTTTCCAGCACAATATAATCATTTCTCAAAGAAACTTCAATGATTTCTATTTTGCTGCTGCACAAAATTAGCTTTTTCTAAATTAGAGAGACAAATATTTTGGATGATTCTGAACTATTTGTAGAAATATTAGCACGCACTCACAAAAATGCAATCATAGATGTTACCAAGACTGTTGATTCTATGCGTGGTTGTCAGCTGTGTAATGGAATTACCATTGATTGGGTACAATTTCAGCAGATTACATGATATTCTTCACTATAGACAAGTTTTCCAGTAAACAGGGCAATACAAAAACGTTTAAGATGAATTATTCACTTTTTAGTATCTCTTTGTACTCACTGTGAAGCAATGTGAGTTATACAGTAGGTAGCGTTTGCCAATAACACGTTCTGTCAGAGAGAGACACTAAGAATAAGACAAATAGGTATTTTGAGTAATTGGTTTAAATGTTAAAACCAGTTATTTTAGTACCTAAAGAATATGTTGAAAATAACATAGGGGGGCGCCTGGGTGGCTCGGTCGGTTAAGCGTCCGACTTCGGCTCAGGTCATGATCTCAGTCTGTGAGTTCGAGCCCCGCGTCGGGCTCTGTGCTGACAGCTCAGAGCCTGGAGCCTGTTTCAGATTCTGTGTCTCCCTCTCTCTCTGACCCTCCCCCATTCATGCTCTGTCTCTCTCTGTCTCAAAAATAAATAAACGTTAAAAAAAAAAAAAGAAAAGAACATAGGAACTTTCTGGACAGAGCTGGGTATATTTAAACAATGTCAAAATAATCTAAGGGTTAAGTTGCTACTTTTCAATAAAATGGAGATGACTTCAGAGGCATAGTCTAGTAGTAAAATGAGGTGTTTGAGATAACATGTATTTACCTTTGTGGGAAATTTGCATCGTTTTCCACATTTCTCCCTCATTTTGGTTGCCTTTTTAGTAAATCTCTTTTAGCAGTCCCTCCAGGAACAGGGAAGTCTACAGCAAAACAATTAAAGAATATGTAAGATATGGTTCACATTAGTGCAACTCTTTCCTGTAAACAGTTCAAAAGAAAATGTAATCTAGTGCCACTGGGGTAAGCTGGTGGATAACGTCCAGTGAGCCATTATTTGACCTTTCTGCAGAAAAGAAAGTTTATCACATAGAGCATCAGACTTGCTGGATAACACTGGTAACTTAAAGCAATAAAGTTGGAAATGAATGCATTAGAGAGATGAGTGTAAGTCAGGTATATTGATAATGCAGATAAATAGATGGCAATACATGTAAAATGGCCGGTTACGTTCAATGTATATTGGAGTGCTTTTTATATGATAAAAATAGTCCTGTCCTTGATACCATCTTGACCCTTTCCCAGATTAGAGTTCCTTGTTTGCAATAGCACTTTATCTTCTTTGTCAATTTCATTCACCTGAGCCATCTTGCATTCCTCAGGTAAGTGAAGGGGGTGAAAAAATAGAACCCAGACGTGTGTTTCCAGATGGAATACTTGTGAGAAGCTGTGATCGGTTTCAGTATACAATCTGTTTCTCTTCAGTGATAGACATTTGTGTGTATATGTTCTCTTTTCAAGCTCCTTGCCCTCAGAGACTGCCCACAGTCTCAGAAACACCTAACACCTAACAGGTGCTCAGAAGCACCCTAACAAAAACAGTGACTCCTCTTTTTTTCCTAAAAATATTTTGTGATTAATAAACTATACTTACTTTTAAAATAATTACATTTTATAGTGTATGTTATAGGCATCTGATCTATATTCTGCCTCAAATATAAGTAATGTATGTATCTCTCTCACCCACCTTCACTTATAAACATTACATATTAGTTTTGTGCACAAGGATATTAAGTTGTTGAGATTAAGAAATGCCACTAGAAATATGAAATATATAAGATGCAAAATTCTTAAAAGTAAGTTTTAGAGTCTTATATAAATAAAATATTTTGTACTACCATTCACATACTAAAAATATCTTTATATTAGATGTGTGCAAATGGTGTTTCAAATAAGAAAAGCTCAAATTAAGGGATGTCCAACATGATTTTGAGCAATTGTTTGAAAAGTTAATAGTGCAGTCAACATGTTGCTTGGCTTAGTTGATAAAAAGAAATAGGTTGACACTTTTTGTTTGTTTGTTCAATTGACTGAATCAACTCATTGTTTACATCATATTGATGAAACAATGAGTCACATTGATGCCATTAATCATATTCAACCATGAAACAATGGATTCTCTATTCACAGTGACTCTGGGAATGGAGTGATCATCAACTCACTAGATCAATTTCATGTCAAATGAATATGACAAGACTGCTGAACGTATTAGATGGCTTATGCCATCCCCAATTATTCCAGCTTTATAGATAATGTTAGAAGGAAAAATCATGGCAGGAAAAAGTGATGGGGCTAATTCTCATGTTAAAACACTAAAAACAATTGTAATAGTTTATTTCACACATATAATTAGTTACGTAAACTAGAAATGGTGACAGTTTAATATTGGTTTGTTTTTGTTTTTGTTTTTGTTTTTGTTTTTGTTTTTTTTTTACAAAAACACAGAAGTGAAGTGGATGGAATGAGATTTATTTAAGCAGGAAATCGTGTATGATGCTGAACCTAATGACTATGTGGATTTGGATAACTAATTTCACCTCTTTAGCCTTACTTTCTCTATGTAAGGAAAAATGTAGTAGAGCAAGAAACTTGCCTCCCATGGCTGTTTTGGCGATTCAGTGAATTAAAGTATAGGCAATCACGTTATTAATTGTAAAGCAGAGTATAAATGTGATGATTATGATTATGTCTGGTTAAAATGATACAGATGTAGCTCCACAGTCTTACTGAAAACAATGAGTACTTAATATTCTTAGAGATTTGTTAAAATTGCAGAAATCTACTGAGATGGATAAAATGAGAAAAGCTTGGCAACCTGTGTTAGAAGATTGTTGTGTATTTGAAACAATGTTGGAACAACTGCTCAACAATAAAAATGCTGTAGTCTATTCAGTAAATTAGCCCCGTGGAGGATTCAGATATTATTAAATTAGTGGGATTTAGGAAAATTAAGAATTCGGATTGCTGAAAAATCTTAGCATCCATAAACATGACTTCTTTATGGTTGCTACATGTGAAACAATGAAGAAATGAAAAGTTTCATTTGTTAATACATATATATATAATATGTATATATTATATATATATAGGCAGTCTTCTTTGTTTTAATGTTCATTTATTTGAGAGACAGAGAGAGAGAGTGAGAGTGAGAGAGAGAGAGAGAGAGAGAGAGAAAGAGAGAGAGAGTGGGGGAGGGGGCGAGGGGGTGGATAGAGTATCCTAAGCAGGCTCTGCACTGGCAGCAGTGAGCCAGATGCGGGACTTGAACTCACGAATCAAACTGTGAAATCATGACCTGAGCTGAAGTCAGATGCTCAGCTAACTGAGCCACCCAGGCGGCCCTGTGCAGTCTTCTTTTAATGTGGAGTATATTTGAATTTATCAATAGAAATGTGTACTTAGTCTTGTTTCTTCTGGCCTTTATATATATTTTTTATAAATTCTTCTTTTACTTTTCATTGGCTATCTATTCAGATAAATGCCAGTTGCATTTCACCTCCTTCCAAATGAAAGGCATAATTTTGATATCAGAAAATAGTGTCCTTTTATTTTTATTATTTATTAATCATCTTCATTGGAAGATAGAACCATGTCTTTAGATATTTTATTTTATATGTAGTGCATCTGTCCATTGATATGTGTGAACACTGTCACTTAAGACCTTTAGACAAAACAAGTGAATGAGACAAAAGAAAGCATTACTTAAAAAAAAGCAGAGAAACCTGAAGGATGATAGAGTTGTCAAGGTCATGTCCTTTGAAAGCCATAGTTCTTTCTTTCATTGAATTTAAGCATATAGTGGGAGATACACACATAATTTTATTCTTCATTTGAGTAAAAAACTTTAAGTGTATTTAGAGTCCGAGATTCTTTTCTATTTTTTAAAGGGTATTTATTTTGAGGGGGAGGGAGAGAGTGAGAGAGAGAGAGCTTGCTCAGGAGGGGAAGAGAGAGAAAGAAAGAAATTCTCAAGTAGGCTCCACACTGTCAGCACAGAGCCAGATACCCCCTGAACTGGGAAATTGTGACCTGAGCCGAAATCAAGAGTTGGGACACTTAATGGACTGAGCCACCCAGGCGCGCGAGTCAAGAGATTCTAAATATATGATAATAACATCATATGATCCTTTAGCTGAAATATGAAAATCATATGTATCTTGATGATGATAAGGAAGAGTGGGTTCTCTCACAGATTAAACATAGAAATATAAAAACATTCAGGAAGTTAACATTTCAGGAGGGCGATTTGGCACTGTCTTCCAGAAATCTTTAAAAACATTTTCCTTTGATTCAGCTGTGTACTTTTAGGAATTTATCCTAAAGAAATTTTCAAGAAAACATATAAAAGAAAAAAAAAGCATAAAGGTTTTATAGATAGGTAGATAGATACACAGAGAGACAGGTGTTATTTGAAGCTGTATATCTGGGCAAAAATATTGGAAACAACAAAAATGTCCAATAATAGGGACTAGTTCAATAAATTATTGTATCCATTAGTGGAATGAAACCATGCAGCACTGCATCCTTATGTGTATGTGGTGGGTGTGAGAGGTAGAGAGAGAGTAAGAGAGGGGCAAATATTCATGGCATTTTTCAAGTGAAGAAAACAAATTAAAAGTACATATTATACTTAATTTTTATTTTATAAATCATCATTCATAATGATCTGAGTTTCCTGTCTACAGTAAGCTTTTTAAAAGTTGGTGCTTGCTAATTTATTACATTAAAATATTTATTAGCTATTGAAAATTTAATGTTTAAAAATCAGCCATAATTCTGTCATTGTGAGGTGTATGAAAATATATAGGTAATATCCAATTTATTCACATTTTTGCTGCTGCTACATTACATTAAAAGTGAATCTGTTTTCAGATACCAACATAATTCGATGTGAATATCAGACTTTAAATACAAACAGAAATGCAAATGTCAGGATCCCTGTACTTTAAAAGCAGGTGGTGTTTATTACCTCATGCTTTTTAAACGTCTTTCTATCTTTACTAACAACAAGGTGGGTGGAACTGCACGTTGCTATATATTTAACACTACTCTTTAACTTTAAAGAGCTTATAATATGTATTTTTTTTTCATGACTAATCCCTAAGGTGATTCATTCTCGACTGCTTAGAAACATTCAGTCTTATTTTGAAGAGAAAAAAAAAGCTGCTAGTTTAATCAAGATTATATTGCTGGCAGAGAACCAAAAACAGATTTTTGTTTTATTTTCAAAAGAAGACACTGGCAGGATGACAATTTAACATGTATGCAGCTCTAGGTATAGTGACACCACCTTTAAAGCCATGTCTCTGGGCACCTGGGTGGCTCAGTCGGTTAAGCGTCCGACTTCAGCTCAGGTCACGATCTCGCGGTCCGTGAGTTTGAGCCCAGCGTCGGGCTCTGGGCTGATGGCTCAGAGCCTGGAGCCTGCTTCCATTCTGTGTCTCCCTCTCTCTCTGCCCTTCCCCCGTTCATGCTCTGTCTCTCTCTGTCTCAAAAATAAATAAAACGTTAAAAAATTTTTTTTAAAAATAAATAAATAAAGCCATGTCTCCATAGAGCAATTGATTTAACTAGTTTGATTCAAACCACTTAGATTAGGGAAGCAGCTATGTTCTATATGCAGATATTATTTAATTTATTATTATAAATATATAATTATTACACATAATTATGTATAATACATACATGTATGTATGTATGCATTTAATAATACATGTAGTATACATAATTATGTATAATAATTATATATCTATTTATAAATAATTTATTATTTATATATAAATTATATAATTTATAATAATTAAATATAACTATATATTTATTTATTTATAAATAATTATATATATTTATAATTTATTACATAAATTATATTTATTTATTATATATTATTATGTATAATTATTGTGTATTTATTTATAATATTTATTATTGATTTATATTTATTTGTAACAATTATATATTTTCATATAGTAATTAAATAATTATATAAATAAATATTTATTTATTATTTATAATAATTATACAATTATATATAATATAATTATTATTGTAAATTATTAATATTATTTAAATTATTATTTGTAGGTTTATATTAATAATAATAGCTGTTGGGTGCTATGTAATTTACATAATCAGCTATATTTAGACATTTACCTTTCAACATATTTTCTCGACATTAGCACTATGGGCATATTGGGCCAGATACTTTGCTTTTGGGAGAAGGGCCTGTCCTGTGCATTGTAAAATATTTATCAGCATTTTTGGCTTCTACCTTGATCACCCCAGTTATGATAATAAAAAATGTCTCCTAATATTGCCAAATCCCCCTTTAGGGGGCAAAATCAACCTTAGTTGAGAACCATTGCCTTAGAATATATCATGAAATTCTCTTTCTATCTTTCTATAGGGCTATCAAACAAGAAGGAATCAGTCTTTTCTATATTTATGAAAGAGATGTCATCTCCATATTATTTGGGAGGAAAATATGGTACTAGACCTTAGACCTGCCTATCTAGCAAAAAAAAAAAAAAAAAAAAAAAATCTTTGCCAGGTCACAAAGACAAAGGTTCTATGTTGATGTTTTGTCTAACCTCCAAGCTCTCTCCCAAATATTTCTCTCCTCTCTACCTTGATAGTAGTTACCCTTGGGACAGTCGGTCTTTTGGATGTGACCTGGATATGTAGAATCCTCAGAACTGATAAGTAACAGCATCTCAAATTAACATGACTACTAATAACATATGATTTTACTAAATGTCTGCATAAAATTCAGGTGATTCATTAGCTTCTTTGTGAAAAATCGTTCTGTTTTTTCCATTTGTAATCTCTTTTGTCTATATTTTCTCAAAATATCAATTTCACTTTTACCTGCATGTCACATTTAAAAAAAATTTTTTTTTAACACTTACTCATTTTTGAGAGAGAGAGAGAGGGAGGGAGATACAGATTCCAAAGCAGGCTCCAGGCCCTGAAGGGTCATCACAGTGCCCGATTCAGGGCTCAAACTCACGAACTGTGAGATCATGACCTGAGCCAAAGTCAGACCCTTAACTGACTGAGCCACCCAGGCACCCCCTGCATGTCACATTTTCTGCACTTTTGGTGTCTTCATGAAAAGCACCTTTAAGCCAGCTACTGAAAATAAATTGAAAATACATTTGTTGGAAATAAAAAATATCCAATAATTTATCCCACTGCACTAAATAAGTACTCTTCATACATTGGTTGTTTTGTGTAGGTAAGATGATTTTCATCACTCATTTGCTTGATAAATATGTTCACTGACACCTATTATTTGCCAACCACAGTCATAAGCACAAAATGCTGAACACTACCTTCTCTGTGCTTGAGAACCTGCGATGAGAAAGAGAAAATGAGAAAGAAAATAATTCATAAACAACCATAGGATGTTATATGTGAGCACTTGAAAGGCATAATTCATACAGTACTGAAAATTTCTTGTATGAGTAAACTTTTCCTTTCTCTATAACCCTGTATTCAAATTTGAATTCTCAGACATAAAAACAACAAATTATTTCCTTGATTCTTGACTTCATATACATTATAAAAAAACTCACAACTCTTTCTCAGAAAAGTTTTTCTTGCAGGTTAAATGCCCCGTTTCCTGGTTTTTTTTTTTTTGTTTTTGTTTTTGTTTTTGTTCTTCATTTTTGTTTTTAAGTGGTTGATATTGTGAGTGTAATTTCCAAGGGATATTTTAGCAAATATATTTTCTTCCCAGGAAATAGTGCATCTCTATCGGAATAGTCAGTGTTGCATTATCATTAGCCTTTTATGATATCCATTAAGGTTCTTCTGTGAAAACTATTTCCTGGGCAATTTTAATAGTATGTTTCTATTCAGTCAGGTTTCTTGTCTGGGATTTTTCCAAAACCATGGTGCCTGGTCCAAGAACAGCACTAACTCTACACAAATTTGTTAGAATTGTAGACAGATTGCAAAAAAGTACGTAGGAAAGACATGTATGTAATATGAACTCTCTAGCTCAAAGAAGAAATCTTTTTCAATTTTTGCTACTGTATATCATCTAATTTTTAACTAATGAAGCTAAAGATTACAGTTGTTAAAGTGTGTCAGAAAAATTGAGTATCTGTACTGGGTGTCTCAAATCTGCCTCAAGAGTACAATACGAATTCTCTTTTCTATCTTAGAATGCCTTGCAGTACATTTAGGGATGAGAGCATAACTCTCATTTTGTTTTATTGGATTCACGTGATCTTGGTTTTTTTGTTTGGTCAGTGTTCTTTTGTACATGATTGCTGAATATTACTGTGGATGATTTAGAGCTTTATTCTGGCACCAAGCTAGTAAGAATACCTAGTCCCAGGGAGAGATAACAAATTTGGATTGCGGGGTGCTACGCATATTAGTATACACAAGATCTATAAAAATAAAAATAATATCATGAGATGAACCCTCAGAGGAAAAACATCAAAAGGGCCTTGAAACTACCTATAGAATGATGTCATTTGTTATACATATGCCTAGGTAGTGAGAAGATGTGAATTCATTTCAATAAAAATATATTTATAAAATCTTTGTAGAAAGCTTTTTCTTGGAAGCTAGACTTCAGGTTTTACTTTGGGGAATTAGAGCTTGAGTCTTAGAGAAGTGGAATCTAACAGATTTTTCAAATCAGACTGGATTTTGTGTTGACTGTCTTACCCCTAAGACTCCTAGGAAGCCTTTACTTCTGGAAGCTGGAAGTCTTTTTATAGGTTTTTCTCAGCAAAGAAATTTCCTTATTATAAGTCTGATAAGACATTCTATTTGATTTGATGTTCTGATAATACACAGCCATATTTTTACTTTTTTCAAGTCTGTGCTAGTTTGGCTTCCACGTGATAACTCATCACTTGATAATGATTAGGAGACAAGAAATATTCTTACAAGTGGAAGAGTAAATTTAAGAGAGACTATGCAAAAACTGCCAAAAACATGCAAACACATAATACTTTAAAAATTAGACTCGGGGCGCCTGGGTGGCTTGGTCGGTTAAGCGTCCGACTTCGGCTCAGGTCATGATCTCACGGTCCGTGAGTTCGAGCCCCGCGTCGGGCTCTGTGCTGACAGCTCAGAGCCTGGAGCCTGTTTCAGATTCTGTGTCTCCCTCTCTCTCTGCTCCTCCCCTGTTCATGCTCTGTCTCTCTCTGTCTCAAAAATAAATAAACGTTAAAAAAAAAATTAAAAAAAAATTAGACTCATTGTCTTTGAATAGACCAAGTCTCCTTCAGATGTTCTTTCAGTTTTTAAAGAGAATTGCAAAATAATCCATAACTAGCTTGAGGGTGTCTGAGGAGTCATGGAAAATGGGAGAGATGCCAGAAAGTTGCAACTGATCAGATATGAAGGTGCATTTCAGAATCAATTGCCATAAATGTGTTTATGACAAAACACAATGATTCATTTATTAAGGAAAAAGAGTCCACCCCCCTCCTTTTATCATCTTGCTGGACCAGAGCTGAGGGAAAATCTGGTGAACATATTCTTTGTAGATCTGAGCAATGCTTTAACAGAGTGCTACATGATATTCTTTTGAAGGTGAAGATAATGTGATTATGTGAGATAAGCTTGTAAATGATAGTGCATCTTGCACTATGAATTACTGTCATCTGGGAGGGCTGGTTTATTACCATGTCATAGTGTCATGCTTAGATTTGTCTCAAGAACTTCATTTATAGCTTGGATGAATATATACAATGTGCGATTATCAAATATGCAAGTAACATGATTTTGTTAAGGAAAGGGAATGCATTCGGATGTAAGTCAAAAAAGGTCTCAATAACCTTGTAAAAATACATGTAAAAGAGTAATGAAGTACTTTAGCTGTGTACAAAAAAGCAATTGTATCAATTCAGGATCCTTGCTGTGGTGGGTTTAAAATTATCAGCACAAATTCTTTCATCAAAGTAGGGCTTAACCCTCCTCCTCTTGAGTGTTGGCTGGACTTGATGGCTTGCCTCAAATGAATACAATAGAGAATTTTAAAAGGATTGTAGCTTTTGTCTTGGGTGTTGGTTCTATCTTGAATCATGTGCTGGCAGCCCTGTGGAAAGGCCCACATAACAGGGAATTAAAGCCACTGGCCAATAGTCAGGGGGAAATCGTTGCTTCAGCCCAAAGCATACCACAGCCTCCTGAGAGGCCCTGACATAAAATCATTCAGATTAGCCACTACTGGATACCTGACCTTCAGAAACTGTACGATATAATAAATATTTTGTCATTTTGTAATGTCATTTATAGTGTATGCTGTTGGTTTTTCCTGCTTAGTTTTGAGGGTAATTCAATATGCAGTGATAGATAACTAATATAGTAGCTATGTTACTTAGCAGCAGAATGTATGGATTATAAAATAGGGCTGTAGGCATCTTAAAAGTAATATATCCTTGGACTAATTTAGTAGACAAAGGATACATAGAATGACAGTCGTACCTTACTCAGTGTTCAGTCCTGAGAGCCAAACTGAAAAAGGAAAAGGACTACCTGGGTAAGAGAAACTAGAAGGAGTTTGGGATGCTTAGCCTTGTGAAAAAAAGTCTGGTAGGCAGAACAGAACTGTTAATTGTGTTAAATATTTGCAAGACCAACTTGTGAAAAAGCAATATATTTTTTTTTCCTAACTGCCATAGTTATTTAGAGAGTAGGCTGTATCAGAGTTGCTTGAGCATATGCTGAATGAGTCTGTGTTACAGAGTTATCTGGATTCCATAGCTCACAAAATCACTTTCAGAACTTAGATTCTATGATATCATCATGTATACCCAGGGATTTCTTAAACCAGGGTTGTATATTGACAATATCTATGGAGGGAAAAAATACAAGTGCCCAGGTTTGACTTACTGAGGCAAACTATCTGGTGATAGGGCCCGGTTGAATGTATTTTTTTTTAAATTCCCTTTTAACTCTACTTTGTAGTTGGGGTTAAAAACAATTAATATATTCATTTTTTGGTTTTGTAATTTACAGATGTAATAATATTTTATACATCTCATCATGGAAATAGCAGACTTTCCCTATCAAATATAGCCATACATATTTGGCCAACAGAAGCTAACTGAAAAGCTGCCTAGTTTGAATAAAGTTGTCAGTGTAAGTGTTATATTAGGTAGCCATCAAATTCATTAAGAAAGGACTATCCAGGCAAAGGAATGATTTTTAACAGTGTATTTGTTAGCCAGTTAGAAAATAAATTCAGGAACTAATCCAGGATAATAATAATAATAAAAATGATAGCAAATTTTTATTGAGCAGTTATCATGTGATCAACAATGTACTAGGGATTGAATGTATAATTACTTATCTACTTGTACAATAAGCCTATGAGTTAGATATTCTTGTAAGGTTCATTATACTAGTTATTATATGACATATATTGATATATACATATATGCATATATCACTATATTCACTATATTTATTGCACTTATGTTTTATTCACCCATTTTATTCAAATACTACATTCATTTATAACATATAACCTATGTGTTTATATATACATATTCAAATAGATGTATCTATTTGTAAAGAAATCATATTACGACATTTGTGTGTTGGCATTCAAACAGTAATTGGGCAAATGGCTGTTTGAATCCAGGCATTCCAAGCCTCAGAGCTCTCACTCTTGGTGGCCATTGTATTGGAGTTATTCATGAGTGACAGGGCAATATCATTCATGTAAAAATTGCCCGCCTTTTTCTTCATCCCATCTGCCAAAGACGAGTCTGTATTTGTCCAGTAATTTTCTCTACACTTTTATTTCCTTAAGGAGGTCTACTCATTTCTAAGAGAGCAGCTGGGTCAATTTAAAGAACAAAGAATGGAAAGCGTGGGGGAGCAAAGACAGAGGACAAGGAGTCCGTGTCTGGAAATTGAGTGCCCCTGAGTAGTTTCGGGTGTAAAGATCTCGAGAAGAAAGGGAAGAGCTGTTACAGAGTGTTCCAGGAAGTTATACATGAGGTCCTCTTTGAGGGACAGAATTCAAGTATACTGTGTTTCCAAGTGGTTTTACATTGCTCTCTCTCCCTCCTCACAGTAAGCTTCTTGACAATGTCTTGTTAGTCTTTCACTCTGCCAAAGACTCAGAGAATGTATGGGAGATGAGGTCTTGACTCAGGTTGCCAATGTGTTTAGAACAATATAGTAATGACGGGATCACTGAATCTTTAAAAGGTTTTAGGACTACTGCCTAGACAAGATGCAGAGAAAAGTAAAGAATATCATATACATATACACGTAAGTTAGAGGAAACAAGGAAAGAAAGATTCTCATTTAGCATATCATTATCATATTAATGCCATTTTCAGCAGCAGTTAAGTCCGCAATTTCAAAGTGTGAAAATTCAATTTTTAATGGATTGCACTTCAGTATAGAAACTAATTTTTAGTTTTGCCCTTTCTTACATGAGAGAAAGTAAAAAAAAAAAAAAAACAAAAAACAAAAAACAAAACACAAAAACTCTACACCTAATTTTAAAACTTAGGTTTGAAGTCAGTTTTTTCACAGTAGCTCATTATTCATTAACTTGTGAACACAACATTGTTACTTGATTATTGAACATTTATATACCAGACTTTATTCATAGACTAAATTAGCACATGTTTTACAAGTATTTATTAGCTATCCTGAGGATTGAATGAGTCACTTTAAGTTGCAAAGAATAAACCAGAAGTTATTATTGCTATTGTATCATTGGATGGTAGTGCTATTCTTATTATTATGAATAGTAATGATTCATAGAGCATTACACATACTTCTATCTCAAAATAAGAGCTTATAATCATGTATAATTATCAAGACATAGTCAATGCCTCTTCATAAACAGTTTTAGAAATAGCAGGGTCTGGAAGATTCATTTGTGGCTTAGTGACTGGCAGAATTCTTGAAATACAAGCCACATTACTTGTGGGATTTGTGACAGGCTCCCACAAACTGAATACACAGAATCTGATGGTCAATTCCAATTCTACTTAGGTTGTATAGATATGGATGTAAAGCGATGTTAGGTCATTGTGGCTGACATGAAGCATAAAAAGCAGAGTCTTCAAGGAGTTAGTCTCAATTGGAAGTGACATACAATAATAAAACAATTCTAGGCAAAACAAAGAGTAGCAACAAGAAGCATGAAAGAGGAGAAAAGAGAAAAAGGAAAGAATAATGATTGAGAGAAAGATAGTCTTATGCTGAGGGTCGGGGAGAGTTGGAAAAGTCTGCTAAAATTACCAACAAGATATGAATCTATCCAGTTCTAGATTATCCTGATAAGTATTTTAGCAATTACAACCTGAATGCATAGAAATTATCACTATGTTTGTAAATTCATGATAGTCATTAGAAATACATGAAAATTAAAACACTACTTAAGACATACACATTTTGTAAGACACTAAGAATTAGTTAAGATGTGAATATAGAACTTGTGCAGGCATGCAAATAGATGTACTTTTTCTCCAGAAAGTCTTAGGTTCATGAAACCATGCCCATACATTTAGCTTTAAAATTTAGGTCCTTTAGTTTCATCTGGATCTGAGAAAGGATACTTATGTTTCATCTGGATCTGAGAAGCAGTGTCTAGGAGATATTTACAAACTGGAGTACAAGGATTCCTAGGATATTTTATAGTTTTTCAGATATGACACCATTATTAAAAACCAGAGCTATTTTGTTTTAATCTAGGATTTTAGGGCACTTTAGTTAACAGGCACAGTGTCCCTACAGGTCAGACTCTGTTAAGTTGATGCCAATGCTCTGTTAAGTTGAGGCCAATGCTCTACTGCCTCTAAGAGTTTCTCAAAAAGTCTTCTAGATCAGAAACATACCTAGATATGACAAATTGTCCTGAGAACTTGATAATGCTTGTCCTACTGTTCAGCTTCCCTCAGCATTTCTGAGGTTCAAACATGCACGTCCGTTGTGTCTTTGTTTTTCCAGACTGCTCTTTGCTTAAGATTTCTAGCAAGGGATGGTTAGGGGGGAGTCATAATTCCAGGCTTATAAAGGGTCTTTGTTTGAGAGAGTACACCATTGGTTTAATTGTAACACAGCTTTTCTAAGATAAAAACAAAATTTTAGCAACACTGTTTTACTTTTAAATACTGATTAACTAAAACTGGCCATAATGGCTTTTTACTCAGTTGAACCTACCAATGTAACATGTGAAAAATTTGTCTCATTATAATACCCCATCCTGTTTTGTTTGTGGTTGTTTAATCTACCAGGAAAGCACAATTTTTTGGCTTGTAGCCATTTTTTAAATGAAGTTGTTAATTTTCATTCCAGTATAGTTAACATACGGTGTGATGTTAGTTTCAGGTGTATACCATTTTTTTTATTTTGTTTTCTTCTGATCCTGTTTCTGTGTGAGAGATCTTAGTCTCTCACCTTTCCTCCAACCTGTATGACTCCTCTCAGGAAGTCTCTGAACCCACAACTTCTCTCTGTGGCAGTATCCTCTTCAGCCTGTTTTAGCCACTATCCTAATTTTTTTTTAATACCTTCAGAGAAATAGCTAAAATAGTGTTTGACCAAATATCAGGGTGCCATGATCTAGGCAATCTGACACATAAAATTAACTGTCATGACTCTATTTCCAGCCATTTTGATAATTATGTCCATTTGAGTAGCTGTGAGTTGAAGAATATCATTGAGAGATGATGGGAAAACTAAACAAATGCCAAAAAAAATTGTCTGAAGCATCACCTAAAATTCATTTCTTTTTTTTTTTTAATGTTTATTCATTTTTGAGAGATGGAGAGAGACAGAGCACAAGTAGGGGAGAGGCAGAGAGAGGGAGACACAGAATCTGAAGCAGGTTCCAGGCTCCAAGCTGTCAGCACAGAGCCCAGCACAGGTCTCAAACTCATGAACCGTGACATCATGATCTGAGCCTAAGTCAGATGCCCAACTGACTGAGCCACCCCGGTGCTCCCCTAAAATCCATCTCAATGCAGAATTTTTTCAGTGTTAAAGTAAAGTAGGAATATTGTGTAGAGAAGTTAAAAAGCATGTTCAAACCATGAGCATGAGATAAGCATGGTAATAAAAGGTGAAAACAAGAAAAACACTAACACTAAAGTTGACATTATTCTCAGCTTTCAAAAGAATGGGGTAAATTGAGACAGTCTCAAATTCTTCCCTTTACTCTCAAGTCTTTGTTCAAATATAGTTTAATCTTTCCTGCCCTGACTTCCTATTTAAAATGTGAACTCATCCTTCCTCCCCCATAGCATTCCTTATTCTCTCCTCCTTGCCATGCTTTTTCGTTTCTCCCTTGCACTTGTTATCCCTTGACATACTGTGTAATTCTTTATCTGCATATTTTTACTGCCTCTTCCCCCCATTATGAAGGAACTCCAAAGAGGACAGGTCTCATTGTACATTTTCTTCTCTGATATATCCCTTGAGTCTAGGACACTGTCTGGTACATCAAAGATGGTCGAGAAATATTCGTTGAATACAGGACTGTATACATTCCCCACACATCAGCCAACCAATCGTATCATGTCACTTTTTACATTCCCAGTTGCAAAAATGGAAATCAATTTCCCTTCATGACTTACAAAGACATACACGAGTCACTTCCACCTTCCTCAAGCGTTTCACTTCACACTGCTCTTTCCTCCCCAACGAGGCTGTCTTTCGTTCTGTTTTTCACATATGCCGAATTTGCTCATTAGCTGGCCCCACTGCCTGGATCCCTTTCCAACTGATCTTTGCCAACATGGCTGTGTTATTTAGATCTTGGCAGAAATGTCATCTTTTTAGCAAAACCTTCTCTGGCTACCCAATCTAAAAGAGCCACCCTATTACTTGACATACCTACATCCTATTTTAATTATTGACAGAGTATTTATCAGTAAGTGATTTTTTTTCAGTTTGTCTTTGTTTTATTTTCTGTCTCTCTTGCATTAGCATACCAGCCTGTCAGGCACAAGGATCTAATCAGTTGTTTTTTGTTTTTGGTTTTTTTTCCCCCTCTTTTGTGTCACCAGTGCTTTGAAGAGTGTCTGGCACATAATAGGTGCTCAATAAATATTTTTAAATACATTAATAGGTCTGACATTTAAGTCTTTAACACGTTGACCCTGTCGATATATTTTCACTTTTTAATTAATGAGATTAATTAGGTAAATTTACACAGAATTGTAAGTGACAGCTCTTTCTAAGAATTATGGGAATATAAATAAATCTACCTGACATATGACTGGAAGCAGAAACTCCTAAATTCTGGCCACCCTGATCTGCTCAGAGATATTATTGTACAATCCAATAAACAAAAAAGATAAAATAATTTATTGGGGCCTGATTTTTAATGTGAAAGCAAAAGGAATATATAAACCATTTTAACATGACAACAGATTTCAGAAGTGGATATGCGGGTTTTATGTTTCCAGCTTCCCTCCCCACCCATTTTCCCTCCTTATCAGAATTCACCTCCCGACGTGAACCAAGGTTTTCACACTTGCCTATGTCTAGCTATCTAAAATTAGGTATCAGAATTTTCAATCCCCCTTTTTGTATTGCTCAGACTCCCTCCTAGTCCAGGACCCATTATTTTTCAGCTAGGAAGGTTTTAAAGAGCAGTTACACGATGCTCCAGTAATCTTACAGATCCAAAGGGCTAAACGGAGGCATGGAATGCTTTTCATACAGGGCAAGAGTTTGAGAGGACCAAGAAGCTAGCTGTACGACACGTGTGGATAGTTAAATAAATATCATAAATAAATACTTCAAATAGAAAAAGAAAATCCTAGGACAGTGTGAAATAGCACCAACAAAATTGTTGTAGTCTTTTTTTGCATGGGCAGAACACAGGTCATGGTGTTTAGTAAGTTATTCTTAAAACAGGTACGATCTCAATTAGTTTTAGAAAATGGGTAGGATTTGTAACAATTCCTGTGGTGCCGTCAATAATAAATATTTTCTGAGTGCAGTGAAATTAGAAACTATATTAAGTTGATTTTGCATGACAGTTTAAGGAATTTGAATATTTGACACATTCAACGAATGACAACGGAATACTTTTGGAAAAAGGAAGTAACACGACATTGAATCCACCAGAGTTGTGAAAGTTATTTGCTGTATAACAGCTGAAATTTGAAAATGCATTCATTAATTATAAATTGAATATAAACTTGCTTGGGATAAACTATGTCCCTAAAGAGATGCTGGCTTTTATAGAACAACAAAAAAAGAAGAAAAAAAAATAAAAAGATATTGCAGAAGATAAAAGACTGAAAAGAGCACTCCATACAATTCTGACTGACTAGAGACAAGTCTTAGCTAGCTAGCTATCTAGGCAAATGAAGCAAACACCCATAACAGTAAACAAACCTCATGATCTTCAACAAATGTGATCTTTTTCTCAATGTTTTTTTCCCAAACAATACAACTGATAATATTAATGCTCATCTTCCTAAAATGGACTGTGCTTTCCATCTCTTGTACTAGAAAATTAACTTCTAATAATTAGAGTTACTAACCCATCCTGACTCTTACTGGAGCAAACAAGCAATCAAAATACCTGTTTCAGTGTTACCACCAAGAATTTCATTCTCTCATAATTTAAAAAAAAACTTTACCATACAACCTTGAGTATGTTTTAATAAAGGATGGCCTAACAATTTATCAAAGATTATACCAAAGTTAGAGACTGTGATTAACATAAGTAATTGATCTCTGGAATTACAGGCACAGTTCATTTTGCTCCTTTGCATCCAAACATGTTTCTTTGTTTTCTTTACTCAACAAAAGTAAGTGTGAACATCTTAAATTTAACTGCTATGAATGAATACAGAAACATGCCAGATCCACAGAAATGTAAAAATAAATGGTAGTAATGTGCATAGCGTTCATAAGAGTTATTTAAAAGATGAACAACCCTTCACTGCTTCTTGATTAAGAGGCTACCCAGAAAAGCAGGCACAAAGGGATTTCATGGCTCTACTTTATTTGGAATTCTAAGAAATAAGACTGGGTCTGAGAATAAGCCTGAGTGTGGCAAAGCTGTAGAGAATGAGGAAGATCTACTTGGGAATTAAAGATGATTGAAACACTTGTTTTATAAGAAGAGGCAAGGACCCCTAACTAGATTGAAACGTCTCGAAGTGAGCTGGCTGACCACACAACGCTGGTATCATATTCAAGAGAGATTTCTGATACAATTTTTGAAGGACAAAGACTTGTTTAGATTGCCTGTCAATTCATCTATCAGAGGAAAGAGACAGCTAGATGACTCAGCTGTTCATTTTTATACCCATCTCTGTCCATTCATTCATTCAATAAATATTTATTCAAAGCCTTTGAATTTGCTTAACAAAATATAAAGCATTAACACCCTTATGAGTGGGATAGAAAGACAGTGAACATGATAAGTAGAATATGGTAGATTACCTTGTAATAAGCATTAAGAAATTAAAGCAGGAAGGGAAATATAAAATGTAAAGGGTGTAAGGAAATTTGAAATTTTAAGTCGGTGACCAGGGAAGCCTCAACTGAAGGGGAAATTTCTGTTTTCACTTGAAGAAGTGAAGGGACAGCTAGCCATGATCTTTCAAAAAACATAAGAACCATCTGCCTCCCTGGACATGTCTACTGACTATATGTATACACAAGCTGAATCCACTGTTCACAAACTACGCTTGATTCTTTAATTCATTTTTGTGTGTTGACATGCTATTACCTGGAATAACTTCCTGGCATTTCACATGTACATCTTTCAAAATCTACCAGTTTTTGATTGTCATAAGGTAACTATATAGGTGTCCCTTTTGGATTTTACACTTCTTGAGGTCATAGTTTATTGACTTCACCAATGACAGCATGTTGGCCCGAGATTTATACACAAGTATTTGCATATAAACTATTTAAACATGCATGTAGTGTCAACCCTAGACTTCATGCGATATAGAAAATCAGCTAATAACCTTGAAGGTAATTGGAAAAAAATCTGAGAAGCAAGGAAAACAGAAAACAAAACAAAAACAGATTGTTACGGTTTGCCTGAAGCCTGTAAGATCAAATACACATCAGTATGGTATACGTATTAATAATATTGCTCGAGCACCTGCTAGACACTAAGTACTGTGAGTTCTAGACATCGAAGTAGAAAAGATAAAGTTCTTACACGTGCTAAACTCATGGTATGATATAAATAAAAGACACACACAACCAGAATAGATCAAGCAATACAAGGTTAAATGCTGAAATTATGTGCTGAGTAAGGAAAGTTGTGAATTCCTTTGGCCATATATGGCTCTCCAGAGCTATTTCCTTTTCAAGGCAGGTAAGAGTTCTTTCTTTGGCTATATAATTTCTTAGCCTAGATATTACATTATATCCCTCTCCTCTGTTATGATTTATTAATAACTAAAACCTATCCTTCAGGAAACTTTGACACCTGCATAAACAACTAGACTCTGCTTCATATTTATAGAAGCAAGCTTGAAAGTTTAGGTATAGCACTACGTGAACTGGTTATTTTATCTTTTCAGTTAAGTTAATTATATGTATCCTTACCTTTCAAAATATTATTTATTGGCTTCCTCAGGTACAATAGTGTTCCAGAAGTCAATATATCAAATAGTTGTATATCCTCTAACTATTCTTCTCTGATTTAGTTAGAGGCTGCCACATATTGTAATGCTACTTCAGCGTAACAGGATGCAGTTCTCCTCCGTTAGAAACAAAAGCAATTACTCAAAGAGAGGCACAGTGTCTCCATTCTGCCTCTGTTCTGTTATCCAAATGAGAGTTACACCTTTATGAGAAACTGCTGGTCTCAAAATTGCTAGCTTATTGCAGTTGCCCAGTGATTCACCTCATTTCTGAAGTTAAACCTATTTGATTATGCCATAATTGTAATTTACGTACTTTTATGAATTTCAATTATTTCAAGACCGTAAGAATATGGTTCATATGTTTTGAAGGAGGAATCAAGCTGTTTATTCTCTGGTGAACTCTAAGAGTTAGAAAAATCCCCTCCTCTTTGCCTCCAGCGCTGCTTCTCCCACTTAATCTTGGTTGTCAAATATTATATTTTTAGACTTTTGTTTTCAACCACGCATCCCTGTTCTTAGAGTGCTGCCATATTGAAGATTCAGCCTTTCGTTCAGAACCTGAATAACATTGTACTTCCCTGATCCCCTGAGCAGTTCTGTGCCCTTGTTATATGTACTTTGCCACTGGAGACTTATAAAATGCAACTGATCGCTTTTGAAATTATTTCTTTCATGTCTTTCTCTGACAATGACTCCTTGAAGGAAGTGACCATTCCTTTGCCCTTACTCTGTACAATAGGGTGAATGAATGAAGCTTGTTGGTCATATTTCAGCACTACTTTATTGCTTTTCACTGTCACTGTCTTGACAATTCCTTTTGCTTCTTCCAACTGATGCCACTAGTCCCTCTATTCCACAGCTCTTCCAAAGCCATCAGTCTCACAAAAGCATGGTCAGAACAGGAGCTGGCTTTGCTCATACTTTCTTTTTTCCTTTGCACGAATAAAAGCAAAATCTACTCTTTGATAAAAAATAAAAATAATGAAGAATATGAAGATTGTCTTTGGAATGTCATATATCACATTTATCCATCCTTCTACCCTTTTCATATGTTGAAAATGTTGAAAATCTTTTAACATGACTCTGTTTTACCCTGCCATTCCTGCTTTTTTGCCCATCTAATTTTCCATTTTTCTCTATTCTGTTTCTTTTCCTTTCACTTTCTATCTTTCTCTATTAATATGCTGACCTAAACCTGCATGTTTATAGGCTCTTAGAGCTTGTACATATGGATAAATGTAACCATGTGAAGATAGCTCAGCCCTCTGATACTTATGTATGAACTATGGGGCAGGCTATTCTACAGTCCCTCATGTTGGCTAACTCAAGTAATTAAAATACTCTCTTGCTTTCAGAATATATTTCAGGTCCATTGTTGGGATTTTTGCCTGGGACATAGAACTTCCATATTATATCACAGGCATTGGCATCAGTCATGCTCTAAAACGGAAGGATCAGCTAGAACCATTGCAGTGATACTCAAATAATTGTTGACATAACCTTCAAATTCTTGCTATAGTATCCTATCTGCCAGCTGTTATGGCCTTGAATATCAACACCAGTCTGGGTTCTGGAGATTTAGGCAAACTGGTAACACTCCTTGGAAGCAATCTGTGAAGTACAATAGAAGCCCATTTTCATCTCCCTCCACTTACCTGTACACTCTGCTGAGTCCTGTCACCATATCCCAGGGGCCCTCTCACATGGTAATAACATATAGTAATTGCAGATAGTTTTAAGTTTTATGTTAATTTCAATAACAATAATCTACCTGATCAAAGTAGGAATGAAAAGGAGCAATGAGTCTCTTGCTTTTACAGGAGCTAAATGGAGGGAGAGAGGAATGAGGGAGTTAGTAGAGTCAGATTCACAGCACAGAATTAGGAAATGTCCTTATTAGGATGTACTACATCCTGGCCAAGAGAAACAGAGCAGTCTATTAATTCAAAGTTTCTGTCATTTACTGTATGCAGTGATGGTAAAAACTTCTTTTCCAATAGTGATGTATATTCTTCATGTTAGAGGTGTAAATGAGAAGAGAGAAAAAAACAAAAAGTCAGTTTGACATTGTAAATCAGTTTTTTTTTTTTGCAAACTGTTTACTCGTATGAGACATGACAATGCAGTAAAATGATGCAGTAAATAGTATAAATTAATTTTATTGTAAATTTTATTGAAGAGCAATGGTAAACACCATAACTGCATGCTCGGGCTTCTAGTTTATACAGTAACATGGATATATGCTCGTATTAATATATTAGAAATATCACTGCTTCTGGATCATTTATCAGGCTGTGTATTATAACTATGTCATCTCTACATCACCTTTCCAAATGTTTTTCTTACTTCGCTCTTCTTACCTTCTAAAAAGTAACAGGTAAAATTATAAAAGATCTAGTCAATAACTGGGCCCACATCTGGTTTATCCATCCTACTACTACATGAAGAGGTAATTGCATTACCGTATTCTAAAAATTGTATTAAAGCGACATGGTGAGCTTGAATAAAGCACCATTGAAGTGAGGGGGTAATTGCTTCTTCATATCTACTTTATTCACAGACATTTAAGGAGAACAAGTAACAAATATGGAGAAAAGGATGTTTGATAGAATTCACATAGAAATTTCCTCACTGAGGTTTTAAAACCTCCCCAAACTTATGATAAAAGTACTGGCACCATTCAGCTCTTTGTTAACTAATTCTAACGAGACATTCTCTGAATGTTGCCATTTAAAGCTGTTGACTTTTAGAATTTGCTGTCACATAGGAAAAATGTTATATGTTGTAGCTGGAGATTGAAGTAAGAAATTCCTACAAGAGGTAATACTTGGGTGAATTTTCAAAAAAGAAAAAAAAAAGGATGTATCGAGGAGAATAAAAGGTCCTAATATTCCCTGCTAAATGCTCAGAGGCAGAGATGTGCAGGTATTTCAGTTAAGCACTAGAGTTAAAATGAGAAATGAGGGGCGCCTGGGTGGCGCAGTCGGTTAAACGTCCGACTTCAGCCAGGTCATAATCTCGCAGTCCGTGAGTTCGAGCCCCACGTCGGGCTCTGGGCTGATGGCTCAGAGCCTGGAGCCTGTTTCCGATTCTGTGTCTCCCTCTCTCTCTGCCCCTCCCCCGTTCATGCTCTGTCTCTCTGTCCCAAAAATAAATAAATGTTGAAAAAAAAATTAAAAAAATAAAATAAAATAAAATGAGAAATGAGACTAAGCAAGTAGCCAGGGCTAGATTATAAAAACTTTAGAACACTAGTCAAGGAGATTAGACTTGATATTATCTTGAAGATTACCCTGTAGTAGTTTAGCCTAAAATTTATTGAAGTACTTTAAGGGGGGGAGGGGGAGACATGTATTTATTTATTTATTTATTTATTTATTTATTTATTTATTTATTTATTTAGAGGGGGGAGAGAGAGAGAGAAGGGGAGGGAGAGAGGGAGAGAGAGAGCGCGCGCGCCTTAGGTAGTCTCCATGCATAGTGTGGAGCCCGACGACGTGGGGCTCGATCCCATGACCTTGGCTGGGATCAAGACCTGAGCCAAAATCAAGACACTCAATCGACTGAGCCTCCCAGGCACCTGATGAGCTTATATTTTGTTTTAGGCAGGACATCTGTCAGGATGATGGAGGATGGCATAGACCGAGAGGATAATTAGGTGGCTACTACCTCAGTGTTGTATGTGGAAGGGGACCAGTGTGGTTCCAAACCTGAGCGGTGGCAATGGAAATGGTGAGAGATATCTAAAGTATGGGATGGGGGGGACCCTGGATGAAAACAAAGGACTTGTGGAGGATATTTCTGAGAAGATGAAGGCGATAGCCAGTTTTCTAGTTGTCATGCACTGAGCCAGAGAAAACAGGAATACATGGGTTTGGAGAGAAAAAGAGGTATTCTGAATTCAGCTCTGGAGAATTCAGGTTTCCTAACTGTAATTCTGTAACTGCAATTTAATTCTCCCCTTAAACATTAATTATACAAATACCATATGTTTACAAAATGCTTCCTGCAGCTGCCTCTTAATGTTTGGGGAATACTGTATTTCTCTGCTGGTCTGCTGAAAGGCTGCCTTTTTAGTCTTTAGCAGAAAGAGAACAGCATCTAGACAAACTACTCCCCCAGAGGATCTCCATTACTGCTCAGAAAAGCTTGCTTATGTTGTCATATTCTGTTTTGCTACAACATAGTGGGTAAAAGCACAGGACCTGTATCCAGTTTGACTCGGTTCGTAATCCCAATTTTCAGAACTAGAAGCTTTGTGGCCTACGCCAAATCTCCCATATTCTTTACTTCAGTGTGCTCATTCACTAAAATAAATAAAATGAAAAAAAATAGTAATAGTTCCTACCTCATAGAATTGGTTTAATGTGTATAGTGAGTTCTCAACAAATGTTAGTTATTGTAAATGTCAATACCTGTGGTTAAAAGCGTGCACTCCTTCTCTTCCTTAGATTTTGAAATTTATCTTTTTAGTGTAGCTTTACACTCATAGTGTAACTTTACACTTATGGATAAATTAAGAGCTTCTCACTGGCTTGCTAAATTGTAAGATCATGTGAAATCAATTGTAAATTTTTTAGCACGAAACCTCAGGCATGATTCCAGAATAAATATGAGGAGACTCAAACAATAACGGATGAATGTTGAATAAGTGAATCTCTGTTACCCATGGGGATGTTGACAAGTTTAAGATTTTAAACTTCTAGAAATTCTGCTTAGGTGAATATAGGGAATAAATTAGTAGATGAAGATCTGTCTACAAATTTCACAGATGGTTGTTTGCTGCTGGGAAACTACTGTACATCAACCCCAGAGGTAAGATCATTGTTTCCAAATCAATAATTCTCAACCATGCCCACGCATCAGAATCTGACTCTGATTTCACTGGTCTGAGGTATGACCTGGACATTGTGATTTTTAAATATCCTCAGAGATTCTAATGCAGCCATCTTTGAGAACAATTGCTTTAGAGTGATTATTTCACATTCTCCCCTTCTGAATTCCTGTTACAGAGTTTTACAGCCAATTACAAAGAGGATATAGGACTTCACTCATTTATTTGTATTGTTTATCTTATATTTTTTCCAAATAACAGCAGCTAATGTGTATCCTGAGTCATGGGATAAGTTTATTGTGCTTTACTCAGATTGGTACTGAGTTGGAAAGCAACAGAAAAGATCCAAGGTATTCTAATCCTGCTATTTTAATTAAAACAATTTTTTAAATCATTGACATAAATTCCAAATACTAAATAAAATTAGCACTTTTATTATATGCAACACACTAATGTTAAGTTTATGTTTTACGCATTCTTCCTGGAGAATTATTTTTCCTTGAACAGCTGTCTTAGCTCTCTTGTTTGCGCAGAGATTCTAGGGTTGTGGTTTTTGTATAGGTATGAATCTTTAAATGATGATTGTTAGAACAGATTAACACCACATAAAGTGTTTACCCTGAGTGGCTCTGAAAATTATATTAAACATAAAAAGAAAAAAAAGTCTTAAACATAGAAGAATATTATATGGCATATTGTTGAAGCATTTTATTATTTATTTATTTATTTATTTATTTATTTATTTATTTATTTGTTAATGTTTATTTATTTTTGAGAGACAGACACACAGTGTGAGCAAGGGAGGGCCAGAAACAGAGAGAGATACAGAACCCGAAGCAAGCTCCAGGCTCTGAGCTGTCAGCACAGAGCCTGACATGGGGCTTGAACTCATGAACGGTGAGATCATGACTTGAGCAGTAGTCGAATGCTTAACTGACTAAGCCACCCAGGCGCCCCTGTTGAAGCATTTTAAATGACTGGAGTTGATAATATGTAATGTAGTTTGTGAGTATGCACCTGTGGAATCATGGAGATATAATAATGTAGGTTTGGATTTATTTAACAAGGGTTTTTTTAGTGCTTATTTATTTATTTGTTTTTAAAGCTTTATTTATTTATTTATTTTGAGAGAGAGTGCAAGTGGGGGAAGGGCAGAGAGAGAGAGGTGGGCAAAGGATCCCAAGCAGGCTCTGCAATGCCAGCGGCCAGCCCAATGTGGGGTTCACACTCACGAACCTGAGATCATGACCTGAGCCACAGTCAGATGTTCAACCAACTGAGTCACCCAGGCCCCCTATTTAACATGTTTTTACTGAATATCAACTGTATGTAGAATCTCTTTCAGGCACTGAGGAACACAGAATAAGTTAGGATATCCTGCTTATTCACTTATAATCTATAAACAAGATTAATTATGTGCCCCAAAGACATTGCAGTTACTTTTCTTGTTTTGTACATTTTTATGTCATACCTTAGTCCAAAACAGTTTACGATATCTGTTGTAGGCAGATAAATGCCACCCCCGCCCCCTGCCCCAAGATGTCCACATTCTTAACCCCAGGATCTGAATATGTTGTGTTATGAGGAAAGGGCACTTAAACTGCATGTGGAATTAAGGTCGGTAATCAGTTGACCTTGAAATGGGGAGTATGTAGAATTGGATTATCCAATAGATCTAATGTAATCACAGGTGTACTTATAAAGTGAATGAGGGGGGCAGGAGAGTCAGAATCAGAGTGAGAAGGGCTATTGCTGGCCATTGCTGGTTCTGAAAATGGAAGGGACGAAAGCTTGCCTGGGAATGAGGGTAGGGGCAGCCTTTTGAAGCTGCCAGAGCCTTCAGAAAGGAATGCTACATGGCTGGCACCTTGTGATTAGTCCAGTGAGACCCTTTTCAGGCTGCTGACCTCTGGAACGGTAAGATAATAAATTTGTGTTGTTTGAAGCCACCAAGTTTGTGCTAATGAATTATAGAAGCAATAGGAAATTAACACAGATGCTTACAGTAATTTAAGAAATGTACCTAGCTAAAAAACAAAACAAAACAAACAAACAAACAAAAACATTGGAAATATGGAGCAAATAAAACGTAGAGGGAAGTAAAAGTAGAACAGTTATATGGTGCCAGGAATATGGTACACAGCAACAGTAACTTCAAAATCCTAGAAATCAATGCAAACAAGAGCTACAAAATTTAAATGCCTATGTGGGAAAAACAAAAGGACAATTCAGACTATAAATATATGTTGTGAAATTGTCATAGACAAGTGTTTTCCTGCAACATATTTGGTGGAATGCTGGTTCCATCAGATACTTTGTCCAATGTGTGTTTCATGATCAATGCTCCATTGTATCTAACACTGCTTGAAGCATTTTTGATAAGAACTGATAAGAACTTTTTTCAATATATTTCTACCAGGGTTTCTAAAAGTTATTAGATATTTGTTATTAATACTTATTATCTCATAGAATTAGGGTTGTATCATGAACTATATTGTAGCAATATGGGAATAATAAATTTTAGGCATATAGGAATCACACAGGAAATGTGGTAGAGATAATTAGTGCTATGTTACTCAGAAGAAGGAAAGAATATTTCCTGGTGCCATCAAGAGAAGTGTTCATTTCAGATACATCTGTGCTGAGTCCTGATTAGATGTGGGGCAAGGATGGAGCACACAGGATGGCATTTTTAAAAATGGATCAGCGTGAGCAGGAACATCAACATGGAAAAAGGCAAAGTGTGTTTTAGGGCTATTAAGTCAACTTGATTCATAGAATCAAGAGAGATACAGAAGTACATGAGTTGGAAAGAAAGTGTGAAACCTTATCTTGAGGAAATCTGAATACAAAGATAAGGAGTCTGAAAATAATTCTATTGATACAGGGGTTGAGAAATTGACAATGTTCAAGCAGAGAAGTAAATTGCCCAAAGCCTTGCCTTAGAAAGACTAGCCGGCATCTTTATGCAGGTTAATGGGCCTAGAATTGAGAGAAGCTGGAGGTGGGAAAACTTCTAAACAATCTTTTCAAGGTATGAAATAATAATAACTGGGGTAGAGGCAGAGGACATAAGTAGCAAATTTGAAAGATATTATAAAAGAAGAAAAATAATCCAGACATTTTTAATTAATTGGAGGAAAACCAACTATTAGGAGGATTTGACACAAAACTGTATGTGCAAAGATACCCTACTACTGGGAAATACATTTATGCAACACTTCTCAGGTCCACAAAATGCTCCATATTTTTTCATTATTTCATCCAATCAGCATACTTATTCATTAATTTATTCATGTAACAAGAATCTCTTGAATTGACTGTGTCCCACATACTATGATGAACCTGGAGATACAATAAGGGACATGATTAAATATGTATTTATTTTCTTGAGAAAAGGAACTGCCAGTTATTCATCTCACAATATATTTCAGTCTAAAAAGGCAGTAATTTTGTAGGGGGCAGGGCAAAGGTTGCAATAGTTACAACTTTCTGTAGCTTTCTTTGCTTCTTCATTTTTGCCTTTAATCAGTTCATTTCTCTTTTACAACATTTTTTTTACATTTATTTATTTTTGAGAGACAGAGAGAGATAGAGCACAAGCAGGGGAGGGGCAGAGAGAGAAGGGGAGACACAGAATCCGAAGCAGGCTCCAGGCTCCAAGCTGTCAGGACAGAGCCCCATGTGGGGCTCGAACTCACAAACCGTGAGATCATGACCTGAGCCAAAGTCAGACGCTCAACCGACTGAGCCATCCAGACACCCCTAATCAGTTCATTTCTTTGGGTAATAACTCTTGAGTACTTGCTACTTGTCATGAATGTGTGGATTAGCCTAGTGCATCATGTGCATGTGCATGTGCATGTGTGTGTGTGTGTTGTGCATGTGCATGTTGCACGTGCTTCTGTGATGCATGCATATGGGTTGTGAGAGGAGTATGTGTGAGAGAATGAGTGTGGACTTGTGTGTGCATGACCTGGAGATGGAGGTCTGTATTGTTCAGCTAATATGCTTGTTATGAGCCCCCAAGTCTCCGCTAATGCCGTGGATCAGTGAAGCAGATCCTTTTTGTTTGTTTGTTTGCAAATTACTAGTTGTCATATGGTTCCTCTTCCTCTACAAAGATTGTTTTCCCAAGTAAATGCATAGTAATGAAAAGGAGAATATTCAGCACTTAATAAATCATCTGTATAGCTGAAATTTTGTGGCCTTTGTGTTCGCCACTCCTGAGGAATAGAAATACGATTAACATTTCCAGCTGAACCGGCATGCAGTGTAAGGACTGTTTAGATTACTAGCCTCTGAAAGATCTTATAGAAAACACACCGAGAGACATTAAAATACCTATTTTCCGGGGCGCCTGGGTGGTGCAGTCGGTTAAGCGTCCGACTTCAGCCAGGTCACGATCTCGTGGTCTGTGAGTTCGAGCCCTTCATCAGGCTCTGGGCTGATGGCTCAGAGCCTGGAGCCTGTTTCCGATTCTGTGTCTCCCTCTCTCTCTGCCCCTCCCCCGTTCATGCTCTGTCTCTCTCTGTCCCAAAAATAAAATAAAAACGTTGAAAAAGAAAAAAAAAATAAATAAAATACCTATTTTCCATGATTTTTTAAAAAAAAGTGTTTAAAGTTTCTTTATTTTTGAGAGACAGAGACACAGAGTGTGAGCAGGGGAGGGGGCAGAGAGAGAGGGAGACACAGAAACCAAAACAGGTTCCAGGCTCTGAGGTGTCAGCACAGAGTCCCATGTGGGGCTTGAACCCATAAACTGTGATATCATGACCTGAGCTGAAGTCGGATGCTTAACCAACTGAGCCACCCAGGCACCCCTTTTCCATGATATTTTTTGCATCACTAATAAAATATACAATAATTTAAATGTCACTGATGAAAAATTATAATGTCATAATATATTTTCTAAGCACTCATAATTAATTTTTTATTTTTTATTTTAAATACTATTTTTAGCACCGTTTTGGATTCAGAGAAAAATTGTGAAGATTCAGAGATTTCCTGTATACTCTCTGAGTCCACGCATGCTTAGTCTCCCTGCTATCAACGTCTACCAGAGTACTACATTTTTTAGAATTGATGACCTTACATTGACACATCATGATCACCCAAAGTCCATAGTTCATATTAGGGTTCGCTCTTGGTGTTACACATTGATTTTATGAGTTTGGACAAATGTATAATGATATACATCCACCATTATCATATCATACGGGGTATTTTCACTACCCCAAAAATCCTCTGTGCTTGGCCTACTGATTCCTCCCTCTGACCTCAGTTCTTGGCAACCACTGATCTTCTTTCTGTCTCCATGGTTTTACCTTTCAGGGAATGTCATATAGTTGGAATCATACAATATGTAACCTTTTCAGATTAGCTAATTTTACTTGGTAATATGCATTTAAGTTTCTACCATGTCTTTACCTGGCTGGATAGCTCCTTTCTTTTTAGTACTGAATAGTATTCCATTGTCTGAATGGTAACATACTTACATTGTTCCTTCATTTGTTTGCGTGCTTTTAACCCATTCACCTACTGAAGGACTTCGTGGATGCTTCCAAGTTGTGGCAATTATGAATAATGCTACTATAAATATCCAAATGCAGATTTTTTGAGTGAACATAAGTTTCAACTCTTTTGGGTAGACACCAAGGTGCGAGATTACTGAATCATATGGTAAGCGTATGTTTAGTTTTATAAGAATTGTCTTCTGAACTGTCGTCCGAAGTTCCTGTATCATTTTGCATTCGTACCAGCAATGTATGAGAGTTCCTGTGGCTCCATATCTTCTCCAACATTTGTGGATGAGAGTGTTCCAAGTATCAGCCATTCTGATAGATGTATGAGGTGTCTGTTAAGCACTTTGGCTCATTTTTAAATCCCATTGTTTTCCGATTGTTGAGTTTTAACTGTTTTGTCTATTTTGGATAACAACACTGTATGAAACGTGTCTTTCACAAATATTTTCTCTCAGTCTGTGGCTTGCCTTTTCATTATCTTAACGTTGACTTTTGCAGTGCAGAAGTTTCTAATTTTAGTGAAGTCCAGGTGATCAATTTTTTTCTTTAATGGATCTTGCCTTTGGTGTTGAAGCTATGCCACAACCATACCTGAGGCCGTACAGGTTTTTTCCTCTGTTATCTTCTAGGAGATTTATAGTTTAGCATTTTACAGCTACATGTGCGATTAACGATCGACTTTAACTTAATTTTCGTGAAAAGTATAAAGTCTGTGTCCAGATTCATTTTTTTGCATGTCCATGTTCAGTTGTTCCAGCACCATTTGTTGAAAAGACTGTCTTTTCTCAATTGTCTTGCCTTTGTCCCTTTGTCAAAGATCAAGTGACTATATTTAAGTATGGTTCTATTTCTGCTCTCTTTTCTGGACCATTAATCTGTCTATTGTTTCACTGATACCCCTCTTTCTTGAATGCTGTGGGCTTATTAATTTTTAAATATTATTTTCACCCCAAGATTAGCACATGGTCTCCTATCAAATGTTTCCTACAGGCTGGTAAAGGAGGAATAACACATAACATCACCGAGAGAGTAGTGAAAATACTATAAATAATACAAATAGTAATGCAATGAACCACCTCTTTAACTTCAAGATCTCGGTTACCCACTGTATATAAAGAGATTTCTCAGGTGCTGTCTGGGAAGTCATGGTTAGTGGATATATGTGTGCATGTGTGTGAGTAGAGTACAATATATCATTTCAGTTTACTGAAGTATTCTGTTCATTTTTGTCAAGGATACATACATCCACACTACTTGATCAAATTTAGCATGCCTTACCTTTGTGATGGAGTGCTTCAATTTTGGATCATTAAAATTAAGAGAGGCATTGTTTCTCTGTTTAAAATTAGATTGAGTGCTCTATGTGTATATAACATGTTAAAATAGAGGTCATTTGTGGAAATTTATTTTGAGTGTTTCTCCACCTAAAGTATGGATGAATATTATACCATCTACAAATCTGTTTTAATTACTATTGACTACTTATTCAAATTCAAGATTTTTATGACTTTTTTCTTTACCATTTAATATTTCTTCACTCATTATATCAATATTCTTGTTAGTAGTGAAAAACTATTTTACAAGGGTTATGGATTGATTTTCCATGCCTGTCGTGGCTGGTTCACTTTCTACTTTCCACATGACCATCCCTTCAATCTAGGAAATATTCACCTTGTCTCAGACCCGGGATAGAGCTATGGCAACAGTGTTTTGAGAAGAACTTCCAAAGAAACACCATCGATTCTTCCTTTTGCTAAGTTGGGAAGCTAATGTGAATTGTTACTTTTTATCCATAATCAACTCCAGAATGCAAAGGAAAAGTTAAATGTTTAAGAATAAATTTATTGTGGTTGTTCCATATTGCAGTACCCCCATTGCTTCACACCCTCCCCAAGACTTGGTGTTGTCAGTCTTCATTTCTTTAGCCATTATAATGGGTGCGAAATATTATCTCATTTTTATTGTCAAATCTTGATGACTAAAGATATTGATTGTCTTCATGTGCATATTAGCCATTTGTACATCTTCTTTTGTGAATATCAATTCAAGGTTTTACCTGAATTCTTTTTCCCTGGAGTTGGTTTATGTCTGTCCTTATGCCAGTACCACACTGTTTTGATTAGTGAAGCTTTGTAATCATTCATGAAAGCAGGTGTAAATCTTTAGCTATTCCATTGCAAACAAGTTTTAAAGAGAGTATTCCCCATGTTTTTGTTGTCCTATCATTAGAAGTTCTCAATGTTAATATGTGCATAAATTTTCTACTTTTAGCATCTGTGATCACTTCTGATACTAAATTGTAGAGAATAATATCCATAGTGATTGCTAATAATAGTAAAAATAATTATTATTTCAAATATACATCAAGCACTTAGCATTTTAAACATACTAAACAGGGGTGCCTGGCTAGCTCAGTCGGTTAAGCCTCTGACTTCCGCTCAGGTCATGATCTCGCAGTTTGTGGGTTAGAGTGCCCGGTTGGGCTCTGTGCTGACAGCTCAGAGCCTGGAGCCTGCTTCTGATTCTGTGTCTCCTTCTCCCTCTGTTCCTCTCCCGCTCTGTCTCCACTCTGTCTCTCTTTCTCTCTCAAAAATAAATAAAGATTAAAAAAATTTAAAAAGAAATAAACACACTAAACAATTTCATCCTTACACAAGCCTTACCGGCTGGGTGCTATTAATATTCCCATACCACAGGTGAGATAATTGAGGCAGAAAAAGATTAAGTAACTTATTCAAGGTTATAGATCAAATAAGTGGTGACGACAGGAATGAAAGCCTAAGCACTATGATTACAACATCCAACTCTTGCAGCAACTAATAACTAAAGTTATAGCTTTAAAATTCTGGTTGGCTGCATCAGTCCAATTTGTTAGAGAGAAACATAAGAGTTAGAATAATTGAACACATTATATGTGTAATGAGGTCACTCTTTAATGTGTATACTTTTTATAGTGTCCTTCAGAATCATTTAAGAAGCTCCAGTTTTTGACTGAAGCTCCATTCACAGCCTGGTTAATGAGAACCATTTCTTTATCTACATACACAACCACCAAATTTATGAAGACATTTATGAGTTAGGTGAAAAAGAAACAGGTATGTTCCCTCTGCTGCAATTAAATGGTTAAAATGCAGACTGTAACTATGAATGATTTGAGAATAAAGTTTACTGAAAGTTTAGGGTAAATAGTTACCTACTGTGATTTGTAACTTCTGAATATATTTATACACCGTGATTTTAAGGAATGCAAAATATAAAACAGGATTTCAAATGGTAAGTGGAGGAAACGCTTCATTCCAAAGAGGATCTTAAGACTAGCAAAATCCAATTCTCAAGTTGCATTGACTAGTGTCTGCAAGTTCTCCATGCTGCCAACGCCACTTTTCTTGTCCACGAAAGGACACATCCCACTTACTGAAGTCAAGCCTTCTAGACTTTATGAACATAAAAATATCATGTTTTAAAATATGTCCATGGCATTCGCATCTGCATGCAGACCATACTAAATCTCATAAATTATTTACTTAAGTGTGAACAGATGACAAACTTGTTCAAATATTTGTTCAAGGATATTGTTTAACTTCCTTAAAAATGCCATATTGGCAGCTTCTTCACAGTTATGCTATGTTAATATTCAACAATGTGGTCTTATCTAATGCCCTGAATAAGAATGGAAAGAAATGAAAATAAGAATTAATAATATAAGAAATAAATGTCAGTGAGTTGATGTGAAAATCACAAGAAGTTTTCAGTGTGTTTGCATAACAGCTGACTGCATTATATAAACAAATGTATATACGTATGTATATCTGGATATATATGCATATATGTACCTACATTTAAATATCTGTATATATGTTGTTTATGTGTGTGTATCGGTAGATATATGATGGGAAATTCATACTTGCATATGGTTATATGATTCGAAAACATTTGATCAAAGTTCAACAAATCCCTCTACTGAAGAAATTCTTCTCGCTTGTTGTATGCCAGTTGAGTTGTGAAATTTAGATTTTAAGATCTCCAACTTGTTTTAAGGTTGTATTTTCCCCAGTATTTATCTTTATATGTGGTTCGTAACCTAAGCAAAACTGAAAATTCAGTATAATTAAATAAAACAGCTACTTTCTTGCGGTGCACTGGAAAGGATTTCATAAACTGTAAACTTTGAAAGGAAGGCATCTCAGGGAACAATCAAATCCCCTTATTTAACTGCTGAGGTCACTGAGCATCAAGATACAATAAGAATTGCCCAACTCACACAGTGACAGAAGAACCAAAGCTGCAAGTAATTTTATAACCTGAGTCATTTTATAACATGAACTGGTAAGTTCTATATTCAATGTGTTAGTGCTGTTCTGTTAATCATCTTTGATAGTTTTGCTTCCTAATCATGTATATTAATCATCTGCCTATAACTTGACCAAATGTTCCCAGATGCAGAAATGGAGCCTTCCACTTCCTGTGTGTTCCTCTGGGATGGAGTTAATCCCGGGCCCGGAAAAAGCACTCAATAAAAACTCGCACATTGATTGTTGGATGCATGTCAGAACAAGCTGAGCAGAGAGCATCTGAGCAACAACTTTCAGTGTCCAGTTTAGTGGTAGCAGGTGAGGCAGCAGGACCCAGAGCAGAGGACTCTCGCTGGAAGTCCCACTACCAGCCTGTCTGATTCCCTGGTGGAGGCGGCTTCACTGGGGTCACGATTGTGTCATGTGCTCCATTCTCTCATGCTCTTGTTTAGCCACAACTTTACTTCCATTCTAAGAGTGGAATTCCTTCTGCCAATATTTGAAATCCATTCTCAGCCATTCCTCCTTCAAAGTGCACTCAGATATTGACTCAGGGATTTCCAGTAGCTTGGTGGGACCGTGCCTTCTTCTGGTTACCCAAAGAAAACCTCATCAAGAGAAGAGTAAATGAATGCAAAGTTGTATCTATTGTAATATCCTCCGATGATCTATTGGACTGTGAACTGCAGGTAGAAACGCTGTAAGACTTATTTGAAGAGGAAACACCCTGCATTCCAATTATTTGTGTTTGCCTTCAGTGTAATCTTTAATTTTCTCCCTTGCATTTGCTATTGTCTTTGACATCTTCATCACCTTTATCATTCCCAGCCCAGATTCTGACAGTAGACATTGGTAAGGTACCTAAAAGAGGAGCTTATTTTTATTTTACTCACATTTTTTATTATGTGTGCATTTATGGCTTATATTTATTTTAAATTATTATTTCAATTGCTGAAAGTCTCCAAGCTTCACCAGCCTGTGGGTACAAATGAGGTCAATTTAATAAGATGTCACTTTCCATAAACCCCCACCTGTGGAAGGACAGTATCTCGGATTCATATTCAAGGTTCCTTTTCTACCTGAAATGTGTGTGTGTGTGTGTCCCAGCATATGGCCAATCCACTTTCTCCCAGCACTTCTGGTCACTGATGCTACCGACTCCTGTTGATTACTCTAGGCTTTCTCTTGCTTCTTGCTCTGCCTGGGCTGCACTGCCACACTGATGCCACCCTGCCAAGCCCTCCTCCAAACTTCACAGGAGCTGTCTCTGTAGCTATGTCTAGCACTGTCACTGAAGCCCTGGGTAGGATGGCTGCCGAAGCCTCCTCTGCCACCAGTGCTCAACACACACCATCGTTTGTATGCATGCCACTTCTGTAATCCCTGTAGTGCATGATGGAATCATCTTTTCCCCTCCACCACGAGGTGAAGACAAAGACTCTCTCCTTCAGTGAGGCTGCCCTGAGCCCTTGTCTCAACTACGCTTCATCCTTGGATGTTGGTGTCTGACCTTGCAGCCTGGATTTAGAAAGAATCCAACCAAATCAGTTTAGGGAGAACACTCTCACCCCCATAGTTACCTGGTCAAATTCCTCCCCTCTTTTCCCCTCCCTATTGTCCTGTTGATACCGGGTCACTCTAGCCTGCCTTCAGCAAGAATCCCGTTCGGTCAGTTTAGCAAGAATCTCCCTACCCTTCATGTCTCCCCTTAGTAATTTTCTATCCATTTATAAATCCTCATTTTTCCTTTTTTGTATTCAAAGTTGAGCTCAATTTCTGTCTTGTTGTGATAGACTTGACACCTATCACAGTAGTCCTGAATAAAGTCTTCCTTACCATTTTAACATGTGTCAGAATTTTTTCTTTAACAGCAGCACTCTCTGGTAGGTTTACTCTGGTGATGGGGTGGTAGCTTTTTTAAGCACAGACCTTTCCTGAACAGGGCATCCCAGTTAAATTCCATAGTCTAAAAAGGAACCAGAAAGTGACCCAGAAAACTCACCAGATCATGAGTATACTCTGAATAAATCGTGCAGCAATGGTAGTTCTCCTGATACGGATTTCTTAACAGCCTTATAATAGGTTATATTTATCAATACAGATCTCTGCTCCTGGCACTAGGCATCTACAAATTTCCAGAAATAATTTCCTTCCAGATTAGATTCCAATCTCAAAGATGAATCTCTAAAATTCTCAGAGAGAATAGTGACAAGTATATTACACCTGCAGTATTGAAGCAAACTTCTTCCTTACCAATAAATGTATACACACACACACACACACACACACACACACACACACACACACACATGAATATAGATAATAGATGATAGATAAGTAGATAGATAGATTGATAGATGATAGATCTGATTCTATACAACTAAAGCTCTATTGCATGAACACACATTTAAATATATGTGTGCATAAATTTATGTATGATTTATGCATGTTTGCATGTACATGCAATAGCCTGCAGTCTTTCTTGTACATGTATGTGGTACTTGCTTCCTTTACTGTATTCAATTTCATTTCAGGAAGGGTCTTCCAGATAAACATTATTCAAAGCAGTAAAGCATTTAAAATTACATTAAGGCAGAATCAGGTATTTTTGCAGTCATAATAGAGCAGGAAAGCAGCATGAAGTGAACAAAGGGCTGCACAGCAGGAAATTTATGCTAGTGAGGAAGCAATTCACACCTGTTAACTACTGTGAAAAGACTGAGACACAACACTAGGCTTTCCATCCAAACACAATGTTAGTTGTCTGGATTTTCTTTCTTTTTCTTTTCCTTTTTTTTAATTTTTGACATCTTAAACTTTTTTTTGCAAAAATTACTCACAAATTAAATGATGCAGCCTGTAGAATAATAAAAAATTATGCCTAAAGAAGGAAAATGTGGCAAGAAGAAATGCAAAGTCATGGAATAGTGCACAAAATATACCATTAAATTCCAACAAGAAAGAAAAGGAAAAAAAAATAATGTGTGAAATGGTCTAGGAAAAAACAAACAAATGTGCAGAACCATATATTCTGTTGCCTTATTGTAATGAGATCTGGTAATACTGAGCTAAGGGTGAGATAAGATAGACCCAGTCCTCAGAATCCAGAAAAGTGCATGGCTAAAAATAAGACTCTCCGTGCTTATTTAACCAGTGACAAAAGTCTTGGAACTCAATGAGGAAAATGTTTGTCCTAATGATATTTTATCTGCAGTGTTGAACCAGAGCTCCTTCTGAATGGATGCACCATGAAGCTGTAAGAAAGAGAACTGAAAGCTCTGAACTCTGAGCATTATCCATCTTATGTGCCTCTTTTTACTTTCACTTGGCTGTTTCATGTGCTTTGAAGTATTACTCAGTCCAGCTCTTTGCATGAATGTTTAAAACTGAGAATAGTCATTGTTCAGACTAAAGAATGAAGAGTTACAAGAGAATGGAAGTATATAAACATGAGGTGAGACCAAGAGCTCAGGAACACACTTAACCAGGTTCAGAGTTTTCTTTAAAACACAGTATATAGTTAGCACTATTCTCCCTGTAATTATTTATGAAACACTGTATTGTGCAATGTATTTCCTAATTAGGCATTCATAGCCCCTTGCTCAGGAGGTGTCAACATAAGAAAAATACCTATCACGGGGAAGACATAGAGGTGAGAAGTTTCTCCTCTTCTGACAAACTTTTTCAAGCTCCAAGGACAAGTGATTCCTTCTCTCTTTGTTTCAAAGCAAGCCAGGACTATAGAAGCCAAATTTCTGTATAAGAGTTTTCTCTATGATTCTCCTCTCTTTGGGAAATCCATACACACTAGGGTAATTTGCTCTTTGGAAAAGTCCATTTTCATCACCTTATAAACCTGCCTTCTTTCTTACATCTGAGAAAATCTGAACCCTCAACTGAGCATTCAAGGCTGCCATCAGCAAAGAACACTACTATTCTATTGTACCTACATAATTCCCTCCTCAGAGTTTCCCTTCCACGTTCCTCTTCACACTGTGCCAGCATGTCCTCCTTTCTTTCCCCACCCTGTGCAGTGACTTTGCACATTTCCACCCTGAAAAAACTCCTTTCCCAGAGGAAATATGTTTTATTTTCCTAATCAGATGCCTACTTTTGCTAAGAGACCTTAAGTGTAACCACTATGTAACTCTAGGTATTGATAAGCCTCATTACTATGACAGGAATGAAGGAAAACAAAGTCACGGTGAAGATATGTCTCTTGAGCAATATGTGTTTTCAGCCTTAAAATATTGTGTGATTTTGAATCTCTACATGGAATTTCCTTGCTTCTCTTCTAGCCTCTAGGTTTCTGAATGTTCAGAATATATAATAAAGACAAAAGGCAGCTGAGCAACCTGGTTTGCCCGGGACTTAGGACTTTTCCAGAATGAGAGACTCAGAGCCCAAACCGGGAAAGACAGAGGCAAATTGGAACAAGTTGTTCACCATACAGAGATGTTATGTATAAAATAGCGATATGTAATATATAGTTTATAGAAGAGGATTGCAATATAAAATCAGCCCATATTTCGTATCTGTAAACATACATTTAGGCATTCTGCGAAACTTTTCTAGAACAGAAGGTAATTATTACTCCCATATTTCAATGGCTTTAAAGTATGAATGTATAGCATTTTAATTTTAAGATTAAATTATTTGATTAATGCTAGTAACTTTGGGATAAGTTTTTAGGGGGTTGATAGAAGGGATTTAATAAAACTCTTACAAACCATGTGTAAGACTCAATTATGAGGTGAAATGGAAGTAACATTGACATTTACTGGTTATCAAAAATGTTATTATGTTTTAATTAATAACACTTTTGTGGTGTCGGTGACAGTATAATGGTAAGGAGCAGACACTTGTTAGAGAGCTTATAACTATTGACCTTGCCATTCAAAATCTCTGCTTTCATTTTTTTTGAATTTTTTCCAGCTTTATTGAGGTATAATTGACAAATAAAAATTGTATATATTTAAGATGTACATTATTCTGATTTGATATATGTATACACTGTGAAATGATTACCATAACCAAGCAAATTAACATATCCATCACCTCACATAGTTGACTATTTGTGTGTTTGTATGGTGATAACACTTAAGATCTACTCCCTTAGCAAATTTCAAGTATACGATACAGTATAATTAACCACAATCATCACGCTGTACAGTAGATCTCCAGAATATATTCATCTCATAACTGAAAGTTTGTATCCTTTGACCAACATGTCCCCATTTCCCCCACCCCCAACCCCTGGCAAATACTATTTCTGCTTTGATGAGTTCAACTTTCTGATTCCACATATAAGTGAGACCATGCAGTATTGCCTTTCTGTGTCTGGTTTACTTCACAAAACATTACGTCCTCTAGGCTCTTCCATGTTGTCACGAATGGCAGGATTTCCTTTTTCCTGGCTGAATAATATTCTGTATTTCCATATCTTGGTTTTGTGAGTAATGCTGCGATTCACACAGGAGTGCAGCTACCTCTTCAAGATACTGATTTCATTTCCTGTGGATAGTGTATCCAGAAGTGGGATTGTTGGATCATATGGTACATATATGTTCACTTTTTGAGCAAAGTCCATATTGTTTTGTATTATCACTGTATCAATTTACATTCCCACCAACAAAGTACAAGTGTTCCCTTTTCTCTATACCCTCTCCAGCACTTGTTATCTCTTGTCTTTTTTTTTTAATATTTATTTATTTTTGAGAGAGAGAGAGAAATAGAGAACAAGTGGGCAAAGGGCAGAGAGAGAGGGAGACACTGAATCTGAAGCAGGCTCGGAGCTCTGAGCTGTCAACACAGAGCCCGACAGGAGGCTGGAACTTAGAAAAGGTGAGATAATGACCTGAGCGGAAGTTGGACGCTTAACTGACAGAGCCACCCAGGCGCCCCTCTTGTCTTTTTAAATGACAGCCATTCTGACAGGGGTGTGGTGATATCTCATTGTGGTTTTGGTTTGCATTTTTCTGATGATTAGTGATGTTCTCTGTACCTTCTCGTATATCTCTCATCTTTGGAAAAGTATCTATTCAGGTCCTTCATCTCCTTTTTTTTTTTTTTTTTTAGTTGGTTTTTGTTTGTGTGTTTGTTTGTTTATGTTTTGTTTGTTTGCTATTGAATTGTATGAGTCCCTTATATGTTTGGGGTATAAACTCCTTATCAGAGATTTGTTTTGTAAATATGTAAGGCTAATGAGTGTTCTAGTTTTAAGTGAAAAATATCTATAAATGGATAGGAAAGAGGGTAGGAAAGTGTCTGACACATAGGAAACTGACACGGATGTTCAGGACTGTCATGGTGGTGCCCACAAACATTGTTAACTGGCTGATTTGGACTATTGCTTTAATTAAGAGCCAAAGAATGCTTATAAGCCAACTAATTCATCATGAATACGTTGAAATATGGATTGGAGACTAAATGATGCTTATTTGGATACAGTAAAGGAGAATATTAAAGATCACCAAATAATAGTCTGAATGTAGACAATCGATAATTGCAACAAGTTATGTCTGGCTAAATTTGGTAGCTTTATACACACATGTGTGTACTTTGTGTCACACCTCCCATAATATGAAGTAAAATAGCAGAAAAGGAATAGAAAAGTATAAACCTGGAAAGACAAATGGAATAGGAAGGCAGACAAGAGTGGATAAGAGATACCAACAAAATCATGAAAAGTAAACTAGCTATATAAGAAGTTATGTTTGAGGGGAAAAAATAAAAAGCAACAGAAAGCTATAGAAAGTTACAGGTGTTGTAACCTTTACCCTGTTACCCAATCAACTGATGAATTTGAGACATGTCCTCCTGAAGGTGGAATTGAAAAGTAGAACTCAAGACAGAAAACTATTTTTAAAATTCTTTTTTAACATTTACTTATTTTTGAAAGATAGAAAGAGACAGAGTGCCAGCAGGGAAGGGGAAGAGAGAAAAGGAGACACAGAATCTGAAGCAGACTCCAGGCTCTAAGCTGTTAGCACAGAGCCCAATGTGGGAATCGAACTCACGAACCGTGAGATCATGACCTGAGCTGAAGTCGAATACTTAACCGACGGAGCCACCCACGTGCCCCAAGACAGAAAACTATTTTAACTATCTTTCTAGCGAACCTGGATCATCCACCCTCTCACCTTTATACCTGAAATACTGGGTTTATCCTGGGAAGGTAAATGAAGCACTGATCATCTTAAGAAGATTGAGAGTGATGTGAAAAGGCTCTAGATCAGGGAATACATAAGACCAAAGTGATTAAACAAGGACACTCCACTTCTTTAACTCCTTGACTTGCAGAACACTTCTGGTCACAAATGTATAACCTGTGGAAAAGAGATATTTCTGTTTATGGTAACTGATTTAGACATTAGTGCTGGGGAGGTGGGGAGAATGGGTGTCCCTCAATGAAGCATTTTACTGTGGACCCACCAGTGAATGTGCCCTAACATGACCATGCAGATTCCAAGAGATTGGGGAGGGGGGAGACCCTATAGAGAAAACATATACCGAAGCAAACAAAAAGAAAAGGAAAAGAATTTAAAATGAAGGAAACAGATAATGTCAAGGGAAGCAACCTTTAGAAAAAAAAGTAATCAAAATACTGACAGAAGACCCACTTCTGAGTGAAATATAGAGAAGTATGAGAAAACATTGTCTCCACTCTATAAACAAACAGACAAACAATTCAGGAAGTTCACAACATCATATCTTTTCTCAGGCCCAACTGAGAGCTGAGGTTGGTTGCAAGATAACTGAGTGCAATACATTTTCAAGAGTGACAAACCCTTCAGAAAGAGATGGGAAACATTTTGCCTTTGTCAGAGTATGGGTGAAAGTGGTGATTTCCATTAAAAGAGGGTAAGGAGAAGTCAGCTATAATTTTGACAGTTTTCTAATGACTGGGGACTCATGTGACAGATAAACTGGGAACCTCAGATACAAGAGGCTGTTGCACTCACTTGCAAGCTTTTATCCAAGAGCTAGGGGTTCACCAGACAGAGTGGGAGCTAGGCTACAGAGAGAGCTATACCACAGTGAGGGCTTTTAGAAATGGTCAGCTGCTATTGGGTCAGGGCATAAAATGCATTTCCCCAGACCTTTCGTCCTAAGTAGCAAGACCCTGCAAGTGCTGGGGTCCTGGCAGGAATTCTTCCCATCTGAAGGCAGGCAGCGCAGGCAAAATTCCACTGCTTCTGGAGGAGGAGGAGGAAGAGGTGGGGGCAAAGGGCCTCCACCCTGGGGAAGAGATAAAAGATCTTCTTGTTCAAGGATAGCACAGTAGAACAAACAAGTAAACTGCAGCTGTGTGTAAAGGGGGGGAGGAGAGTTTGGGCCGAGTTTGGCCCCACGGTGGAGGGAACAGGTTGCTGGTAAGACCATACCTTTGTTGGCCAAACTCACTGGGTTTCATGATGACTGTAACCTGCAATTGGTAATTAAAAAGACCCCCAGCACTTCCAAGTAACAAGAATAGCAATGCTAAACAACAGGCAGGACCTGGAGAGAGACCCCTTAAACTTGGGGAGACTGCTAAACTGTGATCAGTTTCCCTCTTCCTGAGCTTTGGAGACTACAGAAACTCAATGAACTCATTCGTTTCCTTTCCTCAGGGATCTCTGCCCTGTACTACCTGTTGTTGAATATTTGAAAACATCTTTCCTTATATCTTGTCTACTTATTGTTTATGGTGAGGACTAAATACATCCCAGTAATTTCATTATGGCCAGAAGTGGAAATCACATTAATGTTTTTCCATGTAATTGCTTTTTTGGAGGTGGGGTGCGGGGAGGCACTCAACTTGGTACCGAACTGCGATGGGAAACGTCTTTAGATAGTACATCATTTTGCTTCAGTGTTGGAGCACTGATTCCCATGACTGACTCGCTGTCAAAAATGGTCGGTTAAACAAATATTCTAACTGAACTGAGTGCAATATTTCCCAGGACTGGTCATGCTAAAATTTGGTGGTAAACTTTGTTGAACTTCACTGGAATACAACCGCCCGTACTACAAAACAGATGTTGTTAATTTATATTTTAAAGCCAGGCTTTTCCATTTGCACAGACTAAAAAAAAAAAAAAAAATGTTAATTGCACAATTTATGTGGAAACTTTTATTGCCACTGTCCATTAGATGCAGGGATGTTGACAGTAGACAAGTATCAATCTGGGGCTTGTTACAGGATGAATACAAACAGAGACTAAATGTAATTTAATCACACCATGAAGATTCTCCACTAAAGCTAAAGAAGATAGATGGCTAAGTATAAATATCTGGAATGGTAGCCAATTGAGATGAATGGAAAACTGTTTTTCTCTAGTAGCAGAAATTAAATTCTATTTTGTGTGTACACATTCTTTTCAAGTAATTTTTTTTTCTCTTCCTCATTCTCTTTGTTTCATGATTTTCAATTTTCTCCCCTGACATAGGTCTCTTTTCTTCTATTTCAAGATGAATTTTCTTTTCAATAGAATTACACAAGAGTAATTAAGTATATTTCATAATTGAAGATGATTTTTTAGTAACCTGTACCAAATCTACATATGTCTTTCTCTAACGGGAGGGTGAGGGAGACATTTACATGCAGTATCCAGATCATCTTCATATTTTAAAAATATTATTTAATCATTCCAAGAACCCAATCCTAAACAATGTTCTATATAATTCAACTAAATATTTGTGTTGTTTGGAAAGTTGAATACTGTACTTTCGTATACCACCACTATGCCTATTTAAACACATATCTGAAGATGTATCTGATGCTTTTTTTTTCTGGCATCAACTGATAATTTGCTTATTTTGTTTATAAGCTGCTATCTACTGAGTGCTCAGTATATCACTATATAGATTATATATACATGGTTCATTGTGATGTTGGTATTATCAACAATTTAGAAATGAATAAATTAAACCTTGGGGAGATGGCCTTACATTTACATACAGGAGAACTTTAAGCAACTCTTTAACTTTGCAGAGTTAGCAATGGCAAAATAAAGACTAGAACTGAGGTCTGCCTAACTTCAAGCCCTGCCTTTTCTACTGTATTATGAAAGAAGTAAAGATTGTTGATCCACAGTGAGATCATTGGAAGGCTACTGAACTGAAGCCTCAAAGTTAATCAGATATAATATTTGAAGTCAATGGAATCGAAAGAGAGTCATGAGTATGCATCATAGAAAGTTCATGCAGTCAAAGTACTTCTAAATATAATATCTCTTTCTATGAAAGTATTTACAATTGGATATACGTGGTATTTAAGAAATATTTGTTGGGAAATCTATCATCTATCTATATCATCTATCTATTTTCTATCTATCAATCATCTAGATATAATTGCCCTAGATGTATATCCTCATATTAATGATATAGTTTAAACAGTGTAGCACAATCTGATCTTCTCTGATAGCCATGATTAACTAATTTGGGTATTTCTCAAACAATTCTAGGAATTCTAGATAAAATCTGAGGTCATACTGTAACATAGTGGTTAAAATACCATCCTCTTGGACTGGACAGTCTATTCAAACTCTCTCATCATTTGCAAGTTATTTGAGCAAGTAACTTTATCTCTCTAAGGCCAGGTTTTCTTATCTGAAAAATGTGTTTTCTAATCATGACTACCTCTTAGGATTTTTGTAAGAATAAAAGTGATCTAATACATGTAAAAAGCATTGTCTTGGACATAAGATACGGTCAACATATGTTAGACATTATAATCAAAACAGGCTTCAAATCCCTAAAATTTCTAGTCATATTCTGTACAGCTTAAGACAGTTTAACCAAAAAGGAGTTGGAATATATTCCAATATATTACTCAGTGTTTCTAATCATCTGAAACAGTCATAATATATGTAATTGAGTCACAAAAGTACATATATAGAAATTAAATGGAAAAGTGGAATGTCTAGATATTCTTTATAGTTAAATCATTCAGCTTGAGTAAGAGTAGATTGTGAAAGTAAGAGAATATGGAAGATGAATGTATCTTTTTTGTGGCAGTGAAAAGCCTGATTATATGTAGGTCTCATAGGGCTAATGTAATTTATGTGCATTTTTCTATATGTCCTCTTCTCTGCCAAGGACATTCTCAGATTCCATGTATTGGTGTAGAAGTTAGACTTCCATATCAGTTAAGCATAGCATTCTTAAGTTATATGACTTATTTATATGATATTCTGAATATCTTCTGCAAAGCTACTAAAATATAGCATTTTAATAGAGTCTCTGTTTGGTTCCTTGTTCATTTTAAAGTCCCTAACAATTCTTTGATATCAGCTTCCTTTCTAAAAAAAAAAAGAAGAAAGAAAGAAAAAAAAAGATTTTTTAAAAGAAAAAATGAATTATTCATAGAATAATTGTTTTTTTACTTTAATTACTTGTAATACTGAAAGTGTATTATAATGTGTAATTATATTTTTCCAACATAATTACTAAGTATAATGACAATGTATAATTCTTTATGAGGCTACATGAAGAAAATTGCATTGCTCATGCATAATATTATAATAGTTAAACTTAGTTATTCCAAAGAATTATTACAATTTGTTGTTTTAAATAGATCATCTGATCATTTCACAGACCAAAAAAATGAAATAAAATGCTCTTCTGTTTAGAGTGAGTGAGATAGCACTTTGAAAAGGAAAAACTTTAGAAAGTCCAAGGTCATTATGTACTTCATGCTCATGGGTTTTATTGACACCATAGTGTGATTTATACCCAGCAAAATTGTGTTTGCTTTGAAAGATAGGATACGAAATGCTTTGCTGAAGTAAAACTTTCCTATACAAATAAACTATGCTAAATAGAAATAAAATAACATATCAAGTTATATTTTTCCAAGACCTAACTACATGTTGATGTTATATAAGGACTTTGAAGAAGCAGTATCTCCTATTTTGGGTCACCGAATCTCCTTCACTAAATGATTGTTCTTGTGATTCAACTATATCAAATTAAGTAGCACCCTCCAGTCCTATCTTACGGGTAGTTAACAAACTAGGAAATCTGAGTCATTCTAATATTGATGAGGTTCGTAATTAAGAAACAGTTATTCTCCCTCCAAAATTCAAAAGACCATTGTATCAGTAGCTCTTTTGAGCTATTCTAAATTCAAATTTTCCATATAACAGTTCCAAAACTAAACAAAAAATTGGGGGGGGGGGGAAGAAATGTTCCAATTATATTTATTCAACAGCAAAACTTTCATATTCATGGTTCAACTATTTCTAAAGATAAATTGTATTAAACTGTTTCGTGTCACTTTTTTCTATGTAATAAAAGTAAAAATTCAAATTTACTTCAGAAAATAACTTTGACTTAGTAAACATCTTAAGAATGTCAATTTTTGGGGGCGCCTGGGTGGCTCAGTCGGTTAAGCATCCGACTTCGGCTCAGGGCATGATCTCGCAGTCCATGGGTTCGAGCCCCGCATCGGGCTCTGTGCTGACAGCTCAGAGCCTGGAGCCTGTTTCAGATTCTGTGTCTCCCTCTCTCTCTGACCCTCCCCTGTTCATGCTCTCTCTCTGTCTCAAAAATAAATAAATGTTAAAAAAATTTTAAAAAAGAATGTCAATTTTTGGGGGTGCCTGGGTGGCTCAGTCGGTTAAGCATCTGACTTCAGCTCAGGTCATGATCTCATAGTTCATGAGTTCCAGCCCTGCGTCAGGCTCTGTGCTATCAGCACAGAGCCTGGAGCCTGCCTTGGATTCTGTGTCTCCCTCTCTCTCTGCCCCTCCCACCACTCATGCTGTTTCTATCTCTCATAAATAAATAAATTTAAAAAATAAAATAAAATAACAGTACACAGAAGTATGTTTGTGTAAATGGCTTGGAAGGAATCTAAATCACATCATGCATGGAAAGCACAGAACACAGAAATAATGTCCAAACATTCATTTTCTTCGGTTTTAGGCAGATGTATACCTAGATTTATCTGAATTGCAAAGCTGAATATGTATGGCTATTAGCATAGTTGTATTTGGAGCCTTTGATTTTGGGTTCAGTCCTTTTTGTTAGCATTTGATGACAAAATGCCTCAATGTGATGGATATTGTTTTGTGAAGAACACAGTAACAGTACAACTGAAATTTCTCTTCAGACTTTGGCTTTTACTTGTGCTTTTGCTTTATTTGAAATAATATACAAACACTGTTGCAAAACTGAAAGAGAAAATCCATGAAGGACTGGTTGGAGATTGTACCATAGAATTCAGTAATGGGCACCGAGTTAATTCAGAAAGTGGTTAAATTTTCATATAAAAAATCAAAAGCTGCCATTAGAGCAAAGTATTTTCATAGGTAAATGAATAAAATAACTGTTCTAAATTTGAGGTGAAATTAACGTCAATTACTGAAAAAAAAATACTGTGATTACATTCATCAGCACTGAAAAAGAAGTAAGAAAACTCTGACACAGTCAATCTTTTTCTGGAAAAAGTAGATACGCAGACAGTTTGTTAAACAAAGAAAATAACATTTCATCGGGTTTATACCTCAAGAATATTTTTTTGTTTTAAAATATGATCATTTGAAAATTTAAAGCTTAATATAACATCACAAAATATTATAATTTGATAATGCTGTGGCTGACATGTATAGATAACTAAACAAGTTAATTTGCATTAAATATATGTCCATAAACTTGAATTACGCAGGTGCACTGGCTACCCTGATGAAAATAATCAAGTAGATACAAAGTCGAGATTTTGTTTGGCCTGTAAAATGTGATTAAGTGTCACATTAGACATTTAAGAAGTGTGCCATGAAAGAACTCCCTGGAAGTATGCCTGGTGACAGATTAGAAGGGATCAAGGTTAATGGAGTAGTTGGAAATGATACTTACATATGATGCAGGATGCAAATGAAAGGTGTTATATAAGAGAAAGATTATGTTAAGAAGTAAATGGGGGAAAAAGGCCTCACACAGGCACCAGAGGCTAAAATTTCTAAGAAGCAGGGAATAGCATATCGAATAATATACCTATAGAATTAAAGGGATCGTTTCCTCTTGGTACACTGAGATGTCGTTAGTGCTTTCCAAAGTAGGAACGTAAAGCTAAGTGTTTGGGAATTAATAGAATTGGTTTTTAAAATCACGTTTCATAAATTGTATTTCAAAAATTCGATTTGCTCTGCACTGAATAAATTTCAGTTTGCCTCTGCTCATACACATTACTTCTGACTCCTCCTTGTATACCTTCTATCACTCCACATGTTATAATGTAGCAGAGGATTTTTCAGTGGGCTATTTGCGATCTAACATATTTGGGGATGCGTTAATAATCGTTTGCCTGAATATCCGTTAAGTTTATAAAGACTTTTTAATTAAAATACAATTGAAAAAATGCGATATATTATTTGAAGCAGAACTATGAATTTCAGGTACTGAGAATTGAGAATATGGCAAAAATTAGGAATAAAATTGTATTTGCAATAAGTACTGCAATAGGTATTTTGAAATTGCTTATCTCTGTTAACTCCACAGTATACGGATTAAAGTTTGAAAGCAAGTGACATTTTAGAACGGTCTTTAATGAATTTTTCATCCAAATGACATTGGTGAGCCTTGAGGAATACCTGACTCTATTATAATTAAAGTTTAGTAAGAGTAAGAAAAGGGACCATTGAAAATGATAAAAGTATGTGTTCCTATGTCTTCAAGATATTTGGCTCTTTTAAGATACTATACTCTGTTGCTAGAGTTTTATTCAATATGATTTTTTACTACCAACAAATTTTTTTTCTGAAAATATAAAACAACATAGACATGAGTAATGGACTTCTAGTTGGTGGAAAAATACACTTTAATCATTTCATATCCCAATTGAATTTCATTATGGACAACTAATCCAGACGTTGACTAATTGAGAGGCAAAAGCCTTTGAAGCAGAATTAAGAAGAAACACCCTCTTGGGGCACCTGGGTGGCTCAGTTGGTTAAATGTCCAACTTTACCTCAGGTCATGATCTCACAGTTCATGAGTTCAAGCCCTGCATCAGGCTCTGTGCTGACAGCTTGGAGCCTGGAGCCTGCTTCAGAATTCTTTCTCCTTCTCTCTCTGCCCCTCCCCCACTCACCTTCTGCCTCTCCCTCAAATAAACATTAAAAAAAGAAAAGAAAAGAAAAAAGAAAAAAAAAAGAAACACTCTCAATCTTTATGGAAATTTTCTTATTATTTTCAAAATATAACTTGGTATACATGTGGAGTACATATACATGCTATTGACATTGATATCCACAAGGGAATATTATTGAATTACAAACAGAGATTCTTAGTGAACAAAATAACAACAAAAAATGGATAGAAAATTGAAGTTTCTTAGAACTGCAAGTTGATTAATCATGGCCTTTTTTAATACAGTTTTTTTTAAATGTTTATTTGTTTTTGAGAGAAAGAGAGAGAAAGAGACAGAGAGACAAAGCACAAGTGGGGGGAGAGGCAGAGAGAGAGGGAGACACAGAATCTGAAGCAGGCTCCAGGCTCTGAGCTGTGAGCACAGAGCCCGATGCCGGGCTCAAACCCATGGACTGGACTGAGAGATCATGACCTGAGCCAAAGTTGAAGGCTCAACCAACTGAGCCACCTAGCTGCCCTGATTAATGGTGGCCTTTTTAAAGTGAGGTTATCCAAGGAATGCACCACTATTTCTGAGTATGACTTGGATGGCTGAGAGATTATTTTTCACTTTAAAACTGGAAGTTAATGATTTAATAAAACTAAAGAAAACAAAACCTTATTGTAGTTCTAGAACATGGAGAAAATGATATGTTCTTTTTCTTTTTGGTTTTAATTACAATTGAATCACTTCATGCTTGCTTTTGAATCTTCCTTTGTTTCTGGGAAGAACTATTTTATACATTACAATAAAGTTTGCAATGGAAAGCTTGTCCTGTACACCCACATGTTTGCAGAGCCCCTGAAACACTAGGGCAGTACCCACTTCCGTGCTTCCTGCTTCTCCTGTTCCTAAAGATCTTCCAAAAATGTCACACTTTAACTCAATTCTTGAGCCAAGCTGATGTAGCAAAGTAAAAGCTGTCACAGTGAGATCAGAAACCCGGACATAATGATTTTGTAGCGAGGGTGGCTCGAGGAAGGATTTACTCCCTGGTGCCCGTGAGTACCAAGTTGGAGCTTCTTTACTCAATATGCTTCCTGTCTCCTGACTGATTCTTGGTCAGGTCTGCTATTCAACCAAAACACTGCCTTCCTACGAAGGCAGCCTGACCAGCTTTACTCTGACTGGTTGAGCATTTGTATACTGCTTTAATTTCTTGATTACCAGACCTGCAGAGTCTGCCTGGATTTCTAGTGTTTCTGATTTTTATTCTATTTCCCCACTGTTAGGATAGCCAAGCACTAAACTTCAGAGCATTTGAGTGAAGACATGTTTTCATTGCCATGTTTCTTCCAAGTCCTTTTCCTCAAAGCCAGGATTAATTTCTAAATAATATTAATGACCTTAGGTACTTTTTACCTAGAAGGTAGACGTACCCATAAAGAATAAAATGAAAACTACATAAACTTTGTGGTCTTCATAATGGTGGTGATGCATTTTTGTGAATCTCACAGAAATGAATGGATTATATATTTCCAGGAAGAGAAGACAAGACCATTATAATACAGTAGCACACGTGTTACTGCATATGGGCCAGTTACAAGAAAAAGAAAAACTTTAATTGCATGTTGCACTGTAAGAGCAGTGTTTATAAACTAAAAACATTATGAAATGATATTCCTAGTTTTCATTTTTTTAGCTCTATATTTAGGAAGAGAATAAAAGAAGTTCCATGATTGTTCATATCTTCTTAATACCTTTAAGAGCCTGTAATTAACATCGTTTTGTTCGGAAAGAAGTCAGGGATTTTACTGTTAGTTTCTGTCTGAGTTTTAAATTAAAATACGCTAAGTATTTCATTAAGTAGAATAATGCTGGAAAAGTAATAAGTGTGAGGGAGCAAACATTTCTTTTGAGAGTTTCTGGACGTTTTATGTCACTGACTGCTAAGGCTCTTTCCTTCACCTGTTCTGTCGGCCCCCCTGCCTCTCCACCATTTACCATAACAGATCTCTCCAGACTGCTGTTACATTGTGGAAATCAGCAACAGTAGAGTAGGTAGGGGAGGAAATGGGAAAACATAGAATAAATAAAGCCTTTGGGGCTACAATTAGGTGAAATGTATTGGGAAACAAGTTTTTAAGAAAGAGATATGAAAGAAAAAGGTGTGGCTGTGAAGTGCATTAGGCAGTTTTACTCTGAACCATATGTCCCCTCCACACTCTATGCTGTTAAAATAGTGCAAGGGAATTTTAACATTTCTCATATTGTTGAATTATGTTTTGACAAAACACCACTCTGAGGTTGGATTATATGAATTACAGCTTTAAAATGTTTAAATGGTCCTTAGGTACGCAAAGGTTATATTAACGTGCACATGTATTTCTTCTGTCTCTCAAAATCTCATTTAATGGCATTAAGTGAATTTCTAAAATGTTATTAATCTATAGGGATGACGTGAATGGAAGAGGAGAAACAGACAACAGAGCATACTGCGGGACAAAAAGATTCTGGGAACCAATTTATGGAGGATTATGGTGAGTTGGTTTTTGTTACATTCTCTATTAATTATTAATGTATTTCTTAATACCCAGCTGTGTCCAAAGAAAATTTTCAGAGTGAGTAAAGTGAGGTAATTTATGTTTTAAAATTAGACAGAAGGCGCCCGGGTGGCTCAGTCGGTTAAGCGTCCGACTTCGGCCCAGGTCGTGATCTCATGGTTCGTAAGTTCGAGCCCCACATCAGGCTCTGTGCTGAAAGCTTGGAGCCTGGAGCCTGCTTCAGATTCTGTGTCTCCTTCTCTCTCTGCCCCTCCCCAGCTCATGCTCGCACTCTGTCTCTGTCACAAATAAATAAACTTAAAAAAAAGTAAAAAATAAATAAAATTAGACAGTAATGGTTTAATGGTGAGCTCCAAGTGATGTAAATTTTAAAAAATCAGCATAAAAAATTTGAAAAATTAGTATGTAGAGTTTCGTACACTAAGTATACAAAAATATGTTTTTCAGAATTCCAGCATTGCTAAGGTCAAGACTTGTTTAGAGAAACAAAAAAATGAAAATTTAAAAATAATAGAAAATATAAAGAAAGAAAAAATATTTTCCAGATAGGGAGAACTTTTTTTTCTTTACTACAGTATGTATTATAGCAAATTCTCTAATAATTTTTTAACCCACTAATATAATTTATTTCCTTAACACTTGCTTTACCTTATGGATGTGGAAATTCTTTACCTTTTTACTATGAAGAACATAAATCACGACTAGTTTTGTTTATTTTATATATTTCTGCAGGTAGCACTGTCATATTTTATTATTCTCGGTCATTTCATGTTACCATATGGGAAAAAATTCATAACAATTAGAGACATCAGTAGATTTTAAATTGCTTAACAATATTTTAATTTTGAGGGGGGCACCTGGGTGGCTCAGCGGGTGAGTGTCCAATGACTTCGGCTCAGCTCATGAGCCGTTCAACTTGTTTGTGAGTTTGAGCCCCACATTGGATCTCCGCTGTCAGTGCAAGCCCACTTCAGATCCTCTGTCCCCCTCTCTCTCTGCTCCTCACCTGCTAACGCTCTCTCTCTGTCAAAAATGAACAAAAACATTTAGTAATATTTTTTTTTTACAAGGCAGAGCGTAAGTACGACTAGATCGAACAACTAGATACAAAAGGCTTTAATTCTTATTAAAGGCTCCTACCAAATCACCCAGGAGCTTTAAGCAAAACCTTAAAATGCTGGTGGGCTCTTGAGAGAAAGTAGGTAGCTATCTTGTAAAAGATTATTTACTACAATGGTAATTTCATTTTAAAGGAATTATTGCTTACTTGTTTAAAGAAAATTTAATTCCTACACTGTTCAGTGATGAAGAGAACTAGAAAAAAAGAATGTTTAAAATCATCTAAGCTCTAACTGTCTAGAAGTAAGCACTATCGAAAAGGAAAACTAGCTTCTAACAACTTCTATGTATTCATTCACACAAAGCACACTTTAGACCATACTTAAAGCGCTATCCTAAGAAGTAATTTTACTTTAACAAGAAAAAGTAAATGAGACTTACTTGTTATTTTGTTATTTTTTTCAAAATGATATTCATTCCTAAATTATACTTCTAAGTTTAAGAAGTATTATTTTAGGGGCGCCTGGGTGGCGCAGTCGGTTAAGTGTCCGACTTCAGCCAGGTCACGATCTCGCGGTCTGTGAGTTTGAGCCCCGCGTCGGGCTCTGGGCTGATGGCTCAGAGCCTGGAGCTTGTTTCCGATTCTGTGTCTCCCTCTCTCTCTGCCCCTCCCCTGTTCACGCTCTGTCTCTCTCTGTCCCAAAAATAAAATAAATGTTGAAAAAAAAAATTAAGAAAAAAAAAATAAAGTATTATTTTAAAAAGAAACCACAAAGAATTTGGAATACTATACTGTTAACCTTTTTTTTTTTATATAGTTTATTTATTTATTTTGAGAGAGACAGAGCGTGGGTGGGGGAGGGGCAGAGAGAGAGGAGAAGTAGAAATCCAAGCAGGCTATGCAGAGCCCTAAGCAGGGCTTAAACCCATGAAACCACAAGATCATGACCTGAGCCAAAATCAAGAGTCAGACCCTTCACCGACTGAGCAACCCAGGCTCCCCAACGTTTCAACCTTTTAAGAATACCAGTAGGGTGTGTATTTACCTCTATTTTCTTTTTCCCTACATCTTCTATATTCAGTAAGTTTATTTTTGCTTTTATAGCTTTCAGTTTCCTTTTGTGATTTCCTCTGGCCTCTCCACCAAATCTTTAAACTGTTTTCAGGATTATTTATTCTATTCTGTAAATCCCTTGGCTAATGTGTTTCCAGTCCTGATTATTTATTCTACGGAATGAAATAAACATTTCTGTAATGTACAGATATTTTTATTTGTATTTACTCTTCTTTCCTGAGGTTAGCCTCCCTTTAAGTGTCCTTTATTTCTATCTAATCCTTGAAGCCACGTATCTCTTTTTTTGTGCTTTTTAAAAAGCAAGACTGTGTTGGTTGTAATTTACTTGGTAGTGTGGAGGATTATTTATCTGAGACCTAGGATAGAGGCTTGACCAGTAAGCTGAAGGCCTCAGCCTCTCTAAATTCCGTCTGTTGTCTCTGTATATCCCTGGGTGTGAATGTATCTATATACGCCTGTTGTAGCTGTCGCCTTAGTTTTCCAAACAACCTCTGTCCCTCCTTGGTCATTGACCTTCCAGTTAGGATCTGAAAGTCACCGTATTCCTTTCCTTCTACCCACTTGGCTGTGTCCCAGAGCACAGAGGCTGTATCACAGAATGAGGGCAATTTACCTGAGATCTGGAGAAATACTTGCAGCCCTTAGAAAGTCTCCCTCGCTTGGTACAGGCCTCACAGATTTAGAAGATATGTTTATAATTTTGATGATAGCTATTTGCAATTAAAATTAATTTTTCACTAATTTTTAATTTTTTTAAGAATGACAGTGGATTTGGGGCGCCTGGGTGGCTCAGTCGGTTAAGGGTCCGACTTCGGCTCAGGTCATGATCTCAAGGTTTGGGGGCTCTGTGCTGACAGCTTAGAGCCTGGAGCTTACTTCAGATTCTGTGTCTCCCTCTCTCTGCCTAGTCCCCACTTACAATCTGTGTCTCTCTCTCTCTGTCAAAAATAAATAAACATTAAAAAAATTAAAAAAAAAGAATGACAGTGGATTTAAAATGCCTGTCCTAGAAGATTCCCCAGCAATTAAATTAATTCAGAAAGCTATAGACTTTTAAAATCAGGCATGTAGAAATCACACACTATTAAAACAATCCTCTCTATGAAGAGAATTAACAGGGATATTAATAGTCAGTGCATAATGCAAAAATCTTATTGCTCTTAATATTCTTTTAGCTGACCTAGAATAATTTCCTTCTGTTATTAGGTAAATAGTAATTGAACATCTCTACTGACCACACACTAAACCAGCTACTGTGTAAGTCATAAAAAGGAATGAGGCAGAAGCCCTGAACTCTAGGGGCTTAAAATATCATTGTAGTGAAATTACTGGTATGCATATGTCTATAGCTAGAAAATGTTATGGTTTGGGCTTAAGAAGAAGGAAAGAATTTTTATCACAAATGGTTTTAATTATGGCATTAGCTTAAGGAAAAGAGAAAATTTATATTGACAAATGGTGTCGAGTAAATCAGGATAGAATGGTAACTTCAGAAAACTGTAAAGGCGTAACAACAAGATATTTATATGTTACTAGGAATGTGGCCAGTGTACTAAGACCCAGTACCCATTGGGAAGGTGTTGTGTATGAAATTAGACAAAAAGGACCACAGTGACACATAATGACAGGGTGTATGGAGATATGGTGGGATCTCCAAAACAATGACATTGCAAACTAAGTAAAATTAAGAACACTTTCTGGTGACTAGAAGAAATAGACATGCATCACAGTTTACGCAATCAAAAAAAACCCCACAAATACCATATTACTTCACTCATATGTGAAATCTAAAATGCAAATGAATGAAGAAACAGAAAAGAATCAGAGCCATAAATACAGAGAACAAATTGATGGTTGCCAGAGAAGAAGGGGCTGGAGGGGTGGGGAAAATGGGTGAAGGGGAGTGGGAGACACAGGTTTCCAGTTATGCAATGAATATGCCACGAAAATAAAGGCACAGTGTAGGGAATATAGTCAGCGATACTGCACTGGCGTTGTATGGTGACAAACAGTAGGTACACTTGTGGTGAGCACAGCAGAACATATGGAAAAGTTGAATCACTATGTTGTACACCCATGGCTAATGTAATATTGTGGTCAACTGTACTCAAATAAAAAAAATTAAAACAAAACAAAATGTGTGTAACCCATGTAAAACCAGAAAGAAAGAAAGAGAAAGAAAGTAAAACAGAAACCTCTCAAAAAATAAAAAAAGGAAATAAATACAAGAAAGGAATTTGATTTGTCGACTACTGCAACATTTTCTAAAACTCTCCCTCCCACTCCCTCAGAGATTCATAAAACACACACCCTTCTTAGTCTCTCCTGAAGTCCCAGATCTTCCTGCAGATTTCCAAGACCTGTGGGTTTTATCTCCCACTCTTTATTCCTTGCCCTCACATAACTATTTTTTTCTGCTGTGGGTGGCTCTCTGCAATGAAAACGGAAGTCTTTCCAGGAATCGTGGTACGTGGTTTAGTTCATTACCTTTTTCAACAAAGTCAACTTCAGGACAGATTCCAACATTAAAAACCTCTTAGCAGCTGAGAGAAAAAAGTATTTTGGCGCTATTGGTCCTGTTGCTTAAGTAAGCAGTATTTCTTTTCTTTTCTTTTTTTTTAAATTTTTTTTCAGTGTTTATTTTTGAGAGAGAGACAGGGCAGGGTGCAAGCAGAAAGGAGGGAAGGGGCAGAGAGGGAGGTAGACTCAAAATCTGAAGCAGGCTCCAGTCTCTGAGCTGTCAGCACAGAGCCCTATGCGGGGCTCAAACTCACGAACGGTGAGGTCATGATCATGACCTGAGCAGAAGTCCGATGCAGAAGTTGGACACTTAACTGACGGAGCCACCCAGGCACCCCAAGTAAACAGTATTTCTGAAACTGGTTTCATGAAACCTAAATTTTGAGTGACACTTTTTTATTCTGACCAAAATTTTAATATGTGCACATTCTGAATTATTTGATTATCTGATAACCAAATATTGCTCTGTAGTTTGATCTAATATTTGCATTTGTGTTGATTGTTCGTGATTAATTTTCATACCGTAATGAGAAAAGAAGGAAAGTGAGCTTAAAGTATACATGCCACTTTCTTGCCACACAGAAGTTAAATGATGCCTCAACAGGGCCCTCAAATTATTCGAGACTGAGAAATATTAGTGGAGCTAGGTTTCACTACTCACGAGTGCTTTTAGAAGTTAACAATGATTAGACGTTGATTTTAATTTTGAATATTATAGATAACTAGGGCTAGCGTCACTTGTGTATTTTCCTGTAAAGTGGGAACATAAAGAGAAGAATTAAGACAGTGTATGTGTGGATGCACGTATAACTACAAATATCTATGTGTATTAACATTGCTTAAACTTTCATTCAACCTGTTATAACAAGTCTTCCGATAATTTGAACTCTCACCTTTTCTGTGCTCCTCCTTCCCCATTCTTATTTAAGTGATCTTTTTGTTTTACTTAAGATTGGTCTACTTACTATTCAGAAGCCTTTGCTCTACTTTTTCCTTCCTCTTACCAATGTTTTCTATTTGCCTAAGGCAAAATTCCCCACTCCTCTCCACCAAAACAAAACAAAACAAGTAAAAATTGCAATTATATCTGACTCCAATACAGATAACACTTTATTAAAATTTTCTCTTCTTCCTTCATTAGCATTCAGTCTCTTTGGAAGCTTCCCTCTCCCCTCCCCCCGCCCCCATGGAAGCTTTATTTTGCTTTTTTTCCCCCCCTACGGAAGCTTTTGAATGGCATCTGATTTGGATCACAATCACAAATATATAAGACAGTAGAGCCTGGCTTCTTAGCTTATCAAGTATTTATCCTAAAGTTCACTCACTTTAATTGATCTCACTCAAACAAGAGACTACTGACTCAGAACTGTATGCATAGTTAAGTTTATTGATTTAACAAGATTTGTTGTCTGGTTTGTTGCACCTGACAGCAGATTAGAAGAAGCATCCCTGATAGTTTAACACATTGAGCTATGACAAAGAAGTAGGAGATAAGAGAGGTGAATCAACAATTAGAAATCAGTCTGCACACTGCAAATACTCTTTAATATCTTACAAGCACTGTATAGACCCTAACACCAAAATTAATGATTGATGTTAATAATGATAATCAAGAGTTATGTAAGGTATTTACATTCTCGATATCTTATCTGCAAGTACGTAAAAGACATCATAAAAAACAGAATTTTAAAATCATGTACACTTTGCGGGTAGATCATAATATAGCTCTGAGCAGCAATTTCTTCTTTATCATTTCTGATGTCTTACTCTTTCTTGAACACTTCACAAGTCAGTTTATTCCATTGTTGGACAGGTCCACATTAAGAAAATAATTCTTCCTACTATATTGAACCTTGCCTGTCCCTAACAAAATAATTTATCTTAGTTCTTTTTTTGAAAAAAACTGTGAAGATATGTGCTTACTTTTCTAAATAACAGCATTTTACAACCTTTAAAAGAGTTAAATCTGCTTTAAGAAATATATTTCTTTAATAGAATTCTGTAGTTTCCAAAATAATTATCCCATGTGCTTTCAATTGTTCCTATTACATAATTTCCAGATTCACTTATCATCCTAGTTACCTTCTCCTGCATAAATTCTAGTGTGTTAGGATTCTTTTCTAAAATGTGACTCAAAATGATCTCAGTATTCCAGATCTGGTTTGAAATGGCAGATAAGTACCCCTTTGTCAGATTAATGCATCATATAAATGTAAGCCTTATCTGGACTCACTTGGTTCTTCTCACGTAATTTTATACAATAGCATCTTTTTACTTTTCAATACAATTATGTTTTATATATTTATATCTTTAATAAGATCAGCTTTCATTACAGAAACTATGTTTTACTAATTTTTGAAGAACTTGTCATATAGTAGGCACTTGGAAATGTTGTTTGGGGAATGTGTGACTAAATAAACCTTCTAAGAATATGTTCTCTTATTTTACTAGTTTGATTCTATTGTTTTTTTTTTTTTTTTATCTTGTCCATGACATTTTTAATGTAGTTTCAAATGTTTTGGACTTAATTATGTTATCATAGATCCTGATGATGTGAACTTTATTTTTAACCAAAATATAAGTCTACATTTATTCTTAATTAAAACTTGTGAGATTTCAAAACTATTGAGATTATCTGAAACCTTGATTTTTGCCATCAATTTTACAAAGAGGCCTTATCAGCTAGTATCTTTAGTAGAATACAATACTGTATTAATTTATCAAACCAAAGTTGAATATAACTGTTTCCCACATGTATGAGTTGTCTTCCTAACTAGATTGAAGAACCATAAACATTGGGAATGAGTTCTCCCTCACATATATCTTAATCACTCCACAAACATTTGCCACACAAGTTGAATTAAATTCAGTTGTATGATTTGCATATTGTGTGTTTTTTTCAAGAAAGATTAATTACTTTCCATATATCATAATCTAAGAGTAAATAATTTATTCTTTCAAATAAGATGGAGTATTTCAAGTAAAAAGGGATATAAAGTATACTTATTTATCCACTAATAGTTTTAACTGTGGAGTTAAGATTATATTTACTGAATTAGTCTATGAAGTTTCTATTCAGCTTCCTCTCTCAGAGTCTGAAAAAGAAAAAAAAAACCTAAAAATTGTGAGCAATTATTACTACATATTTCCTGTTAAATCAGTGTGGATCTGATAGACATTTCGGTCTAATTTTGAAAATATGATGTGGGAAAATGAATATATTTCTATTAACTGGTGAGTAAAATTCTGTATTCCGTTTTAATAAACATTTCTTACCATGTGAAAGATCGCTCTACACTCAGCTTGATCCTACAATGATAAGGTGTAAATTGGCTATGCTTCTATTAATGCCTTCCTTCTTAACCGAATCTACATACTTATCTCTGGTGGAATGTTATTAATGCAATGCTTTGAGATTACTAACTAACGTCTTAATACCTAATGCTTAATGAAACTTTACTTTGAGAGACTGTTGTAAATGTTGGTTCAGGCTTCAGACATAGAGAAAATAGACTTCAAATTGTCTTTTAAAATACTCCACAGAAAAGTGTTCCCTGAAATCAGAAGACATGAAAGGTTTCCTGGGAGACTTAAATAGGCTCCATACTGATTTGTCCAGGTTGTCTGTTATCCAATGACCTCTCCTTAATTGGGGGAGGAGCCAAGAACAAAGGGTGAAGGGAGAGAACAGCTGGACCAGATAAGAGAGAACTGGAAAAGACAAAGCCATTGAAAACAGAATTGGAAACCCTTGAACCAGACCTTATCTATTTTCAGGCTAATCTTCATATTCTGTAGAAGGCCTTTCTGTGTCTAACCTAGAAAAAAAACACAAAATTTACACCTCCATGCTCAATCTTTTTTCTTCTATACACTGTTAGAGAATAGCAGTCATAACAGCTTTTATTCTCTGATCCATCCACAGCCTCCCTTCAGTGTTTTTGATGTTGTGATCTTACAGAGTATCATTATTCTGACAAAGAAATGGCCACCCATCCACACAAGCATGAATTACCTGCCATCTGCCAGTGTTCTAAGATACTAGATACCTATATCTGCATTTATAATTTGACTTTTCAAAAATAACCCATTTGGAAATCAAGGTTCATTTGATTAAACAAATGAAAAATATAAACATCAAAATACATATGACAGTGATTATGTGACGTCCTTAATGTCTAAAACTGGTATTGAAAACTTTTTATCCACCTTGACCAAATGCAACTAATAATCACTTGACTTAACTATGGGCCTCAATCTGTATTAACTGTTATTTTGAAATTCTCTATTCTATCATTTAGATTTTCCCCAACATTTCATAAGCAAAAGATGAAAAGCTTTTGTTGTAAAAATCATGATTTTCCTGTAGTTTTTGGCTACATTTTGAAAAAAAAATCATGAAATTTGAGATATGTCAATGTTAATATTTCCTACTTGGTGAGATGTTTTTTTTTATATCGCTAGTGTTTTCTTTCTACCTCAAAAAAATATATATTGAACACCTACAACACATTGAACATTGCGCTTGACTGTGGAGAGGATTAGAAAGATGAGTAGGATCCAGTTTCTCTCCTCACAGATCTTAAAATATAGTACAAGGAGCGTTAACAAGTGCCAAACTGACAAAGACACAATTCAGGTTATAAATTTTAGAAGGCATATAACATTTTCTATGGGCTTTTCATATTGAAACAGAAAATGCTTCTAATGGAATATATACCTAAGCCAAGTGTTAGAGTTCAGGTATAATTTCAATTAGTAGAGATTGGGAATAAAAAGAGAACACCAATTATAATCCCCTTTTACCAGAAATCGTGGTTACATGTAATGAACAATTATAAAATGAGACTAGGAAGGTTGGATTGTAATCACATTATAGTATTTAAATTCCAGGTGGAGGAGTTTGCAGTTAATTCTGTAGGATGTGTGCAAATGTAATAAAGAACATTTCTAAGGAAAATCCCCATAATACAGGGACCTGTTGTCACACAGAAAAAGCCATGTAAGGATTCCACTTCAGGTTGAGGAGTGTCAGGGTATTATGATTATGATTGTGGATTATATGTGGGATGACGTAGGTGGTTTGATAATAAAGATGGAAAGTTTGGTATGCTAGTTAGAAAATAGAGGAAATGAAATACAAAGAAAGTTTACTAAGCCATATAAAATGGCAGCAGAGAGGTAGGGGTGACTGGGTGGCTCAGTCAGTTAAGTATCTGACTCTTGATTTTGGCTCAGGTCATGATCTCATGGTGAGATTGAGCCCTGCCTCAGTGATTTTCTGTCTCCCTCTCTCTCTGCCCTGTCCCTGCACAAGTGCAGGCTCTTCTCTCTCTCAAAAAATAAAAAATTAAAATTAAAAAAAAAACGCATCAGAGAGGCAATTTGGCTAAAGCATCTTAAAGTTACTGTGCAAATTAGAGATTTAAAAAAGAACCCAGAGGTTAATAATATGTAGAACTAATAAGTAACAGCACAAAAGTTGTCTTCAGTACAACTGAAAGGTAGAGAAGAAAGTCCTGAGGAAGATGGGGATAATTGATTCCCCTCTTGCTACCTTCTACCCCCCAACCTTTTTGTGTTAGGAATTCAGGGGAGCAAGGGAGAGAGAGAGACAGTGCACACTAAAACCGCAGTGTCAAAGTTGCCAAAAAAAACAGCAAGCCCAAAGTGAAATTCATCACTTACTGTGATGGTATAAGCAAGAGGCTAAACCAAAGAAAAGGCCATTTTCCCCCATGGAGATGCTCACAGATGGAGGGGCAGGTAGAAATTCACACAAGTGGGAGCCCTCTCACTGTTGAGGGAACCTAGAACACGAAACTCTGGCAGTTCTATGACTCCTGAGGTGGGAGCAGATAGGAGAAGTAGGAGTGGTAAATTGCTAGGTACTGAGTCAGAATGTGGGAATGGGGAAAAGTGTCCTCAAGTTTTGCCCCTCCACCCCTCTGATAGAGAGGCCTCAGCAGAGGAGTCTGAAGAGGGCCTCTGCGAAGCCCTCAGACAAAATGACCTAGATATGAAGGTGCTAGGGCTGAAACTGTAAATAGGGGAAGACCATGACCAGTCAGAAGGCCTGAGTCCTTGACCGCAATGCCTTCAGAGACTGCAGTGCAGTGACTGTGCACCACGTGGGGTGTGGGAGGGCAGGTTTCCTAGGGAAGGCCTGTCAGGCAAAGCATCTGGTGGGGCCTGACAAATCACATAGAAGTTGTTTTTCTTTTTTAAAATTATTATTATTATTATTATTATTATTATTATTATTATTATTTTAGTATAGTCAACACACAATGTTACATTAGTTTCAAGTGTAGAGCGTCGTGATTCAACATCTCTATACCTTAATGCTCAGGACAAGTGGAGTTACCATCTGTCACCATAGAGTACTATACAGGTAAGTTTTTAACCAGGAGATGGACTTCTCGCTACGTCACGCAATGAGAGAAAATACTTTGACCAAGTTACCCAAAGTTAAGGCACTTGCATGGACTTTAACTTTTCACTTAAAGACCTGCTGTCTACTCTTCTAATGAACCAGTCCAGTTACTCAATGGCTTGTTTTCTTCTTTAAAGGAACACACACACACACACACACACACACACACACACACATACACCACCGCCACCACCAACAACAACATGCACCACCTCACATTCTTCTTGCTCTTTTCCTTCCTCCCAGTTTTCAAAGTACATTGGAAAGAACCTTAATTAGACCATTTATGAGGGAAACATAAGCCTATTTTTAAGATATTATTTAGTCAAGATTCTCTTCTTGGTTAATGTTTTCTTAAGGAAATATAAGGACCCTACTTAGTTTGCCAGATTCCCTTTTAAAACTGATAGCGTCGCCACCACCAAGTTTTTGTATTAGAATAGCAGAGAAGAGGCTTTACCTTCCTGAATGAAAATTTGTTGATATATTTTTGAATAGGTTGAGATACAGAGATGGTTGAAGCACATAGCAATTCAAAGGCTATGTCAATGGTATAAAGGTATGTAAAGAGGATTTGAAGTTGGATTGCTTCAGTTGAAAGGAAAAAGACAAGACATATAAGAAGATTACATCTAAGATACCTACAATAGTATTACATACCAGCTGAATGTGGAGGGGTGAAGAAAAAAAGATGCTTATACAAGGGAGAGAAATGTTGCCCCAAATAACTAGGAAAAATTACACCACCGACAGGAAGAGAAACAAAGGGAGGTGTTGATTTGGGAAAGAGACATTTTTAAATTGTGATATTTGCAAAATATCAATGTGATATCCAGTATGTTGCTAGAAATTTTGGAAATTTCGGCTGATAATAAAGTCGGTCCTATAGAAATCATTTATATAAACATCATAATTGAAGCTATGAAGCTAGTGCAAATTGGAGAGACATATTTTTTTAAATGGAATTTGTAGATCAAATGACCCAAAGGAGTTAAAAATCTCCATTACCCCAAAATTAATCTTTAGATTTTATGCAATTCCTATCAAAGTTTAACAAAGACAATGACAAGTTTATTATAAATTGTATATGGTAAGACAAAAAATATAACACGATTTTGATAAAGAGGAATGAATCCCAATGTTCAGGCTTACTGTATATCTAAAATAACAGACTGTATTGTTTTAGTGGAGGAGTAGGACATAGACCTAGAGATATGTTAGAGAAATGTAATTAAAACCACAATGAGATAGGGGCTCCTGGGTGGCTCAGTTGGTTAAGCATCTGACTTCAGCTTAAGTCATGATCTCGTAGTTTGTGAGTTCAAGCTCTGAGTTGGGCTCTGTGCTGACAGCTCAGAGCCTGGAGGCTGCTCCGGATTCTATCTCCCTTTCTCTCTTACCCTCCCCTACTCACACTCTGTCTCTGTCTCTCTCAAAAAAAAAAAAAAAAAAAAAAAAAAAACATAAAAAAAACCCCACACTGAGATAGCACTATGTACCTATCAGTAAGGCTAAACTCAAATGAAAAAACTGTGTTAGCACCAAATGCTGTTGAACATGTTGAGAAACTGGATTATGCAAAGTCTGCTGGCAAGAACATAAAATGACATGCCTGCTCTGGAAAATAATTTAGCAGTTTTTTTTTTACAAAACCAAGTATCTAATTACCATACAATCCAGCAATCACACTCTTGGTCATTTATCCCAGGTAATCAAAGTTTATATAAAAAAATATGTGTATCAGTTTTTGGAGTAATTTTATTCACAGTGGCCCAAAACTAGAAAAAAACAAAATGTCTTTCAATGAGTGAATGGTAAATCAAAGAGTGCTACATTTGTACCATGGAATATTAATCAGCAATCAAAAGGGATGAACAGTTGATATATACAACAATGTGGATGGATGTCAGGGGAGTTATACTGAATTGAAAAAAAGAGTCTATCTCAAATAGTTATGTACTTTGTGATATCTTTTATATGACATTCTTGAAATGACAAAGTTATAGAGACAGAGAGCAGATTAATGCTTAGTAAGGGTTCCAAGACAGGGACAGGGAGATATGTAGCTGTGACTTTAAAAGGGTCCCATGAGGAATCATGATGAAAGTGTTTTGTATCTTGATGGTGACAATGATCATATGAATCTTCACATGTGACAAAATTTCGTAAGATTGTACATATACAAACACACATACATACACAGTTACATTAAATGATACAGGAGAAGGGGCCCCTGAGTGGCTCAGTTAGTTAAGAGTTTAACTCTTGATTTCAGCTCAGATCATGATTTTGTGGTTTGTGGGATCGAGCCCCATGTCTGTGCTGACAGCTTGGAGCCTGCTTGGGATTCTCTCTCTCTCTCTCTCTCTCTCTCTCTCTCTCTCTCTTTCTCCCTCCCTCTCTCTCTCTCTCTTTCTCCCTCTCTCTCTCTCTCTTTCTCCCTCTCTCTCTGACTCTTCCCTGCTCATGCTCTCTCACTCTCTCTCAAAATAAATAAACTTTAAAAAAAATAGAGGAGAGGTGAAGAGTGTTGATATAATTGATGTTTTTACTGTGTACTGATACCTTTTTATTTGAGTTTTGTTAAACAATTGGTAATTGAAAATTTATTTCTAAGATTTTATACTTATCAAATTGTTTATGTATTCAGACTTGAAATTATTTGAAAAGTAATACTCTATTATTAAAAAAGTCAAATCATATCAAAGAGAAATAAATGTAAAAGTAAGTCTTTATTTCCCATCACTACTAGCAGCCCTATTTCCTGAAACTGGCTATTTTAACTATTTCTGGTTGTATTTATTCTGTAATTATCATCACACTTTTAAATAATGTGCTTATGTCTTATTATCAGTTTGTTAAAATTATTTTCCTCCCCACTGAAAGATAAGGAATTTTGTTCACTTAACTTGCTATTTACTTCCCTTTTTCTCTCTTTTCTGGAATGTCAGTTATGTCATTATTTAAATTTATCATTATTTAAGTTTATCTATTGACTACTTCCATAATTAAAAAATATATATATACTTAATTAGCTATGTTGGGATTCAGAAATATCCAATTGTGTTTTTCCAGTAATCAACATGAAAGGAAGAGTGGCTATTCATATTGCTTCTCTATCCCCCAACATCCATTAGTTAAATAATTACCGTCAACATATTTTAATTATAAAAAAATTTAGAGTGACATCAGCAAGATGGAGGAATGGGGAGCTCCAGGTACTCCTTCATCCCCTGGAGACACCCATTCAACAATACATAAACCAATTCCCTTTGTAAGAAATCCATAAACCAATTAAGAAGCTCCTGCACCCCCAAGCAAGCAGGAAACCAGCCACATCAAAGCTGATAGGAAAATTGGTAGTATTATCTCATCATAGTTTCTTCACATGACCCAGCTTGTGACTTGGAGGAAACTCCCAACTGTCAGCTTTTCCCTGGTAAGGGAGAGGAGATTTTAATAAAAGTCCAATGTTCTGATTTTCTTGGGGCAGCTCAAGATATTAGCTCCCACCTCACCTGTGTCAGAGTGCTGACAGGATATGGCGCATTCTAGATGCCTGAGGACCATGGAGAACATAGAAGAGCTGGGCAGTATGCGGTTGCTCAAGGAGACCATGGTACAACAAAATTGAATAGGACTCAGAGGGCTCTCAGAGAAAAGAGTGAAGTGAAAAGGAATAAAACTAGAAATCAGTAGCAGAAGAAAAATGGAAAAATTTACATAAATTTGGAAATTAAATAACACACTACTGGAAAACCAAGGGCTAAAAGAAGTGATCTAAAAGGGATATTGAAAAATATCATAAGGCAAAGGAAAATGAAAACACCAAAATTTATGGGATGTGGCAAAAGTAGTGCTGAGACTAAAGATTTTAGTGATGAATGCCTATATTAAAAAAAGAAGGCTCGAGGCACCTTGGTGGTTCAAACAGTTAGGGGTCTGACTCTTGATTTTGGCTCAGGTCATGAATTCATAGTTAGTGAGATAGAGACCCATGAAGGGCTCTGTGCTGATGGTATGGAGCCTGCTTCGGATTCTCTCTCTCCCTCTCTCTCTGCCCCTCCCCTGCTCATGTGCACATGTGTGCACTCTCTCACTCTCTCTTTCTCAAAATTAATATACAATAAAAAAAGAAAGCTCTTAAATAAACAATTTAATCCTAGACATCAAGAAACTAGGAAAGGTGAAACAAATTGTGGGATTGCAACCTGGTGCATCCACACTGGAAAACAGTATGGAGGTTCCTCATAAAGTTAAAAATAGAACTAAGATCCAGCAATTGCACTACTAGGTATTTACCCAAAGGATACAAAAATACTAATTCAAAGGAATACATATACCCAAGGTTTATAGTAGCATTATCTATAATAGCCAAATTATGAAAACAGCCAAAGTGTCCATTGACTGATGAATGGATAAGGAAAATGTGCTATATGTTACTCAGTCATAAAAAAGAATGAAATCTTGCCATTTGCAGTGACATCGATGGAGCTAGAGAGTATTATGCTAAGTGAAATAAGTCAATCAGAAAAAGACAAATACAGTATGATTTCACATATATGTGAAATTTAAGAAACAAAATAAATGAGCAAAGGGGAAAGAGAGAGGGAAAGAGAAAGAGAGAGAGAGAGAGAGGCAAACCAAGAAACAGGCTCTTAACTGTAGAGAACTGATGGTTACCAGAAGGGAGAGGGGATGGGTAAATAGGTGATGGGGATTAAGGAGGGCACTACCTATGGTGAGCACTCAAGTTGAATGGAAGTATTCAGTCACTAGATTGTCCATCTGAAACTAATATTACGCTGTATGTTAACTAACTGGAATTTGAATAAAAATTTAAAAAAATATTTTAATAGCCAATAAAATAAAATACTGATATATATAGATATTTTTAATGACAGAATTATAAATAAAGAAAAGGCTTTTGACAAAATTCAAAACTCTTCTATGATAACAGCACTTAAACTATAAATAGAAGGAAATTACCTCAATATGGTAGAGGTCACATGTGAAATTCCCATAGCTAACATCATACTCAACGTCAAAAGGTGAAAGCTCTTCCTCTAAGATAATGGACACATACAATGGAATGTTATTCAACCATAAAAAATGAAATCCTATCATCTGCTATTGCATGGCTAAAGCTTAAGGGCATGCTATGTAGAATAATCAAGTCATAGAAGCACAAATTCCACCAATATGATGTATCTAAAGCAGGCAAACTCACTGGAGTAGAAAGACTTACCAGGGGTTAAGTCTAGGAGGAAAAAGGAATCACTATTAAATGAGTTGCAGTCATCAAGATGAAAAAGCTCTAGAGATTTACTGCACAATATTGAACTTATAGTTAACAATACTACTACGCTCTACACTCTTTGTTGTTGTTGAGAGTAGATCTCGTGGGTATTTTTTCTACAATAAAAAAGGAAATTGAAAAATTCTTAGATACAGAAAAGTAAACATAGACCACAAAAGACATCATTTTACCACTGACCAGATTAACCAAATATTGTTTTTATTCTGTACTTCTGATGATTTTAAAGAAAGACATTGTGATTGTTACTGTATATGTTATTATACCTAACACCGGCCCCACTGGTAATTTTGAACAGCTAAGCAATTCCACCTACTGTTTTCTGTCCCATGGAAGCCCATGGAAATCAGAGAGCTCAATTCCACAGCATCATTTCCCACCTTCATCCCAGTCTAAAGAAAATAGCCACCTCAAATTTTTTCAAGGATTCTTCTCCTTAATCAAGACATTAATATTTATTTTCAAGGAGGTTCTGGCATCTCAGATTCATTAACTGGGGGGCCACATTTTTTTAAGACTAGTTTGGAGCAGTATATAAGCAATATAAAAGGAAGTACAGAGGATTTCCCATATACTCCCTGCATCTGCATCTGCATAACCTCCCCCATTATCAACAACCTTTACCAGAGGGGTATATGTGTTACAATTGTGGAACCTGCATTGACACATCCTTCTCATTCACGTCTCTAGTTTACATTAGGGTTCACTCTTAGTGTTGTATATGCTATGTGCATAGACAAATGGCATGTATCCACCATTATAGAGAATATTTTCACTGTCCTAAAAATCTTCCATGCTCCACCTATTCATTCCTCCCTCCCCCAAACCTCTGGCAACTTTTATTTTTTTCCATACTTTTGCATTTTCCAGAATGTTGGATAAGGAATCACAAAATATGTAGTATGCAACTTTTAAGATTGGCTTCTCTCACTTAGTAAAATGCATTTGTTTCCTCTGTGTCTTTTTATGACTTGATAGCTCTTTTTTTTTTTAGTTGTTAATTTGTTTTAGTGATGAATAGTATTCCATGGTCTGAATGTACCACAGTTTATTCACCTAGCGAAGGGCGTCTTGATTGCTTCCAAGTTTTGGCAATTATGAATAGGGCTGATATGAACACCCATGTTGAGGTGTTTGTGTGGACATACTTTTTTCCCCTTTGGTATTACCAAGGGAGTGTGATTGTTTGTATAGTAAGAGTATATTTAGTTTAGGAAAGATGCTGAACTGTCTTCCAAAGTGACTATACCATTTTGCATTCCCACCAGAATGAGTGAGACTTCCTTTCACTCCACATGCTCTAGAGGGCCACTTCTGAATCTAGGCTTCAATTAAAAATCCAAGCAATGTTAGAGTTAGTCTCATTTGCTTACACATTAAATCCCAAGTCCCAGTTGAACGTCTGACCTAGTCTTATATTTAATCTTCTTGTTTCTTCTAATGGCTATGAAACCCATTTCCAAACTAGAATCCTGTTGAAATGATCTATCAAGATCCTACAATTCTTGGAATACTCTACTTCCTCCTAGAGCTGACATTGCAGTTTTCCCTCTGTGCCATGCTGAGATTAACTTTCATAGGAATCTTGAGGGGTGGTGAGACATAGATCTTGAATGGAATGGGCAAACACTGTGAATCAGAGTCACCTGCTCCTAATGAAGTCCTTGAAAGCACTTCATGTCAGAGAAGGCTGGTTTCTATAGAAAAAGGAACAGAGATTGTTTCCACATGCATGGAATTTTCAAGACGAGTTGTGAATTAAGTCTGTGTCAAAAATGTCCCAATTGTAAGTCTCAGGTCCTAATTCTTCAAGATTGTTACCTTAACGTCAGCATATAAACTTCAGTAAGATTATGTTTTTAACTGGCATTGACAGTTTGCTACACTCAAAATCAGATTTGGGACTTTAGCTGTTTCTACCCACCTATTTCTAGAAGACAAGAGATTTTCTTTTTTAATGCTCCCATGGAAGCTTTCTACTTCTCTATCCTTGTCTTGAGTTGACAGTTCGTGACTTTGAAATTATTATTTCTTTTACTATGATTTCCAGTAGTCAGAAAGAGTTAGCACACCCTCTAGTCTTTGTAGCATCTTTGATATTATAGCAAATAAACACCACTTGACCACCCAATGCTTGGCCTTTAGATTTGACCCTATTTCTCCCCACCACTGATGATAACTTGAGTAATTGTGATTCTGTATGTCAAAGATTACTAATGAGCCACTTATTCTCTAGCAAGGAGGTTACCTTGGGTTCATAAATATGATAAATAACTGAGCAATCCAGGGTCAGGATTATATGCAATGTAGAGTCATAGCTTTTTTTTTCTTCCTTTTGTTTTTTCTATATTCTATATTCTTTGGAGTCCCTATGTGCAGATTGTACCTTAAGACTGAAGTGTCATGTTTTTCCTCCTTGAGGATGGAATAGCAATATAAAATGCATGGAAGATTTATCCCTTCTCTCTTATTTCTTAATTTATTTAAAGCTTAATGTATATCAGTATGGACTCATGGATATATATTTTGTATTTTATGTTATAATCCAATACTATTTTATTTGGTTGCTCAAAATTTTCAGCTTTGACCATTATTAACTATTTCAATTGGCTCCTGTGCTCATTCACCATCCCCTCATCAATGGATTTGTTTTGTTGTTAAATTTGTTTTGTTGAGCACTTTCTTACCTTCTGGCACTACAAACTGCTTCATATTATTATTTTTTTTATTCTTTAACAAAATAATATGTTTATTATAGACCATGTAAAAAGCACTGATATCCAAAAAAGGAGAGCATAAAAGTCACCCGTATTCTTTTATTTTTATTTATTTTTATTTTTTATTTTATTTTTGTGTGTTTAAAAAATGTTAATGTTTATTTATTTTTGCAAGAGAGACAGAGCATTAACAGGGGAGGAACAGAGAGAGAGGGAGACACAGAATCTGAAGCAGGCTCCAGGCTCTGAGCTGTCAGCATAGCATCTGATGCGGGGTTTAAACTCACGAACTGTGAGATAATGACCTGAGCCAAAGTCAGGTACTCACCTGACTGAGCCACCTAGGCTCCCCCAAAGTCACCTGTTTTCTTAACACTCAGAGGTAATCACTATTAACCTTTTATCACAACTGTTCAGTCTTCTTTTCTATGTATTCTATATGCTCTTCCATAAGTTTTTTCTTTTTTTACTAATATATTCTATTCTATGTATTCTTAATATATTCTATAATGAATAGGTTCATTATTCTTCTACATCTTCAGTAGCTACATAGGATTTCACTGTATGGAAATAGCACAATTTATTTGACCAACTCACTACTATCGGATATTTAGGTAATTTCTGGTTTCCCCTACTGTAAACAATCCAGAGATGAGGATTCTGTGGCCAAGTCCATGCAAAACGCTTTGACTGATTCCTTTGAATAAGTTCCTGGGTGAGCGGTTATTGTTTCCTGCAGGTATGCACATTTTTAAGCTTTTTTCCCCCAATTTTTATTTAAATTCTAGTTGGTCAACACATAATGGAATATTGGTTTCAGGAGTAAAATTTAGTGATGCATCACTCACATGTAACACCTAGTGCTCATCATTCTTGTATATTTTTTGCCCCAGCTTAGAATCAACCATTGCTGCAAGGGTCCCTGTTCCTTTTATTGGAGAACAGAATTAAAAACCAAGATCCGGTGCTAGGTATGCTTGTTGCTCCTTGGTTGTCACTTCCTTTAAGACTTCTGAACTAACAGAACACATAAAAATATGACACACGCCTTTTTTTTTTTTTGACTGTGGAAATCTATGAGAAAGACAATTAAATGTTTCTGATTAAAATTTCTCAGAAAATTACCTGGTTCTAGAAATGTATTTTGGTTACCATTGACACAAACATACCTTAATTTTTGAAATGCTCCTTTGGTATAAGAGAACAGTAAGTTGATCTCATGTATCTTTCTGAACTCATACTTGAGCAGTGACAAAAGTTATACTCATTCTAGCTTTATAAATAACTGCCATAATCAGTATTATCTGCTTCTTGTTCCATGGATATGCTCAAGACAGTAAAATTTGACTTCACCATAATAGGTCTTCTCCAAAATCAAAAAAAGTAATGAATTTCATAGAAAATTAGAATTTTAAATCTTAAGTGACATTTAAATGCAACCTAAGAGATCAAGGTTTCTGTTATTTCTAATTTAAGTCCCTTATTACTTGGTCAGTTACTACCTATTGTAAAAAAGCTGGTACAATCATAAATGTATAATCAAAATTATACTTCTGATGACATCTATAGAAAATATGATTTGATGAATGGATAAAGAAACTGTGGTTTATATACACAATGGAATACTACGTGGCAATGAGAAAGAATGAAATATGGCCCTTTGTAGCAACGTGGATGGAACTGGAGAGTGTGATGCTAAGTGAAATAAGCCATACAGAGAAAGACAGATACCATACGTTTTCACTCTTATGTGGATCCTGAGAAACTTAACAGAAACCCATGGGGGAAGGGAAGGGAAAAAAAAAAAGAGGTTAGAGTGGGAGAGAGCCAAAGCATAAGAGACTCTTAAAAACTGAGAACAAACTGAGGGTTTATGGGGGGGTGGGAGAGAGGGGAGGGTATTTGATGGACATTGAAGAGGGCATCTTTTGGGATGAGCACTGGGTGTTGTATGGAAACCAATTTGACAATAAATTTCATATATATATATAAAAAAAGAAAATATGATTTGATTTTTAAAATTTTATTTATTTTTGAGAGAGAGAGAAACAGAGTGTGAGCTGGGAAGGGGCAGAAAGAGAGGGACACACAGAATCTGAAGCAGGCTCCAGGATCTGAGCTGTCAACAGAGAGCCTGATGCGAGGCTCAAACTCGTGAGCCACAAGGTCATGACCTGAGCCAAAGTCAGACGCTTAACTGACTGAGCCACCCTGGCGCCCCTAGAAAATATAATTTAAAATGATCTGAATTTTATTTCCCAGAAGTAAGTGCATTATTTAAACATACTGCAACAATAATAAAATTGGTAGCCAGAGTCATTCCCTTTCTTACAATAAGTTACATTAAACTAACTAGTGTATATTCAATTCTAGTGACTCAATTTGTTGCATAAATCGTATGATAAATATAATTATTAGACTTGAAGTAATTATTCTTTTGTCTCTTTTGTATCAGGAATTGTGGAATTCTAAAGTTTCTGAACTGCTTCAAATGTATGTGTTTAAGATAGTTTTTGTTCAACATAGATGAATATGCTACAGAAGTTAAAATGATAACTCTTAAACTGGACTTTAGTTTGCCTAGGTTAGAGTAAAAGACAGGATTGTCTTGAATATCTGCTTATGAGTTTACAAAGTCACTGAAATCATTGTAATCCAATATCCTTAAAATGTCTTTCCTGTTCTTATGGGATGTATGTAGTACACATCCATTTAGCACTTGTATGATAGACACATAATGATCGTGATCATCCATTTCAGATAATTCTCTGTAAGTTGTCAAATCTTGCTGAAAAGGCATACCCTGGAGAAGCGACTTTTTTGCTTGCCTTGCAATTCAGTGACTTAGACAGGGATTTACTAGAAGTTGTAATTGGCTCTTCTGATCGACAATGAAGACCACATTTCTTAATGCTTTGACTCTCTTTGTGGATTGGTAAATACTGTGAAATAAGGCAGTATACTGAAGTGAAGTCTGCTAATGTGAAGGGAATGTGAGCTAAAGACTTCTTAAGCACCGCGGGGTGGCCTTAGACTTAAGTTTTGGTCCCAGTTTTTTACTGCTTCATTTTATCCTTTTTTGGGAAAGGTTCTTAATCTTTCTAGCTCAATCAACAAAATAAGAACTATATTAACTTGACATACGATACATAACTTGGTTGTAATGGCCATTTTTGATGGGAAGAGGCAGTAACCATTTGTTAAATGATACACTTGGCTCCTGGAAAAGTTAATAAAGGTTCCCCAAAGCACTTAACCTCCTTCAGATGAATCATTTATACACCAGGAGAAACTATCTCAATGATTATCAACACTAGGCCCAACACTCTATAAAATAGATAAAGGATACCAAATCACTTGGTTACCTATCTAAAATCTTTAGAAGGAAATCTTATGACTGATCTTAAATTAATTTTTAAATCGCTGGATTCTGAGCATGGTACAGAATGGTTCTTATTTAGTACTATTTTTTTTTTCCAAAAGAACGTCTTCTGCATAGTGAGCATTTTTTATAAGACTTGAAGGTCTACAAAGTAACTTTAATTTGTAAATATTCATAAGCTATAATTACTAATTAGTTTTTACCTCCTCCTTCTTTTCTGTAAGTATATTCTTTAATCCCCATTCTCTCAGCAGGAATCTAAAATGCCAAAATGATTTTTTCCCAAAGGCTTTCTTTCATCAATAATACAATTAGGGATAAAGCTCATAAATATAGAGAGTTACTTGCTTACTTATCCCTAGTACATAATTATATACACAGAAATGTACACATGCATAAAAATATACAGATGTATGAATTCCTTTCTCTTCCTTCTTCCTCCCTCCCTTCCTTCCTTCCAACCTTATGTCTACCTATATCTCTACCTTTACTATACATATTACATTGCAGATAGTGTATGGCAATACATAATAAATACTAGTGTGCTTTTTTTAAGTAAAACGTGTTTATTTTGATCAAGAATCCATATATTATTTGCAATAAACCAGACATGATTTTTGCGTGGTTATGAAAAGATAGGTGTTTCACTGAAACAAAAAGTTCTGCTATTCAATTAAATCAAACACTGAAGCAAATGTGACAGGTTGAAATAAGATTATTTCAAAAATGATTTAAAAAAAATTTTTTTAACGTTTATTTATTTTTGAGACAGAGAGAGACAGAGCATGAACATGGGAGGGGTAAGAGGGAGGGAGACACAGAATCTGAAACAGGCTCCAGGCTCTGAGCTGTCAGCACAGAGCCCGACGCGGGGCTCGAACTCATGGACCGCGAGATCATGACCTGAGCCGATGTCGGATGCTTAACCGACTGAGCCATCCAGGCGCCCCCAAAAATGATTTTTTATTCCATAATATAAATGTGAGAACCATTTGTTGTTATTACACTAATTGTTGACATATCTGAATTTCAGAAACAGGAAAAGAGTTTAGTGCTTTTTTTTTTTTATAATTTATATACATTTACTTGAGCTTATTTAACCTTATAGTATTCTATGAGATACAGAGAGCAGACACAATTATTGACATTAGTAGATGACAAAACCATATTTTGGAAAATTTAACTCAATAGTGAAAAGATACATAAATACTAAAAATATATTAGAATTGTGTGAACACCATCTTTGGCCTCAATTATTGTTTTGCTATAAACATTGTCATTGCTACAATCACATAGGTATAATGACATGAATATTTTGAGCTAAATGTAAAAGTGTAGTTTTCTCAAGCATTTACAAAAAAAATATTAGCTATAACTGTTTTCACCAAAATATTGTCATATTGCATGCTTTAATACCTCTTCAACAACAGCAATATTTTTTAAAAAGAAAAAGAAACAGTACTTCAGATTAATATAATTGAATTTCAGTAATATGTCATAATTACTTTTTAAAATCCAAATTGGATATTATAACTACATAGCATTTTCTCCTCCACAGATCTGGGACCAAAAGATTTGTGAGCTGGCAAAGAATACATCTCCTTTTAAGGCTGGGTTAAAATATGTTTCCCCATTTTTTTTCAATAGTTAATGCTAGGTCCATTGTATAGTTAGATCTAGAGAAGGTGCTTTCTTTTTTGTGTGGTAACAAAGAAATTGTGTGTTTTCCCCAAGTATCAAAATCTTTCATAGCTATTAGTTATGTTTTAAAATGCAATTATATTCAACTGCAATTCTTGTTAAATAAAAACACACCAAAGTTAGCAAAAACATACACACCCTACTAGGGATGAAAGTATCAGCCATTTTTTTTGTTTCTGTTTTCTTTCTAACAAACATTTCATTTTAGAATACATTTGGATTTTTAAAATACTGTGATGTTGTGAAGTGTAGAAAATTCCTCATACTCGGTTTCCTTATTATTAACATCTTGACTTAGGATATTTGTTACAGTTTATAAACTTACCTTGATAAATTATCAACTAAAATACATTGTTATTAGTTTTTATCTAATGTCTTTTTTTCTTCTGTTCTTGTATTCAGTCTGGGATATTGTATCATGTTTACTTTTTATGTCTACTGCTTTGATAATTTTGCCTTCTACCTCAGCATACTAAGTGTGAATTTCTCTTCACGATCAGGTACAGAATCACTGTCTGTATATGTGTGTATGTACATATGTATGTATGTATGTATGTATGTATGTATGTATGTATATCCCAATACATCATTTATTTGTCCAGGCAAGCACATCACATCTAGCAAGGGGATCCCCTGCATTATTTTAGTAGCTATGTACTTTCATCTTGGCTTGGTTTAGTTTTAATTTCTTGTTGCTGTAATGCTGATAAATAAATAATGTCTAGCACTATTGTAACACGCTTACATTTTCTTCATAGATATGAACAAGTATGTCTTGGGTGTTGCCATGAGGCAAAAATCATAAGTGAAAAATACTTATTATTTTATGTGTAAATTGGTAGATTGTTTTAGAAATTTCCAAATAAATTTTATGAAAGGAGGCTTTCAAAAAGTAGCATCTGTTGATTGAAAAGAAAGATTGAGTTTTTGATTAGCTAGGTGACTTTTTAGCAGTTCTTCACATTATTTGGTCTAAGGTGATTGCCCTGGCTCCAATAATTAGGATTTTTCAAAATACAACATTTTGGGGTGCTGGGTGGTTCAGTCGGTTGAGCATCAGACCTTGGCTCAGGTCATGGTTTCACGGTTCGTGAGTTCGAGCCCCGTATCAGTCTCTAAGCTGTCAGTGCAGAGCCTGCTTTGGATCTTCAGCAACCAACCCCCACCCCCACCCCCTCCCCTCTCCTACTCTCTCTCTCTCTCTCAAGAGTAAATAAACATTTTTTTTTTTAAATACAGTACTTTGTTTTTGTCAAGGACTAATCTTTCTGGTTGCAAAAAAATTCAAGATAGCCCACTTTCTATCAATTAATTCTATTATTTGTTTCTTAAATTGCAGAGTGAGGGATGCAGACGATATATAAGTGAATGGCAAATAAATACTTTCATAATAACAATATGTAAAAATGTCTAGATTTTCACGTGGCCATAACTTTTATCAGGTAAAAATAAACCAGGGAAGGGCAATATGGAATGTCTGGTGAGAATACTATACAGAATTCTAAATGAGATGTGAAAAAAGGACTCACTGAGAAAGAAGTTCTCTAACATTACATATATGCTAATATATGTTCATTTATTCATTTTTCATTCATATGTTTCTACTTTTTTATTTTGAAAACATTAAAAACTTTAGAATAAAGAGAAGTAGAATGAATATTCAGGGAACCTGGGTGGCTTAGTATATTAAACTTCTGACTCTTGATTTCAGCTCAGGTCATGATCTTGTGGTTCCTGAGATGGAACCCTTGCATCAGGCTCTGTGCTGACAGTGCAGAGCCTGCTTGGGATTTTCTTTCTCTCTCCCTCTGCCCCTCTCCTCCACTCACACTTTCTCTCTCTCTCTCTCTCTGTCTCTCTCTCTGTCTCTCTCTCAAAATAAGTAAATTAACTAAAAAGAAATTTGAATATCCTCACAATCTTCACCTAGAATCTTCAATTTATGAAATTTTGGCACATTTTCTTTTTTTCTCAATATATGTATCTATATTTCCCCTCTTCTTGGCTGAACTATTTGGAAATAAGTCCATACAGTAGCACACTTAAATACTAAATTCAAATACTAAATTTTCAAATATCTCTTAAGGATAAAGATATTCTCCTACATATCCATACCAATAACAAGCACCCAAATTTTAAATTTTAAATATTGTTTCCCCATATCCAGTCTATATTCAGATTAACCCACTGTCAGAACAATATTGTTGAGAACTATTTTTGCTTTGTTGGAATAGGATATCAAAGATGTTTTGTTATCTCTTGCTACACTAAAATATTTTAGTTGCTTAAAACAACAGTGATTTATTATTTCACATGATTCCATTGATCTGAGATTTGGGTGAGGCTCGTGACTTGTCCATTTGCTCTCCTTGACACGGACTGAGTTCACTCATATGGCTGCATTCACCTGGCAGTTTAGCTGAGATTGGAACATCTAAAATAGCCTCTCACTTCATTTCTCTATGTGGTCATTAATCATTTGAGAGTCTAGCCTGGATTTTCTTATAATATGGCAGCTGGGATCCAAGAGCAAAGGCAGAAGGTTCTTGGCTGAAGAAACTGAAATTCAAGCCAAAAGCCTTGCCTGACCACCGATACCTCACTTCTACTGCGGTCTGTTGTGCAAAGCAATTCACAAGGCCAACCTAAGTTCAAGGGAAAAGAAATACACTTCACTTCTTGATGGAAGGAAGGGCAAAGACTTTGCGGCCATTTAAATTCTATGACATCAAGGATTGCACATTGCATTAAGTTGCCACTTCTATTTATCCAATTTTAACCCAGAACAGCAATGTTGGTTTGTTTCATTTTTAGTCAATGTGTTTCAATCAGTTGCATTCATTATTCTTTTTGATGCTTAATGATCTCATCATTGGCTAATAGGTGCTCCCTAACAGTGACTTCTGTGTTCGCTAAATATGTGTAATTTCTAAGTACTAAAAAAGATATTCTGCACATGCCCCATGGAGTTTTTCTTTTTTAAAGCATTTAACGTGTGTGCGTGTGCACACACGCACATCAGCTTTTCATATTAAATTAATAAACCTTGTTTTTATTTGGACACAAGAAAACAACAAGACAATACCATTGTTTTAAAATGTATGGTTGTGTTTGCCCGTTCATGTTATTTCTATTTTGTTAACTACATATTAATTTTATTCTGTAGAATAAATTAATGTCATTTCAGTAATTTACTTGCTATAGGTTCGTTACATTTTAAAGGCAGCAAATATTGGGGTGCCTGGGTGGCTCATTCTGTTGAACGTCCAACTTGAACTCAGGTTGTGATCTCACAGCTCGTGATTTCGAGCCCTGAGTCTGGCTCTGTGCTGACAGCTCAGAGTCTGTAGCCTGCTTTGGATTCTGTGTCTCCCTCTCTCTCTGCCCCTTCCTGGCTCACACTCTGTCTCTCTGAAAAATAAATAAACATAAAAAAATAAAAAATAAAATAAATAAATAAAGGCAGCAAATATTGAGAGACCCACACTCAGTATATATCTGACTTTGTTTTCTGAGTCCTTTCTTCAAATTAGCTATGCAGAAAGGTAAGGGCTTGCCCTTTTTATTCAGGTAAATTTAACTCAATATGAAACAAAAGCTATCACTTTCCTTACTGTTTTTTTTTTTTAATTTTTTTAACATTTTATTTATTTTTGAGACAGAGAGAGACAGAGCATGAACAGGGGAGGGGCAGAGACAGAGGGAGACACAGAACCTGAAACAGGCTCCAGGCTCTGAGCTGTCAGCACAGAGCCCGACGCGGGGCTCGAACTCACGGACCGCGAGATCATGACCTGAGCCAAAGTCAGACGCTTAACCAACCAAGCCACCCGGGCACCCCTTTCCTTACTGTTTTTAAGTGACACTTAAAAAAATTAAAAAGTTGGTTGGACAGATGAAAAGTATAATATCATGACTTCTTAGCAATTTTATTTCTCAGCAACTTAAAAATAAATTCTGCACTTAAATTGTTTATCTTTTTTATTGACCTTTATGAAAAAAATAATATGGCAGAGAAGATGTTTTGATATATCTGTTAAGGATTTCCATTAGAGGCAGGGCCAGAAATGATTTTTAGGAGACAAAAGAAAATTGTAAAACTTGAAAATTAAGCTCATACAATTACTTTATTCTTTAAAAGTCTGACATATGGGTTAGGCTTACATAATGCATCTTCCTTCTCTGTGTTACGTGGATTTTATCCTAATATCTCCACAATTAATTTTGAACACTTAGCCTAAGAATAAGCAGAAGGTAATATTGATCAATTATACCTGGTATAGTGCCAACATTTTTAATAAATATTAAAGAAACTTACAAATTCAACCATTCATCTTTCTCTGCCCCCCCCCATCTTATTTGGATATCTATAAAGAATGGAGGGGTGAAATGATTCTTGAACCCTCTGGATATATCTCAAGATTACATAGTTATCTGAATAAATTAAACACATCTGTTCACATAAACAAAAATTCAAATGAAAATAAGAGGAATTTAGTTTTCCTTTCTTGTTATTCTTACGGAAGGTTTCTTCTATTGCTAATATTAGTATTTTAAATCAGGACTGGTCCTGTAATGAAAGTTGTAAAAAAGCTTTCATTAATATAGACCCTCAGTCATCAGCCTTCAGATTGTTGGTGAGCACCAGATATAGCAGCCGAAAGTCATCTATGTGTACATCAAGATAGATTTTAAAAAGATGGGATAATAAATATTCGAAGGAAGGAAGGAAGGAAGGAAGGAAGGAAGGAAGGAAGGAAGGAAGGAAAGAAGGAAGGAAGGAAGGAAGGAAGGAAGGAAGGAAGGAAGGAAGGAAGGAAGGAAAGAAGGAAGGAAGGAAGGAAGGAAGGAAGGAAGGAAGGAAGGAAGGAAGGGAGGGAGGGAGGGAGGGAGGGAGGGAGGAAGGGGAAGGAGAAGGAGTGGGGAAGGCAGGAGGGACCAAGTGGGCCTGAATGTTTCCATCAACTTGTCTAAACTTCAGAGAGCCTTTTTCTTGACTCTAAGCACCTAAAATTCCTTTTCTTAGGGTATTTACTTTAGAAAACTTTAATTGTAAATTCTTCCTCCACTCCTTTAAGAGGTAAATCTTTTAAAAAATCCTTTGCCAGCTTTACTAAAGTTCAGGAGGGTCTCTCTAAGGACCTGGCAGCCATCCCTTTGAAATGTAACCATCAAAGAAGAGGCATTACCTCCAGGTTTCTATATGAGGGCAGGAACACCTTGCTTGCTTCAAGTTGTAAAACTATCTCCCATCATGAAGGTAAGAGAAAATTGACTTTTCCTCTGGGTAAGGTTGATAGGCAAATACAGATGGCCTATGAGCTTCCCACCTCAGCTCTTAAATACTCTCTAGCTGCTTGTTTCCATGGAGGCCAACATCTCTCTGCTATCACAATAGCCTTAAATAAAGACCACCTCGCCTGTTTAACTTTTCACAAGTGCAAATTTTGCTTTGGCAGTTGGAAGGAAGGAGAATGAAGGTGGGGAGCGACAGTGCAGGGGAGAGAGGGAAGTCATAAAGAGACTAGAAGGGAATACAAGCTAATTACTTTAAAACCTGGCTGTGGAAAAATGTTCTTCACCCATGTTTAAGCCTGCAGAGCATTTTGGTATGTGGATGAATTGTGGATTGCTCAACTAGTCCTGTACTCATAGACATGTGGGTTATTTCCAAACTTTTGTACTTACAAATTGTACCATAACAAAATAACCATACACATGAGCTTTTTCATGATGTGGCAATTTTTCCCAGAAGTGGGTTTGCTAAATGCATATATGTTTTCATAGTATTTCTAAATTCCTTGCTACGAGGATTGTACCATTTTTTATTCCTACTGCCAGTGTATCAAAGAGCTTGTCTCTTTCCTGGCATTGCCCTAACACAGAGTATGGTCAAACATTTGGGTTTTGGCTCATCTGTTAGATATTAAGGGCAGCTCTGAGTAGAGTTAATTTGTATTGCTCCTACCATGAGTGACATTGACCCCAATGTTCTTGCAGATCTGACAGGAGATATCCCAGTTTGTTCTCTTGCCCATGTATTTGTCTTCCTATATCTTCACCTCTGACTTAGACAAGTTCTTCTCATTCACTGAGATAATATACAAAATAGGATGATAATTTCCTTCATTCCTAACACCTCCTTGTATCTGTTTCTATACACTCTACCTCAGGAGAGTGCAAGACAGTGGCTTATTATTCTAACCTTAAAAGCAAACAAACAAACAAACAAACAAACAAAAATCCCTTTGTTGATCCCACCATCCCATCTACTTACCTCCCTACTTTTCTATTTTACAGAAGTCTTTTAAAAATTGCCTAGTTTCCCTGTCATTTCCTCTACCTCTGAGGTTCACTCTTGTCCCTTCACTGGAATGAATCTTGTCAAGCTTCCCAATGTCCTCCATGTTGCTAAGTTCAAACATCAGTTTAAAGCCTTTCTTATTTGATCTATCAGCATTTTTTTTTTAAATTCATGACACCCTTCTCCTTGAAATACATCTTTATTTCCAAGGCAGCACAACCTTCTTGTTTTCTTCATTATAAGATGCTCTTTTCCCACTGTCTGGGGTGATATTTTTCGCAACTCAAGAGTTAAGAACTCTTAATTCTGGAAGGCTCTAGGGCTAAGTCTTTGGACCTCTTCCATTATCTCCTGACTCTTGGGGATCTCACCCAGTTTTATGCCTTTAAATACTAGTTATATGATGATTAGTTGTCAAGAGAGGAAGGAAGCATGCTTAATAGACACACAGACTCTCACTATGTATCACTAGCTCTTTGCCCTTGAAACAAATACTTAACTTCTTTATGACTCAGTTTCCTCACTATAAAATGTTGATAGTAATAGTACTTAACCTAATGAGAATTTTGTATGAAATAAATAATTCATACATATATTAGAAAAAAAATAGTTCCTGGTATATAATAAGTGCATTATAAGCATTAATTCATTCTATTATTATAGTTTCAGGGAAATTCTCTCCTGAAACTGCAGACGAGTGTATTTAGCTGCTTTTTAAACACTTCACTTGATTATTTTGTTAAGGACTCCAACTTCACATATACATAATACCTCTTGACTTTATGCCTCAAACCTGCTTTGGCGGTCTTCCCCTTCTATGTGGTGAGGAATTCTATTTTTCAGGTGAACAAGTCTTTCTCTCACATTCCAAGTATGATATGTCCCCAAAATCTTTTTGACTTTGTCTTCAAAACAAATCAATAATCTTTTCTCTCCACCTCCATTGCTACCATTTTAGTTGGAGAGAGCATGGTCTCATATCTCGATTCTTGCTCTTGATCTCCCTGCTTCTGCCCTCGGCCCTCTTTAACATATGTTTGCACACAGCAGCTAGAGTGACCCAGAATACATATGATCTCTTGTTCTGTTTACAACTCTCCCATGACTTTCCAACTCAAAAAGCCGAACTCATTGTCATGGCTTACAAGATCCCAGAGAATATACGGCCACATGCCTGACCTCTCTGACCTCTAATTCTATGACTTTCCCCTGGCTTTTTCCTCTCTGTCCTTATTGGCCTCATTCCTATTCCTAGAACACTTACTTATGTTCTGCCTTAGGGCATTTTTTTCTTGTTGGTCTTTCTGTCTAGAATGCTCTCTCCACAGACATCTAAATGGCCTGACTTTCTCATAATCTTAAATTCTTTACTCAGAAATCAACTTAATGAAGAGGTCTTCTTCTCTCATCATACTATTTAACATTGAATTCCCTCCCTCTTTCACCTCTGCACTTCTCTGTTACCTGTTTTATTTCTTTCTTTAGCACTTTTAGCATCCTATATATTTTTACTGATTTTTCTCATCTATTTTATGTCCTTCTCTCACCAGAATATAAATTCTATAGGGACTCCTAATTTTTCCCCCAATTTCAAATCCTCAGTATTGGAATAGTGCCTGGTACAAGGGAGACCTTTATAAATATTAACTGAACAAATCAATGAATTAAGTATGCCGTTGATTGAAAAAATTACAATTTTTTCAGACCACTATGTATTTGAAGGGCAATTTTCCAGAATAAATCCGAAACATGTATTCAGAAGTATTTGTTCACATTCATATTTAGTAAATAAAGCATAGAGAAGAAAATAAAAAAAAATATTTCACTCTATATATACACATAGACACACATGTATAATAAAATATACATTCTAACTGTATGTGAATAAAGTTATACATGTTTATGATTGAAAAATTATAAAATGCTGTGCCAAAATAACTCAAAAATAAAAGAAGTAAAAACAATTACTCCATCAAGAAATCATTGAATCACTATTGACATTTTAGCATATGATTCCACTTGTTTTATATATACATATATATGTGTATATATGTATATATATATATATATATATATATATATATATAGACATGAAAACTTGAGATTTTTATAAATGCATAAACCTTCATTATAATTAAACAAGATATTCACACTTTGACAGACATTATGCTGGATATCACAAATTGTTTCCTATTTATTCATCTTTTACACATAAAAAAACTATACTATCACCTTCTTGAGTTTAGATGAGGCCAAGTAATTAGCTTCAGCCAATGAAATATGAGCAGTAAAAATGTACTTCATGTCCATGATGGACAGAGGAAATGCCGTTCAGATTCCCCTGCTCTGGGCTTTGTGGAGGGATGTAGCCACAATTGAAGCATCCTGGATCTCAGAGTTAGCACATGGAGACCAGATGCCCGGACTATGGTAGATTCTGTGCGAGTGAGAGATAAACTTACATTAGTTTATTAAGAGCTGCAAGTTGCTTGTTACTTCACTATAGTTTATTACTTTCTGGACTAATACACCCATGATGACATTTTCCCTAGTTGTAATTTTTCTTAGATAATTATTTTAATTCTCACATATCATTCTCTCATGGATGCTTCAACATCTAAATTTTAACAAGGTTAATGAAAAGAAATGTGAAGCTTCCTCTCCTAATTTTTTTTTTGGGGGGGAGGGGTTTGGTTAAGAGTTTGTTATTACTCTAAAGAAGTTGACAATAGCTCTCCTATTGTCGATTCTGATTCATTGCCCTTGGTAGAAAGTATATTTTCGACTTTCAGGTAGAATAAAAAATACTTCACCTTTCTGTGTGACAATTTTGGAAGATTTGCTTGGGTATGAAATAGCAATCCCACCTTCCTGACTAAAGGCATATATGCTGATCTGGAACAGTCATTGCATGGCCTGCATCTCTGCATCTCTGCATCTGCAAGAGAGGATTTGGCTCGGCCCAGTCAATTTCTTCCTCTGCTTTAATTTTGAGGCAGATCCTTTCCTGAGAGATGTCATTTCTTGCATTGTAGCACAGAATCGACAGAAAAGGAGATGAAAACCGCCAAAGAAATGTGCTGGACTAAAGCTAGGGTAGTGCTGTAAAGTGTGACAGATGTATTATCATAGCTGTGTTCTGAAAAGAAAGTGGGAAGGAAAATCCCATTCCTGAAATTTGATTAATTCAAGTAAATAATCTTGAAATTAATTTTATTTCTGCACTGTTATCTTTTGACCAGGCTACAGATCTGAGAACCTGGCTGTATCTCCTAATTTAAACGGGTCTCCTACCCTTTTTCTTTTACTCATGGCTCAAACCAAGGTTTTGACGACCTGTGTCTTTATTTCATGTATCTTGCCCAAAATAGGTTTGCAAATAGATTTGCAATTACCTAAATTTACTTCATCTTTTAAATTTTTCTCAAACTCACATTTTCTATTTCTAATCATATCCATAAGTAGAAAAGGAGTCAGACAATTATCACCTAGAACTCAGACAAATCATTGTCAAAAATCAGTCGTTTTGATAACTGACTTGGTCCTATACCTACTTGTTTAGTGAAAATGAGCTGCTTTGCAGATTCTGAAAGGACCCTGTCAGAGTTTTGTAGTCATGGTTCTATTCTCTAGAGAGAAAATAGTTTGACATTACTAAAATTCAATTATAAAAAATTAAAACAAATCGAATTTATCGTGAAGAGTTCAAACAAATTCAGTTTGCTTTGATAAATTCAATACTAGTTTTGATCAAATAAAAATGTGATGCTACTTTATCAGCAATCATAAAAATGTAAGCCTATTTTGTCTTCAGAAAATCTCTTGGAGACAGTTAAAAGGTATCTTAGTGAAAACACAATTTATATTGTATCTTAATTTTATAGCCTAAAGGGAGAAGTTGACAGTGTGTATTGTATCAGCATACAGATTGTATGACTAAGTATCTTCATTTCCACAATAGTTCAATATTTTCTTTCTCAGAGAAATAAAGTTTAATCTTATAGGCTTGTGGCCTGAAAATGATGTCTATAGTTATATTAAACCTAGTAGACAAGTGAAAAATAAAAATGTAAAAATGCATATGCTAAATAAATCCAAATAAATTCCATACTCTAAAACTTTCCATTAGTAAAATTGGTAATAGTTATGAAAGATTTGTTTTGGGGCACCTGGGTGACTTAGTCGGTTAAGCGTCCAACTTCAGCTCAGGTCATGAGTTCAAGCCCCACGTCAGGCTCTGTGCTGACAGCTCAGAGCCTGGAGCTTGTTTCAGATTCTGTGTCTTCCTCTCTCTCCACCCTTCCCCCACTCGTGCTCGCTCTCTCTCTCTCTCTCTCTCTCTCTCCCTCTCCCTTTATATATATATATATATATATATATATATATATATATATACACACACACATATATATATGTATATATATGTATATATATGTGTGTGTATGTATACATATATGTGTATATATATATGTGTGTGTATGTATATGTATACATATATATGTGTATATATATATCAAAAATAAATATTAAAAAAAGATAAAGATTTCTGTTTTTAGTAAGATTGTAGGAAATCTTAAAACCTCATGTAGTTGGTATAAGGGTAAAATTTTAGATTTTCAAAAATGTTGTGTTTACCTATTAAGAAAACACCATTTGGTATATGCATTGACTCAGAAATTCTACAGGTAGATATTTATCCTCAGAGATAATAATTATGTTTTGTGCAAATATTTTGAAGCTAGGATACTTATCACAAGGTGTTTATTATCCCAAATTGTTTGACGATAACTGAATACATTAAAAAAAACAAGAATAACCATTAAAATATATCAAAATATATTCATATGATGCAAAACCTCACTTTATTTGTGTTATATAATAGAAGAACATTTACTTCCTTGAAAGGATGCTCTTCATACATAGAAAAGCAAGCCTTTATGATATTACGTTATTATTCTTTGTATGGGTTATATAAGATATATATATATATATATATATATATATATATATGCATATATACATACATACATACATACATAAACACACACACAAAATATGTCCATACACACTCACACACACAGATTGTGTGACTTACAAAACTTACAAAATGTATTATCAATAATGATTATCTCTGGTGTTTGCATTATGAGTTGTTTTAATTTCCTTCTTTCAGTGTCGTCTTGATTTTTACTCATTAAAGACAAATTGAAGCCTTTGCTCAAAGCATCATTCCACAGCCAGAGCACATGGACAAGCTACCATTTTGAGTGGTTTTCTTCCCCATTGCATTAACAGAGAGAAAGAGTATGTGGCAAACTCTCCCAGTGGCTCTTGAAGGTATATCCAGAAGTTAGACATGGCCAAAGCAGGTCTCAGAGCCACTGCAAACTTCAAAGAACATAGAGACAAGCCATTCTACTCTGCATGTGACTGTAAGAATGAACACTGGAGGTACTGTGAAGAACATTCATGACTTCCACACTTAAGGGGTAAAAGATGGAGAGGAAGAGAGAGGGAAAGAGGAGAAGGAAGGCAGACAATAAGGCATTTTATTTTTTAATAATTTTTAAATGTTTATTTTTGAAAGAGACTGTGAGCAGGGGAGGAGGAGAGAGAGAGGGAGACAGAGGATAAAAAGCAGGTTCTGTACTGACAGCAGTGAGTCTGATGCAGGACTCAAACTCATAAGCGTGCGAGATCATGACCTGAGTTGAAGTTGGATGCTTAACCAACTGAGCCAGCCAGAAGCCCCAAGACATTTTGATCACACGGACATTTTTAATGACAGAAATTCATTCCTTGTGTGGTAATTGCAGCTCTCCCTGAAATTTTCTTTTAATTAGTTAAACTTCATGCAGTGGTTATTGAAGCTTCCAGCGCTGTTTTGCCTGTAGGTTTATCTAAGGGAAAGAGAGAGAGAGAGAGAGAGAGAGAAGTTCATTAAAATAAAACCAAAAGAACGTTAGTGAAAGTATAACAGAAAACATTGAATTCGAGGATTTGAGGTCCACTACCTTATTTTTATCAAGTGCAGCTTAATTTGCATTATTCTTATATAGTTGTGATTATCCATTGTGTTATAGCTTACATTATAATTATATAACTTCTATTTAATGGACAGTAGTGAGTTAAAGATAAAAGTGCTGAGAAAGTGTTTCTCCTGTTCTCTGCCAGCCATCGGCCTTTGATATATGGCTACTTTGATTTAAAGAAACAGAGAACATATAAATAAAGGATTTTCTTAGTTTCTTGATGAGAACTGTCTTCTCTGTGGAACTACACACAAGTTAGCTGTTTCCTATCCAAAAAATAGATTTTCTTGTGGGCTAGATAAATAATTTCTCTCACAACACGGAGGGAGAGAGAGAAAGCTTCAGAAAGACACAAGGCATCAGAATACATCATAAAGGGAGTATTTCCTCAGCAAAGAAGCTGGGGATGTAAGGAAAAAGTTCACGATATAAGATCCAAAGCACCTGAGGGGTATATAAGAGCTCAATAGCAGGAGTAGAATGCAAGGTGGTAAAGAGTGTGTGGTGTGCGCATGGCCAAGGGTAGGGAAATTTAGTCTACAAAGAACAGTTTAAAGGGGAAAAAGAAAAAGAGAGACGAATGGGTTCTTGAAGAGTGCAAACCTAGTAATAATTGTAATAAATATCAATCCATCAACTTCAGAGGGAGCATAGAAGAGGTGCTACGGTACATCCTACCGTAGGCAGTTTCTGGAGAAAAGAGAAGATCAATTTAGCCAGTAGAATTGACATGAAAAACATGGAGCTTTATGAAGAGGGCAGAAGAAACAGATTTAGATACCAAATTAGCCCACCGATAAGAGAGGCAGACATCAACTCACATGAGAGTTTATTTCTATCTATAATTCATATTTATATATTTCATTTGACTACTTGTGAGTATAACTGTGTACATAATGGGTCCATAAGTTAATCTGATGGGCTCTTTGTCTTTAAAAGTTAATGTAAGTAGCTTAATTTTTCAAGGTTTTTATTTAAATTCCAGTTATCATACAGTGTAATATTTGTTTCAGGTATACAACAGAGTGATTCAACACTCCTATCCAACACCCAGTGCTCATCGCAAGTCCCCTCCTTAATCCCCTTCACCCATTTCACACACACACACACACACACACACACACACACACACACACACACCTCTCCTCTGGTAACTATCAGTTTGCACTTTAACAGTTTTTAAGACAAAATCAGTAAACATGGATGGATCTACCTGATTCCACGGTAAGATCATCCTTCTTGCCTAAAGCTCTCCTATCTACCAGCAACAGAAAGCTCAGAATTAAGTCCAAACTGAAGTAGGTTGACTTGGCTTACATGAAATTCATAGAGAGATGCATGAGAATGTAGCTAATTTGAATTCCCTCTGGAAATGAATTATTTTGTGGCTAATTATTTGCCTCCTGGAAAGACTGCAGGCAGCTTTGAGTGCCATGTGGTCCCCACAGGGAAACATTTATTAGGGACAAGGACACAAGATGATAATGACATGCAGGCATCAGTCCTAGAAAAGCAATGTTTCAAATACATGGTCTAATATGGTTGGCAGTAAAAATATAAATGTTTTTGTGTAGAAAGGAATTTGGAAAAGTGAGACTATTTGATGTCACGAAAAAGAGTTACATAGCAGTATTGAATAATGTGGTGATTATGGCTACTATTATTATTAGGAATTATAATGCCATCGCAAACAGAAGAGCCATTCCAAATTCACCACTTGGAAAGACCATATTCATCTAATTAGGAACTTTAGGGCTGTATTTGCACAATGAAAACATATGAAATGCATGAATAAGACCATTAATTATATTTCAGCTTCAGAGAGACTGTAGCAGGAATGAGAACACCAAGGAAAGTGTTAAATTCAAATGAAGGTAATTAAAAATTACAAAGGATTATTTATTTTTATATGTTTTTTAAAAGCTACAGTCTTTCAGTGCCCAGATTCCTCTTGGAATAAAACATTATATTTTCTGTAAGTTTTCTTAGCTCTTTCTAGTCATGATTGCTAATACAGCATAGCAAAGCATCAATTTCCTAAGATCCATTCAATAGAGTGCTTAAAAAGAAAGTTTTCTTTTTTTTTAAGTAGTTGGCTTTTGAATTAAAGACAGTATAATTAACATGTTTTTTTAGGTTAAAATTAGTTCTCTATGTCAAAATATTTCACTAATGTTAGGAAAAGTCTGAACTCTCATTGATGAGGCTATATGTTGGGTTGCTATTATGCAATAGTAGTCAAAGATATTATTTTATTTACCAGCCCAGCTAATGTGCTCTGATGTTGATAACTTGGCTGTGTTATACTTAAGGGTCCTGTTTTGGCTAGCTGTACACTGATAATGTAGACAAGCATCCTTGAGTGATTGTTCAAGTGTTGCTTTTTTTGGTTTACAGGTATACAATCGAGAAGCTCATAAACTGATACTTTGAATAACACTTTCAGAAAGACCTTCTATAATTTGAAGATTAAATGTTGTGCTTTGAGAGACCTGTATTAACCTACCATAAGAGAGCACTTCCCAAATATGTTTGTTAACATGTGAGAGTTGGAACCAAGTCCTGATTAATTGTATACAGCAGATTAGTTATTGATGAAAAGGTAAGGAGGCCAACAGACTAATGTGATCTAAAAGTGTCTGTGTTGTTCAAAGCTCTCTAAAGGAAATATGGAGACTTTTGTATTCTCAGCTTGCTCACATAAAACCCCAAGGTCACACGCCAAATTTTATATTCTAAACCCAAGGACTTTTCTTTTTTCCTTTGCATGTGCCATACTTTCTCTCTCTTAGAATTTTGTGTATGTCCCTCTCCTCTCGTTTTTGGACTAGATAACACTTATTCTTCAGATGCTTGTTGAAGCCAAAATTTCCCAAGGAAGCCTTTCTTGATTCCTCATTGGAAAACAGGTTCCTCTGTTACATGTGTCTAGCCTCTCGTACCTTTCTGGGCTCTTAACAGAGCGATGTTAACAGAGCAATATACAGAGAAGCGAGCAAGTTGGTAATATATATATTCTTTTTGCTAGCCTCCTTCGATTTATCTCAGTGTTCCTTGGAGCTCATAAGTTAGCTGATGGACTTCACGGATGTTAGCAGAGGGTAGTAAAGAGAACAGTAAACTGGGGATCAAGGAGGGACCAGAGGGCTCAGAGGGTACCAGGACTGATGGGATTATATAAGATCATAGGTAATGATTTCCCATGCCCCTATCTAAGAATCTACTCTATGGAAAGAAGAAAGTAGGACTAAAAACCTTGAAATTAATTCAAGGTAAAAAGAAAAACGCTAAGTAAATAATTTACCCAGATATAAGTACTTCACTTTTCTGCATTGGAAAGAATGGAGATTTGATAGAAAAATAAATTTGATCATAGAAAAATGAAGAAAGTTGCATTTCTGCATTCCCCATCGATACTGTCTAAACTTTATATACCTCCAAGACATATTTGTACGATTTTAAGTCAGTGTGTTTCCCTCACTAGCTTGTAAAACTTTATGGGAAAAGAGACTCTATTTTCTTAAAAAAAAAAAGTCATCACCTCTCACCTGCCTTTTTAGCAGAGCAACTTGCATACCATAGGATCTTAATAAATGTTAAACAAATATGCCATAAATATGGGGCAATAATTATTTGAAACTGTTACTATATTTTTCATACTTAAAGTAGGTTTATGGGCTTCATCCTAATTATTTAAAAAATCACACCTAATTAATATTTCCAGGATTTATTCTGGTCTTTGGGATAGAGATGTACATTTACTTTTTTCCATATGTAACTGCTACAATACCAATATTGAAGCATCTATATTTTCCCCACATTAATAAAAATCTATAGAAATTAAATTATATCTGTTATGCATCATACAAAACAGCTAGATGGACATTCATTAAATTTAAAGAGTATTTTGGATATGATTTAGCTTAAATTATGGTCTATATTTATGATTAAAAATTCAGTTTGAAAGAATCAAAAGAAATTTAATGGAGAAACAATAGTGTTTTCAGCAAAAGGTGCTAGAATAGCTGAACATCTGCATGCAAAAAATGAATTAGATATTAGATTTTTCAAAAATGTCAACTCAGATGGTTCACAGATCTAAATGTAAACTGCAAAACTGAATATAGAAGATAGCACAGGAGAAAATCTATAAGACATTGGATTGGGTGATGGCTTTTTAAATATAGCATCTAAAGTATGAGCCATGAAAGAAAACAATGATAAGTTGGATTTCATCAGGATTAAAAATTTCTGCTCTGCACAAGACACTGAGAATGAAAATCCAGATGACAAACTGAGAGAAAATTTTTGCAAAAGACACATCTGATAAAGGATTGCTATCCAAAATATAAAAAGAGCTTTTAAAACTCAACAATAACACAACAAATAACTCAGCTAAAGATGGACAAAGGTTTGAACATATAATTTGCCAAAGAAGATATACAGATGGCAAATAAGCATATGAAAGAATTCTTAGCATCATATATCATCAGGGGATTGCAAATTAACGCAATGACATACAACTACACACCTATTAGAGAGGCGAAAACCCAAAACACTGACAACACCAAATGCTGGGGAGGCTGTGAAAAAACAGGAACTCTCATTCATTGCTGGGAGGTGTGCATAGTGGTATGGCCACATTAGAAGGCAGTTCTCACTTATTTTACAAAGCTGAACATACTCTTACCATACAATCCAGCAGTTCACACTCCTACATACTTACTCAATTGATCTGAAACCTTATGTTCACTCGAAAACCTGCATGCAAATGTTATAGCTGCTGTATTCATAACTGCCCAAACTTGGAAACAACCAAGATGTTCTTCAATAGGTGAATGGGTAAATGATTTGTGGCATAGCCATACAATGGGATATTATTCAGTGATAAATAGAAATAAGCCATAGAAAGACATAGAGGAACTTTATTTTTATTTTTTTTTAATATATGAAATTTATTGTCAAATTGGTTTCCATACAACACCCAGTGCTCATCCCAAAAGGTGCCCTCCTCAATACCCATCACCTGCCCTCCTCTCCCTCCCACCCCCCATCAACCCTCAGTTTGTTCTCAGTTTTTAACAGTCTCTTATGCTTTGGCTCTCTCCCACTCTAACCTTTTTTTTTTTTTTTCCTTCCCCTCCCCCATGGGTTCCTGTTAAGTTTCTCAGGATCCACATAAGAGTGAAACCATATGGTATCTGTCTTTCTCTGTATGGCTTATTTCACTTAGCATCACACTCTCCAGTTCCATCCACGTTGATACAAAGGGCCATATTTCGTTCTTTCTCATTGCCCTGTAGTACTCCATTGTGTATATAAACCACAATTGAGGAACTTTAAATGTATCTTGCTAAGTGAAGAAAATTAAATCTGAAAAAGCTACATGCTGTATGAATCCAACTATATGACTTCTGGAAAAGAAAATGCTTCGGAGACAGTAAAAAGAGCAGGGCTTGCCAGGAGTTAGAGAAGAGTGAGAGAGGGATAAATAGGTAAAGCTCAGGGGATTTTTATGGTGGTGAAAATAGTCTTCATGATATGTAGTGCTCAGTAGATACCATGGTACCGTTGTCAAAATCCATAAAATGTACCACAGAAAAAGCAAACCCTGTTGCAAACTATGGATTTTGGGGAATAATAATGTATCAATATTGGTTCATAAATTGTAACACATGTAGCACACCAATAAAAGATGCCAAAAATAGGGGAAAGTGTGCCAGGGGGAGGGGCGAGGGGACGGAAACATGGGGTATTTATGGATGCTGCAGTTTTTGCTTAATTTTTCTACAAACCTAAAAATGCTTTAAAAAATGAACTGATTTTTATAATTCATTTTGAGGAATCTGAGTGAGAGATGAACCTCTTAGGAAGATAAGCACAACGGATTCTATGGTCTACATCCCTTTCTTCTACCCTTGGGTAAGTCATTTCATCACTTTTTCCTTAGCTTTCTACATGCAAAATGAGGAAATAATAATACCTACCACATAAATGTGTTGAGGATTCCGACAGTGCTGGTACATAGTTCATTATTTTCTGTACAATCATCATCCATGAGATCGATGGAAAGCGAAGTAGAACAAGAGGGTAGTGTGACTTTTAGAGGAAACATGTCTTAATATGAATCCTATGGCCAGAAGGTACAATCGTGGTCTCAGAACGAGGTCCCACATTGAAAGTCACAAGAGCAATTGTTGGCAAGCATTGCTCTATAATTGGTTAATTTCTCACATGGACATATCTATTTTATGTTGTCTATGTGATGCCTATAAAGACTATTGCCTCGTTCATCAGTTTAGGGAAGATCGTGAAGACATAGTAATTACTAGAATGTATTCAGTACTTTTTTGTTTGCCAGGCACTGTTGTAAGAGTTTTGCATATTGCTTAATTTGTACATAAAAATTAGGTAAGTACTGCTATTCTCACTTTACAAATGAGGTGACTGAGGTTAACTGATTTCACTTGCTGGTGGTCACACAGCAAATAAGTAAAAACTGCAGTTTGAAACTAAGTCACCTGATTCTAAAATCTGAATTCTTCATCACCATATTATGGTGTCACCTTTGTAATATATACATTCTATATATGCATTTGCTGTGTGTTTGTTTCTTGTTCTAGAATTGGATTTTAACCTGGTTCCACAACTTATTAATTTTATGTCCTTAAGCAATTTTATTGGCCTCCATGGGGATAATGATAACAACAACATAGGGTAATGGAAGGATTAAGTGGCCAGATACAAGTACTGTACAAGTACAAAACAAGTACTGTTTTGAAAAGTACTGGGGACAGAGAAAGCACTTAATACATGTTGTCTTTGTTATATTTTCATTATTGCTTAATGATTTTGTTATATCAATCCATCTTTATTACTGACTATGCCGATAGCAACCTTTAAAAATTTTATATCTTTACTGTATATATATTAAAATATTTTGTAGAGATACACAATATTTGAAAGTGTCTTATAGCCATTAGCAATCTCTATTTCACAATGTAAAGGGATCTATGGTCATTAACAAAATGGTTTTGAGTAGAGGAGTTCTATCATCACAGAAGACTAAGTGGTAACAGAATTTGGCACAGTGCCTTGTCCATAGTAGGCTCTCAATAAATATTTGATAAACTAATGAATAAATAGCACTTATTCCAATAGTGCCTTACTAGAGAACAAACAGAGGAAATGACAATGTTAGCTCTAATACCATGGTTAACCACGAGCACAGAAGGAAACTCAGCCCAACTGAACAAACACAATATACTTAAAACTAAAACACTTAGTAATGCCATAAATCTTGCAGGGATCCAAAGAAATCCCTAGGAAAAAATAATGGAAGAGTCACAGAGAAGTTAAGACTTAAGATCTGACAGGTTAATAGATTTTATTTACTGGGGGAAAAGGCACCCCACTCATTAAACCACATGTATAACAAATGAAAACATTACCTCCTAGTGTTAGGATTGGTATGGGGAGTAATTATTAAATATACTTTTCCTACATTATGACCTATGCAGTATATTATGTATATTTCATGTAGATTTATATAAATTCATATGTATCTGATAGTTTTGCTCACCCATTGCCGCAATAATGCTGCCTAGCAAACCATTGCAAAATTTAGCGGCTTAAACAACACACTTTTATTCTTATGCTCACCTGACTGTAGGCCAGTTATGGTTCAGCCAATCTAAGATACATTCTGTCGGGTGTCTCTACTTCATGGTGTGAGTAAACTAGGTTTAACCCCATGGTATGGGTTGGGTTCAGACCCACTATGATTTTCTCACATCCACCCTAGCCCAGTGAGGCAAATTCTTCTTACAGTGAGTGGCAGGAAGTCAAGAGGCCAATCTGAAGGCCTCTACTTCTGTCATATCCAAGAACTGTCCTTTGGCCAAAGCAAGTCACCTACAGTGGTGTATCAAAATGTCCTCACTCACCCCAGTGCACCACAGCAGGAATGTACTTCCATGCAAGGAACCGTAAGCGTGCCTATATTGTCAATTTGAAGAAGGAAATAGAAACAAACTTTGTCAGTCTTCCTTAGAAAACAATGATAGACTCTGAGTCAGTAATAAGCAAAACAGGTAGACATTTGGGTAAGAGAATATAGAGGGTATAGAAAAATTTGAGACCGAGAAGTAGGGGGAAGGTGTGACTATAGAAAGCACATTTGGGGCACTGCCTGCTCTTGGAGTGGAAACACAGAAGAATTGAAACAAGAATCCAGAGTCAAGCAAAGAAAACCTGGACTAACAAATAGGCTCCAAAGTCAGGAGCCAGCAAACAAAATTCAGACCTTGAGTCTCCCTAAACTGAAATGTGCATGCCTTCTATTAAATTATACTTATCTACATGAACATAGTTTGTAACAACAAACATCATTGCTTCTTGCTTTGTAATACATGTAATTTTATTTCATGCAGTTGGTAAAATTCTAAGATGGCCAACACCTATTTATAATATTCTCTCTTTGCATGTAGTGGAACCTGTAACTTGCATCTAACCAATAGAACATGGCAAATATGAAGGGATTGATGATGTAATTAAAATCAAACTAAACAGTTTAATCAAAAGGGAGATTATTCTGGGTGGGCCTGTCATAACCAGATGAGCTCTTTTTTTTTTTTTTTTTTTAAGTTTATCTGTTTTGAGAGAGTGAGAACTAGCAGTGGGGAGGGGAATACAGAAAGGGAGAGGGACAGAGAATCTGAAGTGGTCTCTGTGCTGACAGCAGAGAGTCTGAGGTAGGGCTCAAACTCCTGAATTGTGAGATCATGACCCGAGCCAAAGTTGGATGCTTAATGACTGAGCCACACAGGCACCCCAGATGAACTCTTTTTATAGAGGGTCTAAAGCTCAGAGTTAAAGCAAAGCACCAGATAGTGTTTCTCTCTCTCTCTAGTGTCTTCCTCTCTCTTTCCTTGTGTGTGTGTGTGTGTGTGTGTGTGTGTGTGTGTGTGTGTGTGTGTGTGTTTTGTTGCTGGCTTTGAGGAAGCAATATGCAATGAGGTCCTACCTCTGCAATTAAATAAATTCTGCCAACAACATGAGGGCGCTTGGACAGAGATTCTGCCCTCACTCTGCTTCCAGATGAGAACCCAGCCTGCCTGACACCTTCAATGCAGACTTGCCAAGGGCCTGAGCAGAGGACCTGGCCAGGCTGTGATCCTGACTCATAACACTATGAGTAAATCTATGTATTGCTTTATGCCAAAAGCTATTTGAATACAATGCAATAAAAATTATTTTCATGTACATCAGAAATATTGAGAGGAAAAAGTTGAAAGGTTAAATATTGGTGTGTTTCCCCCACCTCATAAACTTGAAATATCATATCCCTGGTTAGATTTCCTGGGAAGCAGATTCTGAGATTAAATGGATAAAGTGGATGCAGAAAGATAGAGTATTCTTGGGACCAACACTTGGGGGAGAAGGAAGGAAATCAAGCTGGACAGAGCAGAATGGGAAGTTTTACTCAATGCAATCTCCACAGAAACCTCAGCTGGTCCCCGTGGTAGCTCTGAAGTTGAGGCAACTCTTTAGAGACAGCCTGAGCTGGTGCCAAGGGTCCCACCCCTACAGAGACCATTCATGGGATGATGGCTGCACAGGGAAGGGGCAATTCCCAGCAAAAGCTATCCGCTGAGGGCTGACATCTGGCAGCAAATACAGTAGTTGACAGAAATGACCATCAGTCCTAAAAGGGACAGGAAGGACCGTGACCACATTTGTGATATATCATTTAACATTTGATCATAGTTGAGGCTAGCTACATTAAGCTGGGAATCAGGAGCACAAAGTAAATCAGGCGTCCTTTTCTTACTTTCTAAAGCAAGAACAAAATCGCTTTATTTTTCTGCTCTTTTCCTTCATTTTTCCCATCAATAAAATGAACATAGCAGGAGCAATATGACCCTGAAAACAAACTGGGTATGTTTCTTGTATTTAAAAAAGAAAAAAAAAAAAAAAAGAGAAATGCTCACAAACCAGAAGACTCTACCAGTCTTCGGAAAAGATACAGTAGCTACAAATTATGCTGAAATTAATAGTTACAAATTGCTATCAAAATAATATATTTTAAGACAGTGGGCTTAACTTCTTAGAAACTTACTTGCAATTAGGAATTAAATCCTTTGTGACTTTGTAACATTGGGATTTCAGCAAAACCCTGGACAGTCTTGTGTTTCTGAATACCTTTATTGATCCCTGGACCTTGAATAAAAGAAAATTCAGGGACAGCCATGAAATTTTCAGTGTGGCAGTCGCAGTGCAAGTGATTAAGAGCCTTGTCTTTCACCTTAAGTGTTACAGTTCTGCCCTGAGAGGTTTAACACCTCACCTCAAGACTCAGTCAAGTCCCGAGTGCCTGTGAATAGACACCACAAACACACCTCCAAATTTAACAAAGGAAAAAAAAAGGAGTAAAATGAGGGACAGGGAGAAGGCTATAAGAATCTTTTAAGTTAAGATTAAAGAACAAGGAAAGTCTTAATGAAATTATTTGAAAGGCCATTAGGGAAAGAAACAAAACAAAACACGACTCTCCTGTGACTAAAGATCTGGCCGCCAAAGGAGAGCTCAATTGTGTCCAGATAAAGTACTATCATCCTTTACCTTAATGAACTCTGTACTGACAAGTCTTTTATGACAAATTTTGTGCTCTAGCAGCAACTTCAAATCTATATGAGATTTGGAGCTCCATTTAGAGCCATATCTGGCCCTGTCATGCTTGTGTGACAAGTTCTCTCAGCCCTCATCTGGGTCACTAAATGGAGATCCCATGATAGAGAAAACCGACATCCCATCCATCTTGCTTTGCATGAGTGCGCCTCTGTCAGCGAAACTACATAACAATGTTAGTTTTATATACTCTCCAGAAATGCAGCCATGAATTGGCTTCCAATAGCCCAAACAGAAGAAGAATCTTGCAAGCATCAGTTTAGAAGAGGGTTGTTCCCCTTAACCTAAAAAAAAAAAAAAAAAAGCTAGCAATCACTCAAACCCTATACCATACAGTATTTTAAACCTTTTGTATACCACTCCTTTTTTTTTTTTAACGGAAAGATTAATAGCTCTCCCTTGTTTGAAACAAGGTGAAGACATACCATGTAAAAAAGAAAATTATTCAAGAGTAGACAGCGAAAACAGTTTATCATATAGCCAATTACATTTTTATTAACATTTCACTTCAGTAATTTGCCCTAAGGAAAAAAAAATGCCCATGGTCGAAATGGAAAAGATTTCATCTTAGAGTCATGGCTGTCTTTGTGCAAATAGGTTTTTTTCTAGTTTTTTTCTTAGTTTTTATTTGTAACATGGATGATTTGATTTTCCTTAAAGCAATGTGTAAAAAATAAAACAAATCCCCGCAACCTCAGTGCTTTCCTAGAAGACCTGAAACACCTCACCATAAGTGAAAAAGTTGAATCTCTAGAACTCTGTAAAACACTCTAAGGTTTTTAATAAAGGTTATATTGCCCTAAGTAATTCTTAAATGATACGTAAATCAAGTTAAAGGTGGCATTGTCATCTGTACAACAAAAGTGGCTCATGCACGTGATTGAACAAAAGACACTGCAAAGATCACAACGTCTTATGTGTTACTTCATCATTATGGTGCATAAGGGAAGTACGAAGGAAACCACATAGGACCTTATGAAGCCTAGAAGTGATAAACAGATTATAACATAGGTCTTTTCAACTGTAAATGATTATTGCAGATGAGTTTAGAATGGATTGTAAAGTTACTGGCCTCAAATAGCAATAGAAAGAATAATAATTGAAAAGGATAGAATGACAAGCTGTACTTTACTATTACCAAAAAATAAAAAATGTAACCACTGTATTAAAAAGGACAGGGTTGCAATGCCTAAGACTTTGAAATGCCTTTTAGGAGTAATATCTTTTCCCCCAAGATTTTCTCCAACATACATTTTGTTATAATTCTTCCTGACCTTTTGCTCATCGAGATGCTGGTATCTGCAGAGGAAATTTCATAGAAAGTATCCCCTTGAAATGAAGGAACAACTTACTTTTGCCCTTCACTGATATAAACTATATTGAAAACAATTTTATGTTGCTCAGCAACATTTGATATACCAAAATAAAACCCCACCCTTCACCTGACTCTTAAAAGCAACAAAATTGAATTTCTTAACATGGCTTCTGATATCTATTTAGTTTAGATTAAATGTAGGTTAAAGTGTAACCTTCCTATAATCTGATCACAGGTTCCAACAAATAGGCTAGCTAGGGGCAGGACATGAAATAGAAAATTCCAAATTGTTCCAAGTGTGTTCATATATAGACTGTGAAACAGAATGTCCCCAGTGGCTTCCAGTGCCAGCCTTGCATCTTCCAAAAGATGTGGTATCTCTGAGTGAACTCCCTCTGAACTCCACTTGTCAAAGTAATGGTGAAATAACATCACGTAAACAAAGCAAAACAAGAGGCTGGTTTGCTGCTATTGTTAGCATCATTAAAAATTAAGTATGGCTGATTTAGAGCAAATACTTAATGCTGACGATTCCGTTATGTGCAATGGTTTTCCTCTACCATGTAGAGTTGTTTTTAAAAATATTTTGCAAGTGGTAAGATCTGTCCTTTGATAAAGCATATTTTATTTCCTTGGTCCTTTTGTCATATTTTTGTTTGACCTTACATTAGAGCACAACAACATATAATCTCTTATAAAATACAAAAGTTAATATAATTTCTCTTTTATTTTTTTATATTTTTAAAATGTTTATTTATTTATTTTGAGAAAGCGAGAGCAGGGGAGGAGCAGAGAGTGAGGGAGAGAGAGAGAGAATCCCGAGCAGGCTCCACACTGTCAGCATAGAGTCTGACACCAGGCTCGATCCCACAAACCACGAGATCATGACCTGAGCCAAAATCAAGAGTCTGATGCTTAACCGACTGAGCCACCCAGGCACTCCACATTATTTCTTTTAAAAATATCTCTTAGGAGTTACAAATGTCTTAAAAGTGCTTAGGTATATATTAAATGCACAAAACTTCTAATTAGATTCTGAGAAATCAAGAAAATCGTAGATGTACCTTAAATGTTGAAACTGGTTTTCCATGTAGATCTGTAAGAGAGCATATTGAAAAACCTGAAAAAGTTTCTCTCACAGAGGTTTTTTGTTTTTTTTGTTTTTTTTTTTTTGAAGGTCCTCTCGCTTATGATGTGATTTGCAATACCCAGGTACATAGCCCTGTTACTGGTGCTCTTTTCTGAAGAAAAATTAAACTTAGTCAGCTCTGACAAATTAGAACGGGTGTTCCATGTCAAGTTTTATGTGTTCTACTCTAACGCCATTAAAAATGGATAGTTTATTCCTACCCTGCTATAAATATCAGTAAAGTTGAAATACTCGAATCCTAGAGGCATTTGCATTTTGACAATTTTAAAACAGCCTACAGTCAGTGGGATGAAAGCAAAGTTGTGAAACTTGAGGAGTTTATAAGATCACTGTCAAATTTGGGGTAATTCAGCAGCTTCCCAACAACTATATGTGTAGTCACATGATTGGCCGTTCTTGTGTTCCTTTGGCCTGGTAAGGGAGATCTCTCACAGATTTTAGAAGTGATGGATATAGAATTTAACACTTACTAAAGTGATGATAGATTACATATGTTTTCTCTTAGAACATCATTTGTCAACTGAATATATGTCCTTGCTTCACATTCTATCCTCCAGTGCTCTTCAGTTCGTAAGGTATGCCCTGATTTTTTGCCCTTTGTTTTTTGCACATTCTATTTCCCCTCTTTGGAATTTTCTTCCTTCACCTTTCTTATGGTAAAACCCTGATCAGAAGTCATTTCCACATTGGAATTCCTTTTGCTAGGAAAGCCATATGCATGCCCACTCCAGGGCAGAGTAAGTGCGGCCTCCTATGCGTACAGGGCAACATATCCTTCCCAGTGAGAACACGTTCAGACAGTGTCGTTTTAGGACCTGAACACCATTTATCTTACTCATTCCTGTTGTATTCTCAGCACACAACATTCTGTTTAGTACAGAGTAAGTTTGTGACTAAGTGCCACTGTATACATTTATAGTCTCATATTTTATCACTCCCACCTTTGTGCTACATTCTCTAGCCATTTGTAACCTGTTGTCATCCCTTAAGTTTCTGGACTCTTCAGATCTCTAGGCCTTAGCTCCTTTTATCCAGAATTGTCTTCTGTCTTTAACTTCTACCCACTCATCTGGGTAGTTCTTAGTATCCTTCAAAATTCAACTCACCAAGACCGCCTTTGGGAAACCACCCTTAGCCTTTCATGAACACGTTGCTGACAAGGGTGTCTCAGTGTCTTTTTGGTATTCTCAATCAAATATCATATCGATAAGACCGTATTGAAATCATCCAAAATTTTCTGACTCTTTGAATTAATTGAAATATCTTAGGTACAAAGGTACTGACTTAATTCTCTATACCTATACTCTAGGTTGATGCATGGATAACATTCAGATATATAGAAGGTATTCAAATGAACTTACTTGGATTAAAAAAGCTGTGAGTCCAGGCTTCAAAATTTACTTCTTATATAATCACTGGCAAGTGACTCAGTATTTCTGAACTTTATTTTCGTTACCTTCGAAATGGGAAAAATAATGCCTGCTGGGTCTATAAATAAGCAGTCTCCTTTTCCATGATATCATGTTTCCATGTGGATAGATTTCAGCTGTAGTAGCCCAGCACATCTCTCTCCACCCCTCACAAGCTCATCCTGTGGAAAAAATGACTTATCTGGGTGCTGAATCTGGGTTATATTTATTTTGCTAACTTTCCTGCTGCCAAGTTTGTATTCTCCACACTTCAGTAAGACACCTCCTTGCAACTGTTCATACTATTTGAGGTTGTGAAGATAAGACTGTGTGCCTCACAGGTAAAGACTAAGCAAGCCCTTTTGGCACCAGGTCTAAAGCCACATTCAACAATAGGCTTTCTTTCTTGTAACAGTAAAATCTTTTGTCTTTTACCAGCATCTGTGGTAGCTATTCAGGAAAGGATATTGTCGCTGAATTAGAAACACAACAGAAACACAACAGGAGAGGATATTACTTCTGAAATAAGTGAAATTGCCAGGTAGGGCACATGGAATGGGTATTTGGAATACTCTTACCATGATGAAGACCTGAAACCATCTCTGCAAATCTCAGGTGAATCCGTTAAGGGAGTCACGCATTGACCAGAAATGGGAGAACTTTCTTGAGCGTGGCCGGTGTCTTCTCTGCAGAGTGTGAACTTGGTTCCAAAGCTGAAGCATACCCAGGCTTGAATCAGCCAATGCCTTGGGACTGGCATCTAGTCACAGTTGTTAAAGCTGGGCAGTGTGTGTCATGTCCTGTTTTGAGTAGTGTGCCTCCAACCCATCTGACATTAGTCCCCTTCTGCAGACCATTAACTCCCATGATCACAGATAGTTTTGTTTCATTCACCGTTTTACCACCAGTGTCCTTAAGAGTGACAAGTAGGAGTAAGCGTTAAGAAACTATTTGTGGAATGAATGAATAATTGTTTTTCTGTTTTCCGTCTCTCATTTTGCTCCAAATATTGCCAGGGAGAAGGGATGTAATTCACTGGATCCTCTCTAATTCTGCCACATGCTTGCTGTATTTCTTAGTGTTCCTGGAAGGATAATATTTTCAAAAGTATATAATTTTATATTAAAAATTTCAAAGCATTGCACAAATGTCCAATACAAATACTATTTAACTTTATTGCTGTTTTAATGTACTACTTCTGCCTTTCCTTTTGATTTTTATTTTTTTTAGTTGAGATATAATTGACATATAATGTTGTATTAGTTTGTATACAATGCAATGGTTTGGTATTTGTATGTATTGTAAAAACGATCACCACACTAAGTCTAGTTAACATCCACACCACATAGCTATGAAATATTTTTCTTGTGATGAAAACATTAAGATTTACTCTCTTAGCAACTTCCAAATATGTAGTACAGTTTATTAACTGTAGTCACCATGTTGTACATTACATCACCAGAACTTACTTCCTTTGTTTTCATATTAACTAAAGCTTTTAATTCACACTGTCTAGCTTAAAGGATACTCATTTTTGTCCTTCATCTTTTTCCCTGCTACCCTAACTTTTCTTCTTCATTTATTATTACCTGTAAAAGAAAATAGTGGCAATGCTAAATGAAGAAAAATAGGTGAGATTCAAATTGTGAATTATTTTCTAGAACAACATATATAAAATATTTTGTTGTATGAAAATGTTGAAGGCAGTGGCTATAGGGTAATGTGGAAAATGTAAATTAGTCGCTGATAGTCAAAATGACATCACTGTCTACACTCAAAATACACTACCTACTGGTCACTTGTTCTTTCTGAGAGATATCACATCAACCTCATTGCAGTTAGACTTGATGCTGGACACTTTTTCACCTGGGTGGGCATTCCGGGCAGTCTACACTACCTTGACCATGAGCTCTCTTACTTATTCTCATTGTCCATGACTTCCTTTTCAGAAACCTAACACCTTTCAGTTACCTCCCATGACACATTTCTTGCAAAAACATTTCCCACTCACATTATTTAAATATATCTAGAAATGCTACTAAAATGTTACATAAGAAAATATCAATTGCACCTCTTTTATTAGGTTTATTCCTAGGTATCTTATGGTTTTTTGTGCAATTGTAAATGAGATTGATTTATTTTCTCTTTTTGCTGCTTCATTCTTGACGTATACAAATGCAGCAGATTTCTGTACGTTGATTTTGTATCCTGTGACTTTACTGACTACATTTAGTAGTTCTAGCAGTCTTTTGGTAGAGTCTTTTTTTCTTTAAGTTTATTTATTTTAAGAGACAGAAGGAGTGCACAAAGGGGAGTGGCAGAAAGAAAGGAAGAAGCCCTAGCAGGCTCCACGCCATCAGTGCAGAGCTCAACATGGGGCTCAAACACACGAAACTGCAAGATCATGACCTGAGCCAAAATTAAGAGTTGGACACTTAACTGACTGAACCACCCAGGCATCCCTCTGTCGGGTTTTCTATATAGAGTATCGTGTTATCTGTAAATAGTGAAAGTTTTACTTCTTCCTTGCTGATTTGAATGCCTTTTATTGTCCTTTTGTTGTCTGATTGCTGAGGCTCGGACTTCTAGTACTATATTAAATAACAGTGGTGAGAGTGGACGTCTCTTTTTCCTGACCATAGAAGAAAAGTTCTCAGGTTTTCTCCATTGAGGATGATATTAGCTGCAGGTTTTTCATATGTGGATTTATTATATTGAGATATGTTCCCTCTAAACCTACTTTGTTGAGGGCTTTTATCATGAATGGATGTTGTACTTTGTCAAATGCTTTTTCTAAATCTTTTGAAATGATCATATGGTTCTTATCCTTTCTTTCATTAATGTGGTGACCTCACACCAGTCAGAATGGCTAAAATCAACAACACAAGAAATAACAGGTGTTGGTGAGGATGTGGAGAAAGAGAGACCCTCTTGAACTATTTCTGGGAATGCAAACTGGCTCATCCACTCTGGAAAACAGTATGGAGATTCCTCCAAAAGTTAAAAATAGAACTACTGTATGCTCCAGCAATTGCATAACTAGGTATTTACCCAAAGAATATGAAAATACTAATTCAAAGATATATATGTACCAGATGTTTATAGCAGCATTATCTACAATATGCCATCAGCCTGACTGATGAGTGGAAAAAGAAGCTGTGGTATATATATGCTATGGAATATTACTCGGCCATCAAAAATAATGAAATCTTACCATTTGCCATGGCATGGATGGAGCTAGAGAGTATTATGCTAACCGAAATAAGTCAGAGAAAGACAAATACCATATGATTTCCTCATTGAGGAACTGAAGAAAGAAAACAAATGAACAAAGGAAGAAAAGAGAGAGAGAGAGAGAGAGAGAGAGAGAGAGAGGTAAACTAAGAAACAGACTCTTAACTATCGAGTATAAACTGATGGTAACCAGAGGGAGGTAGGTGGGGGGGGGGAGGGTGAAATAGGTGATGAGGATTAAGGAGTATATTTCTTGTGATGAGCGCCGAGTGATTTATGGAAGTGCTGAATCACTAAATTGTACACCTAAAACTAATATTACACTGTTTGTTAACTAACTGGCATTTAAATAACAACTTATATCATTTGCAGCCAACTTTTTTAGAGTACTTACTCTGTGGATCATCCTGCATTCATTCTTTTCCTGTATTATCATATTTAGTTCTTGCAACACTGCTGTTAGATAGGCATATAATCAATATTCTCTTGGTTTAACAAAACACAGAAAAAGAATGGAAAAGGAATAGTAAGTCTCATGGACAACATAGCTTCCAGGGGGAGAAGTGAATGTATGACCCAAGGCAGAATGACCTCACGGCCCACCTTCCTAATCCGAATGCTAGACTACTGAGCTCTTTATTACCGTAATTTTTCCCCATATTTTTTAGCACTAGCTCACCTGCTTAAAACCTTTACTGTCTCTTTATTATTAAGTAAGAAATACAGTAACCTGACATTCTAAGTCATCTACAGTAGGACAAATTTAACTTCTGACTTCATCATCTGTGAATTCGAGTCATTCCCATTTTCCTCAGCTCCTCAAATAGTCAACTAGCCATCCCACTCCTATATCTCAATTCTACTTCTCACTTTTCCCCACTATATATTCTTCTATTAATCAAATTCCATCCATCCTTCAAAGAACAAATTAAAAATAAAAAACTTACATTCCTCTCCATTCTCTTTCCAAAGTTCTCCCGTGATACATGCACTTTTGTTATATGCACAGCGCAAGCTCTTACACAACAGTTGGTGTCCAAGTTCCAGTCTCGAATATAAACCATGTCCTTCCTTGAAAGGAGGCTGTATCACCATCAGATTCTTCATTCTCACAGCTGCCAGCCCAGTGACTACTGTACAGAATGTCCCATAAATGATTAGAGTGGATAGAAATGGAAGCCTAATTTCCATTTGTACCAACAGGAAAAGGATACACTGAGAATGAAGTTATTTGGTTTACTATCTTCTCTACCTGTTTCTAGTGTGGACTTTTCACCTATTAATGAAACTATAGCTTTCTAAATAAAGTGTTTATTATTCTCATTGTAATTCTATAAAGCTCTCTTTGCAATAGACCAGATGAATTTTGGCATGGTGCTCTCTGCATTTTTAGTGTCAACTTTAGATAGTACTTACCTTTGCAGTGGGAAAGAGCTGGTACCACATAAAAATCACATCTGCTGTCGTAACTATTGTCATAGGTCCCTTTCTTCCTCCAAAATGGCAGCAGAAAAGCTGTGCACAGAGCAGAATCCCAAAATGTGGGAGCCTGCCCGGCAGCCCCATTGTCCTTTCTGTCATGCTATAAATGAAACAAAAAGCACAGGCAGTTGGCTGAAACTGGCTGCCAAAAGTAATAAATAAAATGTTTAATGGTCTGTCTTTTTCAAGTGGGAATGTCATGGTAGTCCACAAAAAAAAAGACATATTAATTTAACATACAGTGAACCCCTGTACAGTATCTGCAAGTTTCCTGATAGATGTGATTAATTGAATTCAGGTCTCAGATAACAAGTCCTCAAAAGCATGTGGAGAGACATGTGTAAGAGGAAAACTAGTCTTTGCTTCCAAAATTTACCCAAGGTTAGTTCAAATCTAATTTATGACTTAGTATTGAGGAGAAGAGGGGAAGGTGCTAAAGGGGAAGAAACATTTGAAACCTGAAAGAACTGTATCAGAATCCTGATTTTGGCATTCCATTCCTGAGAGATAGTGTCTTATTATTTAACTCTCTTAATCTTCAATTTCTTAATCTGTAAATTGAAGATAATATTAAATACCTTTCATGTTATAGCTCTTGGAGATAGTCACAATGTCTGAAGCATTGGCATTTTGTAAGTAATAGGTACTTCTATTAATATTATTGCCATATGGAAAGTATCAGCACGAATAATAGCAAAAGATGTAAGTATTCTGAAGTATGGTACATGGAAAAGGATCAGAGAGTATAGGACCCCGCTGGAAATCCCCTCCAAGTTGAAAAGACCAGTTCCAACTTCTCTCTTCTGCTTTTCAGATACTCATTCTCGGGGGAATGGAATCATTCCTTCAATATAAAAGCTGAGGTAAAAGAACAATCAGAAAGCCATGCAAATAGGAAGCAAATAAACACTTTGGGAGTGTTTATACCTCTTCATAAAAAAAATAAATGAGGAGGATGGAGAGATGGGTCCAAGTACTGATTGTACAACTAGATGGTTTGAAATGTACAAGTTACTGGGGAAATTATAAGGAGAGCTACTCAGTTTATGTCTTCAGTCTTATTGCTCAAATTTTTGCATGATATAAATTTGAAAGTTCTAACTAACAAATTCTAGGTCAGAATCGGAGTGAAAAATAAATAGCCAAGCACAATAGATTCAATCTAACATAATAGAAATAATTGGGTAACTCTAAATTAAGACATGTAGTGACATAAACTAAGCTATACTGGGGCTAAGTGATAAAATTGACTCAGCATGGTACATGTGTGTCTGTTGCAAAGTCAAACTTAAATCTTAATAGAATATTACATATCATTAAGTTAAATCTCCCACTTAATATAGATGTTTTCTCCTGATTAATGATTAACTAGCTCTTATTTTAGAGAGGAGCCTTCCTCTACAAATATTATTAAATTACTTCAATCTAAAGTTGTTTAGGGAAGTAAAATTGATCATAGTATAGCAACACAAAATGCACTCATCACTTATAAGTGAGTAATCATTTGTAGCATCACTTACAAAATTGTCCACAACCATTTCCAGCATAACAGTAACTATGAAGATTCTTGCTGACAGTCAAATATTGTACAAATTGATTCCATATTGAAATATATTAAAAATTAATGATAAAATTAAGTGTAAATATTTCAAAAGTTGTAGGAGTTCATACCAAAAAAAAAAGATGATAAGGATGAATGAGAATGCTTTGGATTGCATGCAAAGCCTTTACAAATGAGGATCAGAAAGTTTAATCAATTTTTGAAGCAGTGACATTGAAAAAATTTATAACATTCTGAACATTCCCAAAGAGGGCAACTTGAATACCAAAGAATTAAGAAAGGAGACTGGAGTAATTCATGGAGTGAACTAGATAGTCTCAAGAATGATCCTCTTTATATTGCCAAAGTCTAACATGAATTGAAAAATACCACATTATAAAATTGCATTACAAAATTACGTACACACCCAAAATATACCAGTCTAAGTTAACTGATTCAGTCTAAGTTAACTTGTAATTTCTACAACTTAAAATTTGTTGGCTATCAGATAAAACTTTGGCAATTTTAGTTTTTAAAAAAAAATCCCAATATGGTATTTTTTCAGTCTTCACTATGAAATTTTATTTCCATGTTTAGAGCGGAATCATTTCAGTTGCCTTTTTCTGACACTAGTTCTACTTAGATAGCAGGAATCTCATCTGCTACCCACTGAGAACCCTCATTCTCTTTTTCAGCAGATCAGGCTTTTATACTTTATTACCTATTCATTCATTAATATATTCAAAAATATTTGTTGGGTTCCTTCCACGAACTAGACTTATTTGTAAAAGCTGGGGTAGAGCAATGAATAAAAATGCATAAAAATCTCCCTTCTCACACATTTCAGATATTCAGTCGACATCTTAACTAATTCTCTGTATCATCTGTCCACTCTGCCTGTTGCAGCCATACTTAACAAATCACCTCTGCAACATAATAGCTTTCAAATATTTGAAAGCAACTGTCATGCTTCCCTTTACTGTTTTCTTCCTGTAAGAAATACCCAAGTCCTTTAATTGTATTTTGTTTGACATTGTTTTGAAACCCATCAGCAACCATCGACTTCAAGAGGTACCATGATTTCTAGATTACTTCCTCATCGTTCTTTACATCCTCCTTTAGTGCCTTCCTATAATTTGTTAGAGATGTTTTTAAAATGTAGCTTACCAAAAGTAAATTTGATATATATACAATACGCACATGTAGAATAGAGAATACATGTCCTATCCTTTGTCCAGAACAGTCCATCTGTACAGCCAAAAATTGTGCTCAGAGTTTTTTTTCAGAGACAATACATCAGTGATTAGGGCCCGTGAAGATTTTTTTGATCTCATTCACCCACAGTGGGTTAGCTTAAAAAAATGTTGCAGACTCAGATATTTTCAATCCTTTATTTCTTTACTCGAGTTGAGAGTTTTAGCACTCAACTTTACATCCTTTGCAGCATATTTACCCTGTTATATTTCATCTTGTTGATTTCAGCATATTGTGTTAGTCTTTCAAGATTTACCGTTTACTGTTAATTCTGTGCCAACAGTATTTGTAATATTGCCCAGTTTTGTGGCACCTACAAATTTAATAATCAGACTCTGTTTCTTGCCGATTAATTCAAAACTAAAAATGATAAACCTGAGACAAGCATTGATCCCTGTGGCACCCTGCTGGAGATTGCCATTGCCTAATTGTTTGCATGAGGATGTTAAGCCAGGTGTGAATTTCCCTTTCTCTGCTATCACCCAATTTATATTCCACAAGTTTACAATCAAGCAGTCATGAATGCGTTTACAATGCTTTTCTGAAACTGGAGTACACAATAGTTAAAGTATGCCTGCTAATTTCCCCCAGAAGAATTGTGTAGCTCCTTTCTCTGTGAACTTATTGCACTTTTTATGTACCTACGATATAATACCTGCTCGAATTATAGTAAAATCATTTGTTTGCACAGCAGGTCATTCAGGGGTGCTCAATATTTATTAGTCGAGTGAGTAAATGAGTGGCAGGTAAGTTTGTGTTAACTTCTTAGTCAAGGACCCGAACAGAAAATGACACAGGATTATTGTCCTGTACATAGTGAATGCCTTTTGGCAACATTTAAGGTCTTAGCTAATAGGATTCAGTATATTAAGATCATCGCATGACTGTAAGTTGTACAGATGACAGGAATTGCTACTTGCATTTAGTGTAGAGAAACCAGAGTAACTAAAAATTATGACTGCTCCAGGGTCTATGACAAAGCAATTTAAAATAGTACTCACACGTCCTACTTTATAGAAATGTTCCACTCAAATCAGGGACACATCTGTCAAATCACAGTTGCTGCTTGGGGGTATATCATGTTTTGCCAATGCAAATTAACGTAGCGGTTTGGAATTAATGTTTTGTGTTACATGCTTTCTTTTGTTTGCAAATATTTAATAATAGTGTATGCAACTATTTTTATCATTAAATATTTATTGTATATCAGCTATGCAGTAGATAGTCTATGTATGCATAGCATTGTGCACGCTCTATAAGAGGCATTAAATATAATATATTTAATTTGCTATTTATAACTCATAGATGTATTGAACATATCTCCTCTCTCTTGGGAGCTCACCATCTATTTGGTGAAGACATAAGCGTGAGAAAATTAATAGCCAAATAGGGACATGATTAAGTTTAACCAGTAGTTTTGTAATGTAATAATGGTATTTTGATTTTTAAGCAATTAATGATGTGACACATACTTATTAAATAGCTACTATGTACTACTTAAGAAATTACCCCAGTAAGGAAAACGGTTATGAATTCTTCACTCTACCAATTTACAACTCAATAGCAGATACACTGTAGAAGTTCAAAGAGGAGAAATTTGGTTAAGTTCTTTGGTCAGTGGAAGGTTCATAAGGACTTTGAACCTGTGCTGCATCTTGAAAATTGAACAGTCACAGAATAGAGGGAAGCTCAACTCTAGGCTAAAGAATAATTGACTTTGTCTATGGAAGAAAAATAATGACAAAAATAAATTCTGCTTCTTAAGAAATTCTGGGTACTTTTTCCCTCTTCTTCATCTTCCTCTTTTGTTCAACCCTCCAGATACATCAAACAGAAAAAGATAATGATCTAGATTTCAATTGGGAGATACCAAGGCTTGCTCAGCACTTGTATCCTGATTAAATGAATCTTAGCATTCTTTGAAAACTAAAACATTTACTGCTCTATTACATGAGGATTTATTTTAAGTTCAAAACCTGAAGATCTCATTTATACCCTCTGAATCTAAATGTCAAACCCGGTGTGAAGCCTAAAATAAAACATGACTTAAAGAGAGAAAACTCTCCTACCGCAAGCTTCCAACTCACCTAGAAAAGGCCACTGCAGTGCATTTTCGATGCTGCTGTCATTCACTTCGCAAATTACAGGTCTTCCACTGAACATTGATGATCCATCACTGCCATGACAACAAAAGCGCTGCCTTAGCGACACTCACTGCTGGTGAGAGAATAACACACTGCTTCTAAATACTGTCGTTGAGGGATTAGTGTAGATTCTGAACAAAGGAACTTAATGAATCACACTTTGGAAATGCAGTTGAAGTATGTCAATTTATTTGCGTGAAAATGCATTCCAAACTTTTGCATAGTCAAACTTTATTTCATTAAGTGGTTGAAAGAGATGCTTAAAGGTACGCATATGAATTTTCCATTTTTTTAAGCAACTTCCTTAAATCGATGCTGCATCAGTACTAATTTTTAAGCAGAATTCATAAAAAAAATATAAAACACAGAAACATCTCAATGTAAACAACATACTTTGAGCAACTTGTTAACAAATGGCAGTTTCACAGGATGAGAAATCAGAAATACTGCCTAACCATCACGACTTTGTCATTTCATAATTAAAAATTAAAGTTTCTTGTGATTACTTAAATTCATTTTTTAATTATATTTACTTATTAATTACACTACAGTTTTTATGAGAAAGTAAGTGAGAGCTTAATAACAATTTGAAAAAAATATATTGCAACGATAAAATACATCTATTTCATTTTACTTTTCGATTACATACACAAAAGGAATTTTTAAGTAGAATATCAAATATGTAACTACTATAATTTATTGAATTATCTATAAATTTTCAGTTGTCAGCATCTGAACATCTTAAGATTGCCTGTGAGTGAGTACTCATTAGATGAGTAATTGGAACCTCGGATCCTCAGATGACTCAGCTAAGGAAGAATCCTGGCTCTGAGGGTCCCACCCTCCAGGTAGCTTTATTTCTGTGCTACTCATTAGAGCTCAAATCTTACACTATTTTAGGTTGTTATCTCTCTAATATGTCTCCATTTTTTCAATAAACTGGAGGAAATATCTTTTATCTTTGTTCATTTTATCCCTCCATGGCACTTAGGGCATTTCTGAGCACATCATAGAGAACATATATTAGCTAAATTCAATTGAAATTAATTGTAATATTTCCTACTAGTTTATAATTTATAGGGAATACAGCTTTGAAAATAATTTCTTTAGTCATAGTTCGAGCCCTCTGTTTCATCAGAAGCACGCTGCTGGAAAACATCTTAGTTCACTGAGTATAACCTCCCATTTCGTTGGCCCACCATAAAGTCCTCACCAAATCGTTGATGCAGATTATATTTGGATACCTGCATTCATGACTTTACACAAAGTTTTAGGCTATCTTTTCTGCAATAGATAAAGGTAATGTTGTTAGAAATTCTTCATAATATTTATCTGTTTGCCAGAAGTTTTATTGTTTTGTTCAAAATTTATTTCTTTAGTAAGAATTTAGAATATTCCTGGGGTGCATGGCTAGATAGGACATGTGAAACATGTGACTGTTGGGGTTATAAATTCAACCCCCACATTGGGTCCAGAGATTACCTAAAAATAAAATCTTTAAAACAAAAAAGAATTTTCAAAATCCCATGGGTCAGGAACCAAGTTAGTAAATGATCAGGATTTCAAGAAAGAACAAAAGAGTTATCTCAAGTCTGAAGAGTTCACAGCAAATAAAATGATAATGTTGTATTTTCATTTTATATGTGTGTCTATATATGTACATACACATATACACAAATGTGCACACATATGGACATATATGCACATATGCAAATATGCCTATATTTTTCAGGTTATAAAATACTTATATGTTAACAGTGAAAAATAGAAACTTCCTAATGATTGAATAATTATTTAGTGGCAGACCCAGGACTACCAACTCAGATTGCCTTATCTTAGACACTCTGCTCTATAACACTGATCATAACATAGCACGGATGTCTAATCATGAGAAAAAAAATCATAAAATTCTAATTGAGGGGCATTCTATAAAATGCCTCACCAGTAGTTCTTAAAACTTCTCAAACCGTTGAAAACAAGAAGCGTCTGAGAAACTTACACAGCCTAGAGAAAGTTAAGGAGGCATGAGAACTAAATGTAATGAAGTACGCTACATGGGATCGTGGAACAGACAAAAGGCATTAGGGGAAGCACCCCCAAAAATCTGAATGAACTGTGGACTTTAGTTAATAATAATGTGTCAATTATGGTTCATCAGTTTGACAAATGTAACATACTAATGTAAATTGTTAATAATAGAGGAAACTGGGCGTGAAGTATTTGGGAACTCTGTGCACTTTCTTCACAATAATGCTATGAATCTAAAAATGTACCAGAATAAGGTTATTTTTAAAAATGCAAGTTGCAGCATAATCTTTATAGTGCCATCCTTTTTGCTAAAGTAAACCAGAGTATTGTGAATGTGTGATATTTATTATATACATACATGCACCCATTTTATTATGTTGGAAAAATATGTAGACTTAGCTATTACTGTTGACTATACTATTAACTACCACAGGGAATGGAAGGAAAGATGCTAAAAGGAAATTGATCATTTTTCTTTTACATGTGTGATCAGGGGTTTACAGAGACCGTTAGATATATTTCCTCTCTGAGTCAGACTTTTCTTTCATTCTTTGAACACTAGACATAGAGATTAATATGCTGTTCACTTCCTGTCAAGTGCAACTGCCAGACAATATTCAACTTTTCCCTCAAAGTAGGTGTTTCAGTCATCCCAGTTGTGTTAGACACTAGACTTGATATATTCTATCAGTGATTGAGACGTAGGGCTGAGATTCTTACAAGCTCTACCAGCTTTGCATTTCAGGAAAAGAAGGGAAGAGAGAATGAGAGAGAAAGAGAGAGAGAGAGAGAGAAGAAGACAAGAAAAGAAAGGAAGGAAGGAAGGAAGGAAGGAAGGAAGGAAGGAAGGAAGGAAGGAAGGAAGGAAGGAAGAGAAAGAAAAGAAAGAGTGAGAGACAGAAGAGGGAGGGGAGGGGGGAGGAAAGGAGAGGAGAGGAGAGAAGAAAATCAACAAGGAAGGAAGGAAGGAAGGAAAGAAGGAAGAAAAAGGGAAAGAAAGAAAGAAAGGTATTTATTGCATAAAAATAACAGGCTTTGAAAATTTATATTATAATTACTTTTGGCTTTAGTTGAGATTTAAAAAAATAATAAACTTCTCCATAGTCTATATACAAAAACTTAAAAGTCAGCAGTACTAACCAAAATGATATCTATACCTAAAAGAGTTTTTGCTAAGTGAATGGTTATATATTTTTTTATTTCCAACAGTACTTAGAGCCCATCTTTTACAAAATGTTGAAGGGATCCTGGCCCTCCATCTTTTGATAAAATGGCATAATCTATTAGTTACACATGAAAATAAAACATTTCTACATGGTGATATGTCAGAACTTTTAGTCTCTATTTGAAGATATAATAGAGATTATCATAACATATTTGCATTCTCATTAGCTAAAACGATCACATATTATTTTATAGATGGTAAATAAAAAATGAAATGCCTAGAGAAAATGAAACTTTTAAAGGATTATGCATGGTTTGAATAAACCAAATTCAAAGCAGAGAAGCTTTATGGTATGTATACCAGTTTCTGAAGATACCACTTCAAACTACCTCTCTATGACCATCTTGCTTCACATGTTTAGATAATGTTTGAGACAAAGCATTATTAATGTAAAAATACTCTGACAAGTGAAAATTCATCCTTTGATCAGTCAATGTGCTATTTAAAACTCCTCAAATAGTCATAATTTTACCTCTTTACACTATGTAGCCAAAAACCTTCTTTTCTTTTTAATTTTTTTTTAAATCTTCATTTATTTTTGACATAGAGAGAAAGACAGAGTGGGATCAGGGGGGTAACAGAGAGAGGGAGACACAGAATCAGAAGCAGGCTTCAGGCTCTGAGCTGTCAGCACAGAGCCCCACATGGGGCTTGAACTCACCAAGTGAGTTCATGACCTGAACTGAAGTCAGAGGCTCAACCGACTGAGCCACCCAGGTGCCCCTAGAAAAGCCTTCTAACTGCCGAAAACTTTAATTTTGAGAGTCAAAGCGATTTACTGACAAATCTTTTATGGTTTTTGAGGAAGTAAAAAAAATGCTTAGTAATATATTTAAGAGTTCAACTTTTATTTTTAATAAAATTAACAATTTGAAAAGGAATATTAAAAAATCATACAATTTAATGATTATGTGTGGTACTGTTTGTTAACTGGCTTGTTTAAAATTATTAGCATTAAATTTTCTTTAGGAATATAAATACTGTTTTGTTTTATAGGATACGTGAAACTAATAATCATTCAAAAATCTCAATAATCCAAATTATAGAAGGAATGATGCTTTGGGCAAAGCACAAATATGTTGCTTCAGAAAGAGCAATCGATATTAAAAAAAGCATGTGCCTAAAATTTATGCAAGTTATGGTATTTTATTTATAAAGAACATTTATTTCAAAATATTATTTTTCTGAGATTTAATCCTATCAAAAGTGTCAATGCCTTACAACTGTTTGCATATTTACTAATTTCTCATTTCCCTTGAGTATTTTGCTTTTCTTGCTCTTTTTTGCTCTTTTTTTTTCCACATTGTCTCTATTTAAGCATAATATTGGACCTGGAACATGTCCATTGTTGTTGTAAACATATCAGTTTTGCTTTTATCAAGTGTCTTTATAAGATATGGTCACCCCTTGTTCTTCTAAAACAATTCCATTGAATACATTGTCTGGTATAATATTAAATTATGTTTGCATAAGCACTCACGTGATAGTGTTGCTCCTCGAATTAACTGCCAGGAAGTCATTTATCTTTTCAGAAGAAAGACATTTCTTTTTATCAGATCATGAAATCAATACTGCCTCATCACCTGACCCTTTTTCTTTTAGCTGTCAAGAAACTCAGAGAAAATTTAATGGCCATTTACAATAACCGAATCTTATGTTTGGAAAACATTTTCCAGCTCATTAGGAGCTGTCTGTTTTACTCAAATATGTCTTATGCGTATGTAAATGCCTTTACTGTAATCTTAAATGGTTTGTATTTTTCTACTTCCCCTATTCTTAAGCTTCTTGATTCGTGCTATTTTTTTGCTTCTTTTTTTTTTTCACTTTCATTTACTATACAGTCTTCAACAACGTCCCATTTGTGCATGTTTTCCAAAACTATTATCACCAATGCTAACCTTGCTTAGAATTTTCACACGGTGATTTCATGGTGATGATGCGTCAACATAACAACAAACTTGTCCTCCCTTGAAAAATGGTTTCCATTATTTTGTTTCTTCTCTCGTTCAATAGTGACATTACCGTCAAGCCAATTATTCAAGCTAGAAACTTGGAAGTTATCTTTGAAATATTTGCTGTTACTGTTGTACATTCATGAGCTTATTCTAGTTCAGGCACTCTATTTTCATATGAAATATTTCAATAATTCCTTAAATAATTTATCTTTCTGTAATCTCTATCTCCCTTACATTCACTCTTCACCATGGCATTGGAGTTATATTTTAAAACAGAGATATAATCATGAGATTTTTATTTAAATCTTTTAACTGGCTCCCTATATCCTACTGAAATACGTACAAATGTTTGCACAGCTTTTCAGACACTTCACACATTTTCACCAATGTTCATTTCTACCATTCTTTCTATCCTCCCTCATACTTTCTCTTTCCTCATTCCATGCCTTTTCATGCACTCCTGACTGTTATTCCTGAGAACTATCCCTATGCAAGACCAAACAAAACGAAGAATCAAGAACAGAAAAATAATTGTAATCATTATAAAATACCTAATATTTATGAATTTTTTACTCCAGACCAGGACTCCTTGTCAATTCCTGCATATAAAATGTCCTTTAATATTTACAGCAACCATATTAGGTAAGTTATGCTGGTAGAGAATTTTACTTCAGATCCAGAGCTCTTTCTCCGAATGTTTCTGAATTTTTTAAAGCCTTGTATGGTTTTCGTTTGCATGTTTTCGAGGGATAGTTATGAAGGTTTCATGAGTTAATATATGCACAGCTTTTAGAAGAGTACCTGGCACAGAGAAAACACTGATAGATATTAGTAATTTTATACACCATAGCCTCATTCAAATTTCACCTCCTGTATCATCTGTTATGGTCATTTCCCTTAGAATATTTTTTTCTGTAGTCCTCTAATATTTAAACTCTAATGTTGTGCTTATCCAAGCATGTTGTGCATACACATTACATTTGTTGTGTGTATTTCGGAGTTTCCCCAAACCTGGGAACTCTACTTCATTTTATTTTTAAAATACATTTATTTTATATATTTATCCTTACTGACTTCTGTGTCACTTAGTGCCAAATAAATGTCTTTATATACAACCCTTGATAACCTCGAATTTCAAGTTAAAGGAAGGGAAATGAAGGAAAAAAAACAGCTCACTAAAAAACATAGTTTTTTATTGAGTCTCTATCCAGAGGAGTCAGTTCACTCCTAATGCCTCTCTGTCCCTCCTTTATCAGAAAGAACCGTATGTTTGGCAAGTGCTGGTGGGCATTTATGGCTTCTTGTTTCTGTCATCGCTTTTTCACTTTCATTTACTCCAGTGTCTTCAACTATGTTCTACTTTCACTTGTCTTCTGAAACCATCATCACCAATGCTAACCATGCTTAGAATTTTCACATGGCAGTCTCATGGTGCTGATGCCTCATCATATCTAAAATCATATTTTTCCTCCCTTGAAAAATGGCATCCTTTAATCATATTTTTCCCCTCTCATTTAATACTATAATTGCCATTCAGGCCAGTCCAAGCTTTCTGAATTCTAAACTTAGCTTTAGTCAACAGCATCTGTCACCAGAGCCCACCTCACATTTTTGTAGCAACTAAGGTGAATAAATGGCTGGTCCCTCTACCAACTTTGAAATGTCTACTGTGCATCCAAGGAATGGTCTTTACTAATTTGGTTTTATTAAAGATTTTTTTGGAGGGAATTGATCCAAGTTCTCCCCAAAACAAGACAGGAATATGAGTATTGCTTCCAATTATGATATTAGAACACCTTTTCCTTTCTTTCCCCAACACCAATTCTGAATGTTTTCCAGACAACACAACTTTCTCCAACAGTTTATTAAATTGACCTCATACTTATGTGAAATAGTCCATCCGTGGATGAGAGGGTACTTTTTAACTCATGATAACGTTGTGGATTCTTAAGTCTGGCATCTCAACATCCACCTGTGGAAACCATAATCATTTCTCTATATACAAATAGGACTACTAAAAGTTCATTCTAGTATGCCATATTTCAATGAGGTGAGAGTTTGAATTAATTTATAATGACTCTCAGAGTATAAAATTAAATTAAAGTCAGAAGAGCATAAAGATGACACCAGTGAAACATTGTCAACACCAGGAATTATTGCCGAATGCAAAATACAACATTCTACCTTGCAAGTGGAGCTTAAATATATATAATGAAAATTTATTCACTCTAATTTATTCTTAGCTGGTAGAAAGCCACAAGGCACCAACATTCAAAACATTATTGCCGCATAGATTGCCACTAACCAAATCAAATCAAGTACTAGTTACTGAATTAATCTTTCAGTGGGTCACAAGTCTGACAAGCAACTTTCTATGGAATCCAATCTTTGCAACTGAATCATCTGTTGTGATATATCACTGGAAAACCCAAATTATGTATATTTTTTGTTTTGCCTTCTTCCATAAGACCTTCCATGGATGATCTTAGAGCATTTTTAAAAAAATTTTACATTAAAATTGCTTTTGTAAAGCTTGAATAAGCTAATGAACCCTTGTAGCCAAAGTATTTGCATCATCTTACACTAACTAAATTTAGGAATCCAAGGAAGACACCTACATTTTAAGATATGTCTAGTTAGATTTGTATCATGCTATTGTACAAATAGTATACAAATATAATACACATACAAATATGGAGTTTCTCTCTATATTTTTCAAGGCTAACAAATAAAATATCTTTAGTCCCTTATAATAAACCATAGATCTTATCATAGAAATGCAAATGATTAACACCAGTGTGCATTCAGAAACATGGAAAAATTGTTACTGATATATGCAACCTAATAATGTCATGTAATTTAAATATGATATATGAATTTAAATATAACACTTAATTACCTGGGATGATATTCTGCAAATGCATTTATTTATATTTAGATACACATAAGGAATTACCCTATTTATTGTAACATATTTATTATGTATATTATATATTGTAAACAGTGTGATCATCTTGGTGTTCTGGATAAACATTGAGCCAAAAAGGTGCAATTAAGTGTGAGGAGTGAAGAAATAATGTAACAAGAATCAAGTTGAGATAATAGTTTACTTAACTGTTGATTGTGGTTTGAAGATAAGGAGCAGACTGGCTTAAAGAACATCTTTTAAGGGGCAAAAAACGCCTTTACAATTGGTACACCTTTTCCAGAGCTCTGCTGTGCAATCAATTTAAGAGGGGTCTGATTCTGCACATTTAGGCAAGAAAAAAAAAAGGAAACTTTTATAGCTCTCACCATTTACCTTTCAAAATCCAGAGAGTGAGAGCCTTAGCTATTTTTTTACCCTCTCTTCAAAAAGCAGGTTGAATCAGTCCTCTTCAATTGATTACATTGAGAAATAGCTAAAGCAATCCAAAATCTGATTTGTAGAAGCTTGTCATGGGCTCAGAAAACTACCATTTAGTGACAGTTGATTTCACAAGGTTTTCTTTTAAAATTGCCACCTACTGACAAGGGAAAAGGAAAAAAAAAGATTAGTCTTTAATTTTATTTTCTTTGTTTTAATTTTTTTTTAATTCCAGTTAGTTAACATATAATGTAATATTAGTTTCAGGTATACAATATAGAGATTCAACATTTCTTTACAACACTCAGTGCTCATGATAGCAAGTGCATTCCTTAATCCCCATCACCTGTTTAACCCATCCTCCCACCTGCCTCAGTTCTGGTAACCATCAGTTTGTGCTCTATAGTTAAGAGTCTCTCTCTCTCTAATACACAATGGAATGTTACTCAACCATCAAAAAGAATGAAATCTTGCCATTTGCAATGGCAGAGATGGAGCTAGAGTATTAGGCCAAGCGAAATAATGTCAATCAGAAAAGGACAAATACCATACAATTTCACTCATATGTGGAATCTGAGAAACCAAACAAATGACAAAAGGGGGAAAAAAGAGAGAGGCCAACCAAGAAATAGACTCTGTACTTAGAGGACCAACTGATGGTTACCACAGGGGAGGTGGGTAGGAGGATGCTGTGATGAGCACTCGGTGTTGTATGAAAGTGTTGAGTCTCTATATCGTATACCTGAACCTGATACTACACTGTATGTTAACCAACTGGAATTTAAGTGAAAAAAAAAAAAAAGACTTTCTTCTCTCTTTTTTTCCCTTTGTTTGTTTGGTTTCTCAAATTCCACATGTGAGTGAAGTCATATAGTATTTGTCTTTCTCTGACTGACTTATTTTGTTTAACATAACACACTCCAGCTCCATCCGCATTGTTGCACATGGCAAGATTTCATTCTTTTTGATGGCTGAGTAATATTCCATTGTGTATATATAGCACATCTTCACATCTTCCTTATGTATTTATCAGTCAATGGGCACCAGGGCTGTTTCCATAATTTGGCTATTGTAGATAATGCTGCTTTACCCATCAGAGTGCATATATCCCTTTGGAATAGTATTTTTGTATTCTTTGGGCAAATTCCTACTAGTGCAATCAATGGATAATAGGGTAGTTCTATTTTTAACCTTTGAGTCATCTTCATACTGTTTTCCACAGTGACTGTACCAGTTTGCAATCTCACTGAGAGTGTGAGCGGGTTCCCCTTCCTCCACATCCTCACCAACACCTGTTGTTTCCTGAGTTGTTAATTGTAGCCATTCTGACAGGTATGAGGTGGTATCTCATTATAGTTTTGATGTGTATTTCCTTGATGATGAGTGAGTCGAACATCTTTTCATGTGTCAGCCATCTGGAGGTCTTCTTTGCAAGAGTGTTTATTCATGTCTTCTGCCCATTTTTTAAAATTGGATTATTCATTTTTGGGGTGTTGAATTTTATAAGTTCTTTATATATTTTGGATAGCGTAGTCTTCAAGTTTATAATACTTCTAATATACTGGTAAACATAAGATTTTACAGAATAAATACCAAATGTTTACAGAGACAGAAACTCTATGTTTCTATATGTCCACCTACCTACCTGCCTGTCTATTTTATAAGGATTTGATGCATTTGATGCATTTGATGTTCTAAGCATTTGATGTTTTTCATAAATAGAAAAGTTATAGAAATGCAAAAAAAAGGAAAGAAGGAGGTATATATAAAGTATAACCCATATTAAATTTAGTTTCTATGTGGCTAGTCTGGGTGCAGATGTGACATTAAAAAAGTCTGACATCTCTAAAATAACATAAAAATATTTATGTAGTGCGAAATCAATGTAAATCTTTATTTCAGACTTATAAAAATGCATGGTGTGATTCCCTCCTCAAAACAAACAGAAGTTAACTCCCATTTATTTCTTGTTTCTTTCTTGCAAATCTCACTCCCACAATAGATGCTCTAAGATTTTTAATGTCAACCTAAACTCTCCACTCTTCTGGTGCTCAGTGCTGACATTTTGTTTTTCCTCTTTGTCTCTAACTTTATTTATTTATTTATTTATTTATTTATTTATTTATTTATTTATTTTTATTTTTATTTATTTATTTTTTTTGCCAATAGCTCTTTATGCCATTGAAGTTCAAAGTGGTCTGTGCTTCTCAACCTTTACGCTTATTTTAGTTATCCTGATTATGTATGACAAAGACCTAGGAATTTAATTATCAAAACCCAGATTTCTTTTAACAGGCAGAGGAAGAGATTTTGTGAAAATCCCCTGTTAGTATTTTCCTATCCAAGCTCACATACACAGAAACATATGTGCATGTACTTAAGATATCATCAATTAGAAGATAAGTCATCAGTAAGTTGTAGTGATTCCCATAAACCTTGAAGATGGCCAACTAAAACATCACTACCCCTCTGTTACTGACCTACAGTATAAACTTGTCCTTAGGGAAGTCTATTGCTTTGATCCCTAGAGTTAATTAGTTTATAAAGTTGTTTTGGTTAGGGGTGCCTGGGTGGCGCAGTCGGTTAAGCGTCCGACTTCAGCCAGGTCACGATCTCACAGTGCGTGAGTTCGAGCCCCCCGTCAGGCTCTGGGCTGATGGCTCGGAGCCTGGAGCCTGTTTCCGATTCTGTGTCTCCCTCTCTCTCTGCCCCTCCCCCGTTCATGCTCTGTCTCTCTCTGTCCCAAAAATAAATAAAAAACGTTGAAAAAAATTTAAAAAAAAAAAGAGAAAAAAAATTAAAAAAAAATAAAGTTCTTTTGGTTAAAAATATATATAAAATTATTTTCTGCTGAAACATTTTCTAAATTCTAATTTAGTACTACCCTTGTATATGTATACTACTATTACATAAAATACATGTGCAAACCTTGTAGAATGTCAATAATAATATATGGCACTTTTTCTAATATGGTAATTTATAATATAATAACTTTTCTAAGCAATATGTATAGACATGTGCCTTTGAAGAACAAACATATACATATAAATATATAATGAATCATTTAGAAAGATTAATATCTACTGGTAATTGACACCAGTCTTTGTGGATGTTACTGAGCTGAGTAGGCAAGTGAGATTTTATTTTTGGTCTAATTTTATGTATGTAAATACATAGAAAATATATAAAACAGAAAAAATACATAATTCGTTACTTGTATAAGAACAGGATCTTAATTTGACTGAATGTTAGGTAATCCATTTCCCAAAGCAAGATGCCAGACCAATTCTGTGGAATTTGCACAGTAGTTAACCAAATTCTGTCAGTATTGTCCCTTCAGCTACCTCTCCCTTAAAAGAGAGTTGCTTAACGTACTGTGTATTCTGCATCTCCTACCACAAGACCACAGAGGATGGATTACTACCTGCTCAACTTCAATCACATGAGGAAGACTTGGAAATAAATATACAAGAGCTTAGCTTTAAGCTCCCACTTTTTAAAAATTTCTTTTAAATGTTTTATTTGTTTTTAAGAGAGAGAAGACAGAATGTGAGCAGGGGGCAAAGACAGGGGGAGACCAAGAATCTGAAGCAGGTTCCAGGCTCTGGGCCGTCAGCACAGAGCCTAACGTGGGGCTCAAATCCGTGAACTGTGTGATCATGACCTGAGCCAAAGTTGGATGCCCAACAGACTGAGCCTTCCAGGCACCCCTAAGCTCCTACTTTTGAGGCACACAGAAGTGGCCTGATTAATTCCTGAAAAGGCTAAATGTTTATGAAGTTCTGAAGTTATGACTGGCCAGTTCAGATGGCACAATGGGAACTGGCTGCTGTTGGAATGGCCAGTAAGCCCAGGATTTGATGGCCGAACGATGTGTGAGGTTCCCTAAACCAGTTTTGGATCTCATGGAAGAGAAATGCTTTGAGAGGAACAATATCTGAGATGCTTTCTGTGACAGAGATTCAGATATCAGAAACTAGGGCTAAGAGAATTCTTTAATCTCAAGAATTTTCACATTCTTGAGAGATGTCAAGAAATTAGGATCTCCTAAGAACATACAGAAACACCCATGAGAAGAAGAATCAGTATGTGGAGGAATCTCCCCACAATGGGCAGTATGGCCAGATTAAATCCATATTAATGTGGTAAACTCTTCCTTTTATTTACCTCTTCAGATTCTCCGTGTTTCAAATATGTGGGTGCTTAAAACAGCATCAAGGAGGTAATGGAGTGAGAATTAGAGAAGAAATCAAACATATGCTACTTTCCCAAGGAGGGTTTCTCAGCTTAATCTGAAGGAGGACAAAAATAAACTATGTGAAACTGTAGAACTTTGGAATAGTAGCTTAAAATTTTTACATGTGCCACGTATAAACAATGATTTTATTATCTTTGACGAAAACAGCTGTGAAATTTGTCTAAGATTTTATTCCACCATGGATTGAGTTGAGTCCACAGAATAAATTTAATGGGCTATTAGTAAGAAATAATAAAATCTTTTTACCTCCATTCTTCAGTGCAGTTTATTCAATAAAGTCGTTACCTGTAATTAAAAATTTAAGAAAAAAATAGGATAGAAAACATTTCCTGTGTTTTCTAGGGAAATAACAATGATGTCAATATTGTATTATGTAATCTGGACCTTAAAATAAAGCACAGTAAAAGGCAAAATAAAGAGGCAGTGGATCAAGAGAAGACAAAATTGGACCCAAATCCCAATTTTAAAATAATGCAATTTTCTGTGGAATAAGGCTGATTAATCTGAAACAGTTTAGTTATAGTAATATTAGCTATAAAGTCATTTAGATAAGAAATGCAGTTCATTCAACTAGATGACTTTTCTTTTTTTTTAAATACTATTGTGAGTAGAGCTCTGTAATGAAAAACTTCCAAAGTAAAGACTTATTTTTGACATTTTTTCAATATTTTACATAAAAGGTCTAAAATATTGATAATTTGGCATATTTTTAGTACGTTTGCTAAGTATTTCAACTCCCTAAGATTTCTAAGTTTTGTTTTCAGATAAGTAAAAGCATTTTAGAAAGTAACACGTTTTCTGCGAAGAGTGAAAGTTTGACTTCTTCCTTGCCAATTTGTAGACCTTTTATTTCTTTTTGTTGTCTGATTGCTGATGCTAGGACTTCCAGTACTATATTGAACAACAGCGGTGGGAGTGGATCTCCCTGTCATGTTCCTTACCTTAGGGGCAATCTCTCAGTTTTTCCCCATTGAGGATGATATTAGCTGTGGGTGTTTTGTTATGTGGCCTTTGTGTTGTTGAGGTATATTCCTTCTATTCATACTTTCTTGAGGGTTTTTATCGAAAAAGTATGCTATATTTTGTCAAATGCTTTTTTAAAATGTCTATTTATTTATTTTGAGAGAGAAAGAGAGAGGCAGAGAGAGAGAGAGTACATGCACATGAGCAGAAACAGGAGAGGGCAGAAAGAGAGGGAGAGAGAGAATCCCAAGCAGGCTCTGTACTGTCAGTACAGAGCCCTATGCAGGGCTCAATCCCATGAACTTTGAGATCACGACCTAAGCTGAAATCAAGAGTCGGACACTTAACCTACTGAACCACCCAGGCACCCCATCAAATGGTGTTTTGTTTTGTTTTGTTTTGTTTTGTTTTGTTTGTTTTGTTTTCTTACATTTATTGAGAGGATCCTGTGGTTCCTACCTTTTCTTTTATTAATGTGGTATATCATGTTGATTGATTTGCAGATATTAAATCACCCCTGCAGCCCAGGAATAAATACCACTTGATCATGGTGAATAATTCTTTTAATGTATTGTTGGATTCAATTTGCTAGTATCTTGCTAAGAATCTTTGCATCTGTGTTCATCAGGGATATTGGTCTGTTATTCTCCTTTTTAGTGGGTGTCTTTGTGTGATTTTAGAGTGAAGGTAATCCTGGCCTCATAGAGTGAGTTTGGAAGTTTTCCTTCCTTTTCTATTTTTTGGAACAGCTTCAAAAGAATAGGTATTAACTCTTATTTAAATGTTTGGTAGAATTCCTCTAGGAAGCCAATCAACTCTCATCTGGACTCTTGTTTTTTGGGATATTTTTGATTACTAATTCAATTTATTTACTGGTTAGGGGTCTTTTCAAATTTTCTATTTCTTCCTTTTTCAGTTTTGGCAGTTTATATGTTTCTAGGAATTTATACATTTCTTCCTGATTACCCAATATGTTGGCATATACTTGCTCATAATATTCTCTTATTAATGTTTGTATTTCTATAGGGTTGGTTGTGATCTCTCCTCTTTCATTCATGATTGCATTTATTTGGGTCTTTTTCTTTTTGATAAGTCTGCCTAGAGGTTTATCAATTTTGTTAATTCTTTCAAAGAACTGGCTCCTAGTTTTATTTATCTGTTCTGTTGTTTTCATTTCAGTATCATGGATTTCTGCTCCAATCTTTATTATTTCCCTTCTTCTATGGGCTTTTGGCTTTATTTGCTGTTATTTTTCCAGCTCTTTTAGGTGTGAGGTGAGGTTGTGTATTTGAGACATTTCTTCCTTCTTTAGGAAGGCCTGATTGCTATATACTCCTCTCTTATGATCACCTTTGCTGCCTCCTAAAGGGTTTGGATTGCCGTGTTTTCATTTACATTGACTTCCATGTACAATTTTATTTCCTCTTTAATTAATTGGTTAACCCATTCATTATTTTTTTAATGTTTTATTTATTTTTGATAGAGAGAGAGAGAGAGAGAATGAGGGAGGAGCAGAGAGAGAGGGAGACACAGAATCTGAAGCAGGCTCCTGGCTCTGAGCTGTCAGCACGGAGCCAGACATGGGGCTCGAACCCACAAACCGTGAGACCATGACCTGAGCTGAAGTCGGACACCCAACCTACTGAGCCACCCAGGCACCCCACCCATTCATTCTTTAGTAAGATGTTCTTTAATGTCCAAGTATTTGTGATCTTTATACATTTTTTTCTTGTTTCATTTCAAGTTTCATAGTGTTGTGATCTAAAAATACACATGGTATAATCTAGATCTTTTTGCACTTGCTGAGGTCTGATTTGTGACCCGGTATGTGATCTATTCTGGAGAATGTTCCATGTACACTAGAGACAAATGTGTATTCTGCTACTTTAGGATGAAAAGTTCTGAATATATCTGTTAAGTCCATGTGACCCAGCGTGTCATTCAAAGTCATTGTTTCTTTGTTGGTTTTCAGCTTAGGTGATCTATCCATTGTTGTAAATGGAGTATTGAAATCCCCTACGATTATTGTATTATTATCAATAAGTTTCTTTATGTTTGTGATTAATTGATTTATATATTTGGGAATTCCAAGTTGGGGGCATAAATATTTACACTTGTTAGATCTTCTTTGTGGATATAATGCTTAATTATGATATAATGCTCTTTTTCATATCTTGTTACAGTCTATGTTTTAAAATCTAGTTTACCTGATATAAGTATGGCTAGTCTGGCTTTCTTCTGCTGTCCATTAGCATGACACATGGTTCTCCATCCCCTCGCTTTCAATCTGCAAGTGTTTTTACATCTAAAATAAGACTCTTGTAGGCAGCATATAGAAGGATCTTTTTTATATGTTCTGATACCCTACGTATTTTGATTGGAGCATTTAGTTCATTTACATTCAGAGAAATTATTGAAAGATATGAATTTTGTGCCATTGTGTTGCATGCAAAGTTGATATTTCTGGTGACATTCTCTGGTCCTTTCTAGTCTTTGTTGCTGTTAGTTTTATTTTGTTTTGTTTTGTTTTTTTCTGCACTGAAAAAGGTCCCCTTAAAATCTCTTGCTGGGCTGGATTAGTGGTCATGAATTCCTTTAGGTTTTATTTGTCTGGGGAACTCTTTATCTCTCCTTCTATTCTGAATGACAGTCTCATTGGATAAAGAATTCTTGGCTGCATGTTTTTCTAATTCAGCATGTTGAATATATCCTGCCACTCCTTTCCGGCCAGCCAAGTTTCTGTGGATAGATCTGCTGTGAACCTGGTCTGTCTTCCCTTGTAGGTTAAGTTTTTTGTTGTTGTTGTTGTTGTTTTCCTTTCTGCCTTAATGATTCCTTCCTTGTCTATGTATTTTGTGAATTTGACTATGATATGCCTTCATGATGGTAGCTTCTTATTTAATCTTATGGGAATTCTCATTGCTTCTTGGATTTTGATGTCTGTGTCCTTCCCCCAGATGAGGGAAGTTTTCAGCTGTAATTTGCTCACATAAACCTGCCCCTTTTTCTCTCTTTTCATCTCCTGGGACACTGATGATATGAATGTTATTCCTCTTTAATACATTGCTGAGTTCTCAGAATATTGTATTGTAATCTTTCACCTTTGTTTCCCTTTTTTATTCAGCTTCATTATTTTCCATAATTTTATCTTCTATATCACTGATTCACTGCTCTACTTTGTGCATCCTTGCCATCATGGCCTCCATTCGAGATTGGGTCTCAGTTATAGTATTTTTAATTTCAGACTGACTAGATTTTAGTGCTATTATCTCTGCATAAAGCAATTCTATGGTGACTTCTATGCTTTTTTCAACCTCAGCTAGTATTCTTATAATTGTGGTTTTAAATTCTAGTTCATACATCTTACTTATATCTGTGTTGATTAAATCCCTGGCTGTCATTTTTCTCTGTTGTTTTTTGGGTGTGAATTCCTCTGTCTTGCCATTTTTGAGGAAAAAAATTAATAAAATTACATTAAAAGTTAAAATTAAAAAATTAATAACAAAATCAAACAAAAAATCAAATAAAGGAACCTAGATCATAGATGTATTTTGGTCTGCTTATTGAGAGAAGCTTGAGAGAAAAGAAAAAAAAGAGACAAGAATAAAACGTGAAAAAAAAAATTTAAACTTGAAATAATATTTAAAAATAATATAATAAGATAAAAAAAGAATAGAAAATAGAATTTAAAAAATGTTCTTTATGTATCCAAGAAAGAAAAAGAAAAGAAAGAAAAAACATAAACACAAACAGAAGCAAAGAAAATTAACAAACACATGAACAAGCAAACAAAATGAAACCTGAATGAAACTATATCCAGTTTCTCCTAGAACTGAAATTTTGCAGCACACTATGGTCCTTAGACTAAGTGGGTGGAAGGGATTTGTGCTAGTCTTCCAGAGGATGCACCTGGAGAGCACAGATAGGTGGGACTTCATTCTCCACTTGGTGGATCTACTTTGCTCACTGGGGTCCATCAGTGTGGGTGTGCTGGAGATGAAAATGGCTTCACCCCACTCTCTAGTCTCTAGTGCAGGAATTCCATGCCCTTACAGACATGTGATGAATTACCCCTCTTTGTCTCAGGCTTTTGTCGGTTCTTCACCTCCACTCTGTCTGTGTCTAAGTTGTCTGTCTACCAGGCAGCAACCCCCTCCAGAGTTTTATCTTAGATGTGGCTGTGTTTCAGAGACTCCTGTGGCTTGGGCCCAGGCTGATTATCTGGGGGAGGGTCTTGCCTAGCAAGCCAGTACTGACTTGTTCCAGAAAATGTTTGCATGACTGCAACAGCAGAGGTTCAGAAATCACAACACACAGTGGTACCAGGTTTTGCTGCACTATCAATAAATGTGGCAGGTCTCTGGTATACAACAGGACTTTTGCCCATGAGGAGACTGTATCACCTTTACCAAATGCATTCCAATCAGGATAACTCCTGAGGGGCACAGAGTCCCCTCAGACCACATTGCCTGCTCCTGGGGATTCACACTGCTTCCTCGCCGAAGCCCCACCAGGCACACTGATGGCTGAAATTTCAGACTCTGTGTTATGCTATTTATAGAAAACTGGCAGTATTGAAACCCTGTCCTTTTCCCCAGGGAATGGTTTTGGGGCACAGATTTCTTGCCAGGTCCTTGTGAGTGTTTTCACTCTTTCTCCATTTCTCTCCTGCTATTTTCAAGGGGAATGCTTTCCTTGCATGATCCATATGGTCTGCACTCTCTCCCCCTTTCTCTCTCTCTTCCTGGCCTCTTTCCACAAAAATGGCTCGCTCCCTCCCCTCCATGACACCACAGCTTCTCTCTCCACCAGTTCACCTCTCCACACTGTGCACTTGCCAAGTTCTCTTGTTCAAATTACACAGAGTATGGTGTTAATCCTCAGATCAATATCCTAGGTGTTCAAAATGGTTTGATGCTGATCTAACTGTGTTTCAGGGACAAGACAAGATTGGGATCCCCATATTCCTCCATCTCTACAATTATTCTGTGATATTCTTGGTAATGCCTTTGCTACTGTCATTTTATCACATCTCTGACCATCGAAAATTTATCCAAGCAAGAGATTTAGATTTATTTGAAGTGCTTATAAAAGTCCTCTTTATAGAAACCTCTCCCATATCTAAAGAAAGTTATTGTCATCTTTAGTGCTTTCATTCAAGGCTAAGTAATTCTAATGTCATCAACTATTTTTTTAAGATGGTATTTTCTGGTTCTTCAAAGGTTGTCAATGTTCCTTCCTCTCTGGAGAATTTTCTCTTAATGGCTTCTCTGTCGCCTACAGACCTTAATTTTTCATCTCAGAAGCACATCAAATTATCTAATAAAAGCTTTTAAACAGATTACAATAGCAAACTAAAAATGCTGAAGTCACCAGCCATCATTTTGTTATTATCATAACCTTTGTGCTCATTGTTATTCAGCATTTATGCATCACCTTGATTTTCTCAGAATGTTTATAATCATCATCTTCTAGCTATTTGCAGCTAATATGCAGAATCTATAATTGCTAATGAACAAGTATAATAATAATTCATGAACTGTCTGCCCCTCTTATTTCTTAAATAACATGTTTTCTATCTAAACTAGATTCTTCTCATATGCAGTTGCAAGCAAATCCCATGGGATAAAAATTTGGCACATAATTTCTATACTATGTAATTCCTTTACATATGTAAACCTGCCAAACATCTGAACTCACATAAAGATAACAATTTTCTTTAGAAGGTGGGACTTTTGCATTCTTTTTTTTAATAGTCTTTTTTTTTTTTACCATTAATTCAACTGGCTCTTTACTGTTCTTCATAATGACAAGTAGAATATAACGTTATAAAACATTTTAAAGCATAAAATTTGGTTTGAAAGAATATAAATGTAAAATTAAATAATAAAGAGATTAAATATAGACACTTAAAATGTAGAAGAAAGCTTTTGCTTACACTGTGAAACATAACAGTATTAACAATAATATGTACAATATTTATCCAGGTTTACTTATGCTCTATCAAGCCTGTTTTATTGCTGATGACCTAGGATAAATCTTTTTCAAGGCAATGTTCCCACTTAACAGTTACAAAAAAAGGAAATTCATCTATGTATAAACCCTGAGGCAATAGGGTTTTCTCAATCACTAGTTAAGCACTGGTACTTATTTGTTTATATCCTTTTCACCACGCTCTTATTGCACATTTATATAGTTGACTACCCACAAAAATAACATAAAGAATCCTGTTATAATAATAAAACTAGTTTGAAGAGATTGCCACTAATAATTTCTGTGATAATGGATCTCTTTTATCATCAGTTTCTCTTATGAAATGTGAAAACTGGAATTTTGATCTCTTAGCCCCACTAGAACTTACATTTATAGTGCTGTGAAGTTGTTTGTGCTTCTCTTTCACGTTCTTTGAGAACGATACCTCAAGTGTCTTATTTTATTGTTCCTTTTCCTGAAGGCTTTTGCCCATATACAGAAAATATAATAGTTTTTCCAGTACTCTCTGACATTTCCACCAAAGACATTTTTTATTTTCCCCTTAAAAAAACAGATGATGGACATACTGAAAGAATGTACCTGTTGATACTAAAGCCATACTATACTTTACAACATTATCTTATTCATGTTGTCCTAGTAAATTTGTCCTTTAGTCTTATATTGCAAGGTTCTAGAAAAGTAATGAGTAACAAACGAAATAGGTACACTCTAATACTGATTTAGGAACAGACTACTTAGATTGTGCCAATAGTTGGGGAAATTCTTAAATCCTTAAAATGGGCAAGACAAATAGATTTTCTTTTAATTGACAGGAGAGACAATATCTACTCTTACTATCTTACTCTTCTTAAAGACAAAGAAAGGATTATGAACTGGAACAAAACAGTTGGATGTGTAAGTTATACTAAACACAGTAGTTTACTTTTAACCTAGAAGAACTCTGAGTTGGTCCTGTTTTGTTTATCACTTTTATCTATAACTAGAATGAAGGAAAATGCAGAATCAAGGAAACCAAGAGTTAGTAAATTTTAAAATTCTACAAAAGAGAGAGGCATAGTTAATGTTGTAAGATAGCAAAATGTTTAATAGGCATATATGTGAATTCATTGAAAGCACACACATACAGATACATATAGACACATACACACACTTGTTTATATTTGGAATATAGTGTACTTGTATTCACTCTAGCAAATTTAAACAAAAAAGAAAATGGGAATCTTAATTAATTAAATGTCAGTAATCCCTTAAAATGTGATGAGTTGAGGGTAAAAGGGGCTCTAGTGTGAAAGTAAAAATTAAATCATACTTCTGGGTAGAATTTACATGAGGGACATTTGGGCACAATATTAAAAAAGAAGTTCAAGTAGTGCAACTTTTCCAGCAGTGTATAAAGGTAGCTACATTGTTGTGTGCATTGCTAGAACAATAGAGAAGGTGGAATACTCAAAGGTCATAGATCAAGATACTAAGAGAGATTTCTGTAGTGAGTACTGGGTGGAATAGATGATTTCTAAATTTTGTTCATATTCTAAGATTCTATTATGATATTTTCTACTGATTTATAACTAGGATCTAAAAGTTATTTCTGTATTACCTGGAATTTCTACGTATACATATGAATCTGTGATAAGTATAAAAGTATACCATGTTTTATCCAATTACATTTAATACAATATTTGTATGTTGAACACCAGTTAGTACCAGAAGCTTTGTTTGAGACTGAAAATCGTACTGAATGAGGCAAGCTCTGCCTCCTTCAGTTTATATATATATATATATATATATATATATATATATATATATATATATACACATATGTATAATGCAGAACACAAACACATGATCTGACCATTATATGTAGTACATGATATGGTAAATGCAGTGGATGTCATGCAGAAACAAAAGAGGGTGCCATGAAAGCAGGACTTAGAGGGAAATTTAAAGTAGTAAATGTATATCCTAGAAAAAAAAATAAAGGAAATTCTAATCTCCGTTGCCTAAACTTCTGTCTTAGGAAACTACAAAAAGAAAAATAAATTCAAAGTAAGCAGAAGAAAACAAATAATACAATTTAGGGCAGAAATCAATGAAATTGAAAATAGGAAATATACAGAGAAAATCAACCAAATCAAAGGATCAATAAATCATTAAGCCTCCACCAGGCTAACTAAGAATAAAAGAGATGACCACAAATTACTAACATCAATAATTAAAAAAAAATAGATATCATATAGGTCTCATAGACTTTGAAAAGGATAAATAGGAAATATTATAAACAAGCCTGTCCACAAATTTGATAACCTAGATGAAATAGACCTATTATTTAAAATATATAATCTGCCAAAACTCACACAAGAGAAAATAGATAATATGAATAGGCATATGTCTATTAAATAAATTGATCAATAATTAATGAACTTCTAAAACAGGTAGCACCAGGTTCAGATGGGTTCAACAGTGAATTTTATCTAACATTTAGGGAAGGAATTACACTAATTCTTTACAATCTCCTTCAGAAGATATTAGAGGAAATACTTCCTAACTTATTTTCTGAGACCAGCATTGTCCCAACACCATTCCCAGACAAAGACATTACAAGAAAAGATAACTGTGTATCAATATGTCTCATAAATATGGATGCAAAGCCCTCAACAAAATAGCAAATTAAATCCAACAATGCATAAAAAGAATAATATGCCATGACCAAGTGGGTTTTATTCCAGTTATGTAAGGCTGGTTCAACATTCAAAAATAAATGTAATCCATCACATCAAAAACCTAAAGAAAATCAATTATATGATCATATAAATAGTAACAGAAAAAACACTTGAGGAAATCCAATATCCATTCATGATACACTAGAAATAGAGGGGAGCTTTCTTAAATTGATAAAGAATAAAAAAAATCTATAAAAACCCCTACGCTAACATCACAGTGAGAAGCTTCAAGCCACTAATATCAGGCACATAGCAAAGATGCCACCTCTTGGCACTACTCTTTAACATCGAACTTGAAGTCCTAACTAATGCTATAAGACAGGAAAAATCAATAAAATATACATTGATTAAGAGGGAAGAAATACAACTCTTTGTTCTCAGATAACATCACCCTCAATGTAGAAAATCCAAAACTGCTGTAAAAATTAAAGTCTATTGGAAAAAAAGAAGGGAGGCTGATATTGACTTTATTGTTAAAATATATATCTTCTATTTATTTGTTCTTGGAAAAATCTCAGAAAAAAATTTCCAAGAATGAATTCAAAGTTAAAATCAAACTCTGGTGTACTTATACATGCAAGTTTATCTCATCTGAACAAATTAGTTGACTTTGAAATTTATTTGGAGAAAAAAAATATTTTTTTCTGTTATAGAAATTGAGAAGGATAATTTCCTGTTGTCCTTTTAGCAATAACTCTGTGTGTGTGTGTGTGTGTGTGTGTGTGTGTGTGTGTGTGTGTGTGTGTTAATGCATGTGGAGTGTAGGTATGTGTGTGTGTTATAGCCAATTTATGTTAGATATTAAATAAAAATGTCCCTCATTTTTATAATTGGATATTTGTGAAGCATATTCTAAATCTAATTACTATAAAATTATAAATTCTAATACTCATCAAATTTATCATATCTTCACAATGTATTTATAGTTACTAACATTAACTCACAGTAGCTATCTTATGTCTGTAATATTTCTTAGACCGTAAACCTAGACATTACTCTTGAATTATTTCACTCTCTACTTTGCATCCAATTAATAACATACTCATTCCAAGTTTTCCTTTAAAGTATGACTTAAATCCACTCTTTTTTTTCCTTATTCCCCACCATCTTTTCCCAAAGACACACATCTTTACCTCTCTCCCATACTACTTTAATGTTACTAATATATATTCTTTGTTTTTTTGTTTTTTTGTTTTTTGTTTTTTACTTTCCAATCCATTTATCACACAACTTTAGGAATTATCTTCAACAACAACAATAAAATCTCTTCATATTATTCCAATGCTTAAAAATTTTAGTGGATCCCTCATTGCTTTTGGGAAAATATCTAAACTATGTTATAGATTCAAAGGCCTTGCATCCTTATCTTCTCAGATTGGCCCAATTGTCTATGTCCCTTCCCTTTAAGAACTTGTTTATTTATGACCTTTCCCTGTTTCCAACATCCCATTACACATTTTCTTTCCTCTCACTAAAAAACAAAACCACTATCACTGTGTGACACCTACTCATCTTTCAGATTAGAGCTTAGATGTCATCTTACGTGTCCATCCATGACCTCCAAAATCTTCACTGCCCTTGTTATAACACCTATCATATTGTGTTTAATCTCTTGTTCATTTTTCTGTGTCACTTATTATACTGTAAAATCAAATAGTGAAGAAACTTTATAACCAGTGTTTAGTGCAGTGTTTTACACAGGAAAGGTACTAAATAAGTTTATTGCAAGAAAGAAACAAAAGGCAAGAAAACTCATTTTTACATTAGTAACATTTTGGATGAAATAACTTAATAAGCCACATTGTCAGGGCTTTTTCATTTCTAATCCAAGCTGGCTTCTCAGAATTCTCAACTTACCTAATAATAATAATATCTTTGATAGTTTATTTTAATAAATCCATGAGATTGACAAAATATATGTAATGTGGAAATCTGTTTATCAGCTGAGACTTTCTGGGTCAATTTAATCTTGGTATCTTTATTTTAACTTTTTAGGGTATAAACATGTACAGGCAAATTCACTGTCTAGAATTTCTTCCTAGGTGTGGATTTTTCCTTTCATTTCCTCTTCTAAAAGTGGTTGAACTTCTGTTTTGAGATTACTAAATATGACTAAATTAATATTTGCCTTTGTAATCTATGTAAAAGAGACCTGTACTACATTATACTATTGTATGTAATAATCTATGCACATAATATTACATGTAATGTTTACAGACTTTATGAGCCATGTAAATTCTCTCCTGGCATGATGACATATGAATGTAATTCCTGGCAGATAGCGACTGAACATTTAGAAAGGTTGGAATTCTGATTATGTTGTCTCTGTTTGTAAATCAAACTATAACAACATGATAGCTTCATAACAAATAAAAAAATTATTGCTGCTTTAGTTTCCTTAATTCTGTTTTCTCTGTTTGTAAATCTGTGAAATATTTATCCTTCAAACTTTGATGTTTTAGTTTTTATGCCTAAAGCATGCACATTTGAAATGACAAATTTTGAAACTTGCCAAGATCTTGGATTTAGCTTATTCTCAATTCACAAAAGAAGGACCCAAGTATTTTTTAATTTTTTTAAATTTTTAAATTTTTAAATTTTTATTTATTTTGTTTTTAAATTTTTTTAACGCTTATTTATTTTTGAGACAGAGAAAGACAGAGCATGAATGGGGGAGGACCAGAGAGAGGGAGACACAGAATCTGAAACAGGCTTCAGGCTCTGAGCTGTCAGCACAGAGCCTGACACGGGGCTCGAACTCACGGACCGCGAGATCATGACCTGAGCTGAAGTCGGCCGCCTAACCAACTGAGCCACCCAGGCGCCCCATAAATGTTTTAATTTTTTAAAATGTTTTTATTTATTTTTGAGACGGAGAGAGACAGAGCATGAGCAGGGGAGGGACCGAGAGAGAGGGAGACACAGAATCTGAAGCAGGCTCCAGGCTCTGAGCTGTCAGCACAGAGCCGATGTGGGGCTCGAACTCCCTGAGTGTGAGATCATGACCTGAGCTGAAGTTCGAGGCTCAACTGACTGAGCCACCCACGTGCCCCCCCCAAGTATTTTTTTTCAAAGATAAACACCAGTCTCTTCCAAAACTATATTGAATAATCATATCCAATTTTGTATCCAATATTGATAGAGCTATTTAGTTCTATTAATCTTGACCTGACAGCAGAGCAGAAATTTAGGTTCATGATTTTTAAGTCACCATGTCCTCATTGTGATCCCTTGTTTTCAGTCTTTTAGAATGTTTAACATCTCCTAGTAGGAATAAAAATACCTTGTTTAGGTCATCTGCTTCTTTGTCTACATCGAAACTTAAAATTCTTCTCTTTCTTTCCTATTAATCATTGAACCTATTAACATTACAGATAATGAATGTGTTCTTTTGTTTCACATATTATAGCATGCTAAGCTTAATATCCCTTTGTAATAGCACAGCAGACTTGTGATGTATATGAGAATGTAAATATACTCATCGTAAAGGAAGTTTATGAATGCACAGTCAGGAAAAATGAAGCAGTGTTTCTTGGGTCAATCACTGTATTTAAGTATTAGCCATTAATGGCAAATTGATACCCAGAAAAACATCTCAGAAAATGTAAGAATTGTTGTCTCTGCCATTTTGAAAACAGACCAGCTTTTAGAATTCAACAGATCCAATGAGAAAGATAAGTACTAGCCCTGTGTGATTTCAAGTTGAATTTACAATACTTTCAAGATTGTTGCAGCATCAAAAGCTGTAGTGTCAAAATCATGTTTTCTGCCAAGGATTGCTGTTAGCACATGATTAACCTCCCAAATGATAACATATTTCCAAAGGTTGTCTTAGGAGGTCACACTTTGGGAACAGCAAATAGAGTATAATGGCTAATGTTATTTACTAGCTACTAGTCCCGCTATTTGTTTGTCACATAATGGTTTCTCATTTTATCATTTATGTAACTGGTGATCATTAGCATACAGGTTTACAGTACTTCCTGTACAATAAAAGGGGAAAGAGCAAGTGAGTAAAACTAATTTACTTATGAAATGGCAACTTGAGGAAATGTATTTCGAAAGAATGACATTTCCTTGAACTCATCTTTTCATAAATTCTGTTTTTAAGGGCCTTTAAAAAAAGACCTCAGTGTTCCAGCAAAATTGCTAGAGCAATAAAAGTTCCATCAGATGTGCATTCTTCAATCCTCTACTTAAGAACTTCAGAATAAGCATAATAATCACCATAATAATGTGTTGCTATTAAATTTTTACCACAGTTCTTCCTAGGAGTTCATAGTATACTGTGTGACCACACTGAATGTATTCTTTAAAAAAAATCACCTGTGGAACACTGTACATATATAAACATCCATAAAGGTTTTGTGATTCTGGAAAAGAATGAAAAATTGGACTTATTTACTGGTTTCTCTGGCCAAGTTCCATTAATCAGCTGCAAAATTTCTGAGGCTAAATGATAGGTGCCTTATAAAGATTAATAAATACATCTTTGACAATTTTTTTCCATTTTTTTAAAAAACATATCGACTAGAATGATTTTGCCCCAACTTGTAAAAAAGAAAGCAGTACCTGGCAAGGAAACCCTATCCATTTTTTTTCCCGTGAATCACAGTGACTATAAGATTTATCAAAAATGCATAGGGGCACTTATACCCCAATGTTTATAGCAGCACTCTCAACAATAGCCAAATTATGGAAAGAGCCTAAATGTCCATCAACTGATGAATGGATAAAGAAATTGTGGTTTATATACACAATGGAATACTACGTGGCAATGAGAAAGAATGAAATATGGCCTTTTGTAGCAACATGGATGGAACTGGAGAGTGTGATGCTAAGTGAAATAAGCCATACAGAGAAAGACAAATACCATACGTTTTCACTCTTATGTGGATCCTGAGAAACTTAACAGGAACCCATGGGGGGGAGGAAGGAAAAAAAAAGAGGTTAGAATGGGAGAGAGCCAAAGCATAAGAGACTCTTAAAAACTGAGAACAAACTGAGGGCTGATGGGGGGTGGGAGGGAGAGGAGGGTGGGTGATGAGTATTGAGGAGGGCACCTGTTGGGATGAGCACTGGGTGTTGTATGGAAACCAATTTGACAATAAATTTCATATATTTAAAAAAATCGTAGAAGAGTGATGGTTTTAATAACATTATTTTATGGAAGTCACCTGGTTCTATTATACCAACGTGTAAATATGTGCTGACCCTCATGACTGACTCAACTAAAGTCTTCAGAGCTCTGACCTCCTTTGAAAGAGAACTATACAAACACAAGATAGTCATCAGCAATTCTGGGAAATACATATGAGTCATTTCAGGGCTATATTAAACAGGTTGTGATGAGATCACCTATATAATATTTTGGGATGGTTTTTGATGATTCCCTTCTGCTTTTTCTTGCCATACCATATTTCCTTACATTGACAGGGCAACTAGATTTTTACTGAATATTTTCAGTCACGTGGTGATTCAGTTTTTTTTTAATGTTTACTTATTTTTGAGAGAGAGCACATGCACATGCAGGGCGAGGGGCAGAGAGAGGAGGAGACAAAGGATCTAAAGCAGGCTCTGTGATGAATGAGGGGCTTGAACTCACAAACCATGATATTATAACTTGAGCCTGAGATCAGTTGCTTAACCACCTGGGCCACCCAGGTGCCCCAGTGATTCAGTCTTTTATATCCATATTCAACTCCAGTAAACAAACAAAAATGCCTTTGAACTTCCAAACTTTGCCAATTGTTTTTAACATATTAACTATTGAAGTTGAGTCCTGAAAGAAGAGGCTCAAAATTTGCTATTTCTCTTGTTTTTATCACGGTAGCCTCTTGGGAGAAGGAAGGGTGTGAGATATAATGCAAAGAGCACTGAAATTTTTCTAGCCTCCATTGCTAAACATGGTCAACTATGCGATTTTGATAGAAACATGTCCCTTATTTCTTATAAGTAGTGACAGAATCACATATGGTAATACTGAAAATAAGTATTTTTTATAAGAAAATAAAGCTGCAATAAACGTATACCAGGTATGTGTATGGAAGTGTTGAACCACTATATTGTACACCTGAAATTACTATTACCCTGTATGGTAACAAACTAGAATTTAAATGAAACTTAAAAAAATGCTATGAACATTCATGCACAGGTTTTTGTGTGAACATAAATTTTGTTTCTGTGAGATAAATACCCAAGAGTGTGAACGGCAGGTTGCAGGATAGTTCCCTGAGAAACTCCCAAGCTGTTTTCAATTGCAGCTGTACCATTTTACATTCCACCAGCAATGAGTGAGTGAGTGAGTGACTTTTTCTGCATCCTCAACCGCCTTTGGTGTTGTAGCTATTTCTTATTTCAGCTACTCCTATAGGTATATTGTGGTTTTAGTGTACATTTGCTTAATCACTAATGACGTTACACATTTTCATGTACTTATTTGGCCTCTGTACATCCTCTTTGGTGAAATGTCTGCTGACATCGTTGGCACATTTTCTAATGGATTTTTTCTTTCCTACTGTTGAATTTTGAGAGTTTTTAGAAAAATTATTTTAGATACTGGGGCACCTGGGTGGCTCAGTCAGCTAAGCATTCGACTCTTGATTACAGATCAGGTCATGATCTCATGGTTCATGAGTTTAAGCTCCATGTCAGGCTCTGAGCTGTCAGTGCAGAGCCTGCTTGGGATTCTCTCTCTCTCTCCGTCTCTTTCTGCTGCTGCCTTACTCTCTCTCTCAAAATAAATAAACATTAAACACTTTAAAAAAATATTTCAGGTACGAAATCTCTATTAGATGTGTAATTTTTAAATGTTACCTTCCAATCTGTAGGTTGTTATCATCTCAATATCCACCTGTTGAGATTTTATTTCCATTATATTTTTTATTGCTATGATTTTCTTTTAGTCATTTTTAAACTTCTACATCATTGCTGAGGTTTTCTATTATTTCATTTGTTTCAAACATTTATACAAGTATATCTTTGTGATACTATTTAAATTATGATCAGGTGATTGCAACATCTAGTACATCTCAGTATTGGCATCAGTTGATTCTCTGTGCTCATTCAAATTGTGGTTTTCCTATTTCTTGATATAAGTGACTTTTTATTTCATCCTGAATATTTTGATTATTATGTTACAAAATATTTGATTCTATTCTATGTGAAGTTAGCAGAAATATTGTGATAGGCTATATTTCCAATGATTGTATTTCCAATGACTAATTTTCAGAGCTCTTGCAATACTGTTCTGTCCTGCTTCATTCTTCTTTGCTACAGGGGCTCCTGCTCAAACCTTTCTGGATACCTCTTTCAGGGACAGAAACTAATTTTCAGGGCTATCTATTGTTGTTAGGAACATCTGTGTGTGTGTGCACGCGCGCGTGTGTGAGAATGGTCTGATACATCAACTTTTAAAACATTAAAGGCAGCAAGCTCATTTACTCTTGTTCCCATTGATTGATAATTATAAGTAGTATTGTGTTTTATTATCATTGAAATTTCCTCTTAAGGAAGAGATCATTTTGTGGGTTAATATATTGATAAGCTTCTTGGAGTGATAAAATTACGGGTAGTAGACAACTTTTGTGGGGAAGGATAGATGTTTTAGGTCAAAGTTATGCTACGTAAGGCAAATCTGGGCTGAAATAATAAATATAAAGAGAATATGAATTTATAAAATAATTTTTTATGAATAACTTGGTGCTTTTATGTATGTTTCCAAATCCTATAGAATTGATTGGAAAAAAAAAGGATTGAATTACTTTAAAAATAAAATCTCTATGATCAAGAGCTGCAACTTTTAATTAAAAATATTATCACAAGCTGTACTAGGGTAGTTTTGGGGAATCAAAGATTTTTGGCTCATTCTGTGAGCCAAAATAGAAGTCCCAATGACTAAAAGTGGGCTTTGAAGCATTATGACTAAAATGAATCATATAAGATTAATTTGGTACTAAGAAATTAAGATACAGGATGATCATAGATTTTGTGGAATAATTCTAAGGTACCAGTCTAGTGATAAAATGGAATGACAACAGGATACAATCAGAAAAAGGGAAGGAAACAAACAAACAAAATATTCAGTAAAGTGAAAAAAAAACAAATAAAAGAACATCTCATTTATACAGTAGAATTTATTGGGATGCTGTATGTTAATATTTCTTTTTTTTTTTTTCAACGTTTATTTATTTTTGGGACAGAGAGAGACAGAGCATGAATGGGGGAGGGCCAGAGAGAGAGGGAGACACAGAATCGGAAACAGGCTCCAGGCTCTGAGCCATCAGCCCAGAGCCTGACGCAGGCTCAAACTCCCGGACCGCGAGATCGTGACCTGGCTGAAGTCGGGCGCTTAACCGACTACATCACCCAGGAGCCCCATTATTTCTTTTTTCATAGATAAGAAAATCCGTTCAGTCAGCTCACTATTTTTGTCTCAGTGATTGTCATTTCCTTAAATATTTTAGAAAAGGTAACAGAAAGATAATTCTAGAAGCTGAACAAGAAATATGGAATGGAAAGTATTCATACATAAGAGTTTTTCCCATGAGAAATCATTTCTGTCCTTAAAAGAGATATTCACATATATTTAGTAGTTTCTAATTGAATAGTAATTTTCAATGTGGATATAAAATTTGTGTTGATTAGCATGGCGTGGGGAGCAAGGCACCCCATGTAATATATGAAGATCAAAGTGAGGTGAGGAATATAGTCTTTTTTTTTTTCGTTTTTATTTAAATTCCAGTTAGTTAACATATAGTGCAATATTAGTTTCAGGTGTACAATTTAGTGATTCGACACTTCCATAAATCACTCGGTGCTCATCACAAGTGCACTCCTTAATCCTCATCACCTATTTTACCCATTCCCCCACTACCTCCCCTCTGATAACCATCAATTTGTTCTCTGTTAAGAATCTGTTTCTTGGCTTGCCTATCTTTTCCCCCCATGATCATTTGTTTTATTTCTTAAATTCCACATATGAGTGAGATCATACGGATTTGATCTTTCTCTGACTGACTTACTTTGCTTAGCATAATACTGTCTAGCTTTGTCCATGCTATTGCAAATGGCAAGATTTCATTCTTTGTTATGGCTGAGTAATATTCCATTATATATATATATATATATATATATATATATATATATATATGCACACCACATCTTCCTTATCCTTTCATTAGTCAATGGACGTTTGGGCCATTTCCATAATTTGACTATTGTTGATAATACTGCTATAAACATCAGGGTTCGTGTATCCTTTTGAATTAGTGTTTTTGTATCCTTTAGGTGAATACCAAATAGAGCTATTGCTGGAATATAACATCTTTTGAGAAGAACTGCTTTCCAAATTCCTTATTTTTAAGATTTAGAAATAAACTTGCAAAATTTTTTAAGTAACACATGTTTATTGGAGAAAATAGAAAATACAGCATAAAAAGAGAGTACTAAATCAATATTACATTACCTAGAGATAATGACTGTTAATTATATGTGTGTATCCAAATTATTCCCTGAGTGCTTATGTACATTCATACACAGAATGTAGTAAACATTTAAAAAATTGAATTTATACTTAAGGTAGTGTTTTTCAAGCTGATATTTTTGTCTCTCAACAATGAATCATGACAATATTTTCATGTAAATAATTGTACTTCAACAATGTCATTTGTCATGGTTCAAATCACTTAACAATAAAGGTTTAACAGCATTTACTCACCAATCTTGTATTATTGGTATTTAAGACTTTTCAGAAACTACAGATAATAAAACCCAAGAGGACCTTCTATCTTAGAAATTAAGAGAGACAAGAAGAGTTCATCAAATTGATTATAATTTGCACTAATGAACAAGCACAGTTAAATTTTATGCTTAATTATATACATATTAAATGGTAAATAAGGTACAGATATACCTATACTCTGCATTTATTTGCTGTCCTGCTCCACTAAGGGGACTGATAAAATATTTATCTGAGGATAGTTAAAATATTAAATATGGTGAACACAAAATGTATAAAATAAACTTTTATGACTAAATAATGTTAAAAAATAAATTAGTCTTTTGTTCCTTTCCCTATTTCTCTGTTTGTTTGTTTTCTTCTGTTTTTCTCTTCTGTAACAATCCCCAAAATCTATGTCCCCACATCATGGTTTTATATGCTGCATTTGAAATGTGGTAAGGCCTATCTTAGAACTTTGGAAGAAGGTAAAATGTATTTCAAAACAAACCATTTATTACATGGACAACATATTTATCAAAGGTATATTTGATATTTCAGGCTTCTGACTCTATCTGATACCAAGGCAATTGTTCAACTGCTCATACAACTCCTGATCCATTGACCTATCAACTACTACTAACTTTTTATTCTAGTCATCGTTTCTCACTTTGCCAGCTTATATTCCATGGTATAATACTATAATCCTATCCTTACATAGATTTCAATTCCTTTTCCTTTCATTTCCTCTGTTCTACTGCAAGCAAAACCCTTCCTCTGATATAAATCAATTCTCTTCCTCTCTGGGCCTTCATTTCAGTAATTGAAATTTTGGGGTAAATGAATACTGGCTACGTGTTCAACCTAAATTCATGACTCCATGTTCACATGCTCAATACTGCCATGAAATCCTTTGAAAATTCCAAAAGAATTTTACCTAATATCCAAGATAATTATTTCAAATTTTATCTCTTTCATCTTTTCTCAACTGATAGCCTTGCATTCTATACTACTGAGAAAATGGAGAACAAATGGATAAACTTTTAATTCTCCTAAAAAGCCTAATATCATCCTTCAGCATATTCTCCATCTGGATTCCAGTTTCGAGAAAACTAATGACATTAATTCTATCAAAGAAAAGTCTCCACTTGTGTTTGGATTCCATTCTCTAAAACAATCTCCAGTGATTTCGTTCCTTCTTTCACACCATACGCCACTCATTCCTACTCTGCTGACCACTTCCACAAATACATAAATTAATTCTGGTATCTCTCAACTAAAAACTCTGCAATGAATCCACAATTTCCTCTAGTTACTAGTCCAAGTTCTTTTTTTCCCTAAAAATCATCTTGAAAGTTTTACCAACATGTATTTTCTTCAGTTACTTACTTTCCTCATTTCTTCTTTGGACAACTAAAACCAGGATCCTATCAACATCTATGAACTAAATCTCCTCCGTCAGGTAATCAATCATCTTTATATTTCTCTACACAACATCTAAACCAGGGCTACTCAAAATGCGGTCATAGTCCCACAATATTAACAATGTAAGAGAACCTTTCATTAAACTTTTCTATTATTACTCTTTCTCCATTAATAGAGCCACTAGGTGCTCAGCCCCCAAACTTAAGAGTCATTCTTGAATTCTCCCTTTTGGTCAATCCCCACATTAGTTCTTTTAGCAAATTCATTTCTGCTGACATGTTCCTTGTACAAAAAGCTATTGTCTCTCATGTAGACTACTATAGGGATTTTCTATAAGTCTCTCTATTTGATCTCTTTCAACACTGCAATACATTTTATTAGTAGAAACCAGAGTGATACTTTTGAAATTTAAATCAGGTCATAATACTACCCTGCTGAAAACCCTTCAGTGTCTTCTCATAGCATTTAGATTAAACTCAAACTATTGTGGTTAGTGGGAGTGTTTGTGATCTGACTCCTCTGTACACTTTCAGTTTATGGACTTACTCTGATCCTTTTCAGCTTATAAAACTCTCCTCCAACACAGTAGCCACATAGACCTCTTTCAGGGTCTCTAATCCAGTGGTTCTCCCAGTATAGTCAGTCCCTGGACTATTACAGAAATACAAATTCTCTAGTCTCTCCCAAGTCTACTGACTCAGAAACTCTAAGTGACAGACCTAGCAACCGGGTTTTAGCCAGACTTCCATATGATCTTTTCCCCAGTTTTACTAAGGTATAATTAACAAATAAAAGTACAAAATAGGGGGCGCCTGGGTGACTCAGACAGTTAAGTTGTCTGACTCTTGATTTCATCTCAGGTTATGGGTTTGAGCCCCGTGTTGGGCTCTGCACTGTCAGCATGGAGCCTGCTTGGGATTCTGTCTCTCTGCCCCTCACCTGCTAGTGTGCACTTGCTCTCTCTCTCTCTTTCTCTCTCTCTTAAAATAAATAAATAAACAAAAAAAAATACACAATAATTAAAGTGTACAATGTGATGATCTGATATGCATATGCATGGTGAAAGGACGCCCCCCCCCACAAGACACACATTGATTTAATCTATACTTCATCACCTCATATATCTGTGTGTGTATAAGAGAGAGAAAGCACTTAATTCTACTCTCTTAGCAAATTTCAATTATACAACACATGTGATTTGATGTATGCTAAAATCTGAGCATTACTGCTAATACAACATGATTATTTATGTCTCAGGGGTTTTGGTTGTCCTTTTCCATGACTGGAATATTCCTTCTGTGGCTCTTAGCTTGGCATGTGTCTTAAGGTCCAGTGCGTGCTGCTGAATCTAAAGAACCCTCCACTACCATTAAATATGATTGAATTGCTTGTTTATTGTATTATCTGTCACTCTCTCTCAAATGCAAGCCCCAGGATGGCAGGGACTTGTCAGTCTTGTTTAGGACTCTAATCACACCGCTAGTACAATATCTGAGTCAGAGTAGGCACTCCATAAATGTGTTTAAGATGAATGCATTCATTGTGTGAATCTGTAAATAGTCATTGGATTAGTTGATAATTTATAAAGCCTACCAAATTATTTGACATTTATCTTGAATTGAAAAGAAAAATCTCTTTCTTTCAAAATGACAGAAGATAAAGTTTATCTCTTTCTCTTCTGTCCTTTTTTTTCATGCTATCCACTCTTTCTAGAAATCTTTCCTACTTCCCCTTATCCAGGTTCATTACTGTTCATTTCTTAAGTATCAGACTCAGTTTAGGTTTTAAGATGTCTTACTTGCCCTTGTCTTCCTAGGTTCTCCCACTACCGATGAACCTGAAATGTGTCACTTTCCATTAATTTCCGTTAATTTCCCCTGTAACCAACTCTATACTAACTTATACATTGTTTTATAGTTGTCTATTTTCCTATCTACCTCCTACAAATCTATTAACTCCTTATCTTTAAGGACTGTTTTGTTCATGTTGGTGAGTTACCAGTGAATGTAGTGCCTGATATATCTAGAGGTAGCCAGCAAAATTTATTTAATGAATAAAAATATCTAGGGCTGAAGAAGTTTCTAAAACAAAATTAAACAAGCAAGGAATATCCACTGATTTGAATTTAGGAGCCAGGACTCAGTGTAAGGGATCTAGGGATTAGTGCTTAATGGCACCTGTTGTCAGCTTTAGTCATCACTGCAGGCACCTCAGCAAAAGTTTTTGCACATCCAGCAGCTATTGAGGGTTTCTGGACTCTCCTAAGAATATAATCTCACTGCTCAGTCCTCCCCCAGAAAATTACCTGCAGCAAGTATGCCTAAAATAAATAAAAAAGGATAACAAGAGAAAATAATCCATACTTTTAGAATAAGTTTAGGGTTATCATCTATTTTGGTCCAGAAGATATAAATTTATTTAGATAAGGATGACTTTTACCTAATTTCCCAAATGTTTATAAAGTCTAAATTTAAAATTAGAAGTTGTACTCTTGTCTTTAAAAACCCAATTCTTTTTTTAAAACATCCTTTGCTTACTTTCCAAACTTATTAAGATGGAATCCTTTACCTGTGGAGAATAGAGATTGAATAGTGTTACAGATTGTGAGATGAGTCTATTACAGGACCACTGTGTCTATAAAGAAGTTTATAATTATTGACTTACTTGGAGAAATGTGTTTTAAATACATATTTATGGGAATATTCAGGGGGTACAATTTGGTATTGCATGATATTTACATTTTAATATTTGTTTTCCTAATGTGTGATGCGTATTGGAATTCATATCTTGAAATCTTCATATCATTAACCCCTTTCATTGCCCAAGGGAGTAAAAATATATGTAGGAAAAGGGATTAATTGATTCATAAGGTTTATCCATAGAGTAATAAACAAAATCAACAACTTTAAAAAGTTGAAATTAGTGTAACAAGAATGAGATAGAGAAATAAAATGTAAGTGTATTAATTTTAATATTAAATATTAGTCATATGCTATAACTTAAGCTATGTATATTTATATATAAAACTATATACACTTAAATATGTAATATATACTTATAAAACATATATATTATAGTTAAGCTTCTTTTTCTAAATTGAGGAAATCCAACTAAAGGAATGTGCAAGGCAGAGCAATTTAATTAATTGACTCAACAAATATTTATTCTGCACCTAATGCCTGCCAGATTTCCTTCCAGTTTCGGCAGAAATGAAAATCAGTATGGATGATGTCCCTAAATTTACATAGCTTAAATTCTAATAAACTTCTTATAATCATGTAGCCAAATCATTTTATTATGGCTGGAAATATTACTACTTATCTATCTCAAACTTTTTACCTTAGCTTTCTGCTTGCTATTATAATACCACAGTTTTGCAAACCTCAAAAGTTATCTTTATTATCTTTAGAGACTCCCTCCATCCTTAAGACGTCTCTTTAGCCTTCTGTATACATGTATATTCAACTTAACAATAACTTTAATTTAGTTTGGATATATGATCTTTTACTCTTTATGTGGCTATTTGCATAATTTCTAGGAATAACCATGTAACCACATTTAAATGTCCACTTAATAGGCATCTAATAATAATGGTACATATTACACAATGCTGGCCATTTATTTCAATGATGATTCACACCTTACAATGGGCAACCAGTTATATTAGAGTTTCTTTATTAATTCTTTTACTATTTAAGAATTGGGTCTCAGGTAAGGGTTAGGCTATGTGCTAGATAGGGGGAATAAAATGCTGAACAGATTATCCTCATGGAGCTCACAGATTAGTAGAGGAGATGAAAGTTAATCTAAAAGTGAAATCAAATAAATGCATACTTGTAAGTATGGTCTCAACTGAATCTGCTAAGCAGAGCCACAAATTTTTCTCTTTCTAGTACATTTCCTTAACCATTGTACATCCTGAGAAAATGCTCCTCGTGAAGTCCTTATTTTTCAGTAATCACTTTGCAGATAACTGGATAATCTGCATTAAATTTTAAAGATTGATCTATCTTGGGGCACCTGGGTGGCTCCAGTCGGTTGAGCATCCGACTTTGGCTCAGGTCATGATCTCACGGTTCATGAGTTTGAGCCCCGCGTCAGGCTCTGTTCTGATGGCTCAGAGCCTGGAACTTGCTTCGAATTCTGTGTCTCCCTCTCTCTCTGACCCTCCCCTGCTAATTCTCTGTCTCTCTCTCTCTCAAAAATTAAAAAAAAAATTAAAAAATTTTAAAAAAAAGATTGATCTATCTTTTCAAAATTCTTTTTCAATGTACCAGAAAAAAAAAATACCCTTTCCTGAATTAACCAGACCTATAGTTGAATATTTTGGGGAATATGAAAACACATACATTAAGTGGGATTTGCAATGATGTAGTAATTTAAACTCGTCTATATTAAGTGTTATGATTTATGCAATCTTAAGTATATTATTTATTAATAATAATTAAGATACAAGAATGAATACATGCATGTTAACTTCCATCTTTCTTATTCTGTTTTGCATCCCCTCCCCTCTTCTTACGTAAAAAAAATTTCTCCTTTTAATCATAGTAAGGTTCTCAATCAGATCATAAAAAGCCTAAGACATATGTGGAAGAACTACCTTTTTTATGAATGTTTATTTATTTATTTTTGAGAGAGAGAGAGAGCAGGGGAGGTGCAGAGAGAATCTCCAGCAAGCTCCTTCCTGTCAGCTCAGAGCCTGGCACAGGGCTTGAACACAAGAACCATGAGATCATAACCTGAGCTAAAGTCAAAAGTCAGACACTTAACCAACTGAGCTATCCAGGCACCCCTGTGGAAGAACTATCTTAATTTTCGTGTTCTTCTTGGTGGCAGTGGCATCTATTGACCCCTTCATTAACTTTTGGTGCCTCAGTTATACAAGACTGACCATTCATGATTTTAAAATATTTATCGTAATTTATATATATACAATCTTGGATATGTTGATATAATAGTTATTTTTCAAGTATCTTTACAATAAAAAGTTTTATTTAGCATCTTCAAAATATTATGTGAATATTTTAAGAATATACAGGCAGTTGATTTCATATTTAAGTTTGACTAAGTGAAGAAAAAGGTGTGAATTATAATAGTTATAGGATACAGAAGGCAATATGATGGGAAATCAAATGCATCTAAATTCCAAGGACAAATGCTCACTTAATTATATGCTTCTGTAGAATCATTGGCTCTGACACACAATTTTTGGATTAGGCTTATTCTCTTTAATTAACATGCTATTTTTGTTGAATCAGTATGTGGAAGTTAAAAGTCAAATAATTAATCCATAGAGCAGGAGTTCAAATAGACAAAGACTCATTGTGGTTTCCCAAGAAACCATTTTCCTAAGCACCTTCGGTTCCTTTAAACATGCCTGGAAGAGTTGCATTCAGGCCTTCTCGCCCTCATGTGGCAGGTTGGAAGCCTAATTCATTGCTTCAGGGGCTCGTGGCTTCCACAACTCTGCTTCATACACAAATAGCAACCTATTACCTGTCTTCTGGAGATGTGATCACAACTCTAGTCTGTTTACGTCTTTCTTCTTGTAGTTGTGACATTATGAATGATATTTAATGGATTATCAGAAGGTAGTTGTGTTTAGTTCACTTTCTTCAACTCCTCAGCTTGGAGTGCTCATTCTCTCCCATTTCCTCTTAAAACATCTTACTTACACAATTATTTACTTGAGTAAATGCATGCACGTCCTCATATCATACATATTGTTATTTTTTATGATTTTTACCATTTTAATTTTCCATGGCTTTTTTCTCACTTTTTTTTTATCCTGTCCACAGATCATTCACACCCATACTCAACACATACACAAAACCACAATCTGTGTAGGGATATTTTATTCTGTTTGTTCTCTATACCAGTGTAATTATACATTGTACAACATAGATATAATATCATTATTATAACACATACAGTACACTAAAGATTTATTATAATTATATAAAAATGGGATTATAGTCAGCACATTTGTCTTCATTTTTTATTCAGTTAAAACTTGTGCCATTATTTAAAATCACTTGGTATAGGGGCGCCTGGGTGGCGCAGTCGGTTAAACGCCCGACTTCAGCCAGGTCGCGATCTCGCGGTCCGTGAGTTCGAGCCCCGCGTCAGGCTCTGGGCTGATGGCTCAGAGCCTGGAGCCTGTTTCCGATTCTGTGTCTCCCTCTCTCTCTGCCCCTCCCCCGTTCATGCTCTGTCTCTCTCTGTCCCAAAAATAAATAAACGTTAATAAAAAAAAAATAAAATAAAATCACTTGGTATATTTCTAAGTCACTATTTTGACTGATGCATGGTATTCTAATATGTGATTTTACCATGTTATTTTAGTTATACAATTATTCTCTTGTCAATAGAAATCTACTTCATTTCAGGAATGTCTATAACTACAAACAATGTCACCGTAACATAATTGCTCCCGTGTCCTTATAGACTGGTGCCATTGTATCTGTGGGATAGGTTACCAAAAAAGAAGTTTATAGGTTAGACTAGATATATCTATATCTATATTTCCCAAAGGATTTGTTAAAAGCCATAGAAATTTACATTTCCGTGAACAACATATGATAACACATTTGTACATTCATACTCTTTCACCAAAAAAATGTTAAAAGAGTTTTCGTTTTTGCTAGTCTGATTCCTATGTGGTAGCTCATGGTTACTTTGCATTACCCTGAAAACTAATGAGTTTAAGCATCTTTTCATTAGGATTTGTTCTTCTATGAATTGCCTCTTCAGATATTTTGTAGATTTTCTAATATTGAACACTCTTGTCATTTATCAAGTACTATTATAAATTAGAGATAGTATCTCTATCTGCAGCATTGCAAACATTTTTTTTTATATAATTTATTGCCTATCCGTGTATTCTGTTCATACTGGGGCTTATTTTTTATTTGTTTGTTTGGCTTTGTCGTGCTCACATTTTCTTAGTCAAGTATGCCTATCTTCAAATATTCCTCATTTGGGAAACCTGGGTGGCTCAGTCGATTGAGCGTCCCACTTCGGCTCAGGTCATGATCTCACGGTTCATGGGTTTGAGCCCTTTGTCGGACTCTGTGCTGACAGATCAGAGCCTGTGGAGCCTGCTTTGGACTCTGTGTCTCCCTTTCTCTCTGCCCCTCCCCCGCTTACTGTTTTTCTCTCTCTCTGTCTCTCTCAAAAATAAACATTAAAAAAATCTTAAAAAATAAAACAAAATATTAAAACAAACAAAAACAACATTCCTTGTTAGAGTTGCACTCCTGTCTTTATCATCATTTGTGACAGGGTTGGAAGCATGATTCTTCTAGTCAGAGGCCTGCAGCTCTTACCACTCTGCTTCATCCACAAATAGCAATCTGTTATCTGTCTTCTAAAAATATGATCAAATCTCTATGTCTTTCTTTCATTCATGTATGGTGTAATATTGTTACAATTTTGTTTTCTTCCCACTGAATGTAGTTGACAATGAAATGGGGAAAGATGGAACAAGAACAAATTTCAGGTTAAACTTATGATTGGAACATGTCTCCACAAAGAACATTTGGTAAAGTTTCCAATTAAACAGTGTTTCCTCAAATGTATACAGTAGTTACCTCTGGTAAATGTCAGTAAGCATTAGAAGTATATAAACCTAGGGACACCTGGGTGGCTCAGTTGGTTAAGTGTCCACTTTGACTCAGGTCATGATCTCATGGCTCGTGAGTTCAAGCCCCACATCAGGCTCTGGGCTGACAGGTCAGAGCCTGGAGCCTGCTTCGGATTCTGTGTCTCCCTCTCTCTCTGCCCCTGTGCCACTCACTCTCTCTTTGTCTCTCTCAAAATTAAATAAACATTAAAAAATGTTTTTAATTGTACAAACATAGATATTTACACATTAAATGAAGTCAGATTATAAATTCAGATCATAGACACATATTCTCACTGTCATCAGTGCTTAATGGGTTATTTAGAAGTTGTTATTTAGAAGTTGTGGAGGATGAAGGACATAATTTTGGTTGAGTGGGCCTGTCGTGTATTGCAATACATTTGGTTGTTCTTATTGCATGGATTGAGATGTACATATTCATGCAGAACAAATTGGGATGAGCCAAGTTAACTGCTGAGATCCAAATGAAGGACCTGATAGATTGTATGCTGTTAAGGACATTTAAATTTTATGTATGTTGATTCTTTTTGGACATTTTTTTCCTGCAGAATCTAAATCCAATTCATATTAATTCAATTTAAAAGGGAGAATATTTAATATCTTTAATGTTCAGAAATAATTATTATAAGTTATCATTATAAAGGAGAACATGCACATTTAAAAATATATATTAAACTTTCAATTTATCATTTCAAATAATCAAGGGTTATTCAAGTAATTGACTTCTTAATATCTTAAGACATTAGTGGAAGTGAAAGTGAAAAGAGGCTGTAAATTCTGTGTGCCACGTTTAAGCCATTTATAATTGAGTGCATCACATTGGAAATAGTGCTTAATATTCATATTCTGGATCATATGTATCTTAAATTTTTATTTTATATCCCATCTCCTTCCCAGTCAATAGAAATTTACTTCTCAAATAAATATGGAACTGTCAGTTAATAATAAAATAAGGAAGAAAAATGGGCTAAAGAATGGAATTAAAAAATAATTATTTTTAAACATTATATATCAACTTAAAATATATTCACTAACATTTTAGTGAGTACAAATAATTACAGGAAAAAAACATAAAAAATAACCTTATGTTACATCGTTTTCTTTAAAATAAAGCAAGAACTTAAGGGGATGCTTCAAGCAGTGTGAGTATATCTTCTTTTGTGCTAGATCAAACATAGGAGCAGAAATAGCTATAAGGCAGAAACAATATTTGCTTAAGAAACTGTCTAAAGAAGGACAAAGAACTTTTTATAAGCAATTGTAGCAAAAATTAGAAGGAATGATAGAATGGTTATTGATCAGCCTAAGAAAAGTTCTGACAAAAATTATCATGAGGGCGTTTGAGAGAATGGGTATTCAGGTGTGGTTAAAGAAAAATCAATGATTAAGTTTAAACCAATAATATCAAAAGGCAACTGGATAGTTTATTAGAAACCATGCATTCTTTTATCTACAAATACATCTATCTACCTACCTATTAAGTTTCTTCAAAATATAGGATTTTCCCAGTTATGTAGAATTTTACTTTCTTGAATTAAAATATTTTATATAATTTATATAAAGTTGTATTATAAAATTTTTCAGATATTCTCATCTATTGCTTGATGGTGTGGCTTGGAAGACTTTCGATCAAATAAATTGCTATCACAGTCATCTTGGTCTAACTCCAAGTTGTTTCATGCTAAAGTGAATAAAAATTCTGATGATTAAATTTACAAAACTGAGATCCCAATAAATTACAAATATATACATTATTTTCTGAGAGTAACGATGTGACTTATAACTCATTTAAATATGTCTCTAATTTTAGTAAATCAATTTAACAGACTTAAGAGAATTTTATAGAAATCCATTATTTCTATCTTTTCCATTTAATGTTCTTGAAAACAGAGTGCATCTTCCATTATAGTAAATGCTAAAGTTTTCAAGTTTAATTATGCTAAATCTTACTAATGTAAAAAACCTTTAATCCATTAATATTTAATACATTATCATTACTAGTTACAGCATACAAAGATTGGCCTATAATTTTTCAATATGCTATTTATACTACTTTCTATAGTGTGAGAAAATTTAATAGATGAAAACTACTTTGCATGACTATCAACGTGACCTACCTGTTAAATATATATCATATCTGTCTCCCATTTACTCAGCCACCAGTCTAGTCCAACGCAGCATTTGATACTTCCTTTTCTTCTAGAATAGGCTCCAAACTGATCTTTCTGCTTTCATTCCTATAGTACATCAACCCACTCTTTATGAACCATGTAGGTTGATCCTTTAGAAGTTAAAAAATCAGTTCATGAGGTCTTCCACTCCCTCTAAAATGGAGAAACACGAAATGGCTTTACTGCTTCTACTTGGAAAAACATTCCACCACCCCCAAAGAGAAAAACTCATATAAAAGATATGAGAAAAAATGGTTTTCAAGGCACTAAAATATATTCTGAGGTTGCTAAACCAAGGAGGAAGAAATATAATTCAGATTGAGCCACAGATATTGGTACTCTTGACAAAGACTCTATCTTCAGTGGATTTAATTGTTTGCTAAGTTTAGTTAACTGAAGCGAAGACCAAATAATTACTTTGCTAAATGACTTTAAGACATTAGAAATTCCTGGGGCACCTGGGTGGCTCAGTCAATTAAGCTCTGACTTTGGCTCAGGTCATGATCTCACAGTTCGTGAGTTTGAGCCCCATGTCAGGCTCTAGGCTGACAACCCAGAGCCTGGAGCCTGCTTTAGATTCTGTGTCTCCCTCCTTCTGCCCCACGCCTTTTTGCACTCTCTGTCTCTCAAAAATGAATAAACGTTAAGTTTTTTTAAGACATTCAAAATTCCTTGTAAATACAGAAAAATTCCTCTAAAATTTTTCATAGACTAGAATATAAAATATATTTACAATGTACAGCTTCCTCATTCAACCCATAAATAGGTCCTTCAAAAGATTTAGAGTAATTGCATTCACCCAGACATTGTAAAATATTTGATGAGAAAGCACCCTTATCTCTGAAAAGAGGTGTTATTGTTGGTTTTTATAGGCAAGGAAGATGCTGTTATTTGAAAGAATAGTTTTAATGAGAATGATTGGTTTTCTAATGAGAGAGATGTTAGGCAGGGCCATTTCTCTGGATCATTTTATGGTTTAATAAGGTTTTTTTTTGAGTTTATTTATTTATTTTGAGAAAACAGAGATAGTGTGAGTGGGGGAGGGACAGAGAATGAGAGAGACAGAGAATCCCAAGGAGGCTCTGCACTGTCAGCACAGAGCCCAATGTAGGGCTCAAACTCATGAAACCCTGAGATCGTGACCTGAGCCAAAAACAAGAGTCCAGTGCTTAACATACTGGGTCACCTGGGAGCACTATTGTTTAATAAATTTTAATAAGGAGGAATACTCTGCATGGTCCAATTTCTCTTAAGAGTATGTAAGACTGGCATTGGAAAATGTAAAGTCTTCTCAGATCTGTAGATAAAAAAGGAAGAAATGAAGGAAACAGTTTATGCCAAATGGAGTCAAATGATAATTCATAACCTTTCCCCAAATCCCAAGGTTGAGTCTATTCACAAGCTCAGAGCTCCTTGAAGGAAGGAGAGGCCATAAACTTTTGGGGAAGGACCATGCAGACACCACAAGAACCATAGTCTTCTATCTACCTCCTGCCCTTCCCCAAAAGATACTGTGGCATTCACTGGAGTATGTGCCTAGACAGAGTGGCTTATAACTTTCTTTGAATGAGGCTTTTATATAAATGTTGGCTAAATATGAGGGTGGACTATGTTAGATACTATGTTCAGTATATTTTGGATCTTCTAGTACATATGTACTGGAGATAATACATGTGTGTGTGTGTGTGTGTGTATGTATGTGTGTGTGTGCGTGTGTGTGTGTGTGCATAAAGTTATAACATTTAAATGTATATATTAAAACTTGTTCCTAGGGAAGAGAAAGACTGAAAGTCACATTTTATTCTCCTACAAATTGTCATAGTTAAGTGGTTCTGTAACTGGTTACTGTAGCAGCAATTTCCTGACTGAGCAAAGTGGTTCCTTTAACTTCCATTGTTGACATTGGCCTACAACCAGCAGCAGTTTCTGATCATGGTAGAAATAGCAGCTCCCATGGTGGACCATTCCATGAAGGAGTCTGGGGGTCATCTTGAATGTTCATCTTAACATTTGTTTTCTCAGCCCTTCCAATGCATCTGTTAGGTAGAGCTTCCGAGGTGATGAGCTATGGCATGCTAGTGTGCTACAAATGGGTTGTGGATGCCTTAATATTGACTACTCTCATTCATTGGGCAACTGGTTTGGGCCTGAGGAAAGCAGATCAGAGTCTGTAGGACAGGCTTGCTTGGGCATAAGAAGTCTGAGTAGTCCATATGATACAAAAATTTGTGATCCCTATGAAGACCTGATGTAAGCCAGTTAATTAAATGTAATAAATCCCTTTCTGCTGAAACTAGTTAGAATGGAATTTTTTTTTTTTTTTTCATCTGGCCAGGCCTTAACACCATAGACTTTCCTGGAACATCCCTGTTACAATTTGGCTTCTCCAGAAACTAAGTCAGAGGACTTTGTGGTTTTGTTTTCTTAGGAAGTCCAGGCCTCAGGAGCAGGACAAAGAGAGTGAAGGAGATAAGGAGGGAGAAGTTATAAAGTTTTGTTATTAGCTAGTCTGTAGTAAATGTAACTGAATTATTGATCTCACAAGAAAACCTTCAAGAAGGTATTTAAACTGAGGTTTAGTACAATACATAACGAGAGAAAAAGTGGAGAGAAATTTAATCGTGAGCTTCTTATATCCAAAGAAGCTCTGATGAAAGTTTGACCCAGAAAGTGTTAAATTCCCTGCACTTACAAGTTGTGCATAGTGAGCCTTGAGTAGGGAGGGTCCAGTGGCATCAAAAGAGAAGCTACAGGTTGAAAGGAAAACACAGGACAGGAGTCTGAATTGAGGCACAATCAGGTTGTGTCTGCATGAGGTCAGTCAAAACCCACTCAAGCTCTGATCCACACAGGAGTTGGTGGAATAAGAAACAAAATAATCTAATGGAAGTTGCAGTGGTGCATGAGAGATACCCCTTTGTCATGGTGATTTCATACAGCTGTTCATTTTATGTGAAATACACTTCCCTTACGTCTTGCCAATTTCTACTCATTCCTTGGGATTCATCTTAAATGTTGCTTTCTTACAGAAGCCTTCATGACTCTCCCCTCTTTCTCTGCTGTAATAGCTTATCAGAGCATTATGTCCTCTCTTCTACTGAGCACATATCAGAATTTGTATTAATCTGTGCATTTGTAAAAATATTTAATATTAATTTCCTTTTCTAACTTGATTATTCTTGAGGATAGAGATAATTTTTCTTTAATAATAATATATCCTCCATGCTAAAAACTATATATAGAAATTAATAAGTACCTTTAATGAATATTTGTTAAATTAATAAGTGAAGTATTTTTACAATGACCTAACTTTTACTTCAATTCTCCATAAAGAAGAGAAAAGACAGGTATAAAGCACATTTATGTAAGATAAATTGAGTGTGTTCACTGAATGTAAACTTTTAGGACAATTTGCCATAGAATGAAGGCATAGCTGAACAGATACATTATTTACAGGTAAATTCTGACAATACATAGTGCTTTTTGTTATATTATAGAAACAAAAACAAAAACAAAAAACAGTTTCCACACAAGCATCCAAAACTATCGGATGGACATTCTAGCAGGAAAAATAATTTTGTTTTGTAATCTTTTGTGAAAGGTCATTGCTGGTACTCTATCAAGTTCAGAGAATAGAAGTAGCATAATCTATTTCATCTCGTCATAACAAAAGAATAAAAATATTAATTTATTTTCATTTTAGTAGTAACCATTATTAGAATTAATTACTTCACTGTAGCTTAAACAATGGTAAAGTAGCCCTTGTAATCATTAAATGAATACTAATGTTGGAAATACATACAAATAATGTGGGGGAGAGTATTATGGGGTATTTCTGATGTGTATATCTACAGATATCAGAGTCTTAGTTGGTATCCTAGTTCTAAAACCTGTTAGTTATTTCACTTTGATCAGGCTTATTTAAGCTTTTCTAATCATCATTTTTTTTTCATATGGAAAATTGGCACCGTCTATTTTGAGCAGTCTAAGACATACCTTTATTTTATGTACCATTAACAAAGGAAAAAAAAAAACTCAACAGTTACCTTATGGCATTTTATGAGCAGAATGGTAACATGAATCCTGATTTCAGAGTGGCTAAAATAAAAAATAAAGAAAAAAATAATTAATTGAGTTAAAATTGATAAGGTAGAATGGGCTTTTGTGAAAATTAAATAAGATAATGCACAATGCTTAACACAAGCCAGAGATATCAGAGCTCAATTATATTAGCAATACAAAAGTATGGAAATTTATACTATCTTTAAAGTAACTGGGAATCACAGTACAACACACTTAAGTGATTTTTTGTTGTTGTTCTATATCATGTATTTTCAAAGGTTTTCTTTATAACTGGGTGTAGCAGGCACTGGTATAATCATTTTTGGTTTTGATCATTTAATTTCTTCTGTGCTTCCAAATTCATTTCATTTGGTTTCAAAATTCAAATGTAGTGCTTTTGACTTAACAATAAAGGAAAGTAAAAAATGACTAAAGTGAAACATTCTCTAAATAGGCTTGCAATCCAGAAGTGTCTGGCTTAGTTTGATGTATAAGTTTATTCATTATGTTGAAACATGCTTGCATGTTTAAATAGATCATCCATGCTTATACTCTTGATTCTTGCTTGTCATTTATATTTCTAGCATGTATCATATTTGTCAAATGCTTTCAAGATTCAATTGTGGGACACAGTCCTACTCTGATGATCATATGTATATTTTCTAGATAAATGCATTTTTGAAAATAATTCAGCATCTAAATAAAACAACAACTCACTATATATAATTTTGTGAAGTGTTTATTATTGTAGCTGTCTAGTTTTATAAATCAAATAGGTTTTAACTCATTGTAACAGCATAGACTTCATGAAAGACCTACCTACATTACAATAAATTACTTTTGTTTTACAAATCTTTTTTGTAATATACGAAATGTCTAAACATAACATTTATTGAATTAGCAATAAAATAAGATAGATCTCTAGTTTCTTTACATGGGCAACAAGAATACCCTTAGTTGCCAGAAATAATGTCTGGTTTTACTTTTACTGGTTCTACATTTTATATTTGCTCAGACACTTTCATGCCACTGGTCAATTCTTGATCATCTCCTTCTATTTTTACTTTTTACCTCTGTCTCTTCTCTTCTAACTGTAGAAAGTGAACAAAAAAATTGCACATTGGAAACTAAAAGTCTGCAGAATTATATGTACGTGCATTAGTATGATTTCTGTATATACAACAAAAGTATCTTTATACCTACTATGATAAAAGTTAACTTCTACTGTAATTATTAAAATTTTTTAGTACTCCTTAAAGAAATAATGACACCTTTCCATAAAAAAATATGAGTAATGGCTTCAGTTTTAAAAAGGTCTGTGAGAAGTTAAGTCACCTGATTGGAATAATATTTGCTCATATTATCAGACTAACTCTATACCCATGGCAAAATGTGTTAGCACATACATAAATAAAAGCACAAAACATATACACTAGCTAAAACATTCACATAAATAAGTAAGAGTAAGGATCTTTATAGTTTTAGAATGTCTTCATGCTCTGCAGAGATTATTATCTTAAAATACATATTCTGAGGGGCTCTTGGGTGGCTCAGTCGGTTAAGCATTTGACTTTGGCTCAGGTTATGATCTCGAGGTTTGTGAGTTTGAGCCCTGCGTCAGGCTCTGTGCTGGCAGCTTGGAGCCTGGAGCCCACTTTGGATTCTGTATTTCTCTCTCTGCCCCTTCCCTGCTTGTTCTCTGTCTCCCTCTCTCTCTCAAAAATAAACATTAAAATCTTAAAAAAAAAAATACACACACACACACACACACACACACACACACACACACACACACTCTGAATGTCCCATTTCAAATGCATAGGTGAACTAATTGTGATCGACAGAAACCAAATCTCTCCAAGTTTCAATTATCTCTAGAACCCCACATGTTTTTTTTAACCTGGGCTCACAAACCCTTTATGTGAAGACAGTATGTCCCAGTCTCCTTTGTAGCTAGGTATGGACAAACGACTATGGCATTTGATTTGAGCAGATATGTTGAAGAGAAATCAAAGAAGTGTTTTTATAATGAGAAGGATGGTGCATTTCCCTCCTCTTTTTCCTCTCTCCTGCTGTGTAGAATTGAGAGTTGGAGTTGGGGCATACCTCACAGACGCATGCTGACTGTGAAGGATCAGCAAGAAATAATGTCCTAGGTCCCTGATGCTGTACCCCATATCAGCTGTGGACCAACTCCTATCTAGACATAGAAATAAATTGCTTTTTTTTCTAAGTCAATTTATTTTAGGTTTTCTGTCACTCACAGCTTCTCCTAATATTGCCACGGAGAGTGACAGACAGCTCTTTTGTTGTTACAGACAAAATTCGTTTTTTAATTGGACAATTAGAATTCTTTGAATTGCATAGCCTTTTATCCAATTTCTAACCCTACATTTTCATTCATTAAAATCTATTATCTATTGGGTTTTGCCTAGGATGTAGAAAGCAGCAAAGAGTATCACTCCTACTCTGGAAGCAAACAAAGCCAGGTAGAACACAAAATCATAACTTTTCTTGGAACTAAAAAAGAACTGAGTCTGCAAGACAAATAGTTTCAAATATAAGGAGTAATAGATATCTCCAAGTAGAGATATAATGTGAGCACTGACTTACCAGTGTTGCCATAAGAGGAAGAGACCCTGGGAAATATATAAATGAGCAAAAAAAAAAAATAATAATAATTAAATAAGCTTTTTAAATGAATGGCTAACGTATGGGTAGGCATGACAGTTAAAGAAATTCTACTGAGTAGAACAGTAACAGATTCTTGAACTATCTCCACGTATTTGGAAATGAAATAATATAGTGGTAAAAATTAAAGGCCAAAAAAGTCACACAGTAAATGAGAAATATTTTGGACTTGAAATAAAATTAAATACAATATATCAAAATTTGTGGTATAGAGCTGAAACAGTACTGAAGGCAAAATTTATGGAATTAAATATGTATAAAAAAGAGAGGTCTTTTTTTTACAATTTTTTTAAATATTTATTATTTTGAGAGAGATACAGAGCACAAGCGTGCAGGGGCAGAAAGAAAGGGAGACACAGAATCCCAAGCACACTCCAGGCTCTGAGCTGTCAGCACAGAGCCCAACATGGGGCTCGAACCCACAAACTGTGAGATCATGACCTGAGCTGAAGTTGGCTGCTTAACTGACTGAGCCACCCAGGTGCCCCCCTGAAAGAGAGGTCTTAATCAATGACATGATTTTCTACCCTTAGAAGCTAGGAAAAAAAGAGCAAAGTACACCCAAAGCAAATGGAAGGAAGAGAATAAGGTAAGAGCAGAACTCAATGAATTGAAGCAGAAAAACAATGGAGAAAATTAATAAAATTGAAAGCTCATTTTTTTAAAACAGCTTTATTGAGGGATAATTGATATACAATAAACTGCACATGATTAACATATAATTACATATGCCAAAGCATATGTATGCACCTGTGAAGCCTTCACCACAATCAAAATAATGAGCATACCCATCCATTCTCGTATGTTTTGTGCCCTGTGGTAAGCCCTCACTCCTAGCCCGTCCAGCTCTCACTCATCTGTATCTCCAAGAAATCACTCATTCCCTTTCTGTCACTATAGATTTATTTGCATTATCCAGACTTTTATATGAATGAACTCCTACTGTGTGTGCTCCCTTTTTTGTTTGTTTTTGTTCTGACTTCTTCCACTCGACAATAGCTATTTGGAGGTGTGTTCATATTGTTGTGTTTTACTTCGTCTTCCTTGTTGAGTAGTGTCCCAGTGTATGTATGTAACATAATTTGAATGCACCTGTAGATGGACAGTAAGCTTGTGCCAACTTTTAACTATTACTAATGAGCTACTACAAATATCCATGTAAGTTGGTATATATGCATTTATTTATCTTGGGTAAATACTAGGAAAGAAATTACTGGGTCATATGCTAGAAGCATGTTTGATTTTTTAAGTAATTTCCAAAATGTTTTCTAAAACAATTTACCATCATTCATTCCTACCAGCAGTGTATGAAAGTTTCAGTCACTCCACATTTTCACCAACATTTTATGCCTGGTGTTATTGGTTTTTAACATTCTAATTGAAGTAAAATAGTATAAGGTTTGACTTACTTTATGCTTTCCTAATGACTACCCACAATGTGGGTAGTGTCCCCTTCTCTCCTATTTGCATGTGCTAACTTGCCGTCAACATATTTTTATGGTGACAAGTCTGTTCTAATCTTTTGTCATTTTCAAATTAAGTTTTGCTTTTATTGTTTTTGAGTTTTGAGATTTCTTTATTTGGGGTAAAAATCCTTTATCAAGTATGCAATTTACAAATCATTTCTCTGAGTCTGTAGCCTATCAATTATTTTGATAAAACCTTACAGAAAATAATAGCTCTTAATTTTCATGAAGCCCTACTTATTCATTTATTTTTAAGGTTTTTGTTTTTGGTTTCTTATCTTCATTTACATCATAGTTAGTGGTGAAATCTCTAAAAGTTTGCCATCTGTTTTTTCCTCTGAGCTTTAATTTTCCACGGGTAAATGCATCCATAGTAAAAACTTCCATTTTTATATAGCTCCTCTGTGATTCAACCTCCTTAATCTCATTAGAGTTTCCTAGCCATTCCACTACCGTTCTTTTCTTAACTGGTATCTTTTTTTTCCCCCTATCATGACTTTAACCAAACAAACCTCAAATCTTACCAAACTAAACTCCAACTTTCCAATAAAAATACCTTGCTTACATCAAATTTGGTATAACCCATCTACCTTTCTCCCCTCCTCCAACCAGATTGCTTAAAATCTAAAGCTGAACCTTCAAGTATTAAGAAAGCTGCATTTCTTTCTAGAAGAGGATATGGTGGATTGACACATTTCGCATGCATTCCATACTTCTAGAATAATTTTCTTTATTGAAAAGTCTGAACTGTTAAAACAAAAAATAAAAAACAAAAAACAGACAAACAAAAAACCTCCTGAAGAAAGCCTGGGTGGCTCAGTCAGTGAAGCATCTGACGTCAGCTCAAGTCATGATCTCATGGTTCGTGAGTTTGAGGCCCGCATCGGGCTCTGTGCTGACAGCTCAGAGTCTGGATCCTACTTCAGATTCTGTGTCTCCCTGTCTCTCTGCCCCTCTACTGCTCTCACTCTGTCTCTGTCTCTATCAAAAATAAATAAACATTAAAAAATTAAAAAAAGTCCCAAGAATCTGGATTGTAGATTGTAGTTCAGATTTTCCATTTATGTGCACCATTTGCTATTTGGAAGGTAGCAGTGTGGTGATACCATTCCCTTGCTGCTGTTTATGCTGGCATTACAAGTAGAGAAGTGATGGTCAAGAGGCAGTTGTATTAATGCCTGGACCCAACCTTGTAGGATCTAACCGCTAGCTTTATGACTAGGACAGTTGCAGTTATTCTTTTAGCCAGAGGTCATTTTCATGTGGACTATCAAGCATTGTTTAGGTGATGATGGGTGCTTGTTTAACAGAGGACACTGCCAGTTTCTTAAATATCAGCATTGAGGCTACATTACAATGGTTGCTTTTGTACTCGAGCCCTTTAAAAGTAGATTCAACTCACTTTCCTCATTTCTCCAACGTTTTGCTTGGACCTAGTTCTGTATAATAAATTCTTTTTTCTTTAAAACACCTCAGAAAACCTTTATTTCCTATAGCTGCATTGTATCAAAAGTAGAGGCAGACTCTGATTATCTTTCCTGACTGAATGTGTGGGCAGTGAAGAACAATCCTGATACTACTGGAAAAAGAGATACTGGTAGTCTATGGCACATAGTGGCCCAATGTTATGAAATTAATCAACTGTAGCCACCTGGAATAAAATTCCTGTTAAAGCCAAAATTTGGCATACCTAGTAACTGCTTCAACAGATCATCATGAGGAATAAGAAATACAAATACTCTTAGTCTTGTGTTTCTGACTACACAGGAGAATTTGAAGAAAAATGGCAAGCTCAGGGTTTTACAATTTTGACTCAAGACAAGGTGAAAGTAGTTTCTGTGACTGCCCCAGAATAACTTCTCACTTCACCATAGTCTTTACATGTCTAAAAATCAGGTGTGAAATCTGAATGTACAAATTGCTGAATTCCCATGTTAGCGGAAATCTTGCTGTTTTTCTTTTTCTTCTCTTTTCTTTCTTTCTCTTTCTTTCTTTCTTTCTTTCTTTCTTTCTTTCTTTCTTTCCATCTTTCTTTCTTTCTTTCCATCTTTCTTTCTTTCTTTCCATCTTTCTTTCTCTTTCTTTCTTTCTTTCTTTCTTTCTTTCTTTCTTTCTTTCTTTCTTTCTTTCTTTCCATCTTTCTTTCTTTCTTTGTGTATAAAATTTAGTCGTGTGTTGAAAAGATAATCTTCGGGGGCACCTGGGTGGCGCAGTCGGTTAAGCGTCCGACTTCAGCCAGGTCACGATCTCGCGGTCCGTGAGTTCGAGCCCCGCGTCAGGCTCTGGGCTGATGGCTCAGAGCCTGGAGCCTGTTTCCGATTCTGTGTCTCCCTGTCTCTCTGCCCCTCCCCCGTTCATGCTCTGTCTCTCTCTGTCCCAAAAATAAATAAAAACATTGAAAAAAAAATTAAAAAAAAAAAGAAAAGATAATCTTCAAGAATTTTATTTTAGGTGAAGTTCTGAATCCCGAGTACCCCTGAGTTTCCTTGCCAGAAAAGACAGTCCATATATCTCTTTGTGATGTGACCAGATCTGCCTTATAGAAATCCTGAACTAGTTTGAGGTAGCTTTCTCTACAAGGCTACAAATTCTTCCCACATTCCACCTGAACCTCCATTCATATATCCAAATATAGCTAGTGTTAAAAGCAAAATCATTACCCAGGGAGATAACTAGAGCATCTGATAGAGTGGGGAGATACAGGCTTCCAGTTATGGAATAAATATGTCATAAGAATGAAAGATATAGTATAGAGAATATAGTCAATGATATTGTAATAGCATTGTGTGCTGACAGATGATAGCTGTACTTGTAGTGAACATAGTATAATGTATAGATTTGTCAAATCACTATACTGTACACCTGATACTAATATAATATATTGTACACCTGATACTATAACAGTGTTAACTACACTGGGATTTTAAACCAACCAATCAAAAAAAACAACCAATCAAAACCAAGATTGTATCAACTTACATTGACATAAATCTGGCAATGAACTCTAAAGCTTCTGCAGGAGGAAGAAACATAACTCCAAATTTATATATAACAATGACTCAAAGATTAAGGACTTCACATCTGAGCATAAGTAAACAAAGAAGACACTAAGGTTTACCTCAGTTGGTTAACTAAAACTAGATTAAATTTGGCCCATATTGAATGAAGCTAAACTGTCAAAAATAAATGCTATACTATAGAAAAAGGAATCCTAAGTCTTAGGGAGAGAAGAATGTTTGTGTATGTTTATCATGTTGAATTTATTACTCTCCTACCACCACATTTTCCAAAAAGGCTAAGAAGACAGTTTCTCAAGCACTGAAGAATAATAGATAAAGGGAGGATGGGTGTCTTTTTAAGGACCTGTAACTGGTTCTTCTTAAAGGTGAGTGATGTAGGTGAGAGGTGTGGCATTGAAATGAATTCCCTCAGTGAAAATGAATGAAGGACTCTCAAAAAGTAATCTGTAGTAGCAGAAGCAATCCCTAAGCTATTGGCAGAATTACCTGGCAACAGGACCAGAACAGACTGTATCTGTGTGGAACTTTGATGATAATCGAATTGATCATGATATTCTAGCTCTGAAAAATATTGATCCTTCCTGATTCATCTATCTGGAAAATCTCTGTGTGGTGAGCAAGAAGCTGACCCCAGTTTAACATTATATAGAGTTACGGCTCTACACTCAATTACACTTAATTTCCAGATATGGTCTGGACCATAGATCAGTATCTCATCAATGAAGAGACACTGAGGACTTCTGAAGAAGGGCTCTGTGACACTGCTATGACTATCTGTTAGCTTTTTCCAAAATGGTGCACAAGTACTTACTAGGATAGCTGTATACTAAATAATGAGAACAAACTTTAGAAGGAATTTTAGATGCATTCTCTAAGCAAATTCCAACCATTGGGGGAACCAAACATCACTGGGGTCCACCACTGGGAATAAAGTCTCAATGTGGTTGGAGCCAGACTTTGTCTTACTATAGGAAAAGAGCCCATTCAGTAGTTATGTCCCAGTCTCTGAGTGAAGAATTAGAATATTTACACATTAATTCTGGGCCCAGGGAGTTATGATGATGCAAAGGATAATATAGGAATCTCTTAGGCTATATCTCTCTGTCAAAATGGTAGCATAAAATAAATAATTACAGAGATCAATGCCAAAGATTTGAAAGATTCAGAGTAAAAATTCTGTAGATCTCTAAATGACTTTCTTACTTGGTTTGTGCCAAAGAGAGATAATACTTGGGAAATGACAATGGAATATGCTGAAATTATTCAAATGATAATTCTTATTACAGATGATCTTCCAGCTATGGTTTTAAACTGGGGCAGTTCGATATTGCCAGTGGTACCCAGGGTATGCTTATCTACCTAATGATCAGTTACTATCCCCCTATATCAAAAAGATAAAACCAGAATGGTTTGTTTCCACCAGGTAGCAAATAAAGTACATCTTAACTACGTTGTTTTAGGGTTATATCACCTAGTTTATCTCATGCGCATTTACTCTTTAAGAAGAATGGGGTGTCCTAAATGCCATGAGAAGATATAGGCACATTGGAGAATAAAAAGTATAAATAAATATTTAGCTACCTTGCACTTCAGTGAATTTTCTAGGTATATTGTAATCTGATTCAGGCTCAAATAATCTCACCAAGGAAAAACAAAAATTTGAGTCCCTTGATCTTCTTACCACTTAGAGATAAAGTGATTTCTAAGATTCTGGATATTGGAGATATTATGTCCCATTTTGGTATCACATTTTGCTCTGACTCATTCACTGAGTGACTCATAAGTTACCAAAACAAGAGAAGCCAGTTCATCTAGGCTACAGAACAATGTTTGAAGTGGCTTCTATTTAGAAGAACCAGAAAGTTATCAATAATAATAAACATTTGTAGAACCAATGAATATAGTGTGTGTGTGTATACATATATGTACATATTTAATTATTTTGAGATATATACAAAGCTTAGTCATTTTACTTTACTGTTCATTATTATTTAATACATGATGTACTTTGAATATTGGCTTTATATATTTTTTTATATTATAGGGTATCAAATAGGAATTTGAGCTGGAGGATAAATGAATATCAAATAGAGTTTACATGGTGATTGATAGAACTTTGAGTCTTTCCTATTTTGGGGTAGGGGTGAGTAAATCTTTTCTTACAAAGTGGATGGTCTTTTAATGATGCAGATATCTTGTTACTACTGGTATATTTTATTTTTTTTATTAAATTTTTTTTTCAATGTTTATTTATTTTTGGGACAGAGAGAGACAGAGCATGAACGGGGGAGGGGCAGAGAGAGAGGGAGACACAGAATCGGAAACAGGCTCCAGGCTCCGAGCCATCAGCCCAGAGCCCGATGCGGGGCTCGAACTCACGGACTGCGAGATCGTGACCTGGATGAAGTCGGACGCTTAACCGACTGCGCCACCCAGGCGCCCCACTACTGGTATATTTTAGAAGTATATGTGGAAGCATATATGTGGATATTGAGTATTCAAAGAGATGGTCTGTGAAGAGTACTATCTATTAGTATTTTTAGTTTTCTCTCCAGATTGCCTTCCCATACTGAAAAGACATCATCCATAAATCAGATTCCACAAATTAAACAAATTCCAGGGATATATGGTAGATAATAAAGCCTATCTTCCTGCTACTCTTCTAGCTGGCAATACAAGTCACAGGGAGGTTTCTGTTGAGACAAAACATCAGTGGTTGGGTTAGGCATTCCTGTATCTGGGAAGTGCTTTGTGGGTATTGAACAGCCATGGCCAGAGCGGTAGCTTCTTCACCTCTGAAGCACAGTTTGAATAACATAGTTTTCTCTAGACATCAGCACCTCTTGAGGCAGCCATGACTTTTAACTCTCCAGCCATTTCAATGAATTTGTGAACTCCTACTTTCCTGTATTAGATCTTCTTTTTTAAATGCCTAATGTGGATAATATTTCTTACATTAACCTCATCTCTTCATCTCCAAATTCAATTCTGCCTTCACCTACTTCCTATGGTTTAACTACTGAACTTTTCCAAAGACGCAATATTCTTTCATGGCTCAAGCTTTAGCACATAACATTTTAACTGGCACAGTATATCTCTTTACCATATGGAAAATATGTTCTCACTCTTAAAGCAAATAAAACTTCTTTTGCGAAGCTTTCCTAGAGAGTGCTTTATTCTCTGATGTTCTCTTTGTTGTTTGTACACACCCATATGGCATCTATCCATCTAGTGCTGTCGTTACTTGTTTAAATTTATTTCCCTATGTTAAATTTCAAATTTCTTGAGAAAAAAAAGATTACGCTTTATTAGCTTTGTTGTCTCTGAATATCTCCTGCCCAACACATATTCTCTGTCTATGGGTGCCTGAAAGGACACGATTTCTAACTTTGTTGGTAAGTTTTAAATGATTTTATTTATTATTTATTTATTATTTATGTTTCTTCTTATTATTCTACCATATTTAGGTAGTTTAATATATTACATAGAATTAGGAATTAAAGAATTGAAAAAGATGCTTCAATCACAATAAATTTCTAATTCCAGTTTATTTAAATGGCTGGAATATTATAAGCATTAGGGAGTAGGAGCATTGTTTGTTTTGAAAATATAAAGTAACTGTGGCACTTGAATGGCTCAGTCAGTTAAGCACCCAACTCTTGACTTTGACTCAAGTCATGATCTCATTGTTGGTGAGTTTGAGGCCTACATTGGGCTCTGTGCTGACAGTACAGAGCCTGCTTGGGATTATCTGTCTCCTCTCTGTCTGCCCCTACCCTGCTCATGTTCTCTCTCTCCCTCTCTTATATAAATAAATAAATAAATAAATAAATAAATAAATAAATAAATAAAACTTATTTTTCAAAAATGAAAATAGAAAGTAACCAAAGTATGCTAGGTTTTAAAGTTATAGGTAGGAGAGAGTCATGTAGATGGGATAGATTATTTTTTGTCAAAATCCAGCAAGGTTTTTAAGTTCTATTCCACTGAATCCACAGATGACATTTATGGACAGACACAGGAAATATTGACAGACATATTGTAAAATCTGGACAAGAGCCTCAACTCCAGGAAGTCTGCAGCTGTATGAAACAGCAAATCTATAAAGAAAGTAACAGGAACCACAGGGTAACATTTAGTGAAGAATATGCCTCAGAAACCCTAAATTAACTGAGTGCATACATACAGTATTTGATTTATGTCTCAATTATGGGGTTCACCAAGGAGGTAACTTTTTTTTTCTTCCTCAAGGGGTCAGAAATGTAGTTGGGTCTGTTAGTGAAGTTTTATAGGTCAAGAAATGTGAATTCTAGAAGACTACCTGACAGCAAGAACTGAAGTGTTATTTCAAGCAGCATGCCAATGGGATCCCAAAGGCACCAAACCGGCAGCAAGTTTTGAGACCCAAAATGCAAAGCCAGTGGAGGGTTTGAGAATCAAGGAATATTAGAACAAGGAGCAGTTGACCAGGTTGCAAAAATAGGCATCATTGTGGATGAACAAAGAGAGAATGGGCCATTTCTCTCTATTGTGATTTTGCAATGATTGATATATTTGCAATGATTGATAAATGGAAACTAAGAACTTTGCAGGGTCATAGCATATATAGTGAAAGGAAATGGCCTGTCTTCCCTGGGTTAACAGAGGAACAAGAAAGCAACTTCCAGAAAAGAGGATTTTGACCAATTTAACAATTCTCTGAAAGTTTGCAGTCTAAAGGTACATTAAGTATACAGAATAGTGATGAGAGCATAGCCCATAAGGTCAGCTCTACCCGCTTTTGAATACTGTGTTTGCTCTGTAAACTTTATCAAGATATCTAAACATTCCATGCCTCTGTTTCCTCTTATAGAAATTGTACTAGTACAATTACTACTTGTTTAATGTTGTTGAAAAACAAAATTCTACTGAGTAAATTTTACAGGTCTTATTGGCTTAATCCAACTATTCATGAATCAGGCAGCATCCCATCTGGTGGATAGAAAAGATAACCTCCAAGGAGTTAAACAAAGTGAAAACTTTTATACGCAGAAAAGAGAATGCAGAAACGAGGAAATTTAATACTAGTAAAAAATTGGTTGTGGCAAGGTCACTTTCTTTTAGGTGATGGTAGGATTTCTACAGGCAAATAACCTCACCAGGTAATTCCTGATTGACTGGTTTAAGATTCAGTTTCTGGAGTGGCTGAAACTGTAATTAAGTCTCAGTTTGGTGATGTGAGTACTTACTTAGCCTAAGTGATTGCATTTTGGGTCTGTTGTCTTGTTTTTAATATTGTAAACTACCTTTATATTGATGTATATTTATAATTCATTCCATGGGTCAATTTGAATATTTGCAACTATTTACTTTTGTTATTTTATAAGTTTTTAAGTGAATAGAGCTCTTATCAGGTGAAATTAAGGAAGTATTTTAGCTGGGTGAACACTACCAACCACTGTAGTCAAATTCTTATACCCATGCAGGAAAAACCAAGCTAATACTATCTTTTACAAGATGATTTCAAAAACTATTCTTGTATTGAGGTGCCCTTTATTACTTCAGACATTGACCCTCAAATTAATGTGCTCTTAATCTCTTTAAAACTCAGTGTGTCTGTAGTAGCGAAATGTTATTTGAGTTACCTTTCATTACACAGAGAAAATTTAATCCTTATTAAATCTAGATGCCACTTCACTTGATGGTTATTTGAATCATATTTACTCAAGGAGGAAGGCTCAGTTTTTCTAAGGCCAACTATTTTCATGTTAATTGAACCTGAATTGCAACATTAGAATCTGTGAGAGAACGGGAGTTATGTGAACGAAGGTCACTAGTAAACTGAACTTTTGCTCAGACACAAGATTAGCCAGATTTTTGGCTTTAACAAAATGTTACCAGTCAGGAACTGCACTGTTGAACTATTACCCAATATCCAATAAAGCAAGTGGATAATCAACCAAATTCATGAAGAATAATGGCATATTGATTAAGCAGTTCTACAATCTTTCTTTAGATTACACTCAAACAGACATCCTAAAAAATCAATGACAAACAGAGAGTCAAATAAAGGAAATCTTTCCAGTGTTCCCATTGATTTTAGAATGGGTTTGGAAGCTTAAAGACCATCAGAGTTCCCAGTAGGTTGTTTTGACCCTATCAGAGAAGAATCAAAATGCAATTAAGGGCAAAACAAAAATTTTTAAAGCTTTGTCTTATATTTAACGAAATTTAAATAGATGCATAAATTTCTTTCAAATAAACTTCATGCAATATGCATTCAAGTATTTTTTTTCAAGTCAGTGTGATACTGTAGTATGTACAAAATACATTCTTTTGACAAACTTTGGCTACCATGAATGTATATTGATGTATAGTGCATATAAAAATATATGTGTATATATATTACATATATAGATAGATAGATATGTATATATATACACCCACACACATAAATGTATATATGTGTGTATGTGTGTGTGTGTATATGTATATAAAATCATAATCATTAGTCTCTTCACTTTACTTTTCAGAGATAAGACTTTACCTTTCAGAGATAAAAATTCAAATATATTACATAGCATTGATTCTAGCTCTCAATATAACATACATTAATGTTAGTACTATAGACAAATATTAATGTTAATTATTACTTTCACAAAATATCTGTGCAAACCCTAAGGAATATATGTACATATGTACACACATATACACAAAATCTAAGTGTTAAAGGAAATCTAAACATGATTTGACTATTTTTCAGAGTATTTCATTTCACTTGAACTAATGTGGGAAAATATGAAGAATACATTTTCTCCATTTAAATTTCTAAGAAAAGTAAAAAAAAAGCCCTTTCAATTTTTGAGAAAAAAAATAAAGAAAAAGTAGACAATAGCCAAAAGAAAAACAAAAACCATTTTCTGCTTCTAAGCCAACAATTTCTTTGAGCAGAGCAAACTATTGGGGGGGGGGGGTGGGCTATCATGTGCTATTGGAATGAGATCATTAGAGCAAATTTGAGTTGCCAAGATAATACAATAGGTGACCTCTGAAGATGGCACCAGAATGATCACCCTTATTTAGTGTTCCTGTCCCCTTAAATGTACCTCTTTTTCTAAAGATCTTTCTAGCCAGGCCTATGCCAAAGTACAGTGATGCAACACCTTAGCCACCTACAACAAAAAGGTAGAGGAACTCTACCAATCCACATAAAATCATGGGCCACTCCCTCTGTAACTGTGACAGGCTTCTTCTCCCAGAAACAAGGGGAATTGAATTTGTCATGAAAATGTGTGATTAGAGAAGGTGAGCTTTCTTCATCATTTCTAATTGTGATCATTATTATTTCACCATTAAAGATAATTCATCACATTAGTAACTGTCAACAATGGTCACGTTCAATTCAAATATAGCTTATAATTATAGAAATTAGAATGCTGTAGGAGTCACATCATTTCTCTCAAAATTGATGTTAAAGAAAAAAATCACTGACAAGGAAGACTTTATTCAGAACTATTGCAATAAGGATCAAGACTATGGCAACAGGGAAGAGAGATTGAATTTAACTTCTCAGGAAAAAAAAAAGAGATATTAAGGCCTGGGGTATGTTAGTAGAAAAGTATTGAAAGATGTTAGGAGAGAAGCTGGTCCCTGTTATGAGTCCATCTGTGTTTGCTAATTGGAACTTCTTAAAGTTAGGCTCCTACTCTCCCACAGAGACAGATCCTGATCAATGTACTTCAAGCCAGGGCTCCCAGGTCCTTGAGAAAGACATTCCTGGGTTGTAAAACTAGCAAGAAGCTGGGAGAAAATTTACATCTAAAAGAGCTGAGAATTTACAATTCAAAGTGTTCTAGAGTAAAAGCTCTATCAAAAAGAATGTCAAGGGCAGACAGTCAAGAAGAAACCTACTTAAAGTTTAGTCAAGCAAAGGGAAGTTAAGGCATTTTTGGTCATGGGATGTGTTCATAAGATAACAGTCTCAGGAAGTACACTTTGGCTGAGTCTACATCAAAATTATAAAGGATTTTCAGTACATATTGAAAGGTAGCATTGCTGCTTTGCAGAGGTAAATCGTTCTAATCATAGCATAGGCAATACTCTGAAAAGGTTAAGATAAATTGTATATCAAAAAGTAAATGGCAAACTTCCCATACAAATGAATTTTTAATATATATATTTTTAATTCCTAACCCCCCACCCCCACTCCCCCACCCCGCCTCACATGCCCACACACAATTTCAGTACACTGTTTCCTTCATTAGACTCTTCACTGTAAGCTCTCTACTTAGGAGTGTGCTCCCTAGATGTCAGACAGAATACACATATAGCATATAGCACACAGCATGGTTAAAACATATAGTGCCAATGTTGTAGTTTCATAGTAATGTTTTTTATTACCACTAAAGGACATTGGTGAGAACTCCAAGGAACTTCAGACCATAACATTATAGGGGGAGAAGAAAAAAATATATAAATAATAGCTTATTATTTTTTTAATATAGGCTACTCAAAGGCATATGGAAAAAAAAAAGAAGAAAATGGGAAAATAGTTATAATCAAGTAAATTAAGGAATTTGCAGGGTTTTTCTTCCCTGAAATTTGCAGGTAATTGAGGGTAATTTTTGTTTTTAATTTTCTTTTAGTTAATTAGAAAATTATTGTAATTTGCCAATTCATTTGCAAATTCACTTTTTTTTGGGTAAACACAAATTAACTCTACTTTAAGTTGTAAATGGAGTCAGTAAAACAAAAATTACAAAAAACTTTGTCATCAACACTGTTTATCAAGTAAGTAGAGCAGCTGTCAAATATGATGTACTTCAAATGTCACCCTAGAATCTGAAAAGAATTATGGCCATGTAGAGAGTCTGTGATGACTGACACACCACGCTAAGAAGTTGTGAGTATAGCAGGTACCATCTGTGAGAAGCTGTGGCTCACAGACACTAAAGAATATAATCGGCAGCTTATGGAGTAAATGCCACATAAGCTGCTCTCTGAGTGAGCCCCACCTTGACATGGCAGTGAAAAAGGAGAATATTGTAATGTAAAACCCTGTATTTATATAGATCATTTCCTTGAAAAGCTCTTAAATCCTTAGCAGATTCTGAGCTCATCAATCCTTAAATTCCAGTGAAGTAAGCATTATAGAAGCACGTAATCCTCAAAATAATTATTTAGTGATCCAAGAAAGACAATTTTCTAAGCCCCCGCCCCCCCTGTTTTATGAATAGTTGTGTGATCTTGATAAGGGGATTATTTTTGTTAGAAAAACTCAATCTCCAGAGAGTTTGGAAACAAAGAGTACAGAGATTTATCCCATTTTACTATATATATTTCTGTAAGGTGCTTTAAATCCTTTTTGAACTCTGTGGTAAACAATAAAGACAGGATCAGGAATGTGGCATTATTACATTCAGATGGAAGCCATGGTAATTCATATATAAATGATAGCATAAGCCTACAAGACACTCTTATTAAGAATATATCTTCCTGAATATCTCATTAGTTGATATGCAATGCTGCTTGTACATCTGATTTGTCTTTTTTATAATTTATTTTTTTCCATTGCTAACATCACTACCATAGTCGGTACCTACTCAGCATTCCATATCTAACAATGACAGTCTCCACTGTCCCCAGAAGCGACATTGAGACAACGGGGATTTTCATCTGTTTGTTCACTGATACCAAAGTACTAAAATAATGCCTGGATCGTAATACCGTCTAAATACATATCTGTCAAAGGAATGAATGGATGGATGAATGAATAATGAATAGAATGATCTCCTTACCTTTTGTCTTGCAACTTCACAACTCATTCTATACAGAAAGGAGTCTCTTCACTGCGTAATATCACACAAGTGTCACTCATTTTTCTTTTAGTAATTCTCTTCATCATTCTTCTATTAGAATGCCCTCCAAAAATCTTCCACATGTAGAAATTTAATCCAACATACAAGTTGAAAACTGAAACTCCTAATAAACCATAACACTTTCTTCCCCAATAGCTGTTAAGGACAAATTTTCCTTCCAATTTTTATCTGAACTTATAATTGTTTCTACAAATAATTCCAAATAATAACTTAGCATATTTAATAGCATATAGCATGCATTACTTGGCTGGATTTTATGATTATTTTATTTTCAAAAAACAGCTCAATTTTTTTTATTGTTTATTTATGTCTTTGAGAATATCTGCCCACTGCTTTTACATAAAGTATCTAAACAGTATAAATAATCTGGGGATCATACTTTTCTCCCTCAGAATTTTGTAAAAATCTTTCATTATCTTTACATATTACATTGACATGCAGAATCTTAAACCTAGGTCATACAAAAACATTTAAAATGGCAAAAAATTATCAACAAACTCAATAAGATGGTGATGTGAGTGCAAGAATTGTAGGTTTAAAAATAAACATAAAATATAAAAATAGAGAACTTACTTTTTCTCTACTCAGTAGCATCTAGGTGTCTGAATATTATAAGCAGATTGGGGGTGTATGGTAATCAAAAGGACATTATAAAAAAGGCAGAGTGGGGAACTCCAAATTTTTTCTCTCTTTTTTTTTTTTCAGGAGTTACATATATTTTATTCAGCAACTATATCTGTTACTCTAAAAAATTTTTAATTGTATACACCCAATCTGGTCAGGTAATTTAATATGAACTCACTGAAGAAAGAAAGAAAGAAAGAAAGAAAGAAAGAAAGAAAGAAAGAAAGAAAGAAAGAAAGAAAGAAAGAAAGAAAGAAAGAAAGAAAGAAAGAAAGAGAAAGAGAGAGAGAAAGAGAGAGAGAGAGAGAGAGAGAGAGAGAGAGAGAAAGAAAGAAAGAAAGAAAGAAAGAAAGAAAGAAAGAAAGAAAGAAAGAAAGAAAGAAAGAAAGAAAGAAAGAAAGAAAGAAAAAGAAAGAAAGAAAAATAAAACCCCAGATACAGAAATGATAAGTAGTTTTCAACCTACATGCAAGCACCAGACTACTGGTCATGTCTGCCAAGATTTCTTTATTGGAAAGGATTAAGAAACCACTTTTGACATCAGTGAGGAAAAGGATAATGACTGATTGGTCATATTTATCATTGGTACAAAATAGGGAGTCATACATATTGTGTATTTACTGACTCTGTGCCAGAAAGTAATAGGTATGAATCAAATGTGTTCATCCAAAGGTATCACATAATAGAGTCTTGTCCTGGTGTCTCTTTTTGTCCAATTATGTTTTCTAAATTTAAGACTAGTAGTAAATTACCATACTGTTGTTATGGCATTACCAAGAAAAGCAGCATAGATATGGAAATATTCACTATAAAAAATGAAACAGGAATTGATTTGGTACATCACCAAATAAATTTACACTTATCAACCTCTGACTCCCCAAATTATTCTTGCATGCTACTAGTAAAATAATTCTGGTTGTTTTCTTTATTAAATCTAGTTTTCAAAATTATCTTTTTTGAGAAAGATATTTGCATGGATATTGAAACAGTAACAGTGATGCCATTCCATTAATTTTTCACAGTTTGCAGAGGGTAAAGATAAGCCATAAGTACAGCAAAAACAATAAGCAAAAAGCTGATGTGGCAAGACTCCTTTTCAAAGTTTTGGTCAAAAAGAGTAGATAGCTCGTTAACAATGATACAGCATGCAAAAGAATTATCAGGAACTCTTACTGAACTAGGAGTAAATTAAACAAATTGAATAAAACTTAAGAACCATAGGAGAATCTCAGAGAAGTAGAAAATTTGCCATGAGTATTTCCATTCATTAATTATTTTTGATGTTTTAGATATGAAATTATCTTTTTGCATATTAAAACAGAATTCTAGGGGCGCCTGGGTGGCTTAAATTGGTTAAGCATCTCAGCTCAGGTTTTGATCTCGGCTCAGTTCATGATCTCACAGTTCTTGAGATCAAGCCCCACCTGGGGCTCTGTGCTGATAGCTCTGAGTCTGCTTGGGATTCTCTCTCTCTTCTCCCTCAACCCCTCCCGTAGCACATGCGTGCACACTGTCTCTCTCTCTCTTTCTCTCTCTCAAAATAAATAAACATTTTTAAAAATTAAATTGGGGTGCCTACATGGCTCAATTGGTTAAGTGTCCAATTTTGGCTCAGGTCATGCCCCACATCGGGCTCTCTGCTGTCAGCACAGAGCCCACTTTGGATCCTCTGTCCCCCTTTCTTTCTGCCCCTCCACAACTCACACACTCTCTCTCTCTCTCTCAAAAATTAAATAAATAAATAAATAAATAAATAAATAAATAAATAAATCACAGAATTCTAAAAGATCAAAATTAAGATGATGATATAGCTGCCAAATAGATCTATCCAGATTTACACTATCCAACGTCTACTCTTTTAAAGCAGCTTAGAAAAAAGGCAAGTCAGTTCTCACCCATGTGTAGGTAGAGTGAGTCAGTTGGCCTAATTTCTTGTTAGTAACTTTAAATATAAAATAGAAAAGTAAATTTTCCATATAAGACAACATCACTGAATGGAGACAGCTGCTTATTGTATACAGCACTGATGAAGAGTTGGATTATTTGATTTTAATTTTGAGGTTCCATCCACACTAATTGTGTGATCGCTGCTAATAGTTTAACCTTTTTGGGCTCACAATTTTTTTTATAGACTTCTTATTATTATAAAGACTTGAAAAAATGCAATGGATGTGAAGACACATTGTAAACTGCAAAGCACTTACCAGCATAAGAAATCATTATGACTATTCCATTTCAGTTAAAATTGTATGTTAAAGAATGAAAAAAAATAAATGGAACATTTTGATACATCTGAAGCTAAATGGAAATCTCAAATATTTCTCTTATTTGGAAGAGTTTCCCTTAACACTAAATAAAACACATTTTATTCTCTCTCTTTTATTTTTCATTTCATCCGTCAAGGGAAGGAAGCATGCTAACAGAAATCAAAATTAGTTCCGTAAGCAAAGTTCTATAGAATTGTATATTTTTCCTCATAGAAAAAGAATTTCTACAAATGACAGAATAATTTATCTGAAAGAAAATCACTGTAGCTTTGCATCCTAATTATTTAATAAATAATCAACTTTTTTCCTCCTCCAAATTGTTGAGTTTTAAAAGATGGAAAAAAAACAATAGATGCAGATTTAAGTTAAAAAAAAAAAACTTCTAATTTCTCTCATCATAAATCTTACATATTAAATTTATATGGGTTTAAAAAGATTATATTATCATTATCTTTTACCCAAGTAGTCTATAGGTATCAATACATAATTTTTTAATAAACTAAATTGAAAGTGTCTTAAACAGGACAATTTTGTGTCTAATTATAAACAAAGATCTTTGTTGTTTTAATATGAAAAATAAAAACAAAGCAAAAATCAACAGATATTTATATAAATCGCTATGAATTTTGAATAAAACAGTGTTATTTGGTATAAAATGATAAAATGAAATGGAGGGAAAGGGAATGGAGACAGGGTGGCCAGGTAGGAGCTTCTGTCTGACAAAAGTTTGAACAGGACAACAGAAATGAATAAATCTGTTGTGTCATTATTTATACCTATCTTTGACAGTATTATGCAGTGATTGAGCACATGTACATATATTATTACTTTTTCATATTTTCTAAAATACAGAAAAGTAGGGATAATTATCCCCATTTAAAATATAAATAAACTGAGGGTTAGAAACATTTTAGGATTTTCCCAAGGCCACGTAAGGCAGACCTGGGATTTTAATCCAATTTTCCTAGACTTCAAATCCACATTTTTTCCATCATTCTCTGCTGCTTTCTCAACCGATGACTGATTTCTCAGTGGAAAAGGAACAGTTACAAATTTTTAAAAGATGAAAAGCAGAATATGGCGATGAATTAGGTGGAAGGAATCAAAAATATTTGAAGTTAAATGGACTTAAAATCTCTCATGTTGGCCTAGAAAGAATGGATGGAACTATGGCAGAAGTAGACCTGAAAAAACCTGTATCCACAGGACTCCAGGAATAAAGCTTTCTGTAATATCTTGCCAACAACAATCAATGGATGTTACGAACATTCTATTTTATATCTTCTTCCTCTAGAGATTCAGATTTATGTGGTAAATCATATACTTCCCCCAATACTCTGAGAGACATGTTAACCAAATATTTTGCCTCTACCTAACAATTGCTATTGGTTTGGAGTTTAAACTCCTTTTTGCCAGTCAATAGGTGCCCTAGGAAGGGTGCGACCTTAGAAAGGCTCAGGTGACTCTCTTTAGCTTAGGAAATTCCTGGAAAAGGATGACAGCTGAGGACTGTAGCTGGGGTTGTGTGTATCTCTAATTCCAATGGGAGAATCTGGGCACATAACACAGTGTCTCCATGCTTAATACTCAATAGCTATTTTCATGTTTTATAGCTCTTAACAATTGCACTATCCCTCTATGTCCGTGTCATCACCTCTAAATTTTTCACAGAAGATCATTTAAGATTAGAAAATGAAAGCTTATTTCATTTGAGCTTTCATACCAGAATAAAAGGAAGAATAGAATATATATTTGGGTAATCCAAGACTATAACTACCTCCCCAATATTTTTTCTACCTTACTATGAAGTCCAATATAGTCTAAATCTGCTGGAATATATTTGTAGGATTTCTGGGTCTCTTCATTAGGAAGGCTATGTTGTAACAGCAGATTCCATCAGTCATGTTGCCTGGCTGGTGAGTCTTGTTGCTGTATAATTGGGGCTAGGTGATGGCTACTACTCCTGCAGTACATTTTGTGATGGTCCAAAGATAAATCCTACACGAAGAGAGAAAGCTATGGGGTTATAATATTGGCAAATTAGAGGTTAAATAGAATTTTCTAGGACAGATTCACAATAAAAGAGACGTGTCTTAAATGGAGAGAGCATTTCTTTCTCATGAAAATAAGCCTGAACGTTAGGGCAACACATTTCCTATGAAGTTTAAGTGAAACTTGTTCTATCAGATCACTTTGTAGTCTTTTTAAATTAAATATATCAGTTCTGTTTCTCTCTCTCCTACTTGTAACAGAAAGGATTCAGTTGGGGAGCCAGAAAAAATTATAGATTAATAAACAGTGGTAACTACACTTTTTCATTTCAACGGCTGTTACACCTGGGGCTACTTCCCACAAATGCCTGCACATGACCTCTTCCTACTCTTTTACTATTTCTCTGTTTACCACTGCGCTTAAAATTTGCCTAACCACAATGTGGAAACTTTTCTTACCATGTGACCCTACTCTTAGAATATTGTTCCCTTAAATAAATCACACATTTTTCTTTATCTTCAGATAAAGAAATATTAGAAATCTTAACAACTTTCTTAAATTATTTTTAGTAACTCTCTACAAGACCCGGACTTGAAAATCAACTCTTTCCATGTCAAGTACTAATGGTATTTTTTTCTTCATAATGTTTATGCCTTTAGCTTGCCATGGTACTCACATATAATTTCTCTTTTGTAATATTCAACAAAGAAAAAATACTCAACTAACAAAGCAATAATTTTTATGGTGCTATAAAGTTACATTTTATTTAGAAAAAATATTACATCCTTAAGGTAAGAAAGTAATTTCAAGACTATAAATTATTTGTCAATAATTTATATCAAGAGGGGTATTGATTAATAGAGATTCAGGAGAATCTTCAAGAGAGATGGAAATATACAAAGACTGAGCTATCCAAGGTAATCATGTAAAAAAAAAGTATTTGAGGCTTGAAATATGGAAAAGATTTAGAGAGGGGTAATGAATACCATGTGATGTATTTCAGTTAAGTCCCTGAGAAAAATCTCAGCATTATGATTTAGCACCCAATGTGAAGAAACTGTGAAAAGTCATGTCGTTTTGGAGGAAGGGAAAATACTAGATTATCAGGGGATAGTTATTGTAGTTAATCATGAGTTCATAACTATTTTTTAAAGGAAAATTAGAAAAGTGATACAGAAAATAAAGGGCTGATAAATATATTTCAAAGGTAAAATAATTCTCAAATGAAACATCAGTGAGAAACCGAATGTAGTTTTGTCAGGCAGCACGGTGAGGTGGCCAAAAGCATGAACTCTGGGGCCACAGTGAACAACATGGACTTGAGACCCAGGTAGCCTGGCTTCAAATTCCGCTTTTGATATTGGGCATGCGGCTTCATTTCTTTGGGCACAGGCTCATCTGCCTTTTGAAAATATTAATATAACCACCTCCTAGACATATTACAATTAAAGGGTAAATAACTATAGAAGACTTAGAACAATGTCTGCCAAATTATAAGCTATTTAAAATTGCATATAAATACATAAATAAATAATAGAGAAATAAATAGGAGGTTGGATAGTATCAGAGGTGATTTATAAGTTTTGAGCCCGGAATTTAGATTAAGTAGGAAACTGTGTTGTTATGGAAGATAGAGTGAGAGATTGCAAACAGGACTCCAAATTCTTCCCTTTCCATGACTCCTTGATTCTGGGATGACAGTTTATTTTGACCAACTTGATTTTGACAACCATGAGGCAAACAGAGGTCTCAGAAGTTTATGTTCACTGGCAGGTGCTCATGTGCTGCACTTGTCACTCTGGACCTACCAGCTGAACAAAGCTGAGCTAGCCTGCTAGAACATGAGAAACCACACAAGTAGAACTAAAGTGACCTGGTTGACAGCTTGCCATCCTACAGACAAGGGATTAATGCTATCTGAGAACACCAGCCACTAGCCAATGAACCAGCTAACCAAAAATGTATAAAATAGCCAAGCAGATATTTATTATGAAGCTAGCCCAGACCAGAACCTCCCACCCTTAAAATCCTCTACAGAACCTGAGCTAAGTCACTGAATTTTGTAGCAATTTGTTATGTAAAAGCTAACTGGTATAGGAATGGTAACCAGAAATGGGGTAGTACCATAACAAAAACCTAAAATATATACCATTGGTCTTGTGACAGGCAAAAGCTAGAAAAATTGTGGGGAAGATATAAGTGAAGGCATGAAACAAGAGATCCAATACTAAGATAATAGGAAAGCAAGCCCAGGGTGAGTGTGAAAGGACTGGTGAGCAAAGAGGTAAAATAAAGTAGGAAGTCAGAGGGCTCATGGAGTGCTGTCTCGAGGAAAAAATAAATAGAACTGATAAATTATCAAATTAGCATTCATCATATGTCTATTGAGATGGAAGTGAATTTTTGAAGCTCTTGGAGAATGTTGGAAGAATATTCAGATGTGAAATAATCATGAACAAACATGAGCAAGATGATATTAAATTAAAATTAAAAAGTTACATAAGAAATGATAAACAAGCTGATAGTTTAGCACTTGGCTCAACCATAAACAATATTTACATAAACATAGTAATTAAAATGTTAAATATAAATTTAATACAATTTGAGAGATAATTACACTGGCAGGATGAAAGATTCTACATATGAGTGAACTAGTATTCTTATTTACCATCAGAGAGTCAATAAACAACATCAAATTGATAAATGTACATAGAAGAGCTCATAACAGGTTATAATAGCTTGGCATTTAGTGTAGGAGTATAGAAATAACAGATGAAACAATGAACAAACTTCCTCTTAGAAATGAGTTAAGGTAGAAGGACTTTTGGAACTTTTAAACACTATTTCCTTTTTTTTAAAAAAAGTATTTGCATATGATTGTTAAATAAACAGTCATAATTTACTTCCGGTTGTGACACATGATATAAACTAAATCGTATTCCACACCCCCTCCACCACCTCCACCAAATTTATATTTAGCTCCTGATTAGATAGTAGTTGGAGATAGGTCCTTGGGGAGGAAATTAGGATTAGATGAGGTCAGAAGGGTGGGGTCCTCATATGAGATTATTGCCCCTATAAGAAAAGAGACCATAGTGATTTCTATCTCTCTCTGCCATGTGAAGACACAGAAAGAAGGCAATTGTCAGTAAGCCATTGACAGGAAGCAGAATATGCCATCCCAGAATGTGCCACTTAAGCATGTGGATTATTTGGAGTAGAAGATAATCTGGACCAAGCAGACTCAGGAGGAGATTTTTACTTCCCCTGAACTGCCTAAAATAATTTAGAGAGGGAACCTACACAGAAAAAGGGTATTACCAGAGATGATGTTAGAAAGACTTATCTGCATGGCATGACAGACATTTGTTTACCAAACATTTGCTCTTCCCATGTGAATTGTTTTCCTCACCTTTGAAGCCCAAGATCCCTATCTCCTTCTCCTTAGCTCAGAATGGTATATAACCCTCAATTACCTGACTGTCAGGGAGTTTCATATTTTTATGGGTCTTCCATATGTATGAAATTTGTTTTTCTCCTGTTAATCTGTGTTGCATTGATTTAATTATTAGGCTAGCCAAAGAACCTAGAAGGGAAGAAAAGGGAAAATTTTTCTGCCCCTTGGCCAGAAAGAGTGTTCTCACCACAACCCTACTATGTTGTCACCATGATCTGACTTTCAGCCTCCAGAACTGTAAGAAAATAAATTGATATTGTTTAAGCCACCCAGTCCATGGCATTGTCTAATGGTATCCCAAGCTAACTGAGACAATGTAGTAGCTTATGTTTCATTGAACTTCTCACCAAGAACATCTAAAAAGGCTGGATAAAATACAAAAATTGGTATCTGAAGTCTTTGAAAAGCAGTCAAGATAATCAAAACTTGGGAGATCAATGTCTTAGAAGTAAAATTTATTTTATAAGGCTGACATTTTATGCCTTATTTCCCTTCAAAGTATTTGCTAATCTGTAGGAGGAAAAGAGAAAACACGAGGGAGAGATTTTGAGAAATTTGAGAGAAGATGTTTAGAGATTTTGGTAATCTCATGAGTTCAGAGCATTGTATTTTGAGTCCTTCAGAGACAGACATTGTGACAGAGTTTGGGGTACAAGATACTTACAAAGGTATTAGCTGTGAAAAGAAAGTGTTAAAAGAAGAGTAAGTCAAAAGAAATAGTCATAATGCAATGCCATCTAGAAAAATGATTAGTTAAACCAGTAGGAAGTTCTAGGATAAGAAATGACTGCTAATAGTGCTCCCTCTGAAGCCAAAATGATTAGATCTCTATCCCTGTGTTTGTTAGTCACTGGATAATGGGCTGTTCTGGGATGGGTATAACTTTAGGTTTGCTAATTCTCTGAAGGTAAGGCAAACACTGACAGAGCTGGCAGTAGGAAATAGCTGATGACAATACTCCCATGGTTGTTGAACAAGTCCTTCATTGAAGAGTGTCTGGGAAGTACATCTCCTTCTCTTCCATATTTTAGCTTATGTTCAGTTTAGATCTACCTTTTCATAAACACAGAGCAAGCCTCCTGTAGGCCTGTACTCCTTAGGGGAGATTTAGAAATAGGAGTTTAGTCAGAAGAACCAAATTTCCTACTACTTCAGGCTAGGATCCTCAATTGAAGCTCATTATATTCGTACTCCACTATCTATTTTAGGTTTCTTTGTAGTAGCTTAACTGATAGTGTGACCCAGACTGGCCACTTGGAGAGGTCTGACCTCCTCCTAATCACAATTTCCTTTTCAGGATACAGTGGCTGTACCCATCCATTTGTAGCACAACTGAGTGAGGAGGTACCAAGAGGCACCCAACTGGATCATCTGTGTTGCACACGTATTCCTTTTTGATCCTTTCCTTCTCTGATTCATCAGGGTTAATAGCACTACCAAGAAAGCGACTTCATTTATTGACTGCTGGTCCATGAACAGCAAGGAGCTCAAAGTACCCAGGTGGCAGCTGCAGTTTATGATTCAATGCTATTCTTGTTGTATCTCCTGGAACAAGACCACCAACATTGCAGAGCTCAAAATGGGTTATCAGGAATAAGAAGTGTGACCATTCCTCCTCATACTGTCTGTTCCCAGATCACGCATTCTTATTGGAGACACCGAGGCAAAAAAGGCCTTTGTTTTTTCAATTTTTTTTCAACGTTTTTTATTTATTTTTGGGACAAAGAGAGACAGAGCATGAACGGGGGAGGGACAGAGAGAGGGAGACACAGAATCGGAAACAGGCTCCAGGCTCCAAGCCATCAGCCCAGAGCCTGACGCGGGGCTCGAACTCACAGACCGCGAGATCGTGACCTGGCTGAAGTCGGACGCTTAACCGACTGTGCCACCCAGGAGCCCCAAAAGGCCTTTGATTCAACACATATACCATATCTATAGAGTGGTACCATATCCTTAGAAAGTGTTACCTCCAATTTGGCACTTGAGCTGTGCCTTTAACAAACTACCCAGCATTTTATCAAGCCAGCAATTTTTTCTGGTATAGTAGATGATCCAAACAGTGGATCCTAAGTTCATGGGCCTATGGTGTCATCTCCTTTTACTGAAAAGTAGATCACCTAGTCTATTGGGACATTATGTGGGATCTCTTGCTAGTAGATCAAACCCTTAATAAAACATTAGATGGCGGTGCTGATTGAGGCCCTGATATCAGTAAAAGCAAACCTATATATGGGAAATATATCTATTCCTGTGGAAAGGAACCACTGGTCTTTCCAGGATGTAAGAGTCCCAAAGTAGCCAACTTCCTGATAAATAGCAAACTTCCTGATAAATGGCTTAAGGAAGAGCGCATTACTGAAAATTCAACATAATTCGGTATTGCTGGCAAGTTTGAAATTCTGTGATGACAGCAGCTAGATCTGTTGAAGTCTGTGTTTAGCCTCCATTTCTGCCACCATGGCTACCTCATTTATATGCCCATCATGCCACAAATTGTGGCAAAGATAAAAACCAGCTAATACCAACTGGCTGGGTCATTTGCTGTACACTCTCGTTTAGTGCCTTTTCTTAAATGGATGCTCTCTGGAGCTGGACAAAGATCTTCACATTTCTTGTCCAATTTCATAGGTACCTCCATAAACCACTACTTTAGATCTCCTTGTACTTACTTTCCAATCTTTTGCATCTGTGACCAGCCAGCCAAGTCATAAGTCATTTTGCCACTGCTCAGGAATCTCAATATATTTTAATTTCAGACCTCTTATTTCTAAAAAAAAAAAAAAAAAAAAAAAAAAAAAAAAAAAAAAAAAAAAAAAAAAGTAAACGCTGATGTACTACCTAAAGTTCTGATTATTCATAGGATTTTCCCTCATAACTATCTAAAAATGGTACTCTTTAGTAAATGGGCATACATTATTGATATAAACCTACATATTGCACTGTCAGATAGATAAACCAAGATTGGACATTTTCATCCTCTGTCATCTGGTCATAGGCCTGAATAGATGGAAGGGTGCTATTGTAACAGTGGGTCTAGGCTAGTTGCCTACACAGCTTGCTTATGACCCCTGATCCAGGTAGTACTTGATTCTATGTATACCACTTCTGTTGTACAATGGATTGCATGTGGATCTGCTCAAGCTTATGTCTTTGTCACTTTGACAGGTCCCCACTCATGATAGATAATTCTTGCTGCATGGTTACTTGGTATTCCATAGTTAAGGACTTTTTCTCTTCCAGCATTTGGTAGCACGAAGGTATTATGTTTCGAAAGGTGTCTGATTTTCCACTACAGATGACATGGCCTTCCTCAAGAGCCCCTGCATTATGATTCTCCCATTAAAGCTTGGCACAAGCTCTATACAGCACCTTTTCTCACCAGTGATACTTCAGTAATCTTAGGGTCTGCAGGATTATATTGCAGAAGTTACAAAGCAGCTTGGACCATATTTTAGACCTCCTGCAGCACCTTTCTTTCCACCCCCCCCCACCTCCCACCCCACCCCAGCCGCCTCTGGATGACTTTTGTATCCCCCAGCATATCAGGCCAATAAGTTTCTCTATATATAGAACATACTGGTTCCAAAAAACTAATGAAGCATACCTGCTGTTGTGTTTCGTTCCTTGGTTTAGGAATTGCAAGATTTAATAGTTTACATTTCACTTTGCAGGAGATGTCTTGGCATTCTCAAGATCATCAGACGCTTAAATTTGTGTGCATGTGACAGTCTCCTGAATCTACACCAGGTTTATTTCTTGCCCTTAGGAATGCATGTGTCTTAGCAAGTTCTCAGGGCTCCTAGTCTCCCATTTTTCATTCAACTTAACTGATATAATTATATCAACTTAGTTGATGCAATGAATCAATGTGATATTCTGAGACTTTCAAGATAGTCCAGATTTCTTTAGACTGTAGTATGAAAGGGTGGGAGAATTTACATAATCGTGAGGCAATATTGTAAGTATATACTGTTGTCCGTTTTTGATTAATGAAAACCACTAAAATACTTCTTATTGGGATAGAAAAGAACACATTCCTCAAATCGGTGTTTGCGTATAACATGTCTGAGACCTTACTAAACTGCTCTAGAAAACATATCATATCTGTTGCAGTGACTGTGGTTAAAGTCCTTCTAATGAGTTTGAGATAGTCTATAGCCAGCCTCCAGTATCCATCTGGTTCTATAGGGGTCAGGAGATAAATTAAACTAAGGCATGATGATAAATCCTTAAGAATGGCATTGATCTCCACCATTCATCACAGAACATAGTTTTATTCAACGTTGATGGCTTCCATTTGGCCTTACCCATTATGATTTTTTCTTTAATTAATTAATTAATTTATTTATTTTTATTTATTTTAAATATGAAATGTATTGTCAAATTGGTTTCCATAAAACACCCAGTGCTCATCCCAACAGGTGCCCTCCTCAATAAATTAATTTTATTTTGTAATTTACATCCAAATTAGTTAGCATATAGTGCAACAATGATTTCAGGAGTAGATTCCTTATTGCCCCTTACCCATTTAGCCCATCACCCCTCCCACAACCCCTCCAGTAACCCTCTGTTTGTCTCCATATTTAAGAGTCTCTTATGTTTTGTCCCCCTCCCTGTTTTTATATTATTTTTGCTTCCCTTCCCTTATGTTCATCTGTTCTGTGTCTTAAAGTCCTCATATGAGTGAAGTCATATGATATTTGTCTTTCTCTGACTAATTTCACTTAGCATAAGCCCCTCTAGTTCCATCCACGTAGTTGCAAATGGCAAGATTTCATTCTTTTTGATTGCTGAGTAATACTCCATTGTGTATATATATACACCACATCTTCTTTATCCATTCATCCATCGATGGACATTTGGGCTCTTTCTGTACTCTGGCTATTGTTGATAGTGCTGCTAAACATTGGGGTGCATGTGTCCCTTTGAAACAACATACCTGTATCCCTTGGATAAATAGCTAGTAGTGCAGTTGCTGGGTTGTAGGATAGTTCCATTTTTAATTTTTTGAGGAATCTCCATACTGTTTTCCAGAGTGGCTGCATCAGCTTGCATTCCCACCAGCAATGCAAAAGAGATCCTCTTTCTCCACATCCTCACCAATATCTGTTGTTGCCTGAGTTGTTAATGTTAGCCATTCTGACAGGTGTGAGGTGATATCTCATTGTGGTTTTGATTTGTATTTCCCTAATGATGAGTGATTAGCATTTTTTTCATATGTCGGTTGGCCATCTGGATGTCTTCCTTAGAGAAGTATCTATTCATGTCTTTTGCCCATTTCTTCACTGGATTATTTGGTTTTTGGGTGTTGAGTTTGATAAGTTCTTTATAGATCTTGGATACTAACCCTTTATCTGATATGTCATTTGCAAATATCTTCTCCCATTCTGTTGGTTGCCTTTTAGTTTTGCTGATTGTTTCCTTTACTGTGCAGAAACTTTTTACTTTGATGATGTCCCAATAGTTCAGTTTTGCTTTTGTTTCCTTTGCCTTCAGAGATGTGTTGAGTAAGAAGTTGCTGCAGCCAAGATCAAAGAGGTTTTGCCTGCTTTCTCCTCGAGGAGTTTGATGGTTTCCTATCTTACATTTAGGTCTTTCATCCATTTTGAGTTTATTTTTCTATATGGTGTAAGGAAGTGGTCCAGGTTCATTCTTCTGCATGTCGCTGTCCAGTTTTCCCAGCACCACTTGCTGAAGAGACTGTCTTTATTCCATTGGATATTCTTTCCTGTTTTCTCAAAGTTTAGTTGCCCATATGTTTGTGGATACATTTCAGGGTTCTCTATTCTGTCCCATTGATCTGAGTGTCTGTTTTTGTGCCACCCAATATGATTGTTAAAATCAGTATCAAAATTTAATAAGATAGAAAACAAACACATCAAACTAAATTTCAGAGACAAAAGTTGGTTGGATAAGCCTTAGAAAAAGTTAAAAAAAAAAGAAGAAAAAATGTAATGTTAGTAGTGGGAATGAAAAAAGGAACATTGCTATGAAGATGACAGATATGGGACACCTGTAAGGATGTGAATACCTCTTTGCCTAATACAATTGAAAGTTAAAGGAAATGAACAAATTTCTTATAAAATATTCCTCCCTAAAATTGCCTCAAGAAGAAATAGAAAATTTGAATTGTCCTCTATCCCTTAAAGAGATATAGTCAATAACTTAATAATCTCACAAAAAAAGTCCCACTTGTTTTCCATCTAGTATCACCAGAAGATTCTTCTCAATATTAGGGAGTAATAATATCAATCGTATACAATTCATCCAGAAAATACAAAAAGGGAGTGATCCATAAACTAAGTTATAAAATAGACATAATATCAATCCCTAACATTAAAATAAAGACAGAATTCAGGCCTAAACAAAAATAATATGAAGAAAGATGAAACAAAGATGCATGAAACGTAAAGACGAAAAAAATCTAAATAAAATATTAGCAGATAATATAGCAATATTACTATATCACAATATCACAATATCTTAGATTAACTTGAGGAATAAGCTGGTTTGACCTATGATAATTAATCAATGTTAAAACAAAGTTAAGATAATTGTCTTAATTTGATAAAAGTAAAAACCTGCAAGAAAAATATGGAATGCATACTTTAATAGTGAAGTGATGACAGCTTCCCCCCTCCCACCTTTAGAAATGAAACAGGATGACCACTATTAATAGTTTTACTCATCACTATACTAGTCAGACCTTGCTAATGCATTAAGGAGAGTATAAAATAAACAGCATAAAGATATTATAATGTTTTAAAAATCATTGTTTGGGTACTATATGATTGTTTAAGAAGAAAATTCAAAATAATCTGTAGATATACTATTAGAATAAATAACTGGACATGAGAATTTATTGTATATAAGACCAATATAGTAATACCAATTTTATTTCTACATGTGAGCAACAAACAGTATATTTAATAAATAATTATGCATCAAATATCTAGTAATTAATCTAACAGATATCAAAAACCTAAGAACTAATGTGATAACAGATTTCCAGACCTCTACTTATCCATATCCACAATATCATTAAGTTGTTAAATCCTTTTAAATCCATATAGATTTTCAATGCAAAAACAATTTAAATAGTGCAGTGTTCTCCATTGGCAAAGTAACTCTTAAATTTATATGGAATTGCAAATGCCAATAGAGTAACAAATTTGGAAAATTTGTTGTATCGTGTATCATGACTTATTATATTGCTAATGTAAGAAAAACAATAAGGTAGTAATTAAGAAAAATAGAGTGATATAACAAAATAAAGATTCAAACAAGAAATTTTCAATATATTTGTAACTAGATTTATAACATTTACTACTTCAAATGCAGTGACAAAATGATGGTCTTTCAAATTAAAGGTGCTGGGCCAAGTTGATATCAATGTGAAGAAAAAAATAATCTTGACCTTTACCTCTCCAACTATATAAATACAAATTTCACATGGATTAAGGAATGAAAGTTGAAATGTAAAGCAGTAACTCTTTAAGAAGATAATATAGAAGGATATTTTTGACTTAGGCATTGGTTAAAGTTTCTTTGTATTAAAATTGCAAATTACCAATGCACACCTGCCAGAAAAACTAACATTAAAAAAAGATGATAACAAATACTGTTAATGTAGAGCAACTGGAACTCCCATACTCTGGTGGTGAGTATGTAAACTGGAACAGTCAGTTTGGACAACTATTTGGTTACAAATATTAAAGCTAAACATGTATGTAATGTTTGACCTATGAATTTAACTTCTCTATATTCACATAATAGAAATGAGTACACCTGAGCCTCCAAAGACATGTACAAGTGTGTTCCTAATAGCAGTATTTATAATAGTTCTAAAGTGTATTCTATCTGTCCATTACCTGTGAAGTAAACAAAGCAATTGTGGTGTGTTTAGAAAATGAAATACTACATGGCAATGTAAATGAGTGAAACATTGTTTTGTAAGAACATGCAAGAATATCATATATATCAGGCAAAAAAAAAAACAGTATAAGTGCAATTCAATTTATAAAGATCAACAACAGACCAACTTAATTTATTGCATTTAAAAGCAGAATAGCGGTTACTTATGGTAGGAGGGGTTTTGAGAGTACAGAGGCACAAGGAAGGATTCCTGAGGTCATATATTATCTTACTTTCTTAATCTTGGTGGTGGTCATATGAATGTAGTAACTTTATAAAGTTACTAGAATGTGCACTCATAGGTTTTACACTTTTCTTCGTCATTGTTGCCCTTCAATTAAAAAAATAAATAAAAAATAACATAAAAATTTAGGGCTAGAATTATTAGATTTAAAAATAAATTCTAGCTCAATAAATGAAACTCTAATGCAGTATCTGCTTAATTGACTAAGTCCTGGGAGAAGGAATCACTAATAGTATCGATCTCATTCTTTGACCTTGATTTGACTATGCTTTTGTAGTGATGGTCATTGTATTTTTAAGGTGTTTCTCCTCTGCCCTTCATCTCCCTCATTCTTTCACCACATACATGTAAAGCATTATAAGTTATATATGATATATTCTTCAAATTTAATGATTATAAAATATATTGTACATATGTATATATGTACAAATGTATATATATGTATATTTGTACAAATGTATACATGTACAAACATAATGTAACTCAGTTTTTCATTATCTTTCACGTCAATTTGTTTTCTCAGCACTATGGTCCCTTTCATCCTGGAGCTGATTGCAAGGTGGCAAGATCTTAATATCTGGTTTGAGTTCAGGGTGAAGAAAAGGTCAGTTATTTAGCATCGTGGGGGTTAGGACACTTACTGCTATGAACAAAGACCGATCAGCTAGGATTTGGAACACAAGTATAGCTACTAATCAAGTGGGATTTACATTTTTTTTTCTTTTTTTTTAGCCTATGGTCCATTGAATGTATGTTTCCTTCATAATTTCAATATGTCAAGGAGTGGCTGGACCAAAGAATTATTCAATTATCTCTTGGTCCACTGATGAAAATACCATGTAATAGTGTCACAAACTGAAAGAACACAATATATCCATATTGCAGTGGTAAAATCTGACAGCTGAATTCTTGGATTGAAGTAAAATTAACACCTACAAGTAATGAGCAGAAGTGTCCTAAACTAGCATAGTTATCCTACCTACTATGTTTTCTTATGACAAACAATATCCACAATGCTAATTATTAATCAAGATTGAACCTATAGTCTGGGTCATATAAACAAAATTACAAAATTAAACAAAAACAAAATTAAACACTTAAAAGGCATTGTTTTTCCTTAATTCCCTATAGACATGGCTGTGAGAACATGAACAACAAATGCTCAAAACCTCACCTCTAATAATCTATTGCTGTTTCGATAAACAGAGGCTAAGACCAAAGAGAAACAGAGAGAAAGGTTCTTTCCAGACACTAGAGCTCACTACAGAGTAAAAGCAAAGAAATCAGTATCATGTACTATTTAAAAAAATCCAGGTCAAAATTGCACAGCTCTGTGGAACTGTTTTATGTTACTCTAGCACTACTATAAGTTGACGTGGTGTGGTTACTGTTTGACCATATTCCTGCCTCCAGTGGCCTGCTCTTTGAACATCATGATAGCGATAAGCAAGCACAGAGTGAGAGGCTAAGTTCAGCCCTGGAGAGAAAAGATAAGTAGTGTGAAGATAGTAAGCAGGTACAATTCAGGCAGAAGGAAAAAAATAATATAAGTTTTGGCTGCTGTAGGTGTTCCTCCTCCTCACTCAGAGCTGAGTTTTGTCGTATTTGAGTATCATTAGGTAAGGTCCCAAAAGTTTGTCATTGTTTACAGTAATTTGGTCAAGAAGGCTCCAAGTTTTCCATAATTCAGAGAGAAAAACATCACTCAAATAGCAGATCATACTAGAATAAATATGAGAAATACAATATCACTAGGCACAATACAATATGACTAGACTGTATACCCTTTAGAACAAAAATATTCTAAGGCTTTAATGCTCTCTTCCTCCAGAATTCACTGGCCTGTCCTTTGACCAAAAGTTCCAACGTTCCCTTAGGAGAGTCGGTGGGCACTGCTCCACTTGGAATTTCGTCCAGCGATGCAGTCACCTTTCACACAATGCACAAGGTCTTTAGAGCGTGGTGCTGGGTACATAATGTTATGAGCTTCTTTATATCCATTAGCCTTTCAGACCTGTTGACTCTTCGCCACCATGGATCACTGTGCTCCTTCTGACCCTATCTGCCCCTCTGCTCATCACCATAAGTTCAGCTTATTCGTACATTTTCCTGTGTAAGCTCATTCAAATAGAAATAGCAGGTGCATAATTGACCTCATAAATCCAAATATAATTCTGATTCACATAGATATTGTCACACCTTTCATTTCTCCTTATGTCTCAGCAATTGTTTAGAAAGGAGGCTCCTTGAAGACATAGGTTATGTGCTTTTTATTTGAATATTATTTGAGAGCTTACAAAGATGAGTCAGTTGTTAAAATAAACAAATTCAGTTAAAATACTACTTTGTGTTAGCCACTGTCCATTAATATTCACTCAGCTATACTACCCTTGACACAGTGAATAGGGTATAGCCAGGAGGTCAACGATAGAAAGGAAGTTTGAAACTCGAGTGGCCAGAATCCTTAAAACACCTCCCACATTTATCCAGAGGGGGTGTCCCAGCAAAAGACACTGATATCAGGAGATTCCCAGACTGCAGTGAGATTTCTGTTAGGTCCCTTAAAATGTGAAATAGATACCATCGTACATTTCTTATTGATACTTAATCTTGATTAATCCTTGATACAATTCCATTCTACACAATTTTAAACCAGTGACCCAAAAACAATCCCTATGGACTTTCCCCCTATTTTTTCCTATTTCGTTGTTTCATAGTACAATATTAAATATTATAAGAAATAATATTTGGTCATTTAGATGTTTTTTTGTATGATTCCTTATTCACAGCTCTCAAAACCCTTGGGACTTCCTGACCAATAAGAGCAATAAGAATATCTTTGTCTTATTTGGTCTCTTGTCCTTAGTACCTAAAATCACTTCAGAGCCATAAAGTTGAAATGGGAATTTTTTATTCATAACAAGACCCTTTCCACAACTGGGTTTATGTTAATGTGGTGACTTTCAGAAAGTACCTCAAGATGGGGGCTGGTTGCCAGGGGAACAAACCAAAAATAGACGGTTGGAACTTTCAGTTTCATGCCTTGATTTCCCAAGATGAGAAAGAGGCTAGAGATTGAATCAATCACAAATGGCCAGTGATTTCATCACTCATGTATATGTTATGAAGCCTCCATAAAAACCCAAATGGGGAAGGTTCTGAGAGCTTCCAGATAGGGGAATCAGACCACTTCCATGTGCCACTGTGCCAGGCCCCAAATTCCACAAGGACAGAAGTTCGAGACTTCATCATTTTCATCTGCTGTTGATTTGTATCCTTTAATATCTGTTATAAATCTGTAATCTAGTGAGGAAATGGGTTTTCTGAGTTCTATGGGCTGCTCTAGCAAATTAATTGAAACCAAGGAGGGGTTTGTAGAAACCTCTGGTGTATTACCAGTTGGTCAGAAGTATAGGTAACAACCTGGATGTCTGGTTGGCATCCTGAGTTATAGAGGGTTGTTGGAACCCAAGTTTGTAGCCAGTGGGTCAAAAGTGGGTGTCAAGCCAAAAGACACAACCAAACCAAAGAATAGGAAAAAAAAAAAAAAGGTTTTATCTGCAACAAGCAAAGGAAAATACCGGGGATATTTCCTGAAGTAGTGTCTCTCCAACAACACTGGGGAAATTTTAAGCTAAGTGTGTATGCATATTCATGAAGTGGCTTGCACAATGGGGAATGCAACATGTAATTGGGGCAAAAGTCATCTTAAGGTGACTGAGTCCAGGTCAAAGTCATGAGGACCTGCAAGGGTTAGCATCCTCAATTCTCTGGCTCCAATTAGTCTGGTATCTGCGTACTTAAAGGGTTTAGATCCTGCAAAGATAACTTAAGAATATCAGTGAGGTCAGGGCACCTGGGTGGCTCAGTCAGTTAAGCCTTCAACTCTTGATTTCAGCTCAGGTCATGGTCTCGTAGTTGGTGAGTTCAAGCCCCACATCGGGCTCTGTGCTGACAGCATCGAGTCTGCTTGGGATTCTCTCTCTCCCTCTCTCTGCCCCTCTCCTGATCTCTCTCTCAAAATAAATAAATGAACTTAAAAAAAAAAAACAATATGCATGAGGTCAGTCTTCACTTTTGAATATGATTTACTAAATCCTGCCTGATAGTGGCTGTTTGTTCTTACATTCTGTCACAAGATGGCCAGGGGGCAAAAACACTTTTCTCATGTCAATAAAGCTATGTCTCTTTCTTTTTCTGGGGACCCCTAACTCTTTGTGCTTACAGAAACACAGGTAATAACCGGGGCTTGAGATTGGTGGACTCTGATGCTATATCCTGGTAAATAGTGTCAGAACTGAGTTGAATTGAAGGACATCCAACGGGTATCCTATGCTTGGTGGTGTGGGGGGAACGCTCCCACACATACACACATGTTGGAATTGGTGACTGCAACCACTAATACATAGTAACATGTCCTACCCTCTTGCTCTTTAATTAGCCTGTACAATGATGGGAGGCAGTGCATTATATGGTAAATAACAACAAATATGAAGTTTACAGTTCTAGCATTTATTGTTTACATTTAGAAATCTGCTTATCCTCAGTAAGTGGTAGGCCATCTGTAAAAGAGAAGTGTTGAAAATTTGGCTTTTATAATCATCAGATAAGATAAAACAATTTACCTATAATTTTGTTTATTTATTTATTTTCATTTGCATGTAGTTTACACACAATGTTACATTAGTTTCAGGACTACAACATAGTGATCAACTTCTCTATACACTATGCTATGCTCACAACAGGTGTAGTGACCATCTGTCACCATCCAACACTATTACCAATATCATTTATTATTTTCCCTGTGCTGTACCTTACATTCATGTGACTTATTCATTTCTTAACTGCAAGCCTATATCTCCCACTCCTGTTCACCCACTTGAACCATCTTCCCAGCCCCCTTCCTTCTGGCAACCATCAGTTTGTCCTCTGTATTTATAGGTCTGATTCTGCTTTTTGTTTGTTTATCTATTTGTTTTGTTCTTTTTTTTTAGATTCTACATGGAAGTGAAATCATGTTGTAATTAACTTTCTCTGTTTGCCTTATTTTACTTATCATAATACCCTCTAAGTCCATCCATGTCACAAATGGCAAGATCTCATCCTTTTTTATGGCTGTTCCATATAAATATATTTAAAATTCAAAAATTATGTTCAAATGTAATGAAATACTATTAATATTATGTACAGTCACTGGTATCTTGGAACAAAAATCAAAGAGGTAAAATTATAGGACAAATAGTACAGGTCTCATTAAACAAAATAATATGGATCACTTTCAAAAAAAATCTCAATAGAATAAAAAGTGCCTAAAGATAAGTCAACTCTAGTGTCAATAATTAGCATTCCTATTACACAGGAATCAACTCTAGATGACATAAGCAAAAAAGGTATTTTGATAAGAAATGGAAAAAAAAATATTTGGGAAGGTGGCAGGATTAGAGTCTGGAAATCCAATCTTGTGGACTGTTGAAATTAAGAAAGTGCCTGAGAGCTAAGATGCAAAGAACACGGAGAAAATAGCCATCTCTGAGAGGAATGACTGGTCAGCTTACCTTGACTGGTTAGTCTCTGCCATTGTCACTACCTCCTCCCATGCAGTAGTCCCCACTGATAAGAACTCCATTGTCAGCTGGTCACATACCTGGCGGGGGCTATCTCAAGTGGTTGAGTGGAGAAAGGACAAGTCCACCTGGCTTCAAAGGTGAAAGGCGGGCAGTGATAGTAGGGAGCTAGAAAATACCCTTCCATCAAGATTACAGACAGCAAAAGAGAGGCAATTTCCTTTAAGGATAATAGGATAATATTAGAAAGGAAGATTACAACCCAGGAAGCCCAAGGCTAATGAAAGTCCTTTTTAGACAGTCCCTATTTTCTCCGGCTTGCATGTGGGAAAAAAATTTCTATTTAAGGGAAAGTTGTAAGCTTAAGAATCATTAATAAGAAATCTATGTCACTATTGTATAGCTATATGATGACTTTGAGGTTCATTTACTCTGTGTATGGTTGGTTCTTCCCCGTCCAAGCTACCATAATTCACTATTGAGAATAAACGAAACATTTTCTCATCTAAGAGATGAATAGCTTTCCTAGTGCTTATCAGCTAAAAGTATTTTTGTGGAAAATGTGCAAGAAAGTTTGGAAATTTATTTTAATTTCTAAAGAATTCTGTATTAGTACCTGTGTTCTATTTACTGAAAAACTAATCACGCCAAATATTCTCTAATTGTTTTTGAAATCATTTGCACTATTTCCTCTTTTTTTAGTGAGATTATTAACTTCTCAATATATTCAGGTTTTTTTTTTTAAACTTTTACCATTTCTTTAGACAATTCAGTAACCAGATTTCTGAAAGTAAATATTGACCACTTTCCTTTTTTGTTAGGTAAGAGATGCAGAGAGAAACAACATTAGTCAATAATGATTGAAAAATCTTGTTATTTTCAAGATTTATTTATTAAATAACAAGAAAGACTGTTATTTTTTACTACACTAACACTGATTATTATATAAACTGAAAATGTAGTTATTGTCAAAATTTTTCATTAAGTAAAACATTAGCTGTGACAGTGTGTCCAGGGGAAATGTAAGATATCAGTGGGGGTGTTAAAGTGGGCCTTCTGGAATTAAAATTTTCTGTGTCAATCCATGTCCAGATAGATGAGGCATAGTGTGATTTAGAAGTGCTTCAAAGCCCAAACATTACACATTTTCAAATTCAGTAATAATGACAATTATTGATTTCATCAGATGGCTTTGGTTTTCTCCAAACTACAAGCCATTTCCCAATGAAAAACAAGATCCAAAAATCTCTTTTGGAAGTTGTTAGTGCCATTTTGCAAACATTATGAGAATATGGAAAAAACAACTCCCTCCCTTCCTGCTTTGGCTTCCTGTTTTCAAATCTGTTCTTAGGGCTGCTTTTCAAATCTTTTAACGACCAGAAGAGTATTTGGTTCTTCAAGTAATGTGTTTATGAAGTACGGTTGCTATTTTTTTTTTCCAAATTCTGCCAGCAGATTCCTAGGCTGTTGAAGAGAATTTATAATATGAAATATTAATGTGTTAATTAGAAAAGGATTTCATTCATACCATTTTTAGTCTGGTCTTATAGAAAAATTCAACATGCTTTTAAAATACTTCACTGTTAAATACAGTAATTGCTTCATATATTATATAGTGCATTGCAAGAAAAGTGTATCTGTTATTACCGTTTACAGGAATACTCATTTATCATGTTATTCTTCTATAAAAACTCATGGAATAAAGATCTTCGTTCTGTGTTACGAGAAAAAGTTTTGGGGACTGGGAAATAAGTGCATTGTTTGTCTGGAAAGCAAAACAAGAAATAATTGATGGCATGTCACCAACTTAAAAAAGTAACAGCAAAAAAAACCACAAAATTAAAAATAACCAGAAAACAGAATAAAAACTATACACAGAAATCATTACTCAAAAATATAGTACCTTCATTAGTGAGCAGAAAATTGGTATATGTAATAAGAAAAACAGAGTTGGTAATAGCAAAAGTATAACTTAAAGATAATTTTTAAAACCTGTCTCCACAAGTGTTATGATATATTTTCTATTTTTATTAGCCCACTCTTTTTCTATTTTATATGGTCTGTTTTATCATAGTAGATGGAAGTCCATTTTTAAAACCACATGTGCCAGGGAAAATACCATAATAATTCTTTCATATGTTTTCCTTCTCTGAAAAGAACCTAGCTGTTCTTTAGAAACTGGCATTCTTCCACATCTCTTACCAGAACATATTTCAATTTTTCTGAAATGTTTGATTATTTGCTAATGTATCCAAGAGCTTAGGCAGAAGTTTCTGCATCATCTTACCTCCATCTGCTATAGTTCTTGCCATGTTTGGCAAGATTTTTTAAATACTAATTTTAACTAACAGAAAATCACTGATCCTTCACCATACTATTGATATTTGGAAAATTTTATTTCAAAAGGAAACATTTTATTTCACATATTACACAGCCAACTTATTTTGCCTTCTAGTAATTTCTTCTCACTTTAGAAAAGGTGTTTGTTTGTTATCAAAATATGTCTCTCGAGCCTTTTGTATTCTCATTTCAGAAATCAGAAACTTACAAGTTGTTGATATTAATGGACTAGGCCGCTTTTTGGCTAGACGCCAGCAGGGTTAAATTTTTTTTCCTGCTAGGTCATTAATCCTCTTGCATGACATCTAGGATTTGTGATACTGAAGAACAGGTCTCTGTAAAGAAGTATATTCTCTGTCTCCATCATAACTGAACGTTAGCATCATTAAAGTGGGGAAAAAAGCAGCCAGACTCCAGCTTGACACTGGGTCAAGTATTGTAGCTCATTTTCTGGAACTCTTCCCATCTAAGCAATTTTGTCTTTTTCTTACTACGAGGATTTGAAGATCACCATCTCAACTGATAAAAACCACCATGGGATGGAAATTTTGATCATTCAAAAATAAAAATATTTTGCTTTGACTACTGAAAAAGTATACCAGCTTTGAGTTCAAAAGTAAAATAACAAAGAATGAAAGTGTCTTACTTTCTGGTGTTTTCTAAGTCTAATGCTCTCAAATTTCTTAAATTGGTAGCCAGTAGCACCTAAATGTATGGTGTTATTTTTCCAAGCAGCTTTTAGAAACACTATCTTCATGCCAGGGTCTGTATTTCACTATGTCACTAACGTCAGGATATCACTCAATGCTTATGAAATACTTCACATTTCATCTAAAAATTCCTTATTTTAATTATCTTATTAATGTGTCATCTGTTTGAGGTAAATATAATTAGCAGAATTTGTTAGCCCTAAGTCACCCTCAGAACCCTTCTAAGAATAAGTCAGGCAGTCTCATGAGAGTATTAATAAAAATAACAGTGCATCATCATGAAAAATAAACTAGTGGATCAAACAAACATGCATTGGCTACACAGACAAGACTAAAATTTTAGATGTTTTCCTAATTAAAATTATTACACCCATACTATTTTTAAACAATGATATTATAAATGATGTCCTTACACATAATATTTAACAGTTGGATTTTTTAATGTGTGAAAATACTTTCATAAAAGAAAATCAAGTACATTATTTTAGAAATCAATCAGTTGAAGATATTGAATTATTACATTACAGGAGCTACCAATTGGTTCTACACAAATGTAAATATAGAATTATATTCATACCTTGATTACTCATTCAATTATAATATATTTAAAAGAAAAAGAAAAAGAATTGCCCGCTACACAGTTTAGCTTTGCGGGTACCCCGAGTTAACCAAACTACAAGACTAAGAGGCCAAGTCTGTTCAAGACTTCTAATAATAACTATTAAGTTTTGGGTTTTCCCCCAAACCACCTTCAGGTTTGATAACTCACTGGGAAGACTCACAGAAGTCATTGAAACCTATTATACTCACAGTTATGTTTATTTCAGGAAAAGGATACAAGTTAGAAGCAAACAAAGGAAAAGACAAAGTCTAGAAGAGCAAACATGGAGTTTCTGGTCACTTTCTTCCTGTGTACTCACAGACTATGTTACTTTCTCCCATCTACATTATATGAGTAAACACACAAAGCATTGCCACCCAGGCAAGCTCACTTGAACGCTGGTGACCAGAGTTTTAGTGAGGCTTTATTACACAGGCATGACTGATTGAGTCATTGCATTTTTGAATCAACTCAGTCTCGAATGCCCTCCCCATCCTATCCACAAGTCTGACTGATAGCATGTGGCCTCAGGGGCCTCAATCACCCTGTTAGCATAAGCCATCAGGTAGAGTTCCAGATGCCTACCACGAATAACAAAGACATTCCTATCCATTGGGAAATTTCAAGGATTTCTAGGTTAGCCAGGGACAAAGGCCAGATCTCTTTGGGCAAAGCCAAATTCCTTATTACACCATGGGACAATAATGTTCCTTACTTGTACATGAATAGACAGTTATAGAAATTTGCCATTTGATTTATACCTAAATAAGCAAATTTTGCAAGAAAATAGTCAGTAAAACCACCTTTTTAAATAAAATAGTCACAGCTCTGTATACATTTATATCCTAGTTACACTATTAATTTAACTCAATATTAGAGGTTTTAAAATAAAAGTGCCACAGAACCACATGTGGAATGGATTATAAAATATATTCCCTCACTTTTCATGTATTTCCTAGACTCAGAACTAAGAATCTTGATTAATCATTAGGAAAGTGATATTTATTGATGTGATACAGAACCATCATGGTTCTCTTTATTTTATGAAAACAAAGGGAAGAAAGATTACTTTCAAAATCTATATACTCACAAACAACAGATAAGTGCAAAGAGGATACATAAATCTCACCTGCAGCTAGGCAATCAGGCAGTGCACACTGTTGTAAATATGAATTGTTTACAAGATCATACTTTCCATATGTATGATCTAATTTATTTTATATTTTTTTCCAAATGATTTGACTTACTGTGAGTTTACTTCAAACAATCCCAATATATCGAATCAGGTATAACAAATTAACTCCAATAGCATTTTTGGCATGAATTTAATATGTCTCACTTCCAGTATTTTGCATTATCTGAATGTTCCTGTCTTCCTGTTAGGGAAATCAACATGCAAATTCTGTCATAGACAGGAAACTAAAATTTATTGATGATCCATGGGAGTTTTATATTAAATACATGAACACTAACACTTAAAATGTGTCGATAGTAAATGAGATACAGATTAGAAATCCTACTCAGATTTAGTGTGTATGTGTGTGTATGTGCGTGTATGTGCGTGTGTGTGCGTGTGCGTGTGTGTGTGTGTGTGTGTGTGTGTGTGTGTGTTTTAAGATAGAGTGAGAGAGGAGGAGAGGAAGAGGAGGGGAGAAGGAAATAGAATCTTAAGCAGGCTCTGTGCTCAGCACAAAGCTGGATTCAAGGCTCTGTCTCTTGTCTAGCCATTCACACTATGGCCTTCAGAAGCAATAGCTCTCCTATCTCCATGCTAACTCAGGATTTCATGTTCCTTGAAGTCAGGAATTTCATTTAATGATATGTGTGAATTCCTCATAATATTGAAATCTGGATGAGTACACAGTGGACATAGTTTGCAAAGATGTGTCACAGAAGATAGTTCTCATATTATTGCATTGCTTTATACCTGACTTCTTGAGTTCATGTAATTAGAGGTTAGAAGAATGCAGAAAATTTAAACAAGGATGAAAGACTTATAGGTATTGTAGAATCACAAAAGGAAAATCAGTACTATTTATTGTATATGAATTAAAAACTGTAATTGATATTAAACTTTACCTGTAGAAGAACCAGGAACTTAAAATACATCAGGTATTATGTTTATTAATATTTCTTAAGAAGAGAGACAAAATGGGGAATAGATCATTTGCTATTAATTACCTCAAAATATTGATCATTAAAATAAAAATGTTTTACCACTTAGAAATGAGACAATTGAATTATAGAAATTCCACTGTATCTTTATAGCCATGAGTTAGATTGTGTAAATGATCACATTGAGCATTTGGGGATTTTTTTAAAATCACATTCATGTGATGATAATCACTTCTCTTTAGTATGGTGTCTAAAAACAAGCTACATGCCCACTAGAAGAAATCAGGCTGTTTCTTTTTACCTAGTAGGTGGATTTTTGTTGTATTCATCTGTGGCTGTCATTTTTTTTATGATACATAGTCTAAATAAACACACATCCAGTGTTTGTGATTTTGGCGTTTGTTTAGGTTTTGTCATTCAGAAAATATTGTAATAAAAAGAAAGGGTCAAAATATTAATCTTACAAAATTACTGATATTTTAACTTTTGTTTTTAGTGTTTATTTATTTTTGAGAGAGAGAGAGAGAGAGACACAGACAGAGTGTGAGCAGGGAAGGGGCAGAGAGAGAGGGAGATGCAGAATCCTAAGCGGGCTCCAAGCTGTCAGCACAGAGCCCGTTGCGGGACTCGAACCCACGAACCGTGAGATCATGACCTGAGCTGAAGTCGGACATTTAAAACCAGCTGAGCCACCTAGACACCCCAACTGATATTTTACCTTTTAAATGTACTTGTTAAGTTAGTGTTATATATAAATAACTAGAATAATAGCACTTATTAGGAGAGTATTGTGTGAATTCTATATTATATAAAGCAAGAGAATAAAAATAGCTATGACAAAGAACTAAGAGGTGAACAAAATGTTTTTGCTTTGTGTAAGAAGAGATGGTGATCCCTGACTTTGAGTAAGTGTGAAAAGAAGTAAAGAAACAAAACAAATAACAAAACAATAACAAATAAAACAATAACAAATAAAAAAACAAAACAAATAACAAATAACAAAACAAAATACAAAACAAATAACAAAAACAAAACAAAAACAAAAAAACAAAACAAATAACAAAACAATAACAAATAAAAAAACAAAACAAATGGAAGGCTATAAGAAAATCAGTCTGCTTCACCAGACCTAGTAGATGTCTTTAAATGTGTATTTTGAATATATGTTAGTCATGAAAGCAATCTTAAGAAAGCAAAATATTTAATATTTAATTCTCATAAGAATTATTAGATAATTGTAGCAACAAAAGTTCTAGAAATTAGAAGGAAAAAGACTGATGAAAATTTTTCAAACTTTAAAAGGGGTAAGAATAAATCTTGCTCATAAAATGGTGCTTTGTTTTATTGGACACATGAATCATTATAGGAATAGAAATTCAATTAGTCAATTATTGAATCACTTTGCTCAAGTTTTATTTTAATAATTAATTATAAATTACATCTTTAAATGGATCAACATAGAGTCTTTTTTCTGAAACTCCCATCTTTTCCTTCCTTTTATCATTCCTTGGGAGCATCATAAAGAATCAATAATGGCTGGAGCACATCTGATATGTTCCAATGCTGGTTTATTTATTTATTTATAAATATAAGAAAAATAGTTCGGAGTTCCTTTTCAATCTAAAAATTTATCAGTGAACATGCAAATGATGGTTTTGCTGTTTTATAGCATATATAGTTTAACTATAGTTTAACTATAGTTCTTAACACATTTCTACTATTATTTGTAAGATAAGTGATGTTCAAGTTACCAAAAGAGAAATTTCAGTTTTTATAAATAAATTATTAAAGCTACATTTTTTTTTAAACTTTTTTTTTTAATTTTTTTTTTCAACGTTTATTTATTTTTGGAACAGAGAGAGACAGAGCATGAACGGGGGAGGGGCAGAGAGAGAGGGAGACACAGAATCGGAAACAGGCTCCAGGCTCCGAGCCATCAGCCCGGAGCCTGACGCGGGGCTCGAACTCCCGGACCGCGAGATCGTGACCTGGCTGAAGTCGGACGCTTAACCGACTGCGCCACCCAGGCGCCCCTTAAAGCTACATTTTGTCTTTAAATAATATTGGCAAAAATTAAAATATCGTATATAGTTTCATAAGTCATTTGTATAAGAGAATTTTAATCATACAATGTAATGGAGGAAAGTGACTTTGAAATTAATCCTTTGTACTCAGTCATCCAATACATGAATCTTTTCCTTCATATTCATATCAGCTTGTCATTCAGTCATGTGTACTGTCATTAGTATAAAAAAAGCATAAAATTAATACCAGTTATGTGATTATCTTTCTCAACAATATTCAATGGCTACAAACCATCTAAACAATATAATATAAATTATTTAAGATCTAACTATTTAATATAATATACCTTATCAGCAAATCATCTCCTCTAGACAAATTACCTCCATTTCAGAAGCAACTTTAACCTTTACTAACATTTTTACCTTTGTCTACATTTTCTTTGCTAGCATTTAATTTTTTATTTGAGTATAATGAACACACTATGTTGCATGAGTTTCAGGTGTAGAGTATAGTGATTCAACATCTCTATACATTATGCTGTGCTCAAACATACAATGCTATTACAGTATCATTGATGGTGTTCCCCATGCTGTGCCTCTTATTCCCATGACTCATTCATTCCATAACTGAAAACCTGTATCTCCCACTCCCCTTCACTCATTTTGTCCATCTTCCTACACTTTCCCTCTGACAACCATCAGCTTGTTCTCTGTATTTATAGGTCTGATTCTGCTTTTAGTTTGTTTATCCATTTGTTTTGTTTTTTAGATTCCACATTAAATTAAATCATATGGTATTTGTCTTTCTCAGTATGACTTTTTCACTTCTTGGTGACGTTTTTTTCTTCTGACACAAATTCTACACCTCCATGAAATCCTAGCTCAAATTTTAATCCTAAACATAAGAGCTAGAAGCCAACTTTATCTTCCATAAATCTCTAGTTTTTGTTATTGTTATTACCTTGAGGGCCACTGGTGTTTAATAGTATGTTTAAACATATATCAAGTTTCTGTGTAAAATTTCAATACTTAACATTGTCTTGTGCAATGAAAAAAATGAATACACTTTTAATTGATATAACTCATTAATCAGTTTGTTGTTATTTGTATTTAGTGGCATATAATGAGCTTTAGGGTATATTCATTTATTATTTAGAAAGAAAATGAATATGTAAATTTAATTTAATTTTTTTAATTATTTTTAAATTTTTATTTATTTGTTTTTTTAGAGAGAGAGCATGAGTGAGGGAGAGGGACAGAGGGACAGAGAAATAGAGAGAGAGAGAGAGAGAGAGAGAGAGAGAGAGAGAATCTTAAGCAGGCTCCACACTCAGTGCAGAACCCAACATTGGCTTGATCCCATGACCGTGAGATCATGATCTGAGCCAAAATTATGAGTTGGATGCTCAACCGACTGAGCCACCCAGGCACTCCTGAAATATGTAAACTTAAAAAAAAAATTTTTAATGTATTTAAATGCTACAGTCTTTATTAATTGTATTTTCAAATAATTCAAGAGCTTAGTCATTATTTCTATTCAAAATATTTGAATTAACGATCTTGTTGTGCTTTGAAACTCTCTGTTACAATCTGCTTCTTGGTGTCAGAATAATTCCTACATAATAATTTCATACAGAAAAAAATTAAAATAATTTTATTGTGTAATACATTTATAATTGTATATGCCACATTATTGAGCATATTTATGACAAGAGAGAATTTCTGTTTTGACTAAGTATTAAAACTGTCGGCTTATACATTTGTTGGCCTGATTATTGGAAGAATTTTCCACAGACTAGCCTCTTGCTCCATACATGACAAACCTTGTTTTTATTTCACTTCCCACATAGCTCTCTATGTGATACTGGGGACATAAAATATGCCCACCCGATTCTATGACTTCTGGCTTGTACCAGAAATCTGAGTTGATAGCATGTCACATAAAGTGATGCAGTGGGAAGTAGAAGATTTCCTGGAAAACTGTCACACATTAGGGCAGCTGGCAATAACTTAGCTATAAGAAAACAACGGTGAACCACACGAATACCTTTTTAAAGCCAAACTGAGAGTATTTCCAACTCAACTTCCCTTAGACAGATTTCAATAATTTCCAGTCACTCTGAGGGCACTAACACAGTGGCAAGTATGCCAGAGGGGAAGTGGTAGTGGGATGATCTTATCATTAAAGCACAGATGTTCCATAAACATGTGATCATGTGACCATATTGCTACATCCACCCTCACACCTCCCCCAGGCACTGAGACATGAGTTTATTGGTTCCCTTAAGTTTAAGAATCGTTCTATGCCTTGCGGTATTTCACGTTGTATTGATAAATCATCTTGTGGGCATTTTCTATCCCCAACCTGAGAGAAAAAAATTTCTCTTTAACTTGATTTACTTATTTATTATTTGTTTACACATTACCCTCAGCCTGCTTTTCTGTCTGTCCTTTTGTTTCTAGAGACATGACTTGACACTAAGTAACAAAGTTTTTGACATTTGGAGTCATTTTATAAATGTTTTTAATGTTTATTTATTTTTGAGAGAGAGTGAGAGAGAGAGAGAGAGCGCAACAGAGCATGAGCAGGGGAGGGGCAGAGAGAGAGGGAGACAAATAATCTGAAGCAGGCTCTAGGCTCTGAGCTATCAACACAGAGCCCAATACAGGGCTCGAACCCATAAGCCATGAGATCATGACCTGCGCCGAAGTTGGATGCTCAACTAGTGTCATTTTATAATAGTGTTACCTCTAAATTTAATTTTCAATATTAGTTGACATTCTGTAGTTTGAAATAATGCAGACCATCTTGTTTTCTGTATCTCGAGTGATGGCCCCCTTAGTATTGCATTACACTCTATTTTGTCATCCATAGAAGACAGTGAGCAAATATCTTCAAATCAGTAAGGACTTGGAGCCCTTGTCAAACTCAGAATAATAAGGTAAATTTCAGAAATGGACTAGGGAATTGTCCAAACTTGGAAAAAAGGGGAAAAAATAAATTTTCATTATCTAACATTTTATTTGGGTCATGGAAAATAAAGATCACGAAAATATTTCTAGCATCAATTCTCATAGCTCTACAGACATAGAAGGTGCTCAGTGAATGTTCTGATTGTTAGTCTTGAAAAGTCTATCAGCAAAGACACAAAAACAGTAAACATTCTGTCTTCTATCACAAGGCAGCAAAGACCTTTTCTGCCCTCAAGCTGATGTGTTCTCTTCAGTGCTCCCTGGAGTGAGTCAGCATTAAGACTGATTAAGCCAGTTGTTAAAATTAAACTGCACTTGTCAAAATAAATGAACCAAGTACCAACAAAAGAACTTGAAAGATTTTTTCCCCCTCATTCTCTTTGTTTTCTTTTTGTAGCTAATCATTAAAGGGTAACATTTGATAAGCCTCAGTGTATGTATCAATAATTAGTAATTAGACTGATGGTGATAAATTGAGAGTAGTCTTAATGTGTTATATAAGAAAAGATAATAATATGCTATGTATTTTTCCATATAATGAACAAAGAAGAAATGCTTTCCATCAACAAGATACTTTTGATATAAATTATTATCTTTGAAAAAAACTGAGTGTCTCAGAATAGACAAGAATATCTTGTTTTGGGGATGTGGCATGTCATGGTGGAAAGCCTTCAGAATGGAAGCAACCTTGTCTACTCTAAAGTAAATACAATGGTCATCGATAGGGGCTTAAAGCAGTAGAAATGTGAAAATTTGTTTCAGGTTGCCTATTACCCTCAAACTCTATGAATTTGCCTAGTCATTTAAAATCTCTAGGTCACAATCTGTTCACTTATAAAATATGAGTAATAAACACTTTCAAAACGCAGAATTTAAAAATAGTAAATCCATTACTGATGTTTGATATTACTTTTAACTCATCCTTGTCCATCTGCTATACGAGAAGTACATTTACTGTTGCTGTTTCTGTGGAAAGCTTAGTCTGCCCTTGTGATTAATTACTATTTCATGTTTAGTGTTTTACTTTTAAACTTGACAGGGCAGTATGCAAAGTTTATGAGCCTCATCTGAGTTCTCTTATCTTTGAATTCTTTATACAATTTCTTTGGATATAGAAAGATACTAATAAATAAATGTTCAGTATCTGAAGGTGTATTGGCCCACCAAATAGTAAATGTGACTCCATGTCTACTGATTCTCTGAAGAAAGGCATAATGGAAAAGTCAGGTGTTTTCTTTATTAAGAGTTCATTAAATGTTCTTTTAAAATTCATTTTGTTATTATTCTCTGAGAACTTAAATATTACTGGCTTTGCTTAGTTGCGAAGAAGAATCACTGCAAATCAATGGACAAGTGATTAGTTTTTCCAATTAGCAATTCAATAGTTAAAAAAAATAAAATGATTTTTAATTTTTCCTTACTAAACAGTGTCCAAATCTGTATTTTCTCAAAACATTTCTCTCTTCACAAGCCACAGATATCACAGCTGGAATCCAGGAATATTTCATCACTTGTAATCTGCGTTTTTAGTTTTAAGATAATAGTTAACATTCAATAGCATTTCTATGTGCTGTTTCCTCTGCCTAAACACTTTACATACATCATATCACTTAATCTTTCCCAAAATTCTATTCAACAAATATTTGTTGAATGCCCACTGGACAAGATACTATCTCAGACACTAGGACCATGATGAATAAACAACCGGTGAGAAAAGAATAAACAACCCACATTGTTACTTATTACATAGGAACCATTCTTTTTTTTTTTTTTTAATGTTTATTTATTTCTCGAGAGAGAGATTGACAGAGTGTGAGCAGGGGAAGGGCAGAGAGAGAGAGAGGAAGACACAGAACCTGAAGCAGGCTCCAGGCTCCGAGCTGTCAGCACAAAGCTGTACGCGGGGCTCAAACCCACAAACCGTGAGATCATGACCTGAGCCGAAGTCAGATGCTTAACCAACTGAGCCACCCAGGCGCCCCAGAACCATTCTTATTTGTATTCTCCAGAGGAAGGAATAACAGAGATTAGGCATCCACATGTTTTGATCTGAAAGCTTGCACTTTATGACCTCTCGCCATGTAAACCTGGTAGACAGTAGAAATCCAAGTGATTTTTGTCGTTTTTACTAAATAATGTTATTCATTTTGTATTTTGAATTTTAGAACAGCCAATTTCACTTTGATATTATCCAGTCATTTTGGCCTCCTTAAAGGGGGAAATTGCCTTATTAGATTGTGATCTTCAAGGCTGGACGAAGTTCTGGTACATAGTAGATGTCAAAAATGTTTACTGAATTTGGCTTTTATCCTTGGCGAGACCAAAAGTTCAGACAGTTGCCTTGTTCAACTAGATTCCTATAATCATCTTTTGTGCCCATGCTACATGTACCTTCCACTTTCCCCATGTGCTACTAGTTCAATCCCTCCTTCTTTGTTTCTTGGGTTCTTCAGATCTCTGTTTTTGTCTTTTTGACTACATTCACCACTACTTTTACATTTTCCCAATTTTCTTCCTTGTACTTCTGGCCACCACGTCTCTGATACATGACCTCATCTTGCTATACTCTCCACCCTAGACAATACATTCTCAAATATCAACAGGTGTTACACAGAAGAACAAATATTTTAATTGTATTAAATGCCTCTCCAAAGAGTTGGGGGGAAAAAAGGTAAAGCCTGAACTCCATAGTACTTTACTCAATCTTCATCTGGTTCTTATCATATACTGTCTTTTTAGAAATATTTATATGGGTCTCCTACTACCTCCTAGATTATAATATGACATTTAAAATGGGATTGTGGTGGATTTTTTGTTTGTTTGTTCTCTGTTTTATAGCATATAGCAAAGTATCTCATGCATAATAAGTTCTCAGTAAATGTTTACTAAATATTCCATTTTGTTCTTTAAAATTTTGATGTTTGTGACTCTAAGAAGGTTCACTTGAATGATCTACTTTCAAACATTAATCATTTTCTATTTTCTTATCTTGATAGATTTGTTTTTCTAAGTCTGTGAAGAGCTGGTGACTTTTCTAGTTTTTCTTTCCAACTAAAGTGATAGCTACACCATTATGTATTATTATTCATATTGTATGTTCATATATTAGATTATCCATAAGTTTCTACCAGCTCCAAAATGTTTTTAACATAGCTTGATTGTGATTTATTGCATCCTATGAGCCATGGCCGTTTCTACAAGGAGGGAAAAAAAAGCTTTTCAGAGAAACAGTGTTTATGTTTTATCAATTCCTCTGAATAAATGACAAGGAAGAAAACAAGTGAAATAGTGGATGAATTAAAGTAAATGTAAGAGATAGAATACATAAAACATTTGTTCCTATTTTAGTTCTATTTTCATATGATTTAGATGGCCAATTAATCTATGGAAGACAAGTTAAATATCTATAAAATACCAAGCTGGCCAAACAAAATTATTTCTATCATCCTTAATGCTACAACCCATATTTTAGGATAAAGTATGTATAGAAAGTATCTCTAAACCCTTAACTCTAAAATTCTGAATTCTCGAATGCATTATTATACACCATATGCAAAAGAGATGGCAAGAAAACCTCTGAGTCTGCCTTCTAAAGAATAGATGATCTGATTACGTATTTAAGATATCCAAGTAAGCGTGACAAGAAATATGTTGTTAATGTATTTATCAAATTATGACAAATAGAAACAACTAAGAATGAACAGATTTCTTGGCATTTAATAAATGAGTATAATTTTCTTGTTTCAAAATTTGGCTATGCTGCACCCAAATCCATGAAGATACACTCAAAGATCCCTGTTGAAACTAGTCCAAATATTCACCTGACCATCTTTACTTTTCATCTATCTATGACCTGCTTATTTGATGAGCAGCCACAGTCCCTTCTGACCAACCATAAAGAATGTGAATCAGTCAAAAGTTAATCTGATTGACCAAACACAGTCAATAACAAGCCAGGATTCATTTATAAATTACTTCCTTTTACTATTTTATTTGCAAATAAGTTTAGGAGCATATTAGCCATGAACTCTGAACCATCTTACTTGCTCTGACTTCAGTTCATTTTTTGAACTCTATCATGCTACTTTGTGATGTCTGAGCTGTGGTATGACTCAGTAGTTATCTCAGTGAATTTGGTTGAAGTGTCTAATGATTTCAATTATTAGTTTTATCATCTGTTACTTGAGGAGAAATGAATAAGCCTATTCCAATATCCCTTTCAGCTCTAGATTTCTATGATTTAATTACCATTCTTCAATCATGACTTAGTCTCAACAGCTACTCAATAAAAGAAAAAGAAAGGCTAAACTAAAGAAAGTTCTAGGCTATGTGTCTATTAAATGTTAAGGAAATACAACTCTTATTCTTAGTTATTTTAACTCAACTTGCTTGACCTAGCAATATCATTTTTCCAGAATAGTTATTCAGTTAACTGACTACCCAATTTTTCACATGGTGTTACATATAGATTCTATACTATTAAATTTTCACAAAGCTTTCAAAGCTTTTGTAGGTATATTGACACATTTTTTAGCACCCAGATGCTGTACTAACTCCCCCATATATCGTGATGAAGGAAGGGCAATTGATTTTTATGATTATGTGTTTAAGAATTGATTCAAGGCTGGCCTTTGTTGTTCTCTTGTTCCAAAATGTTTGAGGAAGGCAAAACTTTCTGGCAAACTAAGAAAACAGGTGGCCTCTAAAGGCTTTTACTACTCCATCGTTCTATGAATAACTGTCTAGAAATGGGAAACCCTGCCCCATTTTCGCCGTGACTCTAAAACAGTAGGTGTGATGATTTCAGAAAATCACGTGGTAAATCTAAGGTTAAACAGTCCTCAATGTCTTTCACATGGCTACCTGGGAAACTAAAACTGAAAGCAGGGAGTCAAGTAGGTCAAATAAATTAAGCTAAGTCTATAAAAAGAGAGTTAAGCTTCCAGTTCTCCAAGTGAAATCTAATTTGAATAAGTGTAATAGGTAGGAAAATCAAAAAGGAAGAAAAGAAAATAGCAAAATAAAATCACTTCATGTTGAAATTGTTGTCCTCAAGATAGTATACAATGTGTCATATACCTAACCCTAAGTAAAAAGAATGTGTGGGTATATATTTTATAGGACTTGAACCATAGGAAGAGTGTGTTTGAGTCACACACACTTTAGTCACAGAAGACAGCACTGCTCAAATCAGTGAGATAGAGCTCCTTCTCTTGAATCTCATCTATACACCAAGGATCTCACAGGGGCTAAGCCATATCTTTGGCTTAACTTAATGATATACGATACCATGTTTTTCTTATGTACACACACTTTTGCCCAAGCAGTAGTGTTCCCAGATAAGAAAATAGGCCCAGCTTCATGCGCAGCGAACTCCCAGCCATATGAGAAAGTTTCCCTGTGAAGAAATATAACTTGGTGAATCTATGGAACTTAGAACCAGGTGCCTTTTTATCTGGCAGACATCACTGCCATTATTTCTCCTTGATGCTTTTTTTCCTATTTTAATTTCACAAGAGAAGGTCAGGAAATGTGTTTCAAGAAAAAAAAGAAAGAAAGAAAAAATCTGTTTCCACTCTTTGCAAAAATTCCTAAATTTTGTGATCTCTCTTTTAGTCTCTCTTTTTAAAAAAAAATTTTAACGTTTATTTATTTTTGAGACAGAGAGAGACAGAGCATGAACGGGGGAGGGGCAGAGAGAGAGGGAGACACAGAATCGGAAACAGGCTCCAGGCTCTGAGCCATCAGCTCAGAGCCCGACGCGGGGCTCGAACTCACAGACCGCGAGATCATGACCTGAGCTAAAGTCGGACGCTTAACCGACTGCGCCACCCAGGCGCCCTAGTCTCTCTTTTTTTAAATGTTTATTTATTTATTTATTTTGGGGAGGGAGAGAGAGAGAGAGAGAGAGAGAGCATACGCATGAGCAGGGGAGGGGCATGGTGGGAGGGAAAGACAGAGAATCCCAGGCAGATTCCACAGTCAGTGCAAAGCCTGACTTGAACCCACAAACCATGATATGATGACTTGAGCAGAAATCAAGAGTCAGACGCTTAACCGACTGAGGCACCCAGGCAATCCATCTCTCTTTAGTTGCTAAAAGATATACTGTGAAATTGGATTTCCTCATGAATACCAAGTATACCTAAAAGGCTCCCTTTTCTTCTTAAACCTTCTACTAAATTGACCACCATCTCTGTAGGAATCTAGTGATGGTTTTGCTCACTGGTGCTTTTCAGGAAACTGCATGCTCTCTCTCTGTCTCTGTCTCTGTCTCTCTCTCTCTCACACACACACACATACACACACACACACACACGCACGTGCACACACGCACTTGCACACATACACATATGGAAACTTCTTGGGAATTTCAATTTCAAGGTTCTACCATTTCCTCCCTCACCCTTTCACCTCTATACCCTGGCTTCATCAATGACTGTCACCTGTTTTAGTCCCTTTTGTACCATGATTGTGAATACTTGAAATTTGACTGACTTGGAAAATTAACTTTGCTTATGGAGATGCAGATGAAGAATGCTAATGCACTTTTGACATTTTTGATTATCTTTCAAACTGAGTCTATGACCCTTTCACACAGTAGGGAACTGCTGTCAACAGTGCAATGATTAGTTCAAGAATCCCAAGATAAATTTTGGTATGAATTTCTTCACAGAAAGAATGATGGTTACATATTATACATAGATTGAAGACTAAGGTTACTAAAATTCATACACATGCTAAGCCAGACTGAGAAACTAATTACAGTTCTAACATTATTTCAGTTTCATGATATGTTCTCATTTAGAAGTTAAGATCAAAACTGTTTCTTCATTTTGCAATGTTTTCACAAATTGGAGCCAACCTGGGCTGAATGCAGGCCTTATGCCTAAATGCAGTCACTGCCAACCTACTTAGTATGATTATTCTTTTTCTTTTCTTTCTCTGCATGCAATAAAACTCATCCCTTTGCAGGTTCTGTTCTAAAACTTTGACATTACAATTACGTCACCAACATCACAATCATGATGTAGGAGAGCTCTATCATTTCGTGAAATTCCACTTTCACATTTTGTCATCCATCCTGATGTTGGCAACCATTAATTTCTTTTCTGTCCCTATAATTTTATCTTGTTCAGAATGTTATATACTACAGCATATGATTCTGCCTTTTGGGTCTGGCTTCTTTTACTTAACACAGTGCATCCTTATTGTTATGTATATGAATAGTTTATTCATCTTTAGTGCTGAATAGTATTTCATTGTATGGGACAGAGTTTGTTCATCTGTTCACCACTGAAGAATATTTAGGTTATCTTCAGTTTGGGGACATTATGAATAAAGGTACTATAAACATTTGTGAACATTTTTGAATGAACACATTTTTTTGTTTCTCTTGGGTTAGGATTGCTTAGCTCATTTAGTAAGCATATGTTCAACTTTGTAAGCACATGCCAAAATATTTTCCAAAATTATTTTAATACATTGCATTCTTTCCAGCAATGGATGAGAGTTATAGTTGCTCTGAATGTGAAAGAAGTTGATACAGTCAGTCTTTTTTGGAGTAATATCTCATCATAGTTTTAATTTGCATTTTTCCTAATGATTAATGATGCCATCTTCTCATGTACTCAGTAGCCATCCATGTATCTTTCATATCTCTCTTCCTTGGTGAAATGTCTGTTCAAATCTTTGCTCACTTTTGGAAGTGGTTTGTTTATTTTTTATTACTGAATTTTAAAAGCTATTTATATATTCTAGTTACAAGCTCTTGGTGAGATATATATGATGGAAATATTTTCTCAAGTCTCCATGGCTTGTCTATCAGTCTTTGAACAGTGTGTTTCACATAGTGGAGGTTTTTAATTTTGATGAAATTAAATTGATCATTTTTGAAAAAATATATCATGCTGTTGGCTTTTTTTTTTTCAACGTTTTTTATTTATTTTTGGGACAGAGAAAGACAGAGCATGAACAGGGGAGGGGCAGAGAGAGAGGGGGACACAGAATCGGAAACAGGCTCCAGGCTCCGAGCCATCAGCCCAGAGCCTGACGCGGGGCTCGAACTCACGGACCGTGAGATCGTGACCTGGCTGAAGTCGGATGCTTAACCGACTGCGCCACCCAGGCGCCCCTGTTGGCTTTTTATCTATCTTGTTGCTATCCTTAATCTAAGATTACAATGACTTTTATGCTAAGAGATTTATGTGAGAATTGGAGTGAAAAATTATGCAAGCAAATATTCTGATAATAGCAATCATCTAAAAGCAGTTCAAACAAATAATTGGTACAATCAGAAAGGTTGCCTCTAAGATTGCTGGTGGCCCGTAACATATTCTTCAGGGTAAATGGTGTAGCCTCCTCTCTTTCACTGTGAAATAGTCAATATATACAATTTATAATCCACAGCACACTTTCTTGAAGCAAATCTAATCAAACTTTAATGTTTTTCAAAGCCTCCATTTGTAATTAAAAAAAAAATTGCATGTGTCTCCATGCATATTTTCTTTAAAGAGCTATTATATTCGATCCCTATTTTACTCACTTGTTACAAAGATCATTTTTATTACACCATCTTGATAGTATTCACAGGTTTTTATCATTGGACCATACTATTTGAGATTATATTAGTATACCTCAAAAATATGCATTTATTGAGCACCTAACATAATCAAGACACTCTACTACCCTTGTAGTGAAACTATGTATTAGCTTGGGAATTTTTGGAAGGAGCTACAATTTGGGGAACTAAAACAACTAGAAATATGTGATGAACAAAAGGTTCTCCGGCGGGAAATGTGATATAAATAACAGTAGGGGTAATAATGACTAGTGAATCATAATTATAACATATTAGATATGAATAGGAAGAATGAGAGATGTCACTTGTTAATATGCTTTGGACTTGAAGAGAAATCATTATCAAATTCTCAATTAGATAAGTGTATCTCATGAGTATATTTTTGATGAGTGTATTTCTCATAATTGTTTTTTGGGAAGCTTTATTATCAAAACATTTTGATATACTGGAGGGAATTGTGTATCAAAAAAAGATTAAAGGGCACTATAATGTGATATTTGAATATACAGTTCAAAAACTAAATGCAGCTAAATGAGTAACATAGATGCTTAGATGAAAGATTAAGATATCAAAGAGAAGAGGGGTATTCTTTTTGTCACCAGAGGACTGCATAATCAGCATATATAATCCACCGATAATTCTGGGTATAATAAAAACTCAAAAATTTTGACTGTGTGTAACAAAATGCAATTAGAACAAAATGATGCTTTACTTGAGCTCTATACACTTAATTTATCAAAAAAGATTTTTTTCCCCTCCTAATCCTAAGGCTTTATCAACGCCTGGTGACTTATTTAAGCTTCCTATGAAAAGCGAATTTAAAATTTTCTTTTCCTAATGGGCAATCAATTTTCATTCTTAAAGAATAAACTAATTTAAATGCCCTTAGTCCTGAAATTCTGATTAAGAATTACCAAATTGAGTGTGTGCTTAGTAGAGTTCAAAGACACTTTTCCCTAGAATTACAAAATAGTTGCTCAATATTACTGAGATTTTCAGGAATGTTGGAAATCAGAAGTGTTTGGGAAGGAGAACTACAAAGAAAGGAAGGTACAGAACTTGTCACGTGTTCCCATGTGGGACAATATTTCTGTTTCTGTATGATGGTATGTTAGGAGCTTTGACATTTAAATTTACGAAGAGGACAGAAAAGCTCTTAATTAAAATACAGAAAAACCAAATTTGTGCATTATGTTTATTTCTGACTAGAAAACCTATATTTTATCCATTCATAGGATATTAACTAAATATTGTTGAATGCATACTGTGTACCAAGTGTTAAATGAATATACCATTGAATCTGCGTTTTTTAAAGCAACATTTTATATTTATTTAACTTTTTTTAAAGACAGATTGCATTCACTTTTTAATATTTATCGAGTATTTGGACATTTCTCAGGAAATACAGAAAGCCTGTGGGGTTTATTTTTAATGTTTATTTATTTGGAGGGGACATAAGCAAGGGAGGGGTACAGAGAGCGGAGGGAGAGAGAGAATGACAAGCAGGCTCCACACTCAGCATAGAGCCAGATGTAGGGCTCAATCTCATGACAGTGAGATCATGACCTAAGCCAAAATCCAGAGTCGGATGCTCAACTGACTGAGCTACCGACTGAGGCACCCGGACATCTCAGAAAGCCTGTTGTTTGTGTTTTGTCTCATTTTTTTTTTAATTTTTTTTTCAACGTTTATTTATTTTTGGGACAGAGAGAGACAGAGCATGAACGGGGGAGGGGGAGAGAGAGAGGGAGACACAGAATCTGAAACAGGCTCCAGGCTCCGAGCCATCAGCCCAGAGCCTGATGTGGGGCTCGAACTCCCAGACCGCGAGATCGTGACCTGGCTGAAGTCGGACGCCTAACCGACTGCGCCACCCAGGCGCCCCTTGTCTCATTTTTTAATTTTATCCCTGTCTGTGGATTTCCCACACTGCTTGTGATGCACCAGATATATCTTAAGGATATTTGAAGAAAATGACCCATTCTGGAAAATTGCCCCTAAAATTTGTGTATAATTACAGTCAATCAATTTCAGAATATTTATAACTATTTTATGGCAATAATGGTAAACTAAATTATAATTTCAATATTATTATGTTTTAGAGTAGTGATATTCAGGCAATTAGATTTGATTTGAACCAATAAAATACAGGTTGAATCAAAATGAAACAAAAAAGAATAATATTTTCAATTCAATCTGTTGTTTCTATCACTGTTCTAATAATGCACCATTTATTTGCCTGGCCATGGATGCTGGAAGGAGTGGAGTGGAGAATGACAAGTTTAAGTCACGGTAGAAATCAGTAAAATGTCCTCTGATTCTCTCTTATTTAATTTTGGAACCCCCTAAATATTCCCATTTTTCACTCTTCCTGTAACCTACTGATGACGATAGCAGCGGATGCCCACTGAAGTCGTCATCAGTCCTGAGGATGATTCCTATTTTCTTTGTCAATCGTGTTTTGCAGTATCAGAGAAGCGAATAGTTATTCTGGGTGCTGTCTTCTCATGGTGCTGATGTTGAAAACACTAACCCTTGATGCTGAAGAAATTGTTAAAAGTTTTGACACCACTTTGCTTTCTCAAAATTGTATACAGTGTGCACTGGCACGTAAAAAAAATTCTTTTTCTCACTCTTTTATTGCATGTTTTTCAATTTAAGATTAATTCATGACTTCAGGAGATTGAAACAGGGAAATCTGAGCATTAATACTATGCTGCATTAAGAATTAACCTCTCTTTCTTAGCTCAAACAGACCATCTGTGCTTAATTCTTAAATATCCATATGTAACCGGATTTTTTTTTTATTTATAGCCCAAAATAAACTGGGAACTTTAAGACCTGAGCCACTATCTAACTCGTATTAGTCTGGAGATGAGAAACAAATTATTTATCAGTGAAATAGTGAATAATAGATATTTTTTAGTGAAAAATATTAAATCTCTTTTCTTTTCATATATAAATGATGAATAAATATGGAGTAAATCCTACTCAGTGTTAAAGCTATATTATCTGAAAAATGATCTAGCTTATGTATCAGTGAATGCATCTGAAAATAATATGCCAATTGGTCAAATAAAAACAAAGACTTCATTTTCTTTCTCTGATTTTTAAAATTAAGTTTGTAGAGAAAAAAACTTGGCTTTGTATCACAAAGCAAACTGTAGACTTCTGAATAATATTCATGGTCTGAAGGCAAGTTTCTGGGAACCACAAAATTGTGTGAATGGCAACACAGCTGTTAAGTGTTCCAGGAATGATTTTCGGAATGTTGTAAAACTATGAACACACTTAAAATTTAGTTGTGATTTTAAAAATGTGCGACAATTAAAATACGTTTCCTCAGAAGTAATCATCACTATGTGCTTGGCGTTGAGTTATTTCATATGACATGACCTAGTACTAGTAGCTAAAATACACACGAAAAGCAAATATTGACTTAAAAGATTATAGGAGTAATACATTTCGTATTAGATTTTAAAAACGTCCAAAATTCAGCTTTTGGTACATATATTGTTTCAAATAAATTATATATTATATATAATATATATATATTATATATAATATATATATGTGTGTGTGTGTAAATGCAAATACATATAAATTTATAAATATAAATTCAAATATAAATTCAGATAAATTATATATATGCTATATATCATCAAGATTAGATGAGATGCATCATTTATCTCTCAAGAAAAAAATATACAAATTGCAAATAAATAATTATCTAAATTTTTTGTAAAAATAAAATTTATCAAATAAAGTTAAAAAAAAACTATAGCCCCCAATTCTAATATTCTATATTAGAACTTACCTCCAATATATCACTGCAAGAAATATCAGTTTTAAAGCTCTTATTTAATAATTTACATCATGACATACCTTTGCAGGGCTCCTCAAGGTGTGCTTGTGGATTGGCTATTGTGGATTGGCTATTCATCTCAGATTTTGTAAGCAGTCTATGAGCTGTGAAGTTTGTAGCCAAATGGAAAGCATCTGAGTCACAGAGCTCACTATGTAGTTTACCAGACCTTTCTAATCACATTGTTTAGCAAGACATTCTCAGTGAAGGAAGCAGTGCACTGATTGACGTTCTAGTTTAAGTGTCTTATCTCTCCATGCATCTGCACTTGGAGTAGAACTCTGTATGTTCCCTTTACTTTTTTCCTACTACGCTTACTTCAGTACTGGCACACTTCCCTTTGACAACTTGCAAGAAACTTAACTTCTATATAGACTTCATTCCTTATTCTTTCTAGTAGATTTCTCCTCTTCAATAAGCTTTGATATATGGTCTATAGAGTAAAGTTTAGAATTTAAAAGCACCATTTCTACTTAGGGGCTCATAGCTTCTTTTCATGTGGTGTGATAATGAGACTTTGATTTTATTCAGTATGCCGTTCATGGTAGCTTAGCCACTACATTTCTCATAATTTATTTTTGAAATCCACTATTGATATAAAGAAGTACTGCTGTAGTTCTCTAAAATGATCTTGAAAGCTTAAAATAATTTGTCTGTGGTTAAATAAAAATAAGAGACATATGGGATAAATGAGTCTTCAATACAGTTTTATGTGCATAAAAGCATGGGAGCATTCTCTTGGATCAGGGTCTTGCCAAAGTTGAACACATTAAGGAAAGCTTGATTTGTAGCATGTTTCTGGATTTATGTATTTATTTATTCTTGTCTTAGATGAGAGAGAAACCTATGTGAGCAACCTGAACAGTAGAACCAGTGCAGATAATGTGCTTGAAGAAATATGTAATATAAATATACGTAAACTTGAAACACTGAATGAAATTATACATATTATATGTGCATTAATGTACAGATACATTATACACATAAAAGAAAATACATTTGTACATTTATTCATTTGCATTCAATTTTTTGTTAAGTAAAAGCAGTACATACATAAACTTTAAATTATATTCCTACACGAAAGTGTTATTTCAAAAGATTTATCCTGTAATGGATTATTTGCGTGATTTTCTCTATCTGTATTCGAGTAGACCTGATGATGTCTGAGGTAAACTTCAGAATTAGGCAAAAAATAAACAAATCAGTCTACCTCATCGTTATATAATGAGTGGTTTGCATTATGTTGCTTTCATTTCACATAAATATAGGACAGGGGAATAAACCATTTCTCTAATTGATTCTTTTATCAAATGCTCTAACCTAGTACAGAAGAGAACGAGTCCCAGGGTTAGAAAGTTTGACTGAGCATCACTTTTTAAAGTGCACACACACACACACACACACACACACCCCTGGTCAATAATTTCTTCCTATTGTTGAGATAATTTCTTCCTGCCTCAACAGTGGCTGCTGACCCAGTAAATGTTTGTTTGTTTGTTTAGAAGATTGTATTCCCATTTATCCACACTTATGTATTCTGCTGACAACAGCAGGCTCTATTATTTAATATAGCTTTTAAGAAAATGGAGACTAAGAATTCCAAAATGACAATAAACCATTTAATTTTAGTTAATTTTATGACATATCTGGTTTTAACATTTGTAGCTGCAATAAAACATATGCTAACTCCCTAATAAAACCTGAGTGATGCTGTATCTGTCACCTCTTTCTGTGCACAAGTTATTACCTCGAGAACAGTTGTCCCCGTCTCCTGCGCAGATCCATATCGTTCTCAAATTTGCATTCTGATAGAGAAGCAACAAATGTTACTTAAATCCCGTGAAGTGTGTTAATTATACCGAGCTCTATGAAATTATGGATGAGAGAGCCAAAAGGAATTCTACAGCTGCATCTGGGGTCTCTTGAGCATATCTTGTCAGATCAATGTCTTTTTCACTTATATGATAACCTTAAAATTGCTTTCACCCTGAAGTGGTGTTTCCCTAAATCTCAGTCATAGGGAAAACCTCACACAAAGCTAAATGGCAGATGTACTCTGGTGCTATTTATACAAATAATGGTGGTATCTTTAGAGAAACAAGTCAAAATTTAATTTCAAAACTGATTTCAACCAAGTATGTTTCAGTTTTACTGAATCATCAATATTTCCTCTCATTTTCTTTGTATAGAGTCTGAAGCATAGCATATGGGGGGAAAATATCTCACATCATTTCCCAGTAATTACAAGAGAGAAAGATTCTTTAGAGCTTCCCTTCGTCTCTGGGCTCCATGTGGAAGAACCGGAAATGGTTCCCTTCATATAAGCAAAGCACTGAAATGCGGAAGTACTGCCCATCAATTTTTCCTAGATTATATGTACTTGAAAACAGACAGTTTTGTGAGGGGAGGGAGTCTTTAATGTGATGCTTCTTTCTGGCAAGTCAGGAGAAAAAGGGAAAGAGGTGGGGAAAACGCACATATTAAAGTGGAATTTTTAAGCTGCACTATTTCCTCTTTTTTGCTGTTGTTTCAATCTTATTAGAGCCTGTATTGCAGGATAGAATGGGAGCTCTGGGCTCAGTTTCCAGAAAATCAGATTGTTTGCTTGGGTTTGTTTCTCGGTTCCATTACTTGCTGGCTGGGAGAATGTGGACATATTAATAGTGTTTCTATGTCTCCGTGTGCTCACTTGTAATTGAGATGGTAGTAATAGTTACCTCACATGGTTGGGGTGAGAATTAGAGGTATTAATATATGCAAAGTGCTTAGATTGGTTAGAATGAGCCTTGGCTTGGAGCAACCACTACCAAAATGTTATCAATTGTTACTACAAGAATCTTGAAGCAACAGCTCTGTACAGAAGAAATGGAAACGTTGCAGCATACTAGGCATACAGTTCCACAGAGCGAGTTCAACAGAGACTTCTTCTAGAGAAACGCATTCATATGTAAAATATTGAATTTCAGTTCCCCACTAGGGGCCATTCTCCACCCTCAGAAAGCAGCAACTCTTAGAAAGTCACCCTGTAACTGGGGAAACCTCAACCCATTGGAAATCTATATCGTATGTCAGACCCATCTATGAGACAAATCTAATCCTTTTGGCTGAAAAATAGCTTGCAGCAGTGTGCCGTCCTTAGTTTTCTATCATTTGCAAAGAATGGTTTGGTTTGGCAATCAATGTCCTAGAGCCACCCAAGACCTTGACGTTACCGTTTTTCTTTGAAGCCATAAAGAGGATTACTGCAAAAGCAGATAGTCTGTAATTTTATACAACAACTTGCAGTTTTGCTTGTCACTGACTTTATGGTGCTGGAAACACATCACCAGTGTTTTCTAAGGATCCTGTTGAAATTTTAATTGCTTGGATTCAGTTTTTAAAGCTGTGATTTTTATATTTTCATGCTAAAAAGGATCTCTTTTACAATAAAAAATCCGTGCACTTTAAATTAAAAAATGTTATAACAAAACGTATGTGCTGAATTGCTTAGTACTTTATCATTTACCAAATGATATATGTACTTTCATATACATCATTTCACTTGATTTTAAAAATAAGCCTATAAACTATCAAGGACAGCAATTTTTAACACCGTTTAATGGGTATGGATGTGGAGCTCGTTATTCTACAAGGTGCCCTCATTTTTTTTTTTTAAGTTCACAAAGCCAAGATGTGGGACAGCAAAGTCTTAGACCATCTACCACCAAATCCAGGATTCATTTAACTATTCTATATCTCATATATGGAAGAGAGCACTTAAAAATAAACTGGAAATACTAATTTCTGGATAGCTGTACTCAAAATTGTAGTCCATTTTAAATATCACAAAAGCTAAACTTAGTTTAATTTAAAAACGGAGCCATATGATAATAACTTGGTAGTTGTAGAAAATCTCAACACAAGTAACTATAATAATATCTTACAGAGCGAAACGAATCAGAAGAAAGTGATAGTTGTATGATGAATTGTTTAATAATAATTTCCCAAGGACTTGCTATTTTCTGTAGGGAAGATCACTGGGGGAAAAAAAATGAGAGAGAGAAAGAGAGAGCAAGAAATATTTCTTTTTTATCACAATATTTCAATTATATTTTGTCAGATAACAGGTGCATTTAAATAATATGATTTAAAGAATGTAATAAAACAATTCATTTTATAAGATGTTAGGACAGATGTGTTTATAGTGATTGTGAGGAAATGCCATAAAAATATTTAATGTTAAAGCATTTGCCTTATCTTTTCTTCTTCTCTCTTTTCTCTTCTTTTTTCTTTTCCTTTCTTTTCTCTCTTTTTTTAAATGAGAATCTAAGAGCCTTGACATAGAGCTAAGAAAGAAAAAGTAGGTTAAGAGTGTGGAGTGAAGGTACTCTCCTGTGGTGTTGAGGAAAACAGACTCTGACATCACCAAGAGGGCAGGAGAGCTCACCGATGATGAGGTGGAATGTGTGACCGCCATTATGCAGAATCCATGAAGGTAGAAGAAGCCCAGACTGGTCCTTGAACAGACAAAAGAATGTGAAGGACGGAAAAATGCAGCCATGTCCTGGCCAACAGTCTGTACAACAAATTTTGCCAAGACCTGGAGGGACTGAAGAAGACCCAGGCCCTCAAAATGCTTCACCACTTCTGAAACTTCATGTTGGAGGCTGGCACACAAGACCACAGGCCACTGTGGCTGCACTGTGGGTGTGTCCAAGAAGAAATATATTTGTAGGCTTTGATTGTTAAAAAATAGTTTAGGGGTGCCCGGGTGGCTCAGTCGGTTAAGCATCAGACCTTGGCTCAGGTCATGGTGTCACGTTCCTGAGTTTGACCCCCCACATCGGGCTCTCTGATGTTAGTGTGGAGCCTGCTTCAGATCCTCTGTCTCCCCCACTCTCTGCTGCTCCTCAGCTGCTTTCTCTCTCTCTGTCTCTCAAAATAAATAAATAAACTTAAAAAAATAGTTTATACACCTAAAAAAAGGAGACAAAAGAAAATGTAGGTCATAATCAACCAGAATACTCTGAATGCACCTAAACAGAAAAGACATGATTTATAGGAGAAATGAATGTAACTAGCTTTTTTTTTAATTAAAAATTTTTTTTAAACATTTATTTATTATTGAGAGACAGAGACAGACAGAGCATGAGCATGGGAGGGGCAGAGACAGGGAGAGATACAGAATCCAAAGCAGGCTCCAGGCTCTGAGCCATCAGCACAGAGCCTGATGTGGGGCTCGAACTCACAAACCGTGAGATCATGACCTAAGCCAAAGTTGGACACTCGACTGACTGAGCCACCCAGGTGCCCCAATGTAACTAGCATTTTTAAAGAAATGAACTATACATGACTCAATTTCTGATTATTATCTTCCTTTAGCTTAAATAAATGAAAAATTCCCTGATGAATTCTAAGTACAAATTTGTTAGTGAGAAGTTACCTGATTTCTCATACCATTTAATCCCACACTGTTCATTCATTCAACAATTATTTATTGAGGATCTCTTAAATGGAGGTGTTCTTCTAGTTTTCGAAACCAGAAAGTTGAGTATAATGTAGGCTAAATGAAGTCAACGATCACTAGAACACCAAGATAGACAGTCATACAGACACACGAGGCATGCACAGCAATAAATATGTGAGGACATAGAGAAAACAGCATATTTGGAAGTACAAAGGAAAAAAGGTACCTCCAATTCTAGGAGAAGAGTTCAAGGAAGGTTTCCTGGAGAGAGATGTGTAAGAACCGAATCTGAAAACAGAGTAAGAATTATGTACCAAGGAGAAGCAATGCAGAGACGTGAACATTTCAAAGCAGCCTAAGCACAAACATTGAGATGAGAGTGATTTTAAATTTTACCTGCATGGTTCTTGCAAAGAATTAAGGCCAATTTTATATGATTGTGAAATGCAGTAAGAAGAGGGGAATGGCAACATAGAAGATGGCATTATTGGCGCCTGATTTAGAAAACAAGGAGGACCTTGTTTAGGGATAATGTGAAGTGTACTAGTAGAGGATACTGTGATACCGCTAGAAAACCCAGAGGGATTCCGGAAAACACTTGTCTGCATGAGTACAAAGTTTGTAAGTTATGTCAAGTATGCCTATGAAACCACCATCACATTCCTTCCCCCCTGCTTTGACCTGTGTTTTAAAAACATTTCTCAGAATTATAGAATACTTTTCTTCTCACTCAGTGTGTATGTGTGTCTGGGTGTGTTTGTGTGTAAAACTGCGTTTCGTGCCTCCCTTTTGAGCTCATTATATGGGAAAGAAACTTGAGTTTGGGTCACAGATAGACCCTGGTTCATGTTATTGTAGCTATACTATTTTTTCCCTCTAAACTGAAGATGATACTAATGTTCCGATTTGGGGTCTGTACTGCCAACTATGAAGATATTATAGATTTTTCAGATGCTGCATTCACATCCTCTGGGCTTTGCCAGAGTTATAGCTTCCTTGCCTTCAGCTGCCCATCCAGCTGCCAACCACTTTGCTCTCCTTCCTGAGAGATTATCATAAGAGTACTTCAGTCAAATGTGTGCTGAATCCTGGCTTGATTTTCTACAGCAAACACCCAATATCTCTCCTGTACATAAATTCACACTGACTACTTTACTCCCTCCTCTTCTCTTCTAAGTTAAGGCAAAAGATAGATCTTCTCAGACAATGCCATGAATCATGTTTCTTAATGCTCACTCTTGTTCCAAGGAACTTTCCAACACAGAGAATTACCATAAGGCAAAATCAAAATGCAAAACAAGATGCATTAAAAGACAATAAAAGAGAGAGAAATCCAGGAGGAAAATGATAATTGTGTCTCAAGTTTTTCTCACAACTGACATTACCCCCAATACAGATTTATCATTGTATATCCGATTCTTCCCTTGGCACATTACCTGAAGTTGAAATAAGGTGGGAGACGGGTGATTGTGCTATGAATCAAGTGAGATATCATAAAGAACAGATATTCTAAACGGTGTTAAAAATAATGCAATCCTATTATGATTAGTGAATGAAAACAGCATTCCCGTCCAATTTGGAAAATACATGCCTGTCTACCATTAAATGGTACAATTGCATGGGGGGGGGGGAATAAAATTATAAAGTTACTTGATATCACCACTCAGCAACTATAAGTATCTCTCAGGGTATCAAGAAAGTATAGAGTCAGGGAAAATCAATACATCCAGTTTGGTTTTACCTATCTTGCTCTTTCTAGCACAATATCCTACTAATCAAGCCTGGGGGTAGGGATGGGACAGTGCCAGCTTTTAAAGATAAATATTCTTTACGAGAAATAAGTGACTTGATTTTACATATGACAAAGTAAAATAGAAATGAAAAAGGTAAACAAAATTCAATTTGGAAAAATAAATGTACTAGGAAATTTGATTATTTCTTAGGAAATATTTTTTCCTGAATTCAAATTTCTCTATAGTAGAGGAAATCTATTACCAATGTACTGGCTTGCTACTCCCAGTGGTTTGAAGCCTTCCCGTAATGATGAATCCCACAGTTGTGACCCTATCTTATGCTTACAATTTCCTGACTGCTGCAGCCAATGGTGACATTATTGCCCATACCTTATCATGCAGATTGTCACTAGAGCAAGTTCAGCTAATGGTGACAAGAAAACTGATGGCAAATCTGTGAATGGAAAGACAACTGGTAGACATATCATCAAGCCTCAGATGAAAGCTGAAATCACCAGTAAAACATCTAAGAATTTTCCAGAAATATATGCTGAAGTAATGAAGAGAAAGGCTATTGTTTGAGACAGATGTATAACATCTCTCAGGGAAAGTCACCTCCAGCATTCATCAATCAAAATCTTTTAAGACATTCAAACACATATATTCTGTGAAAAATTTCCCAGACAATGCCTCTAATATTAAATATAAATTTAATACCCTTGAAGAAATAAAGTCTTTTCCCCAGTAGAGATTTTATTAAACTGATTTTTTTTGAATATCTTTCTTTGTAGCCTATGCTGAAAATTCCTTCGAAAGCATATATTTGGTTTTTAAAACATTTGCTTTCATTCATATAATTAACTTGTACTATTTTTGTTTAATAATAAATGCTGGAATTACTAGAATATGGGATGTGTTCCAACATCTGAACTCCAAAATATAGCCTATTATCTTTAGGAAATAAGAATGTTTCACTTAATCAGATACTAAGTAGAAATAAGTATGATTTTATCTTGCTGGTATTGCTTATAGATACTATCAACTCTGTTTCTTTTGTAGACCCCTTAATTCCACACGGGAAAAATAATTTCTTTGAAAGAACTTTGTGAAATAGATTTTTCTACTTGTAAGATTCAGGTAGTGCACCGAAAGTGTGATAAATTTAATAAGAGCTGATAATTTTTTTTAATTTTTTTTCAACGTTTTTATTTATTTTTGGGACAGAGAGAGACAGAGCATGAACGGGGGAGGGGCAGAGAGAGAGGGAGACACAGAATCGGAAACAGGCTCCAGGCTCCGAGCCATCAGCCCAGAGCCTGACGCGGGGCTCGAACTCACGGACCGCGAGATCGTGACCTGGCTGAAGTCGGACGCCTAACCGACTGCGCCACCCAGGCGCCCCAAGAGCTGATAATTTTTAAAATATGGTGTTGTAAAGACACCTGAACATACCCTGAGCTTTTTATACATTTGGCCACATCACGTTAGCTATTTTCATCTCAGCAAACCATCATTGTTGGAGAAATATTTTGTAAAAACTGACCCAAAATAGCAAAAACTCCTTAGAAAATTTGATGCCACGTCATATTTTTTTTTCTTTTATTCCCTGTTAAACATTGACTCATTCTGAAAAATCCAACCTCTACATTTTCATTACGCGGTGCACAAAATCAATAAATGTTGAAGATCATAGCTTAAAATAGAAGAAACTTATTCATGTTTAATTTTATTGCTGAATATATATACATTTTAACCTGCGGTTATTTCTTTAAAACTCAACAAAGAATGAATGTAGCTTTTTGGACTTTTTTGTTTGGTTTTGTTTTTTGGTGATTTAAAAAAAATCTACAGGCTAAATGTTTAACTCCCAAGTTAAAAAAAATAAGTTATTTTAAGATTCTTAATCAACTCTCTTCTTTTTGGTATAAAGGGAGCTTTTGATGTGTTTGGTCACCGTGATTCAGATCAGGGAGTTTTTTTTTTTTTTTTAAATGAAATCACAGTTTTCCATAGCAGCTAATGAAGTTCCCTCTCAGCTCTGCCAATACTACATTAAATTTCTCGGTAGCCTTGCTGACTGCTGGAATTTGGTGTCCTTCATTTGATGTTTGGATTGGAACTAATGACAAATCATCCTGGGGCTGGAAAAAGCAGCAAGGTCTTCTTTTGGGGATTTAGGGAAAAAAATCCGAAGGGGAAAAAAAAAAAGATAAACTTCAGATTACCAGCAATTTATTTCTGAATGACATACTTTTCTGCTTTATTTTCCTGTTTTTGAACAAATTTAATGCCACACTTTCTATCTTTTCCCGATGTGGTAAAATAAGGCAATGCGCTAGATAATATGCTTGCTATTTAGTTGTCAATCAACATCCATGCCTACAAAGATCATGGTAGAGCAGTATTTATTAAAATGCATCTTTTGCCTATGCTATTTAAAGATCTTGATCTGCGCTAATGTTATGAGCTGATATTTGTGAAAGATAATGATTTGTTTTTTTCATCCCTCTTCTAGAATCACTGTTAAATCTGCTTATTGCTGCGAGCTAAGGTCACATAGCACTCAGTCTTATTATAACTGACAACTACATCTTGGTTTGAACTCCAATTCAATTTACACAGGTTTCCCTTACACATTTTTTCTCATATATTAGGTAAATAGAATGCTCACACAGCCTTAAATCAGTCAAAGGGCAGATAGATGTTTTGTTGTACAAACTCCCTCCAAACAGCTTGGCAAAGAGCTTTTCCTGGGCAGTAAGACTCTGAGTCCCCTTGGGCAGGAACTTGTCACCACAGTTCATTGAAGGAGGGGTGACGTTTTTCACATTCCATATAATCAGTAAAATTTGTTTGTGATGTGTGCTAGTAATTAGGATCAGAGACAGCCCCCAGAATTGTCGCTAAACAATAATTTCAGAGATCCTGCTAAGGAGACTGGATGTCTGTTTCACAAAGGTCATGTGAAGCTGCCTGTGCAAATTTACCTCTCAAATCAAGTAAATGATCACCAGGGCTGCAAGCTATAGATTTATCAGTGGCCTCTGGCTGCAATGACTAATTTTTCTGCTTTCCTAATTTTAGTGTTCTGAATGCACTTCTCTTCACAACTCTCCATCTACAGCACCTACTCTGCCTTTTCTCTATGCTCCCCATTCCACTGTCACTCCTTGTGGGTGCCTAGACTTCCTCTCCAGTATCTGTTCCTATTAAATGACTCATCATTTTATCTGTGGCTTTGTATTTTCCTTCCCATTTCTTCTTTATGTCCTGAAGAATCCTTTGAGAAATCAAACAAGAAAATAATGACATCTAATTTCCCTCTTCCTTCCTCTAGCAGGAAGCTGTCTTTGTTATAGATTGCAGGTATGGCCAATATTTAATAGCAATGATGCCAGCAGGCTGGGTCCAGGGACCCAGAGGGGGTCCTGCAGGACCAGCCAAGAGGGTCCCTGGCTTCCTGCAGGATAGAAATCAAACACAAGCCAGCAGGAAGTGAAAGCAGAGTTTATTGCCCATATATAGAGAAAAGATACAGATGTAGTGTGCGGGGGCCTTAGGAAAGGAAGGAGTCTTGTCTTTGTTCAGACAGGAGGGTTTAATGGAGGACAATGGCCTGGTGTACATGTCCCCTCAGGCATAGGCATCCAGGAACTGGTTAGGATAAAGACAAGGGCCCAGGTGTTATTCCTTAGAGCCAAGGGGTCTTGGTGTTGAGATGTCTAAGCGCTGGTGGTTTGGAATATGCATTCGATAGTTTTGTCTGGTCATTCTCATCTGGTCCTTCCTTAGATGTTATCTATTCTAGAGACATCATTAACTCCTTGACCTCTATAAGGAGGACAAATGCTGTTTGCATTCTGAGGCACGCGTAAGGTGGGGGTGCGGGCCCTAGCAAGAATAGAAGCAGATAAAGGAGCAAAAAGTAGGTTTTTTACGGAGCCCTTCTGTTTCCCTATCTCAACAATAATTAGTATTTAATGCTGATCTAGCAACTACTAAACTATTTGTTAAATATAAGATAAATTGATCTATAAAGATTTGAATGTGCACATTTAAATCCTATTTCTTCAGACCATACAAAGTAAGAAAAGGTAAAAAGTTGGGCTTCAAAAAAAGTGATCAGTTCTCAGAGTTGCTCCTAATATACTGTTTTGGTATCTCTATCACTACTAAACATTCCCCTTTAATGTCTCATCACTTTGTTCTTTCTTGGAATACCTACCTATAGGATTGCCTCTGATATTTTAATGAAAATGACTTTTACTAGCTACCAAAAGGTAATTTCAATTTCATTCCCTTCTTTTTTTGTTGTCTTGCTTTTTCTATTCTCCACATGTCACTTTTTCAGTTAGGCCTTCTCTGAAGCTGCATACTTAATCTCCCTACTCAATTTTCTTAATCTGTTCCGGCTACTGTAACAAAACACCACACTGGGTGGCTTATAAACAACGGAAATTGATTGCCCACAATTTGGGAGGCTGGAAGTCTGAGATCGAGGTCCTGGCATGGTTGGATGAGAGGCCTCTTCTGGGTCATAGACTTCTTGCTGTATTTGCACAGGGCAGAAAGAGTTAGAGATCTCTCTGGAGTCTCTTATAAGAGCACCCGTCTCCTTCACGAGGGCTCCACCCTCATGACGTAAGCACCTCACAAAGGCCCCACCGCCTAATGACTTTGGAGGTTAGGATTTCAACATAGTATTTGGGGGGAGGCGGGGAAGGGTCACCAACATTTAGACCATAACACCAGTCATTCTTTAACACAGTCTCTCAATATTAAATTCATGTTATGTATAGTGATGACACTTAGCATTTAAAAAAAAAATAAATGTTAATTTAATTTAAAAAAATAAAAATTAAAAAAATTTCTTTTCTGTCTCCCCCTAACACATACACTTCACGTGTGCAAGAAATTCATCTTGTTCACCGTGGTCTCCTGGGTCTTAAAAGATAAATTGTAGATGCTCAATAAACACTTGTGCATGGACTTTTATCAAGGAATGAATTGCTGCAGAAGTAATTTCCTTGGCTATTTCATTTAAGCTTTTCCCTGTATCACCAAGTCAAGTATATTCATTCATCATACATTCCACAAATACTTCTTAAGTACCTATTACATGTCATGCAATATTATAGACATGGAAAAAGTGGCACCTTGCATGTTGTAAGCCCTGAACAAATATTTGCTGAAAAAGATTTCCCATGATTATATTAACAATTAACTTAACCTTATTAGAAAATGTTGCCATAGAGTAATTGTTAAACTGAGAGGTTTATGAAATCCCTTATTTCTTGGTAATTTAATTTGAAAAAAAAAAAAGATCAATGGCTTATACAAAAAACGCTACAATTTGTGAGAGAAATAATATAAGGTATATCATGTAAAACTTAAAAAAAAATTAATGTTTATTTACTTTTGAGAGAGAGAGAGAGAGAGAGAGAGAGAGAGAGAGAGAATGTGAGTGGGGGAGGGGCAGAGAGAGAGGGAGACAGAATCCAAAGCAGGCTCCAGGCTCTGAGCTGTCAGCACAGAGCCCAGCATGGGGCTTGAACTCACGAACCGTGAGATCCTGACCTGAGCCGAAATCGGATGCTCAATCAACTGAGCCACCCAGGCACCCCATTATGTAAAAGTTTTAAAAAACCTTGTATGTTACATTTGGCAAAATCAAACTTTAAGTTGCTTTCTTGCTGGGTGCAGATGCCATCGTTGCCTCACACATATCTTCTCACCCCGTCCTCTTCAGGACAAGTTGGCTCCAATTCCAGCTGCCAGGACAGAGCTTTCTCTGGGGGACAAGGCCCCTTTTTACACCTGCATATAGGCCAGAAGTGGAAGGAATTAGCATCCTTTGGGAGAAGTCTTCTTCTATATATATCTTAGCTATATGGTTTATAAATATCTTTTTCTTAAAGTTGAGAGAATGCTGGTGAGCATGTTTTGCACATGAGGGACATCAAAATGTTTCAGTGGGTCAGACTCAAGTTTTCCACTGGAAACCAGATCTAGTAATTCCACTGGCAACTTACTAGGTAAAAAATCCTGCATTTTGTGTTCTGTTCCCTCTTTTACTCTCCTCCCCTACCACTATTTTCTACAACCCTCTTCCAAATAAACTACTACAATTTGAATCATTTCCTCAGCATCTGTTTCTCAAGGAACTCCAAATAAGATGTAACCCTTCCAAATATAAGCTTTTTTCCTTCAGTTCCTAACACTGAGTGCACTATCATCATCCATGCAGTTATCAAGATGGAAACCTACCGGTCATCAATTACTTCTCCCCCTCTCTCTTCCCCCCATAAAATTTCATAAATCCATGCCTGTGGTCTAGGACTACTGCCATATCATTACATCATGTGAGAATCAACTTTGACTCAAATTGCTAAACTAACCTTTGTCTCTTTTATCAGTTTTTCTCCTTTATATTTATTCTCCCCATAGCTGAAACAACCCCCCTTAAACTAGAAGTTCAATACATCACCAAAACTCATTTTTCTCGTTGTGCTTAAGAAATGTGTCTTCCGACAACTTTTATATCTTAGCTCCAATCTGTCATTCTAATTTTATTTTATCCCTACTCATTCTTTGGATTAGGGGTTTGATTGTTACTGAACTAACAGAAGATAAGTAATCCTTGGAATGGAGAATTTAAATTGGTGGGGGAGGGGATAAGTGTAAGAGTAAATTCGAGTGGCAGTAGACCAATAAGGGATTTAGAGTAATAAGCAAGAAGGTTGTTGAGAAAAAATTAAATCTTTTAAAACCATAGGAAGAATGAATTATATTTGTAAATATGGTATGTTTGTGTATGATAAGTATTTATAATATATACTCACTGATTTATTATAGATTATCAGAAGAATTATCCTCAGCATGTGCTGACTATATTATGTCATTAAAAAAATTGAGGTGAGGGACACCTAGGTGGCTCAATTAAACTCCCTATTCTTGATTTTGGCTCAGGCCATGATCTCATGGTCATGGGATCAAGCCCCATGCTAGGATTTGCACAGAGTGTGGAGCCTTCTTGGGATTCTCTCTCTCCCTGTTCTATCCCTCCCCAGCTCATGCTCTCTCTCTCTTTCTCTAAAAAATAAATAAACTTATTTTTTTTTAATTTTTGACTTATTGAAAAATGAAATCAGGGACAAAATTGTTTTTCCCTTACATGAATAAAAATAGAGATAATTGTGCTATTCTCACAATATATAACTAACTTCCCAGAGAAGTGACCATATAGAGATATGAATAACACCTTTTAGCAAATGCAGTGTATTCTATCTTTTTTTTATTATATGAATTACATGGATATTTTTAACATAATGTCAACTTTGTAAGTTACAAATCAAGACATGTCCTTGTATGACTTTATAACTCCCATGTGTGTCTAGGAACAAATTGAAATATAATGTAGTTCTATAGGAGAGGAATAGGACACAGGGAATAGTATGTGCCCACTGTTGTTAGAGTCATCTTTTTTTTTTTTCCCACAGAAAGGGACATGTCCCTTCAAAGATATTGTGCATTTCACTTGTCAGCAGTTCCTATTAAAAAAATAAAATGTAATTAAAAGATTTATCTACTTCCATAGAAGAATAATCATTTTCCAGGAAGATCCAAAAGGAAGACAGTGTGGAAATGATCATGGAGAGAAAAACGGTAGGGGGGAGAATGCCATGTCATGAGTAAGCATTTAGTAGATCACCTTGCCTGAGAGATCTCCCGTGACCCACCTCCCATAAATATCATTAATATCAAATGTTTTTTTTTTAATTTTTTTGATAGATGGAGAAACAGAGCATGAGCTAGAGAGGGACAGAGGGAAAGGGAGACACAGAATCTGAAGTAGGCTCCAGGGTCTGAGCTGTCAGCTCAGAGCCCAATGTGGGGCTCAACGTCGTGAACCGCAAGATCACGACCTGGGCTGAAGTCTGGCGCTCAACCAACTGAGCCACCCAGGCGCCCCAAATATCATTAATATTAACATTTCTTTATCAATTATTGTATTCACTTACTAATGTCAACCATAGGCAGGAAATAAACACATAAATGTGAAAGAAAAATTCAAGATACATTAAGAACGTGGGGTAAGGGTTGCATATAAGAATGCTATGCTGATTAGTAAAATCAGCAAATTTAGAAAGATGATTTCACTGAGAGGAATTCATTGGAATAGAAGGGAAATTTGTGAAGTCAATTTCTTGGTATTATATGTATAAAACAGTGAATTTTGTGCATTCTAAATTCTTTTTTACTTTTATTGGTTTAAGTGTCATATGCATTTACCTTAATGACATAGATACATATTCTAAACCAGCAAACATAGTACAGTATGGACTAAACTATTTTCAATTACACGTTAATATATTTAACAAATAAACCAAATGAAAATGTAAGCATTTATAAACTTAATCAAAGGAACATCACCATGTCATGTTGAGGATGGAGATGGGACTCTCGATCTACCCCAAGGGAAATTACTACCATTATTAAGTAGATTAAGGCTTGAATGAAATTTTTGTTTTCGATCCCATACTGAGCTACTACTCTGCATATGTTTGTATTCTTTCTTGTCTTGTATTTTTGCTTATTATTTTTTCTCCACTCTATAAAATTTCTTGCTTTCATCTGAACATTATTCATCCAAATCTAATTACCAATAGTAAATTCTTATTCAAAGATTGGGAAAAAATCACATGAGAGAAAACATAAAAGCAATGAATGATACTTTGTTTTCTTATACAAGTATATTGTCAGATGTGAAAATAAACATTCAATTAAAAACTAAGCCACGAAGTATAATATATAGTACAACTGATTTTACAAATATACATAAACATTGTTATAAAATGGTATATGCAAATCTTCTGTTGAGTGAGGAAAGCATGAAAAAAGTGATAAATGATTTTTTTTTTAAAAACAACAATTATTAGTATTGCAGATTTATAACTAAGAGGCTCAATTTATTATTTTTGTGACTGTATTTGGAAATAAACAAAAGTAAAATAGCGAACACTATTGTAAGCATAGATAATAAATGATAAGTTGTTATGTCTTTCATTTTTTTCTACTTCACGCTTTTTTTTATTATTATTCCTCAAGAATTTTAAAAACAGCATCTAAACATGGACAGTGCACACAGTGCAGTTCAATTACCTAACACACTGTTCTGCCCTTTTTAATGGTCTGAATGAGATGACTAACACTTTGTAACTTACACATCTTTCAGTGATGGTCCCCAAAGACAATCAAAGGTAGAAGTGAAGAAACGTTACATTCAACTCTGGGCAGAACTCAAGTGAAGAGCTATGTCTGATCAATACAGACCCTATTAATTCTGATCCTAGCCTGATGATTGTTGCTTCTGCTCCCTCCCCAGAGTTAAATTACTTTGAAACAGCACAGAAACTACTGAGAAGGGTTAGTCAGAAACCACACAAAATGTTTTCTTCTTAACAGTCCAGTTATCACTGAGTTGCACACAGTGAAGAGATGAGAGTATGGTTTTATAGTGTATATTTCATGGCACAGGCACCCCCCTAAAGTGCTCTATAATGGAGGTAAATATCAGTCTGGGTAATTCTGAAGCTGTTAGGTGAGTACTCTATGAGAGTTTGCCTTGGGATATTAGAGCCCATTTTGTTGAAAGGTAGAATGTTGGCTAGCACCCCAAGGACATTCTTTATGCTTTCCTGGAAAAATGCTTGATTTTTTTTTTCTATTTCAACTGTAAAGGTCACAAACTCAGTCACAGGCTCAGTTTTTTAAATGATGAGGATGTTTGAAGTGTCTATAAAGTGGTAGTGAAATACAGGACCCACAAATATGAATGAAAAATGGCTACTGCACACCAGGTGCTCACCATCCAATAAGTTTGGCTGCTATTTAAGTGTATAGTAATAATTGGCAGTGAAATTAGAGATTGTCATAACCTAATGGGGGAAAAACATACTACACTGCATTGTGGAGTGCTGTTGACAAAGCTGCAGAGGAGATATGAAACTTGAATTTGACTTTGAAGTAGGTGTTTATCAGATTTCTCAGTTAGATTTACCAGAATTAAAGAGGTATATCAAGAAAAAACAGAGAACTCAACATGTAAAAGGTACATATTTCATGTCACATATAAGAAGACTGCCATTAAATCAATGTGGTTATCAGGATAAGAAAATATAAAAAAGGAAATGGAGAATGATATAGACAATGTTATGGAAAGTCCTTTGAATTTATTCAAAAATAATTAAGAAAACTGGAAAGACTTGAAGCAGAAAAGTGACAGATTTTGAGTGAAAATTCTGGTAGCAATATGGCAGATGGATTGAAAAGAAGAGACAATGAAATAAAAGAGAGTTTAAGACAATCCTGTCGAGATTACTAGTGAGAATTAGTGACATTAGAAAGGTTTGTTAAATAGGTTAATAATGGTTGAAACAAAAGACAATCTATGCAAGACATATGTTAGACAGAAAACATGTAACGAGTAATGTAATTTTAGTACCCATGTATTTGGAAAATTTTTTTCCTTAAGCAAGTAAATACCTTACATAATGCTTTTAAAATAGGATATTCTTGTAGCAGAGCATTCTTGTAGCAATTTATTCTATTTTATTTACCTTTGACCTAAACCCATAAACTGAAGATAGGAGAAAGGTCAAGACCAGTGATAAAGTTAGATGCATCTAGATAAGTGTAGATAGTATTGAGTTGGTGCCAGAGAAGTTGAAATCCCCACTCAACATGAAAACAAGAAATAAAATGGCCAGGAAAGAATTATGAAGAGCCTGAAACTTTTAGGAAATAACAGAAGAAAATAAGTTAATACAAATGGGGAGTGTTGTCTTCATTAGCTATCTGAGAAGAGAACCAGGAGACCATGTTCCAGATACCAAGAAAAGAAGGAATTTCTGTAAGAAGTTAGCTTCCACACCTTTCCTCTCTTTTGGCAGCCCATTGTGAGACTACATCAAACCTTCCAAGTTTTCCTCTCTCTAGCTATGTCTTTTTCCAATTATTCATTTCGTAAACTTACGTATTTGCGTTTGTTATCCTGTATCAGACATTACTGATGCAACATAAATACTTAAAATTCTTTCAAGTTTGTGAGTTGTACCCTATACATGGTCTTCAACTTTTAAATGCCAACTGACAATAGGCTTCAAAAGTTAAAGACTGATTTCATTTATTTCATAGCAGTGACCTGGAATAGCAGAAGAGAATAGCAAGTTGCTCTGAATGACCCACATTGTGGCTGGGCCCTCCTTTTCACCACCACCTGCTCTGTCTGTGGTGTGTATGTGTGCCAATTGCCCGTCCTTTGTGTGGGAGGAGAATAGCAAGTAACGTGTGCTGGTAACTTCTGTAAGATTCACATAGAATATACTGTGGAATGTATTTCTATATATTTATGGACCACTTTATACGATAATATAAAATTAAAATAATTCAGGCCAATCTTTTCACAAGATTATCTTGTTTACCTCAAGATAACTATTTTAAATGTGGAAAACCATAAAAACAGACTTTCAGAATAAGCAAAGAAAGAAAGAAAGAAAAAACAGTGATGGTTTTATATCCAGAATACATTTGTCTCAGAGAGAATATAGGCATTATTTCATCATTCAGTTTTATTTACTTGTAGTTTATTTTCTTCAGACATATATTGGCTTAATTTGAACAGATGGATTAATGTTTTAGATAAGGCATTTAGCCACAAGCTATTTTGTAGTTAGGTTCTTTTTATAGCTATTCACCATATCCCACCATCGATCCATACACAGAATTGCCCATTCAAATCAATGATGCATTCTGAATAAAAATATATGGCAAGAAGCAGAAATTACTTTGATGTGGGCTTTATAAACTAAAATGTCTCCTATTTTGTTTAACTTACATACTTGGGAAGACTACCTACCTTTTTTTGTAATATTAAATAAAAACAGCTCACTGACTAAAGAAGCATCAGTACAGCTATTCAGTATATATTTAGCTAATTTTGGCGCCTTTAACAAATGGGAGCTGACAGTAAAATGTGCATTAGTGACTATTTTTCTCACTGTTCTTTATTCTTTGAATTGACTTTTGTAAAGAGATTCAGATTTAGAAATGATTACAAAAATGTGTTTAGCTTAACGTGCTTTAAAAAATAAATAATTTCAAGAGAGTACACAAAACAAAGCAAAATAATGAATGAAAACAAGTTATAACCTATCAGTCAATAATGCAGGTGGTCATTTAAAGAGTCATTAATGAGTTAAATTGTAGAAACACTTTTGAATTAACAAAAGAAGGTAATTATTTGCCTCTACCACCTCTCAAGAGGGGAACATTTTTTTTAAACTGTCCCTCCTCTCTCCCCAATCTCTTTTCCTTCAATAAAATTTAAACTGAATTTATCAATATCTTTATATTTGACATTGTCATACAAAAATTCATAGGATCAAATAAGAATGATTTTCATTGTTCTAAAATATATATAAACCATATATACAGATAAGCACTGGAGATAGGACACTAAATGATTCAGGATACCTTTTCATGATAGGTCTTTTTAAAAACTTTTTTGAAATTTATTTATTTTGAGAGTGACAGAGACAGTGCGAGTGGGGGAGAGGCAGAGAGAGAGGGAGAGAGAGAGAGAATCCCAAGCAGGCTCCACACTGCCAGTGCAGAGCCCCATATGGGGTTTGAACCCAGGAAACCGCAAGACCATGACCTGAGCCAAAACCAAAAATCGGACTCTTAACCAACTGAGCCACCCAGGCGCCCCTCATGATAGATCTTTATAGCACTTAATTCTTTAAAAAAAAATTCTCATATGCAGTTTATATAGAGATAGTTCTAAATGCTACACTGACCAGCAAACCTAAACATTTATATTATAATCCAAATGTGATCTCATGTGGCCTTTTCTTATTGCCTGGAAGGAATATTAATGCATATCCTCCAGAAGACAAATTGGTTGGTGAATTAATGTGCTCAATTAACCATATTTAAAGAATATAATTTATATTACAAAAAATCAGAGAGTGTATATGTCCATCTTTCATAAATATTACTATAAATATTATTTCTATTAATCCAATTGTTGATAGACTGAGTGGCTTGACTATTTGAAATTATGCTTTCAAAGAGGTTCTAGAGCTAATTTATATTTTGTTTTAAGATAGACCCACATGCTTAAGATAAAAGATAATCAGGTGGTAAGAAATCAGTAGTCAGTCCAATGAAAATTGGAAATTCTAACTTAGAGACTCAACTTCTTAATAGACTCAGAGGAAATCCATAAGAAGAGCAAATCCAACATTTTCTTTAAGGAACAGTTTTGAATCTACTGCAACACGTCAACACGTTTACTATGAATCTTTAAAACGCTACATCAAAAATCAAAATGATTTACGTCCCCTTAATTTTCTGAGGAATTATCTACCAGAGCTGTAAAGAAACATAATGTTCCCTCTGAGTCCCTAATTATATGCGAATAGTTTCTTCCTCAAGCCAATGAGATGAACTATTGAGAAAACATACTCATAGTAGATGACTGCATTAATTTATCAGTTATGTGTTATTATTTGGACTAAACAATGCAACTTGGAAACTGATTGCCAGATATAATTTCATTGGCTTTGCAAATTAGTCTTTTGGACAATAGTTTGTTTCTAGTATTCATTGTCAACTGAGGTCAATAAAATTTCTTGAATTCAAGAACAAGCTTCACAGTATAACTTTAGAAACAGTTTGAAATGTCCAGCATAAATATGTAATAAATGCTTGTATTTAGTGGTATATAAATATAGTAGAATAATATATACTTATTAATATATTGTTATTGATTTGTTCTCAAAATTTTTTTTAAAAAGCCACTTACATGAATGGTATTAGCTATGAACTGTGTTAGCCAGTAAAGTTATGTTGGTAAAACAAAACACTGTCCCACTGTTTGAGGGCACATAATAACTCTCATTTCTCTGGGTGATGAGAATAAACATTATTTCTTACTTTTCTATATTCTTAACCTCTTAAATTAGTTAGCATTAAGTACTTCAATACTCTTAAAAGAAACAAATGAGAGTCAGTGTTTAGACTATATGTCTTCTCTTGTGATATCTCTGAAACATCAAATATTTTCTATCAACTTATCTACAAAAAGAAGGAAAACATTTTTTTAATATTAAATAGAAAACCTAAAACCTCTAAAACTACTACTACTACTTTGGAGTACTACATTTATCTCTCCCCCTTTATACTTTATATAAAAATATACAAAATATTTTTTTAAATATATCTCCCATCAGAATGGTTGAGAATGGAAGAGGGAACAGTAACAACAAAAGAATATAAACAAGTATAACTGATTTAGGAGATCCAAGAGTGTTTAATCCTTAATCTACTGTAAGAAAAGACATGAAACAACATAAAGTATATCACACACAATAAAAATAAAGCTTAGTAAGGACAATACCACTTCCTGTGCTAAGAGAACTGAATTGAAGACTTTTGAAGAATCCCTGAGCCATTTCTCCATGAGGCATGTCACTGACCCCTTTCCATCCAGGTAAAAGACATTTAAACTTTAAAGAAGGTCAGAAAAAAGAAAATGCAGGGTAAATGAGGGGAAACAGGAAGGCACTGGGGAGGAGAGAGTATATGTGAAGTCAGAGGTTAAGACAACACTCTCATACTGGATGATGTGGCATGAACGTCGTTTCCTCACTCATCTCAGGAGAGCTGGCATCCAGCCTCATATGCAGTAGTCAGGAATCTGGAAGAGGTTTCCTTGGTGTACCAGACAAGATAAAAAACCTGTTAGGGGCACCTGAATGGTTCAGTTAGTTAAGCATCCAACTTGGGCTCAGGTCATGATCTCACAGCTCATGAGTTTGAGCCCTGTGTCAGATTCTGTGCCGACAGCTCAGAGCCTGGGGCCTGCTTCAGATTCTGTGTCTCCCTCTCTCTCTGCCCCTAACCTGCTTGTGCTCTGTTTCTCTCTCTCTCTCTCTCCCTCTCTCAAAAATAAATAAACATTAAAAAAGATAAAAAACCTGTTAATCTAGGGGTTTCCCAAGAAAAGCATCTGACTGGATTACCTTCAAAGGAAGGCCACAATTGACAAGCTTACACACAAGGAACTTCCAATCAGGTTTCTCCTGACCACTCTTAAATATTAACAGGCAGGTAAGGATTAACAGACATATGTGAAAAGAGGACAAAGCAATCCTTTAGGAAGAAATAATTTGGAGGAACTGGTACAATGCCCTGAAAAGAAAGCTTAAAAAGTTTTATCTTAGTCTATCCCAGCTTCCACAACAAAATACTACAGGCTGGGTGGCTTGTAAACAACAAACATTTATTTCTTAAAGTTCTAGAGGAAGGGAATTCCAAGATCATGGTGCCAGCAGATTCAGTATCTAGTGAGAGCTTACAGCTGTGATTTTTCTACAACCTCACATGGCACAAGAGGGGAGTCGGCGGTCCAGGCTCTCTGGGATCTCATTCATGAGTATTCTATGACTTAATTAGGTTTTAGTGACCTAATCACTTCCCAAAGGCCACAGCCACTAACATCATCACTTCGGGCACTAGCTTCAACATATGAATTCTGGGGAAGCACAAACATCTAGTCTACAACAATATTATATTCACCTAAAAGGGACATGAGAAGCTATGGCCATCAGTAAGACTAAAATGCTGTAAAAATGGAATTGGACCACAAATGAAAAAGAGCTCTTTAGAAATGCTAGTAAAATTGGAAATTCAATGAATGTGATGAAAGATGGTGAGGAAAATAGAAAAACGGAGACATGAATAAGTAATAAGAATGAAAACCCAGTTTGAAGACAAATCCAGAGGGACAATATCTAAGCTGTAAAAGTTGTAGAAATCTGAGGAAGTGGGAAGAAAGAAAACAGAAGAGATGGAGTTATGGGGTAGTGAATTTGGGGTTGAATGAACATTAAGACCACAGAAAATTAAGCAAGCAGATAGTTACTTTCAGAGAAAACAAAACTGAAGGGAAAAAAGAAAACTTTGATATACAACATGTAAATGGTGTTTGGCTTGTCATAGTTATAAATCTTAATTTAATCAAAATTGATTATTAACTATATTTTGATGGTGAGGAAACATGAAAAATGTGTGCCAGTGATGAAGTGGTTAAGGCAAGAGAAGTAAAAGAAAAATATTCCATTTTCCTGGGATAAAAGTTCAAAGATTTTGCCTAAAATAGAAATAAAAAAAATATTAAACTACTGGGGCACCTGGGTGGCTCAGTTGGTTAAGCTCCTGACTTCGGCTCAGGTCAAGATCTCACAGCTTGTGGGTTTGAGCCCCGCATTGGGCTCTGTGCTGACAGCTAGAGCCTGGAGCCTGCTTCAGATTCTGTGTCTCCCTCGCGCTCTCTCTGCCCCTCCCCCACTTGTGCTCTCTCTCAAAGATAAATAAACATTAAAAAATTTTTTAAAAGATTAAAATACTGGGGCGCCTGGGTGGCGCAGTCGGTTAAGCGTCCGACTTCAGCCAGGTCACGATCTCGCGGTCTGTGAGTTCGAGCCCCGCGTCGGGCTCTGGGCTGATGGCTCAGAGCCTGGAGCCTGTTTCCCATTCTGTGTCTCCCTCTCTCTCTCTGCCCCTCACCCGTTCATGCTCTGTCTCTCTCTGTCCCAAAAATAAATAAATGTTGAAAAAAAAATTAAAAAAAAAAAGATTAAAATACTTACAAGCACATTACTTAGCAATATGGTTAGGTGTCTCACAGTAAGTAGCAAAAAGAGTTAAAACTTCCTGTCCTCTAGACAAGAACAAACAGTGTATATGTATTTGACTCTTTAGGTTATATAATGCAGTCACATGTTAATTTTAGATATTTCCACAGTCGGATGTGAATGATAAAGCAGTATAACTGAAAATTGGCCTATTTTTAGGGTCAGTAGTTTACGACCCATACAAACAAACAACAAACAAATTAACAGATTGGTAATTAAATTGAATAATTGGAGTTGTTAAAATCAAAGCAGAAGTGTCTTGGGACACCTGGATGGCTCATTTGGTTAAACATCTAACTCTTGATTTCAGCTCAGGTCATGATCTCATGGTTCCCGAGTTCGAAGCCCAGTGCCTTGGGCTCTGCACTGCTTATGAGTCTCTCTCTGCCCCTCCCCTGCTTGTGCGTGAATTAGAATTTGCCCTCTCTCTCTTTCAAAATAAACAAACTAAAAAGCAAAATTGTGCACTTGATCATAGCAACTGAACAAAGCTGACAAATGTAGATCTGAAGCCCTGTGGTGATAGAAGGGGGAGGGAATACAACCTACCCAGTAAAACAGGAGAATACTGCCCAAAGGGAAATTTTAAATTTTATTTAACCATAGCAACACATAGGGCATGACAGCATGGTTTTATTAAAGGGAACACATTCTGAAATGTCACACTATACTATGTGACTGAGACACTAGTTGAGAAATTTACAAATTGGATTCAGAGTGAAAATACTCTGTATATTGAGATAATCATCTTAAGGGGCTATTGTCAATGCATTCAGAATCATAAGCTCTTCTTGTCAATTTCACCACATTCTAAAGACGCTTGACAACTTTCATTGCAATATATTGTGAGCAATCCTTCACTCCTGCAGCAACTCAGTTAGTGTTATCACAAAGATGTGAAATGCTCTATAAAGGTAAACCAGATAAAGTGGATCAATACGGGCTCTGGCAATATAAACCCTCTGGCATATGAGAAATACCATGGTGATGCAGACTATACAGTTGATATTGTCCTACTGGACGGCTCTCTATAAAAGCTTAGAAAGAGACAATCAATCTGCTAAAAATCCCTGTAGATGTTTCAGGATTTAATAAAAATATTGCTGTCTGGGAGCCTCCCATGATGACCTCTTAACATGATTAATTCACATACATAATTCACATACATTAGCCTTTTCTCCCCAATTTTCCTAAATACTATCTGAGATTCTACCTCTTTAGCTGTCACATCATTGTGACATAGTTGTACACAGCAAGACTGGACTGTTTCAAATCAGTGTAGCAGTCCAAGGTTGTCCAAACATTTGGCTTGCTTCCTCCTCTGTCTCCCAGAGCTTCTACAGTACTCATGAGGTCTTTCATTAAAAACTAACATTAGCCTGGGCTTTTCCAGTCCATCATGTAAGGATCTCAGAAGTCACCATTCTCCTAACAACGAGTAAAAAGCTGAACAAACTGAAAAATCAACACCTCTTCTTAGACCTGTCAGAGAAGTGAGGACAAAGTGAGGACAAGTGAGGACAGGGAAAATCACTGCTCCCAAAATTGGAGAGACAGGCAGAGTTGGAGAACCACAACTTACCGAAGCAGAAACCCAGGAGTAGAAACCCCCATGAGGACCAGTGCTGAATTAGGAAAAACTAAGTTCTCATTCACAAATGACCAGAGGGTCAGTGCGAACAATACTGAGAGTTTAAAACCGCAGGGGAACCCAGCTGTGGGGAAGCCCTTGCACTTTTCTGTCCTTTACCTACAGGGGCTCTGCCAGGTCCTCAGAGGGAAATCCCCTCCTGCTTCCAGCAGGGGAAAGGGAATAGGAGCCATTTTGAAATATACCACAACATTTTGTTCTTAATGAGTCCTGCTTTAGGAGAAACTAGTATACCAGAGTCTAACCTTCTGGGATTTTATCAGAGCTTGACCTGTCTGGGATGGCAGGGAAATACACAGCTGTAGCCCCCTTTAGTCTTCCATGGGGGAGAAGGGAAATACTCAACTCCAGTTCCTGCTAGCCATTCTGTCCAGATAAGGGGGGAGGAAAAACCGAGAAGCAGGGTTGAAGTTCGCAGTCCAGGGGCACAGGCTGACCCAAAGACTGAAACAATCATAAAGCCACATAACACTTCTCCGCCAAATCTTGCCATTACAAAAAGCCTGTTTACTGCCTAAAGTTTCCCTTTATCCAGTACATCATGTCCACCTTTCAACAACAGAAAATACAAATCATACTAAAAGGCAAAAAACACAGTTTGAAGAGACTGAGCAAACATCAGAACCAGAGTTAGATATGGCTGGAATATTGATATTATCACACCAGAATTTTTTTTCTTAACTATGATTAATATGCCAGGGACTACAATGGAACAAGTAAATAACATGAAAGAACAGATGGATAACATAAACAGGGAGAGGAAAATTCTAAGGAAGAATAAAAAACAAAGGCTACAGATCAAAAACCCTGTAACAGTGTTTTCCTATCAAATCAGGTTTGAGAGAAATAGGTGATAACCTTAGTCCCAACCTGAAGTCATTCTTCCACCTATTAAATCACAATTGACAATTTACTAAGCATGACATTGTACTGTATGCTAAGGAATCAAGAAAAATAAGTTAGCCTCTGCTCACAGCATTTTTCAGTCTAGTGAGAAAGAAATGTAAATTGGAGGGTACAGGAGCCATAGAAGGAAGGGTGATATAGATGAGGAAAGACTTCCTAGAAGAAAGAAGTAAGTCAGGGTCCCAAGGACTCTACCTTAAAGGAGCTTAAATGCTGATTTGGAGAGACATGCCCAGAAACCTTGACTTCAACAGAATAAGATGTATTCTCTGTTAAAGGTAGGAATGTGGGCTGGGCAACGTTTTGCCTCTAGGATTCAGTTTTTCTGTTTGTAAACATAAATAAGTTCTTTTAAATAGCTATTTCACCTTTAGAATTTACCTAGAAGAGGTAGTAGACAATTATGCCAAGATGTACTCATAAGTGTATTATTGCGGCCTTTTTCATTATAATGGTAAGTGGCCAAACATTATAGAATCCATCAATGAAATATAACCGATGAAGTATAAGATATATGTACACTGATTTGTATAACACAGTGTGTTATGATATAGTAAGAGAGCTTAACAAAAAATAAAAAAAATATGTGGTATTGACCACTGTAAAAGTGTTTATGTATGTGTTTGTGCACATAGTGCATGTGTGTGCATGCACAGACAGAAATCTTGAATGATTTTTCTAAAATGTTAATGGGACTTTCAGGTAACTTTGTTTTCTTATTTTTATTTATTTATGTGTGCATTATTCAAGTCTAGTTTCAATTATAAAATCCATATGGACTACAAAAATATATGTGAACATAGTAAATTAAAATGAGAATGTTAAACTGTATTATATATGTGTGTGTGTGTGTGTGTATATATATATATATATATATACACATAATCTTTAAGTTCCGTTATAAAAAGCACATTAAAATATTCTAAAATTACAATTATAAGTATAAAATGGCAGGGTAAATATGGTGATGACAGCTTTCAGGTGTCAAGGAAAGCATGGAGTTAAAAGCAGTCGGAGAGGTTTATTATACTTAAATTGATATTTTGGCGACATTTGAAGTAGCTATAACCTTCAAATAAATTGATTCCTTCTTAGAAAGTAGTCGAGTTAATAAAGTCGCATTGAGGATGTTTTTGTGTGTGTCTGAATGAGAGGTGTCCCAAGTAATCTTTTATCCAGTAAGTCATATTAAGTGTTCCCCATAATTAGTGACTTTTTTAGAAACAGAAATCCAAAAAAGTTACTAATTTTTCTAATATATTTAAAAAGAGCCTCAAATATCAAAATTGGCACTTTATTAAGTAATGCATGTAATAAATCAATTTTATTGAAAATAACAAATATATAAAACTGTGCCAGTCTAGGATAATTGGTGATATGCGGTCATCACACATTAATGTAATGTTCAAAATCTGTCTAATATGAAATGATGATACATCATTTCAATCCCCTAAAGGAATTATGATGAAATTTGGCTCATTTACTCTAAGTATAGCTTTTTGTTTGTCTATGTTTTGCATTTTTCTTGAATTTTTGAATTTTGTAGGACGTTTTTATATACACGCATGCATACACACATAATTATTTTTATTGATACTTCAAAACTTTTCCATAAATATTCATTATATATTACTATAATATGGAAGCCCCAGGAATTCCAGATATTCTCAAATTTTCTTCCTTCAACTCTGAACTGCTGTTTTCCGTGGGGATTTATTTGGAAATGTAATCAAGGTTCTCCATTTCAAAGCTGAATATTGGCATTATCATTTGTCAGCAACGTAGACTTGCATGATGCCAGCCAAATTATTTCATGGTTGGTTAATTATATAGTACTTAGCATTTCTGCATTTGGCTATCTTGGTCTGTAGCAATTACCACACTAATGATGGACACAATTTGTTCCTTGAGGCACAGCATCTCTATGAAAACTTAAATGACAAATTCACACAAAATGTACCATGTACTACAAGCACAATCATTTGTATTAGATGATTCTCTAATAGGTAGGTTAGAGTTAGGTTCTTTTACAGAGCTGACAACTTAACCATGAGTAGAAGAAATTGTCTATTTTTTCTTTCATTTGAGAATCAATATTTAGCCATAATTCTCAGAATAGGATTTTTGTTTATATAATTAAGTATGGTAAAGCCAAGAAGAAAGTTGAATAAAATATTAACACTTACATTTTCCTATTAAAGCTGAGGCACATGCCCATTAAGCTTATTACATCAATCAAGCACAGTACTCTTCCAACATTTATTGCTCTTAATTTACGAATAAGATTTATCAGATCATGTTATCACTATTTAAGTGCTTCTCCCATCTTTATAGTCAAGGGCCTGGTCCTACTTCATCAACTCTGAAAATATCAATGTAAAATTATATGTACAGAATCTTTAAATCCATGGTAAATGACCAGGCCTATTACCCTCACATAAATTATTTCCTGGAGGATGTCAGTTACCTTAGAAAGTTCATTAACGTTTTAAACTTCAAAGAACCTAAACTTACAGGCTAATAAATAAACACAGAGAACATAAACACGCGCGCACACACACACACACACACACACACACACGAACACACACACACACACACACACATACTACAAAGTTGAAAGTTTATGTTATTTATTTAGACCAAGGATAACCATAAAATGTTTGTGAATATATTATTTAGAACCTGAAATAAGGATTTTGATCTTCACAGTTTATTTTACACAATTGCTTCTTTATATTATGTTATACATTGCTGAAGAAAGTATGTGTATCTCAAAAACAAAACAATATTTTTGATTAAAATTAGTACTGTTATTTATATTAAGCATTATCAATTTCAAAGATATTAAAGACATGTATTTAATCAGGAACAAATGAAGGGTAAAATCTTAGTGTTTTCTAACTCTGAAATAAGTTAATAACCATATCCTGTATTCAGTGAGTTAGGTTTTGTTTCGTGCAGTTATGAAACAACAGCTCTTATGCAAGGTACAGATCATAATTCATTTATGGTAAATTTTAGTCTTTAAAGGCATAATCTTGAATTCTTTATCACCAAAGACCTTCAAGCCAAAAATCAAATTAATTAAATTCAGCTATATTAATAGGACACCTGCAGCTTGTTACCAATGGCAATAGGTAATTGCTCTCGAATATTAAACTTAAAAAAATAAAAATAAACCGCTACTGAATTAGAGTTTTTAAACAGAGGATCTCTTTTCTTTTTTAATTTTAACGTTTATTTATTTTTGAGAGAGAGCGAGAGAGGCAGTGTGTCAGTGGGGGAGGGGCAGAGAGGGAAACACAGAACTTGAAGCAGGTTCCAGGCTTGAGCATAGAGCTTGACGTGGGGCTCGAGCTCACAAACCGTGAGATCATGACCTGAGCTGAAGTCAGATGCTTAACTGACTGAGCCATCCAGGCGCCCCAAACAGAGGATCTCTTAATAAGATATAACATCTATATTCACTGATAAAGCTGAATGAATGAGAATTTCCAGTTAAGAATTCTATTTAAAGTTACTTGTTCAAAACTAGACAATTAAAACATTACATTTATACAGAATGTAAGCACTGGGAATTGACACTACTATATTTAAATCTGTTTATAAATGTTGTCATTGCTGGAGTGAAGATAACTTGAATAGTATTAATTAAAATGCCTTTTACTGCAATGAAAAAGAAAACCAAATTCAAACTTCATGAACAGGTAAGGAGATTGCATACACTTTAGTAACTTTCTGATAAATAAGATTAGCTATAAGCTTTTAAAATATAATCATGACAATTTACAAAAAAATAGGAGAAAATGTTATTTTAAACACAAAAGTGATTTCAATTTATCCCAGGACCTAGAATAGATGTTTTTGTTTTTATTATTATTCTTTGTCATAGTTGAAATATGAGATAAAAGCAGAATAAAACAAGTGAAATAAGAAAAAAATTAAAATAAACTGGTGAAAACATTTGAAAAATAACACAGAATACTATAGCACTTTTTGATAATGTAATGTTAGGATTACGATCCTTGGGAAATGTAACATTCCTGGAAATAAAGAGTATGGCAGTATTGTTAATTTCAAGAAAAATACATAAAATCAATGGTTTACTTTTTTTTGTATTTTAGGAGTATCTAAAAAAATAAGGGAAAATAATACATTTGTAATGTTGCAAAATTACAATACGAACAAATTTCAAGCCCTCTTAAAAATGAACTATACAGGGCGCCTGGGTGGCTCCATCGGTTAAACGTTGGACTTTGGCTCAGGTCATGATCTTGCGGTTTATGAGTTTGAGCCCCGCGTCAGGCTCTGTGCTGACAGCTCAGAGACTGGAGCCAGCTTTGGATTCTGTGTCTTCCTCTCCCTCTGCCCCATCCCCTGCTCATTCACTGACTCTCTCTGTCTTGAATAATAAATAAATGTTAAAAAAATTTTTAAAAATGAACTATAAAATAACATGTAACCTGGTGAAAAAATTGACAAAGGATGTGCTTAGGACACTCACAGAAGAGTGTCCATTACAATTGTCCAAACACTGCAAAAGAAGGTGCCTAAACATAGTACTCAGTAAATTAAATGACAAATAGCAATTTGTATATTTCTGACAAAGTGATATATCTACTTTTTGTAGGGCTGTAGGAAGAGGGTATGCTCAGTTCTTATTGGAGAAAATGTGAATCATTTCAGCATTGTGGAAAATTGCCATAAAACCCAACATAACTATTTAAATTTATCTTTTGACCCACCAATTATATTACTAGAAAACTTATTCTATATGGAAAAAAGCACTAATGCAAAGTAAAATATGTACAATGATATTAATAGCAGAATAAAGTAAAAATGTAAGCACATACAAAACAAAAGCCTTAATTAAATACCCATTAATAAAGAATGAGTATATCTATACCAAATAACATTATCTAGCTTCTAAAGCAATTATATAATTTTACCAGTTAACTGACATGGATTTCTAAGAGATCATTTTGAGGGTGCAGAAATGTGTTTAAAATGTGATTTCACTCTTTGGCAAAACAATAATAAAGATATGTTCATATTGGCATGGGATAAAACATGGAAGGTGATAGCAACAGAGTAGTATAGATTACCTTGGGGACATGAAAAGGATGGGGTAAAATAACCAAAAAATAAGAAAAAAAGATAAAAAGAAAAACTTGTCTACACCAAAATCTGGCCATGGATGTTTATAGCTGTTTTATTCATAATTGCCCAAACTTGGATGCAACTAAAATGTCTGTCAGTAGGTGAATAGATAAATAAACTGTGGTATATCTAGACAACAGAATATTATGTAGCGCTTCAAAGAAATGAACTCTCAAGCCATGAAAAGACATGGAATCACCTTAAATACCTACTACTAAGTGAAAGAAGCCAATCTGAAAAGTCTATATACTATATGATTCAACTATATGATATTCTTGACAAGGCAAAACTATGGAGACAGAAAAAAAATCAGTGGTTGTGGTCAGTGGGACTGAATAGCTGAAGCACAGATTTTTAAGTCAGTGAAAATACTCTCTATGACACTATAATGGCAGACACATGGCAGTGTATCTTTTTCAAACTCACCAAGACCGGACACTAATGTAAACTATGGACTTTGGATGATAATCATGTGTTAGTGTGGACTACAAATTGCAACAAATGTACCACTCTTATAGAAGGTGTTGAAAATGGGGGGAACCATGCATGTGGGGGAGGGAAAGGATATCCCTATACCTTTCTCTCAATTTTCTATAAATAGGAAACTGCTTTAAGAAATAAAGTCCTTTTAAATTTTTCTTGGCAAAATGTGTGGTGTGTGTGTGTGTGTGTGTGTGTGTGTGTGTGTGTGTAACATCAATGTGAATGGAAGTTTGGGGGTAAGGCCAGTCAGGGTGTTATAAAAATTTCAGCGCTAGGAGAGAATTCAGACATATTTGATTAGACTTTGTTTCTTTCTGATTGTCTTATCTGCGATATCCTCTAATGACAGCAAAATGGCATCAGTAATTCAAGACATCACATGCAAAAACTACCATGAGGAGCAAGAGATAGATTTACTCAGATTTTCTAGGAAATGACTTTAATCTATAATAATACAGTTTATACATTTTGCCCCCTCCTTAATTGATTATTGTATCCAAATTAAGGGATCTAAGCCATGTGCTTTGTCCTTGAATTTAGCTTTTCTTGGAACCTCCCCAAATCTCCCCACTGCCACCACAGCCATCCTCTCAAATCACTGAAGGTAGATAAAAGACAACAGATCCTGGTAGGTTACAACAAAAGTCCCACAAGAGTCCATCACCTTGTTAACCAATGTCTGTGCACATATAACAAACTATTAAAACTGACTATATTTATATAAAATGCATTTATAGCCATTGTAAAGGAATAAAAAATTATATTTTGGTTGTAAGAATACAGGTCTCTAAGGGGTTCCTGGGTGGCTCATTCAGTTAAGCGCCAGACTCTTGGTTTTCGCTCAGGTCATGATCTCGTTTCCTGAGTTCCAGCCCTGTGTCAGGCTCTGAACCATCATCCCAGAGCCCACTTGGGAATATCTCTCTCTCTCTCTCTCTCTCTCTCTCTCTCTCTCTCTCTGCCACTCCCCTGTTGATGCTTGCTTTCAGTCTCTCTCTCTCTCTCTCTCTAAAAAAATACATAATTAAATATTAAAATAAAAAGAATCTAGGTCTCTAAGAGTTGCCATGGTTCAGTTCACTAGGAGAGTCTCCATTGTCCGTCGTTTTCCATTGACACACCTGAGATGACATTTGCAAAACTTCAGTGGGATTCTCTGGTTGTAACATCTTGCTCCCTATTTGTAGATATCTAAAGATCATCCAAGGACCAACAATCACATTTCTTTCTTTCATTTTTGTTATTCTCTAGCAATATATCTCCCTAAAAACTGTAGAATTTTAATCTATTACCCAGCCGTTCCGTGGGCTGGTCTCCAAAGCCAAAGTCCTGTATAGTTATATTTGAGTCCAAGACGGTGTCTTGAAATCTATACCTGAGCCTCAGTATAGTCCCCAGCTTCACAGCACTCAGTTGACTCAGTGTAATCCGCTACGTAGGAGCAACTTGAAACAATACATGGAATAGCAAGTCACAATAATGTACTTCTAATGGATACTCTTTTCTTCCAAATTCATCTGCAAAATTATATTCATTTACCTTTGGGGGTGGACAAACGTGTATGTGTGGGTGTGGTGGGGTGGGGGAAGGTGTATTCTGGCCTTAACTTTTCGTTCAGCAGTTTATTACATCCCTACCTTTCTAGCATTTACTATATATTATTCCATCTCATTTGGCTCTCCAATCCTGGAAAAGAGAGTGTTAGCCAAACTCTGCTGCAGTGAAGAACTACAAAGGCACGTCCTAGAAAAAAGAAGCATGGAGTCATTCTAAAGTGCTCTGCTTATATGCTCTTTCTCAGTAGTCAGCGGAATACAGTTTTCTTGGATGACAGGAAAGAAACCAGGCACTATGGGGAAGGGAGAAATGAATACTTGAGAGTAAATCACAAATGTCTCCTGGAAGAACCACCATTTGTTCATCATTGCTGACTACGTTAAAACAAAGGTAGATTGTTGCTTTTACAACAGCACCACCAGCAACAAACATTTCGCCACCTCAGTGGCGTTAAAACAATGAAGACTTACCTTTCCTTCGCTCTACGTTTCTGTCAGAGACGGCCGTGTCTTCACTGCACGACTCTTGCTGGCTGGAAAGAGAGTATGGAGCACTTCAGTTGTTATCATAGACACTTAAAGCATATGTGTGGCAGGGTAACGCATCACTTCGGCTCGTGAGTCATGGGCCAAACTTGATTTCGGGCATCAGGATTATAAAACTCTCTGACAAGTCTTCACCAAATATTGGAGAACTACAACATCATCTTCAATTAAAACTAATCAGAGTGCTTGATTTCAGTGATGGATGTCAGTTATCATGTTTAATTCTTATAACATTTCTCATGAAGAGAATATTTTTTTGGTTTTATATATTAATACAATGAAGCTCAGAGTGGTTAAATAATCTGTGAAAAATATACTAGTGTATACAACAAATAACATCAGAGCAGAAGGGACTGACTCTGAAACATGTATTCCTCCACCAGAAAACACTATCACCAGTTTATAATCTGATTTAAGGTTATGCTTGAGAAAGTGAAATTGATTGAAACCATATTAAAATTAAAGCCTTTACAAATGTGTTTATTTCTTTGTTTTGTTTGAGAGGGGGGCAGATGGAGAGGGAGAGACAGAATCTTAAGCAGGTTCCACGCCCAGTGCAGAGCCAGACTTGGAGCTCTATCTCATAACCAGGTCATGAGATCATGACCTGAGCCCAAATCAAGAGTTGATGCTTAATTGACTGAGCCACCCAGGCATCCCTAAAAATACGTTTTATTAAATGTTAGGTCACAATATAAGATAGTAGGGACCACAATTCACTATACATATAATTCTGTTGAATTTGTTTTTGGTCAGAAATCCTCTTCGTGTCTTAAACTACTTCATTCTGTGTATCTACTTAGCTTTCAAAACAAGGGTTATGAGTTTTTTTTAATATGAAATTTATTGTCAAATTGGTTTCCATACAACACCCAGTGCTCACAAGGGATATGAATTTAATAAAGAGTCTAAAATCTCATTAATGGTAAAATTAATGGTAAAGTTGATATAGACTTTAAGCAACTCATTTATCAATTTGAGCCTTACATTCATTACTATAAAATGAAGATTTTGAACAAACTGATTTCTAAATTCCCATAAATGTTTTGGGCAATCATGTTGTCAATTAAGTCAAAATGTTTGGAAATGCAGTTTGACTGCTAAATTTGGTCCCATTAAAGTGAAAGATTTCACATAAAACATTTACTACAGACAGGTTTATCTATTCTTCTTGCTCCTCCCAGATTTCGAGTATTGTCTTCTAACCTAACTACCGTAGATGACTGATACATTTCACCAAGAAGCAGACAGGGATTGAGAGAGAGGGCAATCTAGTGGCATAACTGATCCTGTCTTTTACCTGATACTTGATCTGTGATAGCAAGATTGATTCCTTAAATAGTAGGTGAAATCATGTGGCTTAATGGAAAGTGTAGAATATCTGGACTTGGAGGGGCCAAGGTTCAGATGTGGCTCTACCCCTTCTCTCTGGACTTTCTTTTCTTATTTGTAAAGTGAATATAATAACATACTGACTGCATTGCTGTGAAGATTAAATGTAAGTTCAAGGACCCAGGTTAATGGTGCTTGTCTCATAGTCGAAGTTTAAATGCTATATATGTTATTATAATCATTGTTAATATTTTAAAGAGACTTCCAAGAGATGAGTGAATAAAAAACTAAAATGTGAAAGATTGGGCAAAAACTGAGATGAAAGAGGATTATCAAGACAAATTTAGAAGTTTGGGTTGATGGAGATTTTAACCAGAAAAGGGGAGAGCTACTGTAGCAAGACTAGCAAAATGCAGGTGTTCTGACAGAGAGCTGCTGGAAGGTCAGTTAGTAATACACACGAGCATTGGGAAAGCATTCCAAGAATAAAAATAAAGTCCTTTATGTGAAATCCCCCCCCCATCAGTTGTTTGTTTTATTAGATGTGTACTTCTAGTATAAATGCAAACCTTTCACTATTTGAAAGCTTTTTACACCTGATATATTGAGTTCTTTCCAAATGTACTCAAACATGAATTTCTGTTATATTTTCTCTGAATGATTCTTTTTATTGATAAGCTTACTGTAAGTGAAAAACAATCAGAAACATTAAACAGATGTTTCAAACGTGTGCTTAGTAAAGTGTGTTTCTTTGGCAATATAAACAAATTTGTGACTCTGTCTGAGGAATACATTTTCTCATGCTCTTCAGGATAAACTAAAACAATTAAATAATAATAAACACTATTTTATTACTACATATTATTATAGTTGCTAAACTTAAAAGAGGAATTTAGTCAATACTTAATCTAATAATTCCTATATCCTAAGAGAAACAATTTATTTAGATACAATCATGATATTTAGCTATTGTGTTTCCATATAGACTTTTATACTGCTATTATAATAATATTGGTTGAATGGGGCAGAAATAACTGATGACCTAGTTAGTGTTGTCAACTCACCGAAATGTGCACTTACACTAAATCTTAATTAGTTGATGTCATGAACAAAATTCCAAACTCTTTTTATTTACAGAAAATGTAATAACACAGTGTTGTTTCTGGAAGACAACTTTGTGAAATACAGTTACTGCAAACTCAGCTACCTTGAGTTAGGCCAGCCAAAGAAACATTAATATACTGAGAAAATAAAATAAGCCCTTTGGCCAAAATTTAGTAATTGCACTCAAATAATTGGGATCCTGCCTCAAGTAACAAGATAATATTCCTGTCGAATATGTGGTTGGTGTTCATTCTCGTGCGTGACAGTGGGTTATGCTGATTCACTCAGTTGCTTACTTGCGAATAAAAAAAGTGGTTGGCAGATTAATGAAGCCGGCCCAGGTTAGTGATGTGCTTTCTAGTCATTGCACAGAATTGTTTTCCCATTAAAAAAATAAACCGTTTGTTCACTTATGGACTAAACTATATTCATACTTAACAGTATCTTGTTAAAACCGACTGAGGTGACCAATCTTGCTATCTTGCACTATCCTGTGAGGGGGACAGCAGATTGTTTGCTAGAAATTTAGACTGAATCTGTTTTATCTTGAGCAGTGAAAAGGAGAAACACATTATTTAAAGATGTAGGCTATAATTTTCAAGATTATCATCTGAATTCATTTTAATTTTGTTGATCACATTATCACATTATTAATCGTAAACAAAATATTACTTAAAACTTTTGTTGATTTCAATCATGGCTCTTATGCTTTGTATGATAATATATAATTTACACCTGCATACTTATTAGATTATATTCACTTTATTTAATTAATATATATATATATATATATATATAACAAATTAATTTGGTAATCATATTAAAAGATTTAAAGAGAGAAGTTTTATTTGTACCTGCTGGTAAGGGGGTGTCTGTACCTCTTCCATTAACAGAACTTTTTGAAGCTAAATTTTCTCAGGAATGGAGCTCTCCATCACTGTAACAAGGTAAAATAGGTCAAGCCTGCATGGGGCCAAACTAAAAGAAACCAATTTTCTAAATAGTTTCCCTAGCTGGAGGACAAACTAAAAAAAAAAAAAAAAAAAAGAAAAGGAAAAAAAAACTTGCCTTTCTGGAAAGTTGCAATAGCTTGTAATAGAGTAAGGAAAAAAAAAAGAAATGGAAAAGTTTTGCTTACAAAAGGGGAAGGTATCTTTCAACAGGAGTAAGAATATATCCCTCTTTATCATCATTTTCTTTTGATATTTAAGCAGGAAATGCTTTTGTCAATGTCATCCTCGGCATTATATGTATAATAGATAGGAATCAAATAACTAAAGTAAATGAGGTACACAAATGATAGATACACATATTAATTAGGTTACTGTCAGTCTAGAGGTGAACATAATTACACATTGACTCTGAAGAAAATGTTTAGTAATAAGTTAAAATGAAATATGAGAATAAGGCGACAGTGCCAGAGGCATTTCACGAGATCTTCAGTGTTGCATTGCTATTTAAAAGTCAATTTAAAGGTAAATTCATTTGCAAAGAACTACCTGTTCCTCTGACCATAACTTCAGATTATTGGCTTGTAGACAGACTAATTTGATTTTGAAATATTCTTCCCATTCTAAGTTTTAATCACTTGTTTGGAAAATTATATTATACCTCTTGGGATAATTAAAACCACACCAAGTGTCTCAAAACCAGCATTAGAAATCACTGGTTTATGTAATTGGCAAGGAGATATCTGTGGCCAGTGCTTTTAGTTACACCAATCAGCATAATTTATTTCTCCTCTGCCGTGAGTTCTTTCACTATCATTTGTTCATTTTCTTTTGTTTATTCACATTCATCTGAGCTCCACTTACCCATACTTAACATTCATTCATTTATACAATAAACGTTTACTGCTTTACCAAGTCACATTTGGCTTCATAAATTTCTCCCCTCATTCGTTCCATCCATCCTCATTCTACCATCCTCTCCCATTTTCTGCCCTCCTTCCTTAAAGCCTTGGACATCTGTTACCTCATTTATCTGGAAGCCTCTTCCACAAGTGCTTGCTGTGAGTTAGTTGCTCATTCCATTCAGGGTTCTGCTCAAACACCACCTCCCAAAAAAGCATTTCCTGATCATTCTGTACAAAGTATCTCCACACTCCCATCTTTTTGTAGTTTTTCCTTTGTCTTTTTAAATAGCTCTTTTACTACTTGACATTATGTTATATAAGCGTAGTATTTATTTGTTTGTTCATTTCTGTCTGTCTTTCACACTAGATTATAAACTCCATGAAGACCAACTTTGTTCTATAAAACGTAGATTCTCAGCATGTGGAGCAGTGCCTTGAATATAAAAAATGGGTATTGTCTTAGTCAGTTTAGGCTGCTATAACAAGGTAAGGTAGGCTGAGTTGCTTAAAAAAACAGAAACGCATTTCTCACAGTTCTGCAGATCAGGGTGCCAGCAAAGTCAGGTTTGGGTGAGAGCATCATTTCCTTGTCTCCTCTCATGGTGGCAGGTAGGAAAGGGGAGCAAGCTGTCTTGTTTCTCTTCTTACAAAGGCACTAATCCCATCGTGAGGGGTCCACCCACTTCCCAAGGGCTACGTCTCCAAATATCATCATGTTAAGTACTTGGGGAACGCAAACATGCAATCCATAGCAAGTATTCAGTAAATGATTTTTGAAACCTTAGTAAGAAAAGATTCCTATTTAATCATTCTTTAAGATTTGGAGTCCAAAAATGTTTAGAAGGCATAACTTTTGTGTACAATCTGAGACTTTTAGAATAGTGTTGTTAAAGATAACTATTCTCGGGTATTGTTTCATGATTCAAATTTAAATTTTTACATATATGTTATTTATATATGTGTGTAAGCTTTACATTCTGGTGGTCTAGGATTGGTTGGTAACTACCTTATGTAATTCAAATGACAAGACAAAAAACACAATAAAATATCAACTCTAGAAAACCATTACAAGGCAGGTCTTAGAGGAAAACTTGCCATTATGTGAGAGTGAGAAATGGAGTTAGCTAAACTCTGGCTTAATATGATCAGGGAGCATGGAGATAGTCCCTGAGGGGAAGAGTAATTACAAAAGAATCAGCAGTTGCCTACTTGAGAAAAACAGAAGCAATCACTAACAATCTCAGTGTATGTAAGTTAGTGGGGCAATTCTACCTTCAATTTCTAACAAAATTATAAATTTATCTCTTATTCTAGAATATAAGCTGAAACTTTCATAATTTAGTACTATTCTGAGTAAGCAAAGAGTTCATATTTCAGCCATTGATATTTGTGTCTTGACTTTCTTCAGAGTGCTTAAATATTGTGGCCTTGTGATCTTAAAATAAGATACTATAATGTGAAGAGCTTCTTTTGCGCTCTACCTGGTCTTGCTCAAGTCACTTAAATTAGTAAACAGAATATGCAAACAGGAGAGCCTTGAATCTCGCCCTGAACATTCAGATAACCGAGCTAATTATAACTTGATAAGCAGATTCTTTCAAAGCATAAAATCCCATCCCTCAGATATATCTACATTTCTACTCTAGTCTCTTTAAAATATTGTTGCTTTGCCTACTTAATGAAGCTGCCTATTATAATAGTACCAGTCAATGAATCCTCTTCTGTTTTTCTAAGCTTCTTTTAATCTTTATTTTTTAAAATTTTCTTTTATTTTATTTAAATCCAAGTTATTTAACATGTAGTGTAATAATGGTTTCAGGAGTAGAATTTATTGATTCATCACTTACATATAACACCCAGTGTTCATCCCAACAAGTGCCCTTCCTAATGCCCATCACCCATTTAGCCCATCCTCCCACCCAACGTCCTTCCAGCAACCCTCAGTTTGTTCTCTGTATTTAAGAGTCTTTTATTGTTTGCCTCCTTCTCTGTGTCTTATTTTTCCTTCCTTTCTCCTATCTTCATCTGTTTTGTTTCTTAAATTCCACATAAGAGTGAAATCATATGATCTTTATCTTTCTCTATTTTACTTAGCATAATACAATCTAGTCCCATCCATATTGTTGCAAAAGGCAGGATTTCATTGTTTGTGATTACTGAGTAATATGATCTTTAAAGTTAACATGTCCCAATTTAGTTTGCATTTGTTTTCCAATTAATTTTTGTAGTACTTACTACCATATTATTTTCTTCCTCTAGTTAGATCACAAGTCTTTTAAAAGCATTTACATCTTTAGTTCCTTCTTCATTAATTGATGAAGTTTTTGGATGGTGGGGACTTCATGGGGTCCAGAGCCTGATGACCAGGCTCTTTGAATTCAAAGAATTCTTGAAGATGTCTTTGGTGCAAAAAGGTGATTTTAATAAAGCACAGGGACAGGACCCATTGGCAGGAAGAGTTGCACTGGGGTTGTGAAGAATGGCTCCTTATATACTATGGAGTTGGGGAGGTAAAGTCAAAAGGGAAGCCTCCAGAAGGACTTTGATATCCTAAAGAGGATTCCTAAATTACCTGAGGCCTTGCTCTTGTCAAGGTTGTTTTTCCTCTAGTAAGGCATTAATCTTATGACAGTAGGGAGTTCCTGGAGAAATGTTTAACTAGGCCAGCCTCAAGTGTCTGTCAATGGGCTACAGGTTATAATGAAATTTAACTTTACCTGCCATCTCCTTCTTGCCTTTGTTCCCCATATCACTATGAATGGGTGATGTTGGGGCTCCAGGAAACAGAGTCTCTAAGTTTCTGGAGATTAGGCTATAGATAAGATCACCTTTCTCTTGTAATATACTAAAATATTTGTAAACTGATGGAGACCCGTGTCCTGTATAACTGTGATCTCTATCAGTTCACCATTTGTTTTCTTCCCTTTCCTTTGTCCTTGGGCAACCAGGAGTGGCCGAGGAATATCACACACATCCCACCTTGGATGAGGGTAGCGGTGCTAGCTTGTATTTTGCCCTCAGCCTGCCCCATGCTCACTCATCATTAAGTATCAGAGAAAAAATAATTTTTAATTGATACATATTTTAATTGCTACCAAAAATATTTCTCAAATCATAATTTCACCCGAGAGAATAGATACTCTGATATTCAATATGTTAAGTACTGAATTTACCTTATGTAACACCCCTGAATCCTCTCATTACATCCATATTAATTTATCTTTAATTTATTTTTAGTTTTTTAACATATATTTATTTTTGAAAGAGAGAGAGAGAGAAAGCAGGGGAGGGGCAGAGAGAGACAGAGAAACAGAATCCAAAGCAAGCTCCAGGCTCTGAGCTGTCAGCCCAGAGCCTGATGTGGAAGCTCGAACTCACAGACCATGAGATCATGACCTGAGCTAAAGTCTGACGCTTAACCAACTGAGCCACCCAGTCACCCATATCCATATTAATTTTTATTCTACTTTTGTATATTTGTTACTAGTGAAATGATTTGTGTATCCATTCAAGCTAAATACCACAGTTTCATTTTTTTGTCCTCCTTCATTTCTTCCTTAGCCTTCAAATAGCAGCCAGAATTTTTAATTATACCTTATTAATTTCTCTCATAGTCACCTTTTATATCGATGCCAGGCTTCTGGTTCACATCTTCCTGGTGATCCTGTTTTTCCAGATATAACTTCTAAAAATTATAATACATTTTTCTGAATAGGTATTTTAACCAAGCACAGCACTGATAAAAACTTACACCGGATCTCACTGTAAATGGATTAATGTTTAAATTTCACATCCTGTATTTGAACTTGGCCTACTTATACTTCTCATTATGTCCTCCTTAAATAAGAATACATAGCCTTCCCCCAATAAATACTTTATCTTCTTGCTTTTATGCATTAATTGTGCCAATTTTTTCTCCTTGAAATACGTGATTTCCCTTCTCAGTGAAATGCAATACTATTTATACTTCTAAATCCAGTTCAAATAACTCTTCTTCTCTGAATACTTTCTTTATCCTGCTAGTCACTGCTTTCACTTAAAATAATGTGTATGCACTACTTTTATGTAAGAGCCACACTTCCCTTCAATTTGTCTATTGTATTGTTTTATCTCACTTGTAGTCTTCAATTTCCTTATAAACCAATAGTATGTCTTATTCAGTTTTGTATTTGCAGAGGTAACCTAGATAATGTCTTCTAGGTGGTGGAAACTCATTAAAAAGAAATAACTGAATGAGCCAATGAATGGCAAAAAGAAGGAAGGAAGGAGGGAAAGAAGGAAAGAAGGAAGGAAGGATGTGTCCACATGCATGGCAACATGGGGAAGGTGTAGACAGTGGAGAAGTAACCAAACACAGCAAGATCAGACTAGGATTATGAAGTTGTAAAGCAATGAAAGAATGAGACTTCACTAAAACTGGCCTGTTTCCTGCCCTTCCTCAAGCCTAGTTAACTAGGCATTGTCTGCACTGTTGTGAGATCATCTCCACCCTTAAATATTTCCCTTTTAAAATTAGATTGTTCAAAACGCATGTTGTCCCTTAGCCCTAACTAAACAAGCATTAACTGGGACATGTTCATAAAAGTCCTTATATTATTAATTATCTTTCCATGTATGTCTATTGTTTCTTGATGATCAAGTCTGTATTTGTTTTTAAATTTATTTATTTATTCTTTGAGGGAGACAAAGACAGCACAAGTGGGGGTTGGGACAGAGAGAAAGGGAGAGAAAGAATCCGAAGCAGGATCTGCACTGTCACCCCAGAGCCTGATGTGGGACTTGAACTCACTAACTGTGAGATTATGACCTGAGCTGAAATCAAGAGTGGGACACTTAGCTGACTCAGCCACCCAGGTGTCCCCTGAATCTGTATTTTTAACTTTATTTCTCACTCACACAAATCTACTAATACATTACATTTATTGAATAGATGGGGAAAACTGGTGGTTCAGTAGGCTTTGTAGACCATTCTAGGCTGATCTAACTGGTAAAATACCTACATGATTCGTGTGTTTCTACGTGTGCTTGTTCTCGTGTCTGTTGGGGGTAGGATGAGAAATTCCTTCAGAGATCATTCTGTGGAACTCTAATTGCTCTGTCTCTCTCCTCCATATATATTTATGATAATAATGTATTCTACACATTGAAGCTGATGTCTAAAGAGGTGTAGCGACCTCATCAAAGTGACACAGTTATTAAGTGACAGGACTTTTATGGTTTTTCAAACCTTATTCCAGGTTACAGTCCTAGATCCTTCCTGCAATACCAACTTGGCATCTCATTAGAGATTGGATATTACAGATCCAATTACACTCCATTAATTTTTGAAACATATTAAGCTTTGGTCCCTTCTGTAAAATAGTCTGCTTTAATTTCAAACTGAAAAATTAGAAAGCAAAAAAAGCAAAGGGATTTCTTTTTCATTTCCCAGTACTCTGAATGACTACTTCTCTCCCCAAACCACGGGCATCGGATAGTATTAATATGATACACTGTGTCAAGAGACTGAACTTTAATTGATCCATGATTTGAATCCGTGTTGTGGTGCTGACGGGAAGATCTGAGGTTCTGGTAAATAATTTGAGGTGTACCAAATACCTCTGTGAGTTGAAACATCTTCATAGCTTGGCAGTGGTCACTACAGACTTAAATTGAAAATATCAGGAATAAAAGCATGAAGCGTATTTGACAATATTTTAATATTATACAATTTAAAGAAAATCTGAATCAAAGCAAATTTAATAAAACCAAGCCATAAAACTATCAGGTCATATGCTGCTAAAGGAGCATTTCCTTTCAAAATCTTAGAACTTAACAACAGAAACACATGCCCCTGACAGGGATTCTCCTGCCCAGCTATGCATCATTTGGTGATATAAAATCACCTTACAAAATAAAGGAATATACCCTGGGGATTTCGTCCTCAATTCATCCTACAGTTTGCATAACAGCTAGGCTTTCTCCCATGAACAAACGAACCAATAAGGTGAGGCAGGAGAAGAGCAGGGAGAGGAAAGAAATCAGGGAAGAAAGTCATTTTCACCAGCTGTGTAGGAGAGCATGTAAAGGGTATGTTATCTCACTCAGCACAAAGAAACCCTGGATTTCTTTCTCCACCACAGAGCAGCAGGTTTTTCCCTCCTCCCTAGCCATCATACCCAACAATACTTCAGAGACAGCTCGGTTCGTTAGCTTCGAGTGTCTGCTAAAATGTAGAAATTGAAAGCACACTACAGAGCTTTGATTCAGCATATTTTTCCTTCCCACAGAAACAAAAACCTTAAAGAAGTTCAGGCTCTTCTACAAAGATCCTGAAACCATAAGTAAAAGTCAGTATTCAAAGGACAAACCATTGTCTAGGCATCCTATTATCCCGGGCAATGCTATGTTCACTAGGAACTTCAGAGACCCCTGAGGATGCTTATGTAAATTACTTCAGAGTGTGGGAGAAATCTAGTGTTATCCATGCCATTTAAATAAGCACTTGAGGAGCTCAAAGGGGAAAATGTGGTAAGCAAATGGTACACTGTGTCAAGAGACTTGAAAAAATGTTAAACCTTACATAAAAATAAACCTAACTTCCAAGATTAATGACTGTACAGAAGTTAAAACTGGATGAGAAAGAACATAATATGTAAATGTGACAGAATTTATATTATCAACCCTTTTAGGATTCCAAAAATATGGGTTCAGGAAGGAGATTTATTCATAAATACTGCAATGTTTTGAATTTTACTTGAAGAGACTATTGTTTTATCACAGAACATACTTGAAGGAGAGAGACTTTGTAAGCAGAGTAGGAAAAAGAATCACCGTCATGACAATAATAGGAAGTTGTGTGTGTGTGTGTGTGTGTGTGTGTGTGTGTGTGTGTGCGCGCGTGTGTGTGTGTTCTCTTTTCACTTTAATTAATCTCTTTCTCTTTCTCTCTGGACTTCTGCGATCTAGAAAAAGGTTTTATTCTTGTTTTGGGAGCTTACTTGCCAAATGGGGGTCTTTGAACTATCACTGCTCTAACTCTGCCTACTTACAGCATTCAGAAGTAAAGATTTTAATTTGTTTTAAACATATACAAAAGTAAAACCAGCAACTATGTGTATATTGGAGTGTACAGGTAAGGGTCAATCTTGAGGACATAGATGGATATTAGTAAGGTAGGCATATAGGCATACAATGTCTATCTCTTTCTTTTCCTTCCTTCTAATTCTTATAAAAAATCCCTGGAGGGGCGCCTGGGTGGCTCAGTCGGTTAAGGGGCTGACTTTGGCTCAGGTCATGGTCTCGCGGTCCGTGAGTTCGAGCCCTGCATCGGGCTCTGTGCTGACAGCTCAGAGCCTGGAGCCTGTTTCAGATTCTGTGTCTCCCTCTCTCTGACCCTTCCCCGTTCATGCTCTGTCTCTCTCTGTCTCAAAAATAAATAAACATTAAAATTTTTTTTTAAATCCCTGGAGACTGAGACTGATTTTTTTTTAAGTTCTTTAACCATTTACCATTATCTCTGAAACAACAATAATTGAATCAGAAGTTTGACTTTTATTCCCTTTATATGTTTTTACAACATTCAATGCAAAACTTTGCCCATGGTAGTTGATACATAAAATTGGTTGCATTGCTTTAAATTTAAATGTGGCCAACTTAAGACAAGCTGTATTGTTTAAGGGGAAAGGCAGGTGGAGGCCTTCTGTAAGCACTTTTAAACATCACAAAGAATATTTAATGGATTTAATTCTAAAATGATTCAGTTTACTGAAATTCATTGTTTGTGTACTAGTCAAAGATGCAAGTCATATCGCAAGGAACCAAGGATCCTAAGGAAACCCTTCTCACTTTACCACTCCCACCAAGTTGCATACAGATTAATTTACTGACATCCCATTTTCTCTCAGATCCAGAGCTATGTATCAGGAAAACATGAGGAAAGGTGAGGCAGCTGACTGAAATTGAGAAATTAAGGAAAAAGGGTTTTTTTTCCTTTAAATTTGATTTGTATTGAGAGGACTTAGGAGAGACTTAACTAAACAGCTGAACACTGACCAAATCAAAGCAAAGAACAATAATTTCTTCTTTTTTTTCTGTTTCCTTCCATCCTTCTTTCCTTGCTTCTTTTTTTTTTCCTTGCTTCCTTTTTTCTTCACTTAATGAAACGTTTATAGATGAACCTGCTATCTAGGTAATATAATAGGTATTAAATATCCTGATCCATCGTTAGTAAGAAGACAGTTTTCCATTTACAAATTCAAATTCAACAAGTACTGAATACAAATCTGCCACATCAGGGTCTCCTTAAACTTTGGACACTGGTAAACAATAGAGAGATATTCCTTCCCCTCATGTAAATTGATATGTAAACCTAAACAGTAAGAGTTTGAAATTCTGCCAGATAAACTTACTCAGAGTCAGTGACAAAAACTAAAAGAGCCATGAATCTCATTTACTATATGCACTGTTTGCTATACTCTCAACTGAATGCTAATTAGCATTGTTTAAGACAAAAGACAGTATCATTCATTGATCAATGATTCCAATTCATGATTCTCAAGGAGGTGAAGATGTAGCAATTAAAAGTATCCCAAGAGCCAAAGAAAATTATCGTATAGGGCTATTCCAGAGGATTCTCTAGTTTAACTATATGTCTGTATCAGACTTTCCCCCAATATTTTATTATAAAAACTACAAACATACAACGAAGTTGAAAGAAATGTACAGTAAATAACCATATAATCACTATCTAGATTCTAAAATTGTTAATACTTTTATGTATTTGCTTTAGGTTGTCTTTTGAAGTGTGGCTTTTGGCTTAAAATAAAGTTGTAAGAATCAATCACAGACAACTAATCATGTCAAGAGCAATTCTATAACAATATTAGACCATAATTATATGGTTACAGCAAATATTTGGCTCCCAGAAAGAGACAAGCCACACGCACGAGGGGAATTAGGAAAAAACTGTTTATTGCACACCGGTGCTGGCCCAGAGGAGTCACTTCCAGAGGCTGAGCCCTGAACCTTGACATCAGCCTGCTTTTATGGCTGGGATGGTAGGGTGTTGAGAAACAAAAGAAAAAGGGGAGGTGGCCCTTATCAGTGGTGCTATGCAGACAGTTGGTGGACACAGGAGGCAAGCAAGATTACAGGAGCCAAAAGTATGCAAGGGGAGTATCTGGCCCCAGACATCTGGCTGGCCACTTTTATCTTGTTTTTACTAGCTTTTCTTTTCAATATCATAGGAAATCTAATGGAATCAATGACAGCTTAGTTCAGAAATGAATGAGAATGGCTTCTTACAGCGGATAACATTCAAAATTTTTGTGGCATTGGAATTATTACAGAAAAACATCATATGTTAAGGAAGGAAAAAAAAGGGTTTTAAACTACCTTGGCATATAAATGTAGAAACTAAATTGGTAACGTTTATTCTCATTTTTATTAAGATTTCATTATGTGCTATGGGGACAAATCCTACGAAATCAAATTAATTAAAATAAATAGTTCAATGGAAATGAGTTTTTTTAAATAAATGACAAACTATGATTTCCTCCCCAAACTATTATCTTCATCAACAGAGTAATTATATTTAAAATTATTTAATTCTTTGTAAATGGCATTTATACTTGCTACTATTAAACTTTGCAAATATTAGCTTAATGTCACACAAAAGAGTTGTAAAAAGCATATAGTTTTGTATGGTAAAAGGATAGATACCTGGAAATTTGCAGAATTGCATTCTAAGCAATGATCTATGAGTTTCTGGTTGTACAAATCTCTGGGTATCAGATTTCTTACTGATTCTCTTTTACTTTTAGAGAGAGTGGGAGAGAGAGAAAGAGATAAACTGAGTGTGTGTGTGTGTGTGTGTGTGTGTGTGTGTGTATGAAACAAAGAGATAGAGAGAGAGAGACAGAGCGAAAGAGAATGAGTGGAATTCTCTCTAAATTTCCTGTGGTTGGTGGTTGGTACTCAAATCACCTCTCTAGATAACTATGGTCTCACAAAGGTGAGCAGGAGGATATGGATATTGTAGATGTTCTGGGGATTAAGTGGGGTAAATTGCATTTTATTATCCTTATTTTGACTTTACCAAAGGAAAATTTCCAAAGCTTAGCACAGATCTCTTCCAAGTGAACTTCTGTGTTCACAGGATCACAGAGCATTAGTTAACTCCCTTTTAAACCACGACCTTCATGGGGCTCCAACTCTATCATCTATATCTTATCCATCAAGACCTTCAGCTTCCACTGGATAGGAATGAGATTTCAAAGCCCCTGTGGTTATTACTCAGTCTTTTTATTTTAACTTAAGGTACAGTCACTTCACTCTCTTTTTCTCAACTCCCAATACAAATACAAATGTTTATGAATAAAAATGCCTGTACTCCTTTCCTCATCAATACTAATAGGTATGCTTTTCATACAGACCCATTAATTTGATCTGTATCATTCCTTATAACAGCAGTCTTGCAGTTTTTGGATGACTTGAAGATAAAACAAACAGCACTAAAAAAAACAAGACAGATTGAGTATCAAAACACGGCAATCATCATATAACTTCTAGACATGAAAATCCTGTTCTAGAATTGTCTAAAGAGAGCTACAGATGTGGTCTTTATAGATAATGTCAGGAAGACAAGTAATTCAGTAGTCTGAAAAACAGCAAAAACAACATTGCCCTGTATCTATGGGTCCCAATGCCCACAGGCCAAAAAACTTCTCAGTATCTGTATGCAGAACAAGAAGGGCAATACAAATATTCAATATTGACGTGATACGTACTATGAACCCTTTTCTAAGCCCTTTGCATATATTAACTTATTTAATGCTAAAAAACTCAGATGTATTACATGTTATGAGAAAATCGAACTATATTAGGGTAAGTAATTCACCCAATTAAGGTCATAAAGGTAGAAAATTCTAGGTCCCAGGATCTGAAACGGAGGAAGTTTGTTTCGGAATCTTCACCCCTAAATAGTTTAAGAATATAGTAAAAATTCTGATCTTGTGGTTTCTCTAATAGAGTCATGCTAAAATTCCTGACCCATAATATTTAGGTCTTTTCACATTTATCTTGCCTGATTCCATTGTTCATTTTTGTCATTTAACTCCTTTTATGTACAAATCCTCTTCAATATCATCCACTTACCAATTCATTTAACAATAGTAGATATTAAAAGTCTCAGCCATTACTGCTGTTCCACAAATCAGAATTTCTTCTGCTTCAAGAAGTCATGGATTCCTTTTGAGGCAAATAGAATGACCCACATTTATAACAAAGATAACTGATCTATTATTTAGAGTATCTCAGATCTAAAAGAACTATCTACAGTTAATGGATGACATTGGGCCGCATGTTCTTTTCTCCAAATATTTATTTTAGGGATCACAGTCAATGAACAGATTAAGAAAAGTGAAAATCTTTCAGTCTGGCATATTTGTGTGTTTATTCAAACTCTAATTTTATCAGTGACTTTTAGGTATCTAGAAAGAATCCCTCGAACTTCTTTAGCATCCTCAAAAAGTCATCCATCGATTAAAAATAAAGATAAAGCCACACAACTTTCATATTCCTAAGTACATTACTCAACATTACCTAAATATCAAAATAAAGGCAGTGATGCAACCAAAGGTATAAGAAACACTGTTAGGTAGCACATTTTTCATACTTCATAATACATCCTTTGTCTCTGAGACCCACATCTGCAACGTGAAGTCAAACCCTCTCCAGACAGCCATACCACAGGTCCAGCTGAAATCCTGACTCTGTGTCCGTCCTCCACGTTGTCTTCATCTTAATCACAGGAGGATTACTTCATGAGCTGATATCATCCACTATCTTCATAACCACCCCTCCTTAGAAGAATACAAAAAATTCTCCAAATTGAGCAACACCAGAGCAGTCGGCAAATTAGCAGTTAGCAAAAACTTTATGTACCTAAATAAATTGTATAGCAATCTAGTGATAGGGTTCCTAACATATGTTTGCAAGGAGAAGCAAAGACTCCTTGAAAGGAACAAAAAAATCGCATTTTGTATTGCTGCACACCCCGAGAGAGATAATAACAAATGTTACTATATATAAATGTAAATCACATAGTAATAAGATATAGTAAAATTTTCACACTGAATTAAGATTATAAGGTAAATATTTCTTCAGGTTTGGGAATATATTTGATTTAGAATTTTATGAGTAGATAAATTTTATATTCCCAACTTTGTTATATAAATTATTCAAATGTATTCTATCACCTCCTATAGAAGATTCTACAACAGAATAATATTGGCTGTCACTGGGGGCTTACTAGTGTGAGATATCATTTTAAGTACTTTATATAGATTACTATTTAATATTTTTGATCACCTTATGAAGTACGCATGATTGCAATCCCTGCTTCACAAAATAATCAAATTGAAGTACAGAAAGGATAGATAAGTGGTTTGCCAAATTTACACAGCTAGTCAGTGACGAACCACTGTTTGAACTTAGGTAGCCCATGTTGATCCACTTCTCCAGTGAATATGAAATAAGATGCACTTTAAACCACTGGTTTTACCATATGGTAAATCATTATACACATTTAAAATGCTATTTTTAAATATCTTTTCAATTGTGTATTTATTTTGAGAGAGAAAGAGAGAGTGAACAAGGGAGCAGAGGAGGGGCAGGGAGAGAGAGAGACAGAGAAAGAAAGAGAGGGAGAGAGAAAGAATCCCAGGTAGGCTCTGCGCTGTCAATGCAGAGCCTGACATGAGGCTCAAACTCACTATCTGTGAGATCATGACCTGAGCAGAAATCAAAAGTCAGACGCTTAACCAGTCACCCAGATGCCCCATTTAAATATTCGATATGTACTGTAATATGTGCACTACTTTGAAGTTAAGTTTATTTTTAGTTTCTTTGTTTTACACTTTACCCTTATAATTTTTTTTCTGTCTGTGCTTAATCAATGTTTTTTTTTTTCAAAATAACAAATGTTTGTCTTTCAAATATGGCAATAATAAACTTTAAAAAGGAAACTGGAATTATCAGAATTATGACCATTCAAAACACTGTTGCGTGTAACTTTCTAATACTTTGCTTTGTGGGATTTTTTTTTTCTTCATTAGTGCTATATATACTAACAGTTTGGAACTTAATTCTACTTGAATATGAGTCTCATGAAGGCAAGCTTTTGTCTTTTAGATTAATTTTTGTTTCCTGTGCCTAGAAAAATAGCTCAGCAAATAATTACTGAATGTACTTATTTTTGAATGAATTTCAATTAGTCTTTGTTTTAAATTATTCTTTGCTATTCTTACCAGTTCCTCTTATTCTTTTGAACTTTACTGTCATTTTATTTCTTTATTCCTTACTGCAGTGGAATAAGGTGGGCGAATCAGTAGTTTTGTAAATAATCTTCTCATTGCCAAAATCCTTTTAGTTAGGTCTTCACTTATTTCTCAACAATTTTTATTGGTTTTATTTTGCGTTGGGGAAGGGGGAGTTCAGTTTACAGAAACCTACCATTTGTTTGTTCCATTTATTCTCATTTCCATATCCCAAACACGGAGTATTCCATGCTCCCAAACAGTAGCAACCTTTCTTGTGTATTTTACGTATATCATTTTTGTTTGCATGTATCCTTATAAAATTTGTAATTTTTTTATAGGTAGAAAACACTGGTGTGTTGTATATTGTATTCTGTTCTTTAATTTTTTTTTCACTTAGTTACATGTGCTAATGCCCCATCCATCTTGATACATGTACATCCTCTTTATTACTTAAGATGATGAATTGTACTGTATGGTGTTTTTTCAGCCACTTTTGGTTTTCTCCCACTCCCTTCCTTCTCAAGCATAAACACAAATCTTATAATCCAATTATCCTCTCCACAAATAATCCTGCATTTAATACTCTTAGGCATTCAATACATTTTGTACATATTTTATTATATATTCCGTATATTTTGCTATCATAATTGGATGTCTTTTTAGTAGATTTCCTTTTGGTTCTCTTCTACATCTGAGTTTAATGTAGTATTATTATGTTATATAAAATACCTTTGAAAGAGCCACCAGGATTCGGTGAATAACTTAATCTGACTTAATATTTATCAAGAGTTCCATTATTCAGTTACATTGTGGGGAAAATAAGTAAAGTTATGCACCACAAGATGGCCCATGGGACTAACATAAGCTCTAGTCTCTGGCTTAGAGACTCCTCTTCAGGGTTCTTCTTCCGCTCTGCTTGCCAGGTGTGCCAAATTACTACTAATGCAGAATGCGGAAGTAACAGAAGATATATTGCCCCCCGTGCTTATGCTTGGGACTCAGATGTCTGGAGAAGGATCTCCTCCAAGCCCGTTGGTATAAAATAAAACTCTGATCACCAAGATCTCTGAGTGCCTCTTGGTTTCTCCACCAGAGATCCAGCCTGGTTCTGTAACAAAATTATCCTTATTCAATCCAATAATCAGTAGCAATTAATCATCAATAACACGGAAGATAACAGGCTACATGTGCCCTTATTATAAAACAGAAAATTAAAAATAGAGATAAAACTGTGATTAAGTGTTCAGGAAAAAGAATTGAATTAGACCTATAGAAACTTGTTTAACCTTTCCAGAGCATTTTAGTTATGTCCGCATGTGGTTACAAACTCATGTTTACTTTGTGACAAGTCCCTGAACTTTCTTGCGTTCTATGGTCTGTGTATACCTTGGGAAAATAATAACCACCAGGGCAAAGATAATTTAAATATGAAGCTATTCATATTTATTGGAGTGCTCTCAAATTGTTGTTGAAATCCCATTAAAAATATTGAAGTATTGAATCAGTTCTAGTTTCTTTAACACCATAAGAACTATTATATAAAGAGAGGCTGCCTTAACACTTCCACCAACAGAATTTTTGGCCAAGTCTAAGATGTTACATGGGAGAGGGGTTATAGGTGTTACTGGCTTAACACGGGAAAAAAATTTGCTTTGTTTCGTTGGTTCAAAACAATGATTTCTACCATAACTGGAATAGTTATGAAATGACTCCTGTGATTCATTCCTAATCTGGTTCCCAGGCCGAAGCCTACTGATGTTCCACTGACAGATCACATTCCCACACAGCCTTATCTTTAATACCCTTCTATCAATACTGTGCACCAATGACACCAAAGTAGAAAAACATGTTTGGGCTTAAACAATACTGTTCATTTAGGTGAAAAAAAAAATGAGAGGGAAGGGAGGAGATGTGTAGAAGTAAGACTAAACTCAGGAGATAAAGAGCACATTCCATTGAATTTGTTCACTCAGATACTAAAGAAACTAAATAAGAATTCACCAAATTTTGTTAAATACATTTATTTATAAGCCAAACACAACAACATCCAATTGCTTCTATTTTTCCTCCCTAACAGGACTTTATTTACAATACAGAGAACAAATAGCATTAGCACATGTACAAACTACAATGAGCAGTTCACTGGCATTTCTAAAATAGAGAGAACATTCTTTATATGCAGGATATTCTCTAGAGTCAAGTAAAGTTTGAAGAGGGCGCAAGGGACAGAAAGCAGATATGTAAGGTGATCTCTGAAGTAGCAAGGAGTTCTGACTTCTGACCAAGCCATAATAAAAGTGATTAGCTTGCATTATAGTGTTGCTAATAACTGGACCACTATTATCAGGTCTTTCCAAAAAGAATGCAAGTTTCAATGCAATGTTTTTGTTTTAACTTTTATCAAAATTACTGAATGTTTACATTTGAAAAATATTATTGAAATACACTGGTTGGCTTACTTATCTACATTATTTATACCTCATTTAGACAGTTGTTGAATTTGCTTTAATTACACTGTCTAGATGTAAACAAGGTAAGGGGGGAAAGGCTGGTTTCAATGAAACCGGTTAGAATAATGCAAGAACTAGATAGTCTATATAAAAATGATTGAGAATTCTTTGCATGTGATAAGGCTACGGAACCCTCTAAATTGTATAATTCACCCTAATCCAAAAGACAAGTCCAGAATTTAGAACTGTTTATTTTTTCTAGGCCCAATAATAGCACATGTGGAAAAAAAAATTGATTATATTATAGCTGGGCCTGTAAGTTAGCTGGGTAATTGGCCACATTTAGGAGCTGGCTTCTTGAGGAAGCATAAGTCATGGCCACCAAAGAAATACGTATTGAATGTGAGGAATTTACTATGGCATTTCTTGATACTAATGAATGATTTAAATGAAGTGGTTGAAAGTGATGGTCCGGGCAGTAAAATGTGCAATAAATCTGCTTTTATGATAAAAACAATGAGCAAGCAGTTATATATAAGAGCATCAAGTTAAAAATCACTTAAAAATACGAAACCGATCTAATAACTGCTTTTAAAATGTTTAACATGCTTTAAAAATTGTAACTCCTTTAGCCTCGTAAAATCTTCCCAATTTAAAATAAGGAAACTGAGACCAGAAAGTATAAATTGCAAACAGTCATACAGCTGGTAAATTGCAGAGCTAGAATTGAATGTAGCCAATTTAATGATGCCATCCATGATTTTAAACCACCACACTGTGAGCTGGGTTGCAAATAGTTATCTAGATAGGTCAGGGAATTGAAGAGACCATCTCTTCTGTCTTCTAGCTAGAGCAAGATTTTAATGTGAGCAAACATGCCTACATAGCCACATATCAATATACCTGTGCACACAGAGCAGAGAAAAACGTACTGAGTGAAAGACTTCCCTTTTTCATGATACACAGAATGTATTTCTCCCTCTTCATCATGCTCATTTTACAACCTCCCTTTTCTTCACCTCAACAGTGAGGTTTCCTTCCAACTTATAGGTTGTATGTTTTTAGCTTGGGAAAGGCAATTTTGTGGTTATCAAAGAACCTGATATCTTTCAGAATTTGTTTTCTGATAATATTTTCAGCATTTTCTAAGCAACAAAAGTAAAGAATGAATGAAGCTGATTTTTCTTAACCGATCTTTGTTAAAAGAAAGCGTGATTTTAATAGCTTCTTTCTGAGATATAAAGCGATCTTAAATTTCCTTAACATCTGTTTCCTATTCCCATTAATATCAACTGCTTTCAGAATTTTCTCTGTGAAACACATCTTTCTCCTGTGAGGAGCTGATCTCAAACTCTGACTCTGTGAAGTTGAAGGCCATTGTTTACCATCATTCTTGGTGATTGGTACCTTATTGCAATCAAATTGTCTCAGAACGATCATTTTGACCATAGAGTGGGACTATAGCCTAGTGGTTAAAAACACATAAGTTGGAGCCAGACTGCCTTGGATTTGTCAATTCCTAGTTTTTTCTCATTGAAAAGTTTAATTCTCCATTCCTGCGTTCCCATATAAAAAATGAAGATAATTATAACACCTACCTCATTGGATTGTTTTGAAGATCAAATGAGTTTGTGTGTGTGTGCATGTGTGTGTATTTAAAGCAATACTCTTAAAAATTTGCCAGACACAAATGTGTTTAATAAATTTTTGCTATTATTATTAATAACAAAATGTGCTAGTATGTAAGACTTATGAGACAAATTCTATAATTAAAAATGAATTAATTAATTGTGAGCATGTTCCATTGAAAAATTAATCTGCTTACTTCCATTTCAACTTACTTTAATTGTCTGTTGATCTTTTTAAATGTCTCCATGCTATTTTGTTTCATAGTTTTTCTGTTTATTTAATAATAATAAATTAGTTTGCAAATGATCCATTTATTTAATAATAATAAATTAGTTTGTAAGTGATTAAAGAGACTTAAAAAAAGCTAAAGGTTTTAATCTTAAACTTTAAAGGTACTATTTCAAACGGAAGTGAGCACAAGATAAAATTTTAAATAATTTAAAATATAGTTAAAACAAAATTAACCATAAAAGGTGTGATAAGATCATTTAATAGCTGTTAATCTAAATAAATATGCTTTTAATAATCAAGTGCCATTTAATTAACCTGCAATAACTGGCTTATTAAATTTAAATTAAATCATTATATGAGACACTTCATTTAAACTGTACATGAATGTTATATTTTCCTACTACTTTGTACTTATCTAGGGTATTCAGATTCACTGAAATGAAGGTTACTAAGAGAATTTTTTAAGTCAAACTTCTCATATATCCTTACTGGAAATGCCATACTTTTACTTTATAAGCTTTAAGTACTCTTCTTATGAGGCAGTCATTTAGAACTTTAAAACAACATTAAAACTATGGGGGGAAAAAGAAAAGAAGCCTAGAAATTTGGGGTTAATTGTTTCACTTTATTTCTCCCCCCAAAAATATATATATATATATATATATATATATATATATATATATATATATATATATATTTGAGTCATTATCCAACACTATTTCTTAAAGTTTATTTATTTATTTTGAGAAGAGAAGGAGAGAGAAAATCCCAAGCATACTCCACACTGTCAGTGTGGAGCCCGAAGCGGGGCTCAATCCCATGAACTGTGAGATATGTGACCTGAGCTGAAATCGATAGCTGGCCACTCAACCAACTGAGCCACCCAAGCACCCCAATCCAACACTATTTTTATTTATTTTGTTGCTTACATTGTGAAGGTGTTTCTGTTTCATCTTGTATTTTTCATGTTCCAGTTCTATAATCAACCACTCTTCCAGGAATTCCAGTTCATTTGTTGGAGAATGATATTTATAAATCAAGATCTACATACTGAGTGTGCTTATTGCTGTGTGACTGTCATTGTGTCTAGGCTATCTTGACAGAGTGAGGCGATGTATGTGTGTATACTAACCAATGCGCACACACATATCTATGTTTATTTATGTATTTATGTCTTTGCATATGTATTTAAGAAAACACATACAAGCTCATACGGAAGAATCCAACCCGAGCAGGTTTATTCTGGTATTCTCTTTTTGGGTTTTTCTTTTTTTTAACTTTTCTTAGATAGTAAAAAATTTTACTCCATCATGTTCTTTTTAATTCCAAGAGCTACTTTTGGCTAAGTACATTGACTAAACCATGTTAACAAATTTACCTGGATATAATTTGGTAGGTTGTTTCCTTAAAACATTTTTAAGAGTGTCACTTCCCAACATTTATTTATTTATTTAATTATTTGTTTATTTATTGTATTTTGACTTATCTCAAAGACTACTGGAATACATCTGAAGAGCTTTTTTGTTCATTTTTTAACTTCTATAGGGTACAACTCATGAGCTTTGGATTTATTTTCTTTATCTTTTTATTTATTTTTTAATGATTCTTTTTGAGAGAAAGAGAGAGAGAGAGAGCAGGAGAAGGGCAGAGAAAGAGGGAGATACAGAATCTAAAGCAGACTCCAGGTTCTGAACTGTCAGTACAAGGCCTGACACAGGGGTCAAATTCACAAATCTTGAGATCATGACCTGAGCTGAAATCGGACCTTAACCGAGTGAGCCACCCAGGTGTCCCCAGAGCTTTTCTTTTAAATCAGTTTGCTAAATAAACAATTTTTAAGTAGTAATTTTCCCCTCAAAATTAGATAAACAGCTAGATACAGAATTACAGCCCTTAGCAAAACAAAAGACTATATGTAAGTCAATATAAAGTTTAATTAAGTTATAATAAATTATATTATCTTTTGGATATTTGTGGAATCCTTTTCTTTAAACTTCAAAATCATCAGCGAATATTTAAGTATGATACTTTTACATTACTTTTGCTCAGTAATCTATTAACTAGTTTTCTCTAAATACTCAAATATGGCTTCTACTCAAATTATCTTGTTTCTGTGATGCTTTTTTTTTTTTTATTTAATCATAGCACACTTGTTTTCTTGGGAAATTTCTGAAGTATCCAGTTATCTAGAATTTCTTATAATCTTATTCTGGCATGGTTTTCTCTCCATGCTTGCCATATCTAATTACAAAGAAATGATGATCTCTTGAATAATTTCAGTATCAAAATTTGTAAGTCTAAAATTTTATATCTATTTCTATAATATGGGAAAACATATACTCCGGGTTGTCAACAGGATTTGATTCTTTTGAAGTTAACTTCTTTTCAAATACGCTTGCCCAGTAGTGAGTATTGAGAGTACTTCTAGTTGCAGATTTTGTATGTAAAGAACTTCAGACTTGCCATTCTGCCATTCCTAACAAGTACAAAGCTGAGCAGACTGAAAAATCAACTCCTCTTGGAGAGAGGAGAGGACATAGGGCAAACTGAGGCCCCTGAGACTGGAGAGAGACAGACAAACATAGGGAGTTGCAGATTACCAGAGCAGAGATTCACAAGAAGAAATTGCCATATAACCCAGTGTCAGAGAAGGAAAACCTGAACTGTCATTGAATAATTGCTATAGAGTGCTGAGTGTTCAAAATTCTAGGAGGACCTAGGCACAGGGGAGCACCCATGTATTGTGGGATTTGCCTCCAAGAGCTTGACCAGGTTCTAAGACATACCAAAGGCAAAAGGAGTCTTATTGAAGAGACAGAGTAAATATCAGAACAAGACATGGCAGGGACATTGGAATTATCAAACAAGATTTAAAACAAATCTGATTGATATACTAAGGGCTCTAATGGATAAAGTAGACTTCATGCAAGAAAAGAAGGGCAGTGTAAGCAGAGATGGACACCTTAGAAAAGACCACAAAGAAATGTTAGAAATAAGAAAACACACTAAAGGAAATGAAGAATATCTTTGACATGTTCATTAGTAGAGTGGACACAACTGAGTATAGAATCTCTCAGCTGGATTTACCTAGATAATCCTCAAAAACCGAAATAAAGATATCAGAGACTGAAAAATACATACCTGAATAATCAAAGACTATTGGACAACAAGTGATGTATTTTACACATAATAGAAATAACAGAGGAAGAGAAAGAAACAGAAGAAATATTTGAAAAAACAATGATTGACAATATCCCTAAATTGACATCAAATACCAAAACACAAATCTGGGAAGCTTAGAGAACACCAAACAGGATACATGTAAAAAAATTATAAACTATAGAAAATGTAGCTTTATCAAAGATACATACAAAATCCTGAAAAAGGCCAGGGGGAAAACACCTTATCTATAAAGGAGCAAAGATAAGAATTATATCCAGCTTCTCCTCAGAAACTGTGTAGGCAAGAGAGTGGAGTGTTGAGAGAAAAAAATAAAAGCCCCTACAACCTAGAATTCTGTACCCTGTGAAATTATCATTCAAAACTAAAGAAGAAATAACAACCTTCTCAAACAAAAATTGAGGACATCTGTTGCCAGTAGACCTGCCTTACAAGAAATGTGAAAGAACTTTAGAGACAAGGAACATGATAAGGTCTGAAATGCAGATCTACTTAAAATAAAAAAAAGACCATAGAACAAGGAATAAGTGAAGGTAAAATAAGAACATATTTTTTCTTATTGTAAATTGATCTAACAGGTAACAGTTTGTTTGAAATAGTACCATCAGTGTGTATATGTATGTATCATATGTTACATATGTGTCCTGAAGGGTGCTCATCTATAAGTGAAATGAATGGCAGCAATGATACAAGGGATAGGATGGATGGAGGAACTAGTATTATGTTGTTATTATAAGTATTCACACTACCTGTGAAATGGTAGAATGTTGTTTGAAAGAGGACTTGGGTTAGCTATAAAGGTAAATTGCAAATTCTAAGGCAACCACTAGAAAAAAAATAAAAAAGTATAATAAGAAAGGAGAGAAGATGAAATCATATAAATTGTTCAGTTAAAGCCACAACAGGCAGAAAAAGAGTGGAAGACAAAACTTGGAACAAAGAACAAAAGCAACACAAAGAAAGCAATAATGCATATGGTAGAATCCAACTATGTCAATAATCACTTAGAGCTTCTATGGTCTGAATACACCAACTAAAAGACAGAAATTGTCAGAATGAATCAAAAAACACAATCTAAATATATGTTGCCTGCAAGAAATTCACTTCAATATAAAACATACATAAATTAAAAGTAAATGAATAGAGAAAAATATACCATGTTAGTACTAATTAAAAGAAAGCTGAAGTGGATATGTTAATTTCAGACATAGCTGATTTCAAAGCAAGAAGAGTTATCTGGGGTACAGAATAGCATTACAGGGCATCTGGCTGGCTCAGTAGGTTAAGCATAAAGTCTCAATTTCGGTTCAGGTCATGATCTTGTGGTTTTTAGGATCCAGCTCTGTGTTGGGCTCTGTGCTGACAGCATGGAGCCTGCTTGGAATTCTCTCTCCATCTCTCTCTCTCTGCCCCTCCCCTGCTCTCTCTCTCTCTCTTTCTCAAAATAAATAAACTTAAAGAAAAAAAAAGGAATAGCATCTTTCTGTTTGGTTGGGTCAATCATCCCAAAACACACAAAAATTATTCATGTTTATGCTCCTAATAACAGAGTTTCAAACTTCGTAAGTCAAATACAAATAGACTTGCAAAGAGGAATAGCTGAATCCACTATCATAGTTGAAGACTTTAACACCTCTCTCTCAGAAAAGGACATATACAACAGGCAGACAATTAATAAGGACATAATCTTATCAATAGATGCAGAAAAATGTTTGACAATACCTAACATCCATTGATAACAACTCTCAGTAAACTTGTAATTTAGGGGAACTTCCTCAACCAGATAAAGATTATCTATAAAAAACCTACTTCACATTACACTTAAAGGGGAGACACTGGAAGCTTTACCACTAAGATCAGGTACAAAGCAAGAATGTCTCCTCTCACCACTGCTTTTCAGAATTCTCCTGGAACTTGTTAATGCAAGAAGACTAGAAAAGGAAGTAAGAGTTACAAAGATTGAAAACAAAAACATAAAACGATCTTTCGTCATGATCATCTATGTAGAAAATCCAAAAGAACTGAATTAATAAGATTTTATAGAATGGTTGCAGGATACAAGGTTAACATAAAAGTCAATTTATTTCCTATATACCAACAATGAACAAGTGGAATTTGAAATTAAAAACACAATGCCATTTACATTAGCACCCAAAAAATGAAATATTTATATATAAATCTAACTGAACATGTATAGACACGTATGAGAAAAATGATAAAACTCTGATGAATGAACTGAGAGCTAAATAAATGGAGAGATAATCCATGTTCATAGATAGGAAGATTCAATGTTATCAAGATGTCATTTCTTCCCACTTTTATCTATAGATTCAGTGCAAACAAAAAAAAAATTCCAGCAGGTTATTTTGTGAATATGACAAACTGATTCTACAATTTATGTGGATAGGCAAAAGACCTGGAATAGCCAACACAGTATGGAAAGAGAACAAACTTGGAGGACTGAAGCTACTTGACTTCAAGACTTACTCTAAAGTTATAGTACACAGGACAGTGTAGTGTTGGCAAAAGAGTAGACAGATCAATGAAACAGAATTGAGAGCTGAGAAATAGATCCATACAAATATGGTCAACTAATCCTTGACAAAGTAACAAAGGAAATAGAATGGAGTGGGCAAAGGTAGTCTTTTTGACAAATGGTGTTGGTAAAACTGGAAATCCACATACAGAAAAGTGAATCTAGACACAGACTTTAACACCTTTCACAACAATTCAAAGTGGATTGCAGATATTAATATACAATGCAAAATTATAAAAACTAGCAGACAATATGACAAAACCTCAATGATTTTGGGTATGGCAGTGACTTTTTAGATGTATCAAAGGCACAATCCATAAAAGAAAGAACAGATAAAGTGGGATCCATTACAATTAAATCTTCTCTGTGAAAGACAATGTCAAGGGAATGAAAAGACAAGTCACAGACTGGGAAAATATATTTGCAGAAAAAACAACTGCTAAAAGACTGTTATCCCAAATATACAAAGAACTCTTAAAACAACAATAAGAAAGCAACCTAATTAAAAAATGGGCCAAAACTCTTAAACAGATACCTCACCAAAGGGGATATATACATAGGAATAAGCATATGAAAAGAAGTTCCACGTTATATTTCATTAGAAAAACGAAAATGAAAACAGTAATGAGAAACAATTACACACCAAAATCTGGAATGCTGACAACACCAAATGCCAATAAAGATGTGAAGCAACACGAAACTTCATTTATTGCTGTTGGGAATACAAAGTGGTACAGTCACTTTGGAAGACTGTTTGTGGTTTCTTACAAAACTAAGCATTCTCTTATCAGACAATTCAGTAATAGCACTCCTTGGTATTTACCTAAAGAAGTTGAGAACTTACATCTACACAAACTCCTGCACACAGATGTTCAGAGCAAGTGTATTCATTATTGCCAAAACTTGGAAGCAATCACGATGCCTTTCAGTAGGTAAATGGGCAAACTAATATGGTACATCTAGACAATGGAATAGTATTACCACTAAAAAAGTAAATAAAGAAATAACTATCAAGCCATGAAAAGACATGGAAGAACTTTACATTTGTATTTTTAAGTGAAAAGAGCCAATCTAAACAAAACCAAACCAAACAAAACAAAACACAAAACACTATTTAGTGTATTATTCCAGCTATGCAACATTCTGAAGAGGGCAAAACTATGGGGACAGTAAAAAAGGTATGTGGGTGGGATAGGGAAAGATGAAGAGGCAGAGCACAGAAGATTTTTAGGACAGTGAAAATACTCTGCATGATACAATTATGGCAGATGCATATAATTATACATATGTCTAAACAGAACGAATAAAACCAAGAGTGAACTGCAACATAAACTATGGACCTCAGGTGATTATGATGTGGCAATGTCGGTTCATCAGTTAATACAGAAGTAGTAGTCTGGTGGGGCTGTTGATAATGGGGGAGGTTATATTTGTGGGGGCAGGGAGAATATGGGAAATCTCTGTACCTTCCTCTCAATTTTGTTTGAAAACAGAGTAAGTTGCATTTCTATACACCAATAATGAAGCAACAGAAAGAGAAATCAAGAAATTGATCCCATTTACAATTGCACCGAGAACCAGAAAATTCCTAGGAATAAACATAACCAAAGATGTAAAAGATCTATAAGCTGAAAACTACAGAAAACTTATGGAAGAAATTAAAGAAGACACAACGAAATGGAAAAACATTCCATGCTCATGGATCAGAAGAACAAATATTGTTAAATGTCAATATTACCCAAAACGATCTACACATTCAATGCAATCCCAATGAAAATTGCCCCAGAACTCTTCTCAAAGCTGGAACAAACAATCCTAAAATTTGTATGTAACCACAAAAGACCCCGAATAGCCAAAGTAATGTTGAAAAAGAAAACTGAAGCGGGAGGCATCATAATCCTGGACTTTGGCCTCTACTACAAAGCTGTGATCATTAAGACAGTGTGGCATTGGCACAAAACAGACACAGAGACCAATGGAATAGAATAGAGAACCCAGAATTGGACCCACAAATGTATGGCCAACTAAGAAAAAATATCCAATGGAAAAAAGATAGTCTTTTTAGCAAATGGTGCTGCAGAAGAATGAAATGGTACCACTTTCTTACACCGTACACAAAAATAAACTCAAAATGGATGGAAGATCTAAATACGAGATAGGAAACCAGCAAAATCTTAGAGGAGAAAACAGGCAACAACCTCTTTGACTTCAGCCTCAGCAATTTCTCGCTTGACACATCTCCAAAGACAAGGGAAACAAAAACAAAAATGAACTACTGGGACCTCATCAATAGAAAAAGCTTCTGCACTGCAAAGGAAACAATCAACAAAACAAAAAGGCAACTGATGGAATAGGAAAAGATAGTTGGAAATGGCATATCGGACAAAGGGTCAGTATGCAAAATCTATAAAGAACTTACCAAACTCAACACCAGAAAAACAAATAATCCAGTAAAGAAATGGACAAAATACGTGAATAGACACTTTTCCAAGGAAGACATCCAGATAGCCAACAGACATATGAAAAGATGCTCAACATCAGTTATCATCAGGGAAATACAAATCAAAACCACACTGAGATACCACCTCATACTGGTCAGAGTGGCTAAAATTAACAACTCAGGAAACATGTTGGCAAGGATGTGGAGAAATGGGAATCTTTTGCACTGTTGGTGCAAATGCAAACTGGTGCAGCCACTCTGAAAAACAGTATGGAGGTTCCTCAAAAAATTAAAAATACAACTACCCTACGACCCAGCAATAGCACTACCAGGAATTTATCCAAAGGATACAGGAGTGCTGATACATAGTGACACTTGTACCCCAATGTTTGTAGCAGTGTTTTCAACAATAGCCAAATAATGGAAAGAGCCCAAATATCCATCAACTGATCAATGGATAAAGAAGATGTTGTTTATATATATACAATGGAATACTACTTGGCAATGAGAAAGAATGAAATCCTGCCATTTGCAACAATGTAGATGGAACTGGAAGATATTATGCTAAGTGAAATAAGTCAGTCAGAGAAAGAGAGATATCATATATTTTCACTCATATGTGGAACTTGAGAAACTTAACAGAAGACCGGGCGGAAGGGAAGGGGAAAAACAGTTTTAAACAGACAGGGAGGCAAACCATAAGAGACTCTTAAATACAGAGAAAAAACTGAGGGTTGATGGGGGGGGAGGGGAGAGGGGAAAATGGGTGATGGGCATTGAGGAGGGCACTTTTTGGGATGAGCACTAGGTGTTGTATGTAAGCGATGAATCACGGGAATCTACCCCCAAAGCCAGTGGCACCCTGTATGCACTGTATGTTAGCAAATGCGACAATAACTCATATTTAAGGGGTACCTGGGTGGCTCAGTTGGTTAGGCGGCCGACTTCAGCTCAGGTCATGATCTCGTGATCTTCAGCTCAGGTAAGAGCCTTGCGTCGGGCTCTGTGCTGACAGCTCAGAGCCTGGAGCCCGCTTCCCATTCTGTGTCTCCCTCTCGCTCTTCCCCTCCCCTTGCTCTCTGTCTCTTTCTCAAATAATAAAACATGAAAAAAATTTTTTAATGAATTAATCATATTAAAAAAACACACAAATACATGCACACACACAAACTCTTTTGTGGTGATGGTGGATAGATTAAAAAAACTATTTCTTTATCTCACTTTTCTAAAATAATTATTCCACACATACCACACTTATATCGTATGTGACATAAAGTTAGAACACAGACAAGAAAGAAAAGATGACATATGGGACATAAGTGTGTGTTGTAGGGGGCCTGTGATTAAGCAATACTCTATCATCCCAAACTCTCTGGAGCATCCATATAGAAGCCCATCTATAAAATGTCTTTCATCCAAGTAGGAGGCATTGGACTATAAATAAGAGGAAACTGAAATTAATGGAGGTTTAAATCATATAGCAAGTGATTGTCAGTAATGAGAAGTCAAAGGTAAGGTGTCCTGGGTTTTTTGATAGCTTAACAATGTCACCCAGGACCCAGGTTTTTTCCTGACCTTCTACTCTGAATTCCCAGTGTGTTTTCTTTCATCTTCATGACTGAAACTGACTGCTTTGGCCAAATCATCATGCCCTAGCACACTGTGTTCAAAGGCAGGAAAAAAGAGCAAAGGTTGTGAGAGAAGAGCATTCACCTCACGTGCCTCTCTCCTTCCATCGAGGACAAAAATCTTCAACAAAATATCCCTGAGCCCTCATCATATAATATCTAATTAGCCAGAACTGAACTGAATTCCAGCTGTAAAGGAAGCTCAGGGAAAAGAAAATGTATGTGAGAGAAAAATACTGGGAGGCAGGGCATGGGAGAGAATGTTTGAAAGGCCAATGCTCTGAACTTGTAACATTTGATAATCAAGAGTCTGACACAATGCTAAATGTGACATATTAAAAGTCCCATTTTACTGAGACTTTGCCTCCTCTCTTAATTAGTATTTCTAGGTGATTGTGAAGTAATATGAATTCAAGTGTTACCCAAGCATTAGAATAATTATTTTTTAAATTTATTTCTACACTAATGTTAATACATAGACCGCAAGGTTAAAATCATGGTTCATAATCAGGATTTCCAAAATGTATTCCATAAAATCCTAGTCCCATGAGAATTTCCAAGAAAATAATTTTCTGAGCTCGAATAAATTTGGTAAATCCCTCAGACTCAACTAGTCCTTGGAGATTCATTGAATATATATTGAAGGCTCTGAGAAATTCTAAAATTAAAAAAAAAATAGTTTAAATGTGTTTAGCTCAGTGTTTTCTAAATGTGTAGCACTTTCCCACAATTAAACCTATTCATAGTGTGTAGAAACTGTTTTCTAGGAAATGTATCCTGAAAAACATTGCCTCTGCCATGAGTAAACTGTTCCAAGAACATAAAGTTAGCCTGGCTGAATTTACCTAATCGTACCATCTTTAATTTTTAAAAGAGCTTGACTCCCTCGAATATTCTTTATTTGTATCAGTTATAGTGATTCCACACATTGCTATTTACAAAACTCTTTCTTTCACATTTTCTTATTCGATCACAATAACCCTAGGATTTAGGTATTACTGTAATTGCCAACTTATAGGTAAAGAAATCAGCAAGACCAAATAATCCATTTACTTACTCTCAGCTCGTCAAAGAAGCTGCAAACAGGACTTAGGTTTAAATGTTTTCTCTAGAACTTACTACTAGCAATTGAGAAGATGACTTAACGTCTTTGAGCCAAGGATTCCTCAGCTATAAATGAAGGATGATTATGAGGATTCAAATAGCTAACGCTTAGTAACCATTTAATGGAGGCATGGCAGAGATTATCATTATTATTACTATTACTATACTATTGCTATTACCATATTCATGAGTGCACTGCAACTATGTCTTAAACGGAGTGAAAATCATTTGGTTCAGTGGAAAGATTTGATTTCTATTTTCCTATTCCATCTAATACCTGGCTCCTTCATAAGCTACATGGACAAAAATAAAATGCGAAGAAGTTTCCACAGACGCCATCATGCCTTTTGTTTTCATACATTGCCTTTCCATTTTCTTTTCCCTCAACCTAGATTTCCATTTCATTACTCTTTCACCTAAAGAGCTGGTATTCATCCTTTACAAGACAGCTCAAATGCCATTTCCGTTGTGAAATTTTAATTTTATTTTCCAGGGATTAGTTAGTTGTTCTCCTCTCTGAGTTCTCACCCATATTTCAACAGGAATATTGGATCATACTTTTCTATTTACTTCCCTGTTTCCCCCACTCTATTGCAAGCTTCTTGAAAGCATAGCCCATGGTTTATTCATGGCTGTTTTTACTATCTGGCAACATACTGGGCACATGATATGTTTGTTACATGACATGTGCTATTTTGTCTATCATAAAATATACATTGAAAACATTCACAAAATCTTTCCATGTTTTTTCAAACACACAGTTTCAGCGTGTTTTAAAGGGACATAATAGAAAATGATTGCAAATTCATCACTAAAAAACCAATAACTTATGTTCTTAAACTACATCAGGTTATTGATAATATCAACTGAAAATAATTCATATACCTTAAATAAGGGGTGTACTCAGGAGTATCTATACAGATATTTCTATCACTGGCAACTGTAATAGCAAAAGTTGGGTAGATTTTTTTTTTGGTAGATATACGTGGATATTTTTATTCTCTTCAGTTTCCCTTGAAAATAATTTCATTGCCACTTCATCCATTCCTCCCATAAATTAATGTGGATTTTTTTCACAGTCAAGTACAGATTAATTCTAGAATAGTGAGCCAAAAAAATTATTTTCAGTTCTTTATGGCCAAAACTTTCCTTGTTTTAGAAATGCTTTCGTAAAGTTCCATCCCTTTTGTCCTTTAAAGACTGACTGAAATCTCCTAAGAGTTACCAAGAAGCACTGCATATATTTCTAAAAATGCACTTGCTGGAAGGATTCTAACTTCCCAAGATATCTTTACAGCTTCAATATATATTTCCCTATTTTGAACCCACCTAGAAAGTTGTGGTGATTTTAGATCATAGTTGTCTTCAAGGTGGTCTCTGAGAATTAGCAAAAGCTTTAAGTTGAACTTGATGCATAGGCGTTTGAAGGTTGTTTCATGTTATACCCTCTGACTTGGACCTGAGAAGAAAGTGTTTTTAAGGCCAGCTAGGTATCCATATACACCTGCACATTAGCGTCAATGTTATAATGAGCCTATTGGTTTTGAATATGCAGGCACAGATCTATCATTCTTTTCTGTAAGATCCAGGATGTTGCCATTACCCACTGCCATTAATATGTCAAGGTAGAATAAGATACAACTTACAAATATGCCACTCCAGAGCTGGAATACAGTTTGCATGCGTTGGAAAAATATCTTGCCCAGAAGCATTAGGAAAAACTATGCATCAACCCAATTCTTAATCTCCCAAAAGAGATTAGAAGACAATCTCCCAGTCCTGGTAGAAAAGAAAAAAGACCGAAAGGGAGAGATTTGTCTCCATTTCTTCAATGTGCTTAGAAGCAATAAACCACACAGAAATCTGTGAGATAATCAGAGCAAAGGAACCCTTGACAGAATAGCTATTAGACAAAACTTCTCACTCTCACAAAGATTCTTGTACCCCAAGGGTACCAGAGAAACACAGGGAGCTGTTGGATAGCAAATATTAGAATTAAGAGGGTGAGAGATGTCTCTAGAAATATCCCTGGACAGATGACCGAAGACTAGGAACCTTTCCCCAAGTCCTTTGAAAAAATTTAGTGCCCTATAAACATGACACAAGCTTGATGGGGTGGAAAACACTGAAAACATCTGAGATTAATTTTCCCACCAGCTTAGCAGAATAGGAGCTTAAAAGAGATATTCAACCTAGTTACAGCTAATAAATTTTATTTTTTTTAACATGTTGTGATGTTCTTTGAATTAGCACAAGATTAAGATGTATCTTTGCATTCATGCGAGTCCATCAAAAACAGATCCTTTTCAAGGAAAATGGAAGAATTTTTTCTGGGTCTGGAGAGAATCCTATTGACTTATCTTGTGTTTTGGAACTGAAAAGAGTAAATTGAATTCCTTTGTGCTGATAGTCTAGTATGCATGTGTCATTAAATAAGATTTTAAAGGGATGCTAACAGTACCATACTGAAATATGAGTCATGAATGACATTTTCAATGGGCTGTAAAATCTTTCTGATTGCCACCCTTAACCAACCAGTTGCTAGTGAATGTCCCGGCATCAGGTTGAAAAGGTTAAGCACTAGTACTTTAGATGAATTATCCCAGAAATCCTTTTGCAATGGTATAAAATGTCTGTTGATATCATTTGTGTTTCAGAAAGTATAACCCAGATGAACTGAGAAGTGATATTCCCATGCCATTTTCCAGTCTTGTCACTGCAGTAATAATGGCTAACTTAGTAACAATTATTATTCAAAAAATAGAGTTTATTTTATTAAGAGTAACTGTCTTGAAATGATATGATCACTGAATAATAGAAGCTATTTGGCAACTATGATAAACAGTAGAACTTGTGGCTGAGATCTAATTAGTAATTAGCCTTGGGAGATTATAGTCAGGTTCTAAGTGGTAAAAACAAATGAATAGTAGTGTCTAATATTTTTAAATTATTTTTCCATTTATTTATTTTTGAGAGACAGAGAGAGACAGAGCACAAGTTGGGGAGGGGCAGAGAGAGAATGAGACACAGAAGCCGAAGCAGGTTTCAGGCTCTAAGCTGTCAGCATGGAGCCCCATGCAAAGCTTGAACTCACAAACCATGAGATCATGACCTAAGCCGAAGTCAGAGGCTTAACCGACTGAGCAACCCAGGTGCCCCAAATAATTTTATTTGATATTCAAAATTTTACCTTCAGGCTAGTTCCCCCCACTTCTTAGAGGCTATCACTAAATTGAACGTGCAGGTACAGATTTAGTGTGGTCACTGGAGCCCTACTCAGATAAAGACCTGTTTGTAGAGCCAGGTGAAAGGGCATTATCTTGGCCAACTGTATGTCTCACAGAAGTATTGGGAAGTATTCCTATCAAGGGAATTTCTACAGTTCTTTTTTTTTTTAACAAAAATACAAGATAACAAATCTATACCTTTATTTATTTACTTTTCAGTTAGTTTAAATCTTTAAGGGGTACAGAATCACACGGATTCTGTGGTAAATGGCGATAGCAGGAAGGTTGCTTCGGAGTTTGGCACAAACCATGCCACTGCTTCCATGAGCGCCAGTTAACTTTTCCCCAGATTACTCTGGTTTTATTCAGTTTGCCACCAGGAGTCACTGTGTTGTTCTTTGCTTTGTACACATAGCACATCTCTTGCCTAGATAGAATTCAGTTTCATCTTGAGCCTAAACACCTTCAACTTGAAGAAGAGCTGTGTGTTCCCTCTGGTTCCAGAGACCTAGCTCATAGCCAGCAAAAGTGACTTTGGATCACAGACTTCCAGAAATCTTTTTCACTTTAGAAGTCCTGTTCCCAGCAGGCCTCCGCAGGTTCCAAGATGGCGGAAAGATATACTTCTTAAATTCATAACTTGATAGGAAGGGAAGAGTTTGATTGATTTAGATGCTTCAATTCAGAGAAGAGTTGTTTAAAGAATGGAAAACAGCTTTCACAGACATGGACTCTGGTTTGTCTTTGATTAAGCAAGAAAGCTTATCATTGACAGAGAAGGGTAGTTTATGATGAGACAGCCTGGAGAATGAAGTTTTTAGCCATGTGACTATAATTAGGAAAATTCTTACTGACTAAAAACACACACAGAAAATTTAACTATAAGCCCCAAGTGAATAACTTTCTAGGGTGAGTAGTAGCCAAGAGATCTATATGGCTATAGGCTTAATGACTTTAGGAGATCACGTTTGATGTTTAATGTACTTGTGCTCATAACATATATATCTTGCTTGAACCAACAACAACTAAGCAATAAGAGAACACTTCCCATTTGTTGAATCTAGGTAATGTTGCATCTGTTCATGCCCATTTTTCTGGAATTTCTACATCCTTCACAAGTCCTGCTGCTTGAACAATATGTTCTCCTTTGTATGTAGCCAACTCCATTTGGCAAGCAGTGTCTCTGGCCATCTGCAATTGATGCATAACTAGTTTTGTTAATCACTCCCAACGGCATTTACTACATTTTTTTTTCATTTTCAATTAATTGGTCCCAGGTCATTTCATCTTGCAGGGAGCTGCATTTACAGGTAGCTAATACAATGAAGATGACTGACACAAGCTGTTGGATACCTGGGCAATGAGCATATCACCAGAACAAGCATGGTCCATTAAAGAACTTTGTGCTGAGGTAAAATGAAATCCAAAGCACTGACTGTGTCTTGTATTATCCACAAACTGCAGATAAGAGAAAACAAAAACTAAACTATCCTAAGCACATTAAGAACTCCTTATAATCTTGAGCCTAGACGACCTTCTTCTTGGTTGATAGTCTAACAATAATAAAATATGAGAGTAGACACGCATGACGAAAGAGAAAGGGATACATTGGGTGAATATCAGCATGATCACCTACACAGAGAATTCATTTCTAGATCTATTTTGGATTTTTGCTTTTGCTCTTTAAAATACACAGTAACAAGGTCCCTGAAGGGCCAATTCTATGTGTTTTCTCATAGGCATGGAAGATATTATAATTTGTCAGTGATCAGATGGCTAAAAATACTGGGAAGGCAAGAAACAGTCAAAAACATATGAGTATATAAGGAATAATGCAAAATCAAACTTCATGTTTGTAATATCACGTGGATATGTTCCATTATGCAAAAGGATCAGGGACATAGTGGTTGATTGGCTGCAACAATGCTTCATATGTAGAAATGACCTGATGTTAAAATGTCTTTAAACTTTACTATTTAATGGTATTTTTATTAGAATTCGGTAAGGTGAATTCATATCAATATTTTGTAAATTAAGAGATTGGAGCTTAACTGGAAGACATGGATGTCTAGGTTACCATGACCAATAAACAGAGGACTAGCATGAGTCACCAGACCTTGTCTCCTGACCTATTCCCCTTCACTTGTTCATGGGCCACAGTTTTTGCTGCGGGTATCTGCTAAATGTTTCTGTCAAACGTGATAAATATCTATGAATCCAAAATATTTCTAACTTAGAACCAAATCTAAATGTTATCATCTTCTTTTGTATTCATAGTATTTATTTCACTCAATTCTCACAATAACCCTATGAGTTAGAGGGTTTGTTTTGCTTTCTATTTATCACATGAGGGAAATAAACCAGAAACGTTAAGAGTGTAAGGTTATACAGTTAGTTATTAGCTGGGCTGGGTTTCAAGCAAAAATCTACCTTTTTTCAAAACCTGCAATAATTTTTGCTTTCCTCCTTCATGCCCATGTGAATAATTTATGAGTTGTTTTTCATAAAGTTAAAATAGTGACTACAGCTGATATTTTTGGGCAATAACATGACACTTGCTACAATTTGACCTTAAATTATACATAAGAATTAAATAAATCTCCAGACCCAACTCTATCTCACTTTTGTAATTGCTCCAAAGAAAATGGTAAATGAGAAAATCTCGGGCAAAATTATTCTTCACTGAAGTGAAAATTATTTCCTCTTGTGTCTTCTGGTTTCCTTTGATCAAGATTGGAATTGTTTGGTAAAATGGGAAACATTATGTTTAACGTCAGTCACTTTGCAAATAATCTAGAATTAAATTAATTTCTTAATGTTTACATCTGATGATCAGTTACAGGGGTTTAGAGAAAGCAATGGAAAGAATATATCACTTCTCAAAAAAATTAATAGCTTCTTTGAATAAAGGAACATGTGGCAACTTAAGAAATCAGAAGGCATTTTGACTGCTCAGCTTTTTACTGTGGACTAACATGTGTCATTCCATTATAGCAAATCAACTTTCTTAACCAAAAATATTTTTAAAAATCTCTCCGTGGAAGAATAATGATAAATTAATGAATGAATAAATGAATACCTTTAGCAAATATGGTAGAAGTTCGTGTATGCATTCCTCAAATACTAATTAAGTGACTCTTATGTGCCAGACCCTGTTCTAGCGGCTTAGGATATGAGGTAAATGGGGCATTCTGGTGCCCTTCCCTTGAGGAGCTTACATTCTAAATCCTATGACAGGGGACTAGGACGCTTGTCAGATAAGAGATAAAATCTGTACTTTATGCTGGCTAAGACATTGCCATTTCTTTTTCACGTAACTCACATCTTCCCATTAGTACATTCTCTGAGAAATTCTGCTATAGAGTTATAAACTACATGCACAAAATCTGTTTGCAAATACACCCTAAATCCTTTCTTGCTTTCCTCCTGGTGACCTTTTCAAAACAGCTCTTATTTGCAGAACTGTGTTAATTTATGCGTTCTAACCTCTATGTCAAAAATAACTTGGTTCTCTTGGGTGAAAAGGAAACCTCACCAGGAGTGACCTGCCTCTTTATCTTCATCAAGGGGGACTCTGAAACAACTTGAGATCTTTTACTGCCAGCCAATCCCTGTACTAATGTAGCATTTCACAGGGTTTCTGCAATAACTATCTTTGGGTCTTCTCATAAGAGCCCTATAATAGCCATAAATATTCCTCAGGAGAGCAAGATAGAATCTGAAAGGCCTATAATAGCTATCATAAATGAATAATAAAATGTGGAAAGGACAAGCCACCATGAAAATGGCAAATGAATATGATGACGTGTGTACTGTACTTGAAGTAATTATTGGAGTGTTATATTTACAGAAATTGTCCACAGTTTTTTGTGGTGTCTGCGAAATTCGGCAAGGGCTGCATCTACTGTAAAACTGGTGGCATGGAAACAGCATAAAACTGAGAAAGTGTCTCTTCATGTATCTTTTAGAATCAAATCAAATACGACCATCTCACTACACTGACTTCTGAAATTTATCAGTCTTAACAACAAATCCTATGCACTCGGAGCATCCACATAAACTTCGCTTTTGTGCATCAAAAAGAAGCAATATGCCAAACAACACAGTTTTTGCACTGTCATCAGAACTCATCGAGTAAGTGGCAAGGAACTTTAACAGCGAGGGTGAAAATGTGATGTGTGTGGGTGTGGGGGATGCAAGAGTATATGTGTTGAAGGAAATTAAGGGAAAAAATGAAGAGTCACTGCGTGACTCTCAATTTAAGAAGGGAGAAGGGACGGAAATGCATGTAACATTGTATTGTACTTTGTAAGAAAGGCAACTCCAGAAACCCCCGTGGACATGAAGAAAGAAGTAAGACGCATGCTTTATGCAGAGGAAGTGTGTAAGGTTTCATAACTAAAAGGTTGTTTATCTTGCCAGGAAAAAAATTATAAAAGAACAGCAATGGGGAAAACAAATCTGGAAGACCTTGAGAGGGATCACTGAATAGAAAAAAAGAATCATTTTGAAATGCTGGAGTGAAAGCAGTCTATCAATTTTCACTACTAACTTACTGTATAATATCCTGAAGTCTTCGCGGTTTTTTTGTTTTTTGTTTTTTGTTTTTTGTCTTTTTCATTTGTAAGGGTTTGCATGTGGGGAAGTTTCCTTTTCAAAAGACTAACTGATCATGAAGAAACCTGCAGGGAAACACCTGATTTGCAATCATCTCTCTTTGCTTCCCAAGGTTCTTTCTATATTCCACAAAGACCTTTAGAAGAGAAGTGCTCTAAGGAAGAGCTCTTTCAAGTAGTTCTTTTCATAACACAGTCTTGAGATCCCAGAAACTGTCTTTGACGGCATTCTTATCTTGAGGCTTGCGGAAGTCTCTGGCATTTGGTTTTCTTTTTCCATGTCCTCTGTCAGCCCATTGTGTAGGCTTTTTAATGTAGATTCTTGCAAGCATTGTCTTAATTCCAGTCTATTCTACCAATGGAAACTAGATTAACATTCCCCATCTACAAATATCAGCTAAAGTTGCTCCCCTTAAATCTGCCCACAATCTCATCACAATCTATCTTTTTAACCTCATAAACATGCCATACTAATCAAAAAGCATTTACTCTTTGATGTGATCATAAATTCACTTATACCTACTCTTTGTTTCACGTTTGTGTCACATATCCAACAGTATAGGTATAACCCAAAATTGTCTCTTACTTATGAACCCTTGGTTGACTACAAATGCTGAAAATAACTCCTGTAATGACTGTCTGAACCATTCATTAGACCTTACCATTGGTTGGCTCATATGACTTACATTTGTGTATATCTTTTCTCTATAAGTATATGGTCTATTTTCTGAAATTTATTATCATAGTAAAAATTTCCACATAGTTGATCAGATGGAATAGTTTTGTTTGTTTTGTTTTAAAAAGCTCAGAGACTTCAAATTTCTTCAAGATGGGGAAAAATTGAAGACATATTCGAATAAACTGTATCATCCATTTGGTTCAAGGTAATTAACTTTGAAGACTGGCGATAGCATAAATGAAGACTCAGTTCACTGATTTTTAAATTTGAGAACCTGATGATACAGACTTCTCTATGTAATTTACTTAACATTGATGTAAAGACCATGCATTTTGTAAAGAAAATGCATTTCTGGGCTTCTCATTAACAACACAAACCACCTAGCTTCAAAAATCTGTCTTCTCATTTACACAATAAGCATATAGTTTCCAGTCTATTCTTACTATATAAGACCATTGAGGGGTGCCTGGGTGGCTCAGTCAGTTAAGCCTCTGACTTCGGCTCAGGTCATGATCTCACAGTTCATGGGTTCGAGCCCCGCATCGGGCTCTGTGCAGACAGCTCAGAGCCTGGAGCCTGCTTCAAATTCTGTGTATCCCTCTCTCTATGACCCTCCCTTGCTCACACTCTCTCTCTCTGAAAAGTAAATAAACATAAAAAAAAATTAAAAAAAAAAAGACGAGAGAAATAAATGTAAAAACAGGAGTCAACTTAATTTGTAAAGTGTATACAAATGTGATCTATTTTTATATACTGTGCATGCCTTCAGATTCTTTAATGTGCTCTGATACTAAAGAATTTATGTGCCATTCAATATTTTTGTTATATGGTATTCTTAAGGGCACATTTCTGATTATTCTTTCTTGGCTTTCTCCTAGTGACTGGCTTTTCAAGTTATACTGGATGCATTTGGTTCTGAAACAATTACTGCTGAAGTATACACAACTTGATCAAATAGAATTCTTTTGACGATATTAATTGAATTCATTAAAATCACAGATTGCCCTATCTTCAATATCTTGCAGAGAGAGCAGATCAAAGCTATTGTATTCCTTCTTTGGTTGATCTCTTTTTACTCTTCTATAGCATGACCATCAAGTCTGAAAACAAAGATAAAATCATTTTATTATTTTTTGCAATAAAATATCAGTAAACATTTTATAATGCATATACGTGAGTTATAAGACTTGGTTGCTACCCTATATTTATGTTCTGGTGCTATGCAATAATGAGAATTGTTTTCAACATGATGTTTATAAAGCGTATTTTGATAAATGTTGAACAGATTGATGAGTGGGTCCACAAAGGAAAATCTAAGAGTTTATATTTTATTATTTCTGTCTAATTTGACACTCTTCCTAAACCAGTACTGATGCAACATATTATATGCTATAGAAATGGTAGTATGTACAATTTATTTCCTTCAAAAAATATTTATATTGCCTAATTCTGTGATGAGCACTAGCAGAGTTTCTGATCATTTCAGATGCATGGCTAAGTTATTTCCCCAGTTTATTCTTAAATTCCAGTTCAAATCTCATCTCTTTGAGATTGTCTTATTTCTCAAGCAGAATTAGTGATGCTCCTTACTTCAGTTTCTTACCTATTTGTTTATACACTATCCCATATGCATTGCATTATAATTGGCTAAACAATAAGTAGAACTGCTGTTCACATTAAATAGTGAGTTTCTGGAGGTCAGGAAATCTGCCTGATTTTTCTCTGGTCTTTGTATCTCTAAAGCCTAGCATATATTCTGGGCAAATGGGTACCATATAGTGGACATTTATTAAAAGAAAAATAATTCTTAGGTTGTTCTAAGTAGATGCAAGCAGTATTTACTTCATTAACATGCAAATCTCTTAGAAAATAAATTATTAAAATTGAAGATTGCTATGGAAGCTATACCAAAATCCACCTTTTCTTGCTCTGGAATGTCTCTCAGTTAATCAAACCAAAGAAGAATATCTGTTTTGATCCTTGCTCTCTTTCAAATATTAGTTGCCATGACAATGTGAATCATGATGCCATGGCAGAGGCTAAGCGTAGATGACGATTCAGTTTAATTTAGTGAGACCATTTCTTGTGTTTCTTCATTCTCTTTTGCATACTGGCAGAATCGACTATGGTGCATTTAAGCAGAGATTAGTTGACGCCTGGGGGAGAATATCCTGATATTAGACTTGCAGTAATAATACACTTGACAGTACTTGTCAATTCATGGATTTCAAAGTGTCACCATTTCACTCACTGCCCCAACAAGAATTGATTCTCGAGAAAACTGTTTCATAGATAAAAATCTGTCATCTATTAACATTCATTTCAGATTCTCACATTTTGCACGCTCTTCTCTCTGACCTATTGTCAGGGTCCTTTTCCGTTCTACCAGATGACTTGTTTTCTCATCATTGCTGTCTATCACAAGCAAAATATACTCTAAAGTATTTTAACACTATACTAAACTGGTTTGCAGTTATTATATTTCATTGCCAATTTTAACTGTAATAGAATCATAATCAAATGAGTAAGTCATTAATGCCGGAATTTCAGGTATCAATAAAAAAACTAATGGAGGCATTTCAGAGGGTCTAAGAACCCTAGTAATGGTTCTGAAGTTACAATACATACATGAGCACTAATTTTACTTATAAATTTAAGAACAGAATGACTGAGTCTGAATCAATGTTTATTTTATTTTGGAAATACACAAATATCTCTATCTACCACATATGCATCTTTCTACCTACCTGACTACCTGTCTACCTGCTTATGTCACAGCAACTCAACTGGACTCAACCACTTTCAATGTACATGCACATGGTAAGCGAAACTGGTCATCTTGTGAAGTATATCTAGTCTATATTTCATACTTAGGAGGTGTAAGAAAATCTAAAATAATCTAACGCACGGAAACTTCTGGGAATGGAACTGTTTAGTGTTATTATAATAAAATATGTGGGATAATTTAGTGGTCTGGGGATCAAACATTTCTGGAAGTTCTTCTCAAACTAGGGATATTAGCAGATATACTCTCTTTCTTTAGGAATATATATTAAAATTAAATATCTTTTAGTTTTTTATTGTGTTTACCACATTTTGAATGAGAGCATATCAATGACTAATGTTTAAAAATGTGGAGTTAAATTTCCCTCCCATATTGATTTTAGGATTGTAAGGTCCTTGTAGATCAATTATTATTATTATTATTTTTATTTTATTTTATGTTTTTAAATGTTTATTTATTTATTTTGAGACAGAGAAGCAATAGAGAGGGGAGGGGCATTGAGAGAGACAGAGAGAAAGAGAGACAGAGAGAGACAGAGAGAGAGAAAGAGAGAGAGAGAATCCCAAGCAGGCTCCGTACCATCAACACAGAACCTGGCATGGGGCTCAAACCCAGGAACCATGAGATCATGATGCTAGCCAAAACCCTTTCCAAGAGTTGGACACTTAGCCGACTGAACCACTCAGGTGCCCTAATTTTTATTAAAATTTTAGATAATGACTTTGAGCTGTTTGAAATAAAGTAACCATAGGAATATTTAGAGCCTAAAAGTAAGAGGACAAATCATAAGGTTTTGTGGATTTTCAATAGGCAACAAAGTAAAAGCTTCCTCAACTGAGTAAAGTTTAAAAAGGCAGCAGAAGAAAATATTACTATGATGGCTAAACTTGAATTTTGATTACAAAAGAGAAAGATCCTTATGTATACTTTGTGAATTCTGACATCAGCCCTGCAAATTTTATCAATTTTTCTTTGATAAATTTGAACAATTTAATTTGTTCAATTTGATCTAATTTGAACAATTCTTAGATTTTTTTTTTTAGTGATTTAGTATTATTTTGGGAGAACCTTGAACTATCCATTCTGCTATCTTTTCTCTCCAGCTGTTTTCCTGGGGACAAGACAAATTCACTCTGGCAGGAAGGATTTACTATACAGAATAAAATAGGTAAAAATAATACTAATCAAGGTCATACCTTATAAAGAGTCAATAATTTGTTGTATAAATGATTATACCTTTGTTCTGGCTTTCAATCATGATGATAGTGTAGGAAAAAAGATATATCAAAGTTGCATCAAAATTTCAAAATTGCAGAAAAATCTTTTCTCCATTTGAAAATAAAAACAAGTCCGTCTAAAGGAAGATTAGGTTGGGGTGCCTGGGTGGTTCAGTCAGTTGAGCGTCTGACTTCAGCCTAGGTCATGATCTTGCAGTTCGTGAGTTCAAGCCCTGTGTGGGGCTCTGTGCTGACAGCTCAGAGCCTGGAGCCTGCTTCCCAGTCTGTGTCTCGCTCTCTCTTTGCCTCTCCCCCACTCACACTCTGTCTCTCTCTCTCAAAAATAAATAAACATGAAAAAATTAAAAAATAAATAAATAAAAGAAGATTAGATTTAGAGTTAAGGAAACGGACTAAAATCCCAGTTCCAATAGTTACTACTGGAGAACCTCAAGCAGGTAGTTCTGCCTCCCTGATCCTCAACTCATATGTAAAAGGAAAATAATACTTACCTTGAAAGATTGGCCTGGAAAAAAAAAAAAAAAGAGGAAATGTAAAAAAAGTTCTTAGTATAGTGCCTGAGAAAAGGTGGAATTTAAGTAAAGTTTAATAGTCAGATGGTTGAGTGAGCCGTCTTTTCCCCAAGACCCTCAAAACAATAATACATGAAGAAAAGAGGAAATAAACCTGAAACAAGAGAACAGGAAGAAAGCAATCAGGGGGCAAGAAGTTGTGATACATTTCTCAAAATCAGGAACTGGATGAAGCATTGATGGATGAAATAGCACTAAGGAAGGTCCAGCCTAGAAGAGGGAGTCCTCAGCAGTCAGGATGGGGTTGGTCCACCCAGTGGAGCTCTGTAGACGGGGGTTTCAAAGACAGCAGGTGAGGCTGAGGGGAGCAGGAACAGGAGAGATGAAAATGGAAATTCTTACTTCCAGTGCAGGTAAGAGCTCTCCATTCTTCAACAACAGGGGCTGTCAGAATTGCTTGGAGCCAGTTCTTGCCTACGGGGAAGAAAGGTAGATATTTCTTCTGTAAAGAAATTGAATAAATTGGGTTTAATTAGGTCAATTAGTTTGGTATTGGCAATTCAGTTAAGGCCTTCTTTTTGGCATATGGAGGGTTTCCTTCAGATAGAACCTGATTCTGCCCACTCTTAAAATGTAGTACTGAAGAAACTAAGCCCTATGTTTAAAATAAGACTTTCTCAACACAGGAAAGACAGGAATTGTGACCACACAATTCCTCAACCCACCAAAACCACAGTTTTATTTTATACACTAGTTAAACTTTAGGCCTCCTCCAAAAGTTGTCTGTGGTCATCAAGGGAAAGGGGCCTTTTGACACTTAGACGGGAGAAGAAACTTCATGTTACTTAGAAGTAACATGATCAAAAGAGTAAACTTCAAAAAGGCTGTTTGTAAGGAATACTGATACCACATACTTGAAAAAGGCCACCTGGTTTTTGCGGTTAAAATATTAAGGATCTATCATTCTGTTCAACTTTTTTCTTTTCCTTCTTCTTCATAGTAGTGCTGTCTTATTACAGAGGGGCTATTTTTTCATGATTTTGCTTCCTTTATCATTATGCAATCCATGTGTTTATACCTAAGTATCCAGTTCAGAGGTTGAAATTGTTAATCATCACTCAGGAGATGTGCAAGGAGGAGGAACACACTGAGAAATAAGATGAACTGATATTCCAGCCATGGAAATTAGAGTAATGGTTCCCTTATCCACACTACAATTAATTCGTAGAGTTACTTATTCTGGGTCACTATGAAGTTCTTCAAGGTTCTTCCATAGTCCACCGTGGATGCTGCAGGATAACCATTTCCTATCTAGGTTAAAGCTACCACCAAACTGTAAAAATCTAGCAATCCCCAGTTCTGCTTTTTTTAAAAAGTTCCACCACATGCTGCAATCACTTGCAAGGAGATTTAAAATAAAAAGAACTTTAAACCAGTGTACAAAGTAATCAATATATTACCTTAAAAGATTTTAAATGTCACATATAAATCACATTTATTTTTTATGCATGTAATTATCTGGAAGCACCATAAACTTTTCTTAGTACTGTAGAATTATTATAACTGCAGCAAAATTTTAAAATATAGCAAATACATACTTATCTGAGATTTGCCAATACTAGGTGTGTGCTTACCAAGATTTAAAATTACAGGGGCGCCTGGGTGGCGCAGTCGGTTAAGCGTCCGACTTCAGCCAGGTCACGATCTCGCGGTCCGTGAGTTCGAGCCCCGCGTCAGGCTCTGGGCTGATGGCTCAGAGCCTGGAGCCTGTTTCCGATTCTGTGTCTCCCTCTCTCTCTGCCCCTCCCCCGTTCATGCTCTGTCTCGCTCTGTCCCAAAAATAAATAAACGTTGAAAAAAAAATTAAAAAAAAATAAAATTACAGACAGATCGATCAATTATTCAATTATTTATGCAAAATTATATACTTATAGTTATAATGCTGTCACTCCAACAGGCCAGAATTCTCCCTCAACTTACAAGAATATAAAGTATCAAGTGTATAGAGATCCATTCTCAACATGAAATATTAATACTGTGTTTTTTAACCTTCTTATACTTATGATTACTTATGAAAACTTTTAAATTTATCTTTGAGTTGCAGGTTCTTATTAACTTAATACTTTAGGCTTAACTTGAGTTTGCAGCATTGCAACTTATCTGCTTCTCCTAGTTGGCATTATCTTGAGCCAACACCAACTGTAGATTAATTTTTCTCCAAATAAAATCAAGGAGATACCTAGTATCGTAGAATTTTGCAAAATTGGCAAAGAATAGTACATGTAAGTACAATCTCCCGATGTTTGGTTTGAAACCCCATTTAATTCATAGGTCAACAGTATAACCTATCTCGAATTTATGGACAACCTTAGAGTAAAAATTCCAGCTCTTCGGAGGTCTATGGATACATGCAGTCTTTGTACTCTACTGGTGTGCAGATTAGAATTTCCAAAAGCAGCTAGTAATGATGGAAAAAAATAATCATGAGAATCTGATCTCTATCAGACTCCATCACCAGAATCCCCTACCCTCTGGCTTCCAGTTTGGTCTGGCCAATAACATATCAAGAGGGAAGAAGGAAGGAGATTCTGGGCATTTATTTTCCTGTTTCTCTTGCTGCCAACCTCAGTTTGAGCTCCAGTGTGTCTCTGCCTAAGACCACAGGCTGAAAAGCAGCCCCTGTTTTATACCTATGGTTCTCTCAATGGGATCTGGTAAAGTCTGTGGCTGTCAAAGGCTTCCCCTCTGTGTTAGCATTTCATCATTTGCTGCTCCCTTAACCTTGGCTACACCTCTGTACAGAGTCCCTGACTCAAATTCTCTTCAGTCACTCACTTGAATACACCATCTATTTCCTACTGAGACCTTGACTGACATAGAATATTCTATCTATGCTATATCCATTATTTCTATAGTGGACTCTTTTAAGAACTCAGTGTATTTAGGGATAAACTCTGAGGGGCTTAATCTTCTAAAGAGTGAGTTTAAACAGTTGCTCTTAGAGGTTTTTAAAAGGTGCTTGAGAAGTTCTATGTCTATTTTTTTTCTACATCCTTAATATGATTTTGCAACTCTTCCTGGATATCTGTGTAACAGACAAAGATTTGGTATTATTTTTATAATATAAAATTTTCTTTTACATTTATTTATTTTTGAGAGACAGAGAGAAAGAGCACAAGTGGGGGAGGGGCAAAGAGAAAAGGAGGTATAGAATCTGAAGTAGGCTCCAGGATCTGAGCTGTCAGCACAGAGTCAGATGTGGGGCTTGAACTCACAAACGATGAGATCATGACCTAAGCCAAAATCAGAGGTTTAACTGACTGAGCCACCCAGGTGCCCCAGATTTGATATTATTTTGACAGGCCTTATTTTCCCACAAAGGCTGTGCGTGGCCAGGACAGAAGTTCCCCAAGTTGTTTCTCATGCGTCACAGGACATCATGATCCCTCATTTAAGTGTTCATCAAATACTTTTGAGCTTGTACCCTTAAATCAATTTTCAAAATCAATGTACCTTATCACATATTTTTAAAACTTGACATCTAAAATAATTTATCCAAAGTTTAAATATAACTGCAAAGGATGCTAGTTCTATGCATTGTAAACATAAACATTTTAAAGTATTGCCCTACGAAGCAATCATATATGCGTAATGGTATCAGATAACTGTAGGAATATGATATCATTATTATCCAATTTAAATATTAATGAAAAATATCTTCATCGATACAACTTTATGTAATTTATATATATATATATATTATATGTAAATGTATATTAAACTGTTATATAATTTTATGTCATATTTCTTCTCTATACTCATTTCAATTTCATTTCCTACACATAATTATAACTTAATGTAATATAACTTAATAACTTAATGTAGTATGTTTTTATTTTTGAAAGTATTTTATTGATTCTCTTCCATACCTCACTGAGGAGAAAAAATATACATGTTAACACTGAATTTCTTTCTTTTCTTTTTATTAAAATTTTTTTTAATGTTTATTTATTTTTGAGAGAGAGAGAGACAGAGGCAGAACACGAGCAGGGGAAGAGCAGAGAGAGGGAGACACGTAATCTGAAGCAGGCTCCAAGCTCTGATCTGTCAGCAGAGAGACAGATGTGGGGCTTGAACCCACAAACTGCTAGATCATGACCTGAGCCAAAGTTGGAAGCTTAACTGACTGAGCCACCAGGAGCCCCTGAATTTATTTTCTCATAGCATAAGCTCTATATGTTTTTCAAAAAATCCTGGTTTGGATTTCAATTTCTTTGCAAATCAACAAAATATATTAAAATTTCAACATATAATTATTAAACATAAGAAGGAAAATGTTGGGGCACCTGGGTGGCTCAGTCGGTTAAGCGTCTGACTTCGGCTCAGGTCTGATCTCACGGTCCGTGAGTTCGAGCCCCGTGTCGGGCTCTGTGCTGACAGCTCAGAGCCTGGAGCCTGTTTCAGATTCTGTGTCTCTCTCTCTCTCTCTCTCTCTCTGCCCCTCCCCTGTTCATACTCTGTCTCTCTCTGCCTCAAAAATAAATAAACGTTAAAAAAATTTTAAAAAAAGAAGGAAAATGTTTAATTATTCACATATTTCTTAATGAAATGAATACAGTGTCTTTGTTCCAATTATTTCTTATATCTATACATGATTATTGTTGCTAGAAAAAAGAGCTAATTTAATCTGATTTTTATCCCTTTTTTGTTCTGTTTTCAGAGATTTACACACTAAGAAAACTTGTTCATGTGAATAATTAATGAGAATAAGAGCTTTGTTTTATCAGTGTCGCTCCATTTTTTGATTTTTTTAGTGTCAGGGGCTTGGCTGAGCTGGGAGAGAAGGAGCTGGGCTGCCAACATTGGAGTGGCCATTAAATCAAGAAGTCAAAAATGATAGGGTTGAGCCTTGAATCACTTACTGATAAGGTGTAAGGAAGAGTCTAAAACCATGAAAACGCCAACTCCCTCGGTCCCCCCAAGGAAGGGCCCACAGGTGTAGGCCAGGTGGATCAGCACAGACGTGGGGTTGTTGTATGGTTGAGGGAGCTCCGGAGGAAAGATGATCAGTTTTTGGACAAAGATAAGGAAGGGGACGTGGAGGAAAACGTGGGGGCTGGGGAGGAGGCTAGCAGTGGAGGGCCGGTAGTGAATCAGGGTGAGGAAAAGCATCTTTAATTTTTCCCCATCTCCACATAAGGAGGCCTCAGCAGAGGAGCCCGTAGAAGACCTTTGCACAAGGCTTCTGATAAAGTGACCTAGGAATGAGCGTTCTGAAGCTGGGAATGCAAATATGCCAAGAGCACAACCCCCCAGTGAGCCCGAGTCCTTGGTGGCAACTCGCTCCATAAATTGCAGGGCTGTGGCAGCGCTCCGAGCGTGGTGCAAGGGGAGCAGGGGTTCCCCGTGAGGCCTGTCCAGCACAACCATTGTAACCTGCTTCAGGTCAGGCTTGAAAATAGCACACACAGGTTTTCGACCAGGAGGCAAGCTCCTCACTAAGTTATACGTTAAATATCTCAGACTGATCGATCATCAAAGGCCATGTTTCATATTTCCGCTGACAACTGGATGGAGTCATCTTTCAATTATGTTCAAAGCAAGTTTTTCAGTTGACATACACAAAATGTGTGGTAGTGCACGTTTTGCAAAAACACTTGCTACACAGTTGTTAGAATCACTCACAGAAACATTTTGAATCGTCTCTCTGTCATTTGTCCTGGGCCTTTACCCACACACAATCGAGTAGACTTAAGATTTCGGATGCATCAGAGATATGCCTTTCTTTGGTAAGACAGTGGCAAGGCGATTGTGAAAAGGCAGGTAGGAAAGAAAAGTGACCCCGGGTCAAACAAGGTTCCTTCACAGTCAGGTCAACTCGGGGAAAGTGTTTTACCTCTTCTAAGGTCTTCCTGTACCCCCGAAGGGTGCATATGCCCACTTAGAAGATTGGCAGGACAATCACACTGGTAGCGAATGGCAGAGGTAGGACACATGCTGGCAATCTGCCTTGAGAGTCTGTTTTCCACCAGACTCTGCCACCTGACGAACTGGTTTCCAGATCTGCCTTGGTGATATGGTTTGGCCATAGAAAGAATGCCACCTGCTTTCTTAGTAGTTCTTGGACTCCATCCAGCCAAACATGGATATAACTCAGAAGAATAATGTTCACAGCCACAACAGCGTAGCACATTTCGAGAGCCACGGGTCCAGTTTGGACGAAACACAAAGAGGCAACGGTGAAGTTCACTGGGAAAGGCATCAACAAATGATGCTGGCAGAATTAAGTTGTTACTCTCTTGAAAGCAAATAAAATGGTGTCTTTACTTTACTCCTACTCATAAGTGTATTCAGGTAGATTCGATGTCAAGTGAAAAATTGTGTAATTTTCAGAAGTAAATAGAGAAAAAGAGCTTTATATCCTGAAAATAGAGGAAGATTTGCTAAGAAAAAAGAAAAAAAATAGCAAAACAAGTCCTAAGAGACATGGCGTTAAATGTTGAAAACTATAATTAAAAAATTCTATCAATCAAAAGTCTATCTTAATTTTTTTACATTTATTTATTTTTGAGAGACAGAGAGAGACAGAGCATGAGCAGGGGAAGGGCAGAGAGAGGGGGAGACACAGAATCCAGGCTCTGAGCTGTCAGCACCGAGCCCGACGTGGGGCTCGAACCCACCAACTGCGAGATCATGACCTGAGCCGAAGTCAGACGCTCAACCGACGGAGCCACCCAGGCGCCCTGATCAAAAGTCTATCTTAAACAAATGAAAATAAAACCCATACACTGAGAATTTGTAAAAATTAAGTAAGTATATATTTCTTGTGTGTGTATATGCATATATACATATATTTAATTTTTAATGTTTATTCTTGAGAGAGGAAGGGGAGCATAGGGAAAGAGACCAGGGGAAGGGCAGAGAGAGAGGGAGACACAGAATCCGAAGCAGGCTCCAGGCTCCGAGCTGTCAGCACAGACCCCGACGTGGGGCTCGAACTCAGGAACTGTGAGATCATGACCTGAGCCAAAGTCAGACACTTAACTGATGGAGCCACCCAGGTGCCCCCATTGTGAATATTTTTAACAAATCAGTTTAAAAAATGACAACATTCATTAGAAAAGTGACCAGATAGACAAAGAAGACACCTGTAGAACAGGAAACCCAAATAATACTCATAATGAACAACATGCAGGTTATTAAGCAACAATTAAATAGTTAGAACTCCAAAGTTTCAAAAGATTTTATGTCTTCATATAAAAAAGCTCCAGCATTTGGCACGAATTTGGAGCAATAAGTCATATGGTAAGATTATAAACTGTTCAAAACAATTTAGTAAGTAATTTGGCCTTATCTAGTAAAATTGAAGATCTGCTCATATGCCTGTGACCCAACAATTATTCTTATGTATAACACTGAGGGAATCCTTCTGGAAACTCACAGATATACATGTGTAAAAGTGTCCACTGGAGAGTATAAGAAAATAGAAACAGAAAAATTTTAAATATCAACTTCCGAATAGGTAAGTAACTTGTGAGAAGTTCATGAAGTAAAGTACTACAATACAGCTGTGCGAATGAATGACCTAAAACCAGGTCTAATAAGAAGGATACTCTTAAAACATAATAGGAATGAAAAAACAAACTGCTGAATGGTATGCATGGTACGGTAACATCTAAATACATTTCTAATACGTAAAAACATGCGATGCGATGTTTAGTGACATATGCATGTGTGGCCATTTATTTATTTCAGAAATTCAGGGAAAATAATAAGCCACAAATTCAGAATTATAATTAGCTCAGACTGGTGGAAGAAGGGAGTATGAGGATTGCTACCCACAAAATACACAAATGATATCCTGAAGAATACAACTCCATTTGTACATTTTCTTTCTTAACCTGACATGTGGAAACTTGTTATTCTCTATATCATTGTTCATTCAATTTTAAATAATGCTTCCAGAGGGTTGTCCTTGGGGAAAGAAGTAGACCCCAGAGGCTGTGTAGTATTATTGAGAGTGTAGGAAAATGTGATAAAATGACAAAAAAACAGAGTGCAGAGTGAAGCTGCACCAGAAAGTCATTATCCGAGAACAGAATACAACTACCACCAAGAAAAGCCACGCTTGAACAGGAAGTAAAGGACTTCACAAATACTAGACTATCTTCCTATCATTCGCTGAATTTTGTTCACTCACTCAATTACTATCTGTGTGAAATTTCAAAAATGTGAATTGCAACTTCTGTAATAAATGGCTTACCAAGTTATTTGCAAATGCCAGCTAGAGAACTACATGTTACAGGAACTAGTCAGTCAGACAAAATTCCCTTTTCTTGTTTAGCCAAAAGAAATGAAAAAAAAAAAGTAATTACAGGTAATATTCCAATCATTCCTGTGATATGAGATAGTATGCACAGAGAAATTACCAGATAATGGGTTTCTATTACTATCCTTTTAATTGAATACAGAGAGTATAACTCAGGTCTTAGCGATCTTAATAAAGTAAGCCTGTGGGTGCCTGGGTGGTTCAGTTGGTTGAGCATCTGACTTCCCCTTGGGTCGTGATCTCATGGTTTGTGAGTTCAAGCCCCACATGCAGCTCTGTGCTGACAGCTCAGAGCCTGGAGCCTGCTTCAGATTCTATGTCTCCCTCTCTCTCTGCCCCTCCCCTGCTCATGCTCTGTCTCTGTCTCTGTCTCTCTCTCTCTCTCTCTCAAAAATAAAAATAAAAAACAAATAAAAATTTAAAAAAATAAATAAAGTAAGCCTACATATAATAGGACGTGAGGCAAAGCAAGTAAACGGAAGGGGGGCATACTCATGCCTAATCTTCTGAGTGAGCAATCAGGAGGCATTTTTCTAGTGGATGACATTAAAAAATGAAGTTTAAATATGTTGTTTGATATTGAGACAGGGGCCTGTGGAAGAACTGAGTCAAGGATATAACCAGGAGTAATAGTTACATAATGTCAACTTTTCCAGCTGGTTACACCAATATGAATGCACCCACCCGCCAGCATTAGTGCTAGGGCAGGGCTCTGAGAACTCCCCTGCTCTGGGAGAAGCGTGGGGAGAGGCAGCAAAGGCAATCAAGAGTCCTGGGAATCAGCTACTTTACTTTCAGCTTTCAGGCATATTTCAATATTTAACAACTTTTTTTTTGTCTACGTTTTTAAATTTAAAAAAGTTTATTTGAGTGTAGTTGCCATACAATGTAACTTTCATTTCAGGTGTGCCACATAGTGATTCAACTTCATAAATACATATTATGCTACGCTCAGCTCACTGTGAGTGTAGCTACCCTCTTTCACCATAATGTTATTAAAATATCGTTGACTATATTCCCTATGCTGTGTATTTTGTTCCCATGACTTATTCATTCCATAATTGGAAACCTGTATTTCCCACTCCCCTTCATCCATTTTGCCCATGCCCCTCTTCCCTCTGGCAACCATCAGTTTGTTCTCTGTTTTTATAGGTCTGATCCTGCTTTGTTTATTCATTGGTTTTATTTTTTAGATTCTACATATGAATGAAATCATGTGGCATTTGTCTTTCTCAGCGTGACTTATTTCACTTAACATAATACCCTTTAGATCTACCCATGTTGTTGCAAAGGGCAAGATGTCATTCTTTTTATGGTTGTGTAATATTCCAGTCCATTCCATATGCAAAATAGATATATACATATATACACACTATATATTTCCATTCATCTTCTTCATTTATCTATCATTGGACACTTAGGTTGCTTCCATATCTTTGCTATTGTAAATAATGCTGCAGTAAGGATAGGGGTTCATATATCTTTTCAAATTAGTGTTTTCATTTTCCTTAGGTAAACACCCAGTAGTGAAATTACTGGATTATATAATATTTCTTTTAAAAAATGTTTATTTATTTATTTTGAGAGAGAGAGAGAGAGAGAGAGAGAGAGAGAGAGGGAGAGAACGAGTGGGAGAGGGGCAGAAACAGAGAGGGAGAAAGAGAATCCCAAGCAGGCTTTGTGCTGTGAGTGCAGAACCCAACTTGGGGCTTGATCTCATGAACCATGAGATCATGACTTGAGCCAAAGTCCAGAATCAGATGCTTAGCCACTAAGCCACTAAGTCGCCCCTGGATCATATGATATATCTATTTTTAATAATATTTAACAACTCTTAAGGTTGTAGTGTTGTATATCAGCTGAACAAAAACCCTAGACAAACTTTTGGAGACTGGGGGGAAGAAGAGTTAAGCAATGTTTAATGTAACAAAAAAAAAAAAAACTCCTTCTTTCATAACAAGAAGTGAAATATCAATTTCTAAAATCAATAAAATAAATGGAAGTTAAAGCATATTATTAGTAATATTTGATTATCTAACTGAGGTCTAAAATTAAGAATTCCAAATACTATTATTTATCAACATCATAATCATTTCCCCATACTGTCCTAAGATTTAGGCCTGTAAAAACTCCAGCACATGTCCTATCATTATTCCCAAAATATGTTGTCTTATCTGTTTCTTTACCCATATCTCCACTGACTTTTATTTCCTCTCCTCTGCTAAGCACTCACAAGCTTACCAATTACAAAATATCTAATACCAAGACCTCAACTCCCATTGACTTGTCCCAGTCTTCCCTGCTCCCGACACACCTTTCCAGGTAGATTCCCATTCTCTCCAATATATTAAACCCACCATTCTTTTACGATCTAGCAACACCCTTCTGTCTTTGGTTATGCCTGGCTTAGATTTCATAACCCATAAAAATAAGTGCTTCTTTTCAAAAATATTCAACTTCCATTTCGCTCAACTTCTTCCCTGCTCAGCTGGAAGAACCTCAACAATATAAAAACTCAACAGCAAACTTACTCCAAAGCAAGTGTGTTTAGATGAAAATGACAGTCACAAAACCAGTTAGGTTGACTTAAAGTGAAATATGAAATTAAATTTCAGGTAACAGAGATAAGTGGACTCAACATCTCTGGCAATCCAAACACTTTTCTATTCTAAAATAATAATTTTACCTATTATCTTTTCTCCTCAAACTACTTAGTGCTCCTCTGCCATTACATCTACCTAATTGCTTTTAGGTGATGACCTTGCTTCCAATATTGAGAATGCAGAAACTACTGTTTGAGAATTCCCTCAGCGTCCTACTTAATTTCTAACCGACTTGCATGTGCATCTTATCTTGTTCCTTTTCCTTTGTGTTGCATTCAAATTTTATCTCTCCTTCCCCGTCCCTAACATTAACTCTACATCCCATCTCCTTTCACAATTTAAAGAAATTCAGAAATTTCCCCCATTGGTGTTTATTCCTCTCATCTCCTAGACCATCATTCTCTCCCTCTCCAGGAGAATATTCATACTATTTCATAGTCCTTTAGAAAAAATTCTTTTTCCCTACCATTCTTTCCAGCTACTATTCCATTTCCATGCTTATATGGATGACATTTCAGAGAGAACTGTCTACACATGCAGACTCCACTTCCTCACTTTCTATTCACAATTTTGCTTCTTTCTCCATTATTACACTGATACATCTTTTGTCAAGACCTCTAGAACTTTTGCCAAATTCAGTGATCATTTTTTGTCCTCATTTTATTTCTCCACACTCTTTATCACAGCCGAATTTCTCCTTCTTCTGAAACCCGTCTCCTCTCTTAGCTTCAAGGACATCGATCTTATCTTGGTTTTTCTAATAACCTTTCCAATAACCTCCCTGACAGCTTCATGTTGGAGTCTCTAGGGCTTATTCATCAGTCCTTTTGCTCTTTGTTGTCTACACTCTATTCCTACGGTTGCTAATGACTCTTAAATTTCTTGTTGGATCTCTGTACTGCATATTCCCAAAGCCAACTTTCTTGTTTTATTTACAAATCTCAAAAGTAACATGTCCACAGTGGACATGATAATTTCTCCTTATGAAACCTGGATGTGTTTCTTATTTCAGTAAATGACACAATCATTCATACAGCTTCTCAGGCAAAAAACTCTGGGGGCTTTCTTTATTGGTCCCTCTCCTCTATCTGCCTCTATCCAAAATATTGGCAAGTGTTGTTAATGACCCCATCCAAATAAATCTAATGTTCTCCTTGTCTTTGTATCCAGCACCACTGTTGTAATTCAGGACACATCTGGCTGAACTGTTGCCATCGTCTGTCTCAGGTCTCCAGATTTCTATTCTGATTCTTCACACTATAACTGCCAATAATCTGTACAATGCAAAGTACCCCGGGGTCATCTTTTCTTAAAGCCATGAATTAAACCATGACATACCTCATAAAATTCTTCTATTGACTTCTTGTGGAACTTTGAATATAATCTAAAATCATGCACATGGCCTAGAAACCTCATGTACCCTTTTCAACCACATTTTAAACAACTCTTATTCTGGTTCCCTATGCTCCAATCACACGGACCTCTCTACATCTTTTAAATACCCCGAGTCCTTTTCCATCTTAGCACAGACCATTTGCGCTGCCTGGAAGGCATTATTTGGGCTCATTACATAGTTGTTCCTTTCTTAAACTTCCCATCTCATTGTAAATGGCACCTATTCAAAAAAGGCACGTATTCTCCCACTTCCTATATACTCAGCAGCCCCCCTTATCTATTTTTCTTTTATCACTGAACTCTTTCAATTTCTTCAGAGAGCACATTTGTAATTTTATAGTTGTTTGTTTGCATTTTTATTTTCTGCTCTTCTCATTACACAGTAAATTCCATGATGGCAGGAATTATGTCCTTTCTCAGCACCCGGTATCTGCTAGAATTTATTTATTGTGTAGATGAGTGAATGATAGACTATTAAGGATTTGAAATAACTCATATGTTTATAAATAACTTACTTCATTGTAAGTGTCTAAGTCAGAGATATCATATGCTTCTTTGTACTTCCACAAGGCATCTAGCTGTGCGATACACATTAGAACAACATCATTATTGACTGTTTGAAATTCACATTCATACATATAGTTAATAACTCACTATTTTATATCAAGTTTTCTCATGTATTTCTCTTTATCTAGTATTTTCTGCCACGGAGTCAGCACTCATGTTCAGTGTTTGAGCTAAAGTGAACAATATAGTACTGATAAATATAACAAACTGGTTAATTTAATTCCCCCTTTGTTATTGCCAATTTGGAAGCAAAACGTAAATTCTAATTTCATTGAATTTTTATAGGAAAAATAAATTAGTAACATTCTCTTCAAACACAATAAAGAAACCCACATGGTTTCTATTTTTGCATTGCCTTTCCTCATAACTTTAAACCACCCACAACAATTCAGTCTAACAATCTGTGTGCTTTTTCCTCTGGGGAACTTGCTAAATTTGCAATTGAGATAAGCAATCAATGCTCACCTCTGCTAAACTGTACATAAATATTATTTCAAAAGGAAATTCCTTGGAGGAACTCCTTTATGGAATGTAACTTCATTAGTAAGTAATGGATTGCTCTATTGTAGGTTTTCTCTCATCAAGCTAATTTGGAAACTGTTAATTGTCTTACATTTCTTTTATATGGTAAAATGAATGATACTCCTGTGTGGGAATCGACCTGATTATAATTATGCTTTCCATGAGTTAATGGTATTGACTTCATTCGACTTTCATGTTCACATTAATCTATTTATTATAGAATATTTACAGAATTGAATTGGAATGGAATTTATCCTCACCTCTACTTTGTTTCTTGAGCTTTCATAGGTCTTGTAACAGAGAAAAAAAGAAACCCAGTATTAAAGGAAAAGATCTCAGTACTCCTTTAAGTTTTCTTGGTGCTCACACAAATGCTTTTCACCACTCCTACGAGTTTACATATAGTTGTTTGTTTGTTTCCTAAAAGGGGGAATCAAAAAATGTAGCCCTTGGTTCCCCTTAAAGTATTTGGGTTTTCTCAGTAGTGCAAGTTTTTTCACTACTGATTTTTATTTATTTGCTTGGTCAATAGAGATAAATTCTGATTTTTTTCCTCAAAATACATTAGTAATATTTTCGCCAAAATATCAGAGTACTATAGAACTTCTGATATCAAATAGAGTCTGAGAAATATAATCTAAATTTTATAGATGAGGAAACTGAGGCTTGGAAAGCTTAAATAACTTTGTTTAATCCACACCACTAAAAGCACAGAATCACAATGCTAGAAGACACCAGGAGGAAGGTCTCGCTTATTTTCCTATCCGAAAAACATCTTGGACGGCAGTGTTATTATTTGAGATATAGTCGCGGGGAAAGTAAACCAAAATTTTAAACTGAACTATAATTGATATTTTTACAACTTTGAGTTAAAATTTGTAAGTTAAGTTGATATTGAATTTTCCCCAAGACTAATTTGTCCATTGCAAAATGTTTGCCAAAGATGAACAGTGAGCAATAGAAATTATGAAATTGCATCTCCAGTATTTCTTTTGACTTGCTGTACTAGTTTTCTACTACTATGCAACAAATTACCAAGATTTTAGTGGCTTAAACAACATGGATTTACTATCTTGCCATTTCTGTGGGGAAAGAAATGAGATACTTTTTTGCTGAGTCCTCTGCTCATCATGTTACCTGGCTGAAATCAAGGTATCATTCAGTGCTATCATCTCACCTGTGGCCCAAGAACCTCTTCCAAGCTCACTAGTTGTTAGCAGAATTCACTTCCCTGTGGCTGTAAGACTGAGCTTCCTGCTTTCTTACTGTTGTCAACCAAGGCCTATTCTCAGCCCTTACGGATCATCCATCATTGCCTGTCACATGGCCCTTTCCACCACTTTCAGTTTGCTCCTTTAAAACCAGTAGGAGAGGGGTGTCTGAGTGGCTCAGCCAAGTTAAGCGTTTACTCTTGGTTTAGACTCTGTTCATGATCTCTTGGTTTGTGAGTCTAAGCCCCGGGTAGAACTCTACACTGACGTCACAGAGCCTGTTTGGGATTCTGTCTCTTCGTCTCTCTCTGTCCCTCCCCTGCTCATGCTCTTTCTCTCTTACTCTCAAAGTAAATAAACTTAAACAAAGGTTTATTTAAATAAAATATGTATATCAAACCACCATGATGTGCAATTTATATATTATACATCGTTATACCTCTAAAGCTGAAACAAACAAAAAAAGAAAACCATATATGTCTATTATTCTCTACTTTAGATTGTTTTCCTTCTAAAAGGTTTAATTAATACATAATTTGCACTCAAGCACAAAAAGTGTTTGTTCATCAAATTGAAACTGCCCAAGGGAACAGACCTCTATTAAATTTGTATATACAGTATGTAATCTAGAGCTAAAAAAGTTATTTTAGTATTGAAAATAAAGTTAAAAGGAAAAAATATGTATTTGGGAAATTCAAAGCACCATGCCAAAAAAATTGGCTATTAAATATAGGATTATATTCAACTGGCAAGTGATTCTATAGTGACCTCTTTAATATCTGCCTCTATTATTCTATTAAAATAAATAAAAGAGCAAAACATCTTATAGAATGCTTATAGAAATCAGCAAAACAAAGTTTTTCAACCATGATCAGTCATGTGACAAGTTTATAGTAAACTGCCTTCTCCTTGACAAATTGTCACATGTTGCAGCAAGGCATTCTTATATATGAAACTTGTATGCACACTCTGGAACTCATAATATCCAACTGTCAAGTCCCCTGAATAAAAGAAGTATATAGAAGATTTTTAATTTACCACAAGTTCGTATTAATGTTGATTTTAAAAGAACACACAAGCTATCGTGAGGTCTTGTCTCTTTCCTTAAGACTCTCTTAGTTGTCGGGGTGCCTGGGTGGCTCAGTCGGTTGAGCGTCTGTCTTCGGCTCAGGTCATGATCTCAGGGTCCATGAGTTCGAGCCCCGCATCAGGCTCTGCACTGACAGCTCAGAGCCTGGAGCCTGTTTCAGATTCTGTGTCTCCCTCTCTCTCTGCCCCTCCCCCACTCGTGTTCTCTCTCTCTCTCTCTCTCTCTCTCTCTCTCTGTCTCTCAAAAATAAATAAATATTAAAAAAATAAAAAAGAAAAGAGTGTCTTAGTTGTCAAGAATCGGGCAGCTGTTTATAGCATCAGTGGAAGACCTAAGTAAATACCCATTCCATTTTTATGATTATTTTTAGAATAAAGACCTTTTTTTTTTTAATTTAAAAATCTTCTTTCTTAGATGGTATAGTGGCCAGTATTCTTGTCAGTTTCAAACCTAACAGTTTAAGGCACTAATGAAAGGGGAAGAAAACTTGTGTTTTCTGACATATTTACCAATTGAATCCCCTACAATTATATTAAAAGTAACCATTATTTCAGAATAAGCATATTTCTATTACATAATTTGTATTTAAAATACATTATTCTACACGAAATAAGCTAGACACAGAAAGACAAACATTGTATGATCTCATTTACATGTGTGATCTAAAAAAGTCCAATTCATAAAACAGAACAGAACGATGGTTGCAAAGGGCTGAGGGTTGGGGGAAATGGGGAGATGGTCAAAGAATACAAAAGTTCAGTTTTAAGATCAACAAATTCTGGGGATCTAATGGACAGCATGGTGATTTTAGTTAATAAGACTGTATTGAATACTTGAAATTTGTCAAGAGTGTAAGCGTTAAGTATTCTCATACAAACACACAAAAATTAACTATGTGAGGTGGTGAATTTGTTAATTAACTTGACTGTGGTAAGAATTTCCCAATATATACATCATACATCTTTAAAAAAAATCACATTGTATCATATAAACATATATATTTTTTAATTGTTGATCATACCTCAATCAAGATATTTAAAAAGAATATAATAATCCTTCTGAACATAAATATTTTTTTTTTGTAAGTAGGCTCCACACTGAATGTGGAACTTGAACTTACAACCCTGAGATTCAGAACCACATGCTCTATCAACTGAGCCAGCCAGGTGCCCCAGAACATAAAAATCTTTTCAAATTAAATGTGTTTTATAGTCTGTAGTACACACTGAAGTTTCATTTCTGATTTTCTGTTCCTGGAAATAGCAGGCCAGAATATTTGGACTACATCTCTCTCTGAAGAGAGGAAGAACATCAGGATGAAATATATTACTAAAAATTTTATGAGTATCAGGAACTACAAGACAGTGGAGAAATACCACAAAGAAAATGAAATTCAGAGAAATACATGAATTCTAAATCTACCTTTGCCTGAGGACATATGCAGATTTTCAGATATTTGAACTTTCCATTGAGTGAGACTAGTTGAATTCAAAGCACAGAAAAACTAAATGTAGTAAGTCCAAAAAATTACCTTCCCTACAATATGCTGGAACCTCGGAGAACAACACCCTCAGGATGAAACTGAGAAATGAAGAAACTGCTTTCTCACAGAATTTTCCTTGGACAGTCTAGGAAATCTTAAGCCATGAAATTGGTTTAAACTGGTTCTAGACCAATATTGTTTGCAGGTTCTTGACTGAAACAAGTCACTACATTCTAAAGGAAAGGAAACTTCAACCCGGTTCTCCTATTATTGTTATAGATAACATCTCAAGATTGATGTACATCACATAGTCCATGAAAATCCAACACAGAAGGAAATAAAAAGACACCATGAGTGAGAACTGCAGGGAAAGTAAAAAAGAAAACAGAAACAAATCTTTGAAAATTCAACTACTAGAAAAACAAATACAGGCTATCAATTAACCATGTTTAAGGAAATTTAAAACAACAGGCTTGAAGATATCTATGAAGAAAGTAAAACTCAACAGAGGATCAGTGCAAATTTGGAAAAGAAATGTAGATGTTATGGGAATGAAAACATTTGATAACTGAGAGACTATTAGACTAAGCTAAAGAGAAAATTAGTTAACAAGATAATAGATGAGATGAAATTATCTAGGGCACTGGTAAAGAATATAAAAGAGATACCATATGTATGATATATGTAATATATAATTACCTATAGAATGCATATATAAGAGAATAAATTTGTCCTATAGCTAACGAGTCTTGAAAGGAGAGTGAAAAAATGGCATCAGTGTTATTTTAGAAGACAATAAATGACTGTTCTACAAGTAATGAAAAACCAATTATGTACAAAAATATTTCACACAAAAACTTTATAATTTAAAAAAATAATCTGCAAAAGACAGTCTCTTCAATGTTACAAGAAAATAATGGATGGCATATTTTAGAGAGGAACAGAGGGATAGATAACTTCCCAACAGTAAAAACAGGAGCCAGGAGACAGTGGAAATATATCTTCACTATGCTAAAAGAAAATACAAGCCAGCCCAGAATTTCATAATGAAAATATATTTTAGAAAGCAATTTCAATAGGAGGGAAAAAAATGACATTCATCACAAACACAAACTAAGAAAATTTGCCATCCACACAACCACAATAAAGGAAATTCTAAATAATCTACTGAAGTCCAAAGAAAATTGACCTCAAATGTAAGGTCTGAGAGGCCAAAACCTTGAAGGCCAAAGACAGTGATAAGTTCATGGGAAAATATAAATAAAGATCGTATTAATGCATACTCTTAATAATGTGTGGTGTTAAAGTAAATGAGACAGATTCAAAACTCATGACAATAATACATATTGTTTCTTTAACGACACATGCATTATTGCTATAGATTTAAACAATCTGTATTTATATTTTTCTATACACTTATTTATTTATTCCTTTCACTTTTATTTCTTCAAATAGATAACACAAAAGTAGATTTAAAGATTTAAAACCAAATACCTCAATAATTGTATTAACCATGGACTAAATGCTTTTGTAACAGAAACCATATTCAGAACCTAATATTGTGGCTCTTATAGGAAAGCCACATAAGTTATAAAGAGAAAAATGTGGAAAATGAAATGATGGAAAAATGTTTCCTGAAAATTATCTTTAGATACAGAATAGTTACATTGTTATTTAGACACATCAACTTTAAATCAAAGGGAATTAATAAAGAGAATTACTTAATAATTGTTTACATTTCATCAGGAGGAGAGAACTATTTCACTTATGTATCCATCTAATAATGTATGAACCTAATGATATAGAGAAAAAGAATTGACTAGTGGGACATCTGGGTGGCTCAGTCAGTTCAGCAACCAACCCTAGATTTAGGCTCAGGTCATGATCTCATGGTTTGTGAGTTCGAGTCCCACATTGGGCTGCATAATGTCAGTGTGGATAGGGGCAGAGAGCGAGGGACACAGAATCTGAAGCAGGTTCCAGGCTCTGAGCTGTCAGCCCAGAGCCTGATGCAGGGCTCAAACCCACGAACCATGAGATCATGACCTGAGCCGAAGTCAGACGCTTAACCAACTGAGCCACCCAGGCACCCCATCTCTCTCTTTTTCTTTTTCTGCCCCTCCCCCGCTTGCTATCTTTCTCTCTCTCTCTCTTTCAAAGTAAATAAATAACCTAATTTAAAAAAAAAAAAGAATACTGCTTAAAAATAAAGAAAACAAATTGACTAAACTATAAGAAATAGAAAACTCTCATATTGGGATATTTTTAAATATTTTTCTCCCTGTAACTAATAGTACAAAAAGACAAAAGAATATCGTTAAGATCTAATGCATAAGTACATGATGGGCAAATTTGGCCTAACAAATAATTACAGAATAACATATCCAATATCTGAATAATACACATTATAAAGCACACCAATAATGTTTTTAATGCCACATATTAAAACATGCAGCAATTCTCAAAAAAAAGTTTCAAGGATCAAAAGCATGCATAGGATAGTGTCTGAGTACAATGAATTATTTTAGCGTACAGTGACAAAATATAACAAAACAGCTCTTACCTGTTTGGTAAGTACAAAATATACTTCTACATAAAACAGGGGCCAAAGAAGAAATAGAATGGAAATTAAAGAGTATTTTAAATAGGCATATGAAATTATTGCATGAACATAAAATGTGGATGCACTGAGGCACTATTAAGAGAAATTAAAACACCGGAAGAATTTAATGAACTAAAATAAAGCCCTACAAATATAAAATAAAATTTTAAAATGGAAAAGAAATGAGAAAAAGAAAAAAAATAACCATAACATGGATTAAAAGGGAACATGAATGAGAGGCATGTCAATATTTAAAAGATAATAGGACTTGTGTGAGCCAGGTGGAAGAATAAGGAGTCCTAGAACTCATTATCCAACAGAAATAATGATTTAACAATGAAATACAGATCGTAATACCTTTATGAGATTTCCAAAATCCAGTTAGAATGTTTCAATACCTCAGGCAAGCAAAAGGCTGAGGAAAGCCACATTGAAATGGACAGGAAGAGCAATTTCACTTTATCCACATCAGCCCCTCCCCGATGTCAGCACAGCTCATTGCCGGAAGAGAGCCTTGGGCTTGTGACTTCTTTCTCAGGGTAGAAAGAGAAGAGTTGAGGACATGTCAGACCTCGTTGGTTGGAGCACTGCTCAGGAAGCTTATCACCACTAGACCTGCCTTACAGAAATGCTAAAAGGATTCCTTCGAGTTGGTACAAAAGGATGCTAACAACAACAACAACAACAACAACAACAACAACAAAGCATATTAAAATATAAAGCTCAGTATATATAAATATAAAACATAAAAATTACCTTTGGGATGCCTGAGTGGCTTAGTCAGTTAGGCGTCCTACTTTGGCTCAGGTCACGATCTCACAGTTAGTGAGTTGAAGCCCCACATCGGACTCTGCACTGACAGTACAGAGCCTGCTTCAGATCCTCTGTCTCCCTCTGTCTGTCCCCCACTCACGTGTGCATTCTCTGTCCAAATAAATAAATAAACTTGAAAAATTACTTTTATAAAACTATAAAGGTAAATATACAGACAAACGCAGACTATTATTATACTACAATGGATTAATATTCATAAAAATAAAGAGTCCCTTCGACTTAAGCAAAAGCCAAATGACCTAATTAAAAAATAAGCAAATGGGGCGCCTGGGTGGCGCAGTCGGTTAAGCGTCCGACTTCAGCCAGGTCACGATCTCGCGGTCCGTGAGTTTGAGCCCCGCGTCAGGCTCTGGGCTGATGGCTCGGAGCCTGGAGCCTGTTTCCGATTCTGTGTCTCCCTCTCTCTCTGCCCCTCCCCCGTTCATGCTCTGTCTCTCTCTGTCCCAAAAATAAATAAAAACGCTGAAAAAAAAATTTAAAAAATAAGCAAAGGACTTTAATAGACACTTTTTTAAAGCTTATTTATTTATTCTGAGAGAGAGAGTGTGGGTGCTCAATTGGCAGAGGTGCAGAGAGAGAGGGAAAGAGAATCCTGAGCAGGATCCACACTGTCAGCACAGCGTCCCATGAGGGTGGGAACCCACAAACCATGAGATCATAACCTGAGCCAAAATCAAGAGTCAGACGCTTAACAGACTGAGTCCCCTGCCAGGAGCCCCTTTCATAAACATTTCTTGAAAGAAGACTAAAAATTGATGACGGGTGGAAACAACCTAAATGTTCACGAACTGATGAATGAATAAAGAAAATATAGTGTATACATACAATGATATATTTTTCAACTTCAAAAATATGGAAATCTTGTTATATGGTACAACATGGGTGAATCTTGAGGATGTTACGTTAAGTGAAATAAGCTAGTCACAGAACAAAAATATTGCTTAATTCTGCGATGTATCCAAAGTAATCAAACTCATAGAAATAGAAAGTAGAACCGTGGTCGTCAGGGACTGGGGGAGGGGGAAATGAGGAGTTGCTTTTCAATGGGTATAGAGTTTCAGTCAGGCAAGAATAAAAAAAGCTCTAGAGATTTGCTGTACAACAATGTGCTTCTAGTTAACAACACAGAATTATACACTTAAAGTTTGTTAAGATGGATATCATTTTATGTTTTCAACATATAATCGTTAAAAGATAATATACATACTATGAGCAATGTATGCAGTAGGTTTTAAAATTTAGGGAAAAATAAGTGAATTCTTCAAAAATTAATTATTAAGTGTCATTTAAATAATTAAAAAACTAAGATATAAATTAATCCATAAACCAAATTAAATCAGCATTCAAATATCTTCCATCAATATTACTCAAGGCCCTATAACTTCAACACCAATTCCAATAAAATTTATAAAATACATTGTATTAGTTGCATATCGCTGCTGTAACAAATTGACGCAAACATAGTGGCTTAAAACAACACATATTATGAAATTAATTTTGTATCATAATTGTAAAATTGTAAATTTTACAACACATATTGGTCAAACGCAACATTAATCTTACTAGGCTAACATCAAGATCACGGCAGGATTGCATTCTTAAAGGACAATCTGTTTCTTTTCAATTCTTAGTTTCTAGAGGCTACATTCATTCCTTGATTTTGACCCCTTAAATTCATCTTCAGTGCCAGCAATATAGCATCTCTCTGGCCCTCATACTGGTATCACGCTTTCTCTGACCACAGCAAAGAAACCTTTTCCCCTCTTTTAATTCATATGATTAGATTGGGTTTATCTGGATAGTCCACAATATTCTCATCATCTCAAAGTCCTCATTTTTAATCATGTCTACAAAGTCCCTCTTGCGCTTATAAGGTAATGTATTCTTGGATTCAGGGGATTAGAAAATGGCATCTTTGGGAAGCCGTTGTTCTGACTACCTAAGGACTTTCCCTAATGTCCCATAAAATTTTCCAAAGACTAGGCAAAGATAGTTGCAGTTTATTCTCCAACTTTTTTCATGAGGTAGCCTGAACTTGATAACAAAATTTGACAGGGCACTACAAAGAGATGAAATTGGTGGAAATATCTCATTCATAAAAACATGCAAATATTAGTAAAATAATTCTAATATGAACAATATGGGTCCATGGAAAGAATGCAAAATGTGTCTAAGATTAGAAAGCAAGCAGTTTTAATTCATTACATCAACAGATTGACAGACTTTAAAAATCATATGGTTGTTTAATAGATTGAGAGAAGCATTTGATAAAATCATTAAAACAAAGAGCTCCCAGAAACTAGAAATAGGAGAGAATTTCTTTCATATTTTAAAGAAGAAAATATGAAAATAAATAATTCCCATAAAAGAAAGATAGTTGTTCAATGGAGCAGATCCAATGAGGGGGATCAAGAACAGGTATGATAATGCTTCCGGAGTGGGCACTTTTCTGTTTGTCGAGCTGGTTACATGGGTATTTACTTTATAATTATTTCTTTTTTTTTTTTTTTTTAATTTTTTTCAACGTTTTTATTTATTTTTGGGACAGAGAGAGACAGAGCATGAACGGGGGAGGGGCAGAGAGAGAGGGAGACACAGAATCGGAAGCAGGCTCCAGGCTCTGAGCCATCAGCCCAGAGCCCGACGCGGGGCTCGAACTCACGGACCGCGAGATCGTGACCTGGCTGAAGTCGGACGCTTAACCGACTGCGCCACCCAGGCGCCCCAGCTTTATAATCATTTCTTAAGCTGAGTATTTGTATTTTATGTATTTGCATTATATTTTACAATAAGAAAATTAAAAATAAAGTAGGTTTTAATATATATTTTACACAAGGTATCCATATTTTTTGTAGGAACATAATAAATTCAGGCATTCAAAAAGACAAAGGAAAGAAAAACACAAAAATATTCTTTCCATCCCGATGTACCAATATCAGTTACCAAATTTCCTATTGGGTATTGTTAGTATATATAACCATACAAAGGCATTTGAATTTCAAAAAAAAAACATTCTATTATATGTACTCTGAATTAGAAATACAGAATTAATATTTAGCACATTAATTAATGTATCAATAACATTTTTAGTGGATATATCATATGATATATTACTAGTGTAATTGCCAGGTCAAACACTATGGAACATTTTATGTGATTCCATATATATTACCAAATTTCACTCCAAAAGCTTTTATTAACTTATGTTCCAACTATATCTATCTTTATCTGTATTGATATATCTATATCTGTACTATATGTATAAGTATATGTACATCTATGTGTATATCTACAGGGAACACTCATTTTTCGATATCCTTGTTGACACTCACCATTATTATTCTTTTTTAAATTTGCACACATAAGAAGTAAAAATGACTTTATTAATTTTTATTAGTGTTTGATTTGTCACTAATTGCAATACAATTTTCACATATTTACTCATTTATATCTTTTCGTATGAAGTGCTTCCTGATTTCCTTCCCCATCTTCTACTTCTTTAGAGTACTTTGTATGAGAAACCACCCCATTACTCTGACAATCCCTAAGTCACAGCCAGAAAAGTTACGCTGTGAGTCATGGGACTGACCAAATTAAATTGCTTAAATCACACCGTTTATTAAATCAGTGTAAAACTCACAATGAGAAGCAAGGGGAAAGCAATGGAATTAAATAACATATTCAGGATAGATAGCAAGTAGAGAAGGTAGAAGAGTTTACCAATTGGGTACTGATAAATCTAATGCACATGTGCTCCAACATACAGCATGACCAGTATGTGGCCACAGGTGTGGCTCACAGATTCACCTGCTAAACTGCCGTGGATTTTATTTGCATACTTTGGGGGTAGAACATATGTGGGGCCATTGGTGGTGCTATCACCAAACGGGTGCCAAACAGGAGCTGCCAGGCAGAAGTATGATCATGATTTGGTCTTTCCAGCACCTTCTATCTACAAACAGCACTCACATTTCTGTTTATTCTAATTTTATTTTTTTTTAATTTTTTTAACATTTATTTATTTTTTAGAGACAGAGAAGAGACAGAGCATGAGCAGGGGAGGGGCAGAGAGAGAGGGAGACACAGAATCCAAAGCAGGCTCCAGGCTCCGAGGCATCAACACAGAGCCCGACGCGGGGCTCGAACTCGCGAACTATGAGATCATGACCTGAGCCGAAGTAGGCCGCCTAACCGACTGAGCCACCCAGGTGCCCCTATTCTAATTTTAGTATATGTTATAGATTACTAACTTCTTCTATTTAGTGCACCTTATAAGTTCTGTTCTATTTCACACATGCATGCTACTTACTTACCTACCTTTATTTAACATATTCTTTGTGTTTTGTCCATATCTCACATGCTACTAGCTTACTTAATATATATACTTAACATTCAGTCCTCACAATATCTCTATGAGTTGTTCTATTATTCTAATTCTTTCTAATGAGATTTAGAGATCAGTAGAATTGTCTAAAATCACTCATACAGGATGGAGGAAACTAGTATTTGGCCCCAGTTTGTCTGACTCTACCCACAAACATGACCATTTTACCAAACTATTTCCACGTGGATAAAGAATAATGATTTGAGATATTATTTTCTAGTTTATAGAAATCTTTATTTGTGGCATCTGCATTAGCTCTTTACAAGGAGTTATGTTCACTCAGGGAATTCATTAAAGCCACTTGTCTCCATGGATACACTCATGAAGTATAGTTTTGGTACACATGGAGAGCACTTTCTTATTATACCACATATCCTGTATTATTCCTTTTTTGCCACTCAAGTGCCAGCTATTAATCTATGTACTATAGCAATATAACTGGAGAATAGAAAGACACACCTCCTGGCATTACAAGTCTACATTTCTGTGACGTCAATAACATAACATGTTAATAGAAAACATCGCAAAAAAAAATGTAGAAAAGTATGTTTTGAGAAGAAATGCTGAGGAAGCCAGAGACTGAAAAGAATATTTATCCCAATTCTGCTGAAAACAATATTGAATGGGAAAAAAATCATCATTTTGAATTGCATTAAATTCTATGATTCCCATGGTTGTTTGCACGCTGGGGTTGTGTATGATGAGGAAAGAGAGAATTAAGTAAGAAATCATACAGAAAAGTGTAGAGCAAGGAACAGTGTTGGGTCTATGTGCACAACTTCTGCTTCCCACTCTAGATTCTTTGTCCAAGGATTAGAGATACACCCACAAGTTGAGTGGAGAGAAAATTAGATTCATCTGTTTCTATCCTAACACAAGAGTGTTATAAAAGTGTAATCATGGGGTGCCTGGGTGACTCAGTTAGTTAAGCATCTGACTTCGGCTCAGGTCATGATCTTGCAGATTGTGAGTCCAAGCCCCACGTTAGGCTCTGTGCTGACAGCTGGGAGCCTGGAGCCTGCTTCAGATTCTGTGTCACCTTCTCGCTCTACCCCTCCCCACGCATGTGCGTGCTCTCTCTCTCTGTCTCAAAAATAAATAAAGATTGAAAAAAAGTGTCATCATAATTGATATACTTGAATTACGTCAAAGTTGGAGAGCTGGAGCAGTCAGCAAAGGTGTCCTAAAGGAGATGATGGCACTGAACCATAAATGGAGGGCATTTAGATTGCAGAGAGTGAGTATGAGAAGGAGATGACATTCACCGTAAGAGGAAGGAAAGCCCAAAGCATGATACTGTTCGAATATTCAAAATATTTATGGATGTCTACAATACATAAAGCAATGCAATAAGTTCTGGAAACACAAGAAGATGAGATATGGCCTCAGTCCTCAACAATTTATGTTTAGCTGGAAAAGCTCATGTATCGAATATGGAATTATTACTGAGAGTATGGGAATATGCACAGATATGGAAAAGCAGAGAGGAAAACTACTTAGATTTGGGAATGGCAGTAAAGTCCTCAAAGAGGTACAAAACTATGAGCTGTGTTTAGGAAAAAAAAAACATAAACAAGAAAATGCTAGATAGACAGATATTCCTAGGGAAATATGAAAGCATGTGCGTTTATGGATAAAATGAAAATATATATATATATTTTATATATATATATAAATATATAATATATATATATATATATATATATGTTTTTACCATAGGCTGTGTGTGTGGTGGAAAAGAGAAAGAAAGAAGAGCAAAACTTGCAATAGTCGAAAAGCCGTGTCAAAGACTATGGAGTTCATATTATATAAAAAGAAAATTGGAATTTATTCTGAAGAAAATGGGCAAATTTAAAAAAAAACGACTGACAAAAGAGATTCAGATTTTAATCTCAGAAAGATTACCCCTAAAATACAGTAGAAACAGATTAGAAGAAGGCAAAATGGATTAGGGAGATTAGTGAGGGGATGGGTGCTCTGGAGATTATAGACAGGAGAAATGAAAAACCTGAAACGAGGCAATGGCAAAGGAGACAAAAAGGAAGACTATATCTGGGGCGCCTGGGTGGCTCCGTCAGTTAAGATCTCGAAGTTTGTGGGTTCAAGTCCCATGTCGGGCTCTGTGCTAACAGCTAGGAACCTGGAGCCTGCTTCGGATTCTGTGTCTCCCTCTCTCTCTTCCCACCCCCCCCCCCCCGCTCGCACTCTGTCTCTCTCAAAAATAAATAAAATGTTTAAAAAAATTTTAATAAAAAAGGAAGACTATATCTGAGAGATATTAAAAGGAAGCATTAACACAACACTATTGTCCTAGGGAGGAATTATAGATAATTCACAAAATCTAGTTTGAAATTTAGTAGACTATGGGGCCATTCATCAAAATAAGGCAAGAAGGAAATTGGGGGGAAGACAGAGAATTTATTCACATTATTTTACTAGTAATTTTAGGTACTAATAGAGAATTCATGAAGAGCCAACCATGAGTGATATGCAATTTCGGGTCTAGAAATTTGGGTTTACAAGTTAAAATGCACGATAGCAGAAAACATGAGTATATTGGGCTGCTCCAGGAGGATATGCAGAACACAGAAAAAAACAGATGAGGATCCAGGACAGAAACTGAGGAACAGCCAGAAATAGCCATACGTTGCAAATGGATGAAGGATGAGTAGCCAGCTCATTATACTAGGTTGTAAGTGTCAAGACTGCAGGGACTATATTATAGTAGTGCCCTTCCAATGGCATGGTGAGGCACGGTCCCTTTATTCAAGCCGCTCAATTTGAAAGGTGAGAAAGCAAGGAGGAAAGCAGCAATCTGGGTACAGACTGTACGTCAACAAATTCTAACCCTGGGAGTTGAAAAAGACTTCTTTGAAATATATTTCAAATCAGCCTTGAGGGTAAAGCATCATCTGCAAACTTGTGAGCAACACTGGGGTTAATGCAAGAGTTGCGTTGGCGGGATGAATGAGAGAGAAGATGTTTGGCGTGAGGAAAGTGGAGATTCTGTTAGGAGTGGAAAAAGAAGGGTGTCAAATCAGGTGGGAGTTTGTATGCTTCTCAACAGTGATGGTTAATGAGATAATTATCGCCTGTGAATTGTCTTCAAATGACACATATCCTGTCCCTGAAACATGCCCCAGACATTAAATTATACATTCGTTATATACATTCGTTAAAAAAAAAAAAAAAAACTATGAGGAAAATAGGAAAGCAGTTTTAAAAAGCAGGATACTCCACACAGAGATTAGATAGAGAAAGAGGGAGAGACGGTTAATATTTTCCATGAATATGGGTATTACCAACTAGTCCACCTAATGATAAGGTGTATTTTAAAAATACATCCTATAAAAATTACTAGATGCAGGCATTCACTTAAAACTTTATGAATGCTCTCTAAGATAGACATAATTTAAAATAAATGCCAGTATTTAAATCTGAAACTTCCATTACAAATGGTTTAAGTTCTTTGAGGGCTGGTCAAAAATCATGATCATGAACCAATAAAAATTACAAATTTTGTTTCAAAATAAAATGTTGTTAATATTGTGGTTTCTGTATGAGGATGACTGAAGTTTCACTGACATGCACTGATACAATTTAGTCGTAACAGGATTGATCACCACTTGCCGGTGGGAAACGGCAATCCCTATTTTGAAAACATTTCATAGCGAAAATAATACTGAGGGCCTTTTTGGTAACAAAAGGGCGTTTCTCACAGCTACTTTTCAAATCAGTGCCATATTACTTGGAACACATTCATTCCGAGATTTTAAGAATTCTTATGATTTAAAAAATAGGTAGAACTGTCTAATGCTTTATAAAAGGGGAATTCACTAACCACAGTAATCATTTAAACAAGATTATCAGGAGGGATCTAGTTCATTAAGAAAGCAATGTTGTTTTGAAATCACAACGTAGCTTTTCCATGCTGTGAGAAATGAGTCTTTTCCCCACGCCTTAGTTTCTGTGGGGAGGAATTTTCCCTAGGAGTTCCTTTGGCTTCTTTGTTTCCTTTTACTCACATTATCTCTAAGAAGGCAAACTAATTTGCTGATTGGAAAACTTTAGGAAAATAACGTTAAGGTGCAAGCCAGTCCCAGGGATGACCTCGGCTGCTCCTGCTTAGCTCCTGGGCCTCAGCTAAGCAAAGTCCGCTCCCATCCAGCACCCCCGCAAGCACCAGGCAATTCTGTTGTTAGTAAGCAGCTCCTGTTGGCTGTCATCCTGTGCTGAATCCTAGCCGGTGTAAATAATATGGGTTACTTTGTTGGCCTTTTTTCTTGTGTTATGTTGTTTCTCAAATTAATCACTATTCAGTCATTGAAGAAAAATGTGACGTATTGGACAAGGACTAGGACAGACTGACATAAGATGCTGATCATCCCGAATTTTCCTGCTCATTGAAAGAAGTGCTGGGGAACCTTTCAATATTTGCTTAGTTATTAGTTTCCATTATTACTGTATTTAGCTAACAATGCAAAAATTAATTGTTTTCTAATTGCTTGAATCCCAATCATTGTGCTTCTTTGAGGGGAAGTCAGCTCAGAGGAGTTTGGCAGTTTGGTAGTTCCTATGTGTTTCTATGATCTGAGAAATTAAGAAAATGCTATTGTTGTAGAGCTTCATCTTTCTCAACTGTGGGTGCAATTTTAGAATATATGGCTAAAGTGAATGTCTGAACAAATCTTTGAATTTCAAAGTGAATAATGGATCAAAAGCAGGTTTGAAACCAAATAACAGATTAAAGACAGGACTTGTTTTCAAAAAAGTGATATGAATAGCTACAGAGTGTGCTGTCAGATTTTCTCTAAGGTTTCAGAGGAACAATCACTGTGTGTTTATTTTCCAGATCTGTGATTAGCTGACTCAATTCTATTTTTTTCCAGTACTGCAAAGATAATGTGTGTAGTTGCAATTGAAAAGGTCCAAAGTAAACCTTTAATACACAGCGTATGGGGCATATGTTAAGAAGAATAAATGGGATGGAAAGTGGGAGTTAAGAGTCTTAGATCTATTTATTTCAGGAGCATTTGTGCGAACTACATCTGCACACACACACACATACACATATACATACACACATACACACACGTATGTATGGATAGATATATATATGTATATATATATATATGTTGAGATATATATAAATGACAGAGAAAGAAAAGAGATACTTAATATATTTTTAAGTAGTTTGTACTCAATATAACCAATAAATCTATTGAAAAGCATGTTTGTGCACAGAACAAAGAGTAATCAGGTATTTATCCTTTCCATACAAGAATTTATAATCCTCTATAAGGCAAAGGCCAGACAGTGTGGAGAAAATACAACAGAAAAGCAAAAGGATATAAATAATAGTATAATGTGATGAAGGACATGAAAGAAATAGAATGCCAGATAATATTCAGTGCTTTATACACTCTCAGCAAAATATACTTGTACAAGCAGAAATAATGAGAATTAAAATCCATAAACTCAATGCAGAATCTCTGTCCGCATTGTGCTATGCAACCAGATGCAGACCTAGGAAGATGTGGCCAATTTTTTTCTTGTTATCTCGCCAATCAGGAAAAAAAAGACACATTACCAACATTAACGTGCTGTATGACTTTGTGAATGCCCCTTCAAGCTGTCAGTCTTCTTGCCAGTGCTCCAGCAGTAGCATTTACCAACAGGAGTATGGACTTATTTCAAGCCCAGGTGTCGAGCAATTTGAAATGCATGAGTTCCTTGTTGTGAAACAATCATTCCCTCTGAGGCTCATATTGTCCTCATCACTCCATGAACTATGCACATGGTGAATATGCATTTACTTGCTTTCCTACATGCAGATTTCCAAGAACACTACAATATTGCTGTCTCCTGCTCTCTTTAACAAGTTCTTGCAGCAGGAATCAGGAAGGCAAGCTGCAAGAAAGGAAGAAGGCACTAGGTTTGATGACTGTCCTAAAAGATTCACAATTATGGCATCACCGGTGAGCAACATCAATCCAACAGATGGCCTCTGACTTACACAAGAACACGATTTAACATTAATTAAGAAATCCCACACAATAGAAATAAACTGAAACATTTCAAGCTGTAAACACAATGGGAGCTCCTCAGTGGTTCTTCCGAGGAATTTTTACTATTTCTTAGCTGATTGTCGTTTTCAGTTGTTTTCTTCTCTGGTACAGAACAGCAAAGGTAATTATGAATAAAGCCTTTAATGTGTTTAACTTTCTTTTACTTAGAAATAAGATCTTTTTTAAAATATTTTATAGTAGACTCCAATATCATCTCCCCAGGGGCAAATTAAAATGATGATTATACAGATATAAGTCTCCCAAATGATGGATTCATAATTATTACCCAATATGGTACCAGTATCTAAAATAAGGACAAGAGATGATTTATTTAATTATTTAAGTTAATTTTAGCAATGTTATAATCAACAGTGAGAAATATATTTGGAAAATACAAATTGGCCATGCCCAGCCATTAGATGGCCATCCAGAGGGAAATTCTATAGCTGAAGGTTGTACCTTTTTTTTTTTTTTTTTTGTCGTCAAGAATAAGCAATTTATTGTGGATGGAAAATAACAAACCAATTCATTAGGCTGACCAGAATTAATAATGTGACTCAGTTTTTTTGATAGAAATATGGCAATGGATTCAAACAGTCTGGAATCTGTTCTATAGTCTAGAACTAGTTCTATAAGTCACTAGCGTTATGGTTTTGGCAAGTAAATAAATCTCTGTGCCATAATTTCTCATCTGTAAAATGGAAATAAACATTTTCTACATTATAGAGTTATCATGACAGTCATACTTGTTCACACTGTTAAACTCATAACAATACGGTAAACGGGCATTTAAATTTGAATATTGTAACTAATATCGTTTGGTTTAATTCACGGACATACATATCTCCAGCATATTTAGGAAAACATAGAAAAAAGTTTGAGTGTACATAAAAAGAAAAGATACATATCTAAAGTTCCTCATAAATTATCTTTAATGATGAATTATGGTTTTATTTAGAAAGCCCATTCATACAGATGTAAAAACATTTTAGAAATAAAAAAAGTAAAGAATTTCAAATAATCCATCCATTATACACATTTACAAGTTCTCTAATATTATTCATTTAAATATTTGTCTGAAAATCTGCTTTATGACTCCCAAGAAGAAGTTTTAAAAAATATGTTGAACACATTTCTGTATATATGGATATATAAATAAAATATGCCCAAAAGCTTTTTTGGAAAGCTATACACTAAAAATTCGCCCGTAAAATGAGTTTCTGGAGTGAATATTTTTATGACTAAGGTATAAGTACTGTACCTTAATTATAGCAGCAGGAATAGTGCTGGCCTCATGAATTTAGTAAACATTTTTCCTAGAAAAGTATTCACCAATTGAAAAAAAATAGATCCATGTTAAAAGATACATGGTCTTATGAAAATAAGATGCTAACAGAATTTTCAGTGCAAATTAAGGCTGCTTCTAAAACAAGAAACAATAAGCAGCATATTTGCAAGCATAAAAAGAATTTTGAATTGCATCTGCAGCTTTGTTTGCAATTATAATACAACAGTCATTCATCCCATTATAAAGGAGCTTGTGAGCTCTGTTAGCTCCTTATTGGTGTTGTGAGACAAACAAAAAAATTGCACATTGTGTGTTAAGTCTGTTCATTAAATATCTGAATCCCACCCTCCCCCCCTGCAACTCAAGCAGCACATTAAATGTTCCAAATAGTAGGAGGAAATTGTCCTTACTCTCCAAACACATCATGAGTATTTCCAGGAATTGCTTCTTAGACTTTGTGGAATCAGAACAGAAAGGGAAATGTTGATCCCTTAAAAACGACATACCCCTGACTCAAGTTTTGTGGGTCTCTCTGTCATGAGTCTTCATCCATGTCATACATGAAGAAAATGGACCTTATAGAAAAGTCAACTTTCCACCCGTGATCATTCTTACCGATAGATAATAAGGGTCAGAGTTGGCATTTAGACACAGAAAAGGCAGGGAATGGTCCTGTTGCCCCAGATCCCAAGGCCTCTACCACGTTTGCTCTTCTCCATTCCTCACCTCACTTTCACCACCCTGTGCTTGCTCCTTCAGGTTTTCTGATTGGAGAGGGCATCTGTAATATACTCAGTCCTGGCTAGGTTGATCAGAAGAGAGGCCAGGATATGATCTGCAATTTTTTCCTCTTAACTGCTGCCATCCTGTCAGGCTTCCATTGAGGGGAAAACATTATATCCTTGCTTCTTTAAGTGGCAGCAAGGGTAATTCTAAAAATTAGCGCTCATCTGAGAAACAAATAGCACTGACCTGAAGTTATCAGCCAATCAATCCATCTGTCATCAGGCAGACCCCAAGATCTGACCTTTACTGCCTACCTGCTATATCCATTCACCTCTATGCCACATTTTTCCTTAAGCTTTTCTTTACAGCTCATCTCTTAACTCAGGCAGAAGAGCCTATGGGTATAACATCCTGTGATGGAAACTGAAACTACTCCCCATGTAATAACTGCCCAGAAGAAGAGCTCTGATGGCCCAGACCACCCAATCCAGTTTGAAAGAAATCCCAACTCACACCTGCACCAATGGACCATGGAGTGACCTCTGGAATGACCTTTACCTCATAACACTAATATCTCCACCCAGGGAGGAACACAAGCTTCATTTACATAACTTGCAATGTGTGTATAGGCATGTTTCCTTGACACACATGTGTGACCTTACACCCATCCCTACATATGATGATGTCTTCTCTATCTAAATATTCAACTTAACCCTAAATAAAGAACCCATTCACCCTTGCCCAGGGAGTCACAGCTTTGGAAGTTATCACCTGTGATCTCCTTATTTGCTGCAAAGTTTCCTTTGTGCAACAATTTACCTGGTATAGTGTCTATCTGTGAGTCACCAAAGAGCAAACTCACACTTACAAATTTAACAGTGAAATAAAAGAGTTGACAGAACAAACGAAAAATAAACCTGTTGAATCTTGCCTCAACAATGGCCCTCAGGTACCTGCAAGGTGATACCTTTCTCCTCAGATCACCATAGAAGCAGGAAAGGTAAAGCAAAAAAATGTTAAATGTGAAGAGTTGATAAAAATGACCTAGTTAAGTTAAAAAAACTGGTTCACAGCTCTACCTATTCAGAAATAACACAAAATCTTAAATTTTTATTAACATCAAAAAGGAAAATTACAAACGTCTTCACTCAACTGAGGATTCTTCATTTGTACCAGATGTTTTGCCCACCAGCTCATGTAGAGATAATTGGTTCTCAACATGTGAGGATCGCTTGGCATTGTCTGAGTCTCCTGTTTAATATTTCATCCCAGAAACATTTTTTTGTTATTATAAGTTTTTTGAAAATCAAGCAAAGCAAAAATTGTGTAATTGTGTTTTACCAAAAAAAAAAAATCTAAACATGTGTCCAGTTAATAAATCATAACTATTTTTTTTTAATTTTTTTTCAACGTTTATTTATTTTTGGGACAGAGAGAGACAGAGCATGAACGGGGGAGGGGCAGAGAGAGAGGGAGACACAGAATCAGAAACAGGCTCCAGGCTCTGAGCCATCAGCCCAGAGCCTGACGCGGGGCTCGAACTCACGGACCGTGAGATCGTGACCTGGCCGAAGTCAGACGCTTAACCGACTGCGCCACCCAGGCGCCCCAATCATAACTATTAATAATAGGACTAGAAGCACCAAATATATCATCTCACAAAAAGTCACATGTATGGTAAAAACAGTACCATTATGGACATAGAGAGTTATATTTTCTAAACTAGAATCTTGCACAGATTTTAAAATTTGTGAAAATAACCAATGGAATTGTCAGAGTATATAAAGTTCAAGTCATCAATAATTAAGACAATCAGATTTTTTAAAAAAAAATATTTGATATATAGTGTTATTTTTTAAAGTGACATGTTGCTTTTCTGACATGCCAAGAACAGGTAACTAATGATTCAATGGTTGTGTAGGGAGGAATTTTACTAATAATGTAAATATGCTCCTAACACTAATTTCAGGCAACCCAGAGAAAGTTTAATTTCATCTACAAAGTTCAAAAGTAATCTATTTTGGCCTTTTGCTTTTTCAAAGTAATGTTTATAATCACATCTCTCAAATCTAAATTATCATATAGTAATTTGATTTGGCTTCGTTTTTGCAATATGTACACACTCACCTAGATACAAATATTTAACTTAATATCTGTAAATAAATATAGACCTCACTATGCATGTTACCATATTCCACATGTTCAATTCTGTTAAATCAGAGATCCAAGATACTATTACTATGGCTATAGATAATTTTACTGTTACAATTTCAGGAATTACCATAGCAATGAATATATATTTTATCATAATATATTTTATTATTCAAAATAAAATGAGCTATTTTAAAACTGTCTAATTATTTAATTATACTTTGTTAAATGTTTATTTATTTTGAGAGAGAGAGTGTGAGCAGGGGAGGGGCAGAGAGAGAAAGAGAGAAAGAATCCCAAGCAGGCTCTGTGCTGTCTGTACAGAGCCCAAATCAGGCCTTGATCTTATGAACCATGAGAGCGTGACCTGAGACAGAATCAGGAGTCAGATGCTTAACTGACTGAGCCACCCAGGCGCTCGTTAATTGTAAAGGTTTTTAACTAAAGTCCATCAAATGGAGAGGCCAACCACTCCACTGCAATTAATGTTCCTCTGATGTCTCACTCCATCATTTTTGCTGATTTTACCCTCAGCCTGTGACAGTTCATAATTTTTTGACATAATTCCATTTCATAAATTATTTTGACAAATTTTAGATTAAAAATCCTAAATGAATATTTTAATGTTGTTTTTTGGTGCTACATGGCGATTGTATCATACAGAGTAATAGATCTTCCTTATGGGACTCTTTCATGAAGAAAAAGGAAATAGAAATATAATATAGGTTTCAAATGTTATCACCAAGAAAACCATTCCATACTGTTTAACAGTAAGAACATATTTCTTAATTTAGTTAACAAACCACTTTTGATAACCATGGCTGTTGTGATATGATTCCACCGTGATTAAAATGTTTGAAATAAACCTTTTGTTCAATGATATGTAATGAATTATATTTTGTCATGGAAAAAGCTAACAATAGGTAAAACAATCAAAAAGCATTTAATTTTCTAAAAAGCACAACAAATCATTCTTCTACCTCATCAGTATGGAGGTCACTAGATTAAGGTGGGAAGTGTAGTCTAAAGTCTGTCTTTGGGGCGCCTGGGTGGCTCAGTTGGTTGAGCGTCTGACTTCAGCTCAGGTCATGATCTCATGGTCTGTGAGTTCGAGCCCCATGTCGGGTTCTGTGCTGACAGCTCAGAGCCTGGAGCCTGCTTCGGACTCTGTGTCTCCCTCTCTCTCTGACCCCCCCACACCCCCCTCCGGTTCAGGCTGTCTCTCTCTGTCTCAAAAATAAATAAACATTAAAGTCTGTCTTTCTGTGAAATGTGGGCAGGGGACTGTTTAAAACTATTTTGAAGCTACACAGTGAGAAAAAATTACAAAGAACATGTTACTTGCTATAAGAAGTAGATGGAGCTGAGCTCTTCTTTCTATTAAAATATTCATATGCTCACAATATTCTTCTACTGGTAAAAAATTTTTAAAGGTAAGAAAATAAACCTTTTAAAATTCTTCTCATAGAAAAGACATTCAAATCCATAATAAGAATTTTATTTCTGCCTATGAAGTAGAACAAAGCCAAAATGTGATGAAGCTATAAGAAAGAGGATGAAAATTCTGACTCCATATTTATTTCTGTAAACTTAATTAATTATACATTTATATGCTTGTAATCCCAAATATTGATGATGAATTGTTAATAATTTATCATGACTATTGCTTGAATCTTCTGAACCAAGAGGCAAATTATTAATCAGGACTAAAAAGATTCTTTATTTAAAAAAATATAAATACAAGTCAGGAAACAGAAACCTATACTTAGCAACAAAACATTAACTAAAACAAAATTTAATGGTTCTTAAATTACTCTGGGAGCACGATACTAGATTCATCATAACCTCTAAACTTTTTTAAAAAATAAAAATGTTAAATCTTTAAGTTTTTCCAAAATTTATTCTTCTTAGGATACATTTGTGTGTGGGAGCCAGCAAGGAAAGCATATGTTGAGAAAGGAGTCATTCTTCCCTTGGATCCAAAAATACCATAATTTCCTATTCCTCGTCTTATAGCTAAGACCTCTCCTTATAAAGCTACTTCAGTAACTTCTGGGTAAGGGCTCCTTTAGTTCAAGTTACAGGCACTCAATTCAAAAAACTTAAGCAGAGGAGGGCATTTATATCATCATGAAATTTGGCCAACACCCAACCAGAGGGTTACAGGGGTGGCTCAGCCAGTGTCTGACTCTTGATCTTGGCTCAGGTCAGGATCTCACATGATCTATCTCATGGTTCCTGAGTTCAAGCCCCAAGTAGGATTCTGCCCTGACAGTGTGGAGTCTGCTTAGGATTCTCTGTCTCTCCCTCTGCCCCTCCCCCTCAAAATAAACTTAAAGACTCTCTTTCCCTCTCCCTTTGCCCCTCCCCTGCTCATACACTCATGTCTGTGTGTGTGTGTGTGTGTGTGTGTGTGTATGTGTGTGTGGGTGTGTGTGCATGCAAGCACATGCTTTTTCTGTCTCTCAAAAAAAAAAGGGAGGGGGGCACCTGGGTGGCTCAGTCGGTTGAGTGTCCAACTTCGGCTCAGGTCATGATCTCGTGGTCTGTGAGTTCGAGCCCCACGTGGAGCTCTGTGCTGACAGCTCAGAGCCTGGAGCCTGCTTCAGATTCTGTGTGTGTGTCTCTCTCTCTCTCTCTCTGCCCCTCCCCCACTCATGCTCTGTCTCTCTCTCTCTCTCTCTCTCTGTCAAAAATAAATAAACATTAAAAAAAATCATAACAGAAAAATCCCAACCAGATGCCACTCATGTTTCTCTCAAAGCATTTTCCAAAAAAAGAGAAAGACTATGAAATGAATTCAGTCACAAACAAGAAAATAAATTGGTTAGTTGGAACCGATCTCCTGGTAAAGTGACCTTTACAGGCATTAAGAAATTTTCTCCATTTTGATATTTAAGTAAAGTTGAAGTAAGTTACTAAATAATTAGTTAAGCATTCAGTTTACAAAGCTGTTTTCAAGGTTTGGACTTACCTATCTTTATTAATTAATTAGGGTCTATAAAATGACTTAACACTGCCAATAGGTCATAAGGAAAATTTCTTAGGGTACCCCCAGGATCAGATCTCAAGCATCAATTAAAATGTTGGCCAATACTTAACTCAGCTATCAGACTAGACAAAATACATTCAATTGAGAAGTAATTACAATTCTCTTAGAATAATATACTTGTTGTCTGGATGGTTAAATGTCTTTACCAGAAAGGTTAAAATAAAAACACTAAGGAATTTACTATTATTATTATCACTATTATTATTGTGGTGAAAACACTTAATATGAGGTCTACACTCTGAACAAATTTTTACATGTACAACACAATAGTGTTTACTATAGTCACAATGCTGTGCAGCAGATACTTGGAACTAAATCATCTTACCAAACTTCAGTTTTATACCCATTAATAGCAACTGCCCATCCCTTTCCCGCTCACATCCCTGGAAGCCACCGTTCTATTTTCTGCTTCTGTGTTTCACTATTTTGAAAACTTTAAACACTTTTGCATCATTTCTACATTTTCTCCTAAATATTTTTGAGTAGATTAATTATCTTCCAGACTATAGACAAAAATATATTGCTTCTTCTTTTGATAACTTTGAAGTTATTTTAGAAGAATGTGTGTACCATGTAGCAAGTAATTCATAAATCCCAAACCAAAGACAGTATTTAACCAATGTTGAGGTTCTATTTGAATTGCTAACCTTAAGAGATCTAGGGGGATAACAGCCAAATAGAATGGGTGAAACTTATTTAGAAACTGATAAAAATAAATATACTGTAAAAACTGTTATTTATCAAAAAATCAAGGAAATTCTATTATGGGCTGTGTGATAATATTAAAGGATTATTGTTAACTTGGTTAGGTATGATAATGACCTTGTGGTTACGTTTAAAAATATTTTCTTTATCACTACCAATCCCACCTCCGTTATATGGTCCTTAGGGCCCACTGCTATTTCTCCAGTTCATACTTCTTTAGGTGAATTGCTTGCACCATTTTCCAGTATGTTCAGTACAGTTAAGTTGCTTTGAATCCTTCAGAAAAGAGAAGGAAAAGTAAAAGAAGGGAAAAACAGTGGAGAGGAGAAACACACCTACGCCCAGGGTATAGAAAATTGAGTGATTGTCTTTAACTAGCATGAGGTTAGTTGCTGGTGCTCACTGGTACATAGAACAAAAACACCTCTGCTTTATAGACATAATATCAGGCCATAAATCCATACTAACAGTACGAATAGGGTAGGTAGCTTCTTATGTTTCTTATGTACATAACATACCTCATCCAGCCTGTATCTTTGAAATATGCTTTCTTGTTGTAGGTTTCTCCTATTAAGCATTTTAAGTCAATTTTTCAGTAGAATGGAGCTCAATGGGATATGCCTTAAATCCTGACATGAATTCGAATACTCATCTTCCTCTAGATAGTGATGTTACTGAATGGGAAGTTCATTAGCAACATTCTCTTCTTTCTTTCTCTGAGTGATAGCTAGCAACATGTCCTTCCATATGCATAGGAGTCTTGCAGAAACTCCTGCTCCAGAAAAGCCTCTGTCTGCCAGGAGCAGCTCTGGGACTGGACTCAGCAGCTGGCAACAGTAACTCTTTGGACACAGGTAGCAGCAGGCAAAACAGTCTCCCCTGCACGTATTTTTGTGAGCATCATCAACCAAAGCATTTATGAGTTGCCAATTTGCTCAGGCAGGGCGACACTGAGAGGCAGGCCAGCTTGATCTTTGGCAGATTTCTCTCTCATCACAAACTCAATTCCATTCTCTGGCCAGGCTGACAATCATTTCAAAGATAAGCCTCATGTTCAAAGTCTCAGAATGATTTTACTTTAATTTACTAAGTACCTCTAACATTTGAACCAAATGATAATGTTAATGTAATGGGTCTAAATTTGCAATTCAAAAATACATTTCACAATTATAATAATCATCATTAAATTGAGCCCTTTTCCCCTTTCTCCATGTATGATCAAAATAAAAGTGTGGACTTGGAAAGGGAATGAGACAAATGGGAGTAGAAGAGAAAAGCTAGAAAAGAAAGTGGAAACAGAAAAAGAAAGATCCAACAGGGTTTAAGGGAAGAAGGAGGAGACAAAGTGAGGAGAGAAGGGGAGAAATGATAAAGGTAAGACTAGAGAAGAGAGAAGGAGCAAACAAATGAGTGAAATGTTGGAGAAAAGAGAAAAGATGTTCTGGGATTGAAGGTATTCTCAGATTTTTACTTCTCTTCTCATCCAGTTCTTATAGTCAATGGCCATTCTGGGATCGTCCTGAATGAGCCACCATTTCGTTTTGTAACAAATTCATTCATCCTGGAATTTTCATGTTGCGTCTCCAAACTTTACCTGTCAAAATCTTGACTTATAACGAAAACCATGCATGCCGCTCTCTCACTAATGATTGTTTTATGTGTGACATATCACAAGTGTTGGATGGTAGTTTTTCTTTAGCAGAGATTCGGCTTCAAGGATTCTTGGGTGGCATCTTGGCTTTAAACAAGAATGCGCTTCAGCAGTCTATTTTCAGCTCGACAATAAGGCACATTAGTGTGCTCATTCATTTTTCTCTGAAGTAGTTTCAGTAGTTTCAGTCTCTCACTGACCCTACACAGATATTCATTTTCAGATGATTTTAAAATAGAGTTTTTGTTTCTGCCAAAGAACTGACCTCTTGAATGGCATCATTTTTCCCTCATTCTTAAGAAAAGAAAGAATGTTCTTTTATGGCTTTCGCCATTATCCAGAGACTGGTGTTCTACCCCCTGTGGATTTACTTCAAGAACAAATATAATATTTATGTTGGATAATCCATACATTAAAAGTACCATTCAGATGGTGACCAATTCTTCCTAAAATTTGTGAAGTTCTTGTTGTATTTAGACAGCTCCACAGTATTATGTATGATGTGGTTTTAGCAGAGAAAAATATGGTTCTTCAAATTTAAAATGTACTGCTTATAACACATTTCTTCTTAGTGTAAACAAACATTTTTGGTTTAAGAACTTCACAAATTAAAAATGTTTTCACTAAATATTAATTTGCTCAGTTACAATACGAATAACAATATGTTATGAAGAGTTCAGACTTATTTGGACATGTAACACTTTTTTCTTGAGATACCAGTTAATATGAAAAAGCTAATCTTTTTTATTTTTTTCAATGTTTATTTACCTTTGCGAGAAAGAGAGAGAGGCATGAGTGGGGGAGGGGTAGAGAGAGGGAGACACATAATCTGAAGCAGGCTCTAAGCTCTGAGCTGTCAGCACAGAGCCTGATGCAGGGCTCGAACTCACAGACCCAAAGATCATGACCTGAGCTGAAGTCGGACCCTTAATCGACTGAGCCACCTAGGTGCCCTGAAAAACTAATCTTTATTATTTAGTTTGACCAGTAGAAAAACAGAAATCCAGATTCATGACAAGACCTGAAAAAAATGAAGTTAACCCATGAATAGAGTTTTACAGATGAGAAAGCCAACAGAAATGTTAGTACAGGTGCATGTCTAGTAGATGGCAGATATCAGTGGTCTGATTACCTAGCTTGTGTTTTTGTTTTTAAATTATCACTTTTTCTAGTGACTGATGAGTTTTTTACTAGATTTTATTTCCAGATTTTCAGATTATGAATATACAAAATCCACCAGCCAGACTGCACCCAGGCCAAATCTGCCAGGTAAACCAGTGCCAAATATTTACTTTATAGATAGACCCGTAACCAAGCATGTCTTGCAAGAAAAACTAATGTGAAATATAAAATTAAAATGACTGAGGAAGAAAGGACAAGAGAGAAAAACAGAAGGAAGAACAGGAGAGGTTCCAAGACAAAGTCAAGAACTCCAGCAATTTGAAATATGATGTGGAATTAGGAGACAGACCCTAAGGAACAACCACAAAAACTGGAGGGAAGAGTGAAGAAAAGTGTCATCAAATTCAGAATAAAAATGAGTTTTCAGAACAGGAGTTCTGATTGTAGTGTTGAATACTCTAAACGTTTCAGCGCATAAAGTTACCTAAAAATAATTTATTCAGTCAAGGAATTTGGATTGTATTCTAGGATACAAAATCGGTGGGCTAAAGCACTTAAATTTTACATACTGTGCAGGTTTGTCACTGTCTATACTTATTGGTAAAAAGAATTTCAGTCCGGAGGCCGTGTTTCTTTACCAATTTTTATTTGTTCTACAAGTCTACTTTCTCATACCTAAGGGGCACTCAATCGACATAAAACCTGTATGCTTCCAAAATATTTTTATAGGCGCCGAAACTATGGGCTTGAGTCAGATGATCCTGATTCAATCTTGGCTATAACCATTTACTTTCTGTGTGATATTGGGCAAGATACTTATTATCTGTGGCTCATTTCCATCATTAGTAAAATGTGAGAGGAATAGTCCTTAACCTATCGAGTTGTGAAGAATAAGTAAGATAATGCATGTAATGGGTTTGGAAAAGTCATTGGCCTGACTCATCAACGGCTAATACATTGTATTACTTATGAGCCGAACAAGAAAAAAAAATCCTCTCAGTTGCGTTTAGCTGAAGAGAAGTTAATAGAGAATCTAATTAAAGAGATAGGTGGAAAGTTCAGGGAGCCAAAGAGGAATCTGAGACATTCTTGGACTGCAACAGTAGAGTCATTACAACACCTAAGCTTGAAGGGAAAAGAGAGGAATTAACAATAGCGATGCCTGATGAGAACTGGACCTGTGGACAAGGAGAACACTCCCTACTCCTTTCTGCCATCACCTAGCTGGTCTTTGTATTTGTTGAATCCAAGGAGGACAAAGGAGCCTAAGTGTTCAGCCATAACTGGATCTCAGAGCGCAGAGGAGCAGAGATGGTATGAGGAGGGGAAGGAGGGAACAACACTTTATAACCAAAATATTCTACACCTTTTGACATTCAGTATCCATTTTTGGTTTTTATTTAGATGAAGAGTATTTTATCCCCAAAGAGTTATCAGCCATCATATAATCATGGGATGATGTCAATGTAGTCAGATTGCCATCTAGAACATAAACTATAACATGAGCCACAGCCAATACTTTTCATATATGAAGACAGGGAAAAGGACAAAAGAAATGAGAACTTAACATAAAATACAGCTATGACAGTACCTATGCTAGCAGGTAATAAAGCCTAAATTGATAACCATTGATTCCTTCTTACATCATCTCTTCTATGTTTCCCTTAACCTTTGTCAGCATTTCAACTGGGGTGGGTTCTTTACCCAGAGGAGTGACCTGAGTCATCATTTCTGAAGTGTCCAAGACCTTAATGTCTTATCCTCACTGTATTGCCGCGGGTTACTTTCGGTCATTATTATTGGATGGAGATTATTAAAATATGCCGCAGTGAGTCTCCTTGTGTAATATCTACTCAAGGATTTAATTGAGATCCTTTAATGATGGGACCATTCACACATGTGGCAGACCACTGAGGTCTGCCACCTACTAGATGTACATCTATACATCTACTCCTATATGTGTGTTTCAATGGAAAGGAACCAACAATACATGCTAAGATGCCTGGTGACTATCACAATAGCAGAAAGTAATTCCCACCTGTAGGCATGATATTGTTCTCAGAGCCTGAGAGCTGACTCTCAGCCACTGCTAGACTGCTGAGGCCCCCAGAAGGGAGCAGCAGAAGGAACAGCCGACAGCCTTCTCATTCTCTTACATCTTGCTTATGCCCCCCATTGACTGCAACCAGCCGGATACCAAAGACCAAGGAAGCCATAATGATAAAACCATTAAGCCTCAATTCATCATGACACAGGGAAGAGAAGAGAGACAGGAGAATGGATCTTGTTGGGAAGATAGAGAATAAATAAATGGCATGTATGTGTTAGCTATAATTGTTATTTTATTTTTATTAATCTGTCTTCAGCTTTATTTCTACTGCATCTGGGCCACTGGTGATTCTAGTCATAGGCAGCTTTTTAAACAAAAGCAAAACTGATTCTGTGGCATGGGTGATAACAAAGAAAGACCTTTCTTGACAAAAAAATTATTATTTGATTTTAATTTCTTTGGGGGGTTTAAGGAGTTAGACTATAATATTTTATTTTCATATGAGAGTACGGTATTCCTTGAACAGCTAGTGACAGAGTAAATCATACATAGGTAACTGTAGTTATAAGTTAACATTTTAAAAAGAATGATCTGACATCTTGCTGAGGGCAAAAATAGGAAGAAAGTAGTCTACATTTCTGGAAAAGTAATGTAAACAGAAAGAAACAAAGTATTTACTGGTGGAAAAGGGCAATGTCAAATTTGGACAAGGTCCAGCCTTGGGAAGAAAGAAACAAGGGCTAAAACTCTGTGAAGTGTTTTCTAATTTTGTTGACCCTCTAGTCTTGGAGTTATCTTATACATTGGATCCCTTAATTGCTTAATAATTTTAGTTAATTATAAAATACTTAAGGGTGGCTCTAACTTTTATATAAGCAAGTAAATTTAAAAATTAGGACTATATGAGTGTCCATACATACAATCCAACACTTGGTTTCCTCCACAGTGAAGAAAAAGGATTCATGTGGTCACGGATGGATAATTAAGACTTTGTGAAATGACTACATTTCGTTCCTTAAATTAACATTTTTAATGGTTCCTGGGAATGTATTTGAATTCCCCCTTCCACTTAGAAATTAATTTAGAAAACACTTTATTTTTTGGAGGCACCTGGGTGGCTCAGTCAGTTAAGCGCTTGACTCTTCGACTCTTGATTTTGGCTCAGGTCACGATTGCACGGTTTGTGAGATGGAGTCCCGTGATGGCCACTGCACTAACAGTGCAGAGCCTGCTTGGGATTCTCTCTCTCCTTCTCTGTCTGCTCCTCCCCCCCTCCCTTTCTTTCTCTCTCTCTCTCTCTCAAAAAATCTATAAATAAACTCAAGAAAAAAAAAGAAAACACCGCATTTTTGTGATCCAGAGTTTTCAGAAATACATTATAAGCAGAGACGTGTTGTTCAGAAATAATGAGGAAGTACTTTCTGCAGTTTTCATTAGTGGTTGGCAATGGGTATGGGGTGATTAGGTTGGAAGACTGCACTGAAGCACATTACCGATGACCCCCACAAGGTGCTCTTGTCCTTGATACAGGCAACTGCTTTCTGAACTAAGTTGTCTTGCATCTTGGGAAGATAACAACTGTTTCATAGTCTTAAATGAAACCTGAACCTTACTACTAGCTTGATGCACACTAATCACTATATCACTGTGAAGCTTATTAAAACTGAATGAAAATCCAGCAACCGGCTTTTCATCAAAATATTCATAAGATTACCCCCCTCCCCACCGTGGAGAAGTACTCTGCAGGCTCGGATCAGTGCGTTAAAGGCTCCCTCAGTATGCATTGACACAGTGGACCATAGCAGCTCTGAAAGAGCCATTATAGTCTATCATGTCAATGGTCTGTGCACGAGGACTCCCTTAGTATGCATTGACACGATACACCATGATGGCTACAGAACATATGATTATGATTTCAGTGGAAGAACCATAATGGTTGCATTAAGATTTCAGTGAAATTTCAATGGAAGCATCTCATATTCTTCTCGTGAGATCATAATGACTCAGATGAGTGTGTTATGATCTCAGTATAAGTTTAAAAAAAATTAAAAAGAGAGACACAGCCAGTAAGATTAGGTTCTTTCAAAGTCATATGTTTGTTTCTCCCCTTTCTAAGGCATTCCCTTATTTTGCACAAACAATAAATAATCAGGGATGAATTTATGAACAGGTTTACAAAAGGAACATAAATAATAATAGTAGTGACAACAGTAAACGTATATTGATTTCTAAGCTTACTTTGCTATGCCAGGCGCTATGCCTACTCCACAGCTATCATCTCATTTCATAGCAAAAACACCCCTGAGATTAATACTGTGATTTTTCCTTCATGACCAAGGAGGGTAAACAGGGCCTTAGGAAAGGTAGATAATTTGCTCAAGGACCTACATGGTCAGAGGCTGTCATAAAATGAGTTTAACAACTGGACTAATCTTACTTTGTCAATTACATAAATTCAAATGTCTGCATTTCAGAATTTCCGTGAATGGTTGCCATAAAATCCAAGTTTATCAGTAAGCAATTGTACATTTAATTAAAAATGTAAGTAGTCACGAACAACCTTTTACAAAGGCCTTTCAAAATTTTCTCATTCAGTTCTCCTAGCAACATTAGAGAAGGATATGATGAGTCCCATACTATAAATATGGAGATGAAAATAGAAATCTCTGAAGCATATACAGTTTATTCAATGTACCTCAAAGAGGGAAACACAACCCAGATTATCAATCAATAGAGCTGGATTTACCTGTTTTGTTTCCCATATTCGCAAACCTTTTCTTCTAATGAAATCTTAAGCAAAAGTTCAATATAACAAAGAAATGAAGGGCACCTGGGTGGCTCAGTTGGTTGAGCATGTGACTTCGGCTTAGGTCATGATCTCAAGTTCATGAGTTCCAGCCCCACATCAGACTCACTGTGGTCAGCACAGAGTCCATTTCAGATCTTCTGTCTCTCTCTCTCTTTCTCTGCCCCTCCCCTGCTTGTACTCTCTCTCTATTAAAAACAAATATTTTAAAATATTATAAAAATAAATAAAATTAAAAAACAATGAGCCACTTCTCCTACAGTGAGGCTCAGTCTGTCTGCCCCACATTCAACCCTTATGTCTTTTTTTAAGGGAACCTCTCAAATTATGAAAACGATGCTTTAAATAATTGTACTATTTAACAATCCAGGTCTTTGTTTAAGATACAAGTTGAATCCCACATATTCTGAATTCGTGAAAGTGATCAGTAGAAACAAGTTTGTACAACCACATGCATTCTCATCAGACTATTGGAACTTTTAAAAAGGATATAAAACTTTAAATTAGTCCCAATAGAAAGTGCCAGATGAGTATTCTTAGGAAACTAGATTTTTATGAAACTCAGCAAGGTGGTGTTCTTCCCGGTGTGGGAGGGGTTATTGGCAATTGGCTTTAACAAGTATTAAATATCATTATAGTGTGTTATAAAAAGAATTATTACTCAACATTCCATGTGTTTTTAACTTTTTACATTTATTTACTTATTTGCAAGAGAGAGAGAGAGAGAGCATACACAAGTGAGGGAGGGGCAGAGAGAGAGAGAGAGAGAGAGAGAGAAACAGAATTCAAAGCAGGTTCCAGGCTCCACACCATCAGTGCAGAGCCCAACGTGGGGCTCAAACCCACGAACCGTGAGATCATGATGTGAGCTGAAGTAAGATGTTAAACCGACTGAGCCACCCAGGCGCCCCAACGCTCCATGTATTTTTAATATGGACGAGGTTTGGGAACATTTTAGACTGGGAAGAATCATTTTTTATTTACTTCATATTGTTATAGCAGGGACCTTCCACCAGCCAGTGATCCATGTCATTTTACCGAACATGTCACATTAGAACAGCAGATTAATTCACAGCCGACAATAAACACTCAGGGCAGCTGTAAGCAACCTCCACTATAATGTCCAAACAACCACATCTGACATTATGCATTAATATTGCTAACCCTGGTAGTAACCCTTTTCATAATAAAAGAGTCCTTTTACCCAGAAAACAAATCACATGGAAATGTCATAACGTTCCCAGAAAAAAAACTGTACATGATTACAGATATATATTGAGGGTGGCCAAACAAAAGAAAAATAATTTGTCATCTTGGTTGACACAGTTTGACTCAGGTAGAAAGAGAAGGGCTTTCGAAAAATAAAATTCAAGCAGAAATATGATGAATGTTATTTTTTTTTTGTTTGTTTAGGCTGTGGGCTGCTTAAATCTGAGGAATTTGAGCGTGCAAATAAAAGTCACATTAACCTGTAAGGGTATTGCTGGAAGAAATATGTACCTATTTATATCATAAATGTCCCATCTCTCATACCTCCTCAGAAAAAGGTAAAGGACATTCAACTGCACTGAGAAACCAGTTGCCAATCACAGCAGTGAGACTACTGCCCCTGGGTTATAATTATTGTTCTAAGTTCACTGTGTGATTTCAGGCAGGCATCACTGTTTTTCAGTAGCACAACCAAAGGCCTCAGATTCTGATCAGTGAGAAGAATGCTATTTTCTCCTTATTTACCCTCACCAGAATGTTGTGACATTCGAAGATATGATGTCTATTAAGTGCTTGCTTAGGAAGCAAGTGATTTATAAACGCTGATCTTCCAGAAGAAAATGGAGGATCTTGACGGTCCCAGGAAAATGCAGTGATTGATCCTACTCTTTCCTAAATGAATGGAGATATAGATATAGATACAGATATAGATATAGGTATAGATAGATATATCCTATTATATGTATCCTAATTACAAATATCCTAATATATATATATATATATATATATATATATATATATATATATCTCCTATAATAGGATATAAAAGGCTTGGTTTCTTAAAGGAATGCAGAGTTAAGAATAAATTCTGAAAAATCATAAGATCCTTCCACCATCTTTAGCTGAAATAAAGAATTTATCTGAGGAGTATATATATTGTTGTGTGGTGCAATTGTTTCCCCATTTGCATGCTTCAATAATTATATGTACATACATTCACACGTAGGCACACATAAGAATATATATAGGAATATATATATATATACACACACACGCTTATATGTATGTATTGAATATCATTTCTGAATATAGGTAGGTGTGGAGGAATATAGATAGTTTTTTCTGCTGTTTTGATTTAGACAGTTTAAGAATTCCATATGCTTTGATAATCTTTTTTTTAGTTGTATTTCTGGATATCCAGTTACATATTTCAGTGGCACAGCAAATAGTAATGCCAACAGTCCTATCAATATTCTTGCAAAATGATGCATATTACTTTTTCCTTTAAAATTTAGAAACTTAGAGTTAATTATGTTACTTAAGACTTATCATAGGATAGCTGTCTTCTTGTAAATGGAATGGAAGATAATAGGGTTATCATAAAGGGTTGTCCTAAAGGGTTTGGGGAAGCACCCCATGCCTGCCAGCCGCTGTAATTTTAGGGACAAAGTCAAGCTCTCTGATTCCAGAGAGCATATCCTTTCCCTGATTGAGTTGTTCCAAAAGTATGCACATTTCTCCCCATGAGCCCCAACATCTCCAAGTCCTGTAATTCAACATGGTTCCACAGTCAAATTGTCGTTTGATGACGAACAGAATTATTTTATGTTAAAAAGAAAATATTAATTGGCATTGTTCAAAGGCCAAGATGCCATTCAGGAAAGATGGTGTAAGCCCTGGTCTATTCCCTTCTTATTTGCCTTTATCCCTTTCCAAAACTTATCTTTCATAACAGTTGATTGAAGGGCCCAGACCTCATGTGTCTTCAATTGCATGTTTTATTGATTGAAATATGTTAGGAAAAGGTACAGTGTATTGATTTCCTCCGCCTCTAAATAGAATGTAAGCATCATTAGCTTATATACTGAAGTATTTAAAACAGTCTCAGAAAACCTAGAAAAATCATGGGATTGCATGCTACTCCCATTTCACCCTCCATATTCAGATGCATAGTGCTACCTTTCCCAAACCTGACACAGCTTCCTTCTGCCATCAAGGTAAGATAATGGGATTTTTTTTTTTTTTTTTTGCCAACAGCTGAACAGAAGATTCCCAAAAGATAGAAACAAGTAGAGGGATAGTTTTATCTTCTATGTCCCTGGAGGGGAAGGACACTCCAAAGAATAAAAGGGCAAGCGAAACTGAGAAACCTTGCTCATTTACATAGAAGTTTTAAGAAGTTCAGAGTACTTAATACATCAAGTCAATGCTCAGAGGCAAGCCAAAGTGCCCATATTCCTATTTTCAGTTAGGTCATGAGAGTGAGTTAGGTATCTTCTAATTTGCAATTAACTTATTCAGGGCACTGGAGTATCATTGAGCCCATTGCATTGGCAATTTGCTAAATGGTTTGCTAGTGACCAGAAAGGAGTGCAGTTCCCTGTGTGCTAACTTATTTCCAGGAAGTAACTTGCACACTGGAAGACTCCAGCCGATTAGACCTCAATTATCCCATAATGTACTAGACATGTCAGAGCACACAGACTCAATTCAATGGCCTCAAAATCAAAGCTAGACAAACACAGCACAGACATGGAAGTTGGAGCCCGGGTATCAGTGACGGTAAGGAAAGTGTGGTTTCAAAATGTTTGTGATAAACCATGTCTGTCCAATATATTAGGTATCAGGTTGCCTTTAATGGGGTTATATGGCTAAAGTGACCCAATGATTGGGAAGTTTAACTAGAAGTTTAACGCACATAACTCAAAGCACAAAGAGAACAAGCTTTATAAGGTCACCTCCTCTTTGCTCTTAATGATTATAAGAGTTCAATAGAGCTTCCAAAACTCAGGAATAATCCTATAGAAGATTAAATGAAGAGGCCGCATTTACAAATTTACTTGCCTGTTCTACTTGCTCATTTTCCCTGTTTAAATGAAATATTATACTGTTCTCTGTGTTTATGATTAATGGCAAACACATTATTTGCAGGATATGTAAAGCTAGTTTTGAAAACTCTTTTCTTTTGACCTATCCTAAGGACACAAGGTATAAGACAATCAGGTCTATGCTTCGTGTGGCTCCTTAAAAAGTCCTTGAAGAAGGTATAATGCAAATCTTATTTTCCATTTATTATGTTACATACAGTGCTCTGAAAAACTGGAAAATATTGATTTTTCACTAAGAACATTATTTAAATCATTTATTTTATGCTCACTGAGTCAGAATTAGCTATAAGCTTTAAAAAATTACATTTATTTAAACTGTGTAACACGTTATGGCAGAGGAACTGTGCTGAGTAGGCATTTGTGATTAAAGTGTCACTTATGGTAGCTGCCCAAGAATCTTCCCTACAGAGCTGAAAAACTCCCACTGACTTTTTAAAAAAGAAAAGTTTCTCCTCTGGACAATGTAAAACATTTATTCTTGAGGAGAACTTATGTATGAACAACCCTGGAGGATGGTACCAATACCAAAATGAGGCCTAGAGCCATGCTTCATTTTTTGCTTATTATTTTGAGCATAAGAAAATGAAGGATTTCAGTATCAAGTAAAAAGTTAATAAATCTGTTATCAATCTGTTTGGAAACCTTTTCTTTTTTTCTTCCAGCTTATGGCACAATAACATTTTTCCTGCTAAAGCAGTTGAATGTTCAAATGAGTTGTAAAACTCTGATTTTAGATAGATAGATGATTAGATAGATAGATGATAGACAAAAAGTATTTTTTAGCAATGATATACTAAAATCAAAGTGAGGGAGACATTAAAATAGAAAAATAAAAAAGGAAATAAATGAATTAATACTGGCTAAAGCTGGAGAAATAGCGCCTCCCCCCTCCCCAAAGAGTTGAAACAATTACTTGAGTGTGACTTTCTTCACATGATTTCAATGTCAGGACCAATCTTGGAAGGACCATATCCCTTCTTCTGTGATGTGTCAACAGATGCACTATTTTTTTAATTCATTTATTTATTTTGAGAGAGAGAGAGAGAGAGAGAGACAAGAGCATGACAGGGGATGGGCACAGAGAGAGGGAGAGAGAGAATCCCAAGCAATCCCGATGCAAGGCTCAATCCCATGAACCATGAGATCATGACCTAAGTTGAAATCAAGAGTCGGACACTTAACTGACTGAGCCATCCAGGCGTCCCAACAGGTGCACTATTTTGCCCTGTTATATGGGAGCTCAGCCTGGGATTTTTAGATTGCATAATGATGAGCTCACCTGGAAGTATATAATGCTGAGATATATTCAAAATAGTATTCATAAAATAGTTTTTACCAAAATCTTCCACAATATCAAAATTATATTTACAACTAACAAAATCATGTCTAATAATATAGTATATATTGCTGTCTCAGTTGTACTAAATATGGAGATCCTACTATGTTTCTGGCATTTTCTAGGTTTGTAGCGCCCAAATCCAAATATTACTAAGACTCAGATTTTAAAGAATTCACAGTGTCGCAGAGTAGAAGTACAACCACATATTTAAGGAGTCATTACAATTTAAGGCAGAGGTATTAGCAAATCTAAAATGTGAAAAGGTTTCTGTAGAGGGGCTAAAAGGGATTACAATAAAACCAAAGTAACCATACTTAGTGTGGTGTAAAGCCCATGGAATTTGCAGTCAGAGAGATCTGTGTTCATATGTTGGCCCTTCCAGGGATAATGACTAATGATTGATATGGTGATGAAATAAATCTATTATGATCAATTACTATAGCATTGCAATAGAAAAAGAAAAAAAAAAAAAAGACCTTACGAATTGAATGCTACAGAGCTCTCTGAACAGCCAGGTTTATCCAGTTGTTCAATTAGGGAAAAATCTCAACCTCACAGAGGATAACAGAGGAGTAGACCTGCCACAGCTCTCTAGTGCCAAAAGTAGATAATAAGGGGCGCCTGGGTGGCTCTTGTTGGTTAAGTGTCTGATTCTTGATATCAGGGTCTTGATCTCAAGGTCATGTGTTCAAGCCCTGCATTGGGCTCTGCACTGGGCATGAAGCCTATTAAAAAAAAAAAGGTAGATAATAAATGCATCAGAGCAGGACAGCTGATTACTCACAGTTAAGCCAACGATGCGAGTATTACCGTGGTAGTGGTGGTTCTCCTTGCCCTCAAGTCCACAGGGTGACACAATGGCTTAGGTGGAGGATTTGCACCCAGTTCTACAACTGAACAATCCAAGGTCAAGGGTCCAGCATTTCTTGTAGTAGGCAGTAAACAAGTCAGTTGCACTCCCTTAGGGAGCAAGCAATCGCATCGTAAACAGGTTCTGGTCACTTTGATTAAACTGCTCAGGGTCTGGGGAGGAGAACCCTGGATGTTTGGCACACTCAGCTAGGAAGTTCATTGATGCTCAGGGCCCATGGCAACCGTCTCTCTCAATACCAGTATGAGAATAATGTGGTCATTTCTCATAGAGATATTATGGGGCGCCTGGGTGGCTCAGTCAGTTAGGCGTCGTACTTCGGCTCAGGTCATGATCTCACGGCTTGTGAGTTCAAGTTCCAGGTCAGGCTCTGTGCTGACAGCTCAGAGCCTGGATGGAGCCTGTTTCTGATTCTGTGTCTCCCTGTCTCTCTGCCTCTCCTCAACTTATGCTCTATCTCTCTCTGTCTCAAGAATAAATAAACATTAAAAAAAAACCTTAAAAAATACTTTAAAGACATAAAAGTAAAACAAGATTCAAGTGTGAATGTTTACTTAAATATTGCTGTGAAGGCATAGAGACAAAAATATAATAAATAAAAGGAAAATAAGATGGCAACAAGAGAATGAGATGAGGAAAGTAAGCATATGGGGAGAAAGATATAGACTAAGGTAGAGATTTACAACCTTGCCACAATGACATTTCAGACCTTGGCACAAAAACATTTGAGGACAAATAATTCTTACTTTGGAGACCTGTCTTGTGCAATGTACGACCCTCACTAGAGGCCAATAGCCACCCTTCCCAGTTATGACAGGCAAAATGTCTCTAGACCTTGCCAAATACTTGGGGGTGGGGGATGGGTGCTACAAACTAGCCATTGGTTGACTACCGTTGGAGTAGGAGAAAGAAACAGGAAAGCAGGCGAGGGAAAAAAAAAATCAAAACTAGGAGAAGACTAACACAAATTACCAGTTCCTTACTTTACACCAGGCACTGTGCTAAATCTATTAAATACATTATTTCACTTAATGCTAACAGTATTACTTTGGCAGGAGTATTATTATTATTATTGCTGTTTTAACTCTGAGAAACAAAAGCTTTTTAACATAAATGAATTGCACGATTTGCTATGTCTCACTGAAATGGTTTGCTATCTACTAACACTTTGCCTGGAAGTTGACAGAGTTAACTAATCGCTGGTTGCAGAATTGGGACACCAAGCTCTCTGTTGGCTCTCTGGTCACTAATATCTGCATAAGAATTGACATCACAAAATCTAAGACAGGAATCTTTCTCATCATTAAAGAAAGGTTTGGTTTCTTTTTTAAGAAACATGCCAAAGAAAATGTTTTCTGAGGTTTTCAAAAGTGATTAGCATTATTAAAAGATGAAGCTCTGAAAACTCAAGCAAAACTAGAAATACATTCCTTCCCGTCTGTATTCTTTGGGAATCCAATAGGGGAATGATAACGTAGTTACGACCAATAAGAGAAAACTACACAAAATGGTTTTTGCAGTGTGTTTCTTTCAGAAGTGTCAATTTTCCCAAATGTTCTCACACTTTAGAAAACAAACGAACAAACGAACAAAAGGTTTATTTAATTTTCTACAGACAAATTTTCCAAAAACAGCACACAGCTAAGTCATGGAGCTCTCACTCAATGTGAGGAAGCAAGATCTGCCTTTCAGTTGGAAGCATATTCCTTTGCAAGGATTGCAGGATACATTCTGCAGGAAACTAATGACTCTCAGAGACTCACACACTCGAGCTGTGCTGTTCAGTAATAAAACCAGCCCAAATTTATGTTTTTGCCACTCTGATCAATGTCAGGTTTATACACAACACGTAAGCAGGGCTGATCGAAGTATCTGTTCATTACATTTCCAGACTCTGAGATCTGAGCAGAAGGATGTGAGAAAAGACTGTTATTCTTGGTAGTTTCTGGCATGCTGCATGTAGTATATAAATACATCCTCAAACCAACAGACTCAGGAAATTATTAAAGACTGAAGACATATGTGGGATTTTGCTTGTCTAGGGTCTACACTCATTTGTGGAAAACTGTATATATTTAAATGATTTATTTCATATAAATCTTATGAGAAAAACCATTTGTAATTAATTTTTTAAATACTGATTTAAATTGCTTTTTAATATAACGTCATTTTGTGCCCACCATGAATTAAACACTTTAACTTCATTTATCACGAGTCAACATGCGTTTATTGTCACATCATGTACATATTTGTCTAAGCCTTTAGATATTGGTGGGGCAGTATTCCAGATATAAGGTGAAAAATGAATTTTCTCCACCTTTTAAAAGCTTATAAACCAGCAGGAGAAGCAAGAGAGACACAAATAAGTACAATACAGCGTATAAAGGGAGTGCAAAGGGGACAGGAGATGTTCTGCCAGAGGGGATCACGGTTTGAGGGTTGAGTGGGTTGGAGAAACTGGTGGGAGATGAAATCAGGGAGACAGCAGGGTCAGACTGTAGCTTTGCGGGCTCCTACGAATACTTGGGTTTTATTCTGAGTGAAAATGACAACCTTGGGAGGGTTTGGAGTGGAAAAATGAAATAACCATATTTGTTCTAGCAGGATCAACGGTGGCTGTGTTGGGAATAAAGGGAGAGACAGGAGTGTAAGCAGGAAAGCCAGTTAGGAGCTGAGTGCACTAATACAGAGAGAAAAATAAGATGGCTTTAACCAGAGATCATGGAAAGAAGAAAAAGTCAAGTTTGAAAAGAAATCCCACTGGTGCAAAAGCTAGAAAATAGTTTGAGGTGAGACTGAAAATTCTTAACTATGGCCTAAGGTGTTTGGATTTTGTTCAGTAGTCATTTGAGAATCTCTGAGGATTATATTAATTTTAAACACTGTTAGAAATAAATTTTAAGAATATTTTTAACAGTATGTATCAAACGTGTTAAACTCAGCATAATGTATAAACTTGTTGCATTGCTATGTTTTACACTTGAAACTAATGTAACATCATGTGTTAACCACACTCAAATTTTTCAAAATTAAATTAAATTTAGAAGTGTGTATCAATAAAAATGAGAAAAATACAATGATACATATCATAAAATATAGAAGTAACTGAAAATCAAGTATGTAAAAGAAAATTATAAAATACTAGTATAATGCTAATAAAACATACATTTAAAAGTAATAACAAAAAGATCAAATCAAGAAAAAAAGGAAAATAATACAAAAAACTAAATATAATAAAGTGATTAGATGTAAACAAATACCAATAAAAAACACTAAAAGTTATTAAGGATCATTTTGTACAATTTTGTGTTAGTAAATATGAACACCTTATTGTCACATGCAGAACAATAATTATGGCATCTCCAGGAGAGAGTGCTGTCATCAGAGTACTGCTCAAGAGGATGATCTCCTGTTTAAGATAAATTTTAGAGGATGGGGTGGGATGGATACGATGATGGGCACTTCAAGAAACTACCGAATGCCAATGACTGCCGCCATGGAGATCAATAAATAATAAAAATAAAAATGAAAAAAAAAAGTGATACAGGAAGGACAAGAAGGATTTGTAACTCTGATTTGGAGATCATAGAAAAGCAGAGTCCTAATTTCCAGCCTTTAACAGAATTAGAGAAGTCAAAGGAATAACTTGAACAGGAAAGACAATGCACTGTATTTCAAATATGAGGAATAAACATGACAGTCAAGTAGAATGGTATAATACTAAAGGGAGAAGATGGCTTTAGGTGAACTAACCATCACCCATATATTTGAAGTGGAGAACCAGTTTGTTTCATTGGTCACAGAGGTAAATTAAAAGAGACACAGGGCAGTACGAATGCAATATTCCAAATGTTTATTGTGGCAAACGTCAAGGCTATTCCCTGGGTCAGCATGTGTGTATATGAATGAAGGAAGAGAGGATACCTTGTTTCATGAATCAACCTAACAGCCCATGGCCTCTTTAGTCTAGGATTGCACAAGATTATCTGCCCTAAAATATGGAGTTGATGTCAACACCAGAGGGTTCCTTCCCTGTTGCTTTCTCTCACATAGGGGAATTCTAGGTCTTCTGGGATCTAGAGCATCACTTAATATTTTATAAGCTTCTGTTGAAATATTGCCCTGGGAAAGTACAATGCCAACCATCATAAATAAAATATCATAATTCTGTCTTTCTAACATATAAGTTTTTTACCCACAAATATTTATTTTAAATATTTTATATAAAATATTATATTATTGTTACTGGTAACCATTGTCAGTTTAACAATACAAGTACATGTAATATTTCTGTGATCATTCCCATCCACCCGACTATCCAGTGATTTTATGAATTCCATATATATATGGAGGATTATTAAAAATCTCCTTTAATAAAGATATTCATGTCTTTCTAAAATTAGGTGAATGAAAGAATGTAGAGAAAGAGGAACCCTTACACTGCTGGTGAGAATGCAAACTGGTGCAGCCACTTTAGAAAATAGTAGAGGTTCCCCAGAAAGTTAAAAATAGAACTATCCCATGCCCAGGCAATTGCGCTACTAGGTATTTTCCCAAAGGCTTCAAAAATACTCCTTCAAAGGGGCACATGCACCCCAATGTTTATAGCTATATTATCAACAGGAGGCAAATTATGGAGGGCGCCCAAATGTCTATTGGCTGATGAATCAATAAAGAACAGGTGTGTATACATAATATGTATACACATAGTAAAACCTTGGACTGCAAGTTAACTTTTTCTTCAAGTGTTCCACAAGACAAGCAAACATTTCTCATAAATTTTAACTTGAAAAAGGAGCAATGTTTTGCAATATGAGTAGTACGTGACACCGAATGGCACATAAGCACAACTGAGCCAATGGTCCTTGAAATTTGCTTTGATATACAAGTGCTTTAGATTGTAAGCATGTTTCTGGAATGAATTATGCTTGCAAACCAAGGTTTTACTATATATATATATATATATATATATATGTATGTATATATATATATATATATATATGTATGTATATATATATATATGAAATGGAATATTACTCAGCCATCAAAAAGAATGATATCTTGCCATTTGCAGTGATGTGGATGGAAATAGAGTGTATTATGCTAAGTGAAATAAGTCCATCAGAGAAAGACAAATACCATTTGATTTCACTCATATGTGGAATTTAAGAAACAAAACAGATGAACATAGGGGAAGGAAGAAAAAATGAGAGAGAGAGGCAATCCATAGGGAACTATTAGCTATAGAAAACAGAGGGTTGCTGGAGGGAGTTGGGTGGGGATGGGCTAAATGGGTGATGAGTATTAAAGAGGGCACTTGTGAGGAGCACTGGGTATTATATGTAAGTGATGAATCACTAAATTCTACTCCTGAAACCAATATTATACTATATGTTAACTAACTAGAATGTAAATAAACACTTGATACAAAAAAAAAAAAGAAACAAATGAGTAAAGGTTAAAAAAAAAGATACAGGCAAACCTAGAAACTGACTCTCAACTATACAGAACAAACTAATGGTTACCAGAAGAGAGGTGAGTTGGGAGGATGAATTAAATAGGTGATGGGGATTAGCAGTACACTTGTGATGAGTACCGGAATGTCGTATTGAAGTGTTGAATCACTATACTGTACCTGAAACTAATATTACACTGTAGGTTAACTAACTAGAATTTTAATAAAAATGCACGAGAAAGAAAAAAATAAAATTAGGTGAATGAATGGTAATATGCAATGATGAAGAAATTCATCAGGGAGATAGAGGATTAAACTTTACTCCTGGTTTAATTTTAATCGATTTTTTTCTTTGACCAGTTTACGTCTAAAATAAGAACTTTAAAATGTTTTTTTAAGAAATGGAAAATTATCTTATTAGGATATCATGTGGTTAAGCTACACCATGTCTATAATGAAAAGATAGAACATGACTCTCTTGTATTTCTAGAAATACAATACAAGAAAATGGTATTTCTAGGAATGATTAAATTATCATTTGCATTTCATGGCCTGAAAAATTGCTTTTGTTCTTTGTGGAGTTCTCAGTGTCATTCTCCTTTTGTCAAAAAAGTAAATTAAATAGCTCAAAGAGGCTTTGTGCAGAAATGTTTGCCTCTTTATTATGTTCTAGAAGGTTGAGAATACAGATATCGCCTTTCTTTGCAGAAGGCAGTATAATAACTCTGACAAGAATATAAGCAGAGTTGTTAGCAAGGCTAAATGCAAATAATGTAGCTAAAGTCCTAGCTTGGGAATAACTAGTACGAGTGTCATCCATTACGACCACGTGTTTAAGGTTGAATTTATATGACTTCAATTCAAAGCAGGGTATATGATAAAGTTTCATATTTAAAATACATGGTCTTTCATTTGTCTTCTGTGTATTCAGAACTAAACTAGTACACCAACTTTGTTTCACTTCTCAGACCCTACTTAATGATTTTTCAGTGTTTAACAAAAGGCCGCTTTATTTTAATTCAGTAAGACTTTAATGTCTCTTACCATTACAACTAAAGAGACCTATAACAAATTAGCTTTGAAACAAATCCACTCCAGTTGCTTTATTTTCTGAATAATCATGCGGTATTGCATGAAAATCTGTAATGACAGGGGTAGTCTGACATACAAGATTTTGAGCATATGAATTCCCTAATTATTTCATGTATTTAGTTTCTTTCCACTTTTATTTTCAGAGATAGATCCAAGCTACTAGACTGGCACTCAACATTATTGATTCATGAACCCAGTACTTTTAAAAACATAATTTACTATTTGCTCTTATTAATAAATGGTCAAATATTTCTAATGTTCAGTCTAGTATTCATTCTTTAATACAGAAATCAATATTTTTTCATGTTATCTTTAAGACTAATTTGATCTTTCCTTAAAAAAAATGATAACTCTTGGGGCACCTCAGTCGGTTGAGCTTCCGACTTTGGCTCAAATCATGATCGCACTGTCCGTGAGTTCGAGCCCTGCATCAGGCTCTGTGCTGACAGCTCAGAGCCTTGAACCTGCTTTGGATTCTGTGCCTCCCTCTCTCTCTGACCCTCCCCCATTCATGCTCTGTCTCTCCTGTCTCAAAAATAAATAAACATTTAAAAACATGATAACTCTTAAAGGTTTATTTGGAGTCTATCAATATCAAACACCATTTTGATAGGTAATCTACAGGAATATTTCATGATTTTTTTCCTATTTTTATACTTTCATACTTTATATCTTATTAGGAAGGAGCCAGGAAAAAAAGAAGAAATATATGCTGAAGAACGAAAGTCATTAAATACTAATTAAGGCCTGGTTCCTCACCAGGAGGAACCTGAACCAAGCTATTCAAACCACTTGAAGAAATCTCATATTCTGTTCTTACATTAGATAGAGTTAGCCGAAATCCAAGGACAGCTGAAGGAGTGTCCAGTATTTACAAACAAGTGTGCAATTTTTTAATGGAAAAGAAAATACTTCATCTTCCAAATGCATTAATTTTCATGTCTTTCATTCACCAATAGTCTTTTGTGTGTAAGAAGTGATTAAGTTTTTCAGAGTTCTCTTCTGAAAACAGCAGAAGTTTTCCCAGAGACTTCCACATACTTTCAATACTTAATAAAAGTACATATAATATAGATTCACTGGAAACTCCTTTCTCTGAAGCAATAGATACTTCGAATATGGGATCCACCTCAATGAGTGCTGATCGATTGAGCCTCTGTGTGTGTTGGGGGTGGGGGTGGCATGTAACAGGGATGAGAGGAAAGAATGATAGAGGGAAACATTAACTGTGGATCCAAGGAATTCACAATGATCTAAGAAAAAAAAATTATTTTTACCATTTAAGTTTTAAAGCAAGTTTTTCTTCTTATAAAAGTTAAATAAACAGTGCTCAAGACTTTGAAGTGTGGTGCTCCAAGAGACACAGACATGGAATCAGATCTACCTGTATGGCACTCCAGAGCTCTCACTCTGGGATGCAGTCAGTATTGGTTTCCTTGAACGATGATCTGATAATCAGAACAGCATAGACCTACCTCATTCTTCCCAACTCCGTAAGTGTAGGAATTTTAAAAATCGTTATGAGCTTGATTACTCTTGGATATTAACTCGATTACTTTGGAAAAGTGTAACTTAGCGCCTTACTATTTCAAGTAGGCCAAGAGAAATGATAAAATACTCTGTTAGAGTAATTTATGTAATTTTTCCTTGTTCAGAAAAAAGAACAGCTTTAAACTCGCCTTTAACTAAGAGAAAACTGATAAAAAACCTTTCTGCCAGGGATATATAACTTTTATAAGGGCAAAAATGACATTTATCTAGGAGAAAATCACCTTTGATCATCAGCATTTGGAAGCTGAAATCAGAAAATTTTAATTTCACTGTTAGTTGGGGATGGCAGTGATTCTCTCCGACTGCTTTTTGATTCTAGGATTTTTATTTTTTTGATCTTTCAAAATTTAGATGTCCATACTTATTTCAAACCCTAGTGGCAGTTCTATTGTAGATTTAAATCTGTGCGTAAGTCCTGTTTTCCTTGCTTTGACACCCAGCTGAGCTATGATACTGGTTCATTGTAATCACAGTAGGAGGAATGGAAGTGAAAGATTTCTGAATAAATGAAGTAATTTTTTCTTGCCTCTGCTCTTGGACAAAAAGAAATCTGAAGCTTCTGTGGAAATTCTGTGTCACCTATAAACCCTCTATGAGCGTGGTCAACTCATTGGGTAAGGGATATTTCTAGGAAGATATTTCCAACAGAGTTCTTTGTTTTAAGTTAAATATTTAAGATCCACTATATTTATGGAATCAAATAGGATTCACCCATAAATTACTTATTCTTCCACATTAATTAGTCATCTCTGTTGTCTTTAGGACATCCTTCAAGGAAAAGTAAATAAGAGCTCTAGGAGTTAGGTAATGAAAATTGCCCTATGTTCAAACAAATTATTTAAAGAAATTAGTTTGGGCCATCCAATGCTGGATTGTCGGCTCCTTATTTGTTTTTATTTTTATGTTTTTTGGAGAGAGAGAGAGACTGAGAGCATGAATGGGGGAGGGGCAGATGGAGACAGAGACTCTTAAGCAGGCTCCACACCCAGTGTGGCATGGCACCCAATGTGGGGCTCAATCTCACGATTGTGAGATCATGACCTGAGCCAAAATCAAGAGGAGAGAGCATGAGCCAGGGAAGAGCAGAGAGAGAGAGAATCCCAAGCAGACTCTGTAAAGTCAGCACAGAGATCAACATAAGGCTCAAACTCACGAAACCATGAGATCATGACCTGAGCTGAAATCAAGAGTTGGATACTTAACTGACTGAGCTTACCAGGTACACCTCTCTCATCTTTTTTAAAATGCCTTTTGTCAAATTCTCAGGTAAGACGACTGCAATCTATTTCCCAGATGATTTTACTAACTTCTTATTAACTCTGTACTTTTATTGTATTTTTACTTTATTATTATTTTGAGTAAGGAATTTTATTTTATATTATTTTTTTAATATATGGAATTTATTGTCAAATTGGTTTCCATACAACACCCAGTGCTCATCCCAACAGGTGCCCTCCTCAATGCCCATCACCAGCCTCCCCCCCCTCCAACCCCCCATCAGCCCTCAGTTTGTTAAAAAAATTTTTTTTCAACGTTTATTTATTCTTGGGACAGAGAGAGACAGAGCATGAACGGGGGAGGGGCAGAGAGAGAGGGAGACACAGAATCGGAAACAGGCTCCGAGCCATCAGCCCAGAGCCTGACGCAGGGCTCGAACTCACGGAGCGTGAGATCGTGACCTGGCTGAAGTCGGACGCTTAACCGACTGCGCCACCCAGGCGCCCCAATTTGCTCTCAGTTTTTAAGAGTCTCTTATGCTTTGGCTCTCTCCCACTCTAACCTCTTTTTTTTTTCCTTCCCCTCCCCCGGGGGTTCCTGTTAAGTTTCTAAGGAATTTTATTTTTTAAATATTTATTTTTGAGAGAGAGAGAGCAATAGCCAGCAGGGGAGGGGCAGAGAGAGAGAAAGAGACAGAGGATGGGAAGCAGGCCGGATGCTGACTGCAGAGAGAGGGCAGCAGATAGCCCAATGTAGGCTCAAACCCACATACCGTGAGATCATAACCTGAGCCAAAGTCAGACGATTAACCAGCTGAGCCACCAAGGCACCCTCTACTTTTGCTTTAAAAGGATGGATAACGAGAGATCAGCAGAAATGCCATTAAAACTGCTATTTGCTTAAAGTTGCTCGTATGAGTTTGGAGAATTCACATTTCTATTAACCTGCTATTTCAGGGGAAAAATTGGAATTTACTGTACAAGAGTTAAATATCATAATAACCTATATTGTGGGACCTGAGACATAACTGTGTGTTCCTTTCCTTAGATTATCATTTGTGTTGATTTTAGGACCTTTTTAACTACCACTCCTTCCTCTGATCTCTCTCTCTAGTTTGACCTTTATGCTGCATGACATCACTTTGATAATGACTCAACTTCTTATCCTGATTTAATTTTATTCCATGACCCTCATTGGCATTGCGGATTCTAGCCATGTTTACTTGATTTTGATTGGACTGTTCCCTTCTTTAATTCAAATGTACCCCACTCATTCTTTATGAAGCAGCTATTCTAATGCAGTCCCCTGCTTTATCATGTAAAGTTAGTGATCCACCTTCTTGTGCTGTGGTAGCACACGAAGTTGTGCATTTATGTTTTGCAGAAGTAAGTTACATTGTGATTATCTTTCCACAGGTCTATCGTTCTTGCAAAACTGAAAACTACAAAAACATCCCCTGTCCCTTGTTTGTAGGTGGATCACCTATTAAGATTACTAGGACTTAGGAAGTGGAAGATGGGGAGAAAAGTGTCTCTTCTTAGCAGTTTGTACTTGAATTTTCTTGAAGTGGGAGACCGCCTTTATTGCAAAAAAAGTTGTGAGAAGCCCTCTGGGGATAAAAGTTGGCCTGAGGCTGGGCCTGTGCTATATTTCTTAGGAAGTGATTTTGCATTCTAAAGAAGACTGGTCAGACAGAGTAAGATCCCCGGATGGTGGCAATAGAGACTTTAGGCAGAATAGGAAGATCTACTGGGGATTAATTAAATAGTTCTCTTTGTTGTGGGCAATGATCTGTCTCCCTAAGATATTTTCAATAAGCCCCATAGGCTTACTCACTGGAGTGGGCATTTTATGGTGAATATGAAAAAAAACACTGAGCCCTATTTCTCTAAGTGTTTGAAGTCAAAGTAAGAACACTGAACTTTTTAAGAAATACTTTCTACCTCTATGAGTATAGTAAAGAATCAAATCAAATCAAACAAAATATTGCCATTTTTTACTTGTGTTCTAGAATACAGAGCATTCTAGTACTTTTAATTTTCTAGCACAGACTAACCAAAACGCATGAATTTTGAAAGATTTTCAATAGTATTTTTGTTCAGAATGGCTGTTCCTAAGTAAAATTTCAGTAGGGCAGCAGCAAGAGTTTGCGTATGTCAGAATGACTAGGCTAAAAAGTTTGCCGAGGTGAATAAATAATACATTGAAAAGGTCGAAGTGTAAGCAAAACAAAGTTTTCCAATTTGATGCACACGCATACAAATAAAAGCATAGCATAGGTACAGCTACCATTTATTTGGCACTCACTCTGCTATATTCACTACACTAAACATTGCCCATACATTCTCTCTTTAGCCCTTACAAAACTCTGAGGATGCTATCATTCCTATTTTACAGATAAGAAAACTGAGGACCAAAGAAGCAAAATGTCATGCAAGACCATGTAAGTGACAATGTAAGAATTTTAACAAGAAATCCTTCTAAGTAAGGTTATCTGATTCCAGAATCCCTGCTTTTAATCCTCACAATAGGGGGGTACCTGGGTGGCTCAGTCAGTTGAACATCCGACTTCAGCTCAGGTCATGATTTCACAGCTTGTGTTTTCGAGCCCCTCCTCTCGGGCTCTGTGCTGACAGCTCGAAGCCTGGAGCCTGCTTCGGATTCTGTGTCTCCCTCTCTCTCTGCCCCTCCCCTGCTCACACTCTGTCCTTCTCTACCTCAAAAATAAATAAACATTAAAAAAAATTAATCCTCACAATAGGTAGTTATCATTAAGTAGTGATTATGTATGCTCCAGTCAATTTCATTTTGAGATGACACACAGAAGAGGACAACAAGCATTATCGATAAATGAAACAAATTCAGAAAGGGAATTTTTCAAATGAAGAGAAAAGTATACATTTTTTTCTGAAAAATATTGGTGAATTCAACAGTTTTTTCTTGACTCAGTTATCTAAATACATGTTGAGTGTATGTTGACATCCCAAAACATGGCATTAAGAGTGTTCTTATATATTTTATTTTCTTTGTAAATTTTTATCCCTTATTTTATTTTCCCTAGGCTCTCGGGTAGTTCAAGATTAGTAAAAAGTTGGAAAAATTTGAGGGTCTTGGTTTTTCAGTAATCTCCCTGTTCTAAATTATAACTAAACATCTGTGCAGTCACGAGGACTAATTTATTTGAAACTATCAACAAAACAAAAATGCAACCTACTGAATGGGAGAAGATATTTGCAAATGATATACTGATAAGGGGTTAATATCCAAAATATATGAAGAACTTACACAAATAAACAGCAAGAAAACAAACCATCTGATTAAAAAATGAGCACAGTACCTAAATAGACATTTTTTTTCTAAATAAGACATACAGATTACCAACAGACACATGAAAAGAGTCTCAACACCACTAATCATCAAGTAAATCAAAATCAAAACCATGAGGAGATATTGTACACCTGTCAGAATGACCCAAATCAAAAAGATAGAAATAACAAGTGTTAGTGAGGATGTGGAGAAAAAGGAACCCTCGTGCACTGTTGGTGGGAATGTAAATTAATGTCATCACTGTGGAAAATAGTATGGAGATTCCTCAAAACATTAAAAATAGAAATATCATATGATCCAATATTCCACTACTGCATATTTACCACCCCCACCACCAAACAAAACAAAACAAAAACACACAACAAACAAACAAAAACAATTTGAGATGATATATGTACTCCTATTTTTATTGAACCATTATTTAAGATAGCCAAGATATGAATGGATAAGGAAGATGTGGTATATGTGCACAATGGAATATTACACAGCCATAAAAAAGGATGATATCATACCATCCGTGAAAATATGGATGGACATAGAAAGTATTATGCTAAGTGAGAAAGACAAATAGCATATGATTTTACTCATATGTAGAATCTAAAACACAAAACAAATGAATCAACAAATAAAAAGCAGAATACAGAAAACAAACTGATGGTTGCCAGAAAGGAGTGGTGTAGGAAGATGGGCAAAATGGGTGAAGGGGTGGTGGAGATACAGGCTTCCAGTTATGGAATGAATAAGTCACAGGAATAGACTTACAGCATAGGGAATATATAGTCATATATATATATATATATATATATAGTCATATATATATATTACATATATAGTCATATATGTAATAGGGTTGTAAGGTGACAGATGGTAGCTATAATTGTGGTGAGCAGAGATAACATATAGAGAATTTGAATCACTATGTTGTACATCTGAAACTAAAGTAACATTGTGTGTCAACTACTGAATTACAAACATTTTTTTTTAATTTATTTAATTTTATTTTTTTCAGAGATAGAGAGCCAGCATGAGCTGGGAGGGGCTGAGAGAGAGGGAGACACAGAATCTGAAGCAGGCTCCAGGCTCTGAGCTGTCAGCACAGAGCCCAAAGCGGGGCTTAAACTCGGGAACCATGAGATCATGACCTGGGCGGAAGTCAAATGCGTAACCGACTGATCCACCCACATGCCCCAATTAAAAAAAATTGTTTTAAGTTTATTTATTTTTGTTTGAGAGAGAGAGAGACAGAATGCAAGTGGGGGAGAGGCAGAGAAAGAGGGAGGCACAGAATCCAAAGCAGGCTGCAGGTTCCAGGCTCCAAGCTGTCAGCACAGAGCCCCACACGGGGCTTGAACCCACAAACCATGATATCATGACCTAACCCAAAGTTAGAGGCTTTACTTACTGAGTTACCTAGGTGCCCCTAAAAACTTTTTTTTTAAAGAAGAGTATTGTATTTTAAATCCTCAGTAATTGTTCTCAAGAAATGCAATCCTAATAGCTATACTGTGTTTAACACTTAAATTCATCTGGGATCTGCTGAATAGAGGCTGCAAAATACTAGTTGCTATGTTAAAACTGTTATAAAAAATGTGAATGATATTGAAAGTATATAACTGACCCTTGATAGCAAGAGCTAATAAGAGAGAGGCTGTCAAAATTTTTCTAAAACAGAAGTTCTGTGGGGAGATATATATATATATATATATATATATATATATATATATATATATGTGTGTGTATATATATATGTGTATATATATATGCATATATATACACACATACATATATACATATGTATATGTATATGTACACACATATATACATATATATATGTATATAAATTATATACAGCAGATCCCACCAGTGTGCAAAACAGCTGACACATAAAAGCCAGCTCAGTCAAGCTCAGCCATCACTTCCATCTGAAAAGAGAAGGGAGAGGTTTTGGCTTCTGGCTCAATTGTGCCCACTTATTGCAATCAATGGTTAGGGAAATTCCAAATACTCAAATCTAGTCCTTCACAACCAGTGTTATTAAGCTATAATCTAAATTATAACTGCTATGGTGATTGCTTCACACTTTGATTACAGGTTGTGCTATGAGGAGGCAGTGATACAGGTGTTAAATGATCATTCTAATAGACTGTCTGTAAGGTGTTTGGCATAATGGGCACATGCAGCCCAAAATGTCTTAGAATTTCTTCTGTATTTTTTTAAATAACGCCAGAGAATGCATTTTTGAAAGAATTTTTTTTTAATTCGTTCATGGGAAAATAATCAATTCAGCTAGGCCTTTTGGTTCCCAGACTTCACAGTAAATAGATCAAAAACAATAATTACAATTTTAAAGATGGGCACTATTCTAGAATGTACCATCTGAGAAACAAGATGAGAGAGACAAAAACATTCAGTGCCTCAGACGATTATTTTCTTCAAACGTAATTACCATTAATGTTCAGAATACTTCAAATATGCAAAATTACTTCAATACTCCTGAGGGAAAAGACAGGAAATTAACTTATTTCAGAATTTTCCTCATTTTCTTTTGATTCTGGATCTTACTGAATTTACATTAATGGACATAATTCTGTTTTACCAATGGAAATTCTCACTTTGTTCAAGTAAAAATACAAGAAACTCTGCTGCTTTGGTTGTATGTGTGTGTGTGTGTGTGTGTGTGTGTGTGCTTTCTTTAGGAATGATGCTTCTATAAACCCACAAAATTTCAGAGTTCAGTCGGACAGTGGCCAGCATTTCACCAATCTGAAAGCTACAGGGCACAGGCTGTATCTTATTCATCATTATATTATGATCAATGCCTCCTAAGTGCCTGGCTCTCAAATGTTCTAAAAATTGCAGTTTTATTGAATTTGTGAATGAGAAAATTGAGACCCAAAGAAAGAAGCTACTTATCCAAGACCTTGTACCAGTGAGGGGAAAAGCCAGGTTTTGGAATATCAATTCATTATAATTTTCCACTATAAGTTAACAGAGTCAGGAACATCTTAATACAGTAAAGTAAGACTATTTACTTTTTATTATAAAGAGATCATTTATTGCTTGGAAAATATAAATGGATACCAAACAGAAACTTACTTTACCTGGATTCTGAAACGACCAATGGAGAGAACTACCATATCTACAAATTCTCTAAACTCTGCCATGTAAGGTGCAATTCAGGGTTGCAGGCAAGTTAGAATTAAAAGATAAACCAGCACTGCTTAGTTCCTTTTGTGCTTGCCAAAGTAAAAATACCAGGAGCACAGAACTAACTGGCTATTGGTACTTTCTGGAATTGACAGGCGATAACTAGGGGAAACTGAATGATTTCTTTGCAGAATGCTAACAAATTTAATTGAAACTTTAATTAAAAGAACATCAAAGTACATCTTTCCTTCTAATAGACAGCACCTGCAACATATGAAAATGATTTGTTTGGGTTGCTAAATTTTTAGTGTTACAGAAGCAATTGACTGCACCCATATGCCCATTAAAGATATTTCCTGATGAACAAATATGTAGGAACTGAAGGATGATTCATTCCTGAAAAATGATTCATTCCTCGAAAAGGAAAATTGTTTGTGGTATCTAATATACCAATATAAACATCGTTAACCATCCTCTGTGAGATCTGCTGAGATTGGACACAATAATTTGGATTGCAGTTTTAATATTTTGTGAGGGTTTTTTTTTTTCCTTTAGGATACTTAGTAAGAGATCTTTGGGGGAAAATTACCTCAATGACACATGTTGATTATATTTTATCCTGATATGAATGCCATAAATTGCACATTCCAGTTGCTAAAAATATGTGAATATTCCTCAGTATGCTAATTTATTATAGGCAGCCTCATACACCTGCCAAAATAAACACAAAACGAATGGTCTTATTCTATTATAAAACAAACTTCTAGAATTTTTCCAAGTGTCTAGTACTAAACCCATCCATTGACATAAGGTACAGCTTTTAGAAAAAATACTTATTTAGATACAATAGAGATGAGAATATGGTACACATTAAGAACAAAATATTCTTGTATTACCAAAAGGAGAGAAACATAGTTATTATATTATATGTATTGGAACATATATTAACAAAGTAGATTAGAAATTATAGTGCTGATTATAAGGAAAGTGCTTTATTTATTTAGGTTAATAAAATTATTTTTGATTTTTCATTGCCTTAAAATTTTAATTTAAGCCATTAAGTATGAAAAGGAAAATGAAAAGTTACTCCTAAAAAAGATTCAGGAGCATATTGTTATTACCTCCCCAGTCATAAATTATCAACATGATACAATGTGAAAAAATCCAGAATCTCAAATATAATTTAAATTATTTATTTAAAAAAATTAAATGTTTATTTATTTTTGAGAGAGGGACAGAGCACGAGCAGGGGAGATGCAGACAGAATCTGAGACAGGCTCCAGGCTGTGAGCTGTCAGCACAGAGCCAGAAGCGGAGCTCGAACCCAAGTACCATGAGATCATGACCTGAGCTGAAGCTGGGCATTTAACCCACTGAGCCACCCAGGCACCCCTAGTTTAAATTACTTTAAATAATTCTTGTACATCAAGAAATTTGAAGAGCACCAAAATGGTGATCTTGTACAATACCAAGGGCACAGAGAAAAGCTATGATAGAGAGGAGTATACAGAAAAGAAGGCTAAGAGGCTAGAAAGAGAAAGCAAGAACAAGAGATAAGATAAAGTAGGTAAATCAACAATAGCAAAGGAAAATTGAGGATTGTAGTTATTTTTTAAAGAATTCTAAGCACATGAATAGCATTAATTTTTGCCTTATATATATGAACATATCAGACAAGGATATAATTTCCCTTAATTGTTTAGACAGTTGATTCAATAATGCAATGATATGTAATGGTATAGCAAAATAAGCTTTCAAATAACTATAAAATCTATGATTATATGATTTCAATAAAATTTCATTTAGATGGGAATCATACAGGGAATGGAATACCTTTTTTGTCAATTCTCTTCAATCTTTGTTCTCCCCAGTTTGTTACTACAGTAGATTTTATCTTATGAGCTTAATTATTTTGTTTAGTTTATATTCAGCAAGCTTATATTTTTTTTCCATTACCTGATGTCAAAGATATCATTCAGGATCCTCCTTGCATTGTAGTAACTCTCTTATACCTCAACCCGTGTACGTTGAGTAATCAATCACCGCCTTTAATGTCGAAATTTGCTTATGTAAAATATTGACATTATGTTGCCTCCTTGATTTCTCTTTCAAGTCCTTCATTTTCTGAACAAGCCTTCTCTCTCCATACCTACCTCTTAAAGATCCCCCACCAATACCCCATATTAAACCATATTAATATAAGAGAAGTTTTTTTTTCTAAAAACCTTCTAAAATTTTGTACATTTACCCTCTTTCTTTAGATTGCCATTTTCTTTTCCTCCTTTTCCCACACATTACTGATTTGAATAATTCCTGCTCATCCTTCATAATAATGTCCAGTCATCAGCTTCACCAAGAACCCTTCCCTAATTACCCAAGTGGAGATAGGTGTAATGTCTCTGTGACTCCATAACATGATGATCAATAATACTCCACAAACAGAATAGTTATCTAACCTAGAGACAATCAATGTAACATACCTCTGTAACAAATTTATTAAAATTCAGAGACTTTTGGGGAACCTGGTGGCTCAGTCTGTTAAGTGCCTGATTTTGGCTCAGGTCATGATCTCACTGTTCACAGATTTGAGCCCCACGTGGGGGTCTCGGCTGTCGCCCAGAGCCTGCTTCAGATCCTCTGTCTGCCTCTCTCTCTGTCCCTCCCCTGTCCCCATGTTCTCTCTCAAAAATAAATAAACATTTAAAAAATTCAGAGACTCTTTCTAGGTTTTCTTTTTTGTCCTTAAATTCTAACCTAGTGTTATGCTTTGTCTCAGCCTTTGAGACTTTCAGACTTGACCCTAGAGTCAAGGTATTCACTTGGCACATTCCCAACCTCACCCCAGGGAACAGTTTCTCAGACACAAGCCCCATGCCCTATGCTTGCTGTTCAAGAATTTGCACTGCCCTGTTGCACCACAGTGCTGTCCAATAGAACTTATTCAGTCATGAAAATGTTTTATATCTGCACTATCTGGTATGGCAGCCATAGCTACCATGATTATTGAGCCCAGAAATGTGGTTATTTTCATCAGGAACTGGATTTTTATTAACTAATAATAATAATAGTTATTATTGTTGTTAATTATTATTTATTATTATAATTAAATAATAATAATTATTATTATTTACATAGCCATTGTGGCTATTTAACAGAGGCTAGTGGCTACCATATCGAACAGCATAGGTCTATGATTTTTGAACCAAGCTCAAGTACTTTTCCTAGAAATTAGTTAATGGATTCCTTCATTTCCTGGAAAATGGAATCATGGGATCCGAGAATAGATAAGGGACTTTACTAAAAGAATATTAGAACATAAAAGGAAAGAACGTCCCTGCTTATTTTCTTGTCTTTATGATAACAAGATTGAGCTATTTAACTACTTGAGTCACATTGCATTTAAACTTGTAAGATGCTGCTACCCATCCCTTCCTCCATTCATTAGTCCATCTATTCCCTGGCTGATCATTTATCCTTCTGATATGCATTTTGAGCTCCTACAAATGCAGGCACTGTGCTAGAAAATGGAGATATAAAGATGAAGAACTTTTTTTTCTAATCGGAAGAACATTATTCTTCTAGCTCTAAAAATGAAATATATTCTTTTCTCCAGGTGTTCCTTTTTCCCCATTTTAATATTAACTTTTCAATGTTCTGTCTACACTTAATAAGAAGAAAGTATGCCTGCCAAATTATTACTTTATATTTGGCTCTATAGCCACAGCTTTAATATTTATGGGTAAACTGCATGGACTCCTTTTCCAAATCATGACTATAGCATATATTAGCTACGTGACTTTGTGCAAGTTACCTCTCTGGATTTCAGGATGTTGTCTTTGATGCACAAATGAGGAAAATTATAATAACATACATACATACCGTTTCCTATTACCTTCAGACCCTGTCCACCTAATCACTGCACTATTTTAAGTACCATGCTTTCCTGACAATTAAATGAGATGCATAGAAAATATACGTAATGGACTGTCAAACATATACTAGGCATCAACCCAATACTATTTATTTCTATGTCCTCTGGATATGCCACCAGCACAGTTATGTGTACTGACAGGAGACCAGATTGCCTGCATTTCAAGCTACTTACTAGCTGAGCGAACATGGGCAAATTACTTCAATTTTCTTTGTATTATATCCACATTGAAAATGAGGACAATACAGGTTCCTCATTCATTGGGTTGTTGTAAGGATCACATCAGTTAACATATATAAAATGTTTAGAAGCCCATCTACATAATATAAGCACTCAATAATTATTAGCTATCATCATCATCATCATCATCATCATCATACAACTGTCTCTATCACTTCTAAACCTTCAGCTTCATAGTGCTAAAATGTCAAGCAATGAACATGATGTATCGTTGATTTTGAGCATGTAGGAATACTTGAAGTATGTTATTTACCTCAAACTATTTTGAGGGCAGTATTGTGGTTTAGTGGAAAGGGCATGGACTTTGGTCAGACAAATGGAGCATTGCTTGTGTCACTTTTCACAAATTGCTTCTTTGGTCCTCAGATTCCTCGTTTATAAAATATCATTGTCCTATCTCATAGTTATTTGTCATTATACAAGAAAAGTGTGCAAAGGATCTAATGCATACTCTGTCATATAAATCCTTAATAAATATTATTTCTCCATACTGCTATTTTAGGCAACAGCCACTAAATGAGTTTTGAGAAATTAAGAAATACAGAATCAGTGAATATCTAATTATATGTGTTCCATATTTTTTTCAGTTTACTTATTTTGAGAAAGATGGAAACAGAATGGGGAAATAGCAGAGAGAGAGGGAAAGAACAAGCTCCACACCACCAGTGCAGAGCCCAACACAGGGTTCAAACCCAACACTGAGATGTGACCTGAGCCTAAATCAAGAGTCAGACGCTTAACCGACTGAGCCACCAAGGTGCCCCTATGTGTTCCATATTTTTCAGATAACTCATAGTCCCTAAATTTCCATGGGAAAAACTGACTATGCATACATAAACATGTGCTTAATAAATTATCTCATCCTCTTATTTAGTCTCTAGCAAAGAACAAATTCCAAATATGAGGCCTGTGGGGTCCAATGGATGGAGTGCTAAATTGGGAGTCGCCTATGTGTCCTAAGTGGCTGTTGCATTTCTGGTATCTGTTAGAAAAGTCACTTAACCTTTTTTCCTTTCTTCTGCCTCTGACTGTAAAGAAAGGACCGTACTTCCCCACAAGAAAATGAATAAAGTTATGAATAAAAGTCCACAGATGACATGTATGTTCTTTCATCCAATGAACTTAAATTCTCTTCCTTACTCCCACCCATGTCTGAAGTCTGAGAGTGTATCTAGGGTTGGCAACATGCTCAATGGCACACAGTCAGAATTAGGAATACAAGAAAAATCTGAACTACTTTGCTGATGTCTAAAATGGCCATAATACATGCTTTGCAAATGCATTGCCATTCTTTTCCACATTTTCCATCCATAGCCTGGCAGAAATCTAATGATTTTTCAAGGGCCAGTTTAAATGTCAACTCTCTTGGAAGGCTTTGCCAAAACTCATTGGCTCTGGTCCACAGATTGAATCTCTCCATCCATCCTTTCTAATTCTATAGCATTTAATTGGTGTGATTAGGATAATATAGGTTATTTATCACATTTTATTATAGCACAGTTGTTTGCATCCCTGTCTCCCATCCTAGCCTGGGAGTTCTGTGATGGCAGAAACCTTTTTATTTGCTTGAATCAGAGCCTGGCATGGAGTTAGTATTCTATAAATTTCACTTGAATTAAACCAAGATATTCTTGATTTCCTGGAATTTTCTCTAAGCTGTTTTGTCTCATTGAAACAAAGGCTATTGTTAAATGATTATATTACTGGGTAAAGACTCAGTTTTAATTTTCCTGTTTGATGATAACTTGCAGTTTCTGATGCCAGTCTGTGCTTAGTAGAAAGTCATGAAATCATTGAGGTAAAAGAGAATTTTTTAAAAATTTTTTTAACGTTTATTCATTTTTGAGAGACGGAGACAGAGTGCGAGTGGGCAAGGGACAGAGAGAGTGGGAGACACAGAATCCAAAGCAGGCTCCAGGCTCTGAGCTGTCAGCACAGAGCCCGACGTGGGGCTCAAGTTCACAAACCGTGAGATCCTGACCTGAGCCGAAGTCGGACGCTTAACTGACTGAGCCACCCCGGCGCCCCAGAGAATTCTTTTAAATTAATAAAAGCTGAGATATTATCAACCTGTCAGATCTATTTTGAGCATGTGTGTGAATAGTGACACAAACAGTAAACATACATGCATTTTAAAAATGCACACACATATATAATTTATAGAATTACTACATTGTAAAAGATCACAATTTCAAATAAAATATCACTCGTGGTTCATAACTTGATGCATAGAATGTTATGTTGACTATACCTTTGATTTTAAAAAGTGAGTCAAATATTAATATGAAAATTTTTAACCAATCAAATAATGTTAAAGAATAAAGTTTGTTTGTTGCAAATATCTGTCCTGTAATAAGTGAATAGCCTGGGCATTTAGCTGATTGGACTAACTGTTTTCAATGCACGCATTCAGGTTATATCTACATTAAACTAAAATAACTGGTTAAATTAATTAATCTGTCTTACTCCAAAATTGTACCAAAGATTTTGTTCCATTCATTTCTGAACAACAGGAAACCAATCTTACAACTAAAGATTTCATAATGTTAATTGGAAGGAGTAGACGCATTCTAGCAAATCAACTATTTAATGATCTTGGCTGTGCTGTTCTCCAATTAGTGCTGGGTCACCAATTAATTCTTTACCAGGTGCCCAGACTTCCTGGATACCAGCACTGGGCTGAGTTCTCTTGATCCTTTCACCTAATGCTCCAACTATATTAATGATTCTGACCTTGCTCAGACTTGGACAGCAGGTTTCTCAATTTAAAGAAAAACTACCCTTTCCATTTATTTTAAGAATGGGGCGAATCATAGTAAACCCATACAGAGTTTCTTTGTCATTTGTTGTTAGTCATGTTGTAATAAGTTCACAAGGTACACTGACTTCCTATAGCTATCATGTTTGTATTTACCGACATTTTCTACCCCATCCCCTTAGGTCATCTGGGACATTGTCCTGCAACTTACTTCCTCCCCTGTAATATGTATACTATATATAACATATATATGTAACTATATATAACATATATACTATATATAACATATATATGTAACTATATACAACACACACACATATATATATACTGTATATAACATATATGTGTATATATGTACTATATATATATATATATATATGTATTTTTTTCCTTCTCAATTTCATGATTTTTCTGTTTTCAAATGATTCAAGCATTCCTTCACTAATGAGCAAGACCCCCCATTTCTCAAATCTGCTGTTTCTAAATATATCTTCTCACTTTCACAGGTACATTTGTTTTCAAGGGAATTTTATACCTGATGCTTTAAGTCGTCATGTTATTACTAATTCATCAACACGGGTTGTCTACTTTATCTCATTGTTATAGTATTGATTCTTTCTTCTTTAAAACACAACCATATTTAAAGACCTCAACCTATCTAGTCTCAACAATGTTTCACATTGCAAATGTCTCTACCTTAGCTTCCAAGTATGGAAGTATGGATGTATGGATGTATTCATTTCCCTAGGAGATCATGGCCTTGGGTGTCAAGTTGATCATGGTTTGCATGTCATCATTGCCTCTTCCTTGCTGACATATTTCTGAAAGGTCACTTAACCTCTCTTGGCCTCAAATTTGTCATAAAGTGGAAGTGACTTTATATATGAATACATATGATATATAATCACTTATGTCAGTCTCTCCACAAATTATTTGCCAATCCCTACTATCTCTTTAACTTTTTAACTGAATGTGATCTGTCTCCTTGATACTCCCATAGATAGAATGACCATGTAATTGTACAAATAGAGACACATTTTTTAAGTAAAAGAAGATGCGATTAACTATTTTCCTAGAATATTATGGGTGAGGACTGTCTCAAGTATATCACAAAGTATGATTAACCAATTCATAGTATACCTTGTGTGTGTATGTGTGTGTGTTTTGCTTTTTTGTGTTGGTTAATTTTGACCTTTCCTAGAAGCCCTTTCTGTTTCCTCTGTGATAATAAATCTTTCAAGTTTCTGTTCAATTCTCATTCCAAAGCACACCATAGATTTCCTCTTTAACCAGTGAGCATTTACATGTCCATGCAAGTACAACCACAGTAATATCCATATGTGTAGCCATGCATTGCCTCTTGATATCACTTGTCATATTTAACTATTACATTCAGTATAAATTATCTCTACTAATAGATTGCATTTCAAAGTGTTTTCTCTTTAGAATATACATTTTTATGGAAGTAACCTAATCTGATACATTTTTTTTCTATTCTTTGTACTTTCTGGCATATAGTTTATCAATTAGTGGGTATCTATTAAATATTTGTTGATCAAATTATTAATTTATTATTGTTATATTTTGGCTCTCTTGGGGGGTGAATTAGCTAAATTATTTTCTCAAATTATTCCACATTCAAATATTTTATGGTTTGCCAAGAATCTAACAGTTATTTTCAGAAATATATATTTTTTAACAACGAAAGGGAGCACAGTGACTTTCAACCTCTACCAACTAATCCTCAACACATCAACATATTAGATTAACATAAATATTCAAAAATTTGAAGGAGGAAAATGAATCAACATTAGTCTGTCTGCAAATATAGATAGGAACAAGCTAAACTCTTGATAACGAAAGGGAGTTACATGGCCTAATTGTTTGTATTAGTTAGAAAAATTTCACCCCCCTCCCCCAAGCTCAATTATTTTCTAGCATTCTCAGAATTAATCCCATAATCAGAATACACATCATGAAGCTAAACACAAATACAACTGTTCCAAAGAACTCTCTTCCAAAATGAAAAGTAAGACAAAACCAAACCAAATTTTACTTTATTCCACATTATTGTAAGGTTTTCTTTGAAAACTAAAAGCTATGAGGCAAAATCATGATTGTACCTATTCTTCTTTACCTTCTTTGTTCTAAAGCAACAATGTTGCTACTGTGCATAATGGTCTGCCTCCACTTTGAACATGACTGTTGGCAGCTTTAATGCCTGTAACTCCATTTCCTTTTCTGCCCCACATCTGCCCTGTTCTTCCCCACAAGGAAACCCAGGTTCTCCCTCTGTGATGCCTACAGGAAAGTCAGCCCATGCAGGCCCTGGTCTTTGTATGAGAACGCTCACCCCCATCCCCCGACTTTAATAAAACCCCAAAGCTGGTATCTTTTCTCCGTGTTTGTTCTCTCAAGGCATTTTCAGACCAACTTGGAAACCTGCTGTGCTCTCCCAAAATTATGTGAGAAAAAAAAATTCCTTCTATATCCTCTTGGAGCATGTGTGGAACCATCATTCTTGACATCCGAACCAACTTTGGACGGGGTCTATCTTAGCCCTACAAGATGATCAAAACACTGTAGGTTAAACAGAGGTAAAAAGTCTCTGAATTTATATAGACATATATGCTACTGATATGGATTATTTACACATAAAAATAAAAGAAAGGATGTCATGAAATTCCTACAGATTTTAAAGGAAGAACAGTATGCCAATAAACTGTTAATTTAGAAAAAAAAACAACAAATTGTTTATAAAGACACAATTTACGAAGACAGACACATACTGGTCCTAAAGCCAAACCTTTTTTTTTTCTTAGAGAGAGAGAGAGAGAGAGAAAGAGAGCATGAATACGCACACACATAGGCGCCCAAGCAGAGGTGGGGCAGAGGAAAGGGAGAAAAAGAATCTCAGGCAGGCTCAATGCCCAGCGCAGAGCCCCACACGGGTCTCCATCTCACAACCAAGAGATCATGACCTGAGCCCAAATCAAACGTTGGATATTTAACCAACTGAGTCACCCAGGAGCCCCTAAAGACACATTTTAATACTATATATATGTATATCGTTATTACCAAATATGCTCTCATGGAGGCACCTGTGAGGGAACTAGTAGTTATGCAGGTAAGAGTGTAAGTTATTTGGGGGTAATATTCCCAGCTTATCAACAACCATATAATTGCCAAATACAAAAATTTGGTCTTGGTGCTTTGACAGTAATTTCGTATATGTTGAATATTATTCAGCATTATTATTTGCAGCTACATGAGAAATTAGGAAAAACCATGATATTGATTATTTACATATTATTCAATATCCTGAGACTATTACTGTCAAAAAGAATATTATTTATTACATTGTATAAAAGCAAAATAAAGTAGGGACCAAATATTACAAAAGAAAGTGGAAAGAGAGACTGGGGAGGGGGGAAGGGACTGGTACTAGAAGTTTACCAAGCAATCAATAGTAATTTTGAAGTCCTGTTTTGATTGGAGTGTATGAGAAGGTTCTAGTATAAAATGTACATATAAAATATTGAAAGGTCCTCATATTCAATATAACTTTGAAGATAAAATTCCCGGTACCAGTCAAAAACTAGGCAACTAAGAGGTAGAAGACAGAATTTTGGAATTTCGAAGGTAGCATAAGTTTACTAGTAAACTGAGAGATAGAATAAAAACAAAGGGTGATTTGAAAATAGAGTGTGTAGTGTGTGTGCACCAGAACACAAACACGAGGGGTTTCTATTTAGCTTGTTTTCACACCATATCAATGCTTTAGTTATACGGGCAACTACAAAATAAGGATTTTCATAGTTATTCTTGAAAGTATACAAATGTCAGTATTCATTACAGGGATTGTTGGAACCTCAATGCCTAATTGAAACTTTCCCCTTGTCAGTTTTTGTCGCACAAGGTTTCCATTATATCAGTAATGAGCTTGGAGCAAAGATTTATTCGCCTACTCTTTTTCCAGTGGTTTTTGTCTTCCAGTACAGTAGGGGAAAGACCTGGGAGAAATGGGACAGGATCCAGAAAAAGAGACTGGACTCGTTTACTAGTTATGAAGCTGTATCTACTCTGGCTCTTTTAGTCACCAATTGTACTTACTCAGAGAAATCATTTATCTCCATTGACCTTTATTTCATCATCTGGAAAATGAATAAAGTTTTGATTAGATGAGCTCTTACAATCCCTCCCTTTTTTCCAAGCAAAAATAACAAAATTAAACTAGATGTTATTAGAAGCCAAACCTTTGCCGAAAAGGTCATTAACGCATTCATGTAATAAATGAGTATTAAGTGTACATGATGTGTCATCCAAACTTAACAAATATGACGAGAACACTCGATTTCTCCCTCCTCGTGTAGTCCTGCTACTGTTCTCATATCATCAAACCACAACATCATCTACCCGACCTTCCCAGTTGCTCAAGTAAAAAAAACCTAGGTAATACCTTTGATTATTCTTTCTTTCCCCCATTACATCCACTTACTTCATCAGTAAATGTTTTCAACTATATTCAAAAACATATGGTGAATCCATCCATTTCTCTCCATCATGTGTTGCCTGGCATGCCAGTTGATTTCTTGCCTCAACACTTAATATTTCCCCACAAAAAATCGTAACAGCTAGAGTCATCTTCTAAAACCATATATCAGATACAATCATTTCCTGCTTAAAGTCATTGACTTCACTCTGAACTTGAAGTAATTCCTGACTCCTTAGCCCATGTACAAAGTCCTCTAGGTCTAGACTTTGCCTTTATTCAAACCACACCCAATAGGACTCTCCTTTCCAACCATTTTTAGGCACACTGACTTTCTATTGACTCAATAGTCAACTTGTTTTTGTTTTTTGTTTTTGTTTTTGTTTACCTTATAAACTTTGTTGTCTGTGCCTAAAATGTTTTTCTCCCTGATTTTCACCATGCTGGTGCTTCATTTAAATGTCAGTCTCTGAGAGGCCATCCCTGAACACCAATCCCAAGTAGTCATCCATATACACACTATGTCTTCACCTGTTTTAGTTATTTGCATAGCACTTATTTCTATCATATGTTTTCTTCTTTATGTAACTGTAGATGTTTCTTTTGTCTTCCACTGGAATGTAAGTTTCACAGACTGTCACTTTGATTCATTTCTATGTCCTTAGATCCTGAGGCTGTATGAATGAAGCACTGTGCCCATATATTTGTTCTTCTTGTAAAATTTCTTTTTTTCAGTTTTATTGGTGTTTAATTGACATGATTACAGAATATTTGAAGTACACAATGTAATGTTTTGATATACCTATGCATTACGAATGAATCCCCCAGGTTAATTAGCAAATCCATCACCTCACATATTTACCTTTTTCTCTTTTTGTGAGAACCATTAAGTTCTCCTCTCTTAGCAAATTTCGATGATCTAATACAGTGTTATCAACTAGAGTCACCATGTTATACATTAGATTCTCAGGTTTTATTTACCTTATAACTGGAAGTTCATCCCCTTTTACCAATATCTCCTTATTCATGCCCCCCACCCAGCCCCTGGCAAACACTTTTCTACATAAGATTGTTTTTTTTAAATTTCTCTTTCCGATAGTTCATTATTGGTGTATAGAAAGCACTGAGTTTACTATATTTATTTTGTATCCACCAACTTTACTTATTAGTTCTTATGGGTTTCGATGGAGTCTTTAGAGTTTTCCATATACTTTAGTAATCTTTCTACTTTTAGTCTTTCTTTGGCTCCTGATATTTAAAGCCAAGTTAGAATTGTAAAATGTTTGAATACACTCTTGCCTACTGCAATTGAAGACCATGAATTTTGAGACAATTGGCTCTATTATAGATTTCCACAACATCAATATGAGCCCAAAAATCAAGAATGAATTACCTCCATCCTATGGACTTTTAGAAAAATTCCTGACTGTGTGACTGCTTTGAGTAGTATTAGAGAATGTGATACCAAGCAAGGATCAGCAACTATGCACCTTGTTTCAAACCTACCCCATCAACCATTTCTATAAATTTTACTTGCAACACAGTCATGCATTTCTGTATTTGTCTATGACTGTTTTGTATTTCCATGGCCAAGTTAGCTATTTGTCAATAATACCACACGGACTGGAGAACTTAAAATATTTACTAGCTAACCCTTTCTAGGAAAAGTTCGCTGATCTCTGCTATAAGCTTAGTTTTGTAATAGAGTATAACACCACTCTACATGCTCTACATTGATACAACATGGTTTCTAAATCCCTCATTTATTCTGTTTTTTTTTTCTTTTTTGCCTCCTTGGTACACAGTCATTTTTGTAATCTATTTCTTATTATAAACACATTACTGTGCATAATGCTCTCCACATGCTCAGGTCTATAAAAAGTTATAGTACAATTTTTACAATATCCTGTATTTCTTTCAACTGTAGTCTTTGGGCTCAAGGGAGGTCTATCCACAAATCTGTTTTTTGACAATACCATATCACATGTATACACTTGTATCCCATTAAAGGAGTGAGAACAAAGAAAAACAAAATAAAGCAACAACAACAAAAACTTTAGCTCTCTCAACTCTGTCTAGAATGCAAACTCAAATTAGATTGAATTAAAAAATGTTTACTTCATTAAGTAAATTTTAATTCTAAAAGACAGCTAAACATAGGCGATTTTGTTTCTCTGCACCTCTGGTGTTCTTTCCTCTTACTTCGTTTTAAGCAAACTATTTCTATGTCACAGGAAAATGACCCCTCTCCCCCAGCTCAAAACTGAGTAGTCACAATCTCAGAAAGAGGATGATTCATGTGCCTACACCATGTCTTAATTTACTAATGTTGATCTTCCACCCACATCTAGGTTGGAGTCATTGGGGACATTTGATTGACAATCCAGCAGATGGAGGAGGCTTGATCTCAAAGGGAAAAGATGCTTTACAGACCAAAATTTAACAGAGGATGACTTTACTTCCTTTGGTATTCATGGGCAATAATTCAAATTATTCATCAACTAAGCTTTCATTAAATCAAATTAATATCAATTGGTGTACATCACACTAAGGCCTAGGTATCATACTAAGGCAAAAACAACCATGGTCAGAAAATAAGAAGAAATTAGTATAAATGCATTTCATCATTGCCATATGCACATTTGTGTTACCAAATCTAACACTATTAATTTGTTAGAATTAAAGTCTATTTAATCAATGAAAGTACTATCACTAACAGGAACATGTTCCCAATTTTAAATTTTCAATCTCGTATGTTATTCATTTATGAATTTGTTCACTTAACTAATGTTTGTTGAGTTCCTACTCTGTGCTTGGCACTTTTCCAAGGGACTTGGAATGTAATATTGAATAATTCCTGCATGGTCCACGACATGATGAGGTTTAAGCACAACATGGACCACAAATCTTAAGTAATTTATTATTTGGCTTCAGTTGTGGTAAGGACTATAAGGTAAGAACCTATATTAGGATGCCAGGCTGGTATAACAGTGGAGACTAAAATATTCTATGGAATCAGGGAAGACTTTTTGGAGAAATGAAACTTAAAACCTAAAATTTGATTGAGGAATAAGGGTAGCTAGGCATAAAATGTATCTATGTGTTCATGTGTGTTGGTGGTGGATGGAGAGCAAGAAGGAGTTTTCCAGTGTGAAAGTCAGTAGGGAGACCAGAAGAGGAGGAGGATGCATGACAGCAGAGTAAGCCGAGAGAAGCATTCCATTGGAGGCCAAAGGGAAATATACCAGGACCATATACATCTTTTAAAGGATCTTTTATTTTATTCGAGGAACAATGGAAAGCCATTGAATTGTTTGAAGCAGAGGATTGTGTATAGGGAATGCTTTAGGATACACGGTAGAAGGTTATTACAGCAGTCATTTTAGAGTGGACTGCTTATCATATAGAGGTGGTAGTCATTAGTTATTGTCTGAGACACACAAATAACTGGCATGAGACAATTTTTGAAAATAGAATAAGCCATACAGAGAAAGACAGATGCCATATGTGTTCACTCTTATGTGGATCCTGAGAAACTTAACAGGAACCCATGGGGGAGGGGAAGGAAAAAAAAAAAAGAGGTTAGAGTGGAAGAGAGCCAAAGCATAAGAGACTCTTAAAGACTGAGAACAAACTGAGGGCTGATGGGGGGGTGGGAGGGAGAGGGGGGTGGGTGATGGGTATTGAAGAGGGCATCTTTTGGGATGAGCACTGGGTGTTGTATGGAAACCAATTTGACAATAAATTTCATATATTTTTAAAAATCTTAAAAAAATCAAGTTAAAAAAATAGAATCAATAGGACTAATGATTGCCAGCTTTTATGTGCACATATAAACATGACTCATTCCTTTAATGTTAATCATAATAAAGATACGTTTTTAAATAAAAGTAACTGATATGTTACTTATACTGCATTAGGAATTTTTTAATGGACAAGAGCTAACTAAAGATTTTCCAAATAATTTCTCCTCTTTGGGAATAATAATTTATTTTCTGTGTTCAATAAATATAACATTTCATAGCTAAGAAACCATAAAATATCTTTAAATGTACCAATGACATTTCTGTTTCACTGGCCTTCTGGAAATCCAAGGAAAGCATAAAGTTGCCCAGAGTAAAGGAGCGAGAAAAGTTATAAGAAGGAGAAAGACAGTTGAGAAAAATAAACAGCAGAACAAGAACACCCAGAGGGAACATAGAGTCTACCCAATTTTTGGTCTTACCTACATTTGAAATATCCAAGGAGACAACTCTATATACAAGAGAAACAGGTATCCAAGCATTCCTGACTTGTAAGGTTGCACTGACCTCTTTTAAATGCTCCACAGTTTGCACTTACTCTTCTGTAACTGAAATTGTCTGACTATACAGCAGCCTGTCCATGAGCAGTGTCCTCTCCAATGCTATTTCTCTTTTCCTTTCTGTGTAAGGACATAATAATAACAGCATATTGAGAACTTACATATGTTCTTATATATAAGAACAAGCTTTGTTTTAAGTGCTTTACTTGTGTTAACTCATTTAATCTTCACAGCAAATCTTTGAGGTGGTTTCAATTGCTTCCACTTTACCGATGAAGGGATTGTGACAAGAAGGGATTGTGACACAACAAGGTCACACTCTTCCCCCAAGGTCACTGTGTTAGTAAATGGCAGAGATGGGATCTGAGCATACATGGTTTAGCTTCAGAGCTCAAGCCCTTGATCACTTGTTCTATTAACCTCAATATAGCAGGTACAGTAACAATACCTACAATCCATGGAACATTCTTTTTGCTAGGCATTGGTGGTTTAAAAAATTTAACCTGAATCCTGCAAGCACCACTTTTAAGGTAGACATTGTTATTCCCATTTTCAGAAAAGGAATTAATGGCTCAGGAAGCTTAATCCTTTTGACATGGGTCATATAACTAGTAAAAAACAGAGTCAAACTCCATAGTCAGATATGTCTGGATACAAAACTATTTCCTTTAACATCAAGAAAACTGAGATGCCAGTTTTAGCTTTATCACTGACAGTGTGACCACAACCATTACTTAATCTCCCTAGCTTCAGTTCACTCACCTGTAAAATAAAAGTGCTTCTCAAACTCAAGTAGTCTCAGGATATCCTTAGAGTATATTTTTATAAATGCAGATTTCCTGGTCAATTCTAAATAGCTTGATCAAGTAGATATGGGGTAGGGTCCAATCATCTGCATTTGAGCTGTCTGATTCAGGTGAGTGTGGATCATATTTCAGCAGAAGTAGCTGACTTCACCTTGAAACAGCCATCCAGCAAAAACTGTTTTTGCTTTACTCTGTTATGATCTTGATTAGAAATCGACAATCTTCTCCATCATTCTCTCTGGGTAGCACCTGGACCACCTGGAAACTTAAAACATTTAAGAATAATTGATTTAGTATATCAATAAAATACACTCAAATAAAAAATTTTTAAGAAGAGAGAAAGAAAGACACTGAAGAATTGACTTTTCCTCTCCACCACGTAAGGGCACGGCAAGAAAGGAACCATCTACAAGCCAGGAGGAGAGCTGTCACCAGTAACAGCCATGCTGGCACCTTGGATCTCAGACTAGTCTCCAGAAGTGTGAGAAAATAAATTTCTCTTGTTTAAACCAAAAAAAGAAATCTGTTCAATTGTATAATCTATTGGATTCAAAAAGCCCAGTTCACCACTTATTCCCAGAGTTTATTATAGTGCTTAATGGTAGATGTTAATATTTGTTTAATGAGCAAATTAAATGAATTATATTTTACTCTAATGTATAACATTTTGAGATGTAAAAATTTAAAGTAATCAATCTGATAATAGATACTAATATATATACATAATCTCTGTAAGCAAAGAATTCATAAGCCATACCAATAGCTTTATTTGATATACTTTCTGGATACTACCACCTAATCTAGATTCTATCTACATGACATCGGAATTACTACCAGAGTGAGTCTCCCTCCCTAGAGCCACTCTTTATAAATCGTTTGTGTGTGTATATATATATATATATATATATATATTTTTTTTTAATATTACAACCATTTTAAAATATTTCATCAACACATTTGTAATGATCAAGATCCTTAAATTGCTCTGTAGTTTCTCCTATATTAGGTGTAAACTTCTCTCTCTTATTTTCAGACTTATTGTGCATTTAAGAACAAATAATTTCTTTGTCTTTAGAATTCCCTAGTGCCCAAAGCATATCTTGCATTTCAACCAGAATTGTCTGCTTATTATGCTAGGAACACACACACTCATGTTTGTTCCTTTGATTTGGCCTTTCCCATTTGCTCCTTCACTTGGCTACATTCTTTTTGTTCTTCACAGTTTGGCTCAGATTTCATCCTTTGGAAGACAATTTGACTGATTTTGTTATTAGACTCTATTTTGTTTCATGTTATTCTTCTCTCCTAACTTAGCGGCAACCTTCCTAAAGACAGAATCCTTATGTACTCTGGAGCGATATTTTTCAATCTGCTGGTCCTGAGTCTCAATCAACATTTTAAATATTATATAATAAAATAGCTGAATGGAGCAGAGAAGAAAGCAAAGATAACATCAGAGTGTTTCACTATATAAGCCTCAATTTTTTTCTTGAAATTTTCTTTTTGTTGAAATGTGTGCACGTATGCTGGTTCACAAAACAAATATATTTCTCAATTGTAGGTCTTAGTTTAAAAAGTTTGAGGGGAGCCTGAGTGGCTCAGTTGATTAAGCCTCTGACCCTTGATTTCGGTTCATTCATGATCTCATAGTTTGTAGGTTCGAGCCTTGCATCGTACTCTGCACTGATGGCGAGGAGCCTGCTTGGGATTCTCTGGCTCCCTCTCTCTCAAAAGTAAATAAACATTAAAATTAAAAAGCTTGAAAGCTACAATTCTATAGAACCAAATGCACCATTGATGACCTTATAAAAATCTAGTAAACACCTGCCATTTGATTGGTTGAAATGACTCCTAACTGATATATACAATATGTACAATCAACCCATGGTAGGAAAGTAGGTCTGGACAAAATAACCATATTGGCACTAAAGCAGTGTACTAAATATAATTTATTTAATTATTTAACAATTGCAAAGGAAGATTTAAGTTACAAATATAATATGACTTACTCAGTATTACTTAAAGGTTCCATCGTCCCGGTTTTTAAATTTAATCTCCTCTCTAATGAAAAATCAACTCCAGGTTGTGTATTTGACAAGAACAGGAAAACTAATGAGCTTGTGTTATTTTTTTAAGTAGTACGTGAGAAACAGATTTAAAGTTGACCTAATATGTTTTAGGTTAATGAGTTTTAGACTTTGGAGTTTTATTTCACCTCACCATAAATAAACACTTGAATTCTAAATCTAATACTTCTCTTCATGGGATTTTCTATAATCTAGGAAGAAGAATAAAAGTTTTGAGCTTTTGGAATTGGTATAGAAAGTGCCTAATTTCAGAAATAAGTCACCACTGAAGGCTGAATTAAATGGAATCAGTTTATAATAGAATCTACATCAAGCACATGTTTCACTGGCTTATGTTTTCAGCAGCAAACTTTGAATGAAGCAAAAAAGATGGCAAGAGGATAAAGGCAGGTGTTTATTAACTATTATTTGGTAATATATGGCAAACTATGGAACAGTATCAATCAATGGCTTCTCTGAAACACAAGTGAATGAGTTATAATGACTACAAATCTTGTCACAGTTTTCTATTCAATGTCTTTTTCAGCATTTTTTAAGTGATAATATTTGCTGATAATCTTTCCAACTAATGTCAAAACTGTTTTTTTTTTTTAAAGAGAAAAAAGAGGGGCTTCGTTGGTTTGGTTTTCTTTTCTTTTGCTTTACAAAGTTAAAAGGGAAGTCAAGGCAACACAGAACTAACCCAAAAATCGCAAATGCAGCAAACGCGAGTTTTTTGAGAGCAATAATAACTTGTAAAATAATGATGGTCTTAAAGTCTACTGAGTCAGGGCTGAGAGGAAGTAAGACTAAACAGGGGTGGTGAAGGCATCCACGGTCAGCAAAAAGGTTTTAGATAACCTGGAATGACCAAACACGGGGAAGAGAAAACACGGATCACAGATCATATTTCACTTGGGAATCTGAGAGTCATAAAGCCTTTGCATTTTAAAACTGGGAAGGACTTAGTTCAACACTCTCATTTCAGAGAAGAGGAAATTGAATCATGTTCTGCTAAGCTATATGGTATGTATTCTGTGTTTGTGAAAATTGCAAGCAACTTTTCAGAACCAGCCTTACACACTAGATAAAATAGATATTTGTCTCCCTCCCCCACATCCACTTCCACTGTTTACCTGGAAACTCTCTTTATCCTTCTTCCCCTCTTGCTTTCTGTTCCTATTTATTTTTATTTTATTTTTTAATACACTAAGTGTCTTCAAATTTTCAAGTGGGTTGCTGGGCATTGGAAATATGTGATACCTGCCTTTAGGAAATTCATGATCTAATGGATTAGAAAGATGAAAAAGAGACAGTAACACTGCAGAAATATGTTAAATAAAGGGGGATTAATGTATGATTCTATAATTTTCCATTAAACTAATAATTCAACCATTCTCTAGATATATGGAGAATTTGATGGTTAAGCTGAATTTTAAAGCATTAGTAAGAGTTAATCAGATTTTTATAAAGTGTATGTAATGGAACAGTGTTTTGTTTATATTAATATGTATATGAGGTGAAGGAAGGAGAGAAACTGTTTTGTGGGTAGTGGTTTAACTATATTCTGGGTAAAGTCTACCTTATTAAATAGACTTGTTTTTCTACTATATTCACTCCTCAAGTGACCCCATCCTGCCTCATGATTTAAATACCATCTACTACTTTTTTTCAGTGGGTTTCCCACTAGAACACAGGTGTCATGAAAAGCGCCACTAATCCTAAAAAAAATGGTAAAGGAAAAAAATCGTATCAACATTGTCATCATTGGACACATAGATTTGGGAAAGTCTACAACTACTAGTCATCGCATCTATAAATTATGGTGGGATAGACAAAAGAACAATGGAAAAGTTTGAGAAGGAGGCCACTGAGATGGGAAAGGGCTCCTCAAGTATGCCTGGGTCTTGGATAAACCAAAAGCTGATTATGAACATGGTGTCACCATTGATAGCTCTCTGTAGAAGTTCAAGACCAGCAAGCATCCTGTGACTATCACTGTTGTCTCAGGACACAATAACTTTATCAAAAGGAGGATTATAGTATATGTCAGGCAGACTGTGCCGTCCTGATTGTTCCTGCTGGTGTTGGTGAATTTGAAGCAGGTTCTCCAAGAAAGGGCAGACCCGTGAGCATGCCCTTCTGGCTTACACCCTGGGTGTAAAACAACTTATTGTTGGTGTTAACAAAACGGATTCCACTGAGCCACCCTACAGCCAGAAGAGATATGAGGAAATTGTTAAGGAAGTAGCACCTACAACAAGAAAATCGGCTACAATCCTGACACAGTAGCATTTGTGCCATTCTCTGGTTGCAATGGTGACAACATGCTGGAGCCAAGTGCAAACACACCTTGGTTCAAGGGATGGAAAGTTAACTGTGAAGACTGCAATGCCAATGGAACCACACTGCTTGAAGCTCTGGATTGCATTCTGCCACCAACTCATCCATCTGACAAGCCCTCGTGTCTGAGGATGCAAGCCTCCAGGATGTCTACAAAATTGGTGGTATTGGTACTGTCCCTGAGGGCCGGGTGTAGACTAGTGTATCTGTCAAAGATGTTGGCCAGGGTGATGTGGCTGGTGACAGCAAAAATGACCCATCAGTGGAAGCAGCTGGCTTCACGACTCAGGGGATTATCCTGAACCATCCAGGCCAAATCAGTGCTGGATATGCACCTGTGCTGGACGGTCACACAGCTCACATTGCCTGCAGGTTCACTGAGTGGAAGAAGACTGATCGTCGTTCTGGGAAAACACTGGAAGATGGCCCCAAGTTCTTGAAATCTGGTGATGCTGCCATCGTTAATGTGGTTCACGGCAAGCCTATGTGTGTTGAGAGCTTCTGTGACTATCCTCCCCCAGGCCATTTTGCTGTTCGTGACATGAGACAGACGACTGGTGTGGGTGTCGTCAAAGCAGTAGACGAGAAGGTAGCTGGAGCTGGTAGGGACACCAAGTCCTCCCAGAAAGCTCAGAAGGCTAAATGAATATCATCCCCAGTACCAGCCACCCCAGTCTTTATTTTTTAAGTTTATTTATTTATTTATTTAGAGCATAAATGTGCAGGGGAGGGGCAGAGAGAGAGAGAGAGGGAGAGAGAGAATCCCAAGCATGTTCCTTGCTGTCAGCACAGACCCTGATGCGGGCTCAATCTCACGAATCCATGGGGTCATGACCTGAGCTGAAATTAAGAGTTGGATGCTTGACTGAGCCACCCAGGTGCCCCCTGCCACCCCAGTCTTAATTAGCGGTGGAAGAATAGTCTCAGAACAGTTTGTGTCAATTGGCCACTTAAGTTTAATAGTAAAAGACTGGATAGTGTTAGCAATGCATCATAAAACCTTCAGAAGGAAAGAAGAATGTTTTGTGGACCATGTGTTTTGTGTGTGTGTCATTTTTAGGTTATTGGTTTTTAAAACCAGTACTTTTTAATGGAAAAAAAAACTTGATGAAAAATTTGTCACAGCCTTTTAATACCTATTAAAACAAATCTTAATGAGAAAATAATTAATAAACAAACACATAAATACATCACCCTATATCTTAAGCCTATATTTCTTCCGTGATCCTCAGACTTGCGGATACCTAACTGCTTACTCGACATCCCCATTCAAAAGTCTACTAGGAAGTTTTAATACAGTAGTTCCCAAAAGAGCTTAAGCTCTTAAGCCTATATTTCTTCCGTGATCCTCAGACTTGCGGATACCTAACTGCTTACTCGACATCCCCATTCAAAAGTCTACTAGGAAGTTTTAATACAGTAGTTCCCAAAAGAGCTGTGGTTCCCTTCCAAGCCCTTAATTACTGCAAATTCCCCACCTAGTTGCTGAGATAAACACCTTAGAGTCAGCCTACCTTCTTTTCTCATTCAACCCAGGTATCCTAACTATGTCTTGGCAAGGAATATCACTTGATTTTTATCATCATTGCTGCAACTGTTATCTTCCAAGCCTCCTGGATATCCTATCACATCCCAATAGGTTTCTCTGTGTCTATTCTTCTCCTTTCCAATCTTTTCTCATTAACAGCCAGGTAGATCCTATTAAAGAAGGGATTCCGTGCATTTCTTTCTTCTCAGATCATCTAGAGTAGAAACCACAGTTCTTACTGCAACCACAAGTCCCTCTGTAATCTGGCCATTTGTTATTTCTCTGCTATGATCACCAACTCCTCACTTTTGTCTCACTCAGCTCTAGTCATATGACCCTCACTTTTCCTCAAACACAGCAGTGACGCTCATACCACAGGATCTTTGCACTTGTTATTCTCTCTACTGGGAATATTCGGCCCCAGATATTCATAAAGCTCACTCTCTTGCTTCCTTCAAGTCACAACTCAAATGTTACATTGTCAGTAAGATTTCAGTAATATCTTACCTAAAATATATTGCACATGTGTATCTTAGTTTTACTTTTTGGGTTATTTTTGTTTTTGTTTTGTTTTTGTTTTGTTTGCTTGTTTTTTTTAGTTATTATTGATGTGTTGTTACCATGCACTAGAATGTAAGATCCACAGGGACAGTGTTCCTTACCATTAACGTTCGGTTCTCACGAGTTGATACAAACCAGTTCCAACACACCATTCCTCATGGGTATCTGTAATGCTAATGGGAGAAAACTTCTCCTGCCCAAAGTCACTTTCTCATCATTGGAAATTCCATTATTCTCAATGCCTTAGAATGAACATAGGTTTTCCATCTCTCTCTAAATGCTGACCTCTTGGGAAAAGAAACACATCAAGTTACATGAATTATTAATACATTAGCATAAGATTATTAACTGCGTATTTTGCTTCTATGTTCATTTTCTTCTTAAATTGCTAAAAAATGGGGTTTTCAGGGGCCCTGGGTGGCTCAGTCAGTAAAACGGCCGACTTTGACTCATGTTATGCTCTCACGGTTTGTATGTTCGAGACCTGCATCAAACTCTGTGCTGACAGCTCGGAGCCTGGAGCCTGCTTCAGATTTTGTGTCTCCCTCTCTCTCTGCCCCTCCCCCACTCTCAGTCTGTCTCTGTCTCTCAAAACTGAATAAACGTTAGAAAAAATTTAATGGGGTTTTGCAGATGAGAAGACAAGGATAATTTTGAAAAATGCATCAATACCTGGGTGAAAGAGACTGGACTGCCATAGGAATAAGGAAACCAGGGCATATAGTAATGGATAAAGAAAGAGTATGGTTGACATGCTGTGTATGGCATTTGACCTCTGTGAGTCTAAAACAGCTAAGAAAGTAAGGTAGTCAGGGCCTGAAGTGATAAAGAAGAACTTGCTTTGTTCCTGGGGTAAAAATCCTAACTAAAATACAGGCATTCAGTTCATGAAGTTTAAGTTGTGTATCAGTAAACTGGAATCAGACTTACCTCATAGGTTTTTGTACTGAAAATGTATTAACAATCTGAATTAAATAATATTTTAAACATGTGCAGTAACAGGTACAGGCAAGTAGTAAAGGCCAACAGTTACTACGTGGTACCAGCTATCCGGGTACCTTGAGAAGTCAGCTATTCATTGATGATATATATCAATACATTTAATTACCATCATCAAAGATACCAGATTACATACAGTTTCTATTTTTAAGCAGAAAGTAATATGGATGCCCCACAATGTGGCAATTTGGTATTACGTGATCGGGAAAGGAATCCCCTTCCATAAAATCACTAAACATTGGTGTAAAATAATTAATGTCTTACACAAACATAGAAATATCGTCTTGGAAGAAGGAGAGTGTTTTATTTTTCTATGACTCTTTGAAACTAGATGCTAGAAAAAGTCAATGTGTGATGGATACAAATGATTTCCTTTCCATTTAGTAAATACGTCACCCTTAGTCTAAAATGGCATACAAAACAGATGGACAAAAACTACCACAGATGACAAATTACAGTTCAAGAAATAATTTTTAAATGGGAGTATATATATTTCTTTTATGTTCTTTTTAGCTCTAGCAATTGACCATAGCAATAAAAGCGAAGTTCTTCTACTTCTCTGAACCTCTAGTCTGCTGTTTGAAAAAATAAATAAATAAATCAGTGGACCTTGTGAATTTCACATTATATGCAAATTTCACATTTCATGGCAAAGAAAAACAAGAAATCAATAATACTTGATGTAAAGAAGTCAAAAACAGCCCAAAGGAAGCAAAAAGGAGAAAGGCAAGTGATGGCAGAGATTGATCCAAATGAGTGGGCAATTATTAAGGAGTCTTGCTTGAGCAAGACAGAATCAGCATTGTAGGGGCATTAGTTGAACTAAGGAGTCAGGACTGATTAAGAACAGCTGGCAGAGGGAGGGGCTGAGTACAACATAATCACCCTATGTGAATTCAATATAATTGACTCAGATTATCCCAGTAGCCTCAACTTCATTCTAGCTCCACAAAGCAGCTATTTCTCTTAGAAATAGAATTAACTCTTTCTGTCATTAATTTCTTTGATGTACTACAGAATTATCTTGCAGTAGGTCACAGATGCGTCTTTGCCAGAAAATGTCCAGATTCATTATGAAATACTAGAGCTGGAAATAGTGCAATTCAAAACAACTTGGAAAAAAAAATTGAAATATTTCACCCCCTTTTCTCCCCAAATTGCCAGAAATTCAAAAGTATACATTTGAGAAATTCCATTACCATTTTCATATTTATAATACATTTTGTTTCCAAGAACTGTAAATCATTTTTCAGTGAAAATTTCACATTCCTTTCCAAACTCCAGAGTGAATTAGTAACTTTTTCTTTTTTTTGGTGATGTACTTAAGGCATCACTGATACCTAGAAAAATCTAAATTTAACTTGTGAGGATTATACAGCTTAGTACCTTGGCAGAGCACACATACATATACATTTGCTCTCAAAAAGAGAAATGAACAGTGTGAATACCCACAGGGAATTTCTAAAGGGTCCATGCCAGTTAGAACATGTTAGCAAACCAATAAATAATAATTAGAAATTAAAGAATGCTTGAAAAAATTAAAGCAAATCTATATTTAAAATACAGCAGAAAAGAAAGCCCACACCAAACAACTACCTTCAGCATAGAAAAATGTATTCACAATTGAATAATGAATCGTTATTAAAAATTGTAATATAAAAAATCTTCACGTGCTTCAGAATAAGAAAAATTGATGGCAGACTCTTTTCATTTAACGTATTTATTTCAAATTTAGATTCACCTGTTATAAAAAGGATTTTGTTTCTGCTTTGATCGTTAGAAATATTGTAGAACAAGGTAATAAAAACATGCTGTATGACTTGAGCAAAAACTAGATATTACCACGTTCCTCTAATGAACTAATTACTGCAGTTGAAACATTTCGGTTGCCATACTCCCCTAAGAAATTCCTGCTCGTGTCATAGGATTTATAACTTCCAATCTGAGTACATAACACAAGTCTTCACATGCACTCATATTCTGTTGGCATGCTCCAGCACCTGGTACAATATTTGTGTACTTTGGCTCCTATTTTTTTCTCGGCACATACAGAAACAAGCCCTATTGGGTCATAGGTAAACAGGATTTAAGGGCACCTGGGGGGGCTCAGTCAGTTAAGAGTCCCACTTCGGCTCAGGTCATGATCTCAAGGTATGTGAGCTCAAGCCCCACATCCAACTCTGTGCAGACAGCTTCAGATTCTGTGTCTCCCTCTCTCCCTGCACGCCCCCCCCCCAACAAATAAAACATTAAATATTTTTCTAAAAAATAGTATTCAACATGTGGCAAACTAAGTGTATTTTAGAGAAATGCTTCTCAAACTTGACTAAGAATTCAAATAGCCTGGAGCTTTATTAAAATGCCAACTATGGGGCGCCTGGGTGGCGCAGTCGGTTAAGCGTCCGACTTCAGCCAGGTCACGATCTCACGGTCCGTGAGTTTGAGCCCCGCGTCGGGCTCTGGGCTGATGGCTCAGAGCCTGGAGCCTGTTTCCGATTCTGTGTCTCCCTCTCTCTCTGCCCCTCTCCCGTTCATGCTCTGTCTCTCTCTGTCCCAAAAAAATAAATAAACGTTGAAAAAAAAATTTTTTTTAATGCCAACTATGGTTTAGGAGTCCAAGGTGGACTTAATTAGCTGCATGTCTAAGCTGTGCGCAGGTACGTCATGTTGATGCCGTTACTCCACGGCATAGTCTGTACAGCAAGGCTTTAGAATTTAGTTGCTGTTGACCTTATCGCTAAAACTGTTTCGTTTAAAGCATGAAATGCACATTGTCTTCACTTTAAGGCAATGCTCTGAAAAAATTTAAAGACGACGCTCTGATATCTATGTCAGAAGCAGAGTTAATATGTATACAGAGAGAAGAGATTTGTGGCCAAAATCTTTGCTTCTCTGCCATTCTACTTGTAGATAGTTTATTGCTATTCTTCCTTGAAGCTAGAGAACACTCTTAACAAGAGTGAGCCCATAACAGAAAGTGACATTAATGAAGTTAAGCATGAAGCCTCCACATTACAGACTATTAGCTTGGTCTTTTGATGTCAGTCTCTATCACCTTCTCAATGTATCTGTGGCAAACAAGATTTGGTTCTAAACGTCAACTATCATTGCATAATATAAGGCCAACATGGGCATTTTAGCATCAAATTTCAGATTTAGATGTACAAAATATTTTTTAAACTAAATCTACTAATTTTTTTGGTTCAGGTTGGCACATGCATTCCCGAGACCCATTACATGTATTATACCTGTGCACTCTGAAAAGTCATATGCAGTTGATTAACTTAAACAGTTGTAAAAAATTCATGGTATGAACAAACTGTGCTGGTAATCAATGGTTTAGGATATTTTGCATCCTATCCATGGTCACATATAAAATATTGGTGACTGCATATTTCCTGCAATAGTATTTCCTTACAGTGGCATTTGCTAATGGATAAGATAATGTACTATCCTCACTGACAGGATCAACAATACATTAAAATGGCTGCAGATACTAAGGAAAACCAGGAAGTATTATATATATATATATATATATATACGCACATATATAAATATATATATGTGCGTATATATATATTCAGAAAAAATATGGATTATGGAGTAGTGCAGAAAGCAAATTATATGAACTCACATACTGATTGTAATTGCTAGCCCTTCAACAATTCAACCATCATCTTCATGTTTGTAACAAAGGCATACTTCCATGTAAATAAGTCTTCTTTCTCCCCTGTCCTCGATTTACCTTTTACTTTGCATTTGAAGCCCTAAGGAAAGCAACATCATTAGATGTGCTAAGATTTTTTTTCACATGGAACAGAAGAGTGCCATTGTAACAAAATGGAAGAATACACAATGCCAACTGTGATCCAGATCATGATCACTTTAAATTAAATGACCTCTGAAAACCAAAGGTAGGGTCTAGAGGAGTCAAAATGATTATTTTAAAGGCTTCATTTACATATCACCAAGAAAAGAGAGATGATCTCTCTAGCTGCTTGCTAAGACTGAACAAATCTCTGACCTTACATAACAGACCTGAGGCACTAACAGTAAATGTTCCAGCTGGAAAGACAGTGGAGGTATGTGCAAGAATATAATAAATATAATAAAAACCTGAAAATACTGTTTATCAGGCAGAAAAGATGGAGAAAATTATTGATTATTGTAAATAATGCAATGGAAAATAGTATAATATGAATCAAGGAATTAAATCAAAATTTAAAAAGAACAGAACAGTTTAAAGCATATTCCTAAGGATAGCAAAAAAAGAGAAAGTTGTTTTTTTTTAAACTGATATCATCAGAAATTTATACACACAAATCATATATAGCCATTATGTAAGTATATATTTGTATGTATGCTATTTTAAATGTATGGAATGATACAAACAATTTAGAGTCTAGTACCTCTAGGATAGCTCAATTCAAAGAATAGAAGCAGCAGTATAATGGTAAAAGAATTAGTCAAACTTTATACTAGGCTCCTAAAAACAGATTTATTTTCACCACAAGCTACAACCTGCTTTGAATTTTGACATTGTCTATATCTCTGCCATAAAAATTGGTCAAGATGTTCCAGACAGGTAGGCACTTTCATGGTAGAAAAAGCACCCGAAACGTAATATTTAATATTGTCCCATCAACCTAAACTATTTTTCAGCAAGATAAAAATATTAGCCTTAGGTCCAGCAAGGAGCAATACAAAGCCTAGTGTTTATTTAAAATGGAAGTTCATTTTAATGTTGAATTAACAATATTTTTTGCTGAGTTGAGTCGAATGTGGAGAATCTCTTTGTGCTGCATGCTCCTTAATTTTAATTGCCCAATTAGCTGGGGCTGCCTTGTTCATGCTGAACAGGAGCAAGCTGGACCATTCTAGCAAGCAGAACAAAGGTTAGGTCTGGCAGTTTACTCATGTGTAACTAGAAAGCAAATGACCCTGCATTCTTCATAAGCAATATCATAAGAGAACCGATATCTAAAAGTCTAAAAGTAATGAATATAAAAGATTGATTGTAGGATTGCATTACCACTTTACTCATTATTTTGCATTATTTTCTCAAAGAACATTATAAATAATACGTTTCATCACCATAGCCCACCTTGATTAAAAAAGAACCTGCTTTTTTAAAGAAAGATTTGTGAAAATTACTACCACCTTGGAAAATAGGTCCGACCAAAAGTGTTTGACTATTTTTGCCAACATAAGAAGAAATCTTAATCAAACAGTTGGATATAAGCCCTTTGGGTAAAATAAATAAATAAGAACAACTCAATTTATAAGATGCTGACTTTTAAATTTTGCTATTTCTATTATTATTGTTCATAAATTTTATTATAGTGAAACAACATTAATTCATAATCATGTGATTTCTTAGCAAATTTAAGTATTCACATATACATTTTCCTGGTAATTAAAAAAATATAGCAAGTATTTATTATTTAAGGAGTGATTGGGGCACTGGGTAAGCAACCGACTCTTGACTTCGGTTCAGGTCATGATCTCACAGGTTGCTGGTATAAAAAGCCCCTTGCCTCAGGCTCTGTACTGACGGCACAAAGGCCGCTTGGGATCCTCTCTATCCCTCTCTCTCTGCCATTTTCCTGCTTGCTCTCCTGTGCTCTCTCTGTCTCTTCAAATAAATACATAAACATTCAAAGAAAGAAATGATGGCGAATGTTCAAATGATGCAGTTTCAAATATGAACATAATAGAGTAGATTTTTATCATGGTTAAAAATAAATCATAAAGTATTGAATTATAATACCTTATTTAATGAATCAATATCAAAGTTTGGAAAGAAAACAACAATAAAATACAAACTTCACAAAGGATTCAATAAAAATTACAAATATCAGGAATATGTTATCAAAAATCAAGGGGAATACTTACCTGGCAGGGGAGATACCATGATCACGAAGGTGGTTTTCCCAGGGCGAGGCTTATCCATTGCACTCCGGATGTGCTGACCCCTGCGATTTCCCCAAATGTGGGAAACTCGACTGCATAATTTGTGGTAGTGGGGGACTGCGTTCGCGCTTTCCCCTAAAAAAAAATAAAAAATAAAAAAAAAAAATCAAGGGGAAAAAATAGCCACTAAAAACAAAACAACAAAACAAAACAAACAAAAAACAAAACAAAAACTTGAGACAAGAAAACAAAAAACAAAACAAAACAAAAAAAAAAAACTGAGATAGCCCAGGCATTGAAATTAACAGATATTAGCTATAATAAGTTTGTTTAATGACTCAAAAGAAAATGTGATCTTAATGATTTAGCATACAAGGAATCTAAAAAAAAGAATAAAAACTATAGAAGAATAAAACAGAAATCTTAGATCTTAAAAGTATACAATATGAAATGGTAAAATCACTGCATGGACTTAACAGCAGGATGAGGATGATAGAAAAAAAGTTTAGTGATCTCAAAGAGACAATCATAGAAATGATCCAGTCTCAAGAATGAAGAGGAAACAATTAAAAATAAGAGAACAGAGGGGTACCTCCCTGGCTCAGTTGGTAAAGCATGGGACTATTGATCTTGGGGCCATAAGTTCCAGCCCTACTTTGGGCACAGAATTTGCTTTAAAAAAAAAAAAAAGAAGGATCTCAAGGACAAAGAGTCTAACATATGTGTGTTTTGGAAAGTATCAAAAGAGGAGAGAGATTAGGTAGCAGAAAAAAATATTTGATGAGTTAATGATTAGAATTTTTCTAACAGTTTTGAAAAAAGCAACCACTTACATAGATCCAAAAAGCTCATGGGGTGGCTGGGTGGCTCAGTTTGTTGAGCATCTGACTCTTGATTTCAGCTCAAGTCACGATCCCAAGGTTGTGGGATTGATCCCCACACAGAGTGTGGACCCTGCTTGATTCTCTCTCTCTCTCTCTCTCTCTCTCTCTGTCTCTCTCCATTTGCCCCTCTCCCCAGCTTATGCTCTCCCTCTCTTTCTAAAATGAAAAAAAAAAAGAAAATTCAATGAAACTAAAGCAGATTAAATATAAAACAAAGTACATTAAGTAACATCATAGTTAAAATATTGAAAATAAAATATAAAGAGAAAACCTTGACTATTTCCAGAGAAAATAACATAATATATACAGAGGAACAATAATACAAATTAAGGCCAACTTTTTGTCAGAACCAATAAAGGTCAGACAAATAATGGCATATAAATGTTGAAAAGCAAAAGTCTCCTCAGAAATCTATATGCTGTATAAGTATACATGAAAAGAAAGGAAAATATTTTTAGGTAAGCAAAAGAAAGAGTTTATTGCCAGAAACCTACCTTATCAGAGATACTCCAGACCTCAGTCTAAAGGAAATGATACCAAATGGAAACTCTGATATACTTAAGGAAGAGATTTAAAAAATGGAAATGTGGATAAATATTAAGGATTATTTTCGTTCCTTTTATAATTTTCTTACATGGCAAGATTTAAAGCAAAAATATCAAAAATATCATTGTATGGTGGCTATTCTGTGTCTGAGAAGGTTTCAACATCAGTGATGTGATATATAAAGTCTCAAAATGGGCATTGGTATAATACTAAATCTTTTTAGATTGCTAAACTAATGTTTCCTGTTTTAGTTTCTGGAGCAATCCTTAAAAAGTCTTGAAATGTTGGTAAAATTCTGTAGCCAGGTTATTTGGCCACACTGTTTATTATCATCATGCATTTTTATATTAACAGAGTCTTCAAGGTTATATAATGTGTGTTTATTTCTATTAATTTAAAGATAGGTAATTGATTGGTAGATAACTGAAGATGATAGATGGATACTATCACACAATTGTGGTAGACTGGTTAAGAACTTGAACTATAGAGGAAGACAGCCTGAGTTCAAATCCGTCACTTCCATTTATTCTTTATATGAACTTGGACACATTACCTAAACTCTCCTTTCCTGAGTTTCCTCATCTACAAAGTGAAGCCAATAAAAATACTTCTTTTACACTTTTTTAAAAAAAGTTATACATATTAATCCATGTCAATTTCTTATACCAGTGCCTGGCATGTGATAAGCATTCAGTAAATATCAAAGGTTTGTTTTTTTGTTTTTTGTTTGTTTTTTTTCAAGCCACATTAAAGAACATCACTGTTTGGCCTTAAATTCGTGGCTTGCTTCTTTGGTCTTGATTTTGTAGAAATATCATGTCAAACATTTTTAAACATTATAAACTTCTGAGTCCAACAAATCCCAGAGTCACTGAAGCTTTTCCACGTGACTATGGAGGCAGCAGAGAACCTGAGCCTTCCAGACCTGCTTCACCTGTAGCAGCTCATACACTGTACAGACGGATTCAGGCATGGTCATGGCATTAGAATTGTTAGCTATAGAAACTAGAAACTCTCTCATCGAAGTAACATTCCTTACATAAACAGAAAACTGTGAAAAAATATTCAGATATTTTAAGAAACTGTCCCATTTATTATTTTTGACAAAGATGTGTATTAGAGAGTGGATACCCACATAAAGAAGAACATTTTACCCATAGGGCTATAGTGAAAATGTCTCCATTAGATTTTGCAATATTCATGAGTTCTATATACACTTCTGAAGACTAAAACTGAAAACAAAAATAAATAAATAAATAAATAAATAAAAATAAAAAGGTAGGGAAAATGCAAACACATGATATTAAAAGCCAAGAAAAATACGCTTTTTCTAAAGTTGAATTTAATTATGACAAATGACATCTATTAAATCACAGTAGATACTTAGCATAAATTTGTTTAATGACTAAGTGAATACTGTTTTTACTACCTCACTTTGAAAGTTAAAGTAGAAGTAAGGAAGAGCTCAAATTAATTAAGCTTTATACATTTAAATGCACTGCAGCAGGACATAAAGACACTGGGGCATTTCTTGCACTCCCCGCACCAAATCCAAGAAGTATCAGGGTAAGAAAAGCTCATGCAAAATCTATGAATATATAAATGATTTGGAAGCTTGAAGTGTAAAAGAAAAATACGATAAGAAAAGGCAAGGTGGCAAATGAAAAGGAGATTGCAGAAGACGTTAAGACAAATAATAAGACATTTTTCAAGCATGGAAGGAACAAAAGGTCAGTGACAGAGAGAGTGGAGTTTCTTACAGATGGTCAGAGCAATTTACGGACTGAAAAGACAGGCATTGCTAAAACAAAAATCAAATGAGTTCATTGTCTTCCTATTCTCTCAGAGGGCTTGGGGAACAGAGTCAGAAATAGACATAAATCTCAGGGGAATAAGAAAAAAAAATACCACAGAAGGACTGTTCTGTGCTGAAACAAGTGCCTAAAAATAAGATCAGTTATTTTTTTTTTAAACAAGAACTTAAAATCGCTTATATCTTTAACAAATGTATTATAGTTTTTAAGTGGAAACCTATAAGGAATTTTTGAGGCAAAAGTACCGCAGCATCCTAGCAGTCCCTCTCCCAATTTGTGAGGTAACTGGCTACAAATTGGGACAGACATGAGTCAAATAGGATCTCCACTTGGGATCCATTTCCTAGTAAAACAAACAACATTTGGAACCAGTTTCTGTCGGAATTCCAAAATCTGCATCAACCACAATGAAGAGTAAGTCACAGGCGATGGGGCTTTTCCCTATGATTACCATCACGGCCATACAGCAAGACGTGGCACCAGAAAAACAGTTTGCCTCAGTAGAAAAGCCTAAAAAAAAAGAGCCTAGACTAAATAGAAAATTCCATTTAATATATATGTGTGTGTGCGTGTGTGTGTGTGTGTGTGTGTGTGTGTGTGTTTCTATCTGTGTGTGCATGTGTGCATGTATCTCGCATCAGCACTTTCAGTTTTACTTAAAAAAAAAAAAATGATGCTAACATAAGTGTATCTTGTTAGATTAGGACCCTAGTTCCCATTGCTCAGCCTTCTAGATCGCTAACCTGACCACTGAAATGTCCAACAGGTCTCCAATGTTAAATACTGAGAGGTGGCTGTATAGCACATTCGGGTAGCATGAGAGCCAAAAAGGATTTCACTAATGTTATTTTGGAAACAAGTAATGTAAAATAAGTAAGGATGAGGGGAGATCAGCCTTGTAAGAGGCCTAGGAAGACTATAACCAAAAGATGTAGAAGAATAGACTGTCCCAATTGTAGAAAAAGACATACTTTGGGGTGGGGGGGGTATGTATGGCAGGAAATAGAATACTTTAGGCACTGTTAAACACTATCTGATTTGTGCTTTGAGTGTGATGAATATAACCATGAAGAACAGCACCACAATATTCTCCTCCCAGAGTCCCTATATCTGTGGGACCCATATGCAGATAACGTGATTGGCAATTTTACGGGTCAACTTGACTTGGCCTGGGTGCCCAGATATTTTGTCAAGCATTATTCGGCATGTTTCTGTAAAAGTTTTTTTTTTTTTAAATTAGCATTTAAATCAGTGGACTCGAGTGAAGAGATTACCCTCCACCGTGTGGGTGGACTTATATGGAACAAAGACTGACCTCCCCTGAGCAAGAAGGAATTCTGCCAGCAGACTGTCTTTGGACTTGAACTGCTGCTCTTTTGTGAGTCTCTAGCCTGTCAACCTACCCCATCTGATTTTGGAATTGCCAAACTTCTACTATCACATGAGCTAATTCCTTAGAATGAATCTCTGGATGATAGAAAGATGATAGATAGATGAAAGAAAAAGAAAAAAAAAGAAGGAAGAAAGAAAGAAAGAGAAAGAAAGAAAAAGAAAGAAAGATAAATAGATGCTGATGGTTCTGATACTCTGGAAAACCATCACTAAATAGATGGACAAGGTTAGGTAAACATTGTATATTAGTATAAATTTTAAATCCCTTTGAATAAACCTGGCTTTGTTAACAGTTATGGTCCAAATGTGACTTATGATATTGCTGCCTGTCCAGGTAAGAGGACCCATTAACTTCTTTATCCTGGATCCCATTCCAGTTACTGCTTAGCCAGGGAGTGAGATTCCCTCCAAAATCATAGGCAGCTTTAATAATCTTTTGAAACACTAACGAAGTAAGATTGTAAGAGAAAGTGTATCCAAGAGAGAAACTACAGTTTATTTCGAAGAGTGATGAGCACTCAAAGGGAGAAACAAAGTGATTGTGCAGGAAGAGAGAACTTATAGTCTAGATCATGAGGATGTAAGAAGCATTAGCCCTTGTGCTTTAGACAGTAAGGTCCAACCCAAAGCAATCAAGCAGTTCAATGGTCTTTTTAGTCTTCAACTGATCCATGTTAACCTTTTTCCGTAAAGGTTGGAAAGACAGGTGGCGTAAAGGGATGGGATTCTTCTAGAACATTGGTTCTGAAATAGAAAGGTGTATCTTATTTACTCTGGAAGTTTAACTTAGTAGAGGCTATAGTAAGTCTTAAGTGAGGCCAATGCTTTCATAATAAAAACAAAAAAGAAAAAAAAAAGAATGTTGCCATAAGATTCTGGTGGTAGGATTTCTTTACAATATAATTTCAGAAAAAGATACTTTATGAAGAAAAAGATTACTAATTTAGGGAACTAATAACAGATTGAAATTTAAAAAAAGAGAATGACACAAGAATGGAAGATATATAAGACACGTATTAATGTCATATTAGAAGTAAAATATGGAAGAGAATAATTCTGAGGTCTTAGCCATTAAAAGAAAAAAGGAAGGGAAGGAAAGGAATAAGCCATAAGTTATGTCCCTCAATCACAAAGCAGAAAAAAGGTAACCATTAACCATTAAGTCCACAATGGACTATAAATTATGCAAAGGAGAGAAAAATTTTGAGATATACCATGACATTTGAGCATTTATTTATTATGGTAGCTACCATTACTCTCACTAATAAAAGCAGGAAGGATAAATAAATACTAAAAAAGTCAAATTATTGATGACTGCATATGGTACAGTATTTTCCTCTTTTTTAACTATGATAAAATAAAATTCTAATTTTAAAATAAAGTTGATCAAAGAAATAAGAATTACAAATATTCTGAAAATAGTTATATTTAATATTTTACATTTCAAAATGTATAAGTTATGGCCAAAGTTGTATTCATTAGAAAATATTTACTTAAAGGACATTTTAATTTTCAAATAAAATCAAAGTGTAAATAAATTTGTCATTTAAACCTAACATAAGAAAAAATAACAAAAAACTTTTAACAATAGGAGGTAAAAGAACCATAAAGATAAACATAGAGATAATAAACTATATAATTAAAATATACCGGGGCGCCTGGGTGGCGCAGTCGGTTAAGCGTCCGACTTCAGCCAGGTCACGATCTCGCGGTCTGTGAGTTCGAGCCCCGCATCGGGCTCTGGCTCAGAGCCTGGAGCCTGTTTCCAATTCTGAGTCTCCCTCTCTCTCTGCCCCTCCCCCGTTCATGCTCTGTCTCTCTCTGTCCCAAAAATAAATAAACGTTGAAAAAAAAAAATTAAAAAAAAAAAAAATATACCTACAACGTAGCACAGAGTAACTTTTTTATGAAAATGATCAAAATTATAGTTACAGAAGGAAAACAGAGAAAGTACACAAACATGAAGAGTAAGAAAAATATATTAAAAACTGTAAAACATTACTTTGGCAAATTTATGCTAACAAATTTTAAAATCATAATAAAATATATTACTTTATATTAAAAATGAATTTAGAAATTTATAATAGAAATACCATAAAACCAGAAACAGATTATTACTCATGAAAGACATCAAAAAGCTATAAAATAAAAAGAAATCCAAATATTCTGGTTCCATAAAGTTTTATATGAGGGCTCTGTTAAATTTTCATAAATATGATAATTCTCACTTTATGTAAATTAATTCAGAGAAAGCGGAACCTATAAAGTTTCCAATAAATTTTGTAAAGCTACTATGTGCAAAAACAAGGAAAAGAAAACAGACTAATCTCACTCATCCTACAAATATTCTAAGTAAACTACATGCAAATCCAGCCAACAGAGACAAACCACAACCAAAAAGAATTGACTTCAAGTGTTCAATTTTATTTCATAAAATTACATCACTATAATTCATCAGGCTAGTGGGTCAAAGATGGAGAAACCTTATGGTCAACAGACATTCCAAAAATGCATTGGATAAATTTTTAGAAAGTCATAATTCCTATTTAAAACTACCACCATCAACAAATGGGTAGAAAATAATTTAAGTCATGGTAACAAATCGCATATTACTACTCAAAAAAGAAAAAAAAAAGGTAACAGAAAGGGGAGAAGCAGGGAGGGAGACTCTTCAACTTAGTGTGAACGTCCCTGTAGTGTAAACCCGCACTACCATTGACTGTTAGTAATACCCTTCCAGTCAATTGTCCTTCCTAAAGCAACTTACCTACTAGATGATACCAACGCTTAGAACCATCTCACCTATAAACATTTTCCATTTTCCCTGAACCTCTTTCCAGTTTCTTTTAGTTGAAGATTTTACAATAAATGGACACATGAGTATATAAATAATTGGCTACTATAAAGAGGAAAACTATGGGAAAATATCTGTAGCATATTTGCAAAGTATTAATACTTTTAATTTGTAATAAATAACTGTACATCACAAACAAGGTAACAAAGTAGATACTTGACAATGGCTGATGTACATTTGAACACCTTTTCAAGATAAGCAAGTAAAAACAATGAAAAATAATTTTTACTGAATCAAATCAGTAATGGCTTAAAAGTCATTTAATTCTCAAAACTGGCAGTGAAATAGGCACCCTGAAGCACTCACGATGGTGTGTAAATGAGTATGGCTTTCATAGAGAGTAAGCCAGCAGTCTAAAAAAAGAGTATATTTTCATTGTTATTTATTTATTTATTTTTTAATTTGGCGTAAGGGGCACTTGGGTGGCTCAGTAGGTAAAGCATCGTACTCTTGATTTCAGCCTCAGGTCATGATCTCACGGTTTATGAGTTCGAGCCTGGAGTCGGGTTCTGCACTGACAGTAGAACCTTGGGATTCTCTCTCTCCCTCTGTCTCTGCCCCACCTCCTGCTCTCTTTCTCTCTCTCAAAATAAATAAACTTTAAAAAATAACAAAATAAACTCTTAAAAAATTTTTGACTTAGGAAAATATTCACAAATTGTATTCCTCACAGCTATATTTATATATGAGCTCCCATTCGAAATTAAATCTCAACGATGGGCAAAAGGCTAAATTGTGGAAATATAGCCTAACTCTTTCAGCTAGTGTAAAGACAGTAAAAACTATAACTGGGGATATTTTTAATGCCCCAGTAAAAAGCTAACGCTAAAATGTTAAGCGAAAAACACATAAACACATATATATATATAAAGTGTAAATATGACAGCTATTTCAAATATACATGCTTACAACACATACATTCATGCGTGTTTGCATGCGTACAGAAAGAGAAATATGACTGAGATGAGGAAATCTATGCTAAAATTCTAACAGTGACTAATTCTGTTTATTCTAATTTGAGGTGATTTTATCTTTGTATTTTACGTAGTTTCTCACTGTCTAAAATAACCTTGTAATCTTCTTTATAATCACGAAAATGGTTTAAAGTTGATTTCAGTAAAGTACATAGCCTCTGAGTCAGTAATGACTCCTTTGAGATTTCGCCCCAATGAAATATCTTCAAGGAAAATTAAATATATATGCAAAAACATGTTCATTAAAATATTATTTAAAAAATGAAAAATGTAATTAATTTTAAGGTCTTGACCATGCAATTGCCAGCATATTATATGATGAACAAAGATGATTTTTCTACAGCATATTGGTCAAAAATGGATTGTGCATAAGAGACTCTTAATGATAGAGGGCAAGCTGAGGGTTGCTGGAGAGGAGTGGGGAGTGGGCTAAATATGTGGTGGATATTAAGGAAGGCACTTGGGATGAGCACTGGGTATTTATTATATGTAAGTGATGATCACTAAAATTCCACTCCTGAAACCAATATTACACTATATGTCAACTAGAATTTAAATAAAAACTTGAAACAAAAAAAAAAAAACAAATGGGTTATGGATATGTAGAGCATAAATGTAGACCTTGAGGCTTGTCTATCCTAGCTGTAGTGATACCACTTAGACATTTGCAAAAGGCAAGGTTTCCTCCCCATTGTAGCATCTTTGTGGTTCAGACCACTTTCATTTTGTGCTAAAATCCAGAAGAAGCGTTACTAGGAGATATGGAAGGAGTGAAAACCAAATCCTCATCCAAGCTTTGCATTCATAGATAAAGCAGGAACTAAAATTACTTACATATTTTATCTCTAACTGTATGGTAATCAAATCAAAGAAGCTGCAACAAGTTTGAAAGTGAAAGAAAAATCTTCCAGCCTGTGGAAATACCCAAAATTATGAAAAAGAAGCTTATAGGAGTGCCACAAAGTCAAGACTGGGACCAGGAGAAGGGAAGTTGACAAGAGTCGTCTTCTTCCTCAGCTGAACTCAGTCGATCTTCCAAATTTCATTATTAGAGTAACCCCCTTTGAGAACCCCCCTCCTTATAAGTTATAATCATTAATTAAATATAAATCCATTGCGGGGAAAAAAGTGAAGAATAGAAACATTTTACATTCCTAAAGACATGGGATGAATTTGCAAAATCTTAGCCTCAGTTACTTCATCCCTAGAATGAGACAATAAATACTACTCCTCACAGTCTTTGTTTTCTGGGGGTGAAAAGTGATGCAGGACACAAAAACTCAACATTGTCTGGCACATAGTAGTTTTCACACAAATATTTTATTACTATTAGTCTATTGCACATATACTGTTATAATCAGAGCCATCTTCTTAGGCATGAAGTCTGTGCAGTCACACAAGGAACAACAGTCAGAAATTTTTCCATGTGTGGTTTAATGCTTTGCTGCTGCAAACTTCAAACTTTTTTTAAAATTTTTTAATGTGTATTCATTTTTGAGAGATGGAGAGAGACAGAGCATGAGTTGGGGAAGTTCAGAGAGAGAGAGAGAGGGAGAGACAGAGAGAGAGAGAGAGAGAGACAGAATCTGAAGCAGGCTCCAGGCTCTGTGCAACCCCCAGACCACGAGATCATGACCTGAGCCAAAGTTGCACACTTAACCGATTGAGCCACCCAGGTGCCCCACAGACTTCAACTTCTGAATATTTTTTAAAGAACGGGCTTTAAATGTTCATTTTGCATTTAGTGTTTACCAATTACAGAGCTGGTGCTGGTCAGAGTAAGGAATCCCTCGACTTTATCAACACAGTTTGATTATTTTGACTTGTCACAGTTCTATTTTATGAGCTATCACTCTTACAGAATCCAGGACATGTGATTTGTCTCCAATTAATGAAATCTATGGCTACCGCTATTCACAGAATCTCTTTCAGATACAGAAATATGTCGTCTATATAGGGTGTCTTCTGGATTCAATCTATTTTCAGAGAGCACAATCTTCACTTAGATCAAAATGATTTGAAATAATACTGAAGGTTTTGTGGCAATTTTAGAATTGTAATTTATTGAATGGAATGATGTATGCTGAAAGTACCTTGTATAGCATACAACACTATGCTGAAAGTACCTTATTTATCTAATTAGTTAGGACACGAGGAAGGCTTATACGATTTTTTTTTTTACGGTAAAGCAGAACACCTACATATTAGCCATTATGGGAAGTCGTAATTGCGCAAGCTTCTGCAGTCAAAAAATTTGGTTCTAATTAATAATCGAATAATTATTCATTCACTTTTGTCACTTTAAAAAATGTCTACCACTGTATGTGTGTCTTGAAAACATGCCTCGTTTAAAAGCAGAATTCAGTAAAGGGCAGAACTTCTCTGCCTTGTTTAAGTCGTAAAGGATCAGGATCAGAGTTTTGAATTGTATCTGACAAGAAATTGATAGCAAATACAGAAGAGAGGAGTGTTTAGTTCTGTTAGAAATCCATAGTAAATGATTTTTTAGAGGCTTCTTTCTAGGTCAGCACTTTACAAACAGTTTTTCAAACTTCTCGTTAAAATGTGCTAACATTAAGATATGAAATGGTATTAATCTCAACATCTTTCAAATAGATTCCAAACTCCATAGCTGTGAGTTGATGTCTATATCTCATAATTTGTTTTTTTTAATTCCTCAATGCATATAAATTGTAAGCAAGATGTAATGACATTTGGACAAATAACCTGAGTGACAACAATTCTTTTGGCAATTCCCAGTAATGATCAGTTACAGAAATTAAGCAACAGCTGTTCACTAGTGCTATCATGAAAGGTGCTACTTCCTTAAAAGCAGAAGACAATAGATGAATAAAAATAGTGCCACATATCTTCCAGCATTTTTTGGCCAATCCGCTCAGACAAGTAACTGCAATGGTAAGACATTAGTAAGGTGAATATTCAACCCATGTCTTATGGTGGAAAACCGAATGGGCTCACCAATGTGGTAAAATGAGATAGGAGAGCGGCAAAGAAGGCATAGAATGGGCCTACCTTCACACTTTACAACCAATGTAAAATAGACCCTTCTGTTAAATAGGTGATGGGGATTAAGGAGAGGACTTGTGATGAGCACCGGATGTTGTATGCAAGTATGGAATCACTGTATTGTACACCTGAAATGAACATTACACTGTATGTTAACTAACTAGAATTTAAATAAAAGTTTAAAAAATAGATCCTTCTGTCTGAAAATTAGTAAATTGGCTTATTTGTTTTTCATATATTTTTGCCTATAAGGACAAAAAAAAACCCCACTGAGACAGAGGGATTGATTCAATTTTTTTTAATTAATTTATTTTGAGAGAGAAAGAGAGAGAGTGTGTGTGTATGTGTGTGTGTGTGAGTGTGTGTGTGTGTGTGTGCACGTGTGTAAGTGGGCAGGAGCAGAGAGAAGGAGGGAGAGGAAGAATCCCAAGCAGGCATTGCATTGTCAGCTCAGAGCCTGACATGGGACTCAAATTCACAAACTGTGAGATCATGACCTGAGCCTAAATCAAGAGCCAGACCCTTAACCAACAGGAGCCCCAGATTAATTTTTTTTTAAGTTTACCATATGGCTGCTCTATTCAAACCACAGTGTAATGCAGTATGGAAGATTAGGATAATGGCTGGGGAAAAAACATGAATATGAAATATAAAAATCTTGAAAGGGTTTAAAAATAATGTAATATTCCTTCTCTATTTTTTCCCTATTTTTTGGAGAGAGAGAGTACAAGCAGGGGAGAGGGACAGAGGGACAGAGAGAATCTTCAGCAGGCTCCATGCTAAGCGTGGAGCAGGATGCAGGGCTCAATCCCATGACCCTGGGATCATGATCTGAGCCAAAATCAAGGACTGGATGCTCAAATGACTGAGCCGCTCAGGCGATTCTGAAGATGAAGATACTGTTTGACTTACATCTCGCTGATTGTTAATATACATAAAAGATGATGGTTTTGCATATTTATTTTATATCCCGTCATCTTACTAAATGGTTTGTATTAATTTAAAAGGCTTTTAATTGAGTTATTGAATATTTTATGTATGCAACCATATTAGCTCTGAGCAAAAACATTATTTTTTATTCAATATTTACACTTTTTTTCATATCTTACGCCGTTGTCTACAAGATCTGAGACACGAATAGTCTACTTCAACAGGTAAAGGCTCTCTCTGTCTTATTCCTGGATTGAAAGGTAACTTTTTAAACATTTTGTTAGTGCTGTTGTCTTTCTTGTTTGTTCGGTTTGGTTCTGATTTGATCATGTTCAATTAGTTTCTAGCCATTTCTGTTTTCCTTAGTTTTTGAATCATTAGTGCTTGCTAAAGTATATATCCACTTAAGGGTTCTGTTGATAAATCGTGTGATATTTTCCTCTGAGATATGTTGAATTTTTAGAGGATTCTGATTAAAGACCTTGCTCAATTTGTGGGCAAAATAAAGTTGAATCCCTGACTTTCAATATATACAAAAAGGTAATCTGGATGATTTACACGTTATCTTTGTTATAGCAATTTTGGAAATAAATTTGGTAGTGTTTCGAGAAATAAAGTATACATGCATATTACAATTCAGCAATTTGAAACCTAGCTCTGTCCAGGAGAAACTCTTACACAGATTAGTAACTATATATACACAAAGTAGTTCATTGTAGGTTGGTCTATGCCAGTTAGGAATTGGAGGGAACTTACTTGTCTGACTCTAGGTGAATGGCTAAATAAAGCACTGTGGTTTCTTAGAAATACACTATAACAATTAAAAGCAGTGAACAGCATGAATATTAATGGACTTAAAATTAGTGCTGAGTTTTAATAGTATAGAATACTAAAAGGGATTTATAGAAAAATGCAATGAAAACATGCACATTTAGAACAACACTGTTTACTTTTTCTAACATATGCATCCAAACGGGTCACAACATATAAAAGGATTATCAGGTGTGTTAGTGATGAGTAGAAATATCTGGTGAGCTAGAGATCAGGCATGGGGAGTGGATCCCTTCTACAAAGTTTGGAAAGAATTTTTGTAAAAAATATTTGGGTCTATTTACTTATGTGGTTGTATATTTGGAGGCATTTAGAAAACTGAGATCAATTTTATAGAAACATTTACAGAAAAGTACAAAGAACTCTCATTTTTGCAATCTTCTAATATCTGGAATCCTCAATATTCAGTATTTTGCCATATTTGCTCTATTATTCACCAGTCACGATGCCTCATCAACCCTTAGCACTTTCGTATGTATTTCCTAAGAAGATCACTTTCCCAAAGAACCACAATGCAACCATCAATACCTAGAAATTAACATCAATTTAATACTGCCACCTAAGTTACACATTTTGCTGATTGTCCTCACAATGGCCATCATAGAACGAGAATCTAACACAAGATTATTCATTGCATGTAATTGTCACAACTCCCTGGCCTCCTTCACCCAAGATGAGTTTCTCAGGTTTTTTTTTTTTCTTGTCTTTTATAACCTTAACATTTTTTTAAGAATGCAAATCAGTGGTCTTTTGAATATCCCTCAATTTGAGTTGTTCTGATGTGTTCGGATGAGCATCTTCACAATAGGCAAAATGGTAGAAATACTACAAAATGGTGGCTCTGTCCTTCTCCATGCATCATATCAAGAGGCACATTCAGCAATGCCAAACTTATATCACTTAATTTTGAGGTGTATGCTAGCCTTCTCCACTGCTAAGTGATTATTATTAGTTGCTATTCCATTGAATGGAAGAACTTAATATTTATACCATCAAGTTATTTGTACATGATTCATTTACTTATTTGTTCATATCACTAAGTGTTATGGGCAGAATTCTGGCCTCCCCCAAATTTATATGTGGAAGTCCTAACCCTCCAGGATTTCAGAATGTGATTGTATTTGGAGACAGGATCTGTAGAAGTAGATAAATTAAAATAAGGTCATCATTGTTGGCCTTTAGTCCATTGTGACTGGTTTTTGTATGCGAAGAGGAAATTTGGGCACAGTCCCACCCAGGGAAGAACATGTGAAAACACAGGGAGAAGACGGCCATCCACAAACACACGAGATAAGTGTGAAACAGAGCCTTCCTTCATGGTCCTTGGAAGGAACTATTTGTGCCAGCAGCTTAATCTCAGACTGAAGCCTCCAAAACTGTGAGAAAATAAATTTAGGTTATTTAAGCCACCCAGTCTTCGGTACTTTGTTATGGCAACCCTAGCAAACTGACGTACTAAACGCACATGGTTTCACTTAGAATATGTTGTCTTTATCTTAATCTTCAAATAGCTCAGGTTTGATCAACAGTAGCCTCTTAAAGCCAGTTCCTCTGTTTTTTAGACACCTTCCTTCATTGAATCTTTCCTTAATTTGTGGCACAATAAGATTTTTCAGGCCCTTCTTGTACTTTACTTGACTTGGACCTGAAAGTCCCAGTTCTTTCTAGTGGAGAAAGTTTTTCAGAAACCATAATCTAATCACTGGTTTATTGGCATATTGCTATTCCTGGGACCTCTTTGTGGATAGAACCACAAAGGGAATATGCTTATGTGTGTACATTGTCATTTTCTTCTTCTCTCTCTGTCTACTCTCTCTCATTCTCTTGTTATACATATGAAAAAATACACACACATATATATAAATAATATCTATCAATAAATATATATATGTGTGTTTGATAGATATTATTTTTATACAAGAAATAGTTTTGATTGGCAGCCTCCAAGACGATCGCCAGTGATCCCATCTTGTCTTTGGTCCTTTTTCCCCCTCTCCTGGATCATTTGCCCTGGAGGAAGCTAGTTTACATGTATCAGAAAGCCCCATGCAGAGACCTACCTGAATGAGGTTGGATCCCGTGGATTGCCTCACCTCCTAATGGAGTGTTCAGATGAGCCCTCAGCCTGGACTATCAGCTTGACTATAACTTCACAAGATACCTTGAGCTAGAGGCACCCATCGAAGCTGTAATCAGATTCCTGACCTCCATAAGATAATAAATGCTCATTGTTTAAACCAAAAAGTGTTAGGGCAGTACTCCTATGTAGCAATAGGTAAGCTCACATTATTGATGGTATGGTTACCAGATACCTTTTAATTGCAAATATCTAGTGCATTTTTATTTAATTTGAATGTTCTGAAACATAACATGTAAGAGTTTAAACTTGAAATTTTATGATAGGTTGAATCTATGCCCTGCTGTTTATTTGCAATGTTATCTTCTCTTCCTGTACCACAATTTGTTAATGTGTTAAGGATAAAAATAGCAGTGCCTATCTCATAATTTTTGTAGCTATTAAATGAGATGATACTTGTAAGCTGTTTAATAACAATGTCTGGCATACAGCAATTGCACGATAGATAAATATTCATAAATATTCATTGTACCTGCCACCATTATTACTTCTTGCCTGTTAAGGTTGTCCTCACCTTTTGCTTCTATAACATAATTTCTTGGTTTCTTTCCTACCTCTGAGTAGCTACTTATCCTTTGAAATATTCTCCAGGAAGTTTTCCTTGTCCCTTTTAACTTATCACTCAGAAAAAAAAACTAACCATCTATTGACTCACCGTTGATACTTCGCAAGCCCTTTAAAATTAATAATTTTATACGTTCAAGTCTACTTGTTTTATTATATTTCCTATATTCTCTATCCTCATAAAGAGTTTGCTTATCTACTTGGCAAATCGAAGCATAAAAATGAGTTTTAATTTAGTCCAAGTCAGTTAATCAAATATTTTGATTACCAACTACATATGTAGTTCTAGAATGTTTTTTAAAAGGAAAATCATATAAGTCTTAGTCTGTTGAGAAACATGCTGTCTGCTTAGTGTTCAGATCAAGTAAATCATCGGTTCAGGTGATTTCAGTATGTCACAAAGCAAATGGGCAGTGGGTAACAAGAAATGGGAGTATAAAAGCTGGTAAGCCCAAGTTAAAATGTCTTGGTTTACCTTTATAACGTATTCAATGGGAAGACATTGAAAGATTATAATTATGTGATTGCAGAGATTTGATACACCCTCAGCTCTCCTTCGATCATAAATTAAAATGTTGCTAAGTCCCATTAGAAGTATTTTCTCAGTTATTTCTGCAATCGGTCTCTTTCTCTCCACGGCCACTCCTACTTATTTAAATTCACATTTATCACTTATTGCTGGAATTATTGCCATCACCCTCTAATTGAGTCTCATTTTTAATGCACTCATTCCCCTATGGAAAAGCCTTCAATGACTGCAAAGATCCTTCAGGTTAAAATTCCATCTTAGCTTACCTTCCACCTAAGGAAGGCCTTTCCTTGTTCTTCTCCTGCTTACCTCTGAAGGTCCATCAACCACTTCACCCACACCAGCAACACAAGCTTTGTCAACTGCAATGAACTGCTTCAAATTTGCTTTAGGGACCATATATTTCTATACTTTCATGGCTAGATATATTCTATTCAGTTTGCTTGGAGTTTTCCTTTCCCTACTCCACATTTCATCCGATTTTGTCCTTCAAGACCAGCTCCCACGGTACCTCCCCCCGACCCCGCTACTTAGTCACCTCTAGTTTTTCTCAGGGGCTTTTGCCTACACTGAAACAACACCCTTCCTGTAATGAGAGTCATGCCTACCTAGTGAAATTTGGGTGTTTTGAGGAATATTAGAATCATCTGTAGTTATCTACTGCCCCATAACTAATTACCCAGAAGCATAGCAGCTTAAAATTAAAACAAAAAACAAAAACAAAAACAAAAACACATTTATTTATCTCATAGTTTCTGTGGGGCAGGAATTCAGCAGCTTAACCAAGTCATTCAAGCCCAGGGTCTCTTATGAGGCTATAGACAAAGTGTCTTTTGGGCTGAAGTTATCTGAAGGCATGACGTAAGAGGATTCCCTTCCAACATGATTCACTCAATGTCTTCGTTTTAAATTCTTTGCTTCTTTTTTTTTTTTAATTTAATTTTTTTTTAATTTAAATTCCAGTTGGTTAACATACACTGTAATATTATTTTCAGGTGTACAATATAATGATTCAACACTTCCATACAATAAACGGTACTCTTCACTACAAGTACGCTCCTTAATCCCCATCATCCATTTAACCCATCTCCCACTCACCTCCCCTCTGGTAACCACCAGTTTGTTCTCTATTGTTAAGAGTCTGTTTCTTGGTTTGTGTCTCTCTCTCTCTCTCTCTTTTTCCCTTTGTTCATTTGTTTCTTAAACTCCTCATATGAGTAAAATGATACATTTGTCTTTCTGTGACTGACTTATTTTGCTTGGTGTATTACTCTCTAGCTCTATCCATGCCATTGCAAATGGCAAGATTTTGTTCTTTTTGATGGCTGAGTAATATTCCATTATATATAAAAATATATATATTTCTTTATCCATTCATCAGTCAGTCAGTGGACATTTGGGCCTGTCTCCATAGTTTGGCTATTATAGATTATATTGCTATAAACATTGGGGTGCATGTATCCCATTGAATTAGTATTTTTTGTGTTCTTTAAGTAAATACCTACTAGTGCAATCACATACCTAGTAGTTCTGTTTTTAACTTTTTGAGAAACCTCCATACTATTTTACAGAATGGCTGCACCAGTTTTCATTCCCACCAACGACACAAGAGGGTTCCCCTTTCTCCAAATCCTTGCCAACACCCATTGTTTCTTGTGTTGTTGATTTTTGCCATTCTTACAGGTGTGAGGTGATGTCTCATTGTAGTTTTGATTTGTATTACCCTTATTATCAGTGACATTGACCATCTTTTCATGTGTCTGTTAGCCATATAGATATTTTCTTTGAAAAAAAAATGTCCATCAACAAAACTAAAAGGCAACCTATGGAATGGGAAAAGATATTTGCAAATGATATATCTAATAAAGGGTTAGTATCCAAAATATAGAAAGAGCTTATAAAACTCAACACCCAAAAACAAATAATCCAATTAAAAAATGGTTAGAAGTCATTCAATGTCTTTTGAAAGGAGACCTCAGTTCCAGTTATAGACAGAAGACTAGCTCCTTGTCCTTGGCCCTCTCCATAGTGATAACTTGAGTATCCTCACTACACAGCAGTTAGCTTCTCCCAGAGCAAATAATCTAAGAGTGAAACAACTATTGCAATGTTTTCTATGACCTGAGCTGGAAGTCACATTTTATCTTTTCTGCAATATCATGTTGGTTACACAGGTAATCTCTAGCTGTGGGAGAGAGAACTACACAGGGGTGATGTGGACTATCCTGAAGGGTATAATACTGAAAAACTTTAATATTATGTAAGGTTGTATTAATCACATGATAATATCTTAGAACCCCATAAATTATTCTAATTGTGGAAGAGAGTTTCCCTGAACATTTTTGCCTTCAAGGAGATTCCAATTAAACATAAAGGGGAATAATTTTAAACATTACTAAGACATTTATGTGATATATGCATATATATGTTTTACATGTTTCACCTTTACAACTGTATTTTAACTTGTGAGTAGTCAGATATTTAAAGAAAAAAAAACCTATCATAAAGAAAAAGTAGTAAGAGGATGACATTTTCTTTCAAGTAGCTGTGTGGCCTTGGATCATCTCTGTAGATGATCTTCATTGTGCTCCAGCTTCACCACTCAGATGAGTAATATAACTAATTGTTTTTGTATCTCATGAGACTATTGTGAGTATGAAGAAGATTACTGATGATAAGCAGCAATGAAAAGTTAAATGACGATGAAAAGGTAAGATGTTTTCATTAAGTGATTTGCAAACATGCCTCATAACGGTGTTTGAACATTTGTAATTACCTAGCATGCCTTACATACAAATATTAACTAATATTGTACAACACCAATTACAGGTGACTTACCAAGGCCTCTTCTTTTGCTACAGATCAGCTCATCAAGGAGTTAGCTAGAGTCACATTGCCACACGTAGAGACAATATTGATCTTCAGGTATCATTTATCTTTATGCAAGCTCAGTGCAGAAATGCAAGTGACATGGGAATAAAATTGGAAATTTATATAAAAATGCTCATCTGTGTGTCTGTAAGTCACAGTATTTTTTAAAGCCTTAATATTTCATTGATATGAGTCTAATTAAGAATGTAAAATGGCAGACAGAAGAAAGCCATAGCGTAATTCCTGGTTCTCAATACAGCAAGTTTTTGATTTTTTTAAATGTTCAATTTATGAATGCTCTCCCAAGAAAAAATAAAGTTAGTGATTGATAAGTTTTAGGGCATCCACAACTGGCACATATCTCAGAGAACAGGGAAGTACCTTCCAGAAGGAGCTCAAAATAGTGGCGTTTGCTACATACAAAATCTTAGTTGTCGTGTGGACCTCAATTGAATTTGTTTTTCTCTCTAAAATCATGTGCTAATCTAGAAGCAAGTTTTGAGTCTACAAATCACCCCTTCCATAAAGTATTTTGAATTTATTTCACGAAGTATATAGTGACCTATCATTACACATCATTTTTAATGATTTATCACCAGTAACTTAATTTGTTTCTCCTTTAATTATGTTTAGAGCAAAAAGTAAGAAACCACTTGAGTTATACCCTTAATTTGAGTCATTGTGGTTGTAAGCCTCTGAAATTTTGGAAAATTTTTACTATGGAGTTTGTACACTCTAGTTTGCAAATTTAAAGAAAAAGTTAATTGAAGCAATGCCATATGCTCAAATTTCAGTGTTTTATTCAAATACTGAAGGTTTCTATTTAAAAAAAAAAGACCTGATGTGACTGATGCAGAAGTTGCAACACAGATGAGGAATATTATCAACACAGAAATCCAACACATTGGCTTAGAGGCCCCGTGATGGGTGACAAGGAAACCGATATTAAACATGGAAAGAAAGCGATTCAGTTTATGCAATGGTGAAATATTAACAAGTCCCCCATCATAAGTTAGGAGGCAGATTATGTTGATGTAGGGGAGGAGGCTGGAAAATAGAATGTTAGTAGCATGTGCTATGTGTTACGGGGTGGACTCTATAAGACCTTAAAAGAAAGATAATTTCAAGAAGAATAAAACATTTCCAAGTTAAGAGAAGAAAGTGGAGTTAAAAAAACCCAACAATATCCCCATGCCAAACACTGAGCTATAAAATTGAAAATTTTACAAAATTCTGCTTGGAGACAAGAACCAAAACACCGTTTGCCCTTTTATTCATTTCTTAAACTCTTTGAATGGCGTATAGCCATTTGGACAAAATGGCTCTGGAGAAAGAGAAAAAGGCTGTGCCTCTCCCATGAAAGCTTCACAGACCAAAGCACCTGTAATTATTTTCAGAGCGTGAGAGTAAGAGCTGTGGGGATGGTGAAGGAGAGAATGTAGGGAAATAGAACAAATTTAAGAAGTATATCCATAAAAGAACAGAATGTAGCTGTTGGCACATGAAGCTGACTGGAATCAAATAGATGAGAAGCCAAGTGTTTTAGGGAGTCATTCTGCCAAAAGGAGCACCAGCCTAAACTAAAAGATTGTGACTTTCCTGGAAAAAAGCCAGTGTCAGGTCTTCAATTTTTTTACAGGCAGAAACCAGTTCAGTTCTCAAGGAAGATCTAGTCCATAATACTCAACTTTTTTATTTAAGAACTCTTTATTTTGGGGCGCCTGGGTGGCTCAGTCGGTTGAACGTCCGGCTTCAGCTCAGGTCATGATCTCACGGTATGTGGGTTCGAGCCCCGCGTCGGGCTCTGTTGCTGACAGCTCAGAGCCTGGAGCCTGCTTTCCGATTCTGTGTCTCCCTCTCTTTCTGCCCCTCCCCTGCTCATGCTCTGTCTCTCTGCCTCTCCTTCAAAAATAAATAAAAACATTAAAAAAAAGAACTCTTTATTTAAAGAACATAAGAAAGGAAAACCCTCCTGAAACAATGAACTGAGGGCCACTCTTTCTAGGGAACAGAACTGAGCTTCATCAAAAAAGCACTTCTATTCCCCAAAGTGTGAGGCCCTCACCAATGTCTGCCGAAAAGGATATTGGAATTGACATTACTATTACATGTCTCCCACTCTTCTTTCTGTGTGTGAGTGCTTATTGTGACCACCTTGAACCGTTTATCCATTGTAAATTGTGTCTTTGAGATAGATCACTTGTCTTTTTGTTTATTATTCTCAAGAGAATCCTCACAGGGAACAATCCAGAGATTACCATTCATCATCCTTAACAAAGGGATATTAAGAGATCCTGGACATTAAACTTGATGCTATGGCTAGTTGAAACTTTTGGATTGTCTTTCCTGGACAAAAGTGAGAGGGATTTTTGTTTGGAAATTAGAGTGAACTGAATATCTGGTCAACAAAAGAGGAAACCCTGGTGGTTATTAATACTGCACACAGATACCCTACCTTCCTCACCTTGCCACACAGCAGGATTGAAATTCCAGGCAGTTAAAACTAATCGTTTACAAAGATGCGATCAATTCCCATCTGTGTATACCTGGTTTCAAATTTTTTGTAAATGCTCATATGTAATAATGCCTTCTGTGATAAAGCCTGTTTCTGTGAGTCACCTTTTTACTTTCCTTCAAATGGTGAAACCTTCAGGGTTCATCTGTGACCCTAAACTCAAGCTACCTGCTTTCTGAGTGATCTTTTTTAATTTTGTGGCCTCAGCTATCAACTGCACATTGGATGCATATTAAATTCCAGTCTAGATTTCTCTACTGAATTTAAAGCTCAAATATCTAATACCTAATAGGTCATTATTGCTACAAATTGAATTGATGGTTTCTATCACTGAAAATATAGTTGTCTTCTTAAATTTATGTTCTCACAGATAGTCACCGAAAGTCAAAAACTATGGAATACTCCTAGATTTTTTCCTCTGTATCTAATTGCTTACCAAGTCATGCTATTACAGAATAGGTACTTTAGTATCTCCAGTTAATGTGTAAAGTATGAGTCCCACCCTATTCCAGTTGAACTGTTTGGGTTAATATCACTTTTTAATTTTCATTCTGATGGAACACATTAAAGTGTTATCTTAAGGGAAAGCCACACCTGCCTTAAACTGAACTGAAGAGATATATCTTCTCTGTTTCTGCCATTACTTACTTCACTACCTCATGGCCTTGACACCCACTGAAGTCTCAGACCCAAAGAATTCAGAATATTATTTGAGAGAGAAAAGGAACATCGGTGATTATGATAAAATATAATAATTCTGTAACAGAGGTTTACACCAAGTAATACTGGAAAAAGATATTTGGAAACCACCCCACTTGGGGAAATCAGGAAACCCTTTTAAGACTATTGTATCATGCTACTTTTCATTCATTTTACAGATATTTATGATGTGACTCCTCAATGACAAGTCATTTTTTTTTCTTTTTCAGGCAACTCTGCTGTAGACTGGAATATAACTATGGAAAGGATCATACAGCATCCCTTTTGAATTCACTGAAGCAATAGGTGGGAAATAATGGTGTAGGGTACAATGTTGGGGAAAAAAAAAAAACAACACCATCATTCTCTAGAAGAGTAACAAGACTGAATTGCAAGGTACCTATTGGAAACTGTGGAACATAAATCTGGAAGCATAAATGTTAGACTAGCTTGTAAAAGACCTTTTATACTTTGCCATACTTTTGGACCCTTCTCCTTGTAACAACAGAAACTCTAGGAAAGACAACCACCTTCCAGAGAAGGTGTTACCTGAGTTGGTAACTGACTCTCCCCTGTGTTCCAACCCTCAGAAGCAAACAAGTGTCTTTGGTTCAGTTTAGATAGCAGTGGCTTTCCCTTAAGATAATATTTTAATGTGAAAATTAAACAGTGAAATTAACCCAAAGCTCAACTAAAATAAGGCAGGAGTCAGACTTTACACAGATCAAATTGTGCCTTAGTCAGGAGTGCTCAGAACATAGAAATAAGTAGAAAATGGGAAGGAATCAAGAGAGTAGAGCAAGAAAACATAACACTGTTTTAATGTTGGATTTTTTTATAGATAGAATAATCCTTTTATAATTTTTTACATGTCAGTTTTCCCAAATGCACACGTATTATTTTTTTAATCAGGAGTAATAAAGATACTAATGAATGTGTTAGTGACCCTCAATGGGCTTTCTGGGAAAACAAGATGAAAAATAAATCATTTCTTTGTATTTTACATATCTTAGGAAACAAATAGTCATATTAGAGAAAAATACATGTGCTTGTGGCCTTTAGCCCTCTCTATTGAATCATGAATTACTCACTGGAATAATGCCAGTGGTTGTTCAAATATTCAAATATGATGGGCTATTTGTCATGTTTCACTATTTTTTGTTAAATTGGGAGACTTCTAACAACCAATGGGCAGAGAAAGTTGAAATGAAGAAACAAGCCAAGAAAAAGCTAATATTGAATCCACATGATCTTTTAAAAATTGAAAATGTAACAAAACATTTCTCTTCAAGTCGCTTTTGTTAGGAAAGAAGAAAGAGAAAGAAAGAAAGAAAGAAAGAAAGAAAGAAAGAAAGAAAGAAAGAAAGAAAGAAAAGAAAGAAAGAAAAAGAAAAGGAAAGAAAAGAAGGAGAGGGAGGGAGAAAGGGAGAGATAAAGAGAAAGAGAGAAGAGCTTATAACTATTCAGTAAATATAGTGAGTCTATACATACACTTTAAATAAATAATCACTATTTTTTGGCAATCATTTTCCTTGTACAGACAAAAGGAAAATTATAAAAGTTTAAATGTACACATATTTTAAGTCATTCAAATTGGCTGTTTGCTATAACAAAGCCAAGCTACTTGGCTGATTTTTTGATACTTCAATTATAACTGTATTCCAAAATACAGTTTTTGTAACACAAAAACCTGCACTTGGCTGGTTATAGCAGCTTTAATTATAATTGCGATTATAATATAATATAATAATGTGAATAGACAAATAAATTGTGATACACCCAGACATTGGAATATTATTCAGCGCTAAAGGTATATAAGCTATCAAGCCATGACAAGACATAGAGAACACCTAAATGCATATTACTATGTGAAAGAAGCCAACCTGAAAATAGTTACATAGTGTATGATTTCAACTATATGACATTCTGGAAAAGGCAAAACTATGGACACAGTGTGAGAGGATACAGGTTGCCAGTAGTTGGGAAGGAGGAGGATGGACAGGAAGAGCACAGATGATTTGTAGGGTGAAATACTCCATAGGACAACATAATGATGGTCACGTGTCATTATACATTTGTCAAAACCCATTGAAAGTGCAACACCAAAAGTGAGCTGCAATTTAAACTCATGGACTTTGGTGATGATGATATGTCAGTGTAGGTTCATCAGTTGCAAAAAAATGTACCATCTGGTGGTGGATAGTGGTGGTGGAGAGGATCTACACATGTGGGGCAGGGAGTGTATGGGGTATCTTTGCACCTCCCCCTCACTTTTGCTGTGAACCTAAAATCTCTTAAAAAATAAGTTTTAATTAAAAACCTGTAACTGCATTGGGGCACCTGGGTAGTTCAGTCGGTTAAGCCTCCAACTTTTGGTTTCGGTTCAGGTCATGCTCTCACGGTTCATGGATTCAGCCCCATATTGGGCTCTGTGCTGACAACAGAGTGCCTGCTTGGGCTTCTCTCTCTTCCTCTCTCTCTCTCTCTCTCTCTCTCTCTCTCTGCCCCTCCCATGTGTGCTCTTTCTCTCCCCACCCCTCTCTCTCTCAAAAATAAAATTTAATTATTTTTAAATAGAAAAATAAAAACATAAAGAGCTTCAACTACATTGAGCTCAACTACTTTTTCTGAAGTCTTTTAATGCATTCTCATGTTAGTAGTACAAATAAAATACTCAACAACATCTCAAAGTTTAAATATATTTTAAAATTTTATTTTTTTTGAGGATGAATAAAATTTGGATCACTTCTTATTGAAGATTATTTTATACCCTAGACCTGGAAAAAAAGACAACAGAAAGCAAAATAAAACTTGAGGTATACTTAAATCATACCTGTGATACCTTAATGAATATGAGACAATAGTAAGCTGTAAGTCATAGTCCTCCTTGCAAGTACTGCACAGGTCCTTAGCATCTAGGAGAGCAAAGCAAAATTTAGCACAGTTACAGATTTCAAGCTCAGCATTATGTTTAAGAATTATCCTTTTTGACACTAGGCTGAAGAAACTAGGTAGAGAAAGTCTCCAAGGAACAGCCCTTATTCAGCCTGTGACAAGCAGGGAGAAAAACGTTATATATGTATCTTTGTATTTGCCCACACTTTGTAGTTCAGATCTAATTTTACCTGATGCGCCCCAAGATATAAAAGCAAGCAAACAAAATACACACACACACACGCCTGTGCGTGTGCGCGCACGCACACACACACAGACACAAAAATAAGAGAGAAAAGAGCCAAAGGATAGCATATCATGCAATCCTTCGTATGTTTGTTCTTTACATTCTTTGTTTTCACTTACACCCTGGTGTCTTTTCAATTTTCCAGATAACAAAATAAGGCTTTTAAATTCTTCTTTTGTAAAGTATAAATGTTCTGTTTCTATTGCTTCCTTTTGCCTCTGTCTCAAGAGACAGCCACAGAGATAGAAATATGAGTTTTTCATCTTTGACTCTTCCTTCCTTCCAAAGAAAATGTTCACCAAGAAAACGTAAGATGAAAAATTCTCCTTATCCATAGTAGCACTGAATAATGATCTCCTGCTAACTCACTGTAGAATAATATGCTAAACTTTATTTTATATATCTATGTAATACATTTATTCATTTATCTTTTATATGTGATGTGTATTTTTAAAATGTGATTAGCAATAATTACTCATATCTAGATTAATCACAAAAGCAATTATGAAACCAATATTCCTGTGAGCATACACACACACACACACACACACACACACACACATTTGTTTGTTTGGAGCTTCAACTATGAGCACAGTGGCTATCATTCCTGATGACCATGTCTTCCTTCCTTATCTGATTGAAAAGGGAACAGTAAGGATTTGCGTAATTTGTTGGCATCCGTGGCATCCTAGTTGCTAAAGGTGAAAACATTCAGTAAATTCATTATTTTGTTTCTGATTTGTTTTTACTTTTTTTTTTTATTTCACTGACCATAGTGATTTAATCAAATAAATTTGAAACTCACTGCTTATATCGCTAGCATGTTAATCAATAAAATTGGATAACTGATAAAAAATGCCAACAAATGTTGCCTGCTGCTTCTCACTGAGATATGTGTTGCCATGTCACTGTAACCTTCATTTCATTGCCTCTTGTTCCTCACTTACTGCAGGACCTAACCTGCTATGTCCAGCATCTGGGGATTTAACAAAGTTTTAAATTCACTCCTAAGAAAGTACATTTACTTGTCACCTGTTCACAGAGTGCTCTCTCTCATACATGTGCATCCTCCTGGTTTCAGTTTTGTTCGGTTATTATTCTGAGGAGAGGGGAACACTTTCTTTTTTCATCTGGTCTGCCCAGGATTCTGAAAGCTATGCTGCTTTCCTCTACACTATTTCTAAATTCCAGTGACAACTGTTTTCTCAGGTCTTACTGGTGGATTCAACTGTGGGTTCAGAGACAAATCTGAGTGCTAGATAAACTATATTGTATTTAAAATTACTCCTTTTTGGGCACCGATGTGGCTCAGTCGGTTGAGAGCGTCCACCTCTTGATTTCGGCTCTGATCATGATCTCATAGTTCATGAGATCGAGCCCGCGTTGGGCTTTGTGCTGAGTGTGGAAGTTGCTTAAGGGTCTGTCTCTCTCCCTCTGCTCCTCCCCTGCTGCATATGATCTCTCTCTCTCTCTCTCTCTCTCCCTCAAATGAAATGAAATAAAATAAAACAATATAATAAAATAATTTTTTAAAAAGTAGAAAAAAATAAAAATAAAATAATTACTCCTCTTTGATGAACCCACTTCGGCTATTCTGCTAGGTTTTCTAACTTACCTATTTCTCTTAGGAAGACTTTTCTTTCAGGGAGAGAAATACCAAAATACTTCTAGTTAGTTTATTCCATAAATTCTCAAGATATGAATACATACTTTGAATTTGCTTTGGTGGACACAGATGGGATTCTCTACTACATACAGCTGAGGTGTGAGATTTCTTAAATAAGGTTGATGGTCATTTTTAAAATAAATATATGGTAATTTACCCTCTTCACATATGTACTCTTTCCTTTGGGAAATGTAGCCTCTCTCCTGAGTATAACCAGAATTGACTGGCTTTGCCTTATTATGTTCTACCTGAATTTTGTCTTTATTTACATTATCTCACTTATATTTAACTTATTTTCTCTGATAGCATTGTATATAATTTAAAGCTTTAAATATAATCCTAGCAAATAAACAGAAGAATGACGAAACAAAATCCTTAATTAATTTAGATAAGTCACATAATAAATAGCTCAATTTACAAACAGACAGTGTGTTGTTGTCAATAAGTAGAATATAATTAAAATGTGACAATATTATTGCTTGGGATATAAACTTCAATATATAAACATCTCTCATTATATGATTAAGTTTAGCAGCAATGTGTCAGTAAATGTTTAATAACTGAATTTTAACAGGATAAAAAGCCCTGGTTTATAACATTTGCCTATTTCCATGGTGTAAATACTTCCGCAGTGACTAATTTCAAACTTCCAGTAGGAAGCCACTGAACACGAAGTTGGGACAAAATGTACCAAATCAACTCTCTCACCAGCTGGTACAAGCCGGCGTGAGCCTGATGCAGAACACTGTTGTTTGCTTTTTACATATCCTATAATAAGTGTTTGTACAATTTCTGTTTCTAGGCTAATGTATTTTTAATTTTGAAGTAAAATGCAGTATATTTATGGACTAGTGTTATATAATAGCCTTAAAATGTCAATCATTAGGAGCCTGCAGCTGCAGATAATAACAATCCTCTATCCTGGACAGCAAAGATAAATATTTCTGTAAGAATAATAAGGAAAAATAATGGGAAAAAAACCTCTGTGAGTACCATAATGCATATCATGATGGAAACACATGGGCAGGGAGATTCTTTAGAAATCCAAATATTTTTCTTAACACATTTAAGAATGGCCTAGATAAAAATTACATTCCTTGGAAAGAATTTAATACTGAATTCAGCTCACTTTACAAGAAAAAATATTTACACTATGTTTGCTAAAATATTAAAAACTTCATTGTTCATCAAATTCTGGCTTTGACTTTTGAAAAATATACATATTTCAATTTTATGATTCAAGTGCAATCTTTCAAATATTTCTGTCAGAAAATCTATAATATGTGAGATAAAACAATAAACTATAAACTTTTGTTCCATAGCCCACTCACACTCGCTTCCGTCAAAGAGTCTATTGTATAAGATATACTTGTAGGGGATGTAAGGAATCAAAGAAAGACACCCCCAAAATAATGCTGATTCTGTGGCTCCATGATAGGATCATAGTCTCTCAGGCTTAGAAAAGGTCTCAAATTTAATTTATTACATCTCTTCATTCATATTTAAATAAGTTTAACAAAATATCCCTAGTTTAAAACACCTTTGTTGACTGGCAACTTATTCTGTCTTTGGACAATTTCGAATGTCATAAATGTCTCACATACAATAAATAAAATAGGTTTCCATGTATTGTCTTCTTTTTGTTGTTAAGTTTATCCAATGGAGCAACATAAAACAGTGTTCTTCGTCTACATCCTCCAAATACTGACAATAGCTTAATGTTTAGTCTCACCTCATCCATCCAAACCTCCTTCTTCAGCCATTGGTCACAAAAGATAGATTTGTATTCTTTCGATATCCTGATTACTTTTCTCTGAGTACTTTTCAATTTTTCATATTATTTTTATTTTTATTTTTTAAAGTTTATTTATTTATTTTTGAGAGAAAGAGAGAGTGAGAGCAAGCAGGAAGGGGCAGAGAGAGACGGAGAGAGACAGAATCCCAAGCAGCCTCCACGTTACTAGCGCAGAGCCCAACAGGGTCTCGAACCCATGAGCTGTGAGAGCATGACCAGAGCCAAAATAAAGAGTCAGATGCTTAACCAACAGAGCCACCCTGGCCCCCCTTTGGTATTATTTTTAATAACTTATTCCCAGACAGAAAGTAATTTTCCAGATATAATCCTGCCACTATAGATTTGAAAAGGACATGTATATATATATATATATATATATATATATATATATATATATATTTATATTTATTATGACAAGTTCTAGCGATTCTACTTCAGGAAACTAATAGTGTGCAAAGCATATTTTAAGCCCTCATCATGCAAATACACACACAAACACACACCGCATAGAAATTTATATTTGTGTTTCTTTGTGTCTAGGATAGCATGCACAGCACACTCTTTTCTCTTGCAATTGAGACTTTCTAACAATAAAAATGGCCATAGTATCAAACCAAAGAGACAGTGGACACTAGATACAGGAAAAAAAAAGAACAAGAATAAAGGGTTCTTTCCCTTGGATCACTCTGTTTTTTCAATAATACTTTCTCAAATTTGAATCTTCCAAGAGCCTTCCAAAGAAGGCCAAACATTTTAAGTGGTTACTATTATACTCATAATTTCCTTTATGCAAGAAAGTAAACAAATTGATGACTTCACCTCCTCTATCCTAGTTAGCAATTCTTATGCTTGCTGCTTATTTGGATATATGAAACTATTTTTGAGGGGCTGTCTGTAGTTAGAGATTGTAAAACAGACGTACACAAAATTCTGGCCATTGGTGTCACAGCATATAATATATTTCAAAAAACAGAATAATGTTATCACCCTCTTTCCCTCTTTTTCTTCCCTCTCCATGGCTCTGATCCTGGGAGGTCAGCTAGGTGATGTGTGATCAAAGGGGCAAAGTCCTGCTTCTCTCTCTTTCCTGCATTTCTCCCATGGGATTCTTTACCATTACACCCTTGCTCTCCATATTTCTGTATTCTGTTTTCTCTTTAGCCAAGAGTATATCACCTCTACATATCCAGCTTCAACACAATTTAAGTCAGACAAATACTATAATATTTCTCTTACGTGTGGGTGTGAGTGTGCTTACGAAAATATGGCTGTCCCGTTAACAAGGTTATGTGGGAGATAATTTAAGAATCTTTGAAGGTAACAGTTGGGAATAACCTATATACTTTCTTCTACTTGATGATTTCTGCTTAATATATGGGCAATATAAGGGTGAGTTTTTCAGTAGGCAAATTAATAATACATGGCGATACCTAAATTGCAGGATTTGCTAATTATTGCTATAAGATCTCAAATTTCCAACACAAATTCCAGTGGCTTTGATTACATTACAAACCCAGGATTTCCTGATTGAAAAGTGACCGTATGTCATTGACCTATTACTTGTAGCTAAAAGAAAGAGGTCATGGACTATAACTTTTCCTTCCACACATCCTGGAAATGTTTGCTTGTTCTTCCTGCCAATTCTCAGACAAAATTTCACCAAAATATTCCTACACAATTTATACCATGATTTTTAAAATCGTACAAGAGTTGACTGTAGTGTTATTCAATATATTGGTGACACTCTATGTAATGATGGAAATAAAGACGTAAAGGTCAAAGTCTATTTTGATCTGTGTTTCTGGCACAATTAATAGTGCCAACTTTTTTTTAGTTTAAAAATTTTAAATCTAGAATTTTTCTTCATATTCTATTACTCTGTTGCAGTCCTGGTCAGCCAGTTCTCTGCACTGACCCTGGATAGATATCCTTTGAAAACTGGGAGGTTCAAAGAGAGGGTCAAAGACTAGAATTTCAAAAGGACGCCAGAGAAATGGCATGCTTCTAAGTAGTGTTGAATCTCACGCTTGCATTTCTCCCGACCCTTTATGCCAGTTTTTTATTCCTTGACTATTGATCCAGTCTCCTTCCTGTCTTCTCTATTTCTCTTACATATTATCCAGCCATATTGATTACAAGTGTAAGTTTCAATCCATTTCTTTTCCACATTTCTGGGGTTGACATTTCTCACTGTGTTCCATGCTAAGCTTCCTACTGCCTGTATTTTCTGCCACAGGACACTTCTCTCATCTGCACAAAAGCCACTCATCTGTTCTTATTTAAGGGGGCCCAGAAGGGAATACTTGGGAATGACCGCAGAAAGGAGCAGAAAACGTCCTGTGACTATCCTGCATATTATTGTGACACACAGTCATAATATACATCTTGCTCATGTTTTGACTTTGTTCATATTTCAACATCTTTACAAAAATGTTAAGATCAGTTAAAAGCAAGAGGGAAAAAGTGAGACCATTAGGATAAATCCTATGTGACAGTAATCTTCAACTTTGAATTATTTTATAGGTAAAAATTCAACAACAATCATTGAAAGAATACCTAGAATGTCGGTTGAGTGTTTCACTGTACGGTGTTGTTTGGGGACTTTATATCATTTAATATATAGAAGCCTAAACAGCCTTTGGCTAGAAAAGAAATTAATAGTGAAAAATGGTATTTGTAAACTGAAAAAAAAAAGAATATCCCTTCTTTATTTTCAGGGAAACACTGGAAAAAAAATGTGTACTATGGATTACTCTCTGCTTAATATTTTTTTCTAACATGATCTTTTAGCCTCAGTTATATAATGTGGTAATTTTTGCTAAAGTGATTCAACTGTTGAAATGTGCAGTCTGGGGGCTTATTTGTTTTTCTTTAAACAGCCTTATGTAGGCAATAGAATTACCTTTACCATCTCCTTACTAGTTTGAAACCTTAAAAAAAAAAAAAAGGAAAGGAAAAGAAATTTTAAGCCATAATGGTAAAATGTGGTAAGGAAACCAAAGCAAAAAGCCAAATGAGGTGTAACATGTGCCGAAAATATAATATTCGTTGAGCCAATGCAACTCAAGCAGACCATAATAACCTGTTGGGGTTAGAAAAGTTCATGCCAAAAACGGATGATTTCCCTAGAGCCAATCAAAATGATGGAAACATTGGTGCAAAATCACAGCTGAGCAGGTTTAGTCCTCTCTTCACTAGCTACAGATGGCATGTAATTTAGGAATGCCCATTTGGTGAAATTTACCAGTTCCTCTAGAGATCACACATATGGGTTTGCATTTAAAAAGCAATTGCACCACGAATAGCTTTTTAAACAACAGATGTAAGTATTGACAGTAAAAGGATGTCCAAAAAGCAAAGTATGTCCACATAAGAAAAAAAGAGAGCTTATGTTATACTTTACAGCACTTTAAACTTTAGTTTGGAAAAACTGAAAGTGGCCTTTTAACATAAAAAAAAAAAGCACAGAAAATAATTATGAAATCAATGCATACAATGTTTGCCAAGCCATGAATTAGATATGAGATTCTGTCTTGACACTATGTTACTTTATGGTGCTTTACTTTTTTTCCTCCTTCATATATTACAATCCACTCTTAAATCCCCAAAGATTGCACAAGTACCTTAGAGGAATTTGAAATCTGAGTCAGTCTGAGCTCTCTGCTCTCCCCACACTATTTTATTGTTGCTGTTGTATGTGTGTTTGTTCGTTTGCTTGTTTTACAGGAAGTTGACAAAGAATCTGGGAAAACTCATTGTCATTTAAATGAATTCATTTATAATATAAATATAAATGAATTTAAAATAAATGAACGAAGGAACGTGTGTAAGCATACAAAAAGGAGGATATTTGCATTTGCAGATGTGTGCACCAGTTAGTAAAGGATGTTAGTTATAAGTTGTAAGGTTTCCAATTGCCTGTCCTTTATTGCTTCCTTTAAAGAAAGAAATTAATTGTGTGAAATTGCCTTGCTGGTAAAGTGATACCAGATTGCAATAGCAGCATTGACCTAATCTAGCAGTAAAACAGGCAATCACATCCTCAGTGAACACTCATAGAAATATTTGATTTCCGGAGTGTGCAGGACCAAAGTTTCCCTGGAGAAACACTCACATAATTTCCATTCTTGTATTCAAAGGTGGTTCTGTGGTGGTTTTCTCCTGTATTCTGCAAGCTTTCTTTGTTTTTATTGAAGGATAAGCCTTTGTACCTCACAGTACAATCCCATATGGAAGGGAGCTATAATTAAAAGGTTAGGTTTGGACATCAGGCTTTTGACACTGATTGTTTCTTGATTGAATAAAATATGATGTTACTCCTTCTCTCATTCTCTCATGCAATGATGTACTGGAATACTAATAGCTATGCAGATGATGACATTAACAGGAAGATTTCATTTTTCGGGCTGCTTCATGACTTGCTTTAGGTGAAAAATTGCAGAAGATTGGATTGGTTTGTTTGGAGGTGCAAAGATGGGCGATTGGTACTATCCCAGCAAGCAAAGGAAAATGAAATTGATTGTACAAAGGGATGAAGGATTCAGAGTAGTACTCAATTATTTATGACACCCTCAAATGGGTGTAGTGAGGATGCTGAATGGGTCCATAAAGTACATATGCAAATAAGAGAACTGTCGTCATCATGCCTTCATATTCATCTTCAGTAGTGAACACTTACAAAGAAACCACAACATTACCTAAACTGTATTAAATATGCATATTAAATTAATTCAAGTGTTTTCTTATTTGGCAAAACAGACTATGTTAGAAGTATAAATGCTTGTATATATTATACACATGACCATCAACTAATTACTATATTCCCACAGTGTGCTAACTGCTACTGTGTAATTAGATAACAATTCTGATTTTAGAAATTTACAATCTGGAAAAAACAAAGAAACTAAAGGAGACTTTCACTTTAATTTTTTTTTCATGTTTATTTATTTTTGGGAGAGAGAGAGAGCATGAGCGAGGAGGGGCAGAGAGAGAGGGAGACACAGGATCAGAAGCAGGCTCCAAGCTCTGATGCCGTCTCAGATGCAGGGCTCCAACTAAGGAGCTGTGAGATCATGGCCCGGGCCAAAGTCTGGCGCTAAACAGACTGAGCAACCCAGTCGCCCCAGGAGACTTTCACTTTAAATGCAAAATTATCCATTGCTTTCATTAGATGTGAAATAATTCATGCACAATGTCCTGCACAGATGAATGTACATTAAAATCAGTTTTGAAGGAAGAAAGACAAACTGATAATTCCAGGTATATAAAAAGCTCCAAAGGTAAAACACAGCAACTAATGGCCTGAATAATTGGAGAGAGGAAGAATCGAGGGCATAGGTATAATAGAGTTGTTATATTGTGCTGGAAAGGGCATTGTGGAATATTTGAAGATCGGATTTTTCCCGTGCTTCTGATTACTCTGGGTTCTATCCATTGCTTAGAGGCAGGCTGTCAAGGTAGACCATATACATTTTCTGACTTTAGACTTAAAAAATTGCACTTCAGATGTAGAAAAAGAGTAGGAAAGAGGCAGAACAAATATTTGCTACCGATCCTCTACCCCTTCCCACACACGTAAGACACATCTAGGCCATTTGAAAATCATTTCAAATAAAAGAGAATTTGAAGGGAAAGTAAATCACATAGGCAGGTGCTGGGGAGTGTCCCTGAGAAGAGATCATGTCACCACCCACGCATGGAGAAGGGACACCCATGGCACAGGAGGATACAGTGGGCGCAGCACAGCCTCATGGGATCTCCCTGCTCCTTGATGGGGAACAAGAAGAGCCCTCTCTTTTGTGGCTGAATGTTTCCTAAACTAGCAGACTGTCCTTTTGGCTGAGATAAGGAAACCATCAAGTGCCCAGACATCTACTCCTCAGGCCAGATACATATCCCAGAATGGAGACCACTTCCTAGAGACAGGCTCAGAAGGTGTGGGGCTGTTGTTGATCAAATTCATCCTGAAACAACTCGAGAAACTCTCAAGCAGTTGAAATTATCCTGAATGAGTGACATTAATTTTTGTCATTACCAGATGTAATGGCTAACTATAAAAATTTACTTGAGTTGGAGGGAAAAAAGATTTTTGCACATCTAAGTGCACGAATGGAGAATTTATACGTACTGTATAAATTAATCAGTAAATGAGGATTTTAAGAAAGAGCTGCGATTCCTATTTAAGATTTTTTGTGGAGATAAAATGTACAAAAGACAATTAGTGAGAACAATCGATGGGGGTAGAGAAGTAGGTACTGAAGTGATACCATCCACTAGTTCTGTGGCCACCTGGAGGAGAGAATATTAGTGAATATTGGAGAGGTCACAAATGACTTCCTGGAAATTCTGAAAATATGGATCTAATCTGAGACTATTTGAGGACACAAGAGACAGAAAAAAAAGTAACAGAGAAATTAAATTATAATCACCACGAGGAAAAGAGCCCTGCCTTCCCGTTGTAAACGAGAGTACTGTCAATACTCATCTGAGATGTAGTAGACACTCAATATGGGATTATTGACTGATGATAAATATGATCATTTTAAATTTCTAAATACATGAGATTGACCCAGGGTTTCTCAGTGTGTGTGCTATGGACATTTTGGACCAGATAATTATTTGTTGTGTGCAGATATCCTGGGTATTGTAGCATATTTAGCATTATCTCTGGCTTCTAGCCACTAGATGTAAGTAACGACCCCTTTCCTCACATCACCACAATCCAAAAATGTTATTACCAAGTGTCCCTTGAGATGCAAAATTGTCCCCCATTGAGAACTGCTACATTGGCCTGACCATGCCCAGACAAGGAAATGAGGAAATGAGGTATGATAAGTAGGGTAACTGAATGTATTTTCATAGATACAGGCTTACATGTTTTATTTGACTGGGTCACTGCTTTGTGTTCTTCATGTTGCACCATACATTGAGTTCATTGTCTCGTTGAACATCGTATTAAGTACCGTATAGTAATTATTTAAGCTCTGAAATAGATATCACTAACTTTATTTTGTAGACAATGAATTGCCAAAAGTCACACAGTTAAGGCTTGAACCCAAATCTTTCTGACTCAAAAGCCATATTCACATTAGGTTATACTATTTTTCCACGGTACTATATGCCTTTGGTATAGTCAGATTCTTAGATAATATATTTATACACATAAATATGGACATCTATAGAGAGATAGGTGATACAGACATTCATATATACATACATAAATATATTTGTTCCCCATGTCTTATGACATAGAAAATACTGATTACTTTGAAGAGGAGATTATCTGGAATGAGATGTGTATTTCAATTATTACCTGAGCCGTATTAATCTTGCTTTATTCAATTTGAGTACAGTGTTGACTAACATTTCAATTAGTTCCAGTTTGCTTGATTTCACACCCCATAAAAGTTAATGCTGGCTGTGTCTACACAGGCAAAGTGGAGATGAAGTGATTATTGCAAAACGGTAAGTGGTAAACACACATTCTGTTATTGAAAAAAAGGTAGCCTGATAATCCTGAGCTCTTCAGATTTGCTTTCTACATTCTGGACATAATTTTAAAAGACAGAGAAATGTTAATGGACCATATACAAACTTTATTATGTATTATACTTATTTCAGCGAAAGAAAAGAGGATAAAACTGAAGAGTATTTCCAATCGTACCTACTTCCCCAGTATTTCCGACCCTACTTTACTACTAATTTTAAAGGACCACCACAACTCTGAATCTCAATTTCAAATGCAAAATACAGTGATTGCAAGGAATAAAAATTTTTGGAAGTCTCCCCTGAACTGTGAACTCCTGTTTTCCAAAATCTCCGTGAAGCAAGATGGCTACCAACTCCTCTGGTTACTTTAGAGACTGCCACCAAGGTCCTCAGGACTCCAAGGTCTGACAGATTTAATCTTCTGATGAGGAGTGACAACAATCTCCTCTTTTGTGTATATGACACACTGGTCCATCGCAGTAGAAAGTAGCAAAATGGCACTGGCCATGGCAACTCTCCAACTTGAGTTCAGAGGGCTCAGTTATGCTGCCTGTGGGTTCTTCTCAATTCTCCACTTTTGTTCCTTCAAGCAGAGAATCTGATTGGAATCTGTTCCAAACCCAAACATGGCCATCTTATTTATCATTTCTCCTTTTTGTGGCCTGTTAGTCTAACCTGGTTATCATAAAGCTAATCCTTTATTGCCTCTCCTTCCATAAAGGTGCTAAAACAGTGGTTCAGAATGTGACGTCCTCAGTTTCACTGGTTAGATTCAAATTGTGCTTTCACCCTTACTATTTATATATCCTTGAGCAAGTTATAGAAGCTCTAAACTATTTTAAAGCTTATTTTATTCGTATCATTTTATTCATTGATACAGTTAAGGTAATAATCATACATAACTACATAGGAATATTATAAGGAATAAATAGCTGAAAAATTATAAAGCACTTAAAACAGTGCCCAATACACGGTAAACCTTTACTTAGCATTTACTGTTTTATATCATAATATTAGAGAAATAGAATGTTTAGAAAAGAGATGCAGGACAGCTGGAGGGTTAGGAGGACAAACATTCTTATTACAAGAATATTAGGCTTTAAGCACATGCATCACATGTCTATTCTTCCTATGCCAACAAATATGTTTGTGCAAAACCATTTTATAAACTTTAAATGCTATACAAGTTTATTCAAAAATACCAATTATTTTCAATTCCCTGGAAAGCGTTAACACCTAATGTTCATTTTTAAGTCACCACTTTAGTGGCATAAATAGACCCCCTTCATAGTGTTCCAAATTCCTTTAAAAGATCTATATTTTTTAGGGAAAGTGAATAATATAGGTATTTTGTTAATCATAAACTGTTTTTATTTACCAGATTGTTGTCTTTCTCAGTGCACTGTTTCGCTAAGATCCAGTTTTGAAGGAGAAATTACAGCCCTTTTTGCCTTTGTCTGAAAGTTCCCAAGGTTACTGGTTTCTCTAAAGAAAAAGGAGAAATGTTGTTTATTCATGAAATAAATACAAGAGGAGCCTTCATAATGCATGGGAATTCAGGTACTGTGTTGGTAACTCCAAGTCATGGCTTGCTGATATTGTTTGATGACCCTTGTTTCTCATCTCCAGCCTCAATGTCTCCTCTGTTTCCTCCCACTTCAAATCCTAAAATTTTTGAAATAGAAAAAATTTCAAATAATAGTATATGAAACACCACGTCCTTATATTTACTGATTAACATTTTACATTGTTTCACTAATATCTATCTATCTACTATCTATCATCCCTATCTTGAAACGTTCAAAAATAAATTGTTGACATCTTAACATTTAATTCTAAATATACATGAAATCCAAAACATAATCACATTGAATTTGATTATTATGTCTTTTTGGCCTCTCTTTGACAGAAATCCTCACTAAGATTTTTTTTGCAGGGTATTGAATTTTAAAAAGACCAAGCCAGTTACCTTTAAATATCCCATATGCTGAATTTATCTATTTTTTTTTATGGCTTCATTGAATCTGTTTTTATATCCCTGGCATTTTCTGTAAAGTGAGTGTTAGTCTTGAGATCTTATTTTAAATCCAAATAAAGAATTCGGGTAAGAATATATCATACATAATTCTGGACTCTTTATATTATATTTATCAGGAGGCACATGACATCAGATTGTTTCACTAAGTGATGTTAAGTTTGATCACTTCTTTAAGGTTGTGACCAGAAGATCACTATTGAGAAGATATTTTTCTCCTTTGCAAGTAGCAACTAATCTGAAAGATGGTGTTTTTCATTGTAGAAATATATTTTATTTTTATTGTTTAAATTAAAGTTTATATTTATTTTGAGAGACAAGAGAGTGCAAGCACAGGGAGGGGGAGAGAGAGAGGGAGAATCCCAAGCAGTCTCTGTGTGGTCAGCACAGAGCTCAATGCAAGGCTCAAACCCACAAAACAGTGAGATCGTGACCTGAGCCAAAATCAAGAGTCAGATGCTTAACCAACTGAGCTACCCAGGTGCCCCGTAGAAGTATCTTTTAATGATTCTTGCTTGAATGAATCATTTCATTGCAAATTGTAGAATTTCTTTAATTTTATCATTTCTTCTTTATCTGTTGGTGTTCTTCTGTAGATACATGTTTCCCTGATACCTTGGGGGTAAACTGGTTACTCATTAAAATTAAAAAAAAAATAAAAAGATGGGAATGGGTAAATGCTTAATTCTTTTAACATAGTTACTGATTTTCAAAGCTAGTGTGATAGTTACACCTCTAATAGTAGCTATTTTTTTCTTTCTCTTTTTTTTTTTTCATATCACTGTGGTCTCATGGACTTCATTTATGCAATATGTTACACTAATTACTGGAATCCATGATTCTTCTCAAAATTTAAATTGTCCTGAAGTTGGTCAAGAGGAATGACTTCACATGGATCTAAATCCTTCATCAAGAAGCCCTGATTCCTTCAGGTAGGAATGGTTTTTTGAAACTAAGATCTAGGATCTAGCGATCTCAGTGCATCAAGTATAGCATAGCATCCAAACTCTTTCAGTTCTTAGAGTTAAGACAAAAAATTTTTTTTTCCATTTGGACTATAGAATTAATGTCTTACATGTTAAAAAAATAGTAAAAGCATTGGTATTGCATTAAATTTAGTATTAACTTGGTAGAATGGAAATTTTTATGAAACTGAGTTGCCCCATCAAAGAACATGGTGTATTCTTTCCAGTTGGTTCAAGTCTTCTTTTATGTCTTTCAAAAGTATTTCTAGTACTCCAAGTATTTTTATATCTTTTAGAAATATTATAAGTATTCCAAGTATTTTTTCCTCCTAGAGTTTTCCTACATTTCTTAGTTTATTTTGAAGTATTCTATCCTTTTTTTTTACATTTACAAATGAGTTCTCCTGTTATGTCTCCCAATTTTCATTTATTTTATGCATATTTACTAAATGATTTTATTTTGTATATTAATTTTGTTTTTGTTTTTGTTTTAATTTTTTAAAAGTTTATTCATTTTTGAAAGACAGAGAGAGACAGAGCACAAATGGGGGGGAGGTTGGGGGGGGAGGACACAGAATCTGAAGCAGGCTCCAGGCTCTGAGCTGTCCAGGCTCTGAGCCCCGACGTGGGGCTCAAACTCACAAACCAGGAGATCATGACCTGAGCCGAAGTTGGACGCTCAACCTATAGAGCCACCCAGGCGCCCCCTGTTTTTGTTTTTTTTTAATGTTTTCTTTTATCTTTTAGTATCTCTAGGTTAGGTATTATGCCCTCTGCAAACACAAACAATTTACCTTTTCCCTTGTAATTCTTATATGTCTAGATGATTATTTTTATGCTTGCATTTGATCATACATCAAATATAATTTTAAGTAGGAATGGACATACCGGGATTCTGTTTTGTTGACTTTAGTAGGAAAACTCCCATGGCTCAATTTTAGATTATTAAGTATTCTCCATCCATCATATGAACATTTTAAAATTAGGAAAGGATACTAAATTTTGTTGAATATATTTGCAGTTTTTAAGGAGTTGATACTGCTTCTTCTCCTGTATCCATTATGAAAGTAGATTATATTGTGAGGTGCCTGGATGGCTCAGTCGGTTACGTGTCGGACTCTCGATTTTGGCTCAGGTCATGATCTCGTGGTCTTGAGATCGAGCCCCGCGTCTGGCTCCATGCTGAGTGTAGAGCCTGCTTGGCGTTCTCTCTCCTCTGCAACTCGCTTGCTTGCATGTGTGTGCACGTGGTCTCTCTCTCAAAATAAATAAGGAAACATTTTAAACAAAAAAAGATTATATTACAGGATCTCCTAATGTTGAATCATCCTCACAATCCTTGAATAAAAACCACTTTAGTGTTTTTTAGTCATTACATCTTATCTTATTGCTTCTCAAGATTTTCTTTGGAATTTCTTTATATGGATATTTATGAGTAAAACTGTAGCCATTTGGGGGTGGGGATTTAGTGATAGGTTTTAATTAGATACTTTTTCAATGTTTCAGAAAATGTTAAATAGCATTCAGAAGTGTAAAGTTTTGTATAATTTAAATAGCATTGGGAAATTCGAGGTTATTTTTCCATCTAAATCTGCTGCTATTTTGGGGAGGGTGGCACTCTGATAACATTCTCTACTTCATTATTGAAAATTGGTCCGTTTAAACTGTCTCTACTGGGCTAAATTTAATAATTCAACATGGAATTCAAAAGTAACATGTTGAAAACTCTTACTACCCATGACCTAATCCTGTCTCTCTTTATTTTCCCCACTGCAGAAAATACAGCAGTCTACTGTTATTCACTAAAAACCTGAAAATTATCTTTGAATCTTTTTGTCTTCTTTGCTTCATGATTTTCTCTTCCTTTCACCCACCTGCCCATCAGTTATATGTTCATAATAGATCTCAAATCTGTCTGTGTCTCTCAGTCTATCCAACATTCCTCTAATCTGGGCTATGATCACTTCTCTCATGGATCTCCAGTAGCCTATAGAGCAATGTCTCTATTTATATTCTCAATGCCAAATAAATCATTCACCTCATAAAAGAATGATCTTTTTATAATTTTAATTAAATTAAATTAGAATCATTTTTAAGAATTTGGTCTGGTTACTGTTTCGAAGATTATGTCTTTTATTAGTTGCCTCCTTGCTCACTAACTTCCATTCATTAGTTTAATTTGTTTTTTCTAACTTAGCCAATCTTGTTCTCACCTCAAAAGAAACATTCTTGTCCTGGATTATGTCTTAGTTTTTCTTTCTCTTTCCTTTGATTATAGCTCAAATACTGCCTTCTCTGAGAGGCCTGACTTCATCAGTTGTGTAATATAGTAACCCCATCCCCCAAATTACTCTTCATTACATCACCCATTTTATTATCTTCATGGCATATATCACCATCTGAAAGTATCTGCACTGTTTACTTGATTATTTAACCTGGGGCATGTTACAATCTAAACTGCATAAAGAAGGGTTTTGTCTGTGTTGTTCACAGTTTTATCCCAGAGACTTAAAACAGTGTCTGACAGTTAGTAGGTTTAATGTAAACAGTGATGGAATAAATGCATGACCTTCTGAATGAAGAAATCTCCACAATTGTACAAAGAGTTGAAAAACTGAAATGAGGAAGGGCCAAAACAGGGGCCTACAAGAAACAAAAGTAGAGCACAATTGTTCCTCAGAATTTTCTGCCTAATTAGTATTTTAATTATAGGCAAGTAAACCCTGAGACTCTTTATGAATTATGTCATATTCTCTCTGTGAGTTTGTTTAGTTTTTAAAAATTAAGAAAAATAATATTATTACATAGTGAATCTCAAATATATTGGTTCTGCTTGTTTGTTTTTAGTCCAAATGATGGGCCTGGTGAAATCAATACAGAGAGTTATTCATGTTGTTCAATATATACGTAAATAATTCAAACTCAATATTTTTAAACTAACTCTGTAAAAGAGAAACAAAATTTTAAACGTGTAAGACAAAGAGAGAGCAAGGCAACATCTAAAATTCTGTCTCATAATTGAGATCTAAAGGCACCAAGCCAAATATGGCAAAGGTTATCATTTTGATAGCACACAAATATTTGGTAGAAACCCTCATGCAATGTAACACAATGCACTAGTTTGGTATAAATATTTTTTTTCCCTAAAATATTCCCTTAGGGACGACCAGATCTGTTGTTCAAACACTGCCACCCACATCCATATGTATCATCTTTCCTGCCAATGTTTTTCAGTTAGTTTGCTTTGTTTTGTTGTTTTGCTTTTGGCCACCATGTAGACCCTAAACAACCAATGTATGTACATACATATATATCATGAGATATATATATGGCACATGTGATAGAACTTCAGAAAACGTATTTACAATCAAAGTATATTATCAAATGCTTGCCATACTCAGAACATTTGAATTCATTGCTGGTTGCAAAGTTTCTTAGCGATGTGAAATAAGACCTTCTAGAATCTAGATAATTAATACAAATAACACATTTGGAAACATACCAAATTATCACTTCCTTTTGAAGGAAATCACTGATTTTCCTTGGGAAAAATATCTGTCTTCTTGGAATAACTCTTTTACTCTGGTTTTAGCACATTGTTTTGGCAGTTTATTAAAACTCCAAGTGGGAGTCGTACAGATTAGTCTAAATATCTTTTTTGCTTTAACACTAGATTTCTGTTAAAAAAGAACCGATCATTACATTTATTCTTCATCATTTGATTGTGAGGCTGCTGTAAGCCAAAAATAGTCATCACTTGTATAATATATAGTAATTGAGAGCAACAGTAAATTACATTTTAAGGGCTCATCAAGGTGAGAATGAGACACTTCAATGCCACTTCTTGCTTCCTTGTTAGAAACTTTGCCAAAATGGAGAAATTTAAAGATTTGTTAAGCAATGCCTTATCTCATTGACCTTTTTCATTTGGGAGACTATCGTGTCACCTAAACTCATTGCCATGTGGTGGAAATTCCCTGGATGGCAATGATTAGCTTTTTACAAATGAGTTGTGTATAAGGGCATAAACTCTACTTATATTTATAAAATCAATTACTAATGTTGGACCATGTGTTTCATTATGTTTCTATGGCACATCCTTTTGCCATTTCAAAATCGAATGCATATATTCTGGAGGAAAAAAAAATATGAGGCCCAAGATAAGGAGAACAAAAAGAATTTGGACTAAAAAGTCTTAGGATAATAAATAAGCACAGTAAAAAAATCTTTCTATAGTAGAAGTTTCTCTTAATCAGGGCCCATATGTTCTCTGCGATATGCAGATATATCCTTGAGTGTCAGAATATTCTCTACCAGAGCTTTCAAAGTGTACGTTTTCATTTCTTAAATCATAAAAATTTTAGTCATTTAGTTAAGACCTATACCACACTATATTGCAGTAAGCTAAAGAGAAACGAATAGAGACAATTAATATGTAAATAAAGCATTCATTACAAAAGACATCAGGGTATGTGTACTAATGAATGTTTTACAATAGTTCTAGAAGAGGAAAGTGGTAGGAGATTTGTGTCATTATAAGATGCACAGTAGTTTAGCAATGCCTAACTTGAAACCACCTGCAATCAATCCCTAAACAGAGCATTGTGTCATATTCTTATTCACGTTTCAAATGGCAGTTTAGTTTCAACAAAACACAATCATTCACCGTCTTAAATTAATTGTGGTTAACTTGAGTTTTATTTGATTTGCACTCCTGTTTGGATATAATTTCTAGATTTCCTCTTTTTTATTCAGTCAAGAACTTTCAACGTATGAAATTCATACCTAGTTTTGCATTGATTCTTGGACACAATTAACTAATGCAATGATGCAAATAATTTGTTGACAACTGACGACTTTTAGGTATGTTCTACTTTAAGGAGGTAGAGATATTGCAAGGAAATATTGAGAAAACTTCCTCTACAATGTACTTGCCAAAAACTCATTCAATAGGCTGGTACGTTTTGACAGCATTCAATCATCATAGTGTAAAGTTTCCTACTAATATAATTTTGTAACCAAGTCACAATCTTTCAGTCATCCTGGATTCGTATGTACTCCTTCCCTTTTCGAGAATTCCCTTCTTAACACCAATTTCTCTATCCCTCCATTTGTTTACTGACTTCTACTTAAATTTTAAAACAGCGAGGTAGTTACTTTCCGTGGCAACTCTTTCGATGAAGACGTTTGGGAGAATCAACTTGTACATGCCTTGGACACAAAATTAACTCAGATTACATGTCCCAGTCTGGTTCTCAACTGTCCCAAACCTAACTACTAGTAAACAAATTGGTCCTGAGCATTGATAATATTGTGGTACACCACTTGCATTAGTTGGCATTCACTAGCGAACAAATGGGACAGAGACAGATGATGGAGAGATGATAGATACATAGCTATCACATGGAATTTACACATAAAATTGAATATCGCACCCCTTTGTACATCATTCAAAATAAAAATATTATGAACACAAAACGTATTTGTGAGGAGATCCAATAATTATTTTATTCTCCTCATAATCAATTTGACCCTTTAAAAAATACCAAACATAAAACTTACTTTGAAACTTTACTTTTAAACCCCTTTTTACTGTGTTCTTAACATAATCTAGTTACTGGGAGATCCAGCATCGAATGGACCATTCATACCTTCAACTGATCTCCCAAATGTGGATTCAGTATATTCTCAGGTATTTAATATTAAATTATGAACTGCATGTCAAGTTTAGTTATTATTTCCTGAGATCTCTGAAAGATGAAAGAGTGATGAAAACTGAACAGGGATAGTTTCCCGAGAAAAAGCTTAAGCCAAGAAACTGAAATGGGATAAAGACAACGAAAGTCTTTTAATGAGATTATAGTATATGAGCTTTCTAGTAAATGACCCTGACGTTACCAAAGTATTCAGTAGAGTTTATTGGTGATATTTAAATGTGCAATAACACACAGTCTGTTTTTGTCAGGTAAGGTGTGGGAGCTCTGATAATTACTTGTGACACAACCCCTTCTTCCCCTCTCCCAGGGTTCAGCAAGGGTTTTCTGTTGGCAGAGATAAGAGCGTTGTAAGAATTAAAGGGGAATCTTTCCAGGGGATTAGTTTTCTCAGGTGGTCATTTTTAAATTTTTTAAACTTGAGATTCGCCTTACAGGCATATATACATTGAGGCATTTATTTTTTTTAAGAATAATTTGATCTTAAATAAAAGAACTATGTTTATTGAGTAGAAGTATTAAAATATGTGTATCTCTTAAACCTAAATATTTTACATTTTCAGAAGATTTTTTTACACTTGATATCCTTTACAAAGTACTGTTGAAAGTGCATGGTGATAGTCAGGTTCCGTTTGGATTAAGGAATCTTCCACCAACTTTTCATTTTTATTTCAAGTGAGTCAGATATAAATTGTTTCAATGTGGTCTATTACCAAGATTTCTTCTTGTGGAATCCTAAGAGTTCAGGTATATCAAAAATAAATTTCGGGGTGCCTGGGTGGCGCAGTCGGTTAAGCGTCCGACTTCAGCCAGGTCACGATCTCGCGGTCCGTGAGTTCGAGCCCTGCGTCGGGCTCTGGGCTGATGGCTCGGAGCCTGGAGCCTGTTTCCGATTCTGTGTCTCCCTCTCTGCCCCTCCCCCGTTCATGCTCTGTCTCTCTCTGTCCCAAAAATAAATAAACGTTGAAAAAAAAATTAAAAAAAAATAAATTTCTCATGGAAGTTTTGCTGTTTCCGGATAAGACTGTAAGAATATTTGACTTTTCTTTGAAAAACAATGGGATAAGGCATTAGGTTTCAGGATTTGGGGAAAATCAGAAATTAAATTGCTTTTTCCAGATTAGATACTGATATATATTTTTTTAAATAATGCTGACTTTGCCAGTGGAAATTTAACTTGATCCTTTGCCGTTGCTTTATTAGGCATGTATTTTTTTAAAAAAATTAATGTTTATTTATTTTTGAGAGAGAGAGACAGAGTGCAAGCTGGGGAGAGGCAGAGAGAGAGGGAGATACAGAATCCGAAGCAGGCTCCAGGCTCTGAGCTGTCAGCACAGAGCTCAACGCAGAGCTTGAACCCAGGAACTGCCAGATCACGACACAAGCCCAAGTAGGAGGCTCCACTGGCTGAGCCACCCAGGCGCCCCTTATTAGGCATTTCAAACTCTCTTAATGAGCTTTGAGAGAAGAGGAAGCTAAACACTTGCAATTTGTTTCTTTGAGTTTTCTCTCCCTTAGCATTATTTCTACCTATTTAAAAATTACCATATTGACCTCTGAGAAAAGTTACGAAGCTCTTTCTTTAGAGTTATTAAAAAAAAAAAAACTAAAGAATGATTCCTTTTTCTTCTATTAAATCGCCTCTTCCTTAAGTGTTTTTACCCTCCCTCTTTTCAATTCAAAGCAAGCCTTTTCAAGTTCCTCTCACATTTGCCACCTCATTCAGTTGTGATCCCCTTGGAATTCTCAGGTGCTAGGTTTCCTGGGTCGCAGTATGCTACGCAAAGCTGAAATCCCGTAGAATCAAATATTCACATCGTACTTTCACTGGAACACACCCATAAAATGATTTGGGGCATAATCTGAGAAAAGGTCAATTCATTATTTTGAATCAGAAATAGCTGCAGTGGTGATACATATTTTTTCTGAAATTTCAATCAAATATTTTCTGCCTGTCGATTTAACGATGACAACAACCACCACCACTACAGAGTTTTTAACAACCATCTGAGTTACATAACAAGCCTCAATCACACCAGGTGGTATTGACTGATGTATTTAATAATGTAATGAAGATGCCAACCATGACAGAATTGGTTAGTTTGATATTAGGGCAAAATGCCATTTCTTCCACAAAGTTGTCTAATAAAAAATATTGCTTACAATGTGATGAGACCTGTCAAGGAAATTTATGGTATGCAAAATTCATAAGCTCTCAAGTATTTCTTTGGAGTTTGGCAGTGCGGGCAGTCTGTAGTGTGCTCTCTGTTTGTGTAAGAAACAAACAAATTGAACGCAGGGTGAGCTGGCTAGTAAGCTGTCCACATTACAGTTGATTAATTGGAAATATTTCATGTTCTGTATCCATCTTTTATCTAGAATGTTCTTCGTTGGAGAGTTCTATATTTCACATTCAATTTTTATGTTCACTTGCAAGTTTCTCCCATCCCACAATTCAAAGAGAGTCTGTTGAAGGGGAAATTAGAGGCTGTGATTCAGAATTCAGTGAGTCTAGTCTCTGCAGAAACTTGGCAGAGGATAGAATCAGTTCTTGGGATGCCAAATTTAGTGGCCCTGGGCCAGGTGCTAATTTTGAATGCATGGCACACATCACTTTGTGTCTCGATTAAGCCATGTCTGTGAATCCCATGCAAGCCCAGCAACAGATTTTACGCAACACATGTATTAACGTTCAGCACATCTTAGATTTAATTCTGGCTTTAAACATGTGGCAGAAATGACTTCTTTTACATTATAAATTCCACCTCTTTGAAAACAATTAATAAAGAATGTTAACTGACTTTTTTGTCCACGATTATTTTAAATTTAATAATATTAGTTTTGGTCATTTCTTATAAGGGCGTGTTCAGGAAGTAAAAGCGAATCATACATAAATACAAAAATATGGTAGCAATAGCATAGGATTATCTTCTCTCTCCACTTACTTGCTTCTTCAGTATATATTAGATCATGAATTTGGATTTGTTCGTTAAGCTAATTCAGAAGTCTTAGAGAAGACTAATAAAAATTATGGCGCAAAGAAAACTAAATGTCAATGTATAAAACTAGATTCAAAGCTTTTATTTTATTATCAATATTTTTACTTTATTTGAATCACACTGCTATTTTATCACCTGACTACCTGACCAGAATGTTTCCCTTTGTTGTCTACACAGGGAAGCTAAAACTTTCAGTGTAGGTGAACCTGCAGAAACACCATCCTTTGCATAAAAGTTTGTCTGGTATTGTTCTCCTCTGAAATCATTGTAAGTGTATGTAAATATATATGAATGCTGTCTATATAACATGTATACATATGTATATATGAACATATATGTTATATGTACAACATTCATATATATGTTTTTAAAATCAAACATTTTATTTTTTTAATTTTTTAGTCTTTATTTTTTAAAAAAAATTTTTTAACGTTTATTTATTTTTGAGACAGAGAGAGACAGAACATGAACGGGGAGAGGCAGAGAGAGAGGGAGACACAGAATCGGAAACAGGCTCCAGGCTCTGAGCTGTCAGCACAGAGCCTGATGCGGGGCTCAAACTCACGGACCGTGAAATCATGACCTGGGCTAAAGTCGGACGCAAAACCAACCAAGCCACCCAGGCGCCCCTAATCTTTATTTATTTTAAAGAGACAGGTGGGAAGGGGCTGAGAGAGAGAAGGATAGAGACACCGAAGTGGGCTCCTGTCCACATCCATGCTGTTAGCACAGAGCCTGGTGAGGCGCTGGAACTCATAAACCCGGAGATCATGACCTGAGCCAAGTCAGATGCTTAACCGACTGAGCCACCCAGGCGTCCCAAACATTTTTTTTTTTTTTACAGTTACTAACGTAGGTGTTTTTTTCATGGGTGTTGGAGCACTGAGTGATAGAGGATAGATGTGCTGTCTTAATGTGCTGACCTTGAACTGTGCCAACTTGCTCTGTTTTCAGCCCAGATTAAAAAGACCAGGATGAATCAGATACAGCTGGCTCTGTGATGTAGAATAAAACGTAAAGTTCTTGTAAATCTATTGTGTGAGAGATGTACACAAGATGTACACATCTATACTAATATATATATAGTTTTTATGTCACTCAATATATGAGAAATCCCTACCTTTTGTTCTGGAGTTGGGGGGGGGGAGGAATCCATTAGTTAAATGATGGATTGTGTTCTTTTTTTTTTTTCTCTACTGCGTTTGATTTTGTTTCTGTGCTTCTTTTTAGTGTGTTTTATGCAACTCTGCGTCTTTAGTCACCATTGGATACTTAGAAGAGAAAGGAGAGGAAAAGGCAAGGACTAAATTAGAAACTCCTTTTGAATTGTTGGCTTTTATTCTAGCCATCTTCTTCTGAGTCAGAAAGTATGTTACTTTTTTTTGGAATTAAGAGGGGAAAAAAAAGATCTCAATGTAAATTATATCGTTATTTTACAACACGCTTGCATTAGCCTAAGGGAAACACAAATTGAAACAGAAGAAACTTTTGAAGCACAGTATGAAAAAAACAAGTCTTATTTCCATCCCACACTGGTTTGACTGGGAGTGGATCTGGTCTAAATTGTGGGTACCATGGTCATATATAATGGAGATGAGATTGGGGCGTCCTGACATGTCTTAATTTATTTATTCTACCAGTGTAATGCTAGCCACCTCCTGTTTTTATTATACCAATTTAATGCCAGCCATTTCCTGTTTTCATTAGACCATTGTAATGCTAGCCTCCCACTGTTCTCATTAGTGCAGGACTGTGTAATGGCAGCCACCTCATGTTTTCATTATAAGAGAGCTGTATGGTGCCAGCTGCCACTTGTTTAACTTTACTGAGAAGCATTTGACCATGGACTACATACTTCTGAAAGCTCATAGCAAACAAGGTAAAGGAGTCCAGGGTTCTGGTGGAGTAGTGGTGAGTGGTTAAGTGGCTTGCTTGCTATTCATGTGCGAGAAATATGGTTGCCTGTAATGGCGGGGAAACTACAATAAACAGGAAACCCTCGAACTGCTTTGTTATTGTTGTTGTTGTGTTTTGTTTTAGAATAATTCGTCTGACAAAGACCTTCAGGAAGATTTTCAGACTCTATTGTGGTTATGCGTGGGTGGATTTATAGTACCAGGAAGAGTCCATTGCAACAATGGGTGGCATTCATTGAGAGTTTACTATGTGTCCAAAGTGCTTCTAAGCTTTCTATGTAACATCTCATTTATTTCTTTACAATTGTCTCATTGATTCCCATTTTACAGATGGAGAAACTGAAATATATAGTGGTTACATAATTCAGGCACTGGCAAATACCCTCTGGAAAGGGCCAGAGAGTAAAGATTTTCTGTTTTGTGGGACATACAGTGTATTCCTAACCACACAACTCTGCTGTTGTACTGCAAAACAGCCATAGACGATACGGAAATGAGTTAGTGTGCCTGGCTTCCAATAAATCTTTATTTACAAAACTAAGCTGGAGGGATGGATTTGGCTCAAAGGCTATTGTTTGCCCACTCCTGATATAAGGTCACGTAGCTAGAGTCATGGAAGAGAGTTATGGCTCTAATTGAGGCAGTTCACCTGCTCAGCCCTTGACTTTAACTACCATCCTCTATTCCTTTCTGTACATTTGTAACTGGAAATAGTTCCATTTTCACTCATCTGGGAACCTTTATTATGCAATGATTAAAGTTTTCAAAGAGAAAAACGACTTTGCTTAATTACGTGCTTTAAAATCTTTTTTTTTCTGTTTTATTCTTCATATGTTCATTGTTTTCTCCCTAATGCTTTTATTTATGAAGCTCTTAAGGATTCTTCTGAATAATAACATCAATATGAAATTTATTATGGAAAATAAAAGGAGTCTTTTCCTACAGATTAAAAAATAAGCTATTGAATATATTTTGGCCTACATTTTTCTCTTTATGTAAAAATGTTATGGAATAATTTCTTTTTTAAACCCAGCACTTTGTCACCCTCAGATTGCTGTATTATTAACGTTACCAAATAGGGTAATTGACAGATGTGTATAGTTTGCTGAAATGATTAAAAGCTGTTGAGAATTGTAACCTGTCAGTGTTCCCTGGGAAACAAAGTCCTATCCATCTGTTAGGGGACTCTCTAAATGACTGTAATGAGTCACCTTTAAAATGGCAGCTGTCACCCTAGGATATGAACCTTGAAGCATGAAAAAAAGAATATATTTATATACATAAAGATGCGTGTGCTTCAATGAGGAAAGGAAAATATATTCCCAAATTTCAGGCTCTGGATCACAGAATGGGGTCAGAAGGCAGTGCTTTGTTATATTAGGCTGTGGTGTAAGTTTGCATCCCCTGTGTGTCTGAGGCCAATATAAGTCAAACAACCAGGAGCGTTGTCGAAGTTTGGAAAGACATTCCACGTCTGCATGTAACTCCTCACTTGTCTTTAACATTTCTCAAAATGAATATAGCCTCAAAATGAACTCTGTATGGTTCAGTGTCACCTGTGGAAATTACCTTTATTGAACTGCAGCAGCAAAGACACAGAGAGAGAAGATTGAAACAGAAAGCCAGTACACTAGCTGTGAGGTTAGAAAATATCAGGATTTCTCATGTCCTCTTCTGGCTGCTGGGTTCAGTGTTGCCAGGCAAGGATGGATGAGTGAGACGGTTCTTATATTCATTCTCTCCTTTAACGGTTTCTATTTTATCTCTTGGTTTTGGTGTTTTATCTAAAATAGGGCAGGTGGAGTTATAACATTTGCTGTGAAATAAAATGCAAATTCCACTATGCAAATAGACCATTAGGAAGTAAATTAGCTTGAACAGTAGTGGTATTTCAGCAATTATATTGCTTTTTAATATGGAGAGATTCCAGCATAAATAAAACACAGCAAGTTTGTATATGAGCTGAGTTGGTGACTGAGTTTCCACTGGAAGGAAGTCTCCTGGGTGGTGGGGGGCGGGGGGTGTGGTTGTGGTTTTCTATTCTGTCTTTCGAGTGGTTTCCAGCACGTTCCTGGTCCGTTGGTAGCGCCAGCATTCACTACAGTGTATAATAACTGTATTTTTTTAAATTTTTAATGTTTATTTATTTATATTGAGGGAGAGAGAGAGTGAGGGAGAGGCAGAGAGAGAGAGAGAGAGAGAGAGAATCCTAAGTAGGCTTTGGGCTGTCAGAGCAGAGCTGGATGCAGGGCTCGATCTCACAAACCTTGAGATCATGACCTGAGCTGAAATCAAGAGTTGGACGCTTAACCGACTGAGACACCCAGACGCCCCAATAACCTTATTTTTCAACACACGTAAGGCACATCTAGGCAAGTTATACCAAATAATATCTCAAATGTGGATTGGCTATGGTAATTACTATTTACATTAATTGGCCTGTCAATGTGCAGACTTTCAACTTTGCCACTGGAGTTCCTGTCACCCTTTCAACACATTATCATTATTATTTTTAAACCAGAGTCATTTCAAGTTCAAATTCATAAAATGTGCATTGGAACCGCCCACCTTGCATTACAGATGGGTAAAACAGAATGTGTCAAGAGAAATAAAACTTTTAAGGAACCATTTGCTCTAACCTTCCCCTCACCTCATTTAGAAAGTCAGTCTGACATTTTTTGGCATTCCGCATATTACTTTGAAAGAATTAAAATCAGTATTTATGGTAGGAAGATGCCTAAGAGATCAATAGCGACATTCATTCTACAGCATCCAAGCATATTTATGGTCACCCAGCTTCTAGAACCCTGCCATCCCTTGATCTGCCACCCCCTCCCATCATCACCTTTTCTAGTACCAGGCTCCCCCCAACTCCCAGTGCCGTGATAGAAGATTCTACATACACATTAAGGACAGGCGACTTGAGGCTAGAGGATAAGTTGATCATGCCAATGGACCTGTAAGGCAACAGTAGACTAGATCCTCAAGATGGTCCCAGAGGCAGACTCTTTCTCTCCCTTCCCAGCTAGGGGATTTTGTTTTGCCTGTCCTTCTTAGGAAATCAGCTTCAGGCTGCTTCAGGAGGAGTAAAGTAAACAGCTATCCCAAGAAACGCCTTTCCTTTCATTCCATGGAAATTCTCCCAATATATGTGTTATTGGTATTGATTAGAATCTGAGATCATTCTTTCATCTGGAAAAAGACACCACCGCTGCCACCCTCCAGAGCAGACTAGACCCACAAAAAGTTGAACGTAAGTCCTTATGCTAAGTAATTCAGAAGACTTTCCAGGATTTTCCTTAAAACTATGGGAGAAGACTTGTCAATCCATTTAGTTTTCAGTACCCATTATGCAAAGCCTAATGTTGTTCACTCCTCTTTTCTTAACTGCATCCTTTCTCTCTAAGGCAGGAGTTCTCAACCTGGGCATTACTGTCATTTTTTATGGGGTAAATCTTTGCTGTGGAAGTCTGTAATGTGCAAAACAGGATATTGGTGGCTGGTAAGCAACCATAGCAACCCTACTCCCTTACCTCCTGACAACCCAAACCGTATCTAGATATTGCCAAATGTCCATGGGAGACAAAACTGCCCCCAGTTGGGAAGCACTAATCTAAGTCATGATTTCCTATTTCAGTGTCTAAATAATCAATAATTATACATTCCTCTACTGATATGCATAGAACATTATGGAAGCAATAAGATAGGATACTTAGATCAGCCCTGGGGGTTCCTGGGACAACAGACGTAGACAAAAATTCTTAGGAATAGAATTATTCTGCCTCACAGCATTCATACTGCAATAACCAGGAGATGCCTGGAGAATTTGGACACGTGAAAAAAACACTTTTCCGGGGGATGATATCACCCATGCTCTTAATCTTCGTCTTTCTCTTCTGACTCTTTTTGCCTCCCAAACCTTCAAACATGATTACAGATTTCAAAGGAAGAATTATTTCTGGGAAGTTGGAAATATACACATAAATACTCTGCTGAGGGCTTGAAGCTGAGAATTGCAAGATTCAGCAAAGTTGGCATTGCCGCTAAATAGTTGGATGTGCCCCAAGAACAAGGTGCTATTAGGCAGCATCTTATAAAGAATGGATCACCAGGCAGCAGCAAGCTGTCCCAGTGTTATTTTCCTAAATTCGCTTTCTACTTGGCAGGCCTTTCACAGAACTCTCCCAGCTGGTGAACCTAATTCAGGTGGCTTCGAGCCTCTTCTTCCTTGGACTAGGCATTCACGTGGCATCTCCTAAACTCAGCATTCACTACAATTCTCAGTGCGACCTAACCCACCTTCCCAACACTTCTAACTTTCTAATCAGAAAATCCAGACTTTATTTATGTGTGTTTTTGCACACACTGCAACGAATGGATTTTCCTGCCAAAAGCCGTTCCCACCTTAAATGCTCAATTCAGAGTTTGCATTTTTTTAATTTTTTTTTTAATGTTTATTTATTTTTGAGAGAGAGAGAGAGAGAGACTGGAGCAGCAGAGAGAGACAGAGTTACAGAATCTGAAGCAAGCCCCAGGCTTTGAGCTGTCAGCAGAGAGCCCATCACGGGGCTTGAACTCACGAGATCATGACCTGAGCTGAAGTCGGATGTGCAACCAACTGAGCCACCCAGGTGCCCCTTAAATGCTCAGTTCAAATGCTGTTCTCTCCAAGAAGCTTCTCCGATTCCTTCCCCTGACCTCACTCGTTTACCAACTAAAATCTGTATTTGTGTAAATATCTTCATTTCCTAGTATATCTTAAATTCCATAGAGACAGAGACTATCCTTTGTTAATATCTGTATGCTCAATTGTATTCGAAAACACAATACATGCTCCGCAAATCAGTGTTGAATTGAATTGGGATGTCACATTCTAAGGCGGAAAATCACCAGAGAAGCCACGTTTGACCAATTCATTTATTTCCTTTCCTCCTCTTGGACATTGAACAGAAAGTAAATTCTAGTACTTATCCAAAATGAAAGAAATGATGAAATATGTATAATAGTTAAATATCAGAGGTAAGTGGGGAATAAATGCAGATTGAGAAATCATAGACATATAATCTCAGAGGTAACGGTCTTTTCTTATCTTCAGTCAAAGCCAAACATTTCACATGAGATGTTAAAATGAGGATTTCATAACGTATAGGAATTAATAATAATAGCATAAGATTATTCACTTTCTATCTCTTTTTCAACCTTTCAATGAAATAGCTTGGCAGTCTTGCATAAAGATTTTTAAGTAAGATTCTGCATCCTGTTCATACTTCTGTTATATTTTAGTATGCATTTTGCATTTTGTCAATTTTAACACTCCATGTAGGTTACATCTAAAAAATATTATCAGTTTTCTTATAGGTTAATAAAAGCAGCTTGGACACATTCTACTTGAAGTAGTTATTCACTACTCCATAATTGGTCCATAGCCATGGAGATGTATATATATACATTTAATGGAAAATAGATGAAAAAGACTAAATAATAGATTGAGAGAAAATTACGAAATTATGATGAAAATAAGCGAACAATCACATGTAAGACAGCAGATTAATATTGAATGTTTGATACTACAAATATAGACAAAAATCTAATGTTAAAAAGGAGAGGATGAAAGCTTAACAATGTTATCTCAAAGCAAACTATTACCTTAAAGATGTAGTCTCTCAACTGCAATGCAAGAAAGAATAGTATGAAAATGTTTTAATAATGCTAAAGAGGTAATACCGAAATATTCAGCAGATCAATAAAGCCAATGAATATTACATCACATGTATTTGAATTTAGATTTTCAAAATGTAAAATAGCTGATTAGTGGTAAAGGGAAGTTAAAATTTATTTCTCTAGGCATGTGGGTGGCTCAGTCGGTTGAGCATCTGACTTCAGCTCAGGTCATGATCTCATGGCTCCTGAGTTTGAGCCCCACATCGGGCTCTCTGCTCTCAACAGTCTGTTTTGGATCTTCTGTCCCTCTCTTTCTCTGCCCTTCCCCTGTTTTCTCTCTCTCTTTCTCTCTCTCAAATAATAAACATTGAAAAATAAAATAAATAAAATAAAAATTTATTTCTGGACCTCTTGAGAATAAAGTTGGTTTTCTGTAAATTGTAAAGAGAGATGTGAAACATTTTGATAAAATAATCCAGGCAGAATCAGAACAACTTCACTTTCGATTAACCAGCCTGAAAATGACTCTTTTAGCAATTGCAACCTCACTTTTTCATCTGGTCACTGAAGAAACCAATGATACAATATTCTATTGAATGTGGATGTGGCAAGACATAAATAAAAAAAAATAGGTGTTCATCACTTTGCCATATTGTTACCGCTTAAATTCCTTCTCACCTTTGTTTTGTGATACTGGCTTTTGAAGTTAGTTGACTCTGATACCTTTATACATGCATATTAATCCATATTCGTGGGTGTTGTATTAAAAATTTCACATCAAGATTAATAGTTTATGGAATTATTTATAAGAAACCAATAAGTAGTCTTATTGGCTTAGCATATACAAAACTTCATGATACAAAGGAATGCAGTAAAGCCTCTGTGATTGTTTCTAGGTGAGACTACCAAGTTCGAGAAAAATTAATATTGCATATTTCTCCAGAATATTTTGGAGAACATACCACCAATGTTATGAAACCTTTTTACAGACAGTAACAAAAACTTGAGAGCAATATTAAGAATGGCATGATTTCTATGATATCTTTTTGTTTTTTTGGAGACTATAATCCCGATTCCCTACTTTTCAAATTATTTAATACTATTATGAACTATTAACATAGACACTATCTAAATTATATGACTGCCAATTTAAAGGAGAAGGCATATTGCCGGCATAATTTAATTTTTTCAGACCATAACCTTAAGATACTAAAAAGGAAAGATGTTAGGGCAGGATTGCAGCATGCACAAAATCTGGAACAGCAGAACTGTACTTTTGGTTTCGGTGTGGGTTTAAGCCTCTGAGCGAATTGCCATTGGATAAGTCCTTTTACCATTCTGAGTTACAGAATCCTTAATTCCTTAATGTCCTATAGATTTGTGAAAGTGCTCTGTGAATTGGAAACAGAATTTATCAGTATTAATTTAGGCTTGTGTAATTATTCTTTTATTTGCCTTGCCCGATCCTGTAAACCCTTAGGAAAGCAAGCGTGATTTTCACATAAGTAGTATTGAATACCAATATTTTAAACAAAATATAATGATAATCTGTATAAGGTAAACAATGAGAATTCCAAACTTGGTTTTGTTTGTTTTCAGCAATCTTTGAAAATATATGAAATAATTTGACTGAGTAACATTACTTCAGGAAGTGGATTTTAAAATATAAGTCATAATCACAACTTAGTTGATAAAAATGCTATAGGTAATGTAATATGTATAAGAAAAAAAGGGAGCGAATGTTTGAGGGAGGAAAGTTTGAGGGAAACGTTCCTCTCAAAGTGAAATCTTTTACTTGTAAGACAAAAAGGGGAATACATATCTTGACCGAATGAGTGAGAAGTCAACTTCTATGATATAAAATCTGTAAAACGTCACTGAAATCTTCCCTTTTTTAATTAGTCCTTGTAAGATACTCATTACCACTTAAAGTAGTTTTAATAAATGAAGTTTTTTTTCAAATTTTATTTATTTATTTTGAGAGAGAGAGAGAGAGAGCAGAAGGGGCAGAGAGAGAGTGAGAGAGAATCCCAAGCAGCCTCTGCACTCAGCACAGAGCCCAATGTGGGGCTTGAACCCACAAACTGTGAGATCATGACCAGAGCCAAAACCAAGAGTAGGATGCTTAACTGTCTGAGCCACCCAGGTGCCCCTAAAGTTACTTTTTGATAACTCTCTGAAGTATTTGATTATTCTCTCTGAAACAGTAAAAGAAGCTGCACCCTCTTTTGAGAATACTGAGAATATAATCCCTAATGTCCAATGGGATATTCAGTACCATTCATGTCTAAAATTAACAGAAAAGGATTGGTGAACCATGTGCAAGAATCTCCCAAAACATGTAATAAAGAGTTTGAGGATGGTCCATTAACTCGCTGATCAATTTCTGTGTGCTATATTGATGCTATAGTGACCTTTAAGAATTCATTCTCTTTATATCCTACAAAGCATTGTTCTCAACAAGTGTCAAATAATTGTATTTTGTGGGCACATTTACTTTAAAAAGCATAACAGTTTGAGGACTTGATACTTTAGCGGCGTGGAAGAAGCCTATATTATGTGCCCCATTCCTGACTCTCTTCTAATTGCGGCATATAGCCAGACAGGATTCTTCATCTGAATGACTCTGGTCCCTCAACCCTGGTTAGACTGGTGAGTCAATTGACAGGTTGCTCTCCGCTCACACTTGAAAGCAATGAACGGCATGGTAGGCGTAGGGATTCTGTGATTCGTTAAAAGAGAAATGATTGTCGTTATGAAAAGGTAATGTCAAGGCATCATAAGGTCAATTCCTATGGTAGTCTATGCCACCTAGGCACAAAGTACAAGTACCCTGAAGGCAACATATTGTAATTGGCTTCGTTCTTTGTAACTTAGGGTCCTTGTATAACACTTCAGTGGTGCTCAATGAAAGAAACAGAATTCAACAAATAAATGAGCAAAGGAAAGAATAGGTAAGCCATTTAGTCTATCCCAATAAGCCTAAAACCATAAAGATCTGAGATGTGGACAAGCTGTGCACCCTTTTTGATATGTATTATGCTGTCAGAAGAAAATTAAAAGAAAAATCCAATTGGGCAGATTATTGTGTTTTTCTTTTTAATTTAGGAGATGTCATTCACGGAGAATGAGACGGTAGAAATAAGGAATATGTGGAGAAACTAGGGAGAAATGCAAACAACTACATCCAAGTTATAAAGAGCAAGGTGCATTAGAACTTACCCATCTGTTTTAACTCACAAGACTGTGACCCAGGGGCCACTCCTTCGTTTACTGTCTGCTTCTGGAGCATAGTAGCCCAGGGCAGACACACTGTAGGAACTCAGTCGATGTTTGTTGAATGAGTAGAAAGAGAGGCTTCTTATTTTACAATGCCATGGTAAGTATATATTGACTTTAAAATGCTATTTATAAATATGTGTTTTCACCCATCATGTGAGATTATGAGATGGTTTTTAAAAGGGACTTTTTCCGAAATCCTTTCGGTTCTTGCCCCAAATTAATTTCAAACCAACTGTAAAAATTAGAAGCCACAAGCATCTAGGCTATGACTCTGTGGTAACCAGCTGACTAGCCAAAGTAGCAAAGTTATCTGAAAGATGGTTAACCCATTCCTGTCGAGAACCCAGTGAGATTACTGTCAAAGAGATTTTTCAAAAATCTTATTTTACCGGCAAACAAATAACTGTCAAAACAGTTGTCATACCACAGTTGCTTTCCAAAATAATCACGATCAGTGTCCCTGTGGTACACAGTGTATAGCACATCACCTCTGTGTTAATGAATTCAAGGGAAGGCAACACCGCTATTAGTAATAGCTTTTTATTCGGAGTCCTCATTTTCCAGATAGGTCACATTAAACACAGCCATTAAACAATAGCGTTGAGATAAATCCATACAATGTATGCTGCTTTTGTTGTTGTTGTCCTTGTTCACCAATCGCTTGGTGCAGCTAAGAACCTTATGGAGTGATGGGGCTGATGAATGGGAATAGCCAACCTGCAAAACACTGGGGCCAGGAAAGTCAGACTTTAATCAGGTCTCATTCAATTATGTTTCAAATCAACACATCTTGATAGCCAAAACTCTCATTTGAATTAATGCTGTGATAAATGCTGTCTGTTGTCAAAAGAATATAATTAGACAATAATGAGTGGGCATATATTATGCCAGACCTCAGTCTACTTGTTGACCTCAGCAACTTCTACTCCATTAGGCAACAAACAGCTTTTAACCTAGTTCTAATAAAGCATACTGCCCTATTACTACATGACTTTTTTTCTGGTGTCATTTTTTAAATTGAGCACTGCCTAAATCCTTTAAAGGGAAGTCATGTTTTACAAAATCTCAGGAAAATGAAACAGAGTCAATTTCCCAACTAGGAATTCAATTAATTCATGGAGTAGTGAGCCAATCTTTGTATATTGACTGCAATAAGGATACGTATGTAAGGTTAAGAAGTAATATGAAAGCATTCTTTAAAATTGCATGATATGTCTCTTTAATGTTTACTTTGGTATAGGTATAACTAACACTGATTCTCACTACTTTGAACTTTCATGAAAAGATCTTTTATCATTAACATTTAATGAAAAGGTTTTTTCGTTACTGATTTTTTTTAGTTCATCGGTAAACAATTTTTAGAACTTTTTGACTTTCTTACAAAAATTTCTATAAATTCTTAGTCTGTGCTTCACTTCAGTTATTTAAGGACCTAAAAGACAAAGTATTATCAAATTATTCTTTTTGAATGTGTGGGATTTTTTTGAGGGGTTGGTATTTGGAGGATGTGAATTAAGACAATTTTTCCACATTCTGAATTATGCTGAAACCCCTTGAAACATCACTGTTGGATCATGCATCACCCCTTAAAGCAAGTGGCTCTATAGCGGGGTGATTTTGGCATCTCATTGACTTCCTTGGAAGCCGAGCACCAGAGGTCTGTGATAAAGGCAGCCGCCAGCCAAATGAATAAAGGTGAGATTCCCTCAACTCAACTATAAGAGCTTAGAGTCCTGACTGCTGAAATTACCACCAACTTGTAAATAAATAATCACTACTAAATACAGATAATGTGTTAAACAGCTAACACTAGTAAATCACTGGTGACAGAGAGCCTAAAGGTAAATCCCTCACACATTGGCACAACCAATTCTTAAAATCTTATAGTGTTTTAATGTCTTCAGACATATAATAAATTGAACAACTGGTTACTCAGCGTTAAGAATGTTTTAAAAATAAACCCTACTCTCTTTGTTGATCTCATTTACATACTGCCTTAGATTGAACTACGCGGCTATCTGTCTAGTAAGAGAGAAGCGACACTTGGTAAGACTAAATGGAAATTAGTTTTCCATCAAATTTCAGCTATCAAGCTAAATCAACCTGTAGTCTCCTGGCAAAAAATAACATCATATAACAGAGACAACACATTTCAGATACATAAATTGTCCAAAATATAGAGAGTCGATTAGGTTTCACATGTACAAGATCCCTTCTTTGCTAATTTAAACATTTATGAATAATAAAAACCAAGAGTAGAGCTTTGGAAAGGCTGTTACTAGGAACCAAATCCAGTTCTCGAGAGAATAAGGCTGATGGGAGTTGTCCGCTCTTCCCTTTTCACAGCGGCTTTGCAAACGAGGTACAGTCTAAAATCTTGACGGCATTTGACGGAAATATTTTCAGTTGAATTTTTTGAGGTTTAAAATTACAAAACTTAATTCAGTTCATTGTTTGTTTTTGCTTTTGTTTTTGTTTTTAATATAATGGTTTTATGACATTTATGCTGTTTCTACACTGGCTTGGTGGCCAGAAAAGAAGGCACAGAATTCTCCACCAGTTTGCAAATAATGCATTTTTCTGCTCCAGTGCACAAACAGCCTTTATTTAACTCAGCACCACATTTTGTAAGGTATGGGCTGGAAACTGTTTGTCATGAAGCTGTAAAATGCCAAAAATTTTCGACGCTGAAGGAAAATGTCAATCAAGGCATTTTCCCATCTGCTGCTACTTCTGCAAGTGCTAATTTTGTTTTTCCCAATTCCTGAAATTTGAGGTTTCCTAGCCTCATATGGAAGTAAGTTTGAAACCTGCTAAATGTCACAAGAAAAGGTGTAACCAAAGGAAGGAATAGAAGGTGTATTGTTCTCGAAGGACGCCAATAAAAGGAGGCAGAAAAGTACTGAGAAAAAGGAAAAAAAACATTTTGCTAAGACCCAGACCTCTTGAAAAACACTACACAATGCAAGTAACCTTTGCTGATACCACACATGCATTAAAGCATTTTTCATGGTTTTGAAATATAATGGGAACACACATCTTGAACCACGTAAGATACTTTTGAGAACCAATCAACGTTATGATATCTACATAGGCAGAAGCTGTATGTTATTGGAAAAACGTGAACAAGTTTCAGGTATTGGTACACATGTAATTCTTGTGACTTAGCGTGACTTTAATAAAAGCTTCTACAAGGACTTGCACGTAACCATGACTGACGGATGTATTTTTTGACCTTTCAGTTAGCTCCATCAGCTCACTCAAACACATTTTGAACAGATTATGTACTGTAGTACTTGGTAGACTATACATTAAACAAGAGACTTTGCTCTGAGGCACTGCTTCCCACATTCCATGCGGAAAAGGAAGCAGGAAAAAACAAAACTCATAGAGTTCGACAGCTACCGAGGCAACACTTGCCATTTACAATATAAGCCCAAATATTTTTGCAACACAACTATATATTAATTTAATAAAATACACAATATAGCTCTTATACACTCAACAATTTGGCTCATATGCACTGAATCTGCAATAAATCAATAAAAATATGTCATTTGATGTAAACACATTGAATCTTCTTACATTTGCACATTTAAATGGTCATGTGATTTGTGATGTCTAAGACATTTTCACTTTCCTGAGCTATTTTAGTGTCCAGAAACGAATGAAATATATTGATCGTGTTCATTTCCTCCGAATATTATCATTCAATAGTAACTATTCTTCAGGTCAAATTTAAAACATATCCATCATTATTTATATGTTTGTTGGACACTAAAATGCTGAAGAGGCATTTTAAGCTTTTAAAAAAATTTCTTCTCCTTTAATGACGTGAATTAGTCTATGTGTGTGCAGGACAAAATGGACTATATCTTTTTACATTTAACTTTTATACGACATGAAGTGTCTTACAAATGACCAAGTTTTTTTTTTTTTTAATTTTTTTTGACTGATGATATGGAATGTCCTTTGTGTTTATATGTGTGGCAGGTAACTTTGTACAGAAATGTTTACCACAAATATGTGTTAATGTTTGGGGTAGCTTGGACTACTGCAAGGTCTTTTCGGGACTTTAAGTAGAAGCCTGTGATGACGGCTAGAAATCCACCACAGATCACAAATTATGACCCTGCTTTGTATGGGGTTTATAGGTAAACAGTTAAGTCAGCATAAATCACGGAGGACAGTCTCAGAGTGATCAGAAATACTTCAACTCTCACGCTGCATACCTTCCTAACAGATTGTCAAAAGGTAACTCGCCTCCTCATCCTCCTTTGTCTTCTTTCCTTTTTCTTCTCTCATTTTCTTTTCTCTTTCGGCATCATTAATTCTGTCCTAATATAAGTTTGGTCAAAACAAAACCATTGTTATCTCTGAAAAAGAAACAGCAGTGAAAAGAACATACTTGTGGGCACTTCAGATGTTCACTAAAAGCCTTAAAGCAGCATTGGTCTTTCTTCGTCCCTGTGAAATGGGTTGTCACCAGGAGGGATCATTTTTAAATTAACAGAAGACACAAGAAAATGCCAATGCTTTTTTTTTTTTTTTTTCCCTCACTTTCTCACAGCCACAGGGTCATTTCCCCGGCAGTCCTGCAAAAGCTTATCAATCTCTCTCACGACTTCCTCTGCATCCACCGATTCTCTGCCCAGATCCCTGTTGGGGTGGTCAAGCTGTTCAAGAACAGCACCCATCTCGCTGGAATCCCGGCTGGCTCTAGAATGCACATCTGCAAAGACCCTTGCCATCTGATCGGGAGCCATGAATGGAGGGTCTCTCGGTTGCTTACTGGGTGACAGATACTGACTGTCAGTGGGCAAGTACTGGCTGCTTGCTTCGGCCAGGCCTCCTGGTTTCGCTTCGCAACCATCCAGAGAGCCTTTTGTTGAGGTGCAAGGCTCGATGCATGCCTTCGTTGGGCTGCTTGATGCTGAGGGGACCTCTTGGAGGAGAGGGCTCAGGGCACGTTTGGCTTTTAAATAAGGTTTAACATTGGCAATGAGAATAGTGTGCTCTCGCTTGTCTTTTCCAAATGTACAAAAAGTCTTTTTCCCGGTGGGATTCACAGTTTCGTAAGTCTCAGTCTCAACATTAGCTTCAACTGTGGGTACAAAGAGATTTGTGCGGTAATCTGCATTTTCAGCCTGATTGGCTGCAGGGAACTGTGGCATCCAACACCTGTCAGAATGACCAAGCACTCGGCATTCATCTGTGCAATTAACGCACTCTTCTGGTTCTGCAAAACAAAAGAGAAAACAGCAAATCCAATCATTAGGGTTGCTTTTAAATTTCTACTGAGGCTGCGATCAGCTCTCAGTGGGCTTGTTTGACCTCTGGTCTCTTAATTAAAAAGGAAAAGAAAACAATAATTAAAACATTTCAGGATGGTTGCATAAACCTGCTGGTTGAGACAATGGTTTTATTTAAGTCTATTCTCTAGATATTAATGAATTCCCATAGCCTGGGAAGAAGTAAAAAGTGGCCATTGGAGAATCATTCTCAGTGGAATAGAACATCACTGTAAACTAACCTCCTGGAGATATCAGTTAGTCTTTGTTCTGTATAACCCATCCTGGCAACAGTGAACTTCAAAAAGGATTACCAGGATTAATTTTTCAAATCAAATAATGGGGCAAAAACTAGATCACATACTTCCATAACAAGCCCTAAGCTGCTTTTTTTTTTCATGTTTTATCCCTATTTTGCTTGTAATTGTTATTTTGGTGACAGTCATGAAATAAAAGGTTTCCTTTAAAAGCCTACCTTTCCTACTGAGGGAGCAAATGGAATTTTCTATCAGAATATGTTATGAATAAACTTGTCAAAAAGTGCACATTCCTATTTTATTAGATATGGGTATGGATCATGCAATCAGTTTTCTTCACTTCAGTTTTTTTTTTTTTTTTTTTTTTTTTTTTTTTTTTTTGGTGTAAGTAGGTGAAAATGGGTTTAGTCAACAGAGTTCAGATGAATGACAACTCATGATTTCCTGTTTTCCACGATAATGTCTTCTGTGAAAATGTTTGCTTTTCTCTTTTGCCAATAGGCATACAGAGAATCTAAATAAAGCAGTCTTTAATGATCTCTCTTTCAAAGATGCCGAACAGAAAATATGAAAGAAAATTCCTTCATAATGACGATAGCTGCATAATTCCACTGCCCCAATATTTTGAACTATAACTGAAATACCTCTTCCCAGTTGTCACTTTCATCTACAAATGATTGTTTCCCCTTATATTTAATGGTTCTTTTTAAATCAAGGACCTTTTTTTTTTTTTTTCCAGGAGAGGATATTTACACTTCACCTCTGTGTGATGGGACTAGAATTCCCCACACATTTAGCAACCCTTGGGACAGCCATTTAATTGATGTGAGAGGATCTCTACAAATTCATAGTGTCCTGTGCAAGGGAAAAAAAGGCCACATGGAAGATACTTAAAATAGAAAGTACCATATTTAATAGCCCTGATACATTTATACAGTTACTATTCAAAGTCACATGTAAAATCTGAGTTCATATTTAAAACATATAAATAATTCCTTATCCAAAAAAGAAAACATAAACTACAACTTGATTTATCTCAAAAGGTTTTAGGATAAAAGAATTTCTTATGAGATTAATTTTTTTCTCGAAAGAAGTTAGAATAGTGTCTTGACAGAATAAAAATATTGTGGTTTTTCATAATACGTGTCATTCATATTGGTGAAATGTTAAAAATGTATTCAGGTAGCTTGCCTGTATTTTAATTTTGTCGTGTTTTCAAAAATATATTTCCATATGAATGAATGAAATATATTAATTTTATTATGTAATGCAGGCAAGAATAGTGAACTCAAGTACTCATACCTATAGACTCAAATACTATCTGTTTCTTGGAAGATTGTTAGACGGACACAAACAGCAGCAGAAAAATCTAGCATTATACATTTTCTAGGAAGCCTTCCTGTATGGATTTAAAGTCAAACAGAAATTTGAAAACAAATGGATATTAGAAAATTTTCATATCAGGTATCTGTTTTCTCTACCTATTCTGCATGGGAATCATAAAAATCACCTTTACATCTGTGTCTGTTTGTGTTAGAAAGAAAATACGTATGATTTCATTCAACCAATTTTGTCCTCCACAAATATAGTAGAATACTGTCTATTTCATTAGATAATACTTTTGTAGCTTTTAGAGCCATGACTTCTAAAAAATTCATTTACAACCAATGCACTCTCTTCGAAATATGCTAACATAGTTTTATATTCCAATATTGACTGGCCTTCAATATCAGTCAATTTGGATGGCCTAGCACTGAATAAATTCAATATGAATTTTAAAAGGGAGTAAAAGAGAATAATGCAGATGTATGAAGGTATAAATCGACCTTGAATTTGAAACCATCAACATGAAATGATTGTTTGCACTTCACAGCTGAAAAATCTGCAGCTGTTTACTCCACTCCTTCATGTCCCAACCTAAGGAGCAAATTCTAAGTATTGATCATGATACATTATAAGCTGTTCACCTTCTGATTAGACTGTAATTTTGATCACAGCGGTTCCCAGACAGTGAAGAAAATCTAATGGACACTTTTGTACAAGCAGCAGAAACCATGAGCAAAAAGTGAACTATAATTGCCAAGGGTCAAATAAGAAAGAATTTATGAGAAAGTGAAATTATTTCTGAAGGAACATAAATAAATAGATGAATAGGTAGGTACAAAAAAAGAGACATAGGTAGTATATAACGAATGACCACACAGACATAGAAAGTAGACAAAATGAAAAACAAAGAAGAAAAAAGGAGAGAAGAAGGAAAGAAAGCTAAGTGGAGGGAGAGAGATGGGAGGGAAGAGGAGCTGTACGGAAGGATTCCTGTCATGTATACCTTCTCCTATGTATTTTTAAGATCCCCTCAGTACACTAAGTATTCTTATTATAAAATAATAGTGTGGGGCATTTTCTCAAGATCTAGAGCTACAAAGGTAAATCATGAAACTTCTGCCTGTACCATAGGGAAAATGGAACCCAGAATAGATATGTCAAATTATATACAACAGAACTGAAAAAGAAGCAAATTATATAGACAGCCACTATTTGCATAGATTAGATATCTGTATCAGAAACCAAACTCAGAGACACTGGGTAGAAGTAAAAGTAATTGATCCTAGTCCAAGATTCACTTTTTTTCTTTTGGACTAATGTGAGATTACAAAGAAATTATTTACCCTCATTTAATGATTTCCTCAATATAACATGATTACCCTTTCACAAATGCACCCTTGGCCAAGAAAGATATCATAATCCAAATGGTGTGCAGATGAGAAACTGACAGATAAGCATGCTTATATTACAAAGAGAAAACTATTCTGAAGTCCAACAGCTGGAACTCTGGGCAATTCTGCCTGCAGGGAAGGGTTACAGTGTCACATTTTTAAAATGTATGATTCCTTGAAGGATCATGTGACAACCTGATAAATTTAAGTACTTGTTTAGTATTAAGAATTATTTTCTATGCTCTTATAGACACATCTGAGTATTACACAAGCTCTCAAAAAGAGGAATCTAAACATAGTCATCTTAATTACTTTAATTTTCCATCTTAATTTATATATTTTTGCAAAAGATATAAAGTCACACAAATGATTATAGTACTTGCAATGCAGCTGCACAACAAGCCACACACACACACACACACACACACACACGTAGAGATCTTTATCTGTGTGTGTGTGTGTGTGTGTGTGTTAAATTTGACCTTTCTCCAGGATATAGTCCAAACAAAATTTTAAAACTGAAATGTATAGCCAATGCATTCCTGAAAATTTACTAGCAGTTATTGCCATAAGAGAAATACAGATGAAAAAATGAAATGCACAGGAATGTTCTATATTCATAATTTAGGAGATAACATACATACATATAAAACGCACATATATATGTACACATTTTTATATAAAGCATTACATGTATAATGTACATAGGTAGGTATAAATCAATCTCTAATAACATTTTAATCTTTCCCTTTGCCCTACAATTATTGGTGCAAAATCCGTGATTGGATCAACAACTTGACTACCTCTGATTTTAGAACTTTATATAATTCAAATTGATTTAGACATAAAGATGTCTGAAATCTGCATATTCATATTAGCTGACATGTCTGAAAGCTTTCTTTTTAACCTAGACTAAGCAGTTTAATAACTTAATCTTAGCGATAGTAGGCAAGCAACCGTTTGGTGCAAAAATACACCTTCAAAGGAGCTGTCATTGTGGAAGTTACATCCTGCAAGGAAAAAAAAATATTTAGGTAAAACATCAAACTACCTGCCCTTAAATTATTGGGTTTTAGCCATCTTCCATAAAGCTTTCCATAACTTCATGTTTACAATGTGATTTAAACATTGTGATGTCACTTTATCAATAGGGGTGCAGAGCCATCTCAAGGATAGGTAAAAGGTACCAAACATTACTATGTATAAGATTATAATTTGAAGCCAAAGCACTATTTAAACCAGTAGGAACTAATAAAGATTAAGGGCGCATTCGCTAAACATGATTATTTTGGGAAGAGTCAGGGGAAACAATCCTTGCGTATCATGACTCGGTGGTGTTCATTACTAAGGGAACTTGTCAAGAAGCCAGCCCCCATAAAATTTCCTACTCCGGAGTACATCTACCCCTTTATTCTAGTCTCTCTCACCTCTCAGGCCAGAATTTATCACAAACCAGAATCAAGCTTACCTTCCCTGTCTTCAAAGCACTATAGCACACTACCCAAAGAGAGATGCTTGGCAACTGATTTGTAACTACTTACGGAAATATTAGAAAACATAAAAGGATTTCCTCCCCTCAGTTTCCATGTGACTGCTGCCTCCAGAGCCCAGATAATTGTATGAAAACATGCATATAGTTTCTAGCATAAGAATTTCAGATATGCTTCAGATTTAATTTGTTTTTAGATTTAATTTTTTATAATGAAGAAATAAAGGTGTCACAGAAATCCGAAAACCAAACTCCACAAGTCAGAGAGTCAATGAGGAAGTTCTAAAATGCTGTGGCCATGGGGGAAGGGCAAGTGAGAGAGTTTTCTCTGCTTTTTGACTGTCAATAAAATGGCTTTATTTCTGCTTTGTAAACAGCTTTAAATAGGAATAGCTTTCTTCCCTTAGAGTGGTGGTTTCTAGCAGCATCTTAAAATTAGAGTTGTTTCCAAGTAGACAACTCTATAAATGGAAGTCCATTTTTTATTTGTTCTCGTTTTTCTTTTTTATTTCTAATTTACCTTCTTTCACCAACGTAAGCTTTCATAACACCTAATTAGCTGTCTGGAAAAGCAGAGAGCAGGGACCCATCTCTATTTATGGCTGGCACTGGTGTTTGGGAGATTAACTCTACGGAATCTAAACTAGGAAGCCATCACAGATTATCTACCAAAAAACAATGACAAACCAAGACCTTTGGCAGTTTCTGTGTATCAGTTTCCTACTGAAAGGTTTTGCTGGTATGAGAACAGCTTGTTTTCGCTGTCTTTTTCTGTTCTTCAGCACACACACTCAATTTCGCACATGCACACACACTTCCTTATGAGTGCAACAAATTCCGATTTAATCCAAATATATTCTAACGTATCAGATAAAAAGTATCAATGCTAAAATAGAAACCTCATCAGAATACAGTCCAACAAATCTGTGATTAAATTTTCCTTTCAGTGAGTTGACATAATTCACAAGATCCTGTGAACTGACACTTTGCTAACATAAACAATTCTTTCTTTTTTTGGCGGTTGATGATTATTCACTTACTTTCCTTTACCATCCTATAAACCCCTTACACTTGTTATCATGATGGGGTGAATCATTCTGTATAAATGGCACCTTATCTATATTCATTCAAATTATTTCCATTTATGATTTCTATGTCTCATTTACTAGCCGATTAATTAAAAATAAACCTTCTGATTTCAGTCTATCTGACTACGAGAGGGGTAAAATTTCACTCTCGATATTATTTCTAGAGACAGTGTTGGAAACTTGTCTCAAAACTTTTTTTTTCTGTGTCAGATAAGAAAGAAAAAGAATATATTACAATTTTATCACACGCTTTTTTTTTTCTGCCAGTGTTCACATGACTGCCAGGCTTAATTTTAGCACAATTTTTTAATAAGGTTGGTACATCCTTGTGCAGGGAAGACAAGGAAGGAGTTAGGGAAAATGTGGCATCAGAGAACCAACCACTAAGATCACTGAGTGATCTTTCATCTACCGCATTGTATTTGCTGTGTTTCTTGTGTACGGGGATCTAATGTTTTACTGATCAAGGAACTAACACACAAATACACCTGTGGGATGTGCTGTTGCTTCTTTTTTTGTTTTGTTTTGTTTTTATTTTTTTAACATCTATGTATTATTTTGAGACAGAGAGAGGCAGCTTCTTTTGTTTTGCTAATGTCAACAGGACCATGAATCGTGTTACGTACGCTGATATGCTCATTTCGTGAGGATGTCTGTTTATACATTGGCAGTGACACCATGAATCAACTGCAGGTTACGAGTCCAGAAACTTGCATTTTGTCCTAACAACTGGCCATCAGGAAGCAGAATTTGGACACACAGTTCACGTAATAAAAACACTGAGAGAGAAACGCATATATTTTTAGGTTGATCCACTGCCAATCAGGCTTCCAGGTTTTCCTTCAGTTGTGAAATGCCATTCTAGCTGCTTTTGATAGGTGGAAAGCACATTTTGAAGTGGAAGTTATTATAATACTATCAAGTAGTCAAACCATGGCAGCTTTGAAGCAGCAATCCTGTAGCATGCACCTGCATTGCACAATGCTTCCGAATGTATTGCCACGGCTGCATTCAGACACCAGAAACCACTGGCCTATATCATAGTCAACCGAATCCAATTGCAGCTGGCTATGTGGGGCACTGGGAGCATTTGCACATACTATTCAGTGCACCTGCATGCCTTCAGGGATGGTTTTAAGTGTTTGTGACCCTTTGGACAGAACAACATGTCTACCAGAGTGAATTTTCTGGCATATATATTGACCACATATAGGTAATGCTCTAAGATGTAGAAAACTTAAATTAAACGGAAACTTAAAGAATGAAAGCCAAAGGATATAAGGAAATTTGATATGGAAGTATCAAGAATATCTTATAAGTGAGAATCTAAACCATGCATTGGGAATCTATAGCACAAATATAATTGTGTCCCATAGTGCACTGCCCTGAGATTAACGGTCATATTTTAGCTGTCCCTCCCCTTCCCCAATCTGTAGGTGCAGCCATCATCACCTGGGGCAGCAGCAGATGCTTAAAGTGAAGGCACAGATAAATGGGGCCATCTCTTTCTTTCTTTGCTCCTTTTCTTAATGTTTATTTATTTTTGAGAGAGAAAGAGAGAGTGAGCACAAATGAGGGAGGGACAGAGAGAGAAGGAGACAGAGGATCCCAAGCAGCCTCTGCACTGACAGCAAAGAGCCCAACATGGGGCATGAACTCACGAACTGTGAGGTCATGACCTGAGCCGAAGTCCCAAAAGTTTGCAGGCTTAACCCACTGAGCCACTCAGACGCCCCAGGCCATCTCTTTCTTAACTGGTATGTTGATAAGAACTGGCTCTGAAACTTGATACTATACTAATGAAACAAAGTTTGCATTTTTTTTTTTTTTTTTTTTTGTGAGTGAGGGACTCTGACAGAGCTACTCAAAGAAAAACAATACAACTCAAATGCACCACGAGAGTAATAACAGCTCAAATTCAGTGACAGCATTAGATATGTACAGTTCGGTGGTTAGTTTGAAGAAGCTGTACTCAAGAATTCACAAGGTAAGAACGAATCAAACACAAACTTTGTGCTTAGGCATTGGAGGTTTTCAAGCAAAGTCATCTTGAATAGAATGTTGTATAACAGTAATGTATCAAGTAAAAGTTTGTCATAAACAAACCTATGTGTATCCACTTCTAAAATTCTCCAGTCTGTAAGAATTTATTTCTTCACTAAGGCATTTCCACTCTGACTGGAAACTAGAAACTAGGTTTAAAATCAGCTAGGGCAAATAACTCCTGATCAATTACATTTTGAATTATGTTACATGAGTGTCAAGCAACAGAAATACAGAGAAAAGTGTTGACTACAATATTGTGAAAGGCTTTGTACTAGTCATAGTGCTTGATCTAAAATTCAAAGGATGATGAGTTTCAAAAAAAGTAGAGAGCAGGAAGAGGATGATCCAGGTGAAAGGGTTAGAAAGTGAAACAGTAACCACACAGGACTGTGCATTTCACAAGATAGTAAAAGACCACTTTAGGAGTCAAAGGACATATGTGGCAATACCAAAAAATAAATTATTAATGTACAGAACATTGACTAGGATTTAAAAGAGAATAGAAAGGCTCTGAATAATAATAATAATAATAAATAATGAAGCAGACAATGAGCCCTCAAATTATAGGTATTTGAATGTCCTATGTCTCAGAAGATTTTTAAAATACGTGCTTGATCAAAAAGGTATTAGACAGCACTTATTAACATACAAAACTGAGATGAGCCACAGGGCAAGCAGCATTCAAATCAGCATTATTTCTGGAAACAGATATATAGAGTTTTGGTCCCCACCAGGATATCTCCAGCAGAGCACAATAGGACATGACATGATTCACTGGCATAGTCATTCAGACCCCATTGTGACCCCATTCTGCTAACATCTCATCCTACTCCTTATAAACTAGAGAAAGTCTTAATGCATGTTGACTCAACTGGTATTTTATATTAATAGGATAAATCCTGTATTTTATAATTCTGCATTAAAAATATTTCTTCTTCTTACATCTAGATTATCTGTCTTCACTCTTTCTCTAATTTACTATTATTATTACCCAACCATAAGATTGCATATGAGCACATCTGAAAGATTAAAGGATTCTTTGAGAACGCCAGAAAAGGAAAGGTTTGGAAGAAAGAAGATCTGTTTGGTGTCTAGGAGAGAGGTAATAAATAATTTTACAAGCTAAGGAGAATGACCACAAATAAGGTAGATGAGGAATCTCAGAAACTTTTCAAAGTTGGTTCCGGATATGAAGAATAAATTTCTACAGGAAATTCCTGAAAATGTCCAAGATAAGCATTCCTGTTTAGGATGAAGATAATGCCACATTTTTCCACTGAATTATATATACCAGCATTGCTTCGTAACTCATTGTTTTTTAATCCATTTGCCTCAATGAGATCCTTACACACCTTGAGGATCAAGGTACCGATACTGTGTTCCATTCTTTCATTCTTTCATGCTCTATTCCTTGAGCACACAGAACACATTCATTATTTACACCTGAAAGCTGCCATTGATGTAAAAGAAGAGTAAATTAAAAAGGCATCTAATACTATTGGTAATCTACAATAGAAGAGACTATTCCTTATAATTTACTTATTTCAAAATCATTCAAACTAGAATTTAAATAAAAAATTGAAACAAACAAACAAACAAACAAAAAACCTCCTCATTCATTTATGAGGTTGTGGGGTTAGCTTTCAGAATGATCCCAGGACCTAAACAATGTTATGCAAAATGGCTCTCTTTCACTGTGAATTATACAGGATTTAAAGTTCCATGAGATCTGGGGCACCTGGCTGGCTCAGTCAGTGGAGAACGTGACTCTTGATCTCAGGGTCATGACTTCAAGCCTCACTTTGGCCCTAGAGCTTACTTAAAAAAAAAAAATGAAGTAACATCATATCTGTCTGTTAGATACCATGCTTATATAAAAATCTAAAGTTCTCTATTTATTATTGATAACCTATAGAGTTCCATATTATTATTTATTTATTATAATTTAAAATAAGATAAATAAACCTGTCTGGGATATATATGTAAACACAGAGGTCAGAATATTTCCCCTTAGGGTTTTTTTTAGATCAGTGGCACCTTTATTGAAATTAAAGTCTAGATTTAAATAGTCACCTCTTTATACTTTTAAATTAAAGAAAACAGCAAGTATCCTGAAAACCCACACCTCAGCATCTATAGGTTTTTTTTTCCTTCACTCCTGGGTTTCTCCTTTTGTCCTTTTTTGATTCTACTTCATTGTTGTGTCAAACGTGCCAGTTTCTCTGTTTTAGTTTAAGTTAGCTGCGTCTATATCTTGTACTTTATCTGATAGCTATCATCACATGTGAATTCATTAATAAATCCCTGTAATTTTAGAGTCTTGAAAGGGTTAATGCAACTTCCAAAAAGAACCTGATTTATATACAGCGATAAACCTAGCTCTGGCATGAAATAGTTAGTGAAAGACGTTTGGTTTACAAGGACAAATTTAAAATTATAACAACTTAAACACTACTCCGAATTTCAGGCCCAATACTATTTAAATATGCTACTATTCTTCATCTTTAAAGACGATGTTTTCTTCTGTTTTTATTGCCTCTGTTAGCTAACCCCATCTCAGATAATGACACCATTTTTGATGACATGGATGAATACATCCAAAATTCAAGGCATCCTCCCAGCAAAGTGCTAATCCTGTAAGGAAGGTCAATGAAAACATGCCTGTTAAGCTGAACTCCTTGCAAGAAGCAAGGAAGATAGTCTCATGAGCATTTTTCTCTCAGGCTTGCTATCTGATTTCTATTGGGATATATATCTGTGTACAGTTCAAATCCCGTTGTTCATCTCATTTCTAGCACTTGTTTTCAATTGCTAGAGACAAGTACACAGAGCTGGGTGTCATTTTTAACATTCTCAGAAAACAGAGTTAATTCAGATGCAACTAATCCTCTCTAGCTTATTATTTAGTGATCAACACCTGCCAACAGGATTTGGGAGTCCCAAAAGATAAATTTTTTAAGAAAGATTTTTGTGTTTTCATATTTTCAATAACATTCTAGTCTCTGAAAGCTTTTCATAAAATTCATAGGGCTCTACTCTAGAGATAGATCCAAAGTTTCGATTCACTTACCTTAAATTAGTTGGACACGGTTCCAAAAGAGCAGATCAGTTCAGGACTTTTTAAAAACATAATGTTTTTAAAGAAAGATGCAATACAAAATGTATTTATGGACATATATGAATGGGAAATATATATGAAACTATACTTCTCTATAAATGATTCCTACAAATATTGCATATATTACAACTTAAAAGTGAACCAAAGGTAAATGTTCTTGATGTGCATGCATACACACACACAAATGATAATAAATATGTATTTTTCACCAAAAATGCCTTCTGTGAAATGAAGTTTGTCTGAAAGTACTATTCAGATTGATAGTGTCCCAAAGGTAACTTTAGATTAATACACCGAGGGGCGCCTGGGTGGCTCAGTTGGATTAGCATCCGACTCTTGGTTTCAGCTCAGGTCATGATCTTGCGGTTAGTGAACTCAAGTCCCTCAAGCTCCGTGCTGACAGTGCAGAGCCTGCTTGGGAGTCTCTCTCTCTCTCTCTCTCTCTCTCTCTCTCTTCTCTCTCTGTCTGCCCCGCCCCTGCTCATGCTCTTTCTCAAAAATAAATAAAATTAAAAAATTAAAAAAAAGAGTAATATACCAATAGTTTGAACCAAAACAATTTGGCTTTGATTTTATTAAAACAACTCCTACTACCAAGCTGCTCAACAATTATTGCTACTATATTATAGATAGTTTAAAATACATAAAGAGTAGGAAAGGAAAGAGAAATAACAATTTAAATAAAGCCTGTTCTTGGAATTACTTCTCTGAAACCATTCTGTTCTTATTACCTTTAGTGTGCTTTAAGTTTATTGGAAGCTGATGTTTTTTTATCCTGTATGATTGGGTCATCCCAAGAATGAAAATTTAAGCAAAATCAATACACTCAATACTATGTTCTAGAGTAAATATACAAAAGTGTTTCTTGTAATGGATTTTACTGGCAATGACAAGCCATTTTTCTGTAACAGCTTTAATATTTTGTAATCATTAAAGCACACTGAAGCAATGGAGAAATTGGGAAAAGAGGTCTCGAAATTCATATATTGTAAGATAGGAGATGTGTCCCTCTATATCACCCTGCTATGTAATCAAACCGAGAGTCAAAAGCTATTGGAGAAGGCTATCCTTGAATCACAGCAAAGATAAAAATGTATTTTTAAAGGATATGAAGGCTTATCTATCCATAATGCAGTATTAACATCAAAAGGTGTCTACAGTGATGTTTTAAATACTTTCTTATCTTGGAGAGTACTTTCTATGATTTAATTGATAATCAGTCATACCTGGAGCAAAGAACAGATGATAAAAGTGAAGTGTAGTCCCCATGAGTAATATTAACGGGGAAATAAATATAAATATATGAAAACTTGGGGCGCCTGGGTGGCGCAGTCGGTTAAGCGTCCGACTTCAGCCAGGTCACGATCTCGCGGCCCGTGAGTTCGAGCCCCGCGTCAGGCTCTGGGCTGATGGCTCAGAGCCTGGAGCCTGTTTCCGATTCTGTGTCTCCCTCTCTCTCTGCCCCTCCCCCGTTCATGCTCTGTCTCTCTCTGTCCCCAAAATAAATAAACGTTGAAAAAAAAATTTAAAAAAAAAAAAAAAATAAATAAATATATGAAAACTTATTTTATTTTCAGGCTTGCAATCTAAATCTAATCTAATTGGAAATTCATATTGATATCACAAGGAGAATTCATTGAATTCATTGAGACAGTCTTTTTTAAATTCAGGCATGCTATATTTGATTTCCCCCCCCAAGAATATGTATGTTCAATTTCAGAAGAAGTGATCCTTTGTGTTGCCAAAGCTATTTTTGAGGAGCTGCCTAACAATTTCCATGGTCATTCCTGAAAAAGGTTATACAGTCATCCTCCCTTTCCCATACAGATACGGTCCGAGACCCCCAGTGGATGCCACGAATAGCACCAAGTCCTACATACACTATGTTATTTCCTATACATTCATACCTACAATAAAGTTTGTTTTTAAAAAGGTTTATTTTATAAATTAGGTACACTAAGAGATTAACAATATCTAATAGTAATATAATGCAATTATAACAATATACTGTAATAAAAATTGTATTGAATATACCCTTCTTGCAATAATGTGAAGTGATAGAATATCTATATGATTAGATGAAGTGAGGTGAATGATGTAGACACTATGACGTGACATAGGCTACTATTGACCATCTGATGAGATGTCAGAGGAGGGTCATCTGTTTCTGGACCATGAGGTTCGCTTCAGGTAACTGAAACCATGGAAAATAAAACTGTGGATAAGGGGGACTGCTATAATCTGAACTACTCAGCCTCGTGTTCAAAACCCTCTGTAATCTGCCCCAAGTAAATTATTTAGGCAGTTCTGTCATTAAAAAAAAACAAAAAACAAAAACAGTAAACTTAGATTCTAACAAGTAGAATTTGTATACTTTCTGTTCCAGCAAATATTTCCGTAATCTTTAGGAAAATGGTAGCAATCATCTAACTGAACCCTAAAATTCCTTTAGAAGGCTGTAATTGTTACCTAGGTCAATTGGAGGATGTGGAACATGCTAGTGGACATATACTTGGGATCACAATGTGTCTGCTCAAAAGAGAGAACAACTTGAATTTGAGAAAGTGTCACTTTAACCTTAAATTTTTAGGTGACTTGATGGTTATGTTCCTTGATCTAAAATTATCTAATATTAAAACCCAAGGTGTAATGCAAAATGGAATGAAATATAACTATTTGATCTGGCAAATTTCTAATAAAATATGTATTTGTGTTTCTTCATTGAATTGATAAAAAACATGCATGATCACAACAGAAAATTACCTAGTTAATTAATATTGTAAATAAGGTCACTGTGGTAAGTATTGCAAAATAGAAAAATTATTAAGTTAGAAGTACTTGGCAATTGAAACTTCTTATCTATTGGGAATGATGCTTTTACGATTAAAAACATATATATCTGCACATAATTCTGCATAAAATTCCAATATAAATGATTCATTGTAAGATTAACCATTTATTTTAAAAGGTCATAGTCTAACATATGTAACTCATTGATCTACTTATTATCCATAAACATAAAGGTTGTATCTATACGAACCATATAGTTGAGAGATAACGGTGATTTCAACAAAAAGCTAAAGTTATTATGATTATTTTACAACACACACATGCATGAAATTATTATATTACATATAATCATTCTACTATTTTAAAAATCAAAGAAATACATATGTACAAAAATAAGAAAATATTATATTCAATGAGCTCCAGTAACAGAGTTTTAAATTGAAGACTTTTATTGTAGCATATATGTTGATGGAAAATATTCATAAGCTTCACTATCTTAATATTTTAAGTGAAGGCAATATATGTTTTAAAATGACAGCTTCCAATACATCAGGTAACTATCAACAAAGGAATACAACTAAAAAGGCATGCACTCATTTCCTTATATAAGCACCCTTTGTACACATGATGAAAAATACATTCCCATACCAAATGGAAATGAATGGAAGGAGCCTTGCCTAAGGACAAAAATCCTCTGGAACTATTTAATGGAAATAAAATAAAGACCTAACCCGCCTTACAACAGCTTTTGGGTTTCCTGATGCTCAGCGATAGCTCCCAGAGGGCCCAGTGTTTCAAGTTAATAGACAGTCATGGTGAAGCACAGGTGTACACATGCACACACATGTACATTCACCAGAAGCATGCATGTGCACATGAGCAGAGTGTCAGTGTCAGATTAAGAGAGAGATTTTTAGGGACACATAAAATAATGTGCAGACATTTACATTCTAAAGGCCAAAATGCTTTTTTTTTGCTATAAATTTTACCCTTAAATTTAATTCTTCCATTGAAGTTGAAAATAAGAATTGATAAATAAAACTCTTTTTCCCAATCGATTATAATTTAGTAAGTGTGAAATCACAACTATTTAAGGGTGACAAGGATGATTTTATATAGATGTGTCAGTATATGTGTATGTACATGCACTCATGCTGTCAAACTTTCCACCTTACTCCCCCAAATTGGAAATAAGTAAAAATTTCCTCACTGCAACACTGTTTGAGGCCTTTTCTTGTATTTCCCTCCAATTTCCATTCATTTCCATCTAGAAATAATGCAACCTCTTCTCTTTTCTTGGCTTGAGTAAAGCAACACAAATAAATATAACAGTAATAGATTACTGTAACATACATGTGTATTTTTCAACCACAGCGACAACTTGATATATTAATTTTCTCCACTGGCTTGTTTCCCTTGTATAGAGATTAAACTACTGAGAAACCAATGAAATCTCTCAAAAGCATTCAAATGACTCAGACTTGGACTATATACAACCCAGAGTTAGAAGAATATCATGAAATGAGCTAAAATTTCACCTGAGATATGTACTTATTTCTGTCTTTCACTTAATCCATCCAGTTATTTCAAATTTCAATGTGTTTTCCTAGATTATGTGAGTCACATGTAGAGCATACTTCCAAATTAAAACATATTGACAAAATTTATCGAGTTCAGGGGATTTTAATTTTGAGCTTCACTAGCTGTTGCAATTGACATGAACTTGGTTCTGCCCTACCTTTAGGAATCTGTATTAGGGTGATATGTACCGATTTTACAAAGTAATGTGTAAAGAAGCCTTTAATATATTTCCATAAAATAACACATCTAATTTGGAATGTAATTGCCTGTCCAAAGTGAAAGAAGAATTTGTGGACCCAATTTCTCAGGTGAAACAGTTTCTTCTTCAGAACTCAACAGTGATGTACCTTCTTCTATACCAACAACTAACATTCAAGGAAAATAACCAATCCCCTTCTCCTATATCAGCCCTCTATTCCACCAATTTCTTCCTTAGCATTTCCCTAGCACTAACTCTGAAGTGAAATTTGTACAAGTGGTGATTTTTTACATTAAGCAATTAAGAATTGGACCACTTACACTCATTTAAGAACTATAAATGTGAAAAAAACAAACCCTGATATAAATGAATATGTAGATTCTCTTTGCAACCCTTAACCTTACACAGCTTTTCCTGAAATATTGAAAAGTAGCGATGCAAATAAAATAGAATAAATTACTTATTTACTATTCTATTTTCCTTTAAAGGAATAAAGTCTACACATTCTGAATTTATGTGTGGATAGTCTTATGAGTGTCATCATGTAACAAGTAAAATTCGGATCACAGAGAAGAAAGCCAGCAGATGAAGAAATTGCTCACCTGGAGGAAGTAGGTCAACAGACTGAAGTCTAGTTGTGATGGTGTGTAGGGTGAGGATAGCAAAGGAAAGCAAAGTCGGGAATGCTTGAAAAATAAAATATTTTTAGTTAACAAATAGAAAAACCAAATGGGAAAAAAGGGCCAATTGAATCATGAATCCTTCTCTATTGATTGAAATTTTTATATGAAAATCCTTTAGATTGATCAATCCCTGACAGATACGGTCATTTGTATTTCCCCAGGTGCATAAAACTTAGTGTGATGGGAAGAAAATTACTTTGGGGGCGTATTTCCATTTAGAGGAGATAGAAACAATGCAAAGTAACTATAAGAATGCCTAGGTCAATGGGAAAAATACTCCTGCGATGATGGATTCATTTATCCTAAATAAAATAAAAAACCTTTCTGTAGTAGTGGGTAGAATATGTAAAAAATCAGGCCACCAAAATCAAAGTTGCAGACTGTCTATTCTTTAATATCCCTAGAGAACAAGGCTCTAATAAAAGTTTTCACTGCTAGTGAAATTTTGATGTGTATTGTCTGGAGCTCGAAACAACAAACTGTTTGAAATTTAGCTGTTTACTCAATCCCCTAGAAACCGTCAATTGTTAAAAGCGTATTGATTTTAGTAATAAGAAATATATATATTTCTGAAACAATTTCAACTCTTTTTTTTATCCAACACATAACTGTAAATGTTATTGTTATAAAGAAATGCTGCATTTTGTTTTTATTTTTGTTTTGCTTTTTAAGCACCTCTAACTTGGGCATATATGGATGTGTATAATTGATCAGTTTCTTAGACAAAAAAAGAATGCTTTGTGTGCATCTAAATGCATAGTGAATATATGAAATCAATTGCTATCTAAAAGTCATGCCAAAAAAAAAAAAAAGGCCTGTTGGTGAGCAAAGTAGCTTTATTTTTCAAATAGTCTCATTTTCTTATTTTCAACCTTTATTCAACATCTGTTGTTTGCCCCTCCCCTAGAATGTAATTATGCAGGATTCCAATGTAAAACAGGTTGAGTAGTTAATAACAGGCAGCTCAAACATTTTTCCACACTGTTTCCCTGCAGATGTTTTCTCTCATTTTTTTTTCCTTTTCTCCCCTGGCTTTGTGTTTAATTTGTGTATGTTTCTCTTCTATTCTTCAAGTATATTCCCACAACAGATGGAAACACCTGAAAATAAGTCTGCCTCAAGCACATGTTTAAATGATGCCTATTGTGATATTAGCACAGAAAAGAGAATAGAGAATATTGGTTTACAGAAAAAAATAATCTATAAGTCACCTTGTTACTATGTTCAATTTAAAATTCTGAAGAGATGATCTAGTTTTTGACAAAGACATTTGCCAAAGTTTATAGTCTACAACCTTCATTTGTTCTTATTTTGTTACCAAGTGCATTTGTCTTTTTTGCATTTGGCACAATTCTCTTAAATTTTCAGTCCTACCAGAAATTGCACTTTTTTCTACCCACTGACCATTTTACTATGTAAAAGGCACTCTACATTCCCTTGATAATAATTCAAACTCAGCAATCACTATCTAACATATTTTAGATATATTCAAAGTATATCATATATTTTTAAATAATATTACCAGAGTCATATAAGGTATAGAATCCTTTTGTTCAGAAAAATATATTTAATTGAAATTGGAGGAAAAAAAAAAGACAGGTATAGGCTGTGCATTGGGTTGGGTATTGACCCCCATATGTCCACCGGGAACATCAGAATATGACCTTATTTGGAAAGAGGGTCCTTGCAAATCTAATTACTTTAGATGAAGTCATACTGGATTAGAGTGGGCCCCGATCCAATGTATGATGTTCTTGTAAGAAAACTGAGACACAGAGACAGTCGTGTAGAGAAAATGCCATGCGAAGGTGGAAGTAGAGATTGGAGTGTTTTGTCTAGGATTGCTGGCAATGACCAGAAGTAAAGTAGCTAGAGGCAAGGAAAGATCCTCCTCGAGAGCCATGAGAGAGCACATTCCTGCTTATACCTTGATTTTGGACTTCTGGCCTTCAGAACTGGGAGAGAATAATTTCCTGTCATTTTAGGCCACCTACTATGGCTCTTGTTAAGGCAGCCCTCTGATACTGATTTTGGTATCCAGAAGTGATATGCTGTTGGAACAAATATGTAAATATGTGGAAGTGACTGTGGAACAGGGTAATGGGAATAAGCTGGGAGGGTTTTAATATGCATGGTTTTTAAAAGCCTGGATTGCCTTGAAGAGACTATTGGAAGAAATACAGACATTAAAAAACTTAATTTAATGATTCTCCTCCGAGCTCAGTAAGAAGTAAGGCTAACTATAGAGGAAGTTTCTATCATGTTTGAGGATATACGTGTGGCTTTATCCTCAATAGCAGAATGTAGACAGAAATATGAATGTTAAAGGTGCTTCTCATAAGGTTTCAGGTGGAAATGTTATTGGACACTGGAAGGCAATGCTTGTTATGAAGTGGCAGGAAACTTGGCCAAATTGTTGGGTGAAAAGTAGAACTTGTCCTTGATGAATTTGGATATTTAGCTGAAATGCTTTCCAGCAAAGTGTAGTAGGTGTGAGCTGGTTTCTCCTTTCTGGCTATAGTAAAATGTGAGAGCAAAGAGATCAACTAAGGAATGAACTTTTAAGCAAAAAGAAACCAACAATTGATTTGGAAAATTCACTATCAAATCGCATGTTCTGGAAACAAGGACAAAGGTGTGGCTGGACAGTCTTTTGCTGTAGTGATTAGGGTGTTATCTATGACTCCAATCAACCATCATAAGAGAAGTCAGGAGTAGAGATAAGGTTACTGAGGAAAGGTCTGTGGAGAACACTCTTGTCTAATGGTGTGGATCCCCTCAACATCCAGAAGTCAAAGTTTTTGAGAATTTTACATCACGCTGCTAATGTGGACTGAAAGAGACAGAGATGAGACAAAATGAAGGAAAAATCACTCTAAAGTACAGCCACAGATACAGGGACCAGGAAGGGTGGGTTACTGCCCCAGAGAGTCAAGAAAGCTTAAAGGAGTGAGCACGCAATTACTTTCAGGCCTTGAAACCTAATGGAATTTGCCCCATGCGTTGCCAACTTCCTTGACTACTAACCCCTTTGTTCCTTTCATTTTCACCCTCTAAGAATAAGAATGTCTACCCTGTGCTTGTTCCATCATTGTATTTTGGAAACAGGTAATTTCTTTTCTAGTGTGATAGGTCTGTGAAAGAAGAGGAAGGTTGCCCAGGAGGGACCATACCCAGATTCTCCCCTACACCTGATTTAGTTGCTGAGATGTGAGACTTTCTTAGTTGATATTTAGATTTGATTTGGGACTTAGAGTCCTGCTAGAAAGGTTTGAGATGTGTGGATGATAGCGGGAGGAGGTGGATGGATTTTGTAAATGGGATGCGTGTGAATTGGGGGGTTCAAAGGATAGACTGGGTTGAATACTGCTCCTCCACAATTCATGTCCTCATGGAAAATCAGAATGTGACCTTATTTGGAAACAGGGTCTTTAAAGACATAGTTACTTAAGATGAAGTCAGGTAAGTTAATATTAGGGTGGGTCTAAATCCCATGACTGCTGTCTTCATAAGAAGAGAAACAAGACACAGAGATGGTCATACAAGGGAGAATACCATATGGCCATGGAAGCAGAAATGGGAGTGACATGTCTAGAACTGCTGGCAACCACCAAAAGCTAGGAACAGGCAAAGAAGAATCCTCACCTAGAGCTAGGACAGCATGGCCCGGCTAATACTTTAATTTTGGACTTCTAGCCTCTAGAACTGTGACAGAATAAATTCCTGTGTTTTTTGAAGCCACCCAATTAGTAGTGTTTTGTTACAGCAGACCTAGGAAACAAATACAGATTGTCAAAACAAACAAACAAAACAAAACAAAACAAAACAAAACAACAACAAAACCCCCCAAACCCAAAAAACTTCAAAATATAAAATACCCAGATGGCAAAAAATTGCTATGGCGAATGACATGGGGCAAATAAAAAGCGTATTCTAGAAGAGTAAAACAAGATAAATATGAATGAATTAAAATGTTGTGTTCTGTATTATGGTTCATAAATAAACTAAATTTGGTGTAAGAGATGGGTTCATATGCCAGTAAGATTGAGTATAAGACCTAACTGAAATCATCCAAGAAAAAATATATGTATGCATGTGTGTGTGTAAGATAATTCAATTGTAGCAAATACTTTGAAATAGAGTATTTTCTTTAAATGCCTGCAAATTAATAGCTCCTTGTGCTTACTTTCTAATTTTCTAAGTTCACTTAACTACTCTCCTCAGTCTCTATTACTTTGATTTTTATGTCTACTAATCACATCTTCAGTACCATATGTAATGCAAACTTTGCTTAAAATTTCCATCTATACTAGTGAGCTCTTGAACAAAATGTGACTTATAACTTAAACAAAATGCACATATGTACATATACATGCATAAGTGTTGGATTAACAAAAAAAAGATAGTCTCTTATAAGGAGAAAACATCTCCATATATATAAATATGGCTTCAAATACATGCATGTTTTCAGTTAGAAACTTACTCAGCATTACCTGAAGGCATGTATTAATAAATGTTTCCATTTTTATGGGAAATGAATGCATAAACGTTAAAATAGTCAATTTTTATACTTGTTTTATTTTACTTGATTTTTAATTTAAGTGGAAAAAGTATGGCAGAAATATATTTCCCTTAAGAAACATGATACTAAGGGTGCCTCGGTGGCTCAGTCAGTTGAACATCTGACTCCTGATTTTGGCTCAGGTCATGATCCCAGGGTTGTGGGATCCAGCCCTAAATCGGGTTCTGTGCTGAGTGTAGACATTGCTTAGGATTCTCTCTCTCTCTCTCTCTCTCTCTCTCTCTCTCTCTCTCTCTCTCTCTTTCTCTCTCTCTCTCTCTCTCTTCAAACACTAAATCTGCAGGTTGCTGGATTTTGGACTTTTTGTCAGCCTCCAGAACTGTAAAAAATAAATTTCTGTTTATAAACATCTAGTCTATCAAAGCTTGTTAAAATAGCCCAAAAGGACTAAGGTAAGTATTTACAGAGAAAAGATCATTTAATATTAATATACTGGGACATAAAGTACAAAAGAAACACAATGTGTGTGTGTGTGTGTGTGTGTGTACTAAATTAACTTAAAAAGAAATACTTTTGCTAATGATGCATATAACTATTATAATATACAGTATATTTTGGTGAAATTATTATCATATCATGTTTTTTAATGTTAATTTATTTTTGAGATAGACTGAGAGAGCATGAACAGGGAGGTGCAGAAAGGGAAGGAGACAGAGAATCCCAAGCAGGTTCTGCACTGTCGGTGCAGAGCCCAATGCCGGATTTGATCCACAAACTGTGAAATCATGACCTGAGCTGAAACCAACAGTCAAGATGCTTAACTGACTGAGCCAACCAGGCGCCCTCATGAATCCCATTCTAAAAGAGCTCTATCTAGCCTTATGCCCTAGTCTTCTCCCAAAATCATCATACTGAAGAATAGGTTTCAGTCTATGAATTTTGAGAGGAAACAAACATTGAGTCCATAGCAGCACTCCACTGCATGAAGGAAACAAATGCTGTAGGAGGAGAGAAGACTACACGTCAAATAACTCTACGAAAGAAATGCAACCAGATCTCACAACTGGTCTGTTTTGGAACGACCTAAAAATGAAAAAAGAAAGTGATATATATCAGGATATGTTAGTTATTGAGTATTCATGTGCTCTTTGCAAGTGCAAAGCCTAAGAATCGATCCGAGTTACGCATCTCTCGAAGTGATTGCATCTAATGGTGTGTAAAAACTGACATTAGTATCTTACACATAAATGCAAGAAATGTATCTCTTGCTGTTTTGTTATACTGTTCACAGTAGAATATTTCTTCCATGTTATTTCAGTTTCTTTAAATGAAAAATCAATGCATGCTTTATTGCAGCATAGAAAATTGCTCCCTGTCACTCTGTTCCAAATAATGTCTTCTAAGTACCGTGCCTCCCTCTTAAGTTTCAGTGGGTTCTTGGTAGGGATTTGAGCCACCGAGCTATGCTTTACAATAGCAAAGAGCTATTAAATTAATTTTTCCTTGCTATTTGGCTCTCAATCATTATGCTGACCCAGAAAAAGAATGCAAAATTAAATTTTAAAAACTGATTTATATTATCAGAACTGTAATCAAAAGGAAACAATACTTGATATACTTTGGGTTTTCTACAAAAGTTCAGCTATTATTAGGCTGCTTTAGTGAGCAGATTTTATAATCTGTAATGCTTCCCAAAAAGCCATGAAGGCATTATAGGCCATGTAATCATCATTATCTTTGACGATAGCTAAAGAGAAGAGGGAAATCATTTAATCCATGTTACTTTGATGTCAAAACAAAATGGCACACTGACAGGTACAGGCCGGGTTATGATTCAATTTCAGAGATTACAAACCTATGTAGCTGAATTCTCATTCATTTTAGTTTTGATATCAGAGGACAGGTATCTAAGAATATTAAAACATCCAACTATGTCAGAAGAAAATCTTATCTGAAAATTTCTCTGTGAATTTCCTTCATTCAATAATAACAATGGCAGTAAAAAGAAAAAGATAAGTCAACATTCTTATTGCGACAGAAAGCAAACATCACTAGAGGGCTATGCAGGCAAAAATACTGAGCTTATATATATTCCACAAGTACAAATGAGTTATATTCTGAAAGTTTATTCCTTGTTCTTAGTTTGGAATTCAACATGTATTTTATTGCATTAAAAGGCCATAGTAAAATAGATTCTTAGTTTAGTTTACAAAAACCTGCTTAACTCGCAGGGTGGCCAACTATAGTACTAAGAATACTAATTCTGGCTTTATTTTGAAGTCCTAGCAACAAGGAACAATAAAACATAAGAGGAAGTGGAGGAGGAAGGAGCTGGTTCCCTTCAGCCCAGACACCGGAGGGAGTCCATGAGGATATATGAGTAAGAGTTTGTTTTCTTCCAATCTCCTTTGTTCTCGCTTCTGTGTCTTTCCTCCACTTAACACTCTTTCTTCCACCCTTCAATTTATTAGACGTCCCTTCTTTTCCCAATTGAGAAATATCAATTGTCTGACTGACTCCCTCAATAAGTTTACTATGCTCCCAAATTACCTAAAGGCTTTTCTTCCCTCAAGAAAACGCTCTTTCACGCCAAGCAGTTCATATCTGGTGTACGTTGTGCATACAAACATGAAAGCAAGCTGATTAAGTTTATCCAAATTCATGGGACTGAATAAACCCCTAATTCTCTCAAAATTTAGAGGAAAACACTGCACGTCTTTTGAACTTTTTAATGGATTTCTTGGCCAAAGAGTCCATGTCCTTGCAAAACTGGTAACATTTACAAACTAGGTAACGGTCTCATCTGTGAAAACTGATCAAAGTCAACCGGTGACATATAAACACAATTGGGGCGGCACACACAAATGTGCACGGGCACCTGCGTACACACAGATGCACGCACGCTCGTGCAGAGAGACAGAAAGGCCAGTGTCACATGGAGCCTGCCAGCATCCCTAGCCGGCCCTGCTTCTAACAGCTATTTCCTTTTCCCGCTTTCTGAAGGCACAGCCAGCAGCAGGGGTTCAGAATGTGGCAAAGACAATGAGGAAGGGAGAGTGTTCTGCTGTGTATGTGGGTCATTTATAAATCAGACACCGCTTGTCTTGCGACACGCAGCTGCATATCACACTGCAGAGTTCTTTCAGTACTCCAAGGGCGCGGTGCAGGCAATGAGAGGGCAGCCGTGTCCTAGAGTCTTTGACTCTGGCTGTCCGCTCTGGGTGGGCAGTTGAAAATTTCAGTCTTTAAAACTGTATTCCTACAAATGCAAATAATATTTGGCCTACAAATAATAACAATGAAGAAGGCCAGAGATGGAATTTGGCAAACCCCATAGCTGGGTCTGACGTCTCACGCTGTCTGTTGTGGGTCAAACCGCTGAACTTCCGCGTTCCGTCACTTCCTCATCTGCAAAATGGGGCTATCCTCATGGGGCTGTTGTGAAGGTTAAATGAGCACATGCATGCAAAGCACTTAGAACAGTTCACAGAAGCCACTCAGGGAATGCTGCCATTAAGTTGCAATGCCAGGGCAGTGGCGGCAAGTCCAAGAAAGTACAATACAACTTGTTCACAGACTGAGTGTGAATGTGGAGCCTGTTGGAAGAGAAAGCCACTCATCTTGGGACTCAGTGGTTTAGCATTCCCCAACAAAACATGCCATTATTGCTGTTGCTTTTATTTTCAATATGCTCAGTAGAATACTTCTCACCCCAAATTCAAGCATAAAATGAGTAACATACGTATCTTTTAGGGGCTGTATAAATAACACACAGTTGCAGTGAAAAAGTCATAAATATATGTTTCTTTTCCTCCAGGGCATTTTTGGAATGAATGAAATCAGAACTCCAGAAACACTGAGGTTTTATCTCTATGCTTGGGTATTCAAGATTCACAAAAATAGACGAGGCACATTTTCCTGAAGGATAAAATGACTAGATGGAAAACAATTTAAATCATTACTTCCATGTTAAAACAAATATTATAAAACAGAAAGCAAAATTATGGGTATTTTACAATTAGAACATGAGAATCCAATAACTCTAGCAGTTGTGAGAAGACTCCTATGTATGCATTTACTGCCCTCTGCCTTTAGGGATACTTTGGTGGAAAAATCTAGAAATGCCAGAAAGGTAAAGGGTTTCACTTGGGCCGCCCACAAACTAGAAGCAGATTGAAGGTTAGAACTCATGTCCCACATCTACCATACAGGTCTTTTTCCACACTCTACTTCTAGAATTTCTTCAAAAAAATCAGGGAGTCAAAAGAGAGAAATACAGTGACAGGTAATTTGGTAAACTAGGAAAAGTGTTGTGCTTTTGTTTTCCTTTGATTTTTTAAATTAAAAATTCTTTTTTTCTGCCATATCTTAATGGTGGGAGAAAATAATGAGGAAGATTTATTTTTTATTCTTTTTTTTAATATTTTATTTTTAAGTGTTCTCTACATCCATCCTGAGGCTTGAACTCACAACCCCAAGATCATGAGTCACATGTTCTAATGCTCTACCAGCTGAGCCAGCCAGGCACCCCATTTGGCCTTCTATTCGTTATTTACATGTGGTTTACTAACATTCAAAGACATGATGACTCAAAAAAATACATCTTCTTTTATTCTTAATTAAACATTGTGGAAAGAACCTCATTTTCAGAATTACTTGGTCTGAACTTTTCTAAGTCAGTTTCAGGTTTCCATGTATATGGCTGTCTGCTCACATATAGAATAACAGCTACATTGATACAGTTATTTTATATTTTTTCCAAAGGTAGTTAGAAAATATCAACATAACTGGAAACAAAAGAAAGCAGTATTTACTCCCACAGTCCCGCAATCAGGCCATCTCTTAAATCAAGCATACACTCCAAACTTCTTTCCTTGTAACTATTGTTTATATGCGTACACAGTCTTTGTGTAGTTTAAATCTCAAAGGAAATGTAATTATGTGTGGTAATTTAAGTTTTAGGGATGAGAGGTTTAGAGATCATGCAATAAAATGTCTTTATTTTCCAGGTAAGAAAACTGAAGTTCAGAAGAGCTAGTAGCAAAATAAATAAATAAATAAATAAATAACTCTACTGATCCTGAGTACAGTTCTTTTCCCACATTCTATGTATCTATATATTTTTCTTTTTATGTTGCTTTTCTGCAGTAGTCACCCATAAATAAAAGGTGACCACATAACATATTGCCCAAGCAAGGGTATTTTTGAACGTGATAGGGACCACTATTAATGATTATGTCTGGACAACAGGTGTAGACAGAGATTTTTCCTGAGGAAACCATGACAAATGATAGTCTACCCAGAAAGGTCAAGGTTAGCATCCTAGGATTTGTTTCTGAAAAGGTCATTTAAGAAATAAAAGACATACAAATTTTATTTAAGATCAACAATCTTAACATTATTTTTCTAGAAATTAATATTATTTTAATCCTTTAAAACTGGAAAACAATGATATATTTATTTACTGGATTAAAAGATGTTTCGTCTGTATACGTAGAAGAATGCAGTAGGAAATCTTTACTGCTTTTGTGACAAAAATCGGCACCACCACAAACAAAACTAAGGGAATGTTAGGGAAATCCATACAGAATATTAAGCTAATCAAAAACCTTTAAACCAAATTAAGAGCTATAAAAAGTAGTAATAAAAATATGCTTTGTAAAAAAGCCTAATAAATATAGCAGCTAGTAAAAAAGCAACATACAAAAATAAAAGAAGAATAAAAAGGCATTAGATCCTTTTTATATAATTGCATTCTACAAGTATATACATTGTCTTGTATATACTTTCATTCTACCCAGCATGAAAATGCAAGTATGCCAAGAGACTGTATGAATTAATCATACAAAACAGAAGGGAGAAATATAATGTGCAAATTTGATGAAGCAAGTCTGGTGGTGCTCACTTGAGTAATCAAAGAATGACAGATCAATAATTAAAATTAGAAAGATAACTGAAAGAATAGTTTCTTTAAAATTCAGGAAATGGATAGAAAGGACACTTGACCTCTTTTTTTAATTTGGGGAAGAAATAAATCAGCGATATGAATTATTTCACACTCACACAGACACACACATACAAACTTTAAAAACACAAATCAATGTAACATAACTAAATATAGACTCTCTAATATCTCTTTTGACACAACATCAATGCCTACAAGGGAATGCACACGTTCCAATAATACACGCCGAAACCATTCAGATGTACCATGGCTAGTAATTATCTAGGACACTAAAAGATCCTGGCAAAAGTTAATCTAATAAATCTGTCATTATCTTTAATACTTCAAATCTGTGCCTTGAGCTAAACAGTTGTCAAAACGGAGCTCTGTTTACATAGAACTGAATCCGAGTGGGGAAATAAAGATGTCAAGGATTTTCTATTTTTTTTCCTTCAGTTGTTGACATGAAATGATTAGCTGGTACATTTTATTTGACTTTCCTCAAGGTGTCAAAGGTCAGTTTTCCCCCTTATAAATATATGCTACATAACGTGAAGGTGACGGCTCATTTGAGTCCTTCACCTCAGAAAACTGGCTTTGGCAGTGTTTAAGTGTTTAAGGCCATTCTACAAGGCAACATTTCTGATTATTATATCTCTGTGACCTGAATGAATCAGCTTCAGAGTGAGAGACAATATGTTGGAATATTTTTCTAAAGGGTCACACTATTTAATGATATCTGCAAAACAGGTGAATTCATTTCACCACATAGTACTCAAAATTAGGAATTGCAGTAAATTGTTCAAAACACAACATGGTGCTCTTTGGTGTTTTCAGCTTGCTGTTTCTCTGGAAGATTAAGAGAAAGCAGTATGATATTTATAAAACACCAAAGATCAATGTTAGGACTCCGATTTTCCTTCAAAACTGTGACTGTGCATGTAAATGTTCTGTAACGTCAATTTATCTATCAGGTCACTAAGAAAAGTTTGTCCCTAAGAGTATCTCCCAGTAATGGTAATTAAAATAAGCACATGAATGATCATAAGCTATTTAAAGAATAAGCACAGCAAACAAATAACTCCAAAACCCCTCTCCTCCTTCTATATGTATCCTTCTATATATTCTTTCCATATACACACACACACACACACACACACACACACACACACACATATATACATACATATATATATACACACACACAAAAGTGCAATATATATATATATATATATGCTATATATATATATATATATATACACACACACATACACAAAAGTGCAATCAATTCAGAACATTTTATAGGTCAATGATGTCACAAAATACAACAGATCAAGATAAAAATCCACCTGCTGAAATCTCTGTGTACACTGTTAACATCAAAATATACATTTTACTGGGGTTCCTGAGAGGCTCAGTCAGTTAAGTGACTGACTCCTGATTTTGGCTCAGGTCATGATCTAGCAGTTTGTGAGTTCAAGTCCCACGTCAGGCTCTGTGCTGACAGTGTGGTGCCTGCTTGGGATTCTCTCTCCTCCCTCTGTCTCTACCTCCCTCCCTGCCCTTCCTCAGTGCCCCCCCCCTCTCTCTTTCAAAAACAAAATAAGCTTTAAATATATATCTATATATACATTTTAGTGCTTTATCAAGATTGTGGATATTCACTGTCCTAGAATTTAGATGCTCCACTGTTATGACTTGATTATCCATGGAAGAAACTGAAGCATATCTGAAATGCTAATGTGTTTTAATATATTTGAAAGATTGATGGTGAGGTAAGTAGAATTATGATTTATTTGTTTTCATGTAACAAAGATAAATTCATTTAATGTGCAATATGCCAGACTTACAGTCTTGGTTCCATTTTGTTTCCAACTTTCTTGGTAGCCTTAAAAAAAGCCACTTTTGTTTTGAGCTGTAGGATAAGGATGCTAAACACATAGACTGTGTTTTACTTCATTATTAGTATTCTATGATCTTAAAAAAACATTCTAGAATATTCTAGATAGAATATAGAGAATATAAAGACAGTCGTTTTTATTCAAGAGGTGTGATTTGGTAACAAGTGCTTCACAGTTCACTTTTGGTAGAAATGTGTTTATAACAAACTTAAATAGCAGATTATATGGTAACAGAGCTATTCATGTTAGATATAGGAGACACTTGGCTTCTTAACAACATTTTCCACATTTCGCTTTTTTTGGCAAAATCTTTGCATTTTTTTCTATATGAGTTGTATATAGTATATGTTATATTAACATAAATCAGATGATAGCTTACAAAACTAATTATCTCATCAGGAATAAAGAAAGTCATCTTAGATTTCTAGCATGAAATACTCATGCAAAATTTGCTAAATTGCTTTTCTCCAACATAGCTACTCTGCATAAAAAGAATTGTATTTTATGAATAAATAGGAAAAACTCTGCATAGCCATGAAAGTCTAGAAAGAGTGGGAAAACAACCTGAATTCATAGGTTTTCAGCTTAATGAAAACAAGCTCAATGGAGAGAGGGGTATTTGAAAACATGAGCAGGTGCCTAAATGAACAGAAGATTGCTTTCATAAAAAATGGATTTTCCACTGTAAAAAAAAAACAAAAAAAAGCAGATGATTGCTCTAAAAAAGTAAAGTTTTAATAATGAATAAATAAATAAAGGATAAAAGACCAAAAAAAAATCCCACAAATGATTCCACTTGATGTAAGTATTTCCTAACAATTTAAGTCTACTTTAAAAAAAATGAGAATTATTTAAAACAAATCAAGTGGGCAATTATCAGTTTGTTGAGAGTATGTCAATCAATTATGGACGTGGGAGGAATTTAAGCAGATGAGAGCACTGCCACCCTTCATATTCGACTCCTTTCTTCTACTAACACACATAAAAACTTCAGCAGTTTCACTGCCATTTAGAAGGAAAATGGTTTTTTCCTCGTTGTGAATTTCAATTTATAATTCTTTTCTAATCTCTATTGTTAATGCTTAAAATGTGTAAAATCTTATACCTTGCTTAAAAAAAGAGAACCACTAACTTCTTTTACCCAATGGAAATGATAAAAATAAATTTAAATCTCACTATTAATGCTTTGAAAAATGTAATATATCTTACTGGATACAGTTTAAGACAGTGCAAAGAACTGATTCTAAGACATTTAAAACAGTCCAATTATTTTCCTTATTTTTTTGTTTGCAAAAAATTATTTCATTGTTAAAATAATCTCTTTGAATCAACATTGACATTTTCTAATGATATTCTATTTTAACATGTTCTTCTATTCATATAACATGATATTCTTTCTTAAAGTGTCAGGGCTAAATAAATTAGTTTATGTGAAATTTTAAATCTACTCATAAAAATTAACAAAATAAGAAGGATTTAGCTGTCTAAAACTGAGGATTTAAATAATTTTATACCAAGTGCAGTTTCCTTTTTGTATTCTAGAATGAAATAATATTTTCATAAAATGTTGTCTGTTGAAAGTTAAAAATACCGGTTTAGAAAACCCAGGTAATAGTTACAAATGAATATAATTTTATCAACCATCTCTTCTTATTGCTAATAGAACTGTTACAATATCATATATGTATAGAGTTTACAAACTCTATTCACATATATCAATACATTTGAATTTCATCTCTAAAGAAGATAGGTCATTGTTATTTTTTCAAAAGGGTCCCGAATTTCACAGTTAAAATAACAAGTGGCAAAACTAAATCAGAATCTAGGTTTTCTTCCCTCCTATTTACTGCTACATGAAACAACATATCCTGAGGACACTTAAAGTATAAGAATAATTGCAGAGCTATAATCTCTTTTTTAGTAATGTGGAAATAACATCTAAATTACAGAATTACAGGTTGTTGGTTTTTTTTAAATTTTTTTAACGTTTATTTATTTTTGAGACAGAGAGAGACAGAGCACGAATGGGGGAGGGTGAGAGAGAGGGAGACAGAATCTGAAACAGGCTCCAGGCTCTGAGCTGTCAGCACAGAGCCCGACGCGGGGCTCAAACTCACGGACCGAGAGATCATGACCTGAGCCGAAGTCGGACGTTCAATCAACTGAGCCACCCAGGCGCCCCTGTTTGTTTTTATCTGTGAGGACATTGATGATATATGTAAAGAGTTCAATACAGAGCAGAGATGTGATAACTGGCAAAGAGGTATTCTATTGTATCGGTCCATAATTCTTAAATTTTGCCCAATTTTCCTATCCAAAATTAACTTTACTTCAGAAAAGCATAGTTTGAGGGAAAGGAATGATAATCAGCAGGCCATAACTTAAAAATGGGTTGCTTTTTAGTACAATGTTTGGAGTAAATACAACTCCCCCTTAAAGACATAATTTTCTTTAGAAACCAGTCATTTCCCTTCCTTCTTGCTCTCCCTCTTTCCTCCCTCCTTCCTTCCTTCCCTTTTCCTTGCTTCCTTGCTTCCTTGCTTCCTTCCTTCCTTCCTCTTCACCCTTTCTTTCTTTTCTTTCCCTTCCTCCTTCTCTTTCTTTTTCTTTCTTTCTTTCTTTCTTTCTTTCTTTCTTTCTTTCTTTCTTTCTTTCTTCTTTCTCATTTGTAATCTTACCTTTATCTTGTATGTTCGTTATGACAAACTTGTTTCTAGCATCATCCCCAAAACAAGTTGTTAAGCTAGCACTGATAGTAAGACGCAAAAACTTACAAACTAAACATGATCATGCCCCTTCTTTTTGAGAATTACTTGATTTTTTAAGATGAAATTATCAACATACTTGGTGCTATCGTTTTATACCAGATACCCCACAACACAGAAAAGGCAACTCAACGTTCTCTTTTCCATACATGCAATTTTAACTTATTTAGAACAGAAAAACATAGTTAGTTTCATTTCTTGCAGGCATTAAGAGACTGCCTTAAAAATTATATTCAATTGGATAATTGAGGCTTTCACTTCCTGGAACAAAAGTGTGTCCTACTTAGCAGGTATGCTGAGCAGCAATCAACTGGTTAATAACATACAAAACACTAAAGTCTATATAGCACAAAGGCCAATATCTTTCTACTCCTCATCAGGGAATTATAGAAACATCCTGACCCAGCTCTCTGGACACACAGGAGTTGCCATCCTGATTCGGATCCTTGATTAATATACTCTAGAATGATACATCTGGCAATGGCCTACATAGGATCTCTCTGAGGACTAGGGAAAAAATAGACTCTATTAAAATGGAACAATTATACTACCCTATACTGTGACTGTGTTTCAGTTCACAGCAAAACAAAATGAAAACAAAAAGGTTAAAAATTTTTAAATAATCAAATGATGATCTCAGGAGACTTTAGGATAACATAAAAAGAAGATAAATTTTACCTCCGTATGGTTTATTTTAGAGACTAAAACTACTGCTTAGCGTGTTTATTCAACAATAAATAAATTCACATAGACTTCATTTTGAAGGTTAAAAATTTGCTTCTAACTTCTGAATTAGCTAATGCTTCATGACACTTTTCTTAATACAGCATATTCAGTTCCACAGGACGTCCCTGCATGTAAGACAAAGACTGACACCAGGATAGTCCTTCATTCTCCTAGAAGCCTTGTCATATTCATCACTTTTTGGACTCTAACAATTGCTTTCTATGATGGTAAGTATGTAAGGCTTGCTGACATAATTTTACAGATAAAAAAATAGTAGCTATTATACTGTAGGAGTTACATTGTGCTCCACAAATATTGTGGAGAGAACCCTTCTCCAACAGGCATTTTTCTTTTTTCTTTTTTTAATTTTTTTTAACGGTTATTTATTTTTGAGAGACAGAGACAGAGTGCGAGTGGGGGAGGGGCAGAAAGATAGGGAGACACAGAATCCAAAGCAGGCTCCAGGCTCTGAGCTGTCAGCACAGAGCCTGACACGGGGCTCAAACCCACAAACCAGGAGATCATGACCTGAGCTTAAAGCGGACTCTTAACCGACTGAGCCACCCAGGAGCCCCTCCAGCAGGCATTGTTAACAATGAACACCTTTGGCTGAGAAAATTATAACATAAAGAGTCATACACTTTGACTGGTTTACCTAATTCTAGCTTTTACAAAGTTAATAACTGAGTCAAGATTCAACTTTTAAAACATCAAGGCAGGATTGATTTCACTTTCACCTAACTTGACCCAGAAAATAAATACATAAAACTTGACAATGAAATATCCAAGATGTGTTGTTATCAATTATCTGGACCTGATATGCCATTCTTTATGTAGATCGACTAAAAATATACTTCACTTTATGAAGCTACAGTTTATAAATTGGAAGATTCTTACAAACTACTTTGACTTTAATTGGTCTCTGAAGACAGAGCTAAAATTGATATAAAAGAATATATAATATGAAACTGTAAAAACAATTTTAATAGGTTTTTAGAATTCCTTCTTAAATCAGGGATTTATAAAACCATGTTCTTCTTTATTTTGCAATATGTATACCATCCAGAGACAATAGAAGATCATAAAATGAGAGAAAAGTAGCATAAAAAGCCTTATAAAATGAAGACAACAATTATTTGACATATGTGAAGTGCTGTGTAATAATTTAATCCTTCTTATAAAAGATATTTCTGAGTAGTTCAAAATTAAAAATTAAACAATAATCAATGTTAAATTACTTTATCACCACCATACTATTTGAAATAATAAGATCCAAATGATTTTGCACAATTTAATTCACCACTGCCAAATAAAATATATAGGGTCCACCTCTCCTCTGATCAAACCACAATTCCTCTAATAAAGTCAAACTTAAAATATGAAAGAACAATGCAAATTTTTTAGTAGGCCTGAATTTGAAACTTAGAGTATTATTTGAGAAAATATATTCTGTGTCCTAAATGCTTGATAGGCTTAATGAAAGTGAACATATCAGGTTCCAGAAAAATTTTTTTTTTCCTTAAGTGCTATTTTAATTCACAATGAGTTTATCACATTGAAGCAGAAAAAAGTGTCGATCTGTGTTTGAGTGTTCACTTGCTCCTTATTTAACAGCAGGAGCTTCCCTGGAATTTGAAAATTGTGGAAATACCTTAAAGAGGAAGTACGGACAACAGTCACATCCCTTGAAATGAAGAGTTAGGAGCGATGACCTCCAATCCAAGCTATGTCATGGGTTTCTTTTTGGCTACGGGAAAGCTGAGAAATTCCATTGCCTCTATTTCTTTAACTGAAAAAATCTTTAAACCTCTTAAGAGTTTATTTATTAGAGAAATGGACATGGAATGCTTTGATTATAAAACAAGTTCAAGTAAATATAAAATCAGATATTATATCATATAAATCATCTTACTGCTGAGTGTGAACATTCCTACATACATGTTTGTTTTTCTTAATTGGAATGGTAATTTGGAAAATGAGATTTACTTTTTTAAAATAAGCTGGAAAAATTAAACAAGCACTTTTTTCCTCTCTTTTGAAAGGGGCAGCATGAACAGGAGATAAAGAGAAACAAAGAAACGAGAAAAGTACTAATCTAGAATAAGTGAATGTGAAAATACAAGTTAATTTGTGTTCTTCCCTTCTGCTCCAGATTATATTAGTTCATCGAGCATTGCCACTTTTAGAGCTGCATTCCTATAAGTGGATATGAAATGCATACAGCATTTTAGAATTCCCAGATGTAACTCTTTTATATTAAATAAAATATTTAAATTCCTATAGAAGAAACCAGCTGAACTAGTTTATAGCACATCTTAACTCATTTTAATAAAAGGCTTTCAAAGTTTTATTTTATTGTAAATAAGATTGCCAAATATCAGCCGGGTTAACTTCAAAACATATTAACAATATTACAAAAGTAAAAGTAAACTAATCCAGATAAAATTAAAATTGATAAATGAAGAAAGTAGCTAGTTAAAGTAACAGTCAATCCTTGTATAGAAATGAAAGCTGGCAGTATGCTTCCTGGGCATGGCTGAGAAATGGAGAATTTCTCATTTATTTATCCATAAAATTGCAGACAATTTAATAATAAGCATATAACTGTTATTCAAAGCATGAAAATGCTAAATATCAATGTCTGGATACCAGAAAATAGAGGATGAAAAGAAATAGTAACAGAAATTTTTATCAGTCTGCACCATGAAATATTATCAAGTTGAAATTATCTTCCCGAATTTTATAAGCCTTTTAACTTCCTGTTCTCACTGGCATTTATTAAACCATAAGTCACCTTAAATTGGTTTACTTGTATTAAAATTTAATAAGCTCCAGTATACATTCAAAATAGAAAGCCATAGTCTGATATGCCTTTAATTTCAAAATAAATACCTTTGTTGGTTGGCATAATATTAATATGTTCATTGATTTAGGGGAAGGTAAAATATGTAAGGACAATACACTTTCCCTTTGGTAGCAACTAAAATTATTCTAGATAAGCTGTTTTACCTATGAATTAAATTTTAAATGATTTTCTTTCTCATGGATTCTCTTTCAAACTAAACATTTCCACTTATAAATACATAAGGGAGATGAGTAAAGTGATTTGTAAAGTTATTAAACTTTTAATTGATACGTGTACACACTACATCTATGAGAAACAAAAATAGCTTGCATTCTTTTTAAAAATTAAAATGCAAATGTTAAAACCTTTAACATTAAAAAATAATCACACAGGAGCCAAGTAGACCAATATTAATTTTTATGTTTCACTTTTGAATCTCTCCATTGTTCTTATATTTCAGTTTTCCTGCACAATCACTGTTTATCTTATTATATTAAAAACTTCTATATAGTAAGAGAACCACAGGCTGATTTGCCTCAAAGAAAATATTAAAAGTGTCCCTTTTACTCTAAAATATGAGCCATTTTGTATAATAAATCATATGGTCATCCTACTAAATTCTGTAAGTGGTGTTAAGGTGGTTATGAGTCAATGAGTGAATGAAGTTAAAATAAGCAAAATGCTTGTTTCGGTTCTCTATTTTTTTATTTAATAGAATTTTGGCTAACATAATAAAATGTTTATCTATAATTTCTTCATAATCAATTTTGGGAAACACTTTTTTGACTAATGAATTGGTAAACAGTTACCAAAGAATTAGTAACTTATTATTGAACAAGTGCAATTATTATTTGAACAAGTGCAAATAAAAAAAAAAACTATATTGCAGACATTTTTCAGAAGATATAATTTTTAACTCAAATGCATGTAACTTAAAAGGCTGCAAAGTGATTCTGCCAAAATGTTGATGCTGCATTTAAAAATCACAAGGGATACCATTTTCAAAGGTTATATAGTTATACTGTCAAATGAAGGGCATACAATATAGCTAGTTAGAGTAATGCAATTAGTGAACATGCTGTGGTTAGATTATTTTGAAAATTGTACCTGGCACAAAGTAAAGACTACACAATTTACACATCACACATCATCAAACATAAGTGATACTATAAAGGATTTGTAATATGGCTCATGCATTGAATTGTTTCTTTTTTACCCATGAGAATTTTCAGTTTTATTCAGAAGTCATATTCTCTGATCCTAGCTACATACAAAATATATTATTTCACCTACTAAAAATTCATGATTTTGCTCATTTCTGTCTTTTCCATTCAGTTTATGTTGCATAATTTGATAAAACAAGGTATATTTCTGAGTGAGTTATTATGGTAATAATTTTAGGTTTTCTAAACCACTGTATCTAAAACCTGAACTCTCTTACTTCGTTACATGATATCTTTACATTCTAATTGAATAAAAAATCTTTGAGCACAATCTTGTAAAGACTTTATTGCATTAAACTGATATTATAGTATTTCTTAAAACTATTTGTGAAAACATTTTTGCACAAATAATGGCAATAATATAATAAAAACCAAGAATGAATATGGTTAGGGTGCTGGTCTGAAGATTAGAATTATTTTTCATATATGATTTCTGAAATCTAATTAAGTATGAAACATGCAAAACTAATTATATTTCCTTTTTAAGAATATTCCCTTTATGGATAGTTTATGGCTAGTTTTCTATGTGAAAAATTTAAGGAATACATAGCCTGTCAATTTTTTAAAATTCCTATGGGATCTGTATGTCTTCTTTGAAAAAAAAATGTCTATTTGCAACAACGTGGATGGAGCTAGAGAGTATTATGCTAAGCGAAGTAAGTCAGAAAAAGACAAATACCATATGATTTCACTCATATGTGGAATTTAGAAAATAAAACAAATGAGCAAATTGGAAAAAAGAGAGAAACCAAGAAATAGACTCTTTTTAAGTAAGCTCTACACCCAGTGTGGGGCTTGAACTCATGACCCTGAGATCAAGAGTCGCAAGTTCTACCAACTGAGCTCACAAGGCACCCCCCAAGAAACAGACTCTTAACCACAGAGAACAAACTGATGGTTACCAGAGGGGAGGAGGGTATGGGGATGGGCTAAATAGGTGATGGGGATTAAGGAGTGCACTTGTGACGAGCACCGGGTATTGTATGAAGAGTTGAATCACTATATTGTACACCTGAAACTAACATTACACTGTATGTTAACTAACTGGAATTTAAATAAAAGCTTCAAAAAATAAAATTCTTATGTAAGTTTAGTTTTTATGAGGAACTTTTAAAAAATGCTCTTTGAAACATTAGTAATTCTGCTTCTAGGATAAATTCTTAGAGAAATAATAAGATATATTATTGTAAATTTAAAAGTACATTATTTGTAAGAGTAATTAAAATAGCCCTTTATTTAGAAAAGTAATTTTGAAGTGTATGTATATGTGTATTATAATTAATTTTCCCCAAATAGAGGCTTGCTTCAATAAAGAATTGCTCAACCACGGTTTTGAATACTGAGTTGAATGCAACTAATGGTTTTGAAGATTTAGGGATCAGGGATTTGCTCAAGATATAATGCTAAGTGTCAAGGGAAATGCACAAATTATATATTTGGGATGAATCCAATTGAGATACATATGTGTGTATACACATATGTAGGTACACACACACACATACACACACAATACATTCAAAGACACTAAAGAAACACAAATATGTTTACAAAGGTTGTCTTCAGGGAAGTTTGATTATAATTTAGAATTCCCACAAAGTTGGATATTTTAATGTAAGAGATCCCAATTTAAATGATTCTTTGAGTAAACAGACCATAAGCATCATCAGTAAGATAATTAACTAGAAATTGTGTCCTTTCCATTTTCTATGACTATATGGTGCTATACTATTTATCTACCCCTTCTCTCTTCCTTAACGCCTCCTTCTACCTCAAACTCACTTCCAATCTTGACTTTGTGCTTTTTATTCAATATGCCAGATAAGCAGGGACTGTACTGGTGGTTCACTGCTTACAACTCTCTTCCCCATAGAGCAATCAGTCTGTACTTCCTCACTACCTTCATGGCTCTCCTCCCTCATGACTTTTATATGTTGACTAGAATGCGTGTTTTTGATGAATGCTCCTGTCTTCCCTTTCTACAATATATCTGGCTTAGTGTAGATATTTCATGAAAAATTATTAAGTGAATGAACGTTATTGCCCAGAAATATTATTCATTATCAATAGATCATCATCATCATCCTTATTATTAGCCACAACAGGACTGCTGATAATTTGGGACTTCACAAATGAATTCTCTTTCAATGAAATCTTAGTTATTGATATTACATATATAGAATGAATCATATTTCTATACTGAGAAAATAATTGATGGAATTTGAATAGAGGCTACAAAATCAATCTTACAATGTCAAAACTTTTCAGTCTATCTATCTATCTATCATCTATCTATCTATTTATCATCTATATATCTTATCTCTACAGCATTATAAAGTGCTAAGGCATGTTAGAGATAATCTAGTTTGGTCCTTTCATATACAGGTAAGGCATTAAAAACACCCACCAAGTTAAAGTCATAGTAAAAGACAAAGTATGCAACTGATATTATTACTGAGCCAATACCACAAATGAATGTACTAATTCCAGATCTAACATTCATTACAATGATATAAAAAATTTCAAGTCTTCTGTGTATTTGATGCTACATTAAAGCAACTGTATATAAAATATATAGCATTTCTACAAATATTCATGCAACCATGGCTGAAACTTAAATGTCAGTAGGCGTTTGTGAAAAATCAAAAACAAAAACAAATCTTGTATTAAAGGGAGAGATCAGCTTCAGATATAATAATCACTAACCTTGCTTTTTTCTGACCACAAAATAAAACACAATACAAACTGTATTAGTATGTGCTGATTAGTATAAAATAGAAATTGTGTTATACTTGCTATACAGAAGCCCATTTTTTCCTAAAGAATGTTTAAATGCAGTATCTAACGATCCAAAGAGAAAAGCCTATGACCTCTAAAGACTTCAGAGAAAATGGATTGGAGATACAGGGATTATTGTATTCAGCTTTTTTCAGCAGAGAAAAAATTTCCAAAGATGTTTGTACCTCATTGCAGTAAGGGTAATCTCAATGAACGGTCACCCTCTCCACGCCTTATCCTGACCAAAATACTCTCACAGGATTCTAACCATGCTGAAAATATTGTACCTCCTGGGAAAAAATAAATCTATCATGTTCCAGGACGTCACTCCCCTAAGGAAGCTTCCTCCTCCTGTCGGCCTTAGACAACAATGACAGTGGAATATGAGAGAACAGTTCATCACAGGAGAGTTTGTGGTATCTGTCCTGGAGTCTGACAAAAATTCCAATATCATTTTCTGGTATCCATGGTCAACTTGGTGGTCAAATATATATACATCTTCATTTTAATCACAAAAATATAGACCACACTTTACTGAATCCAATGAAAGCACTGTACGGATCAACAATAAATGTGAGTTCCCTCTCCCTGACCCAGAGAACTATTTCAAACTATTCTTTTGATGATGCAATGTTAGTTTTTTTTTTTAATGAAAAAATGGTTTCTTTAATAAGAATGACCCTAAAGAGCCGGTCACAAGTATAAAATGAAAATTTGAGTCCAATTGAGATTGTGTTTAATCTAATAGTTATTTCTAATTTGAACACTTCAAATTGCCTATAAAAACATTCTTAGGAACCTCCATTGACTTCCAGGGTAACTGTTCCACACAATGGGAACAAATTCAGTTCTCTTTCTCTCATTACTAGTGTTTTGTGGGTCACTTTCAAATTTGATAATTTCAACCATTTACCCTTCTTTAAAAGTTTCAGAAGTAATTTATTTTGCACTTGTGAGATATGGAACATAAAATTACTTTTAATAATCAAGAGTAGAAATGTAAATGAGAATAAAATAAAAGTTAACTACCTAAAATTTCATTTTATCAAGTGAATTTGGAATTGTAGCCATGTGCCATTTTTAGACTTCTATTAAAACCATTAATTAATATTCTGAATACATATTAGAGATTACTGATTAAGTGATAGCCTGGCAGCCAGAAATTTTCCCATTTTACTCCTGATTCTTAGTTTGTGCATTGAGAGTATGACTCACTGGGCACTTAATTTCAAATAAGAATACAATCATCATAACAAAAATTGTGAAACAGACCACAGTGACATTCTAGGCTCAAAAATTCCAAACATTCCTTGTTCACTATTCAAAGAGGCTTCAAATTATTTAAACACAGGACATTCCTGAAAGAAATGATTAAACTTTCATTAAGCTTTCAAACTCAAATGTACCTTCTTTTACCCTGCCTAATACCATCAGCAACCAGTTTCTAAGTCTAAAATTATGTTACTTTCCTATCCTATATCCAGTTTATTATGCTATAAATCTCGTTTCTGAATCACCCACATTGCATTTCTCTGATACACTTCATACCCAATAAGTTGCCAAATACTGTTACTTTATTTGTACTGTGTCAAACCTGTATGTTTCCATTCACGCCGACCACCATCATTTCTGGTCTTTACCACTTTGTATGAAAGTTAGTGAACCAGATTGGTCTCCTTGAAGCCACCTTTCCCTCTCTACAATCTGTGCTGTCGCACAGAAAGTTTCCCTACGTAGCTGTATTACTTTGGTTATGCTCCTACCCACACATTTTTAATGGTTTCCACTGATCGTTAAAAATGCCCAATTCTTATGTTAACATCAAATGTTCTGCACAATTTTGTCTCATTTTTTTCTACCACATTTAATAATGTTTTAGATAAACTTTTACATTGTAGAATAATTTTGTTTTTTTAATGTTTATTTATTTAGAGAGAGCAGGCACGGTATGCATGTGCAAGTGGGGGAGGGGTGGAGAGAGAGAGAGAGAGAGAGAGAGAGAGAGACAGACAGACAGACAGAATCCCAAGCAGGCTCCGTGCTGTCAGAGTAGAGCCTGAGGCAGAGCTTGAACTCACGAACCATGAGTTCATGACCTGAGCTGAAATCGAGAGTTGGACACGTAACTATCTGAGCCATTCAGGTGCCTGAGAATAATTTTAAACTTACAGAAAAATTGATACTACAGAGAGCTCCATGAATCTCACACCCAACTGACCCTATCGTTAACATCTAATATTCATATAATACATTTGTCACAATTAATGAACCATTACTTAGACATTATTGTTAACTAAAGTTCATACTATATTCAAATCTCCTTAGTTTTCACTGTATGTCCTTATTCTGTTCAAGAATTCCATGCAGGATATAGTTCGTCAATAATTTTATCTATAGGAGAGGGATGAAAATTCCATCCTACAACTTTCACAGCTGCAGATCAGACTAATTTTACTCTACCCAATTTTTAAAGTCAACTCTCATGTATATGCTGATTTCAAATGGTAGATCTAAGGTGTGTTTTTCAGACTGATATGCTTCAATAACAAAAAATCAAAATGGATGTTGTTCCAAGAGTTTTGAATGATACAAATACTTACTGGGGTAAACTACTAGAGATCAGGACTTACATTTATTTTGTGCATAATTTTACTCCTTAGTGCCTTATACAGTGTCTGGCACAAGTAAATGCTGAGTCGTCTATTGCAACTATATTTGAGAAGATAAAAGAGAATGTGTGTCACTGCAAAACATCAGTAATACTCTATACATCGGTATAATTATTATTAAGCAGATTTTTTACCTTTTGCAATATTTTTAACAGATATTGCACATTAAGAGCACAAACATAATTATAAGGGGATACTTATAGTATCAAGGGAACAAACTACTTTTAGTCTCCCTCAAATAAATTAGAAGCAAATTATAGATAACATACTAATTTCTATCATATCTATTCATCATTGAAGGTTTCAATAAGGATTTTTATGGCGATATACTATAGGCTCAACTTGAATTTTAGTTGTCTTTGAATCAAACGAAAATAGAAATCTGACTTCTTTTTAAAGTAATTTATGATGCAGATAGGTTCCCTCAGAGAGAATTAATGACTATGCTGTATTATTAAGGTGAATTTGAGCAGTTTAACATCATTGAACTAATATCAGAGAAAGACTATTTACATCTGAAGAAAATGATAGAATATCACTCAAACATTGATGGTGTTAATAAATGTATCAGAGTGTTTAAATGAGCTGATGGCATGTAAGTAATACATATACTGAAATGAATGTACGTATTTATATTTATAACACCATGGTTCCAAAAGACAGGTTAGACAAAATGTGTAACCTCTACTGATAAAACATTATTACTTATAACCTAAACCAACTAATTTTCCTCATAGCTTTTACAAAGCTGCTTCTTTCACTTCTGAACAACTGTTCCACTGTTTTTCAACATTCAAAAAATTTAAAAAAAGGTTTTTAATGTTTTATTTATTTTTGAGAGAGAGACAGAACATGAGCAGGGGAGGGGCAGAAAGAGAGGGAGACACAGAATCTGAAGCAGGCTCCAGGCTCTGAGCTGTCAGCACAGAGCCCGACGCAGGGCTCGAACTCACAAGCCGCTAGATCATGACCTGAGCCAAAGTCAGACGCCTAACCAATGGAGCCACCCAGGCGCCCCAACATTCAAAAAAATTTTAAATGACGTTTAATAAAATACTGTCATGTGAACATGGAAATAATTAAACTGTTAATGGGTATTGAATACTCTTGTGCTAATAAATCTGTGTGAAAATGCATTATTATGTATTATTTAAACATTCTGTAATTTCAAGGACAAGTGTCTAGTAACCTGGTAGAATTTCCAGGCAACGTTACAATACACGTCAGAAGTTAGTGATATTCTGATGGATGTACTCTAAGTGTAATTAAATATATATTTTTAATGCTTTTGCCATTCAAATTTTGGAGATAAATGTATGTATATATGTAAACTCATATATGTTTTCATACATATATGTATGGGCATAAAACAGAAAATAAGTTTAGTAATCACATAGAAAGTCAAAGTTGGGGTACCTTGGTGGCTCAGTTGGTTGAGCAACCAACTCTTGATTTTGGCTCAGGTCATGATCCCAGGTTTGTGGGATCAAGCCCCACATCAGTCTCTGTGCTGAGCATGGAGCTTGCTTAAGATTCTCTGTCTCTGTCTCTGTCTCTGTCTCTCTCCCTCTGCCCATCCCCCACGCATGCATGCACACTCACACGTGCACCCCCTCTCTTTCTCTCAAATAAAACAATTTTTTAAAGAAAATCAAAATTAAATTTAATTAAAACAAATCTAGAAGGAAATGTATTTTATAAATTCTGGAGTTTGATGTAGCCTAGGCTTTTAACATTTTCAGTGTTTTATAGAAGGAAAGAAGGAGTAGAAACAGTATTGGTATCCTCAGTAAAATGCAAGGAAGAAATCTGGAAAACCCTGGCCTCTAGAGGGTTGTTTCTCTAATTTTTAATATTTGAAATATATATTCTTTTTAAAGTATAAACTCAAGAGGATTTCACATCATGCTCTGAAGAGGTACACTTACCCTTCTCTTTCAAAACTCTTCTATATTTGAGTACCTTACTACTCTTCTTTTTCCTAGTGTTGTCTGTTATTCCTTCTGACAAATCTTTCATTTTCACAACTCTGCTTTCACTCTAAATAGACTTATCTAATTATTGATAGCTTTTTAAATCAGTTACATGGATATGGCCAACTTTATCAGTATTTCATACAAAGAAATGAACACCACTTTTCTGTGTATTCAAATATAATGATTTCATTGCAAATATAGCTTCTCAGCCTAGTAGTAAGAAGGATCACTTCTGAGCTTTGTGGAATCTTTACCTGCCTCATCTAAGGTTCAAGATAAGCTTTCATTTTCCTAAGTTGTCTCCTGTGTTTCATAGTGGCAATTTGCTTTACTTTTTTCCTGAATATGTCAGTTTATCCACTCACTCAAATTTTTATATATACTTTATAATCCAATATTAGTAATGGACACTCAAAAGATAACCCAAATGTATCCATCTTTCCCTCAATATTATAGAATGATCTGAAAATCTGCAGTCAGATATTTCAAGTAGAATATCATATATTTCAAATAAATTGTACTTACTTTTTGCATTATCCTGTGTTTCTTTTACTCATTCCTATTGCACCATTTGATTTCTCTGCACATCGTTTTAGCCAGCCAATACTATTCAATAACCCAACAATATTGTTACAACCTGATGGAAGTTTCTAATTTTGAAAACTTGATGGCCCTTTCTTACTCTCTACCAAGATATTAAGGCTTTTAGTCTCCAAATATTGGCACCCCCAAGACTCGCTCTTATTTTCAATATCACCTAGCCTAGTGAGAACTTCATTACTTCTCACATGGGCAATTGCCACCGTGAGATGATGAACAGACCCATGATAACCAAAATTTTGGTTCAGCCCTATGAAAGCTTGAGGACCTTAGGTTGGTTATCTCCTCTATTCAAAATGGAAATGGCAATTATATCTTATTAAATTATCTTATAACTACCTTATAAAATTATTCAAAATTGTGTATGGTAGATGAGATAATTTAAGTAAATGTACATAATTCTGTTCTTTGAAGTCATTAAATGTTTGTTTGATCTGTTTCTAACTGTAACAAAACTGGCTCTTTTAAAGATTAATTCAATATCATATCATTTACCAGATCAAGATCTTTAATATTTATCCTGTGACTTCAAGTTCTTTAAGATCTTCTTAGTGATCTGTATTTTTAATCTTTGATAACTTTTTGTTTTCTTTTTCTTTTTTCTTTCTTTTCTTTCTTTTTTTTTTCCTTTCTTTCTTTCTTTTTCTTTTTTTTTCTTTTTTTTTTTTTTTTTTTTGGTAAATAAATACTGGGAATATATTGAGAATACAGGGAGTGTAAGAGAAGTATCTCCTTCACAACATGTCGCTTGCAGACTACTGGGGGAGACAAATTAGTGCAAAAAAGTTCTATTCACCAGGAGCCTTTTTCTTGAAATAGGGAAGAAGACACTGAAAGAATACCTCCCTGGCTGGGGTACAGTAAACTAGCAGGAGACTGGCACAAGGGCAAGGCTTATAGACCAAGGTTAAAAGTGCAGATCACCCCCCTCCTCCCAGAACTCTGTGAAAATCACTGAATGTTTATACTTGGAGGAGTGAAATGATCAAATTTATCTCTCAAGGGGATCACTGTCCTGCTAATGGATGGTAGTTAACTAACAGGGCATTGAGGGAAGCAGGTGGGCACCTGCCTAGGAGGTGTTCTGAGAAAGGGAGGCAGCCTGGACAGGGGAAATAAACTGTAACTAAGTGAACTGAAGACATTTCAAGACGAATTGGGTCGTGTAACAACAGGACTTAATAACACATACTGTGATGCTGAAGAGATAGAAAAGGAGTTCCTTTGCTGGTTTCTGATTAGAGTGACTAGTAGATGGTGATGCCACTTACTGGGATGAGAATAGAGCTGGCTGGGAAGAGCTGGTGAAAGTAGAGAGAAAATATTGGCAGGGTTGGGATGGAGGGGAAACCGAGGTAAATGAAATTTTCAAGCTATTTTGCTGTGTTTTAATTGTTCAAAACCTTTGGTCAAATACCTAGAGAACTGTGAAATGTCTTAAGAATACATATGGACTACAATGTCTTACAAATTGTAGATCATCAGTAAAGTGGGATTAAATTTGTTTATATCACTTCAATATCTCTGAGCAGTCTATCATAGTTCTAAAAGTGACACTGATACTAGCGCTTAATTCATACAACATAACTGGATTGGGATTTATTCTTTGCACATGATTATTGAAGACTGTAAATAAGCAGAAGGGACAAGAGTGCAAAGAGCACAGACATGACATCGGACAGACAACTGCTACACAGTTAAGGGTCTCATCTGTGGGCAAGATCCTTCAGTTTTCTGATGCACGGGGTTTTCATTTATTACAGGAGATAACAGTATCTCACTGGCTTGCCATTAGGACAAATTTATTTAAAAGTGCTTAGTGCAGGGTCCTCTGGGTGGCTCAGTTTGTTAAGCTTGGTTTCATCTCAGGTCATAATCTCACAGATCATGAGTTCAAGCCCCGCATCAGGCTCTGTGCTGAAGGTGCAGAGCCTGCTTGGGATTCTCTCTCTTTTCCTCTCTTTCAAAATAAATACATAAATTAAAAACACAAAAGTGTTTGGGGAAGTGCTTGTCATATAATAGATGTTCAGTAAATGTGTGTGTTTTTTTTTAAATTCCTTATTACTAGTAGCTGATCTTTTGTTATCTGAATAAATTCACACAGTTTGTCAAGTATCTATGATCTTTTAATGGCTTCACTATGATTTATATTTAAGATAGGGTTGTTAGCTCTGCTGTAAAATAAAAGGGAAAGGAAAAAAAATCAACTTTGCTTATCAACAAATATAAATAGCAGTACTTTGAATTGAGTAATGTGTCTTTTGAATTAATCGTATTTAATGCTCAGAATAATTTCAATAAAATTTCTTGGGTATATGCAATTAAAATGCATGACATGTTATATAAAAATGAAAGAAATATTAAGCATACTTCTCCCTTTTTGAATTTTGGTGATGGATTGGTTTGGCCATTGTTTTTTTTTTTCATTCCCAACTCTCCCCTGGTCTATTATTAATTGATCACTCTAAAAGAAAAATGTGACCAGGTAACGCCACTCAAAAGAGTTTTCAATTGCCTGTAGAATATGGCTCAAAGTCATTGGTATGGAATTCGAGGTTTTTCATAATCTGACCCTAACCTACTCATCTGGTTCAATTTGTCTCCATTATAATTTTATATCCCATATACAAATACAAATATTTCTACTTTTTTTGCCATTCTTGTATTATACTGTTCAGTTGCCACATCTCTAAATCTTTGATCATGTATTATCCCAGTTTCAAATACTTAATTCACCCTGTATCTTACAGTCTTAGTCCACTTTCAAGTCCAACATTTAAATGCTCCAAGATTACTCTTTAGCTTCCTAAAGTAAATATTTATCACATTAAAACTATTACAGGGATGATAGACTATTTTTTCTACATTTGAAGCAAGACCCCAACTACATATTTCTATAATGATTTCATAGAAGACAGGATTAAATAATTTCTTATGGTGGTACATAATAATTTTTTCATTATGTTACCACTTGAATCATCATTATGTTACCACTTGACAATCAGTATAACTGGTTGTCAAGAATTTAAGGAAGCAAAGCCCCAACATGCAAATTAAGTACAAGTCTATATAATTCCTTGCCCATAATTTTGAAACCCAAAAATATTTCAGATCTGGAAATTGTTTTATTACTCATCTAGTGGTAAAAAATGACTTGAACTAATATAAGCTATTTATAGTATTCATTTAGTCCATTTACTGCAAATATTCAGGTTTTTTTCTACAAAATTTAATGTGTTTGATTGTGTGTATTGCCAGATTCCAGTGAGGATTTCATATAATATATGATATACATATTATATCACCTTTGTAAAATCTGAAAAATCCTTAATTCTGGAAAACATCTTGTTCTAAGAATTATAAGCATACATATCAAAACATCAACTTTCAAAAATTTATTCAAGCTATGAAATTGGAAAGTACCAGGGGAGCAAATTTGAATGTTAATATATTTGGTTAAATATAAATATATATATATATATATATATATATATATATATATATATATATATTTAGTTTGCTATATAACATGTTCCTATTTCTTTTTTTTAACAAATATAAATATAAAATAACAGCCATCCATATTTGTTTTTGACAGATGTGCACTTTGGGGTAGAATATTTTGGTAATTTCATGATGTTCCTGTTTTTTCACAAATCTGAGGTCATTTATATACTCTAAAGGCTTATGTGAAATAATGAAATTGATGTCTTTTGCCTTGCACTTTATAGAGAAGATTGGACCCGCCTATAATGAACTCCCTATAAGTATTTTCATTTCACCTTTACATTGATCTTTTTAATTTATTTCTCCTTTCTTTCCTTTACAGAAAATGAGTTGATCTTTACTTTAAGGCTAGCATCTCCATTACACTCCCATGCATATCCTCTATCCAGTCCTGTCCTTCAATATTTCCTTCTAATTGGATCCTCTGCCTCAGTATATTAATAATTAGTTATCTTAAATGATTAAAGCATTTTCCATTCATAATACCATCTTCCTTAGTTACTATTTTCCCTGTCTTTCCCTTATTCCATTATTCGCCAGTCTTGAAATAAGAGAAATTGCTATCTCCAATTCCTGACCTTACTTCATAGTCTATCTTTCTGAAATCCCTTCTCTTTTTTCATTACTCCATTATAACTCCTCTCATGAAAATCAAGAGTGGTCTGTCAGTTATCAGATTGTATAACTGTTCCTTGAGCCTCATTTTCTTGGATTTCTCTAAAGAATCAAAATGTTTGTTCTTATCCATCTCTGGCTACCATGACTCTATGTCTTTCCTACTTCCTCCCTTCCTTACTGATCACCTTTTTTCTGTTTTCTTAAGCATTTTTTCCTTCTGTCCCTTCTCTGGACACATTGAACTATTCATTATCCCCCAAATATTAAATCCACTTTCCATATCCCATGATTGTATTTATATATTTGTTGTGCTTCTTCTATCTCTCAAAGTAAAAACCTTGTTCAACCCTTAAGTCTTAGCTAAAATTTCATCTCTAGTATGAAGTCTTCATTGAATAATTATCAATATTCTATCCTCTTTTTGAAACTCTCAGACCCTTTCATTTACACCGAATCAATAGCACATTATTTTCTACATTTTATTATATTTAGTACATGTTTCACTTCCTTTACTAGACTACCAGTTCTGTGAAAATGGATTTTGTGAGTCTTGAGAGAGTTCACTTGACTATTTCATCATCATTTGAATGTAAGCTCAGTGTGAAGGAATGTTTGTTTTGCTTACTATTCAGTCCTCAACAGCTGGGGGAGGGCTTGGCACATACCAGAAACCCAAGGAATATTTGTTGAGTAAATATACAACATAGCAATTAAGATAGTGCCATATACACAATGATACTATAGAAAGTGTTACTGAATTACATTAAAAATTCAGAACGTTTGATTCCAAGTGAACGTTCCTTCTTTCAAAGCAAGTGAGCTCCAGAAGTTATACTTTTATTCTAGTTAGTGCCAGGTCACCTGTTTGGGACTTTACTCTGAGCTTGTTTGTTGATTCATAAAACAACTTTCTCAGTATCATCCTGTTTTTAACAAAAACAGTATTATTTAACTTTACTTAATGTATTGATTTAATTTGGCTCTCAATGATATTTGGTTGGAAATGAAGTCTAAAAACTCTAGGTTTTGGTCATAAAACTCATCCATGACATCTCCAGATTTTGGATTGTCACAAACATACTGAACATGTTTCTTGGCAGGTGGAACCATTATTGAACTTTCTCCCTTCCCAACTTCTAAATGCTGCAGGATTCTGTCCCGGATCCTTTTTTCCCAATAATCCTGGATTCCAGTCTCCTGGATTCTTTTCTCCCAATGACGTATTTCATCAATGTACATACTTCACGCATGATCCTATGTCCATAGGATTGTCCAAGTTTATACCTCCAAACTTCTATTCTGATTGCCAAATTATATTTTCCAGTTGCCTGTTCTGATATTCACCTTAAACTCTTTTTTACTTCCCAAATATTTTCCCCGTGGTGACCTCACCCTGTCTTTTCCACTTTAGTAAACTGAACTTAGTCACCCAAGTCATGATTCTCAGACTCATTATGATACCACGTTCTACACTGCCTCTCCATTTTCTAAAAATTCTCTGGTTAGCTGAAGTTTTTTTTGTTTCATTTCTGTTTAGTCCTAGCATCTTTATTTTTTATTTTTTTCTATCATCTTTAAATGGTGAAGTTTTTTTAGTAAGTTGATTTCAGCATACAAATCAGTATTGTCAATTTAGAGAAAATGCTGAAACTTTCAAATACTTGTGTGTTATTTAATATATATGGTATAAATTACACAAAAAGAGACTTAAAATAATTCAAGGTATAGTCCATTTATTTGGGTATTAAATGATTTTTTTCCTTTAGAAACCATTATCTTAAAATCAATTTCAAGTGAATAATAAGCAATTTTTTATAATCATAAAAGTACTGTCATATTCTAAAAAGTTTTTAATCTTTCACTTAATTCCATTCCTGCTACCTCTTTACTACTCTTGGTCTCATTTGCCTTGTCTTACATTACTTCCTCAGCTTCCTAAGTGTATCCCTGTCTCCCCAGGCATTGACAGAAAATAATCTCTTTAAAATGAGACTTTGGGAGGGCTTGGGTGGCTCAGTTGGTTGGGCCTCTGACTTTTGATTTTGGCTCAGGTCATAATCTCAGGGTCGTGGATTGAGCCCCACATCCAGCTCTGTGCTGAGGATGGAGCCTGCTTCTTTCTCTCTCTTCCTCTGCCCCTGTTCCCTGCTCGTGCTCTCTCTCTTTCTAAAGAAATAAAAAATAATATAAAAATAAAATGAGACTTTGCACTGTTGCCACCTGAACCTCCAATGGCTCCTTGTCAGTTATCTCATCACTGGGCTTCTCACAACCTCTCAGTCTCATTTGCCACATTTTTCATCTCACACCTTCCTACTCACATGCATCCAACAGCAACTTGCCATACATTACTTCATCTGTGTTTCTTAGAGTGCCCTCTTATCCTCCCTCCCCAAACAGGTAAACATTTTCTGAATGAACCAGTCAACTCAAATGTCTCCTTCCCCAGGAGTTTTCTTTGATTCCCTTAAATCTCAGCTGGGTTTTCTTTCTCATGACTCCATGCATACTCAGGGCATGGCTCTCACTACACCAACCTCAGAGCTTATACGTCCAATTCTCTTACTAGAGTGTGAGCTCCTGCAGAACCCAGCCTGTGCATTACTTTGTCTTTGCATCCCTGGCACAGTTGTTAAAAGAAAAAAAAATAAGTGATTAAATAAATCTCTCCTTGGAACCATCATACCTCGGTGCACTGAGACAATATCAGGGACTCACAATTACAAGTGTAGATATTGTGCCTAGATGAGAAATATATACACCCTTATGCTTGGTGACAAATAACACAATAGTGTCACTGTCTACATCTGGTATGATACATCTTTTTGACTTTTTGGAGCTTCTATTCAATACATTTATTCAATGTATATATAATATATATTTATATACTTATATGTTAAATATTTATTCAATATACATGAAAGAATCAAAAATTAAGCTCTCAGGCATAACTGCCTACATCTTCAGATTTATAAAAAAATGAAGTGTTTTGACAAATCTGAAGTACCTGCTTGGAGACGCTGAAGTCTCTCTATCATGAATTACAGGAATGGCATGAAGGATACAAAGAACTCAAGACCAGCAAACGATAAACCTAGAACTAGCACTATCTCTGCCTCTAACTTTAAGACTCATTGAATCTGTTTTCTTACTTATAAAACAGGGGAATTATGCTTCAAGGATTCAAGGAATCTTCCTACCCTAACGTTTCCTCATATGGTTTTCAAAAGAACGGAGAACCTGCAATACTGGAACATGGGTTTAAAGTGAAATAATGGAAAATTTCTTGAAGAAGCTTAAGACCTATCAACATTAGTTTTTCACAATTCTTAATTAACAGATGAACTAATAACCATCCTTGATTGTCATAGTTTATCGTTTATGCCATACTCTTATTTTCATAGAAATGTACATAATATTAATGTACAATTTTATTTGTAAAAATGAAAAAAAAGTCCTTATTAAAAAAACACACAAAAACCAAAATCCTCTAGTTGTATCCCAGTGTTTGAAAGAAACAATAATTCTAAGGCTGGGAAGGGTTCCCCTGCCCCACGGCAAAATGAGATTCTAAAAGTTTGGGAACTACTGTCCCAACATTCCCCATTTGGAGTGTTTTAGCAAAAGTCATTACTAAAAGCAAGATAACCTAAAAATCACATTGAATCTATAGTAAATCATGCAACACTTGTTAGGGAGGCTTTATGATGAGAACAAATGTGAGGGTGATAAAATCTCTCTATTTTCATGATACCAGCTGCTGGATTCTAGAAACAGATGTTTGCACACGAGAAAGAGATGTCATTGAAACTTTTAAGGTTAGGTGAACTATGGGACATTTGCAAAGTTTGGTAATCAAAAATGAACTTAAGCTGCTCATAGTTTGGGGAATATTTTATCCAGTAAAATCTAAAGCCAGATGAATTCTGAAAGTCCTAAGACAGCACAAGAGGGGGAAAAAGTTGACATTAAGGTGCTCTTAAATGCAGCCGAATACAAACTTAGATGGCTTGATATAATAAGAATTCTTGGCAAATAATACAATTTCTTAAATGCCACACATTTGAATCATAAAAGCAGCCGTGCCTTTAAAAATCCGTAAGTGATTTCTTCCTGGTATTAAATAGTCAACTGTTCCTTTTGCTTTCCCCACTCCGCATCCCTCTATATGGCAGTGATTTTCCATTTCCTTCATAAGACAAATTGATATTAATAAGTTTACAGCAGCATTTCTTTTTAAAAGTATTTTCAGAGATTGCGAGGATGGACGTCGTCATCACCTCTGTGTCCTTACTTGTGTAGAAGCAATTTGTTGATGCGTGTTATGGGAAGGTCTGGGAAGAGACATCGACTGATTGGAAGGGTCACAGCTGCAGTAACCATAGGTGCAGAATAGAAAGCAGAACGGAAGCTTGAGAATATTAAAGTACTATCCAAGTATGGTCCTATTGCTAGTCAGTTCTAGGGGCAATTGCAAAATAGGTCAAGTTTGCGTTCAGTGTCCTAATCCTTTCTCAATAACTCCTTTCCAAACCCTGTATGTATGGCTCCACCCCTACTCTGGTGGACAAGAGCTTCACCTTGTGTTCTCCCATTTCCCTATTATTTCTTCCTTAAGTTGTTCCTCCATGGTAAAGTATAGGTTGTAGAAACCTTAAACTGTTTCCTTTCCAGACATAATTAGAAATATGGTGAAATTGCAGTTATTATGCAGTAAATTAGGGAGGGCGATGTTGAAAGAGTAGGGTTCAGAGCCTCGCCAAACTCTGAAATCACATAAAAAATACTGCAGTCTTTAAACTAGCCTAATCCTGTTTTAAATATGGGGCCCACAAGCAAAATTCAAACAGTGACTTGAAAAAAACAAAACAAACAAACAAAAAAATCCATTAGCTTTAGTTTTTGTAGTTTTCCAGAATGTCCTCTGGGAAGAGGGAAGGCAACCCTTAAGAATGTAATTTAGTTTTAAAACTGAATTCACTGGAGCAAACCTAGCTTATTTTGTATTTCTATTATTCTCAACTTTCTATTGATTTTATTTTTATTAGATTTTAATCAGGGATTCTATTCTGAAATGTTTTGAACCCAGAATGTAATTTAAGAAGTCAGATTTTCTAGCAGAAGAGAGGGGACAGAGGAGGCACAGAATTGAATAGGAAAAAAAAAAAAAGAAAGAAAGAAATTATAAGGCAATTAAATAAAAGGAGAAATGAGAAAGAACTTGAATGAAGCAACTTCTAAGGATCAGAAAAGTCCTGGAATCCAGTTACAGAGGAAGGGATGGATAGTTGGCCACCTAACAGGGCATTAGCTTCCCTCACGGTGATGCTTCTACTGCTGTCCCTAGCAAAGGTTGTCAACACTTACAGGGTGCAATGCTATTCCACTAGCTTCTGGCTTAAATTCACGAACTTGCTTTCAGTCAACTATAAAGATAGCAGAAGACTGATTACCCTTGAAAACTTGAGAACAGTCACTGAGTTATCAATAAAGAGCTCAAAGAAATCATCAGACAGCATTTATGAAAACTGCACATTTATTATTTGGGAATCAAGAGAGACTACTGAATTTTAGGGAAAGTTTACTAAATGTTGTTAAAGAAGAAAAAGTTATTGCTCACAATCAAAATACTTTACCAGACTTCTGTAATGGACAGAAACTCCAAAGTACAGATGTTTTCTGAAAGAAGTCAAAGTGGATTGCTTTATCTACCTACCTATCTACCTAGGTAGATACCTACCTACCTACCTACCTATAATATTGGACAAAAGGAGTATGGAGAAAATCTAAGTGACAAATAGACTGGCAGGGCACAAAGATGCAATCAAATAGAAAGAAACTAAGTACATTCTTTGAGAATTTTTTTTAGTCCCACTAGAGAAACTAAAACCACTTCTTTCTATTAGAGGATTTAACATAAAATCCTTAAGGCTATTCCTCAGCTGTCGTGCTATCCATCATGCCTTCAATTAACTACTGAACTCTTTCAAATATTTTTGCTAAAATAATGAGCAACACATACTACTGCTGTGTATTTGGGACGACTAAACCGATGGTAGCAATAAACATAATTATCAGGAATAGAACAAATGGAAAAAGTCTGCACAAAAGAGAAGAAAAAGTAATATTTGAACTAATAATAGAAGATCTCAAAGGCCTAAATCATTTGCAAAGGAAAACCATTATTAGAAACTTCCATTGAAAATGTGAAGATTATTTTTGGAATTAATTCTAATTTCTAAGCTAAAGAAACATTTTGAGTTAGAAATAGAACATCATTTTTCTTAATAGAGAAAATTTAAACAAGGAAAGAAATCAAATAAGCTAATACAAAAACTATAAAATATAATATGCTATTGATTGTTTTAACTTAAATGTGTTAAGGCACTACTACAAATTTTTAGAAAGAAAAAAAGACTCATAAATGGATTTCTTTCTGTTTAGTGTTTGGTTTCTTTCTCCTAAGAGAAAATTTACTTTTGATTCTTAGGAGATTTTTGAAGGTATTAAAGATTAGGGTTTAATATTTGAAATCTGACATAATTGCTTAAATACGGCTGTCATCATCTTTCATCTGTAAAGAAAATTATTCTTTATGGGTGTGCATTGAATTAATTTGGCATTGCCTCTCTTGACGCTTTTCAAATAAATTAACAGAGTACATTGACCAAGACAATGGCTGATGGCTTCTTCAAACATTTTAAAATTATTTCTGAGTAAACTGTTCATTATGTGAATAGTATAAAGCATTGGGTAAGAGGGCGGGCTCTGAAGGCATGTCATTTTATTTCTAATGTTGACTTCACTGCTTATAACTGCAGAACACTGAGAACATTTCTTAATATCTGTTAAATGTGAGAGTAGCAGTACTTCCTTATCTATAAATGCAATGAAAACTAAATAGGATAATAAGGTTTAAGTACTGCATAATTCATTCAATGCATATGAGCTATTCTTATATTCTCCCGTAAGGTTTGCATACATGAACTCAAGTTTTAACTTATTCTTCAATGTTTATTTGATATCTAGTCATAGCAGTGAATCAGAATGTCTGAGCAAATTCTCCCATTTGGAGACAAAGTTGTGTAGAAAAGACACAAGTTTTAGCTATATCTAGATGTAGCATAAAATTCCAACCTGCTGAGCAGATTAATATATTTTCTATACGTTCAGTTTTCTTGTAAGTGAGACAAAAATGATTAAGCATTTTAGAGTTTTCAGGTTAAATAAGCTAACAATGAAATGGAGCTAACACAGTTTATAGTAAATGGTAAGAACTCAGTAAATGCTAGTCTCCTTCTCTGAGTCTATATAGGTAGATAGATAAGTATAAACATGGATAGATGGAAGAAAGAAAGAAAGAAAGAAAGAAAGAAAGAAAGAAAGAAAGAAGAAAAAGAAGAATGGAAGGAAGGAAGGAAGGAAGGAAGGAAGGAAGGAAGGAAGGAAGGAAGGAAAAGAGGGAGGAAGGAAGGCAAAAAAGGAAGGAAAGAAGAAAACAAAAAAGATGATAGATGATGGAAAGAAATAGGGAGACTGAAGATGAAAAATGGAGACAGATGAGAGAGACAGAGAGGGAGAGCTTTCCCATCTCTACTAGTTACATACAGTTTCTTGAAGGCAGGCTCCAAGTCAAATTTATTTTTGATGTTCCTGAAGAAACTAACTTTCCTCAAGTATTGAAAGGATTTAATAGATATTTATTAAATACACGAGCTAATACATTAATCAATCAGTCAATGAAATACTATTTTATCTAATCCTCCAAAATCATGTTTTAGAGGTCTGTATTTCTTCTATAATTCATAGATTCATAATAACTTTCCCATATTTATTAAGAAAGATGTGTGGAAACTAGTTGTTTTCCAGGACACATTTGTATTAGCATTCTCACTCTTACACTAGCAATTATTTTATGTAGAATGTTATTTACAATATATACCAAATATATGCTCTTCTAAGAATGGCCTACTTTTTTAAGGTATTATCTTCTAATATGAAAATTGAAAAAACAGATTTTCAGTATAAATGACATCTTTAGGCATAAATAAAACCACTTCCATTTTCTATAGGGGTCTTTGCTCTTTCCCATCAAATATATTGCTCAGTTGGATGAAAATAATTTAAAGAGTTAATGTGAACAGCATATAAACTTTTCTTTGATTAAAAAAGTTTCTCATGAAATATGATAATAAATGCAAACTCTTTACTTACTCTATGCAGCTTTGCAAAAAGTAGCCAATGTATTATCCATCAATCACTTTATTACACACAAAGATGAGTCTATGTTAGGTTCTGTATTCACATATCAAGATGCAACAACCCACTACTTAAAATTTGTCTAAAAAATTCACATATTATAATATGACATAGTTAAAACCCATCAAGATCATTTAAGTCACTTTAAGTAAACATTCAAATTTGTAGGAACTATGAATATTCTATAAATATTCAATTCAATATTCAATTGTAATTCAATTGAATTACAATTCAATTACTATAAAACACAATATTGCATTGTTGGACAAAAAGTTGCTATGGTGTATATGGCAGTTATGACTTATCAAAAAAGGCTTTTTTGGAGGCCAATCTTAAAATAAATTCAGGATGTTGTATTCAGTGCAGAAATATAAATTATATTTTATTGAACATATGTATTTATTTCTGTATTACATATATATTATTATGAACCTATGTATTTATTTCTGTATTGAATTCACATATGTGTGAATGTGTTTGTATTAAAATGAATTTTAATTTTACATTAGAGAAATTAATAATATCTATTGACACATATGTAATATGTCAGGCTTCACTACAGGCAAAAGGTTACTTTCTATGAATTGACAATCAATAAGTGAATTAGAAGAATAAATGACTATGTTCACAAAGTTTAAATGCAGTTTCTCCCTAAAAAACTGAAATAATAAATATTAGATATATTTAAATACTATTATACTTTGAAAACCAGTATTAACTAATATAATACGTACTTGCAATTCTGAAACCTGATTTACACAGCAGTTTTTTTTCATTTTTTATAATTAGACATAAAAACCTATTCACAGTGCCTAAGTCTTATATGTCAGAGTAGCTTAATTCTCTGGGTGAATCATTAGCAAATATTTCATTGTGCTTGAAACAATAAAAGCATCAAAACTAATAAAAAGGCATATCAAATGGATAAATTGAAGATAGACTTTTAGAAAACATTTGTATTATTAGGAAGTATTTCTTTTTTATCTCTATCAGGGTAAACAAGTACATATTTATTTGACACTCATGTACATTTAGATGTAAATCAGAAAAGGAGCCAAAATTCTGGCTTGCTGTCATTTAACTCTTGAAAAACTACTTTGAGGCTAAAATGCGCGTTAAAAATAAACAAACTCTGCTAAGAGCTATAAAATTCCAACCAGGTTTTCATTTTACCTAAACGTGGTGAATTTACTAAATTTGATCTTGTAAGTTAGTATATTAGAATGTGCATACCTAGCCAACATATGCCCTGCTTTCTTTGCTAATGAAACACAAAATGGGACAGGTTGGGGAATGTCTGTAAAGATAAGCACAATCTGGTGACTTTGGTCAAGTTGTCATTTTAAGATGGTTACAGACTAATATCCATGGCCTTCCTTTTTCTGTTGTTCCTGAGGTGTTGAATAGTTGCTTTCTGTCTGGGACAAGCTTGGAATCTGCTGTTTCTTTGATATATTATCAATGGTCCGTTCCACCGTGATAAACTGTGACTCTAGTACTAATAGGTTTATAATGATTGCTTAAGCTTTACACGTTGTAAGCATTGGAAGGCTTCACTCACCTTGTTCAAGTGGTTGGCTTTTAGTTGAAGTAGTTTTCATCTTGAGTGCCTCCCTAACAGACATGTCACAGCAGGAGCCTTTGTTAGTGTCTTGGTCACTGTCAGCCTGATCACTGTCCCCGTGCCCACTGTCTCTCAGGCTGGCTCTTTCTGGGTCCTTAAACGTGGAGCTACTGAAATACATATAAAGAAAAAGAAGAGAAAGTGTTGTCTCTACGAGTTTGAATCTGAAGTGTAGTCTCTTGCAAAGCAATTTTGACACGAATGCAAATGGGGAAGCCGAGAAAGTTATTTAATAGGCCTTACCTTTGAACAAACTGCTGCCTGCTGCCCATGTAATTGGGCTCTGCGGGAAAATTGTCTGTCTGCGAAAGAGAAGGAAAAAAATACGTATAGTTGTACACTGGACAAATCTCCTGCAGAGCAACAAGATTTCCTAGTGGAAAAATGATTAATAATTCAAAAATTCCCTTAATCTTCAGATTTGTAAATTTTAATTAAATTGGAAATTGCTGACATGTAATTATGTACTCAGAACAATTAAATGATTCCGGTCCACAAATTACCTGTTAAAGTAAACAATGAGCCTGTCATAACTGGCATTCTCTGTTCCTACCAGGATGGATAACACTGTCTGCGTTGTTTCATTACCTAGATATTAAGATTGAACATTTGTGGGAGGAGTGAAAAAATGACCTAATTTCTCCATATTAAAAGTGTGAATTATTTAATAATACTCATTTTTAAACATAATTGCATCATCTGCTGGGATTCTATGCCCTCCATGTAGCATCACTTAAAGGCATCCACTCCTCAATTAAGAGATGCAGGGCCTTTCCTTCAAATTTTGCCAATAACAATTACAAGCATGGAACATATGGTTGAACTCCTCTCTATAATTCATTCTCATCTACATTCCTATTATGGCATTGAACTCAAACGATACAGTGGAAAGGGGTATTACCGCTGGTTATCGAAAACAAAGTGAAATAAAAATAAGAAATAAAATGTCACTTAAAATATTGAGAGTAAAGACGTTGAGAAACCAGGCTTGTTTTTGTGGTTGTTTTTACTGCTTCCAAACTGATGTGGAGGTCTGCCAAAAAGAACTGAATTCTCCTTGTATCATGGAACAGAGTCTTTTGGGAGAAAGAGACTAGATCTTTCATAGATCTCCCTATACTGTACATTCATACACATCACTTCTTCTTGCAGCTGACTCAGTGACAAAGGTTCTCCTGTTTTCAGCATCACTTCATATCACACCATTGTGCTCTGAAGCAGCTATGGATTCATACAAGATCATCCAGCATGTAAGTATCAGTGACACAGGAGCATGCGATTCATGAAGAAGAGGGCCCAAGGTAAGGCTTAACATAGTGCAATATGTGTTTCCGTATAAATAAAGCTAAATTAAACTAACAGTACTCTTTTTTCTTCCCATGAAATAATTTTAATTATGTGGCTTTTGGGAACTATTTATTATTGGGGGGAAAAGGACATGTTAAGAGTAATAGCTTAAAATACCAAGTTTCACTGTCTGTTAAAAGCTTGGGGACAGGAAATAGCCTCATAAATTTCTGAATCTATAATCTTTTGTCGGTGCTCAAATGACCTTTATCAAAATGCAAAGATGAAGGTAAACAAGGTCAATGCATTTCTCACTTCTAATCTGCTTTAACTAGCATTTGGTAGCAGACATTTTTCATTAACATGTTTTATTAGTGTTTAGGTTCTGTGAAGCACATTAATTTTTGTTTCCATAATGGCAAACTATCAGTTTTTAAGGGTGATAATCTTCTAGTAAAAATAATAGCGGAAAACAACACTGGGGCAAAAATGTTTGCAACAGAATTTTGCTAAATTTTAAAACTATAATTATTTAGAAACTCCACATTTTAGCTTAATAAAATCAAGTTCCTCTTTTGAATTAGCCAAAAACATGTATGCAACCTATTATTGTTGTCGGTTACAGACTAGGCCATGAGTATCTTAGAACACTTCAGAAAAACAGAATCCTGAGTATTACAGAGAGAGTAAAATATAAATCAAAGTAGAAACTCTAGTTAGAAAACATAAGTGCTATTATAAGTAACTTTGTGATTGTAATGGCTTTAGTTAGGTGAAGCATCACAGGATAGGATCCCTATTCAGTTAAACACAGGGAAACAGATAAGGAAACTTTCCTTCCACTGTTCTACTAGGGAGAGTATCTAAAAATGTTTGCCTATTGTTAAAGTTCTAAACAGCTCTAATAAATTAAAAGACTTGAACTAAGAAATAGAATATGTTTTCCCACCGAATGAAGAGCTATTTTTAAATTATGTGTGTGTGCACGTGCACATGTGCATATGTATGTTTGTACGATGTCTGTTTGCATGGATGCATCAGAGTGTTTGATGACCACTGAGCAATGGTGTTGCTACCAAATGTTATTTTGATGAAAATCGAAAAACGAGAGGAAGTCATAAGAGAAGGGATTTTAGAAGGGGAAGAAAGAGGAGAAAAATATAATTACAGAGAAAGGCAAGAGAAAAGTAGAGAGGAGAAAGAGAGAAACAAAAAGATACGTATACGCTGGAGGAGGAATGATGTGGAGAGAGGTAAAAAGGAATGTAAAAAAGAAAGAAAAAGAAAGAAAGAAAGAAAGAAAGAAAGAAAGAAAGAAGAGAAAGAAAGATTGGTTTATCGTTATAGAATTTCACAAAATAGAATTGTTAAAAATCTGCAGCTTAATCAGTAGCAGAGTATCAGAAGTTTACTAATAGTGCCTGCATTTATCCATTAAATACGTAGAAGCCTGAAAGATTGTGTGTGTGTTTATGATAACCATAATGAAATAGCCATTTGGCCTTTAACAAACATATAACTAACTCACTATAAAAACCACACTGGTTTTAATATAGAAAATAACATTTTCATTATCCAGGCTCCAAGGGTGTCAGAAAACTCATTTAAAATAATCTGAATATAAAATAACTGTATTTGCATAGGAAAATGAAAATAGACCCAAAACAAAAGCCATATGTACCACAGCATCATTTAATTTAGAAATGGAAGGGTTTTAAGATATTTCCCGATAATGTACTCTAAAAAATTCGTTTTACCTTGCATATCTATAAATCTTAACTTTTAAGTCTAAGAAGAAGGTAAAACTTGAGGTCAGACACTTGTAGTTTTTTAGGACTCATCAGAGTTATTAAACATGAATATTTATATCTTTGAAAATTTTATCCTCTTCCATACAAACTAATCATATACACTAATGTTTTCCCTTCAAATTCAACTGGAACACAGTGACTTTTAACTATTACTTTTAAACATATAATTTGTTTATTATTTGTAAAAGTACTTGGAATTGGTGGGTAGTTACAGAAAACTTCCAAGATAGACACTTTAAAAACTTTAGAATGTGATCATCTTTTTAATCTAGTTCAGTCTGGAATAAAAGACAGAAGTTTGGCCATTTTTTACTGATTATTTGCTCGTAAGAAAATAGATCTGAACTATCTTATAAAACTGAGTCCATTCTCCTAGTTTCATTTTTTTGTTCATTCCTTGTTTTTTTGTTTGATGAACATGAAAACTTAGTATTCATTACTTTCCTTTGTACTGAAAACACAAATAAGCAAGTAATCAATTAAACTAACATACAAAGTGGATAAGTCTGCATGATATGAAGGGTTTCTTTGATTACTTGCCTTTATGCATTTCTCCAGGAATACTCAGCAAATTGTAGTCAATTTATAAATGACATTCAAAATCAGAATTTTTATCAGGAGTACTCAATAATAAGCTATTTGTCAGGTACATCCGAAGATATATTTACATACTCTACAATTTGTTTCTTCTGTTATAACTCTAGAAAACAAATCATGATTTAAAAAAGCATCTATGAAAAAGACCAAAAGAAGGCACCTACTGAAACTAAACCATGTTGGCTCAAACTGGGTAACTTCTTTATTTGTTGAAGTAGATTAATTTGATATGACCACTTACATATGCCTAAAGAAGTTGAATTGAAAGTGGATAGTAAAAGGAGTCAAATAGATTATTTTTTACTAGTAAATAGTAAAAATAGCAATTCTTAAAATGTATCAAGCATTTGACATAAGTCAACATCTATGAATGATAAAAATTCTCAGCAAAGGCAGAGAGGGAAACTTCTTCAACTGTATAAAGAGCATCTACCAAAAAACAAACAAACAAACAAACAAACAAAAAACAGGTATAACTAATATTATATTTACCAGTGAAAGACTGAAAGTTTTCACTCTTGCTTTCACCACTTTTATTCACCATTGTGCTAAAAGACCCATTAAGTTCAACAAGGCAAGAAAAATAAATAAAAGATAAATTAAAAAGGAAGGGGAAATTTCTCAGTTACTATACTCGCAGATAATATTACTGTTTAGGCAGGAAATAAAAAGGAATTAAAAAAAACAAATTGGAAACAAAACTTTTAGAACCAATAAATAAGGTTGCCGTATTCAAGGTCATCACACAAAAATCAATTATATTTCAATATTCTAGCAATGAACTATTGAAAACCAAACTTTCAAAAGCAATCCATTTATCATAGTTGCCTACCAATCAAATGCTTAGAAAAAAAATATTTTCAATAACAAGTACAGAATCTGTGCCCTGAAAATTACAAAAGTTGATGAAATAAATCAAAGAAGATCTAAATAAATGAAGAAATATATTGCATTTATGGAGTGGAAGACTCAGCAAGGTAAAGCTGTCAATGTTCCTCAAATAATCTATACATGTAATATAACAACATTCAGATTTACAGCATGATTCACTGTAAATACAGACAAGGATTCTAAAATTCATAATGGAAAGCAAAGTGACTATAATAGCCAAAAAAATTTTGAAAAAGAAGAATAAAGTTGAGGGAATCACACTATCTATTTTAAGAGTTATTATGAAGCTGCACTAATCAAGACAGTGTAGTACTGTAGACAAAAAAGACACATAGATCAATAGAACAGAGAAGACTGTCCATAAGTAGCCCACAGAAATACGGCCAATTGATTTTTGACACAGTTTCAAAAGGCAATTCGATAGATAATTCAATAGAAATGAACCTTAAACTACACCTCTCTCCCTCTCTTTCTGTGTGTGTGTGTGTGTGTGTGTGTGTGTGTGTATGTTATACATATGTATGGATGTATACATATATATAATGTATGTATGTATCAAATGTATGTATCAAAATGGACCACACCTCTAAATATAAATGTAAATCTGTACATTAAAGAAATCCTAGCAGAAAACCTTTGTGACTTGGCAATATGCAGAGTTCTTAGACATGATACCAAAAGCATAATCCATAGCAAAAAAAAAAAAAAAAAAAACATCCAGACTGATGCAGCCATTTGGGATTTACTTTAAGGCAATGTAAACTATGTTCACACAAAGATTTGAAAGATTTGTACATAAATATTTACAGGAGCCCTCTTTGTCAAAACTGGAATCAGCCCATATATCTGTCAATAGGTGAATAGATAAACAGACTGTGGTACATGCATACATTGGACAACTATTTAGCAATAAAAAAAAAAAAAAAAAAAAAAAAAAAAAAAAACTAGTGACACAACAACTTAGATGCACCTTGAAAGCATTTTGGTGAATGAAGGAAGCCACTCAGAAAATTTCACACTGTATAATTCCATTTATAAAACTTTTCAAAAAACCAAAAACTATGATGACATAGAACAGATCAGTGGATGGCAAGTTTTAAAACTGCCTAAGGGAGATACAGCATGAAGATTTTCAACTCCTGAACTGTTTACTATCCTGATTGTGGTGGTGGTTTCATGAAGCTTTTATATGTACATGATTAAAAATACATGGAACTCTACATTCAAAACAAGTTCATTACTATATGCTCAAAAAGGTAATTCGAAAATTAAATCTAAGGCGCTATCTGCCTGCCATATATGCTGAAGATCCTTCTGCCTCACAGAGAATTATAAATCTATAAGCTCTTTTATTAAGTTTCTTCAATAAGGAGTGTTTCTGAACTTTTAAAAAATTATACAAAGCCAACTTATAAAACCTATGTAGAAATTCCGTATTCATTTGGACAGACTACGAATGGATTCAGGATATAGAGATCTATTCAGCCACACTAGCAAACCCAAGCAACAGCTCTGTAAGACAGTCACCTTAATATGAATTATTTAGCTAAATTTTCATTTCTTTCAAAGATGTTTTCCTTGTGTGCAGTTCCTGTTTACCCAACCATAACATAAATACTTCAAACGAAGTTTGCAGACAGAATTTATTGCAAAGGGATGGCTTTTCTTTCTGTAAAAATAGGTCCCACACCCAACCTGGAGCTTGAACTCATGACCTTGAGGTCAAGAGTTGCATGCTTTACCGAATAAGCCAGCTAGACTCCCCAACAAAGGAATGGCTTTTTATTTCAATGCAGGAAACAAACATGGCTAGATTGTGAAGAACGGGGATCCATCCTCAGAAACGGTGAGTTGTTTTTGTTTTTTTTTTTTAAAGAAAATACCTTGTGTATTGATTCTACATTTGAGAGTGAACAGAATATATTTGTAAAGAGTGTAAACACATTGAATATGAAATGATTAGCATCTAAGATATACCAAAGTGTATTAAAATACCTTCAAAATAATTTTACAACTTTGGTGGTAAAATTAGGATATACTATTTAAAAGATGTTGTTTTATACTTTATATAATATATGAAAATTTCTTAGTTATCTAATACAATTCCATTATAACTTTTACACTTTTTAAAGTCCTGCATGCAGCACTGTAATAATCATGAAATAATGATAACTGGAGGAAAGTCTGAGCAATTTTAAAACAATATTTGGATTTCTAGGAAATGAGACAATTATGGATAAGAAAATTAAAGACATCATCATTTTGAATCCCATTTCTAATTAATTTCTAAGAAAGAAAACATCAGAAAACTATTTTCAAAGGTATCCCTGCAGAAGGAAGAGAAAAAAAAATAATTCAATCATTAAGAAAGTGGATTGTATGGTTTAGTCTTTCTCATCACAGATGCTATTTCAGTAAATTCTGGAATTCAATCTGTGATTAATCCAATCACTATGTGATAAATATGTCCACAATACCTTGGTGCTAATTCGCCAGTGTTCTCTTATATTTCCCATTACAGACTCATGGGGCAGTCAGGAAATTTCCTATGGAGAGAACAATTTTTGACAAAACAAACAGCTCTCGCATTTCCAGAATCATTGGTGTGGAAATGTAGGAGGCAGTGCTTTATAAACTGCTGGCATCCTTGCTCTCCTTTTACCTTTCTATGTCTGTTTCTTTACCAGAAAGGAGACCTTTGAGACAGAGGCTCAGTGGGTAAATTCATTCCACAAACATACGTTTAGCTCAGACCTGAGGCAATATAAAAATTCCAGCATTCAACAATATAAAATTCACAATAGCTGAGACCCAATCAAGAATTATAAGGTCTGCAACAAGTTAAGAAAATATAACCCATGGCTGGGAGAAAAATCAATCGATGAAAACAGATCCTGGCATGAAAGAGATGATGGAATTAACCAACAAGAATCTTAAATATTAGAATATTAAAAATATGGTCAAGAACGTAAAAGCCTGGCTTTGAGAGCAAGTGCCTTCTTAAAATTTGAGCCCTAAGTACCTCCCTTGTATCATTTTCATCTTGGGCCCGAAGGAGAGAAGTAGATGATATAGAAAAGACCCAAATGGAACTTATAAAAATGAAAACTACAACATTTGAAATTAAAAATACGCTGAATACGACCGACAGCAGATTAGACACTGAGAAGGAAAAGACGCAGCATTTTGTACCAGGTTCTAAAAGCGTATTTGCCTCAGTGTCTTGATAAACTTGTAATATATTTATGTCGAATACAAGAAGACTCTCCCAAAGGTTGCAATACAAATATGAAGAAAGGTTTCATTCTAGAGGTATTGATTTAGCATAGGAATTATTAAAGAGAAATGAAAGTATGTCTTTGACATACTTCGACTCTTTAAAGTCATTATTATGAGAAAACTGGCTTCTCACACACGAATTTGGGGTTGGATGTGTAGTTATGGTGTTAAATCATATCATTACAGCTTCAGCTATACTAAGATGATCAGTGTTTTCCTCATCCAGGGGCACAGGGGAGTGGAATTTTGAAAATTCTTTTGAATTACGGACATAAGGTTGACTGCACATATTGATGCCATTGGGGTGAAAACAAAGCCAAACAAGTTGAACTTTTCCCTTAATTCAAAGGCACTGCTTTTCACATTGATAGTAAGCATTCTCTTTGTAGCAGACTGAACACAAGGGAGTGTTAAGAGGTGAATAATTCACTTTAAGCCTTTTCATACCGACATCGCTTCTGATAGCTTTGCCTTCAACAGAATATATGGTGTGGTTCTTTCTACATTGCTGAAGTAGGCAACAGCACTTTAAGCCACCACTTATAAAGTTATCTGACAGCACCTATGGCTCTGGAATTTTCAAAGTGCATGAGGTATGGCAATAACTGTATTTATCAATGATTTTCAAAATAATACATTTTATACAAGTATAGTGTGGTCGACATTTGTGTTTTGCTACTAAAGGCATAATAAAAACATGAGAAATTCTTACCACATTTAGCAAAAGCTAGCATTACTTTAAATTAGAAATGAGAGAGCAAGAACAGCCACATCCTGTAAGCAAGCATTTTAAGTCTACAGCTCAATTAGGATGACTTAGATGATTTTGTTCTGAAAGTAATGAGTCTGTATATTAAAACCTTTTGCAAATGTTAACTCTTTCATAAACAACACTGATAATTTTAATAATAACTTGTATGCTGGAGTTTAATCATTTAATTTATGAATCTTAAAGAAAATCAGCTTTGAGAAGAAAGAAGAATGTTGAAATAATCAAAAGGTAAGAGGAGTGCTGTTTGTTATCTAGAAAAGCACACAAAGTAGAGAATGCTGCGCATTCTCTTTTTTATTTTTGCTGAAGTTTGGAGTCCATAGGCCACCAAGGTGCCCCTGAATGCTAGATGTGCTTTCTCTCTGGCAATGGCATAGAGTTATGCCATAAGTTGATGTCTTAGGGAAAAAAATTCAAACTTTGAGTGGCTGACTTTAATACCTGCAATTAGTCCATTCTCTTTAGTAAGGTCAGTCTCTATCTCAACCCTAGCTTATACCCAGTCTTTTTGTTTTCTTCCAGTGGTGGTAGGGGTGGGGGAGAGTTGGGAGTTCTATTCTTTTCTGTTTGGTTGTTTGTTTGCTTGTTTGGTTGGTTGGTTGGTTTTGGCTATCTCTCAGCCAGATATATTGTCTTAGAAGATTCTTCTCTGCTTTCCTCCTATAGTGCTCTTGTTCTCTATCAAGAATATGGAAGATTTATCCCACCAGAGGGAATACCTACAACTGGATTCTCTGCAATCAGGCCTCCAAACTAAGAACCCAAAGGTAAATGTAGCCAGTGAAAATTCATTAGAAGTCTAAACTTCTAGAACTCTGACATATGAAGAGAAAGAGAGAAAAGGGAGGGAGACAAATCGGTGACTCACCATTTTATTTATTGTCACTGTGAATGCAAGATACAGTTCTTAAACTCTTATTTCATTAATGTTAAAAACTTGCTAATAAGTGAAAGAAAAATTTGATAAATTAATTTATTTAGATTCAAGCCAGTTTTCAGTCTAATTTATTTAGCTAATATGGACATGTTTTGAAACTATACTGCACTGAATCTAAATTTATGGAAACAGAGTCATTGTGTACTTTCTATATTAGGAGGCTTGGAGTATGCTGTTCCATTTTAGTATCCACACAACAGTATTATTGATATTTATTACTCATTCTCCTCAATTGCCCTAGGACACATAGTAATGTTACTGTCTACATTTTTTTAACAGAGAAATGACATTTAAGAGAAATGACAGCTAACTAACTTTCATAAAGTTACCCTTCATATACCCAATTCACTGCAGAACAACGTACTTGCCGGGAACCACCAGGACCAGTCAGTATCTGTGCTACCTCTCTGGCAAATAGAGAAAAATCAGGATCCATCCCAACATTTTCAGAACTAAGTTAATGAGAAATGAATGTAACTTGACTTGAAATGCTTTTAAAAATTACGTTACACACCAAGCAAAAATAGTACTGCCATACCCCGTACTAATAAGACAACTCACTGAAAGAATATGCACTTTTACCTTTCCATGCTTGCACATTAAATTATTTGAATATGCTGAGCATTGCATATAACTCCAATAACTAGATTTTCTTCCTTTGGCCAATAACATAAAAAGGTAATAATGGCCGTGTATTATCAAACAGTCTAATGCAAGCAGTAGGCTTAACTGTATGATTACTTACCATCATGACAGTCATATAAATTGTCAAAATAGGCACTTCTGAACACTTACCTTTTAAAGTGCAAAAGAAATTCAAAGTATTACATTCAGCCAATCATTACAGAAAATTCCCCAAAAATAACTAATTTAAAAGATATAAATAACTAATCTAAGTAACTAATTTAAAAACCAAACTGTCTGTCTGTCACATATCATCAGTTTGTTTTTTTTCCAAAATACACTAAAATTTAAAACATTAAAGATACAATGATTTTGGTACACACAGTTCACCAGTCTTCCTCCTCCAAATACCATTGTTGATCAGAAGATAAAGTCTATTATTATTCAAATAATCGGTTAAATTTTGCAAATGAAAGAAAAAAAAATATCAGCAAGATCAGGTTCCTGTCTGATTTTGCATCTGCCTTTCAACTCATCACCTGTATAGGTGCATTCCAGTTCCTAATAGTAAAAAAAAAAAAAAAATAGAAGGAATTCAAGGTGAAATTAAGGATGAAATACCTTTCTTACTTTTTCCTTCCTCTAAAATTTAAAATTTTTTTAATGTTTATTTTTGAGAGAGACAGAGACAGGATGCGAGTGGGTTAGGGGCAGAGAGAGAGAGGGAGACACAGAATCCGAAGCAGGCTCCAGGCTCTGTGCTGTCAGCACAGAGCCCAACGCGGGGCTCAAACTCATGAACTGTGAGATCATGCCCTGAGCCGAAGTCGGACGCTCAACTGACTGAGCCACCCAGGTGCCCCTCCTCTAGCACATTAATAAAGAATTTTTAACTCTTTATAAAAGGAAGTTGTTTTTCTTTTTTTCAAAATTATTTATTTACTTTTGAGAGAGAGAGAGAGAGAACGCGCACAAGCAGTGGAGGGGCAAAAAGAGAGGCAGAACACAAGCAGGGGAGGGGCAGAGAGAGAGAGGCAGACACAGAATCCAAAATAGGCTCCAGGCCCTGAACTGTCAGCACAGAGCCCAATGCAGGGCTCTAATTCACAAACTGTGAGATCATGACCTGAGCCAAAGTCTGATGTAATCAACTGAGCCACCCAGGTACCCTGAGAATTTTTAACTTTATAAGCAACAATTCATGCAAACAGCCGACCAATCAATTTATTTTACAATAATTAGTAAATAATTATTTATTTTAAATAATTACTTTGGGGGAATTTTGTGGTCCTGGTCTTTTGTATGGGTTTCAAAGATAAGTTACTAACCCCTTCCAAAACAACAAAAAATATATACAAATTTAAATTTTCAGGGGCACCTGGGTGTCTCAGTTAAGTGTCTGACTCTTGATTTCGACTCAGGTCATGATCTCACGATTTGGGAGACTGAGACCTGTGTCAGCAGGAGCCTGCTTGGGATTCTCTCAGTCTCTCTCTCTCTCTCTCCTTCTCTCTCTCAAAATAAATAAATAAACTTTAAATTTTCCAGAAAAAATTATCCATTGTATTTGAAAAACAAAATGAGTAATGTAAGAGTACAATTAAAAAAACTTAGGAGATAATATACAGGGAATTTGGAAGATCTGCCCTGAGATATGACTTTAACAAAGTAAAGGCATTCCTAAGTTTGAAGAAGAAATTAATTATTAATCAAATTTATGAGTATTAGATTACTAGAATATTTATCATTTTTCCCTCTGAAATGCAGGAATAAGTATCACATTCAAAATGTATGATTCAATGGAAAGAGTCTATTTTAGGTTGGTATTCATACCTGAAATTAAAATAAAGCTAAGTGTCTTTACTAATGCTAACAGATTTTTAATTAAACATTAGCACAAAATGAAATGAAATATCTCTAGTCTTTATCAGACTGACACTTAATACCTAATTCAAGTATCCCCAGCTTTCTTTGCTTGGACACTTCAGTGCTAAGAATTTTTCTCCTCTGGAAAAAGCAGCAGGCTTACCCAGACAATCATTTCATGAGATACTAGGCCTGCATTCTTCCATATCTAGTTTGAAACAACAGACAAATATCTTGATCTTGTTAGAGGTTATTTGTAATTTACATGGTACAGGTTTTTTGGTTTTTGTTTTTTTTTTTTATAAATACACAAACGGAAAGAAATTAAGAAATGTTAACAGTTAATCATACCTTACAAAAATGGTGTAAGGCCCACTATCTGTTTTTGAAAATCAAGTTTTATTGGAACTCAGCCATGCCCTTTCATTTACATGTTGTCGATGGCTGTTTTCATGCTTCAATGGCAGAGATGAATAGTTTTGATGGAAACTATATGGCCCACAAACCCTAAATATTTACTATCTGATCCTTAATAGGAAAAGTTGCAGGCTCTTGGCTTAGAAAAACTAAGTCTCAGCTCTTAACGTTATAATTAAAATTTTTAGTCTACTCACTCCTGTAGATAAAATACTAATGAGGCATTTTCACATATACACTACGTTTAATTAGGTCATAGTTTAAAAAAACAAGAAAACACATAAGTTATTTTCATCTTCTGTGGGACACAGACTTCTCTCTCAGAGTATGCATTTGGAAGCTGCCTGATTGAAAAATTGTTCATATTTTTTAAGTGGATTTCAGTGTTAGGTGATTTGTAGCATGTTTATATTCAATTCCAAACTACTTAAAACTGTGCAAACAGTACCATCATGGGAACACCTGAAAACAAAATGTACTTAGGCACATTAAGTTTCCTGAAGTGTATTACAAGTTCCTCTAGAGTGTACTTAGAATAAAAGTAAGTAACCTGTTCTTTCCCAGAGAAAAGAACTCTTCCGTTCTTGGTCCTTTGTCTCCTGTGCTTCCTTACATATTTTACAGGGTGATTTTGTGTTTCTCAACCTCTCCAAATCTAAACTTCCTTTCAACTTCACCAAGTGGAACCATTATAATTATTTCTATTTTATGGGTGGAGAAACTGAGGCCTATGGAATTCACGAAAGGCTAGTTGGAGGTCCCTTTATGAGTAAGTAATAGGAATAAGTTTCTTTTGACTCAAAATCTCACACTCTTTCAAATAAAATCCTGCAAGTCCTGTATGACCCATCTCCCTTTTGTGAGTATTGTGCTTTGCTTTCTAGACTATTTATCACTGTCTGATGTATTTTACAGATTTATTACTTTCATTCTAATAATGCTTGTTAATCAATGCTCCCTACAGAGTTCTGATACCAGGTCACACCCCCCCCCCCCACGAATGGCTTTGTTCCTGCAATTGTTCAGCTCTGAATCATAATAAACACAGAGGAAAGCAATGAGGTCTACTGGATAGCTTTGGTTCAAATACAAGAATCAAAGCCAGTTCTATGATCAAATCTGAGAATCTGAGAATCTGCTTCTGGAGTCTCCAAAATCTGGAAATATTTTCACTCTATAGGACCAACTTACAGAACTTCTTGAAACTACTTGCTGGCTATCAATTTGAAAGATCTTGTGGCAATGTGTCGTACGTACATAGGTCCCAGCAGAGATGTGAAGCTTAATATATGAAAGCCTTAAAGAATTCTTTTCCAAATTGACCTGCCTTCTAGGAACTAAGTTTCACTACTCAAAGTAGCAATTATTCATGCTGTAGGATGTTTTCATACTCCATCAATACCTCCATAGGAATGCAGGCCAAACATGATATCCCAACTGGTATAGAAACAAAAGCCCTAAACTATGAGTCACATGACATTAATTTTCTATTTCTAGCTAGCTGTATATATGTGAGTAATATTTCTGTGCTTCAGTTTTCTCACATGAAAAGAAGTGTAAATGAAATCAGATGTTATCATATGTCTCTAACTCTCTGGTATTCATTGCTCTACAACAGTTCTTTTGTGGAAACTTCTCTTCAGTTTCTACCTGGGGTGAGCTTTACTTACCACAAGTTCTTTCTGCATAAAAAGCACTGTTCTGAAGGAAGACTTAACATCTTTCCACTTCAGAGTTCACTTTGGTGGTTTAAGTAAGAAGTTTAAAATATCTGCAAATTATTTTTTTTGCAAGACAGTCTATCAAAAATTGATCACTTTTTTAAACGTCTATTTAGCATTTAAAACAAGGGTGCCTCGGTGGCTCAGTCAGTTAGGTGTCTGACTCTTGATTTCAGCTCAGATCATGATCTCACAGTTGGTGAGTTCGAGCCCCAAATCAGACTCCACGCTATTAGTGCGGAGCCTGGTTGGGATTCGCTCTCTCTCCCTCTCTTTCTGCCTCTCCCCTGCTCTCTTTCTGTCTCAAAATAAATAAATAACCTTTAAGAAAAAAAGCATTTAGAACAAAGTAACCAATCCTGGTTTAAAGAGGTATAAACTGAAATTTGGAATAAAATAAATTAGCATTCGGGGCGCCTGGGTGGCTCAGTCTGTTAAGAGTCAGACTTCGGCTCAGGTCACGTTCTCACGGTCCATGAATTTGAGCCCCGCGTGAGGCTCTGTGCTGACCTTTGGGAGCCTGAAGCCTGCTTCGGATTCTGTGTCTGACCCTCCCCCGTTCATGCTCTGTCTCTCTCTGTCTCAAAATAAATAAAAAATGTTAAAAAATAAAAATAAATATTAACTATTACATAAATATTTAATATTAAATATTAAAAAAATAAAAATTAATTAGCATTCTAATAAAATTACTTTTTTATAATCGTAAGTATTCTGGTTTAAAATTGTACTCTTGCATAATTGCTAACATGAAATATTATTTTTATGGAGAATATGTCTGCATATCAGTTATCTGCTTCCACGTGTTACGTCATTTACTGCTAACAATAATAATCGTATGTGTTAATATTCATTCAAAATTTAGTATTGATCATATCCTTTATATGCATAATCATATTTCATCTTTAATTCTTATGACAATTTTATGAGAAACAAATATTATTACACCTAATAAGAAACCAGAAAAAAAAAAATAAGGTTAAGCATCTTACTCTGGACAGAAAAGCTAATTTTTTTTTTTTTTTAGACCAAGAACCTTCGGAATTGAATCTCAGTGTAAAGAATCAAACCATCAATCAGGGAGGAACTGACTAAATGAATTATCCATTAATTGGCCCAAAATTCCATTATTGTTCAGATAATATGAAACCACATTGTTGACATGGAATCATGTATGAGACATTTATATTTTTAGACAAAACTCTAGTGTGTCCTGCATGTGTTTGCACATTACAGCATGGGAAGATAGACAGGTTTATAATCCCTTATTCAAAATCCTTGCACTCAGACATGTTTTGTAATCCTTAAGTCTTCCATATCTCAGAATGACATTTTGTTGTACATGTCATGTATGGCCTATCCCAACAGAGACTGATACAATACCTCAAATTTAAACATATTAGTATTTCTTCAGTAAAAAAAAAAAAAAAAAAAGTTGATATTAACACTAAGTGGGACAAGTAAAGATTAAAAATAATCTTAAATCAGTTCAGATCTAAGTTCTTTGGATTTTTATTTACAGAAGGGATTGTGGGTCTGAACAGCAAAAGATTAGCAATAACTACCTCTGAGTACTAAATTATAAGCAATTATAACTTTTTAAATGCAACTTTCTCTATTTTCAGTCCACAAACATGTAATGAGTTCTTACTATACACCAGGTGCTGTTTTAGGTATGGTTTTTTAGTGGAAGTTTTGCAGTAAAAATTCCTCTTAAAATTAGGAAAAAAAATATAGTCATTTAACTTTGGGAAAAACAAGAAAGAGAGAAACTCAAAGACACACATACTGGACCGAAAACCTGAAGTTATTTTAAATGCAAAAACGTGGATCTTCTTGCATAGAAGAGTTTTGGAATAGTTGCTGTTATTCCTGAGAGTAAAATCTCTTCTAGGGAAACTATTGACTTGGTACAAATCAAATAGGAAAGGAGTAAGTGGCCCTGCAGTCAAATGTAGCCAATTCATCCCTGGAGGCTGACTACAAACTCCCAGTTCAATGTTAGAGTAGTTGAAATCCAAAAGGCAATACACTAGCGGTGCCTGACTCTCAACTACACAGGTCCAGAGGCACAGTCTCAGTGGAGTAGCTTCACCTTTAGGATATCTGTCACGGAGCCAAAAATTCAAGGGCCCCCAACTCTCATATATTTACATTTCAATTGTCCTTGAAAAACTATTCTTTAAGGGTCACTTAATCCTAGGTTTAAAGAAATATTATGTCTTCTTCTTTTACGTGCACTAGACATATTATGTATAAATATGAAACACAAAGTAGATAATTTGTCCCCCAAAGAAGTAAAAAAGTGGAAGAATTCTTCTCTTTGCTGAGGGCCTGCATTCTCCTTCCTTCTTCTGAAAATGGAATCAGGCTGTCATACATAGTTTGAAAAATAGGTTTTTCCTGTCTCTGAAGGAGCATGAGTTTATTCAAGCAGAGTGAGGTAGTTTATAAAAGCTATACACTTAATATAAAAAAGACAAAGTATAAAACTCTTCCTGTAGTCTAATTTGATTTAAGGTTCCTGATACCTCTTTTCTTGAGAGGACAGAACATAACAATATGAAATGGTGCACCTACTAGCACTGTGCATAAATGGCTCAAGCTGAATGTGTAACAATAAAGTCTCCGTCTATTATTGCAGAACCAATAAATAAGCATAATGAAAATCATGACATACTATTACATTACTCCGTGTTTCCTCTATTCATTAAAAAAAAGATGAGCGCATTTAAAATAATTTCACACGTCGAATGACAGTAAGCCTTCCAATCGAGATGATGTTGAAGGTAATATTTGTAAAGGGCAGATGCACGGTCTTATGTGGCTTATATCAACATTACAATAGAAGCATGAAGAATCTGATAAATAACTACTTCATCCCAAATGATAGCAGCATAGTAGCCCAGTTACATCATTCGCCTGCGCTACGTGTGTTCTGTTATTATGAAGTCAATAAAAAACACATTAAAAAGCTTTAGAAAAGACTTCCCTGTCAATTAGCCCTTGGATGGATTCTACTTTTTCTGTTTCTCTGTTGATTTAATATACTAGATCATATTAGCAGCATTGGCTTGTAAACAAGGAAGATCTGAATCCTATTAATGGAGATACGCTGCCAGAATAATCAGCTTCATACTTAACAAGTTTCCAAGTATTTGGAAAAGCTGTGAAATGGGATTATAAGGTTAATCTGTGTACATCTGGCTCGCCACCATATAAATATTTCAGAAACTTGATCTCATAGGCTGAAGAAACACCTGTCTAATCATGACTCTTTTCCAAGTTACATGAACTTCAGCGAGCAGAGCAGTACACAAATGCTGACAAGAAATGATGGTCAATTTACATAATGTATCTCTCGTGTTATGCATATAATTTCATCATGTAACTCTTCTGAATGAGGACGTAGGCAATATTCGGGGAAGATTCTGTGCTGTCATACTTATGTTGCCAAGAGGGAGTGAGGGGGAGGAAAATTTTTTTTAAATTCAGGATAACCACCTGAAATACTATATATTGCTTTTTTTTAATACCATGGTACGTAATTTTAGCATAATTGGATGTTGTAAGTATAAATGTAGTATAATATGGACCCAGAGAATAATTAATGAGAAGCAGGAGTTCGTGCATAAAATAACAGTAAAAAGTTCAGCAGTCCCTCTAGTTAATTGAAACCTTAATGAATTTGAACATCAGTTATTTTAACTAGATCCAGGATTAAATAACTATGCTGACTCTGTCATATATACACCAGCACATTAAGCCTGATTTTATTTTTTCTAAATTTTGTTCAAAAACATAATTGGGTTAAAAATGTACCGAATATGGCTCTTATCAAATTAACTTCAAATGTCCAACTTGAAAACATAGATTTTGAAACTGTGGTCCAAAATGGCAGCTAAAGGTCAATGAATCGAATTTCCAATTATATTTCCTGGGAGCAGATGGGTGCAATGAAACCTAATGATTGAATTTTAAATGCTTTCTTGCACCTTTTATCTGTTTCCCAACATGTTGATTCTACCTTAATGCTCTAACAAGATAATAGGTTTATTACAATTAACCAACTGAAATGATATCTCCATTTTCCAATTATTCATATCATATTACCTGGGGATATTGAATCAGAGCTCCTTTCCTCTCCCACCCCTAGTGCCTTTCCATCAAAATCCTACACTTACACCAAACAAAATCCAAACTCTAATATCATTAAATAACAGATGTGTCCTGGAGATTTGATTTCTCCAGTTAAATGATAAGTACTTAAAATGAAGCCCAAGCCCACCGAGGCTCAACGGGAAATTTGTAATGAAAATAATTATAAGGTATTTGTTGGATAAGATTAACTATAAATTTCTTTTCCTTATGCTATAAACAGATACATTAGTCTATTTCTCTGACCTGCATAAGCATAAATAAATATAGAGGGAAGTTTTATCAAGAGGACAAAAAAATGAAATGGTCTAGGGGTACCTGCCTGGCTCAGTCGGTAAAGCATTCAACTCTTGATATTGGGGTCATGAGTTCAAGTCCTAAGTCAGGCAGAGAGTTTACTTAAAAAAAAAAAAATTAAATGTTCTGTTTTCAGGAATTGTAGATGGAGGATTTTATCTCTACTATATCTCAATAGAGCACATTTTTGCATGAAGAACAAAAAGAAGGAATTACGGAAAGGTTTATTTAATTACTTTTATAAAAAAGAAAACCAATATTTCATCTTTTTAAAATATTTTTTCATGTTTATTTATTTATTTTGTGTGTGAGAGAGAGAGATAGAGAGTGAACGGGGAGGAGAGAGAGAAAGGGAGAGAGAGAATTCCAAGCAGGCTCTGTGCTTCCAGCAAAGATCAACATGGGGCTTGAATCCACAAACCATGAGATCATGACCTGACCTGAAATCAAGAGTCCAGTGCTCCACCCACTGAGCCACCCAGGTGCCCCTAATATTTTATGTTTTTAAATCTAGAACAAAGGAGGGGGGCCTGGGTGGCTCAGTTGGTTGGGTGTCCGACTTCGGCCCAGGTCACAATCTCGCAGTTCACAATTTCGAGCCCAGCATTGAGCTCTGTACTGACCACTCAGATCCTGGAGCCTGCTTCAGATTCTGTGCCTCCCTCTCTCTCTGTGCCTCCCCAACTCATGCTCTATCTCTCAAAAATAAATAAAAACATTTATAAAAAAGAAATCTAGAAGAAAGGGAATCCAAGAAGCTTTTTATTTTAACTAACCAACAAAAGTTTCTCATTTATTAAATGCATTTTAATAATGTTAAACATAATATTGTTGAATCCAACCCATTTTAATCCGACCCATTCCTATATTGCTCCACTATAGGAATCAACTCTAGGCACCGCAGGTCTGAATATATATATCTGAGTTCTTTAAAAATATTTACATTCGATGTAAATATACAAGGTTCCTAAGGTATCCCTGTAAAAATATATTTTCAGAATGGATATCACAGAAAAGAGACCAGATGGCAAGAATAAGAAGAAAAGAATCAGAACGAGTCATGTGAGTAAGGCATATGTAACAATTCCTTTTCTTTTGTTTCAAATTATATGTTTTGATGATACTTTCCAAATATTCAAACAACTTTTTGGAATTTTTAAACAAATGATATGTGTTTTCAGATCATATGGTTTCATGTGAAGACTAACAAAAATGCATGAAACCTGGTGAACCTGTAGGACGTTCCCATTTTACCAGTATTGTTTAGAAGTCACATTTCTAGTAGATTTCTAAACTGTATTCCTTAAAAGAAAGCATGTGTGATAGTTCAAGAAAAAATACAAAGAAATGAGTAAAAGTCAGAGAGATTATGGAACATTACAGGCCCAGTTTCCCATTTACTGATCTGCTCCTGGTTCTCAGACTTCTCTTAGTAACAGGACAGCAAGACCCAGACTGGCATCCGGTCGGGAGAAAGCAGCACCCACTGTCGCTACGCCTTCTTTCCCCAACATGCCAAATATTCCAGAGTAAATTTACAGATGGGCTCAAACTATAATGTTTGGGTAATTGTAGATATAAATGTCCCCTCTGAAAACTTATTATTCGTTGGTGTATCTTATATGATATTTAACACTATAATCTCTCAGAAAGTTTTCTCCTCTTTTCGAATGGTAATTGACAATGAATCCTAAACTTTTTAAATGTCATTTCTCTGCTCCTTCCTATTATTTTTTTCTTTAATTTTGTATCCCAACTATCTGGCTAGTGGGGATAATTAAATTTTTAATATGGTTTGAAAGCTCATTCTGCTTGAAGGCTTTATTCTATCAAACCTTCTTATTGTTTGATAAAGATTTTGCAGTTAAAGTTTAAAATTCAGATAAAATAATAAGTAAGTCCTAAAACAGCTTAAAAGTAGTAAATTATTTTAATTAAGAGCTTTTTAATTATTTTTTATTTATTAATTGAAATGATAATTATATATTGAACAGCTCTGCAGGTTACATATTTTAAATAACAATAATGAAATGGGTAGCATACTGTTTACATGAATGCTTAGCTTATGCTTCCTCAGTATATGCATAGAAATTTCATACCACCTACATGAAATAGATTCTGAGATTTTGAGAAAAATTTTGTAGTTGGGTTATTATTATTATTATACACATTGATAATTGCCCATGGTGATTTTCTTTTTGCAATATCAGATGGCAACTGGTTGGTACCAAAGTGATTAAATCATGAAATTATATATTAACAAATACAAATAAATGTAATCCCCACATTACTATTTATGGCTTATAATTTCATTTCATTAAAAATGTCATATAGAAAAAAGGATCACATTAGTTACTTAATAATTTGCTAGAGCTGTGTGATTCTTAAAGCCTTAACAAAGAGACGTAATATTTGAATTGTGTGGTTTTAATACTGTATAAAGCACTTCAAGGAATAGGACAAAAGATAAAAGATATGCTCTTACCAACAGCATTTGTTCTTGATATACATCTATATACTATATATCTATATACTGTATATCTATATACTGTATATATGTATATCATATACTGTACATCAAGAACAAATATATTAATGCACTTATATATACACATATATATGTGTGTGTTATATATATATTTCGAGAGAGAGAGAGACAGAGAAAGAGAGAGATACAAACAAATTCAGAACTTATGTCACTATCAATAGAATCTATGTATAGGAATTTTCATTGTAGTTATTACAAAGGTAAAAATTATACATAAAATTATCAAAACATGCCACCTTCAAATAAATTGTTTACCAGCATGTTTATATGAATAATATCTTCAACTTTGGCCTCCCTCATTTCTAGGTTTGAATCTAAACTCCAGCTCATGACTGATTAATGATTATAGGATTACCAAGAATCCGTATTTTTTAAGTGCTTTCTATGTATTAGAAACCATCTTAGGTTCTCCCAACTACAGAAACAAGCAAACGTATATGGTCTCTGTCTTCCAATATTCTGCTATTTAAGTCGCTTTGTGATAAATTAGCTTTGCTAAGAGAGAGTTATAACACTGAACCAGAGTTTTAAAACTGTTTAGACTTACTAATATTCATCATTTTGTGTGTAGATCAATTAGATCTTTATAGAAACAAAGTTTACATAAAAAACCAAAGAAGGAATGAATGTAAATAGGTAGGGTGTTAAATCTGTTAGTCTTCCAGTTTCTCTTATGCATTAAGTAGCTTTAGGATCAAGCATAGAAGAAAAATATTTTCGTTGACTTCTGCTGATTACATAGTATTTTATAGTTCAAAGAAGGTGCTTTTCTTTTTACCTCCCGACCTGTCCTGCTTTCTCCAACACTGCCAAATGGTCTTACTACCATTTACTTCAAACTTAACCAGCCAACAGAGGAGTGTGATGGAAAATATTTTCTACCCCTTCGCTGAAACGTTACATGTCAACTTTTCACCTAAGGCAAAATTTAATGGCTGACTTGTGGATCTTTATTTCTAGAGATTTACTATGGAAACACTGACATAACCTTTAACCAGAGCAAACAGAGCCGCTCTAATAAGCAGGTAACACCAAACCTAAAAATGCAGGAGGAACAGAAAGATCCTGGCAGGAATTAATCTGCCATTTTCACACATCTGCCCGAGGGAGGTATTGTAATTGCAAAAATTTACTCTAAGACTGCTGAGACTCATAGTAATTATGTTTCTTTCTTTTTTTTAATAGAAATAGCCACAGGTGGTAACAAATTGGGTTTTGAGATGGGGAACTAGGCATGCATTCTAACCCAAATTACTATGTAATTGTCTTGATTATAAAAAAAAAAATCGTAAAAAGTCTATTGCTCAAAATCAGAAAAAAAAAATTCTTAAATGCATTCACTGTCTTTTAGTTCTTTTAGTTTCTCTCCACTTAGGCATATAGCCTCATTTGTTGTTACTGGCACATCTGATCAGGGCCACACTGTAGAATAGCCTCTTGCCAATAACCCTTACAAATTCCTCCGACTGGGATTTAATAGGATAGTTCACTTATTTCCTGTCTTATTATCATCTAGAGATAAATACTAGCTTTCCTAGAAGGTCAGGATATGGAAACGTAGCTAATAATTACAATTATCAATGCATCTGCCAATACTAAAAGTGCAAAGTTATAGACTTTTTATTTCAATCTATGTGTTGTATTAAAATGATATTTTTCATACACACAGGCACACACGCGCGCACACACACACGCACACACACACACACACACTCGATAATCTTCTTACTCTACAACAATTCATGCATTAGTACCAACATATTATCATTGTTTTTTTTTTTTTTTTTCAATTGCAAACCAGGCATACCGTGCCAAGTAAGAGTCAATTGTCAAGTGTATCGCCAAACTTTCTTAATCAGAAAATTCTTATTAAATCAACTAAGATTAAAATAAGAGATTAGGCACTGGCTTAAAACAAAACACAAATTCATTAATGTGACAGCAGGTCACACAAAGCTTAAAATAATAATAAAAATAAAGCAATCAAGTATCTTGCCTTGAAATTATATAAATTATAGATTTTATAGAAATTATATAAATTCTATGTAACCTTTAATTCTATTTTAATGATAATGATAATAAAGATAAATGATTGATTTCTTGCTTATTTTTCATGACTTATAGATCTTCTTATTCACCTTCTTAATGCAATAAGTTGATTTGGGATAAACTACTTTAAAATAGATGCAAAACTGCAAAAGTGAAATAGAAAGCAAGACTTTGTGCCCCAAGAAGACACCACAATAGAATTCACCAATATTTAGACAATATCCTGGATTTTGCTGAGGAACCATGGAAATCAAATTATTTTTAAGGTTGTTTGGAAAGTTTCGACGACAAATATTTCTATAAAGATGTATCATTAAGTAATAATCAGGCTTGAGCTGGAAAATATCACCTTTTGGAGCTAACTCCCTTTTTTCTCCAAATACTAAAAGAAAAAATGTTTTTTTCTTAGTAAATTTTGCTGAGATTTTAAGTATGTTATGTCTCAAACATTCTATTTCCTTATCGTGATTTCATCTACTGAAACGGAGATATTGGCAAAAAGCACATGCTGGCCAGTTTACACTCTGGTAACATAATGCTTCGCATGGTAATCATAGGTGAATTTCTTGTATAAGTATCAGTTTTGCATATGGAATTGCTCTGGTGAAATAGCAAAAAAATCTATTGAATGTTCAATCACAAAACAATCTCAGTATACTCTGATAAAATATGCTGTGTGAAAAATAAAATAAACAGCTTTAAGCAAGGCATTTATACTGGGGTCGGTGAATTGAAAACTAACATATCTTGAGGGCAAAAACTATCATTTCAAAACTGATGCAAGTGTTCATACTGCAAATAAATATTTAAGAATTTATCTAAGACATTGATAGTGTAAAATTGGGCTATAGAAATAAGAAAGACATTTAAACCACTGTGACCATTTCTGCCTACAATAAAATACCTGTTGCATTTCTGCTTCATAAAAGTAAGCCATTGGCATTTAGGAAATATGTGTACATTTCAACTTGGGTTTTATTGAATGTGAGGGCATGGAAAGTCTAGGTATAACTGTAATCTAATCATTGCTCAGCAATGATTATTAAAGATTCAGGAAGAAATACTGGAAAGAGGTATACCAATTGATGACTTATGTGTAAATCACATTTTTTAAAAGTCATCGCCAAGAAGAAAGAATATATCTTTCTGAAGAAAATATATCTAAAGAACCATACTTGTTAGAAAGAACTTATTTAAGGATACTTGGGTGGCTCAGTTGGTTAAGCATCTGACTCTTGACTTTGGCTCAGGTCATGATCTTATGGTTGGGTTCATGATACTGAACCCTGCATTGGGCTCCATGCTGACAGCACAGGGCCTGCTTGAGATTCTCTCTCTCTCCCTCTCTTTCTACCCCTCCCCCACTCGTTCTCTCTCTCTCTCTTTCAAAATAAATAAATAAAAACTTTTTAAAAAGTCACATTGTAAGTTTAATCTGTTATTTAATATATATATATATGAGCTTTTCTGACTATAAACTCATTATCTACAGTATGTATTAATATAATTTACAAACATGTAACCAATGTCTCTTAAAAACAGTATATATTTACAAAACACGAAGGCATAGCTTTGAAAACTTTAAATAGAGTTTTAATGCTCTCACTATTAAATTCTACAAAGGCTGCTTTTAGCTGATAAAGAGAGTAAATAAGAAATTGTCCTTTATATAGTCCCTTTAATGTGTTCCACTAATTAAAAATCAATCAGAAACATTACATGTTTAAAAAATATTAAATATTGTTCATACAGGCTTACATGATTACTTTTATCTGCATCTTGCTCATTTTGCATCTAACATAACTATGGTTCTTGACTATATTATTGAACAGAAACATAAAGAAAAGAACACAAGTGTTTAAATATTTCAAAATGGCTTAAAAATGCATTTTAATACCATTAAATTATTTTAATATATTCTATTCCTCTAATCAAACCAAAGTCTATTTATGTAGATTAGTTACATCTAAAGTCTCATTTATCCAACCTGTATTTATCCTTTGATCACAAAGCTTGTTAACTTAAATGGTCTTTTATTGTTATGATTCATTTTCCCATAATTATGCTGTTTAACTGCCTTATTTTTTGAATAAATATATGCAAACGCGCCAATCATATTCAGCACAGTTATGCTAGATGTTCAATGAACTGTAAGAGCCATTTCACTACAATAAAACTGCCTGGAATAGATCCAGGGGAAGGCCGACAAATACTAGTAATCAGAATGTCAGTAGGACCAGAACAGATAGAAGTGTGTCACATGTATATCAATAGATTCTCTCAAACACTATCTGAAACCAATTTTACAGTCTATCACTGGAAGAACTTTGTGCATACAAGTGAAAGAGGCCACCCACACAGTCACAGTTTTGCATCTGTATTTTGGTCCTTTTTTTTCCTTTACCTTAAAAATATTGAACTTGTACTTCTGCAGTAGCAAGGAAGCACAAGCAAACTTCTGCTTAGTCACATCAGGGAAAGTTGATGTCATTAAGGACTTCTTTATTATAGATAATTTATTTCAGGAGACCAAAGGATAGCAATATATCACTGTCAAAGCTAGTGGTGAAAGCTATGACTAACTGTAAAATACCGTGTGCCACTGAAGGAAATTCTTGTCAACGTCTCCTTTACTAAAATAGGTTGACAATAGATTAGTGTAGGTCTGATGAACTTTGAAAGTGTTTTGTAGGTGGGTGGCAGAAGTCACAGTGTCTTCAAATTGATGGGTAAAATGAACTTCACGCCATTCTCTAACAAGTATGCAGTCATTGGTTAAAGGAATTCGGTACAAAAAAATAAATAACTAAAACCTTCCCTAATGACTTTGCTAAAATATGACTTTAAGATAATGCCCTGTGGGATTTATTAAACAGAAGTATCACTGAGGGGAATACATTCTGGAGCAATGACTAATATCATAATTAGCAGGTGCATTTGTAAGAATTTACCCATTATTGAGTGTATTGCAAGACACCTCAACATAAGGGAGTTAAGTTTTACTTCCTAACTGGCATGAACCCATTTAAGTGGCTTCATCTTCCTCCTGTGGTTGTTTCATTATCAGAGCTCAAGGTGTATATTCTCACAATGCCTCCAGCCATCCCACTATCCTCCTGGAAGATTCAGAACCTAGATGAATTTTTTTTCTCTTAATCTACATAAACTCCAACCTATTGTCCATGGAAGACCAGTAGTTCCTCAACTTCTCCTCTGTTCTAGAATGCCTGGCTCTAATGAACTTCAAAATGTTTGAAGTTTGAAAACGGTACAATCAAGTTTACATATATTTTCAAAGAAAAAATAAAGGTTTGTGCTCATCCTTAAAAAGAGGAGAGCTGCCTTTGAATTAAAAAAATATATAAAATGGGCTAATATTTGTGCTTGAGTATTTATATATATTATCTGGGAAATATAAAGACATATATACATGGATACACATAAATTTTGCCAAGAAGTTTTATTGTTCACATTTCCATAAATATAGCCAGAGCCAACCTTCACTGTAATAAGTACATGTAAACCTTTATTAATCTTAACATAAAATAGTTTCTTAATTTATACCTTTTATTTTTATAGATATATTTCTATTGCATTGTATTACATAAGCAGCACTAACTAAGTGCTGCTTAATAAGTAAAAAACTTGAAACCTGACAGTAGTGAAACATAAGAAAATATAAATATTATATTTGTAAATAGTATTAAATAATTATCTGGAGATTTTCAAAGTTTTTTTTTTTATTTTAAAATATGTATATTTCTTAAGTCCCTTAGGAGAGATATTTGAGATTATTTAAAGGGTAACCAATTTATTTTAACCACATATATACATCTATATTCACTGTAAAAAGCGAATAATGTATAACTTCAACTTTATTAAGAAAAGTTTCTAGAAATTACCTTTGCATTTATTTATTTTAATTTTTATGTGGCTTGAACAGTGTAGTCATAGGTGACAATGTTTTAAAAACTGGAAATTTTTTTGTGTGTGACTAAAAAATATGATCAAGCAATTGAGATTGGAATTTTAGGACATACTCTTTTACTCTTTTATGCTCTGATAACTTGCATGATCACACACACCCTAAAATAATATTAAGATGCCAAGAATAAAATTCCAAAATCTTCCATGTAGGCTTGAATATGATAATATTTATTGAAATTATAAAACTCACTCACAGAACTTAAGTAAAATTATAAACTCACTCATACACTCAATTATCTTACTCCTACATTTTAAAAAGACTGATGAATAATCATCTCAGTGTAAAAATGATGAAGTATTTTACCTGGCTGGAATTTTTGAAATTGTATTGAAAACTAAAAACTAATGGATGAAGAAGTTATTACCCATGAGTAGTTATATCAACCAATAGTAAAACTAAGATTATCAGGTTCCTAGCTCATATAGTTAAAAAACTTTTGTGTTTTCATTTATTATAAAATAAAGAAATGTACTCAAATTTACAATGGAGCTGAGATTTTCATGGGTGCACACAAAACTTACATGAAAACTAACAATATATTAAAAATGATAAAAATAATTTGAATTCTAAACTCTTCTGCAAAGAAACTCAAATCACCTTGATGGCTGATTTTCTTAATCAAGTATTTTTGTACTTTATACTATTTTAATAGATGGTAGCATAGAAAAAATGTTTTATGATTGTGTACTCATGTTAATTTAAAGTAGAAATTTAAAGCTATCATCTATAAATTACAAAAAGAAAGACAAGTGGACAAGATACTCTTGGAGACATGCAGTAGGACAGAGACATCCCCTTCCTATCCAGCCCACCATTATCCTTATAAATAGAGATGTATATCATGTTTATGGAAATGAATGCATGCAACTAATCAAACTGTGTCCTCTTAGAACAACACTGTGGACAAATACCCTCAGAATTTTAAATGAAGAAAGAAATTGCTCACACTTTTCATGTTTGTTATTGAAATCACTGACATACTAGAATATGAAATTTTAGGATCGTGGTCTTGGGAGCTCATTGGAGTTCCTATAGTCAAGAATCTCTTGTATTAGAGAAGTGGGACTAAAGGCAGACAACGGATAATGTTGCTAGTAAAGATATACTTTTTCTTTCACCTTTTCATTCTAAAATACTGATTTTATTGTCTATGCTTTGCTACTTTAGTCCTGGATGCTGCAATCTCATTTTTGTATATTTGGATTGACTATATTCACCATGTGTTTAATTCCTTTTTATTGAAAAGGCCATGCATATATATCAAAAGGATTTTCTCTTTCTAGCACAAAGAGCCTAAGGTCAATCCTAATGTGAATCTTTTGAAATTGAACTGTAAAACACCACGTGAGACTGTAGAATGTATTATTTTTTAAAATGCATTTTAGTAGATCTTATTCTGCTGGCTCAATATATTTTCTTTGAGATCATATTGAAATGCTTTCAGTAGTGCCATAGAAAAATCTGAAAACACAGATGTTCAAACAAAACTGGAAATTCTCCCAATAGTGAAGAAATCCCCAGTCTCTTCTCAGCCAGGCCTTCTTTGAAAACACCTGTTGAGAAGTTACCCTGAGACTGAACAAATAATTCTTGATAAGCCTCGATATGTAGTTACTCGTGACAATTAGCAATGATCTCTACTTGATTTTAGATTCTCATATTAACATATGAAATAATTCACATGGAAATTACTCCTATGAAAAGCACATTTATAAATTTGTATAACAATCTATTTGCCTTACCTCCCACAAAATCTGTGCTAGTTTTCGAAATCTGTGTTATAGCTTTAAAATGAGTAAAATATTTCATTACAAGAATGTTGTATTATGATTCACATTATTGAGGCTATTTTAATCTCTAGTCTGTTATTTAAAACTTCATAGGCTGACTTTGCTTCACCTGAAAAACTTGGAGAAAACCTGAAATAAAACCCCTTTTCACAAACCACTGTTTCTACATATGGTTACATGTGTAACCAGCTTACAGGATTGTTTTGCATTCATTTTTAATAAAAATGCTCTCATGCTCAAGAACCTACAGATCTCATCCTTAAAATTTTAGACCCTGAGACTCACACAATATCATTCGATACTTAAATGAATCTTAATTTAAGCTGTAATATGAGTCTTTTACATCTTGAAATTTTTAAATTTTGTAACGCCCATCTTTACCAGTGTATTGCAAAACAATTACAAAATACTGTCATTCCATCAATGAAAATACCGGCGTGCCTTCTAAACAGCACGAAATTGCTGGGAAGTAAAGGTAAACGAGACCTAGCAGCTGTTCGTCCAAGTGCACTCTGTGGATTAAAATACTACCTTCAGAAATACACGTGAGATTAGCAGTGTGCTTCCTTAGCAGGCTGTGTTAAATGCACACACTAATAAATACACTCTGAAACAAGATTATGGATACCTGAACACTTCAATTTAAGCATGTCACTTCAGCACAAAGTGTTTGCAGTGCACTAGTTTAAAAAGAAAGAAAAAAAAGGAGGGTCACTATAGTTAATTTACTCTGTTCTCTGTAATAGGCATTGAGGAAAGCCTGATATATTTAGGAGGAAGTTAACATATTAGGAACTTACAAAGCGTTCTTTATAAGACTGCAAAAACTCAGCAGAAAAAAAGAGAGAGACTGCCTGTTTTAACAGTTTATAGCAAGGATATTTCTAGGGCGGAAACAATATGGGAAATCGAGTCACCTTAGAAAAAAATGTCAAGAACTTAAAACTGAAACTTTTTCTGTGTTTTCATGGCATGGATTAAAATTCTAGAAAAAGGGAATGGCAAGAAGTGTGCCCTTTGTTTTACTTTTAAATTATCTGTCTCTTTCCCTGCATGTACGAGATTTTCTTTGGCTTAAGTTTTACTGCTAGGAGGAATCATCACCATCATCCATTCCTCAAGCAATGAACATCTTAAAGAACAGCATGGTGTAAATACAGTATAGGCACCCCTGTTCTTCAAAACCTTCTGGATACTTCCATCCAAATTCGTTTCTCACTAATCTGACCAAGGAATCAGGCTTGCTGATAATTCTACTGTACCAACTTCATTGTTACTGGAACCTAAATAAGAATTCAACTACCAGCACTTGGAATGGAAGATTAAGCATTAGCCCTCTGTGATAACTTTATAATTGTCAATGATAAGCATATAAGAAAGGTATATAACGTGTGTATACATAAAATGATTGCAGAGGATGTATGAATATGTATTTTAACATACCTCCCTAAGGAGATTATCATAAATAAGTTTTACACAATCACGGGAGACTTTCATAGAAACCACAATATTTTTCAAGGGGGATATTTTTCGTTCAGTCTTATATAGACATCAAAAAATCATAATAAATGGTAATATAGTAGACACTGTAAAAAGTGGGATTTAATACTACAATCAATACTTTAGTATTCAGTAGCATCGATTACAAGAGTCTGCTTTACAAGGACATTAACTATCATAAGAAAATATGTTTTGCCAACTTTTAGCATTTGTCACACTTATCATGTTAGAAAAGATAAGGTTGTGATATTTTACTATTCACTTTAGTAATAAAAACATTACTGAGTCAAGTGTCATTAAAGGGTATTTGCTTTTCAAAGCATAAAATTATGAACAAATTAACTTCATTTGCCCCAAACTAATCTTCCTCCCAAAGTGTCACTTTTAGTTAAACTCAATTTTGAATTTCAAGTAGTGCCCATCCAGAGTAATTTGCGGCAACATGCGTTTATAATAAGCAAGAATTAAGTTTTTCCTGTGACACAACTTAATAGTTGATAAAAGAAGTTGGGCAAAGTACAGTTACCTGCTATTGTTAGAATCTATGATGGGTCCGTCATTTAGGGTTTTTAAAAAATACATCAGTAACTTTGGATTATACAATCTAAAATATATTAAAGATCACTTAAAAATACTGAAAATACACAGTATGCAGACTACATGCATTTTTGGTGCATCAAGTGCCTTTAATGCCAACTTTGCCTCCTGTTTTCAACCGTGTAAAATGACTCTGTGACTCTTGGGTATACTCTGTTGCTTTCTCAATGAAATAGATCGCGAAAACTCCAGGACAAAATAATTATAAACTTTTCATCGACAGTTACTGGTCATGATCCAGAGCCTACCTCAACTCAAATTTCTGAAAGAGCCTCAGAGCAAAATTGGCATATTAAAAGTTTAAAGCACACTAAGGCGTTATGCTGCAGTTTCCGCTGAAGAAAAAAGTATGACTCACGTTCTTTAAGACACTATTTAATATGTAAAACTGACTTTTGGGGGAGGGGGGAGGAGTGAAAACTTAGCTCAGATTCAGGCTCTGGAATTCTGAGCAGTTGCTATTTTGTACTTGAAGAAGAAGTTAACTTCTGAATACTGGAGCGTACATTTCTCTCATTGTTGGTGTCCGATTTTTAAATAGAATTCAAAAGCAAATTTAACTAAAACAGGTTTTTTTACTCTAGGAATCCTTTGTTACTGAGAGAAATGTAGAGCGGCGAATAAAAAATAAACTCTAAATCCTGAACACTGCTAACAGTTTTAAACCTATAAAAATAATCTTTAAAATACAACCGAAGTAAGACATTCACATCTTTGAGATTTTAAACTACGAACATGGGAGGGGTTATGTATAGGGTATGTCGTGCACGGAGTGGCAAAAGCGGGAAGCATCTTCATTTAAAAATTTCCCCCTCACTGCTGCTGGCAGTGCGGCTTGTCCTGTTCCAAAGGTTTCAGGACAGCTCCAAAACCAGCAATAAAGTCAAGTCCGAGTTATGCTAACAGCCTCTTACCTGAATTATGGACATCCGAGTGGCAGGGGTCTCGCTTGCATTAGTTCCTTGTCCCGTGAAGCTGGTGTGGCAGCCCGCGTGCCCCTGAGGAACAGTCAGGTTGTTGGAGGCCGGTTTGAGATACATCACCTCCGACCGGGGCGAGCTGAGGGGCAGGCGGGTCTGGTAGTCGAAGTACATAGGGGAGGTGGCCAGGGAGGGGCTGCTCACCACGTTCATGACGTTCATGGCGTTCCTCTCTTCCACCTCGCTCTGCACCAGCATGATATCATTTTTGTTGATCTTTTTCTTCTTGCCCTTGCCCCCGCCCAGCTGCGGGTGGCTGTACTCGGCGATACGGCAGTTGTAAGTGCGAATCTCCTTGTTCTCGCGCTTGCACTTGACGGCAATGGTGATCATGGCCGCTAGGAGAATGATGGAGATAGTGCTCAGAGTCACGATGAGCGGCAGCGACATGTCCCAGTGGTGCTGCTCGCCGTTGACCCGAGGAACCCCTTCGGGCAAGGAGCCGCTCACCGAGCGGATGATAAGCTTGGCCACCGCGGACAGGGTGGGCTTCCCGTGGTCCGTCACCTTCACTACCAGCTCCACCACTGGCGTCACGTCCTCCCAGAAGGGGTGCAGCGTGCGGATCTCGCCGCTGGAGGGATCGATTTCAAACAGGTGGTCGTCGTTACCATCTACGATCTCGTAGGTGAGGCGCCCACTCTCGCCGAAGTCGCTGTCAAGGGCGCGCACGGTGCTCACCAGGTAGCCCAGGCCAGCGTTGCGCGGCACCTGCAGCTCAGCGGTGTCGTTCTGCAGCGTGGGCAGCACGATCACCGGCGCGTTGTCGTTCACGTCTAGCACGGTCACCCTCACCGTTGCGTTGCTCTCCAAGTGCGCGGGCGCCCCCGAGTCCTTCGCGAGCACCTTGAACTCAAAAGCCTTGGTCTGCTCGTAGTTAAAAGAGCGCAGGGCGTAGATGGCCCCGTTGGTGGGGTTCACAGACACATAGGTGTAGATGGACACGTCGCCGATGTGCGAGGGCAGGATGGAGTAGGACACTGTGCCGTTTTGGCCCAGGTCGGGGTCCTGCGCGAGCACTGAGCCCAGGTACTCTCCTGGGATGTTGTTTTCGTGCACCTGCAGCACATACAGTCCCTTGGTGAAACGAGGAGGGTTGTCGTTCTCGTCCAGAATCTTGACAGCAAACGACTTGGTGGAGTTGAGTGGAGGCGAGCCCCCGTCCCGCGCCACGATTGTCACGTTGTACTCGTCCTGTGTCTCGCGGTCCAGCGGGCGGTCGGTCACCACCGTGTAGAAGTTGTCGTAGTTCTCCTCAAGCTTGAAGGGCACCGAACCTCCGGGCCCGCCCAGGCCGCCGCCGCCGCCCGTCCCGCCTCCGCCCAGTACCCTGCACTGCAGCTGCCCGTTCTTGCCCGAGTCCCGGTCAGTGACCCGCACTAGGGCGATGACGGTGCCGGGCGGGGCGGCCTCGCTCAGCGCCCCCTGGCGCACGGAGACGAAACCGATGGACGGCGCGTTGTCGTTGCGGTCGATGAGCTTGACTGTGACCTTGCAGTGGGCTGGGATGGGGTTGGGCCCCAAGTCTCGGGCCTGCACGTCGATCTCCAGCATCCCATTCTCCTCATAGTCCAGGTTGCCCTTGACACGGATCAGGCCGGTCTTAGGATCGATGGAGAAAAGCTCTCTCACGCGGTCAGGCACATAGCTGCTGAAGGAGTAGAGCACTTCGCCATTGGGACCCTCGTCGGCGTCGGTGGCGTTCAGATCAATGACCACGGTGCCCAGCGGGGCATTCTCTGGCAGCTCCACCAGGTAGGAAGGCGCCTCGAAGACCGGGCTGTTGTCGTTAGAGTCGATCACCTTCACGTTGATTTGCACGGTGGCGGATCTCGGCGGCTCGCCGCCGTCCAGGGCGGTCAGCACAAGCGTGTGGTGGTTCTGCTGCTCGCGGTCCAGCGCCTTCTGGATAACCAGCTCAGGGAACTTGGTACCGTCGCCGCGGGACTTGACGTCCAGCGCGAAGAGCCCGTGGTCGTCGCGCGTGAGCAGATAGGTGCGGAGCCCGTTCTCGCCGGCGTCGGGGTCATGTGCACTGGTGAGAGGGAAGCGGGTGCCGGGGGCAGCGTTCTCCGAGATGTCCATCTCGATCTGGTCCGAGGGGAAGGAGGGGGCATTGTCGTTGATGTCCTGGATCTCCACCTTGATCATGCAGATCTCCTTGTCGTTGGCGAACACCTCGAGGGACAGCTGGCACTTGGCATTGTGGCGGCACAGGGACTCACGGTCGATGCGCTGCTTGGTGTAGAGGAGCCCGCTGTCAGCGTCCACGTCCAGCAGGTGCGGCGCTGAGTTCTCCAACACCCGGTAGCTACCCGACTTGCTTCGCCCGCCGCCGCCGCCGCCGCCGCCGCCGCCGCCGCCGCCGCCACCGCGCTCTGCGGGCGGAAGCCCTGGCTGCAGTCGAGCATCCTTGCCGATGTTGCCGATCACCGTGCCGGCCCCTTGCTCCTCCGGCACCGAGTAGTTGAGGTTTTTGAGCGTCAGGGCAGGGGCCCACAGGAGGAAACAGCAACAGATGGAAAGGTACATCCCAGACCGGTGGGGTGGGGGCAGGAGCAGCCGAACTGGAGGGGCGAGCGAGTGGGTGCGCGCCAGCCTGGGGCTCCGGCGCAGCGTGCGCGCGCGACACGAGCCACAAGTCTGTGGGTCCTTCCTTCCCTCTGCTCCGGGGCTGCGGCACCGGGCGGTCTCCTTATTCCGTTCAAGTTCCCCGAACCTGTTGATCTACAGCATCCGCACCGGGCGAGAAGCGGCGGCGCAGCCAAGCTGCAGGGGCGCGGAGCAAGGCGGCGGCTCCCTGCGGCTGGGGGGCGAGCCCGGGGCTTTGTCTGTTCCGCCGGGACTTGGGGCCACTCGAAGTTGAGCGATGAGGCCGGCGATAAGACGGAAATCGCGTTTAGAAGGGGTGGTCGAGAATCCCTAGCTTTTGCTGGCTCCCGCTAGGGCGCTGCAAAATCCACTCCCGCGGCAGCCGCCGGAATACTCTTCACCTCGGGTGGGGGAGGAAGCGGGGAGGTGTGTCTTCAGGCAGATGGGAAAGTGAAATCCTTACTTGTTTCTCGTCTCCTGTGATGAAACTGGTGGGGACGCGGAGCCACGGAGACAGAGTCAGATAGATTTTGAAGCTTCGCCGGAGCCCTGTGAAATGTCTGCTGGCTTCGCGGGCTGTTGGGTTTTCAGGCAGTGTTTTGCTGCATTTAGAGATCTAATCTTGCATTGCTGGCGGAGGCAGAGGCGGCGGCGGACTGCATCTCCCAGCCAAGCGTATTTTCTCTCTCTCTCTCTCTCTCTCTCTCTCTCTCTCTCTCTCTCTCTCTCTCTGTCTCCTTTCCGAGCAGCCAAAGGGAGGGGAGGAAATGCAGCGCAAAGAACTAGTGTCCCGATTTGTAGTTTCCTCCCTCCACCACGCTCCTCCCTCTCTTCCTCGGAAAAGGCTCTCCCCGGAAAGCCACAGCCTGATCGGCGTTTGCGGTGTGAGTCTGTTGGGAGGGGGGGTGGGGGGCGGATATATAGCTCTATCTCCGCCTCTGTTCGTGGAACACACACTCTGTGGTTTCTCTACGCCGAGCCAGGAGCCGCCGCTACCATCCCATTCTCTCCGCGAGAGCGAGGACTTGTCTCGATGCAGTTTAATTCCAGTTTGCTTTTCTTCCCAGGCGAGAGGAAATCAACAGGCAACTCATGGTTGGATGTGCCGATCTGGAGGGGGAGGGGGAGGCGGAATAAAAAGGAAGGGGGAGCCACCCTCCCAGGGCTCGCACACACACTCGCCCTGTCTCTCTCGCTAGAAGGGAAACAGTCTCTGCATTCACAGGGCTGGGCTGTCAAGTGCCTCTCTTTTCTTTCTATTCAGCATCTCCTTCCAATGGCCCTGCCTCCCAGTCCTCTTCATCTAGAAAGGAAAACCTTGGCGAGGAATAAAAGTGGTGGATATTCGAAGCGAATAAAGTGCGGGTTTTTTTTTTTTTTTTTTCTTCCCGTCAATTTTTTTTTTTTTTTTTAATAGTAGGAGTGGGCTGGATGAAAGAGCCACATCAAGGTTTGGCGTGATGCGTTCTGCAGTCTCGCTCTCACAGTCTCTCTGGGCGGCTCGAGGAGGGCAGGGAGGGGGCGAGGCGCTGCGGCCGCGGCGGTCCAGCCAGGGGCGCCCACCGCCTCCCCCGAGAGCTCCCTCTCTCCGAGGGGATGTTAGGCACGGGTCTGTCTACACATCATCTCGGGTTCTCGAGGCGCCTCGACGCACGGGAATGACACATCCAGAAATGCAGGTGTTGCGATCTGCCCGATGAGTCACAAGCAGTGGAACGAATCGTATTCACTCTCGCCTCATGGTCCTCCCTTCACAGACATTAGTTGCGGCTTCTTCCTCCCGCTTTCTCTGACTCACTCTATGGAAAGAAAAGCCAGATCCACGTTTTGGAGGAAAAGAAAAAAAAAAAAAAAAGCGAGAGAGAGGGGAGGGAGGGAAGGAGGAAGGTGTAGCTGAATCCAGCAGCACTTTTACTCTACCTCTTTCTGCCGGGGTCCGAGGCTCTGGAAAACAAGACGTCTGTTTTGCTAGGTGTATTTACTTATTTATTTAAAAAAAAAACCCAAAAAACAAAAAAAGCTTTCCTTTTGGTTAGGCGTGAGGAACCCCCAAATCTTTCAGAGTCTTGGGGGAAAAAAAAGAAAAAAAATCAGGATTCCAGGGACTGTTCACAGCTTAGCCCCGCATCACAGTTCACGGTTTTCCTCTCAATGTTCTCTATTCACAAAGTCCAGCACCGGTGTGCATAGTTAATTGTGCAGTCCGTTGTGGAGGGCTTTCTTTTTTTTTTTTTTTTTTTTTTTTTTTTTTTTTTTCCTCCTTTTCTGTCACGGGTGGTCTCGTTTAATCTGGTGCCTGTCAGGATCAGCTCATAGCTTGCGAAAGACGTGCGGGTTTCAAAGCAAATAAATCCATTTCCGCAAGCAAGGCATCGGAGGAAATGAAAGGTGAAAATTCAACAGTTGGAGTAGCGTCTCCCCAGCCGCCCTCCGCCGCTGCCGCATCCGCCGGGCTCGCAGTCCCAGCTCTCTCCCCAGCGCCTCTTGCTGACTGACTCTATTCACCTCACGCCGCCGCTTAAACATTGATACTGATTCCCTGCCAGCCAATCAGCGTGAGGAACAAGGCCCTGCCTCCTCGGCCCACGCCCAATAGAAGGCGGAGAAGAGACAGGCGGGGGCGGAGCCAGGAGCCCCAGCTCTTCAGAGTCATTGATTAGATCAGTTAGATGGGAGACCAGCTGGGCTACCCGAGCCCGGCGCTCGGTCTGGGCAGCGGCGCCCAGGGCCTCGCCGCCGGGTCTCCCGAGTCCTTAACTACTGAGAGAAGCTCTTCCACCGTCTTCCTTTAGGAAAAGGCGAATTAAAAGAAAAAAAGTTTGACAGCGATTTATTTATTTATTTATTTATTTATTTATTTATTATTTTTTTTGTTTTTGTTTTTTGTTCCATGTACACAGGAACCGGAATCGCAGCGTGCTTGCAGAATAAGGTAGCTGCGGTCTTCCTGATGGGTTTCTGTACACACACTCACACACACACACACACACACACACACACACACACACACTACCAAACACACACCAAGAGGTGCAGATCTGACTGCGTGTGGATCCTTCTGATTGCAAGTGCAGAGGGGTGTGTGTGTGTGTGTGTGTGTGTGTGTGTGTGTGTGGTGTGTGTGTGTGTGTGTGTGTGTGTGCGTGTTTCTGGGGTGTGTGAGGTGTACTTAAGCGAGTGTGTGTGAATGCGAGGGCGCTCACGCTCCCGCTTCTGCAGGAGCTGGTGCAAACACACGGGGAGCAACAGCAATCAATATGTAACTTTCTTTATCCTCAGAGAAAAAATCAGCTGTCCCCAGGCACCCATGCAAGGAAAGTCACTTGATTATGAAAGTGTTTCAGAAGAAAAGCAAAAGCCCAGTGAAAGAGAGGCCGTGTCTCCCCAGAGGAAAAAACGCCTCTCCTTTAAGGAGAAAGGCTCACTGTCAATTCAAGCTTTGTAGTTTGTTAAAGCTTAAGTCTGACTAAATAACACTTAGGACTCTACCTTTTTCTGTCTCCTGCAGCTCAGTCCAGATTTAAAGTAAAGGGGACATTTCCCTCTCCCCCGCCCCCCACAATACTTTCCCTGTTTTGTTACTCTACTCCATCTTGTTATTGAAGTTCTATATGGCAATCTGAATTTCATCTCAATACAAAATAAATGTTGATAACCACATTTGCTAAAGCTCCAATGCATGAAAGCTGAACCATAAGACAGATCAGTGGGAGATCCGTTAAGATTCATGTTTAGTAACACTACCACCACCACTATCACCATCGCACACACACACACACACACACACACACCCATACACAGAGGCTCCTGATTCATTTACTTCATCAACTTCAGTTTCCAATCTCAGAGGTTCTTTCTTCCCAAACTATTAACATAAATATCCACAAGTGAAGACTGGTTTGCTCGCGATCCTGTGGTTCTGGGAAAGAGTTAAGAAGGAAAAAGAAAATTGAAGTATTGAAATAGAAAAGGTGAGTGTTTTGATTGCTAGAGTATTGATCGCAATTCATAAATACTAAAGTTAAGTTGCCATTTATAAATTGTGAATGACTAACGTACAAGTCTGTTACATGAATCATTCAGGATTCAAAGAAAATCAAATCCAGACAATTACAGAAAGTTCTGATGATTGTTGTTGGGATAATTGCTTTAAGATTCAAGTAAAGGAGCTATTTATTTCCTGGAGGATTCAATGAAATAACCTATAGTCTGAGTTTATAATCTAATCTGAATCCAAAATTCATCACTCCCTTAAAGAGATGATCTTTAACAGTTTAATAATTTGAAGAGGAGCTATTTACAGCCAGACCTTCAAATCCTAAAGTGTCTTTGTATTTTCTAAATAGGTAGCTTGTAAATGTGCTTTTGCTAGGGAAGCCAAAGCTTTGTAGAAATCTGGGTTGTTTTGCTGAGTGGGTATCTAACCATGCTGCTTTGTGGAACTTCACCTTTACATCTCTTTGGGCTTTGTACCTCTGTCCCAAAACATGTATCTTGGCAGCTAAGGCTTTGATGCTTTAAAAGCAGCAGTTAACTTAAATAAATAGTAATTACACACTCACTTATTAATCATTACTTTTTTTTAATATGACAAATCTATGGCTATTTTGCATCATATACTAATTCAAGGAAATTCATAAAATATCTTTACTTGAGGTTCACGATAAGGCAAAAACAAGAGAATGAAAACATTTCAGGGAAAGAGTAATATGGCTTATTGATTAGCCTTAATTCATTAGAAATGCTGTTACACAAATGAGGGAAGAAAACACAGTGTCTAAGGAGAAACCAGTGATAGGAAATACATCCCCACAGACAGTTTGCCTACCACCCTCCCAGAGTAACTATGTCACACTTCCCCCTAGTGTATAGAAAGAGAACTACCATGCCACAGGGCATCTGTGAAAGGGAGTAAAATGAAAATTTATCAGATATCTTACTTACATTTTATTTAAGTTGTAGTATTGAGTTCAGTTATTAAATACTGACATGTACCCAAAATAATTAACGTTTATCCTTATGTCTCATCCCTACTTTATTTTTAAAGGAAACTGAATCAACTGATATTTTCAATTCTTTTGCTTCCTCTTAACCAGACACAATTTTTTAAACTATAATCACTACTATTTGCTTTTGCCATCTCATAAGTTTTATTTTTAATCCCCAATATTTTTGCTTGGTATATAGTTATTAAGTATTTACTTTTAACTATGCTTATATTAAGCTCATTTTAAAAATCAATATACATATGGTTAAATAATTCAAAGATTCTGTTGGATTTTATACCATAGTAGGCTATGAACATATGTACTGGGGTTGAAGAATCTAGAAGAATGTAGTATTATGCATAACGAACAGTACCTACAATCTCAGGTTTCTCAAGAAGAGATTGGTTGATAATCATAATTTATAATTACAGATGGTAGTCTCAACCTTAAACCAAAACTGTATTATTCTTTCTTTACTAAACATATATTGAACATCCAAAGATTTCATGGATTTAATCAACATATGATGTGTGTGCACACTTATTGAGAAAAAGTACTTGGAAAAAGACTTATACTATAAATATAAAATCATTTAATTAACAAGATATGCTGGTCTTAGTGAGTTTTAAAATAAATGGATTGTTATGTTAGAATAGCTTCGAACAGAGGCATTATGGTCTATTTTATAGATGAAAAAAGGCTGATTAATGCTTCTATATTAAATCAATAATTTAATATTATTAATAAATAATCTTAAGGATACTTTTTAAGGAAATCTCATGTTATTTAAGTTATTTAATTTTGTCTCTGACTCTTTGTATTTCATTACTTACTAGTTGTAGCTATAGTTCTGAGAATTTATGCAGGCAGCCATAAAGGCAGCACTTAACATTTTCAAAAACTTGTCCTGTTTGCTGTATTCTTGAGTTCAAGAAAATACAGTTCTGAAAAGAAATTTTAAATGCTGATGTTTTCAACACAACCACTGTTTATATGAATGAAAAATATCCTCTCTACTATTTCCTTCTCCATCACTTTTACCATGATCTCATTTGTATTTGTTTATAGAACATCTTCAAAAATAATTTTAATGATTGAACTGTTGTACATATAATAAGTTTCAAAAGTTTCAATATCACATTTAAACCCTAAAATGAATAACAGTATTTCATTAACGGCTACTTCTCTTAATTCCCATTGTCTTTTAGAGATGTTTGTGGCTTCCCTCTAACACACAGCAATTGGCCAATTGCTGACTTTTAACCAAAGCTTTCTCTTTTAAGGAACGACACATTGATGCCACTAATCGGATAATCACTAAAACATATCTTTCTCTGTTATGATAAATGTGAATAATAATGAAAATGCAAAGTAACTATAATTGTTAAGCTTCAGGGGAAATGTTTTATAATTTAAAACGTTTATGAGACCTCAACCTCTCCCACACAACAAAATAAGAAAAAATATAAAATATCTTCATAAATAAACAGTATTTTAAATTGAATGCTATTTTTTTGAATTTTTATTAAAATTATGAAATCTTGCTATTAGAAAAATATTTGTTAGGAAATAATATATTTTACTCTTATTCTCTACTATATGTTATGTTATGATATAATAATATATACGTATACATGTGCCCTCCCTCCACACATACAAAGTGTGTTCCTATTATTGAACATCAAAAATAAAGTTACTAGCCCTACAAAAACATAAAAGATTTATTAATTTGAAATTCACACAAGAAATGAACTCAATTTCCAACTGGTGTTCATGTATTTTACATACATTTTTATGTATGTTAGTCCGAAGGATATATTCATAAATTAGTCATCAATGATCAATTTTTGAATCATGATACATATTGCAGGATGTTGCTTTTTAAGTACTAAGACAAATTTAAAAGTTAATTTAACAATTCTGCGTTTAAATTTGACAGTTTAAGGTTATTTGGTATGGTGTAAACAAATTGTGTGTGTACTTGTGTGTAGGGTACTTGAAAGAGACCACACAGAAACAAGGATTGTCACATGAAAAAATATTTTACATCTAATGTATTAAATAACATATAATTAAGAGAGGGAAGTTGGATTACATTGTGCAAAATGAGATTCCGAGAAAGCTTATCTTCAGCTTCATAAATTCCAAAAGTCATATTTATGTCCTCTCACGACTTAACCAGAAATACAATGAATGGTTCAATTAATTGTGAAACCTCAACTCTCCTGCCCCATGAGACGTTACATGCTAGCTCCCCCTTGTGGTCACTTCGACAATAAAGACATTCAGGCATTTGTTTTCAAAATTTCCTTCGTAGGAGAGTTAGGCTTATTCAATCTTTGCATACAACTTTTTAAAACAAATGAAAAGTTTATGAATGAAATAGTTAATTTATATATGTGAATGCTGGATGGTTAAAATAAAATGGCTAAGGTGAGAAACAAAGATAGTAAGTATTTCATGCATGGTGCAGCCATCCCATTGTTTCTTACAGTTAAGCAAGTCAGGACAATTCTAAAGCTGCAAGGCCAGCCCTTGGTGGGAACCTGGGCAGTTTGATTCAGTAGGTGGCACTCTTTCCTCAGAGTCAGTTCTGCTATGATGACCTGAAATGTTTCAAAAAGCTTTGTCACTGGAGGTCTTGCCTTTCAGGTGAGGCAAAACCCAAAAGCTTATAATCACTTATTGTTATAACAGGTCACACCTTTCTGTCTATTATTCTGAGATATTTAAATGTCCTGTTATATAGCTATCACATAGAGAACTATGAGAAGAATATATGGGAAGTACACTGAGCTCTTCAGAAAGCAAATAAGTGCTCTACAAATCTTCTGCATTTTAATTATCATCATAATCATTAACCCTCCCAAGTCTCAGCGACAAGGTCTTCCTTGGATAATTATGTGCTACTTATGTAAATTCCTCTTTTCAGTGAGCTAAGCATATTATTTCCTCTTATCTTTTACAAATTTGGAGCAGTTCAATTGAAAACCAAGCACTATTAAACAGCTATCGCCCATGTCCCGAGAAGTAGCACAGTTTTGTTTTAGGTAAAGCACCTTTGTTTAGTCTCCCCTACCCCAAAACATACATAAACAGGTGGATAACATACTCACTAAAATTATTTCTGTTGTTAGTCAAGAAATGGTTTTAAAGTCATGTTAAATGTTAAATAAAAGGAATCACTGGATTGAATTATCCTTAAAATTACCGTGGCTCAATTGATTTACGTAGCTACCTATGAAACCTCATTTCTAACCTCAGATTCTTAGAGAGTCCACAGGTTTCTGGGTCAGTGTCACCTGTTTCCAGAAAAGAGGAGAACAAAATATACAGAAAAAAAGGACATGGTCATTTACACGTTGCCAATACTAAAAGACATATAATGATTTATAATATTTTAAGGTGAAACATTGAAGAACGTAAGTCCAACTTTGGTAGTGAGTGAGGTATCTTTATCAACAAAACTAGTTATTGTAGTATGAAAGCAAAAAAAATTTAGATATTTACATGCTTATTTGAATGTTGGCCAGCTCATCTTAGAAAACCACAAATAAATCTGAAATATATTGGCTATAATAATTAGATGAGTCGGGATGATTTATTTGCCCCTTCTAAATGATTTGATTGGGGCACAAGAATCAGAGAAGAGCCTCAGAAAGAAAGCATTTAAAGTTTATTGTACTGCTCAGCCATTTATATAAATATAAATTAACACTATTTTGAAGGTATATCAATAATAAACAGTGGTAATTAAAATCTTTTGTGGCAGGATCCTTTCAAGAATCTGCTGAATGCTACAGAATGCCTTTCCAATAAATTTGATGGTGACTTATAAATTCAGTTTGTATAAATATGTTCATGAACACTTGCAGGAATTGTATATACTTGGTTTTGTATTCATGTACAAACACTGAAGTAACTCTGTTTTGGAAAATTATCAAAAAGTAGTTTTGCTCTGCTGATGATAATTTTTTTTTCATGTTTTATTTTTTTGGGAGACAGAATGAATGAGACAGAGCATGAGCAGGGGAGGGGCAGAGAGTGAGGGAGACACAGAATGCAAAGCAGGCTCCAGGCTCTGAGCTGTCAGCACAGAGCCTGATATGGTCTTGAACCTGGGAACGCGAGGCCAAAATTGGGCCAAAATTGGACGCTCAACCGACTGAGCTACCCAGGCACCCAGATACTAAATTTGTAAGAGAGGTGAGATGAGTTTGTGAGATGCACTACACTGTATGAGATATATTTTAATAATTAAAAAATTCATTTTTTAAAAGAAAAAGCTTCCTGTACACTAATCAGAAGCTTCATTTGCAGTGGAAGCTTAATTGATTATAACTATTGTGATACAAGTGAATCTCATGACCATTAGGAAAGGAAAAGATTGCTCAGGGGACAGTCCTTTCATTTTACTTTTTGGGGTTAGTAGCAATGGGTTTATTGAGATTAGTAGAGAGCTTTTTTCACTCTGACGGTGAACAATGGACATATAATTCCACCCAATTAGAGGTAAAGGGCCCTGCTGATATGAGCAGGCAAGAGCAATCAGAGAGAGACATAAAAATGGTGAGGATTTAAAAAAAAATTTATGGCTTATCCATTTCAACAAGTATAAATTAACAATATTCTAAAAGTGGTAGCTAGGCTCTTAAGCCATAGATCTTTCCAAGAATCTGCTGAATGCTTTGGAACTTATTTCTAATATATTCACATATAAAAACACAGCTTGAAAACATTACATAGTTTTTAAGGGAATATTTGTGAAGAAGCAACCCATAGAATTCCTTGTGCTCTGTGGACTCCTGATTAGAGAAATCTCAAGAACTGTGGGTAGCTTAGGGTATCTCTCCAAGTAGTCTATGTTAAGAATAAAACCATTTAAGGAAATAAAATAAAAATATTTGGTTTTAAATATGTACATACATTAAAGGAAAGCAATTTTTATAATTAATCATAGTCTAAAATCTCATCCTAGCTTCAAAGTGAATTGGTGATGTGTAGATGTCACTAATTTCTCTCTTGCCTCTAACCTTGCTAAACTGCCACTGAAAACATCATGGAGGGGCACCCGGGTGGCTCAGTGAGTTAGGCATCAATTCTTGGTTTCAGCTCAAGTCATGATCTCACCGTTTGTGGGGTCAGTGGGTTCGATAACCCGCGTCTGGCTCCATGCTGACTGTGCAGAGCCTGCTTGGGATTCTCTCTCTCTCTTTCTCTCTCTCTCTCTGCCATTCTTCCACTTGAGCACAAGGGCTCTCTCTCTTTCTCTCAAAATGAATGAGTAAAGTTAAAAGAAAAGAAAAGAAAATATCATTAGAAAAGTAAAGGAAAATATAGAAATTCCTGCATCATTTTGGAAAGGGCAATAATGACATTTGAATAATTGACGGTGTTTTATAAATACAGTTGAGATTGGACTAGATTGAAGGAAACTTCTCAATTGTCAACTTCCTAGAGCCACTTTTCTAGGAAAAAGAGGAAACTTGGAAAAACGTAAATATCATGTACCCTAGCGAGAAGAAGCCAAAGTGTCAGCTGTGGAAAATTACATGAAAAAATTTAGCTATTTTCCTATAACTCAGAGGAAGGGGCCAATGAGGGGAGAAATAAAATCAGAGAAAAATAAACACAATGACAGGTGCAAGGCATCCATTAACAGAACACAATAATAAATAACAGAAAGTATAAAACAGAATGGAGAAAATGAGGAAAATCTATTACCATGAAAATATGAGAGCAAGGTGCTCTGGGGTTAAAAAAAAAGACCAAGACTTGTGAATTTAAAAAGGTCATTGACTACCAGACAAAATGTAAAAACAAAAACAAAAACAAAAACAAACGAACAAAAACCACGTAAATTGTTCCTTGATTTTTGAACTTCAAGGATAATGAAATATATATATATATATATATATATATATATATATATATATATAAATTATTAACTCCAAGTTATCCTCTCCAGGGCTGCTTCATCTGGGCTCTGCCCTGTGGGCAGAGAGAGCAGGATGGACAGAAGCAGCCTGCTGCATTTCCTCATGCCCCAAACACACAGGACAACGCAGTGTAGGGCTCCTACCATCTCCAGGACAAGTGACATTTTCAGGGAGCAAGCTGATGAGAAGATGAACAACACAGCTTGCCTTGCAGGCAAACCATTGTAGCTAAACTGTGAAAGAAACCACAGGGCTACCATACCCCTGAAGCTCTTCAGCACTGGGGCTCGATATAAGATTTCTATAAATAATATACATTTCTCCCCTCATGACTTCATTCTATGCTCCTCCCTGGAACCGGGAACGCTGGTGTATATAAGAAATTTCCACAGTTCTGCATGTTTCTTCTCCTTATTTTGTTTCTCTGTCCATAGGATAGCTGAACAATATAGAATTTTCTTGATTTTATTGAATTATTTTTATTTTTAGTAACTTATTTTGGTGCATTTCTTTCCTCCTATAAAATAGATTCTTCTTCCAACTTTCTCATCCTAACAACACTACAAATTTAATACAGAGCTTCTAGCTCCTACAAATCAAGAAAAATGGAATCATCTCTCAGGAGACCAAATCAAGCTAAACTTACAACACTAAAGCGATAGTAACAATCTACAAAAGCAGAAATACATTTCACTCATTCTTTTTGTTTTAACGTTTATTTATTTATTTTGAGAGAGAAAGAGAGGGAGAGCATGCACAGGGGAGGGGCAGGGGAGAGAGGAGGGAGAGAATCCCAAGCAGGCTCTGCACTGTCAGTACAGAGCCAGATGCAGGGCTTGAACTCACGAACCTCGAGATCACGACCTGAGCCAAAATCAAGAGTTGGACACTCAATCGATTGAGCCACCCAGGTGCCCCAATTCATTCATTCTTGATTTGGCAAAGGAGAGATACATTGTAGATTCTGGAATTATAATGAACAAGGAAGACAAGGAGAGCTCTTTGTCCATGGTCCAGGATTGTTGATCAAATTCGGTTGTGTGTAACTGTAGGAAAGAGGTCCTCATTTCCTCGCTGGTTGTCAGTCAGGAGATTTTCTCAGCTCCACAAGGCTGTCTGCATGCCTTGTCATTTGCCCTCTCCATCTTCAAACTAGAAAAGCCAGATGCTTTTCCAACTTCAAATCTCTTTGACTTCCCCTTCTGCTGCATCTATTTTGACTCCAGCTGGAGAAAATTTCCTGGCTTTAAGAGCTCATGTTATTAGATTGGGTCCATTCGGATAACTCAGATGATCTCTCTAAATAAAAGTCTGCAACCTTATTTACATCTGTGAAGTCCATTTTTCCATGTACTATACCGTATTTGCAGATTTCCGGGGATTAGGATGTGGATATCTTTGGAGGGAGCATTTTTGCTACCACAGAAGGAGTGGATAAATACATTATACAACAGCTATCTGTTAGCGTTCTATTCAAATGTTAATAGAAGAAACATTAATAAAATGGAACAACATTAAAAATTTTAAATTAAACAGTATTTAATAGAAGCAGTGTATACACTATTAGAATTTTCTTACAACCTGTGTATACACATTTGTACGTAAAAAATAAGTGGAGATACAAACACCAAGCATTTATAAGGCTATGTCCTTTGCATTTAATTCTAGGTGGTAGGGTGATGGGTGACTTCTTATCTTCAATTTTATAAATTTTCTATTATGAATACATAATAATTTATGTTAAAAATACATAAGTAAACTAACGGTACCATTTGCCCTCACTAACACATTAATTTCAATCACTTCACTATCTCTCATATAAGCAATATTAATTTCCATGTTGGCTTTTGTTCTTCTCCCCACCAGGCAAGTCCTTTTTCTCACAGAGATCACTCAGTTTTCTAAAATGCCAAAGTTCCACAAGAAACAACTGATTGCTTCGAACTACTTTCTCTTGTTTTTCACTGTTACATTCATCATAAATAATTTATTCCCCAAGTAGAATAACAGCATCCTTGGTGTGTGTCCATGATTAACATTCTTTTGTATTTTAGTGCATTGCTGGGAAACCAAACAATGCTAAAGAGGGGAATTAATTTATAGGTAAATGAAATAAGAACCCATTTGACTTGGTACACCTTAACATAACATTTCAAAAGGAAAAGATTTATTAGTACTTCCTACTTTTATTTATGTGACTTAACTCTTTAGATAAGGCATACTAAATTGCTATGTTCCAGTGTTGTTGTATATGTGAGGTCCGATATCTGATAGGTTTCTTTAGTGATTCAATGAAATTAATGCCATTTTAGTAAAGTGCTATTTTTCTTATAAAAGTGTGGATTAGTTTATTGAAACTTACATCTGCCTTCATTTCTGCCTCGTTGAATACATTTATCATTCATCCTGATGAGTTTAAGATACTTATGACACAATGGGGAGCCTGGCTGTCTCAGTAAAGCGTCCGACTTTGGCATAGGTCATGATCTCACGGTTTGTGAGTTCGAGCCCCACGTGGGGCGCTGTGCTGACAGCTGGGAGCCTGGAACCTGCTTTGGATTCTGTGTCTCCCTCTCTCTCTCTGCCCCTCCTCTGCTCATGCTCTGTCTCTCAAAAATAAATAAATGTTAAAAAAAATACGTATGACAGAAGAACAAAGCTAATTGGTTTATGTGGACTTAATATTTTCAACAAAAGTATTAATAAATAAATTTATTCAACGAAGCATTTATAAAATATTACAAAATACAGAGCATCGGATCATTGGCAGTCTTAGTTACACCTAAATTTTTCTGACAGTCTTGGTATGGGGCATGGGTGATTTGTTCAGGGTAACGTATGTCATTCATGATGCTGAAAATGTTATCGGAAGATTTGGTTTCATCTCATCCAGTAGACAAGTTGGTCAACCTCCCAGAGACTACATTTTATCATCTCAAAAATACTAATAAAGTATTTGATGTTCCTCTCTCCCAATTTTATAGGGACCAGAGGACATTTGGAAAAGATTTTGCTAACTCTAAAAACCAGTTCACTGTTATTATGGTACTAGTCCATTTTGCAGCTAAAATATGACAAAAATGGGTCTAATGAAGATTTTACGAATTGTGAGTTTTGTATTTATAATTACTCATCACCTGACCATCATATATGTCATTTGTTCTCAAATGTTCCAAAAAGGTTGATATCTTATTTGATTACTCTACCAAATATTTTACATATTTGAAATTAACTTGCTTTTGATTTATATGTTTATCTGTAAATAGCTAACTAGGTCATATTTTCACTTTTGTTTACTATTTCATTTGTTTGCTTCTGAATGTGTGGCAGTATAAACATAACTGTAAAGAGCACAGATAAGCTCTCAAAATGTTACATGGCATTTTACCCAAACATCTGTCAAGTAAAAGGTTAGAATTTTCACGTCCAGAAGAAAAACATATACCAATTAGCAGCAATATTCTGCTGCCTATTGCATGATCTGGGAAGGGGGGAAATTGACATGCTTGTTGATTTTATGGAAGGCATTTCTACATGGGGCTTTTTCTGTTAAATGTCTTTAAGTTTATTCAATAGATAACTTATACACTTTATTTAGATAGATTATTTGATGCATATACATTTAGCTTCAATGTGTAATTTGACTTTATACTAGGTATATTATAAAATATTATCTGCTAAGTTAATTAATAATACTTTTACATATTCCAAAACACTATCGGATATTGTTTTTCTGAATATATAAAGAGAATTTGCTATTGGAAGTCTTATCCTGAATAAAATACTAGAAATTATAATAATAGTTTTAGATGTTACTGAAATTCTAATAGATATCTAACGTCAGAATCTGATATTCAACAAAGCATTTATAAAATATTATAAAATACTAAAATATTCAAATAGGAGAGGGTTTAATTATTTAGATTCATATTGAAATATAATTTGGATATTATTCTAAATTTGTGTTTTATATGAAATAGTATTTAGTACAAAGTAATATTAATATAATGTTTTCAAATGTGGATCAGTTGTAGTATTTATAAAAGTAACAATACACTCCATGCCACTTAAATAGAGTATGTATGTGATAAAAGTACTAATCACACCTTTATATAATTTATTTTTTCTCAGTAAGGATAAATCAAGCACATCTTTCTACACCAGAACATTATGCTTTTGAATAAATATGTAGAATTTTATTGTGTAGACACATAATCATGTAGGTAACTAATTTCCTCTCAATAGGTATATAGATTACTCCTGATGTTTTTATAAAATACTGAAATTGACACAATTATTAGCATATTTTTATATATGTGTGGAAACCTCTTTCACATGAAATTAACTTACTAGAAAGTAATTAGCTATGTCAAAAGAAATATATATTTTAATAACAAATCGATGTATTCTACTAAAATGTTAAAGGAACTGTATTCTTCATAAATGTCAATGTCACAAAGGAAGGCTTTGGAAATAAAATATTTCAGATTAAAGGAGACTGACGAGGCATGACAATTTATTGTAATACCTGATCCTGGACAGAATTCTGTACCTAATTTTTAAAATGCTATAAAGGACATTATTGGATAAAATGACTAAATTGAAATACATACAGGTGATTAGACAAAAAAAGTATCAATGTTACTTTGTTTTTTTAATTTTTTTTTCTTAATGTTTTTTATTTATTTTTGAGACAGAGAGAGACAGAGCATGAGCGGGGAAGGGGCAGAGAGAAAGGGAGACACAGAATCCGAAGCAGGCTCCAGGCTCTGAGCCGTCAGCACAGAGCCCAATGCGGGGCTCGAACTCACAGACTGTGAGATCATGACCTGAGCCGAAGTCGGACGCTCAACCGACTGAGCCACCCAGGTGCCCCTCAATGTTACTTTTTAATGCCAGTAACTGTACTGGTGTTATTCAAGACAATACTCTTATCTTAAGGAAATATATACAACACTATTTAGTAGTAAATGACCATGGCATAAGAAACTTACTTTCAAATGATTCTGGAAAAAAGCGTGTGTATACACAGATCCGTATGTGTATGCATATGTGCTTACATAGATGCATATTTATACAGATACATGCCATATAGAGAACAGAGAGAAGATGAGAGAAAGAGAAAGCAAAGTGGTAAAGTGTTTATAAAAGGTAAGCCTAGTAAAGGATTTATAGGTGTTCTTGCACTACTGTTATAGTTGCAACTTTTTGGCAAGTCTGAAATAATTTCCAGGTAAAAACTTGCAAAAATCAATAGATATTCACAAATTGCTCTCACAAAAACAGACCTAACTATTCTCGTTCCTCTTTCTTGTACCCTTCCCTTTTAACAGCGCTTACAGCTTTTCTCCATCTATGTTCTGCTCTCCTTTTTTTCCTTCCTTCTACTGGCAAAAGTCCATCTGGCAAACTCAAATGAGAGAAGCAGCCCCCAGGGTAGGGGAGGTGTAAGTCAGTGTAGGGGGCCCCTGTGGGGGGGTGCCACAGCCTGGCAAGCGATGGGAAATTGGCTACAATCAAGAGGGTGGAGGTGATGAGAGCAGTATTTCACACTCCACCAAGGGAGGCCCAAACTTGGAAGTTGGTAGAGGCAGTGTGAACTCTGTAGTTTAGCAGTGGAATTGGAAGTACTGGTATATATACTTGGCTATCAACATACATGCATAGATAAAGAAATACATGGGAATGTGTGTGTATACATGCACATACATGTATTTTCTGGCTGTTTCCACTGAAAGAGCCCAGGACAAGTGACAAACCAGTAGCAATGAGCTCATCTCGTGCCCACTTGCTTTTCATATATCACTCTCCAATTAAGGAAGCAGGTATCCTTGAAGAAATCGTTGCGTCTAGGGCTAAGGTAGAGAAATGAATAAAATGAGACTGAAAAATCTTGTTTTGTAAAAAAGTTAAAAAGATGTTCAAGAAATAATAGGGATATTATTAAAAAAAGACAACCTAAAAAAGGTTTCCACTGGCCAAATTGACACATTAGAGTATCAAAATGGCACTGGTAGATTATAACCAATCGGATGATATAGGAAACTACAAGTGCTCACTGATACAAATATATAAGCAAGGAGGAGCAAAAGTGCTACTTAGAAAACCAAATAATAAATGGGGAGGAAGTGATGGTGTTGAAGATCATCATTTGGCAATTGTCTGAATGATCATTCATTCAAGACCTAGAAATGGATCCTAAAAGGAGTGAATGAAAGTGAAGAGGCATATTTACATAATTTCAAGAATCTCACCACAAAAATAAGTATTAAATGAAAAATGGGAAGAAGTTACACTACAGTGGAAAAACCTGGCTGATTTATAATCATCAAATGTTAAAATTGCCACCATAAAGGGACAAATAGACATTGGGTGCTACTCATTGGTATGCAATAAAAAGAAACAGTGTCAGAGTATTCTTGTTGAAAATAATTAAAGAAACATCAGGGAAACCCCAAATGAGAGGCTGTAGTCATCAGAATAATGGCCTCCCCAAAGATGACCACATCCTAATCCTAGAATCTGTTGATAGGCATGGTTACATGGCAAAGGAAAATTAAATTAACAAATGGAATTAAGCCTGTTAATTAACTCACATGGAGAGATGACCCCGGATTATTTCAGTGGTACCAATATAATCATGTGTCCTTTATAAGTGAAAGAAAGGAGTCAGAAGAGAGAGTACCAGAAAGGTGGCAGTATGAGAAGGCTTAGTGCAAGGTTGCTGATTTCAAAGATGGAGGAATGGAACACAAGCCAAAGAATGAGAGTAGCTTCTAGCTCAAAAAAGAAAGGAAACAGACTCTCTCCTTGGGACTCTAGGAAGCCACAGTCAGGTTGGCACTTTAGTTTTACCTAGTGAGACTCATTTGTTCTGACCTCCAGAACTGTAAAATTTATATTGCTTTAAGCCACTAAGCCTGTGGTAATTTGCAACAGTAGCAAGAAACTTACATAAGGGCATTCTAAAAAATGACTGACATATAATACACAAACATGCTGAATTTGGAAAAATCAAAGAAAGTGACAGACTGTTCCCAGTTGAATGACAGCAACACATGGGGTGCATTGGTAATTCTGGATTGGATCTTTGACTACAGAGAACTTTACCAAGAAACCTGGGCTTACTGGGTAAAAGTACGTGGTGGTTCTTTGTGCTATTCTTGCAATGACTCTTTACTTTGACTGTCAAAATAAAAATTAAGAGAAATAAAGCAGGGCCAAATTATAACCTCACTGGGTATTGACTGTCTATTTCTGCATATTTTCCCATTGGTAGATACTACAAAATATTTTTCTTCGTTGCCAAACCGACAAGTGAAAAATTATAATTTGATTATTAGCAAATTATATTTTTACATATAAATGGCATGCATTTCTAAAAATCAAGCATACACTTCATTTTTAGGAAGCTTGTTTTTGTTTAGTCAAATGTTTGTCTATGTAAGACACAATACCTTGATAAAGCAGAAAAACATAGCCTAAATCAAGTGCTTTGCTTATACACCAATATATTTATTGAACTAAATACATATATGTATTGAGTTTAAAGACATGAAATAGGAAAACTTTAAAAGCATTCAAAAATAGTTTGTTAAATTTGACCTAAATATATGTTTAAATACAATTACTTACTTCTTAAAGCCAAAATGAACTATTTTTCCCCAATAGAAATTTGGGGTTGGGCACCTGGCTGGCTCAGTAGGAAGAGTCTGCAACTCTTGATCTTGGGGTGGTGAGTTCGAGCCCCAGGTCGAGTGTAGAGATTACTAAAAAATAAACTTTTTTAAAAAAGAAAGAAATTGGGGTTAAGTTGCAATTGTCTGGGTCTAGTGGCCTAGTTTTTATTTTTATTTAAATTTATATTTAGAGGCCAAGAAAATGACAAAAGCAATGCTAACTAGAACTTCTATTCTACCTGGCAGTTTATAAAACACTTTTATAGTTCTTTTATTCTAATTATGCAATACCCTTCTGAAATAGATATGCCAGAAGTCATCTTTCTCATTTCTTAAAGAGGAACCTGAGGATCAGAGAGATCAAATGACTTTCTCAGGGTTACAGGGCTATTAAATGCAGAGTTAAAACCCTATTCAGTAAGTACGACTAAGTTCATATCACCAAAGGATCCATGGTCTTTTGAATCTATTTTATCTTGCTCTGCATTAATAATGTAAAACCAGGACTATCTGACAAGACAGCTGAGCTTTGCATTTCAGAGTGAAGGTTACAAAGTCAGATTTCCTCAGTTCAAATCCTGGTTCCAGCATCGACTTGCTGTGTTACTCTATACCAGTTAAAAAATTCTGTCTGTGCCTGTGTGTTATTTATGCAGTTGATGAGCTAATAGATGTAAAAGCCTTGATCCAAGTCTTGAGAAGTAATAAGTACCAAATAAATGTTTTTTTATTATTACTATTGCTATGATTTAGAATAAATGGCATTGATCTAATGAAATCAATCAAATCAACACCATTGGGAAGAAAAAGCTCATGATATTTCAATGTTACATCAGCTATTGAATGTAAATCTCCTAGCTCAGAACGCATAATAAGTTCAGTTTTTGTCATCATCATCATCATCATCTTTATCATGATCTGTTATAATCTTTTAAGGAAAAGGTATATGATATGCCCAATCAATACAAAGGAAAAATGTATACATACAGAGTGCTATTTAGATCTTTTTTCTGCTTTCTGTTTTCCAAGACAAAAACAAAAACAAAACCCCAATTCCTTTCATAGTTGATGTTAATTTTGTCATTGGAATGATGCTTTTACTATTAAGTCGAGAAATGTGTTTGTTTTTTGTGCACTACCCTGGTTTGTACATAGGCTCAGGCAAATGCTAGATGTGTGTCTTTGGGCAAGTTACTTAAACGTTTCTATACTCCTATTTCCTCAACTGTTAATTGCAGACAACAGAAATATCTACTTCAAGGTGGTGTTATAAAGATTCAGTGAGTTTGTATCAAGTGATTATAACACATGGTCTAGTTCAGTTCTGGTGTCCTAAGAATCACAACTGGAAGAAGCCTAATATTTTTTAAAATTCTGGTATTCAAGATGGCTTAATAATTGAGACAGACTCATTGGAATTTGAAGTGAACAGTAAAAAAAATGACAAACTATTATTAGTGTCATTCCCCACCTCTTCACAGAAAGTTCATTTTAAGTAAAGGTGAAACAGATCATCTGACCAGGATGGCCTTACATTCCCCTCAGCTTGACTAGACTTCAACAGGCTTCTTACTGACTCCAGGCCCCTGACCTCTTTTTTCTTAGAACTTTTTAAAACTTTAGAAAACTTGAAGTTGTAATTTCTTTATCTGCTCCTATGAGATATTTATTTTCTACGACCCAAGAATATCTTTCTCAAAATTTTGAGAGTCATCTCTTTGAAATGAAACCGTCTAGAAGGATAAGGACCCCCATCTCCCAATTTCTGTGCTGGTGTAGAGCCTAACTTCCATAAGTGACAATTAACAAATACAGATAAATCACATTGACCAAACTACCCCATGAATGTCCTCTAGTAATTTTGCACTAAATCACATTGGCATTTGCAAACTCTCCTGTCTTTTGTTTCAGTGAGGTTGAGTTCAATGTTTCTCCCCTATTGTAATAATCTTTATGAAGTTTTCATTTCCTATTTAACTAGTGTGGTAGAATTTTTCTTTTATACATCTGATCACAGAAATTGTCTCCAGAATTAGAGAATTTATTACCGTTTTGTGTGTAAAAAAAATTATAGCAGTCTGTTAAATTTTCAAAGAAGAGACTCATCAAAATTCAGTAAGAATTTTTATTTATATTTTCATTTTAGGTAGATAGTTATCAATTTTGACATCATATGTTAAGTACATGACAGGATTAATTTTGGAATCATTTTACAATATGTCTTTTAACTTGCTTTATTGTTTCAATTATCTTTATGAAATTAATTTCATTCTTTACTGAAGTGTCAGATCCACAAATTTTAGCAAACTACTTTACTCATAAAAGTCATACATATAAGTGATTTGATGTTATAGTATAAGATGTGTTCTGATAATTAATCAAGGACTTAATTCTACCTTAAGCTAAAGACTCAAGAAAGCATTTCTATTTCTTTAGTTATTAGCTTGATCTTAGAGCCAAAAAAAAAAAAATTATGAGACACGAATTGTCATAAACACAACAGCTTGCTGTTAAAGTTTGTTACATTTCTATGGTTTTAATTTATATAATGAAAAAATATGCACATATTCTACTTTTATATATATTCCATGTGATAAATATATAAAATGAGTTTTTTTCATTTACAGTATGGTGAATGATTTGATAGGTAGGTTAAATGAAATGATATACATTAAATGCCACACATAAGGCATTTAGTAGACACAGTAATACTGTCTACTAAACAGTAGACACAGAGGGAATGACTTTGATCTCAACTTTTCTTAAATCTTTCCCTTATTCAAGCATTGGGAAGAATAGAAATGATTGGAATGACACAGGTTAGGTTGGAGGGGTACATTAAATTAGCATAAAGTTGGTTGGATATGGATAAAAACAATGACAATATGGGTTGAACTATAATAATAAAACACTGCATTGAAGATTAGTTTGTCAATCAGTGATATCAAATCTTGAATGAGCATTGTGTTATTGGATTGCATATGGTTTAGATACTAATGATTACAATGGAGGAAAAACATGGCAATAAGAACTTCCCCGAATAAGCCAACAAGTCTTTGTCTTTGTGTCCAGTTAGGATTATACCTATTTTTTCATGACCCAGTTAGAATAACCATTATCTGTATCCAAATGTAGGAGAACTATAACTAAGTCTAACACAATGATCACAAAATAAGATAAGTGCAATGGAAAGCAATATGTAAAAGAAAACTGAATTTATAATCAGTGATTTCAATGTACAATAAAAGACAATATGCCTTCAAGCCTAAGAAGTATAAGAAATAATGTGGGAATTTTAAAAAATATTATATTTTGAAATATTTCTGAATATAAGCACATGATATGTCATAATGATTTGACCCAAATTGGCATTTTTCTCAGAGCTTGATTTTATAAAAATGAGCCTACTCTCTTTTATTTCAACTTCAGAATATACAGTTCATCCAAAATATCCTTATTAGCAGAAAGAGAAAAACAATATAAAAATATAACTTACAAGTGATTTTCAACTTTTAAGCAAACCATAGTGATTTGATATAATTTGCAGGTGTCATTTTAGATAGACAATATACTATGTACCCAATTACATCCCTTTTTGAGACAACAGTTTGCAATCAGGAGAATGTGTGATGAGGTTTAATCAAAGATTAGAACTTTTTAATTAAATAGGGCCTTTTGTGACTAGTCATTTGACATTAATTACTGTTTTAGTTGGATTCCTTTTGATTTGTAAAGGGCCCTGAGCACTGCAAAAATTATATCGCATCACAGAAATTGTTGATAATTAAAACAAAAGCTTGTCTTCATCAGCCCATCACATACCTTAAAAAGAAACATCATTTTAAATGTTAAATGGCTGCCTTAGATAAACAGACTAGAGGGTTTTAAAGGAAAAATAACAGATGGCACGTCAAGCCAGTTGCTTTGGATGGGCAGTTTAAAAGTTGTTAATTGTAATGATTTATAAAGTGTTTTGAAATGTTCAGCCACACTTTTAGGACTTACTAATGGTAAGAAGTGTATGTGTAGTTCTAAAAGCCAACACCTCCATAGGAATCATAAGCCTAACTCGCACCACTACTACGAAGAGAAGTCATCATTCCGACTTAACGCTAAAATAGAAACTGGCCTAACATTTAAAATAACATTTTTATTTGTGGACTCATGAAGAAAGAAATGAAAGTTGAAACTATTTTTGTAAGATGATGACTCTAAATCCAGATAGAATACCCATAGTAAGAATTGCCATTTACTTGTTTGTGATTTGGAGTTTATGTGCAAAGGTTAATCAAAATAAAATGTTTTGAAAATCAATGAATTTGTTTCAAAAGAATCTGAGAAAAAAAAAGTAAAAACTTGTGCATGAAAAGGTAATTTAAAAAAAATAATAATGCGCTGTGTTTATGTAAGACTACAGTGATTTGACTTGCACAGACATAGATGCTAAATTGTTTTTCCAGATGGAACAAAGGAATCACACATTTCTCTGTGCTGGCTGCTTTATAATAGAGGGCGTTCAATTTTTGTACAATTTGCCTTAGGTTAGGGTTACAGTCTGTGGACAGAGTAAAACTAATTGGCCTGAAAACGGATATCACCCAGGCCCTTGGCTTCATTAGCAGCATGAGCTAACCAACGGAGTTAAATAGACATGGTAGTAATAAAACAGAACTTTAAAAATACATGGTTGTATGAACAAAGGAGATACAGAACTGAGAAGGGAACATGTTATGATTAATTTTGCCTTTATTAGACCATGTGTAAAATCTAGTCAGCTAAATTGTGGTTGAAATAATTGTACTTAAGAATCTTAAAGATAATAATCTCTCACAACAGTAAAAACTACTTAAATAATATCAATAATTGAGGCTACTTCAATCTCTATTAAAACAAAAATTATGAATACAGATTTATAAGAGAAGATAATCTATTTTGTCTGTAGATGTATATTTATTTAGACTTTTTATTAGCTAACATTTCAAATTTATAGTTTATGCTCTTTTTATGTCTAGTGGAGACTTATTATGAAAACATCAAGAGTGAAAATTAATTGCTCATTATCGTGAATTGCTTCAGGGTGCTAAGGAGACTTTATTGACCTCACCCTTCTCTTCTCCAGCACTGGGATAAAGCAAACTGGCCCCGCAGTAGAGGATAGCTACAATGCCAAATTTGCCAAGACAACTAGGAAAATGGGCTGTGTCATTATGAAATGCCCCAAATATCACTAAAACCAATCTTACACTTTGGGTTTTCCTAGCAAGTTGAAGAATTAAAGAAGTATAAAATTAAGAAACTAGACAGAACTGTACATTTAATGGTAATAAATATGTATTATTGCTGACTACCAGAAAATCACATGTCTCATGCTATTTAATCCTCCCAAAACATGTTGTTGCATAATTATCTTCATTTTACAATTGAGAGATTCAGAGAGGTTAGAAAACTTTTCAAGATGACAGAGCTAGTAATGACCTGGTTGATAACATTTAAATCATGGTCATATTTGGAAAACAAATCTAAGGTTAAAAAGTAAGATTACAGGGGCGCCTGGGTGGCGCAGTCGGTTAAGCGTCCGACTTCAGCCAGGTCACGATCTCGCGCTCCCTGAGTTCGAGCCCCGCATCAGGCTCTGGGCTGATGGCTCAGAGCCTGGAGCCTGTTTCCGATTCTGTGTCTCCCTATCTCTCTGCCCCTCCCCCGTTCATGCTCTGTCTCTCTCTGTCCCAAAAATAAATAAACGTTGAAAAAAAAAATTTAAAAAAAAAAAAAAAAAAAAAGTAAGATTACAAAAAGATTAACCTTAAATGCTCCATTTGCCATTTTAATAGGCAAATTCCATTTCTCTTAAAAGCTGAGGTATCACAGAAACTATGGAAAACTAGATGTTGGGCAATAAGAAAAATCATATGAGTGAAAATGGACATTGGGAATGTGTTTTTACATTGAAGTTCCACAAATACTGACCAAGAATACCTCTCCTCAGTATTTTTCTCTGTATTTAATCACAGTCGGTCCATTCTAACTTGTGCCTCAATACTTCCTGGCCAACCTTAGCCCTTGGACTCCATTTTAGTTTTTGGTCTGGTAATAGAATCAAGGATATACTCTTTCAAATCTTTCTTTCTCTCTCTCTTTCACAGAAACAAAAATGCTTCTGAAAAAATCACTCTGCCAATTCTTTTTTAACCCTTAACAAAAGAACCCCACAACTTAATTTAGTTCAATATAGACCCTGATATGAAAGGAATTCTGTGTCCTTGGGGATTCATTTCTATCCTGTTCCTAGACTCTTCCAGGTCTCACAAGCTCCCTTTGCAATTATTTGCACAAGTTCCTCTTTCCTTAAAAAAAACCAAAGCTGTTGTATTAATAACATTTAAGGTCACATGCCTTTCAGTAACTATTTTCAGGAAATTTGTGTTTTTCTTTTGTGCAAGAAACACAGTTTGTGGGCCTCCCCACAGGCTCTTTGGCCCTACATGAAGAAAATAGGAGACAATGGGGCACCTGGATGACTCAGTCTGTTGAGCCTCGGATTTCAGACCTCAGCTCAGGTCATGATCTCAGGGGTCTTGAGTTTGAGCCCTGCTGTCAGCACAGAGCCCACTTCAGATCCTCTCTGCCTCTTCCCCACTTATGCTCTCTTTCTCTCAAAAATAAATAAACAAAAAAAAGAAAGAAAAGAAAGAAAGAAAGAAAGAAAGAAAGAAAGAAAGAAAGAAAGAAAGAGAAACTGGGAGACAAGAGGAGTAATCTCAACAAAAATGCTTATGCAATATGCCAGTTCTCTAACTCCTGTTGTCTATAGCTAATCTATAATTTGATATTTACTCTTGGGGTTGAGGACCTTTCTCATTTCTGTTCTAAGTAAAGGGAATGAATGATACCAGAACCTCTCTATGACAGGAACAATCTTTGGCCTAGCATGAATCAGACCAAGGTTGGAACTTAAGAAATATTCTTTATCTTGGTCTCCATAGTTTACACTACTAATTGCCTTATATTCTGATGAAATCAGAAGAATGTTAATGATCTTAAACTTTTTCTTACTTTACTCCCCAACAAATATACTAAAGCTAAAAATTATGTAAGAATTATGGAAGCTTTTAAAGAATCTGATTCATATTCCTAAGAAGATATTGATGTTATAAATTTACAGCTGAAGTTAATTCTATTCCTTGTACTCATGAAAGACAGGCTCAAACTTAAACAATGAGACTTAGCACATCAAACATGAAGGAGTTAAAATTACCATTCATGGTTGCACTGAATTTAGAAGAAGAAAGGTGCTATTTTTCTCATTCAATGTTTTTTAAACTCAAAAATATATCTAATTAGAACTAAATATAGAATCAATAATTATCATAAGAAGCTTATTTACAATTGAAATAATAAAATTATTTTTCCCCTAGAAAATGTTTTTGGGAAGACTGTAAAATTAAAACTGTATTTGGTATTCTTTGCATTGCTTATTTTCCCATAGAAAGCCTATCAGTTAAAATGATGAATTTTAACCTTTTCCATTTCTCCCAGAGAACATTTAATTCATATTCTTCAGGCTTTTGAAACTGGTTCCCCATACTGATGAAGAAGTTATTGTTTTTATAATATTTACTAAGGCCCAGTTATTGAACCTTCGTCAAGGACATTTCATTTGCTTTTAATGTGTAAATTTCTGAGAATCATTTTGGGAAAAAAGGCAGGCAAAAAAATATTAATGTATGCAGCTAATTGTATAGTTTAATGAATTCAAATTAAGTCATAATATATTATATTAAATACAATGCATGTGGTGAATAGGAAATAAAAAGGTCATGACATCTAAGAATAGTAGGAAAAAGAGCTAGAATACTAATGGATCAAAAATGTCCTGTATAAAATATTCTTTTACTCTGAGGCTTTTTTTTTTTCTTTTCAAACTAACTGTTCTCAAAACTACTCAAAAAAGTCAGAAATATGATTTTTCTGTGTTCTGTGACTTCAAGTAAGTGCAGGATTATGGTATACATCAAAATGTGCTATTTTCAGAAATAATTAGTTAAATCACAATGTTCTGAATGTTAATTATCTGAAAATGTGCACAATAAGCTATAATTTAAGAGCAACACCTTGACTCTCTTTACAATGACAGATGCTGAAACATGTTGCTTAGAAGATGTTGACTCATCTAATAGAAAGAACCACTACTCAAATGGTTGCCTCAGAATAGTTATCTCATGTATGTAGACCCATGGAACATGGTACATGATATACATAGAAACATGACTTTTTCTAGTTCCTTCCTATCTAAGGAGGTTGTCATTGAGGAATAAGGAGAAAACATCTTCAACCTCTTCACGTCATGATCCCTCAGTTGTATGATTTGATAGTTTCTATTGTGTAGTTTAGTGATACAGAATTATGCTAAATATATTAATCTCTTCTTCAAAATCACTTCCATAACCTTACTATAGTAATAACAGACTAATTCATGCTATTGTTCTATTAACAGTTTGATGATGTAAATTTTAGGCTATGAAAGTGAATTAGAAATTTTCAATATTCCAACTTACAGTCTGCGGTGACAATGCTGCTTCCCAGTTTCCTTTGCTGATTTATCTTGGCATAGAGATAGGCACATGGACTCCGGGGGAATACTACCTGGGTCAAACCTGGTTCTACCCACTTGTTAGCTATGTGATCTTGGAGAAGTTACTTAATCTCTCCATGGCTTGAATCCTCATCTGTAAAATGTGGATATTAAAAATATGTAAATAGCAATTTTTGTTACCCAGTTTATAAGGCAGGAAGCCAAATCTCACACAGTTGATAGCAAATTCACAGGTTAGCTAAAATCAAATAACTGGTACAAAATTGTAAATTTCTGGTTAGTAATTAGTAAGTAGCAAAACCAGGATTTGAAAACAGAATGATTTTTTTCCTCTTTGTTATTGCTGAATTGTGTTTATTCATTTTACAAGTGAGTATAAATTCTTCAGTGGATCTCTTCCTCCATGTATATAAACGTTAACTTAGCAAGGGATTATATTCATATTCGAGTAACATTTAATTTTGATTCAAACACATTTCTCTCAGATCTTTCAGAGTAAATCACTGAAAGTAAGACCACTTTGAAAATTCAGTGGTCTTCAGTAATTGAGTAGTGGACAAATGAAATGGTTAGTAAGTAAGAGCAGACAAAGCTTTCTCCCTTCGCTCACCATGCTTTGCCATTGTCCTTCCTGGATATGACTGCATGCAAAAGGCAAGTACAGGGGCCACTTAAAACCTCTTTGATGTGACCAAATTTTTGGAACCTGCAGAAATAGCAGAGCCTCAGAATTTGAACACCTTAATGATGTCTGAATAACTCTGCATTTAACACTGCCATTACTTTATCAGGACTAGGAATAATAGTAGGGTTCTAAGTATCTTCCCTTAATTATCAGCCAAGTTTCTCTCTCAAGCAGGGTGATAGAGTGGCAAGGATCATTCCCCTCATTCACTGTATCCAGTAGGCACTCATGGAAGTTTCTAGAAAGTACAGTTGACCCATGAATGACAAGGGGGTTATGGGTGTCTACTCCCCACATGGTGGTAAAAATATATATAACTTTTGACTCCCCCCAAACCTGACTACTAAAAGCCTACTGTTGACTGGAAGCCTTACTGAAAACATAAACACATATTTTACATATGGAAGTATACATATATATAATGTACATATATATGTATATTATATAAAAAATTAATGTTTATTTTTTTAAAGAGAGACAGAGACAGCACAAGTGGGGAAGGGCAGAGAGAGAGTGAGAGAGAGAAGGAGACACAGAACCCAAAGCAGGATCCAAGCTCCAAGCTGTGAGCACAGAGCCCGAGGCAGGGCTCAAACTGATGAGCCATGAGATCATGATCTGAGCGGAAGTTGGACACTCAACCAACTGAGCTATCCAGGTGCCCCAATATATATATGTATATCATATAAAATATACTGTATTCTTACAATACAGCTGGGGGGAAAGGTATTAAGAAAATCATTAAGGAAATGAAAATACATTTACAGTATTCACTATAATGTGTATATACATATACTATATTTATATATTAAAAAATCTGCATATAAGTGGACCCATGCAGTCCAACCCATGTTGTTCTAGGGTAACAGTCATGGGCAAGTAATTGTTACTCCTCCATTTATATATTTTATTGTTTATTTTTTGGAGCATTTGTGAGAAGTGTAGACAAATAGCTGTATCACATTACTATTGAGCATGAAAACCTTACCGGAATACTGAGTATATATTTATATACCTCAGAGATGAGGATCTCGCAGTTAGGGTTGGCAACATAAGGGAAGTGTTTCCTTACACACATGCGCGCGCACACACACACACACACACACACACACACAAACCCTGGAGGACTGTAGTCATAGATTTGAGAAAGGATTATATATGTGGCCCATCTTCAGCAGGTTTTGCTTCTCAGATGCAATTTTGCTTCTTTTAAAGTAATAGTGATAAATAATCAAATGGTGAAATAAGGCAGTGATTGGATAATACATATTGTGCTTACATGCATTTCTGACTCTGAACTATTTGTCATTCCTTAAACATGCCTTATGTTTTCCTAAATATTTTCATCTTAATTAGGTCTTTAGCACCTCATCTCTACCTGTTGAAATTATATCAGTTCTTTATATTCACATCCCATAAAGTCATCCATTAATATCCTTTAAGACCCACTTAAAAAGCCCACATCTATGTAAATCCTCTTTTGAGTCCTTGCAATTGGATGTGATTTCTCTTTTTTTAGACCATTATAACTATTTATAATTTTTATGACCTACACTGTGTCCTATATTGTCTTGTATTGTCATTTCTGTTAAACTGTTGTATTGTTCTTCTCCATCTGAAAATTGTAAAGACCTAGAGGCGAAAAATGGTTTATCCATCTCTGTGTACCACACAGTGTCTAATACGTTTTGCAGATAGCATCCCCTCAATAAAAATTGAAATAAGTTTTATCCTTGTATCCTTTATCAAGTTATCCTTTCCTGGTAGTACCTATATCTGTGTTTTGCTACTTCAAATAGAATACTTTGTTGAATATCTGAAATTTCAGGAATATGGCACTTCACTTATCTTAGGACACAACAAATACAAGAGAAGAGTATGTAATTACTGCTCTCAATTGGCTTCAGCTTGTCTGATACCAAGTCTGAACATCACTTAATACAGCTGAGTTAACATCAGAGGAAATGCTTAATAACTGTTGTGTGTAAAATCTGAGCCTATGAATTAAGAAAGAAAAAGTGTGTGCAAAACTTATCACTTATAAATCATCATAAACACATGGCATGGAATAAATATAAATACATCCAGGATACATAAGTAAATTTATTTAATTATATAAATATTTTATTTATTTATATACATCTATATATCTATATAATCTCCAGGATACATAAACAAATAAGATATACAGTGACCATTGAAATCCATTTTCTAAAGTCATAGCTCACATAACCCCTATTTTGCAAGTGGAATGTCCTAGTGTATTACTTTATTGTCCTAAAATTATTACTTAATTTTAAGGGACTTCATTTAAGCTTCTTAAAATATGACATGGTAATCATTAGCATAATTTGTATGAATAACAAATAACAATGATGATACTGCAGTTCTTTTAATGAAATAATTCGTTATTTAAGCTGTCTAAGCATTATGCATGACAGCTACCCTATCAACAGAGGAGTTAATTCAATGCACATGGAAGAATAGTTTAAATATTAAGCAATCAATCAATCATGCTCTCATCCTAGTTAATGAATAAGACTATTACTTCAGTTGTTTCTTTTCTGCTGAAAGGATGAACATAATCAAATTGGAATTTTGTAGAAAATGAGGTGAATTAACATTTATACTCCATATTTACATATGCATATGATAGGTTAGACTTACTTGGAAATAATATTAAATAGATTAATGAAGATCAAGCTTATAAAAATTATTTTAGCTTTAGTCAGTCTTTGGTAATAAGGATTGAAACTGTTAATGTATTTTATGAACATGGCAGGTTCCATTGGTGACTAACAAGTAACTTACTGATTTTTACAAACATTGTAAGTAGCAGAGAAATTTTACTGTGTTTCACACCATGAAAGAATAATCTTTGTTACCACTTGATTATGGGTTTATACTAAGGAGAAAGAATAGTCTTTGTTACCACTCGATTATGGTCTTATACTAAGGAAAGACCCTGGATAAAATATAGAACAAATTCATCTGTGTCAGAGTAGGTTATGAAAGCAGGGAAGGTACACCAAGATTTTTACTTCACTCTTGCAAATACGTAAGCAGAGAATACTTGTTGATAGTGACAAGATGTACTTTAATCAAGTAAGAACTAAGAAGATTTTGACAAAAAGAGATGGTGTGCTGTTACCTCTCAGGCCTCCAAAAGTGTCCAAGCAATTAACATATATAAAGTATCAGACTAACAAAGTATGGGACCTTTTGTGAATCGTAGGTAGGCAAGAATTAGAAAGTCTTATGGATAAGAGACTTCTACATAGAAAGCAACAATCATTTGGTCTTATCAAAATGATTTTATGATGAATAAATGTTTGGGAAATCTTTTTAATAAAACAACATCTTAGCGTGTATCTTCCTAAAAGTGAGGGTGCTTTAAATTAAGTGTTATTAAAGAATATGTGCATTTATAAGAAATGATGGTGAATATTGATGATTAATTAACACATTAAAATTAGGGACAACTGTTAAGAGTTTATTTCTGAATTTTTATATTGAAAACATCATTTGTGTAACTTGAAATAGCATTATAAAAAGGACCGTAAGAAAAAATATTCAACAAGATTTAAATAACTACTTAATTAGCAACTATTTGAGATCACTGATTTTTATGGAACACAGAAAACGGTTTGTAAGAAAGAGGAAAATATCCCAAATTTCGAAACTAAAAATAAAGGGAACAAAAGAATTTTTAAAAGCTCTTTCATTCTATTGAATTGATGAAATATACACACAGGTGCTCTTCTAGAGTCTTCATTGGCGGAGCCCCGGGGAGGCTGCGTATGGAAGCAAAGTTGTCATAACCAAAAAACTGCTCATAATATGATGCCAAATATTTTGTCCCATTTAATGCCAACTGTTCTTCGTCTTCCTGCATCAAAATTTTGTTAGCTATTTTCTCCTTCACAGTCCTACATTTCAAATATCCCATAACATAATGTAAACTGATATGTATATTTTTAATAATAACAATTCAAATGCCAAAGAAAGATGCAGGGTTTCCTGGAAAGCAATGGAAGATAGTGAATTGCAGTGGCTGGAATCCAGCACAAAGTCACACAAAACATGTCAATGTGAAGACAATTAGCCCCTGGGGCGCTTGGGTGGCTCAGTCCATTAAGCATCTTCCTCTTGATCTTAGCTCATGGCTTGGTCTCAGGGTCACAAGTTCAAGCCCCGCGTTGAGCTCCATGATGGGCTTGGAGCCTACTTAAAAAATAAATAAATAATTAAACACTGGTAAAGAACATTTGACAAAGAACCTCGACAAGTTTTATTTATTTATTTTTTTACTTTTAACGTTAATCTTCCAAACCTTATTTTGTCCTTTCTTCAAATAAAATTTTGGTCTTTGCTTTAAAGGGATTTACTTGGAGTGACTTTTTTTTTTTTTTTCCTGGAACTGATTAACCTTAGATAATGAAGCTTCTTGTTGTTGTTGTTGTTGTTGTTGTTGTTGTTTTAATGTTTATTCATTTATTTTGAGAGATAGAGAGAGAGATTTAGAGCACAAGCAGGGGAGGGGCAGAGAGAGCAAATCCTAAGCAGGCTCCATGCTGTCAGCACAGAGCCTGATGCAGGGCTCAAACTCACCAACCGTGAGATCATGTCATGACCCAAGCCAAAATCAAGAGCTGGACGCTGAACCGACTGAGCCACCCAGGCACCCTGATAATGAGTTCTTATATTAAAACAAAATACAGTGCAATCATAAGTTGGTCAAAAAAATAATAATAATACAGCAGTTGATTGGATAGTTCCTTGAATTAAAAAAAAAATGGATTTGGACTTAGAAAAATGAAACAGGGAAGCAAATAGCCCCTACAAATAACCAGAGATAAAGTTTCCTTCCCAAGCAACCTCAGATGAGTTCTAAGTTCGGGGTCAATAAATCCAAAGAGCAGGAGATGAGAAGAAGAAATGGTCTAGGTAATTTATTACAGAACTTTAATTAAAACATCTGAGCCAGCCTGAGCTTCCCTCCTCCCATCCCCTTGTCCTACATAGAAAGTACTGGCGGCAACTGTTGTGGCCTGATTTACAACTGAGATCCACTCTTTAAATTAAATGACAGTTGTGCCACAGGAAGTTCCAAACGTTAGTGTCAGGGCCTGAGGAAAAGAAATAACTTCTGAGGGGAAAAATTTAAAAACATGCAAGACCCTTTTTGCCTAGTTTTATTAAATTTACTAAAGTATTTCAGTCAAAGAGTAAAATCTTCCTTATTTTGTGAATGGCGCTATGGTCAGGCATTTTGCAGGCCAGCATCCTACCTACAGGCATCCTCTTGTGTGGAGCTGCCCATCACCCTTCCTTACAAAGGAAGTCATCTCCTGTGGAAAGAGACCCATAGAACTAAAAAAGAAACCTGTATCAGCTCCATATATTAAACAACATGGTTATTTTCGTTAAAATGAAACCAAAAAACCCCCAAAGATTACCAGACATATATAGAATGACAAAGACATGAAAAGACCACATTCTTACCACATTACTCAGGAAGAAAGCTTGGAAACAATAATCATAACACTATTTGCTAATAAATTTCTATGGAGAGATTGTGTAGGCTAAATCATACATTGAAAAATAGACCCAGCTGTAACAAAGCCAAGAGCAAAGAGAGCAGGTAAAATTTACTTGGCTTTTGAAATAAGAAAAAAATTAATGAATAAACTGAATAATATATTACCAAGGCTAAAAACCAAATCCTTGATCAAATAAACAGATAATGTTTACTTAGTGGTTATAATAGGTTAGGTATTATTCAATAAAATTGGTATATTTTTAACTCATACGATCTCACAACAAATCTATGAATTTGAGACTCTTACCATTTCCATTTTACAAATGAGGAAACTGAGGCAGAGAGAGACTGACTAAGTAGAAGAGACTCTATAGTTATTAATGGGCAGTTACACTTTGTTTTTTAAATTACTTATTTATTTTATGTATTTTATTTTATTTTTATAGTGTTATATTAGTTTCAAGTGTCTAATATAGTGATTCAATAATGGAAGCAGCCATATGTTCCAGGTGGTCTTGAGAAAAAAACACACATCTAGCAATTGGTCTTGAAATTATAGACTATAAAAATACAAAAGAAAGAAAAATATGGAGTTAAAACACTATCTATATCTATATCTATATCTATATCTATATCTATATCTATACACACATATATATGTTGTGTTGTACATATATAAACATACATATACATATATACTATATTTATACTATACACACACACACACACATATGTGACAGAGAGAGAGAGAAAGAGATTGAGAAGATATCAATGAGATCCATTATTTATTCAATCAGAACAATAACATAAACACGACATAAAAAATGCCCTGATTAGAAAAAATACACATGGGTTTTTCTATTGAAATGTTCCACTGAACAAAAACAGGAGAAAAATTTTGAAGACTCACTCTTAAACATATCCAAGTCAGATTTCAGACCACTAAGGAGATTGCAAAATTCTAAGGATCCAGAGGCACAAGTGAGGTTACTTCAATACAATAACAATAAGAATGGCATCAGATTTTGCATCATCAGTAGCTGTGTCTGAGGACAAAATAAAATACCTCAGGACATGACAAAATTTATAAAATGTATTGGTATGTTTAACAACAAATATATTATTTTTACAGAGCATAAAAGGATCTGTAAGAAAGGTCAAAAATTATATGAAATCTTGTTAATTTTCAGAAAAATTAGTGTAAAAATAGCTGTGTTCAAACCTTTCCTGCCAAATGGGCAGGAACAAGTCTCTTAAAATGACTTTAATAAGGGGTGCCTGGGTGGATTAGTTGGTTAAGTGTCTTACTCTCGATTTTGGCTCAGGTCATGATCTCACAGCTTCATGGGTTTGAGCCCCACCTCAAACTCTGTACTTTCAGTAAAGAGTCTGCTTGGGTTTCACTCTCTCTCTCTAATCTCTCTGCCCATCCCCACTTGTGCTGTCTCTGTCTCTCTCAAAATAAATAAATAAACTTTAAAAAATGACTCTTTAGTAAGAAGAAGAGTTTAACTTAATAATATCTTAAAAACAACAGTAATGGCAACAACATCAAATGCCATTTAACAATAACTGCAATATTAAGTTTTAGGGGCAATTGGGTGGCTCAGTTGATCAGGTCCTGATCTCATGGTTCTTGAGATTGAGCCCTGCTTCGGGCTCTGTGCTGACAGTATGGAGCTTCCTTGGGATTCTCTCTCTCCCCCTCTCTCTGCCACCCACCCCCCAAATAAATAAATGAACTTAAAAAAAAATAAAAGTTTTTATAAGGAATACAAATGCTAACACTTGTGGAAATAATGAACATTGGATTTAGAATGGAAAGGGGACAGAAGCTCCAGTGGAAATTCTGAGTGATCTATAAGAGGTAAAATAAATTACATAAAAATTAAAAGGACTAATTTGAGACATATTTGAGCATGAGCAGTTTATCACTTTGGCCAAATCAATTCTTTTCTTTGGGACCAATCATACCCCCTGGATCTCTGCAATAACTCATATAAATGCAATGCTGCAAATTCTACATATGTATCTTATAATTGAAAATTGACCTGTAAAATATTAATAACCTAGCTTTACGACAGAGTATAATTCAGTATTCATATTTACAGATAATATAAACTTAACAAAATCACTTCATATCCTTCTGTACAAGCAAAATTTTCTACTATTATTTCAATTAAAAGAATTGTATATATTATTACTCTAATCAAAAGAATTGTATGCCTTCTAAGTGTTCATATTTAGACCCCTCAAATTTTATTTGTGTTTTTTTCCCTATATTCAGACACGGCATCACATAATAAATATTTATCTTCTTTGTCAAATATTCTATGTATGACTATAATATTCCGGTGTTTTTCAACATGTTGATATTGAAGGATTTTGTCTCCTAAAATACTGCAAGGCTTATATGGTATTTATACATGGAAAGAGCTAAATTGGTAGGCAATTTAACTCTGGTGCATTTTTGTTCCATTGTAAATGCTTTCTCTATAAATGACTAACATGTTTTCTTTCTGCTTTCCCTTTTGCTTTCATTCCTTTCCATCCCCACACCCTAAGTTGGGCTAAAATAATGTAATGAAATACATGTACATGAAAAAGTTGGTAGAGAAGGCTGCTGGTTGGCTTATTTATTTGTTTATCATATTCCTGACTTCTTGGGTAAATTATCTCAATTAACTTTAACTCTCCAAAGTCAGTGAGGATACCCAGGCAGTTCTCATTCTATTTCAGTTGTCAGCTGATAATCCTTGATTTTTGAACAAAGATGTATCTCTAATTGAGGGACTAATTGCAGTAATGGAAATAGTAAATATTATCAAAATGGAATAAGTTGTTTCAAGAAATCCAAGAATGGTTAGACGATAGAAGAAAAAAATGAGTCTAATCATTTGTATGGTCATCTATACATTAGACCAAGTTCAGGTTGGTTAACCACAAAATAATTTGAGAACCATGACATCTTTGGTTTGCTTTTATTTTCAGCTCTCTTCGTAAAGATGCAGTCTGTCTAACCGCCAAAAACCAGACGCTCTTTGTGTTTCATGTCTTTAAAACCGTAGGATACAAGTAGGATTCTGTCAGGTAAAATAAGTGTAGGAACAAACAACAGAATCCACACCTTTTGAGCAGCTACATATTGCCACATTAAGCATTCCAGAGCCTCTCTCTCCTCACTCCATGAAAATTGCAGTTGAGTTTAACATACCAAAACCCTTTGACTGCCAGAGGCACTGGAATTGCTCTGCTGAAAATACTTTCAGAATCCTTAGGGGGTCTAATGTGGGGTGAGCTCCCCTGGTGCTTGATTAATACTTTGTCTCCTCACACACTGCAAGGCTTACAGGGTATTTATACTAGCCATTCCATAAAAAAACAATGCAGAATCAGCAGAGAACTTTTGCTTTGAATTGCTACATCCACTTTACAATAGTGGTAGTGACATAGCTTCTTAACATTTTAGCAACAAACAATCTACCGTGGGGCACTATTCCATTCAAAAGTAAATGAGATTGCTTCGTTTGCAGTCAGTCCATATCCAGGTTGTGGTGGTGTTTTTGTTGTCGTTTCCTTTGGGAGAGGTAGGAGATACCCCGGGAGAAGCTTCTGTGAGAACCACTCGCTGGAGGAAAACATCTGCCCTACCAGCCATATAACCATTCATACAGAGAATTAGAATTCCCCTGTTGTGGTTTGAACATAAACTGTAATTGCAATATTACTTTAACGGAGCTTTCAACTATGTCTTGTTCCAAAAATGAAATTTAATAAGTACGACTCCAAAGTGATATGTGTTTGGTATTTTATGTTTCATTATAATGTACACAGAATCGGAGGTAGACATCTTATTGTTCCGGCATCTAAGAAAATCAAGTTAAAAACTGAATATACTTTCCTGTCAGAAAAACTAAGCTTATTTTAGGAAAAGAGCTTCACATATACTATAATAATATAAGAAATTCCTCATTAGGTATACCAACTCTATATGAAAAGTAAAAGTTTGGTTTGCTTTTTCATTTAATTTTAATTCATTTGTTCTGAGGTAAGAAAAGCTTGCGTGTAGTTTGGAAAGGCTTTGAAACATTTTCTATATGAAATTTCTATAATGTCATTACTTTTTGCTGTAACACCACTCTCCTTGTTAAATCGTGATTCTCTTAACGTCCTAGCTGCAAAATGGAAGTCATGGTTTTCATAACAGGAAATTTATGCATTTTCACATTAGCTGATCAGTTGAATGGATCATAAAAACACTATCTGTGGACTATTTCATAAGTCAGTTCAGCATTGTAAAGGGTGTAATTAATACCTTTTTTATTGTACGAAGAAAACTCTCCCTAAATTTAAACCATGAAAGATACGGACTGTGGTGTATAAAGATGCCTTAAAAGTTGGTTTAAAACGTGTACAAAAACAATAATAATACAGGCACCTGGGTGGCTCTGTGGGTTAAGCGTCTGACTTAGGCTCAAGTCATAATCTCACAGTTTGTGGGTTTGAGTCCTACCTTGGGCTCTGTGCTGACAGCCCCGAGCCTGCTTTAGATCCTGTGCCTCCCTCTCTCTTTGTCCCTCCCCCCATTCATCCTCTGTCTCTCTCACTCTCAAAAATAAATAAACATTAAAAAAAATTTAAAAAACCAATAACAATAATGTTTCATTTATTAAGCACCAGGTAGGTAGGCTTCAAACACTTTGATGTGAGAAACAAAGGCAGAAGGAAATGGCAGATAAAATTAAATTTTCTTGTAACCTGCAGCCCATTGACAAATACTTGAGGCTGGCAGAGTAGAACATTCCTCCAAGAACTCCCTACTGTCTTAATGTTAATGCTTTGCTGGAGGGAGAAACAACCTCAGCTTGACAATAGCCAGGCCTCTGGGATCCTGGGAGACTTCTTTAGCATATGAAAATCCTTTTGGAAACTTCCCTTGCCTTTTCCTCCCCCGGCTCCCCAGTATATAATCAGTCACTCCTCATAATACCCGGGCCAACTTTATCTTCCCACGGATACTGGATACTGTCCCCACGCTTTAATAAAATCACCTTTTTGAACCAGAGATTCCTCAAGAATTCTTTCTTGCCTGTCGGCTCCAGACCCCCCACCATCACCCCAAAACCGCGACAACTTTGCTTACCTATTCCTTCCTACTGCAATTGAGTCAAACAAAGATAAAGAACAAAAACAAACAACAGAATCCACTATCTCAGTATGGTTTGATGTGGACATAGCTGTGTAAATAATTGAATTTTTTTTTTTTAGTTTATTTATTATTTTGAGAAAGAGGCAGCACAAGAGGGGAGGGGCAGAGACAGAGAGATTTCGAGAGAGAGAGAGAAAGAGAGAGAGAGAGAGAGAGAGAGAGAATCCCAAGCAGGCTCTGTGTTGCGAGCACAGAGCTCGATGCAGGGCTCGATCCCTGGAAACTGTGTGATCATGACCTGAGCAGAAGCTAAGGGTTGGACACTTAACCCGACTGAGCCACCCAGGTGTACCTAAACAATTGATTTTAACTGTTGAAGGAGGTGTGAATAAAAAAAATTATAGTTGGAGTTGAACCATAATTTGAGCCCAAATCTTCTCATACCAAATTCAACTTTAAAAAGTATACCGTGCCAATATTTCATAATACAAATAAAAATAAAGAATAATACTGTAGCCATTGTTGGATATCATTCAAATTTGGTTTCAAGTATTCCTTAATTAAAGTCTCCTATTCTTTATCAAGAGTGCTATTTTAACAGAACTACCTCTGCAGGTGGTAAATACACCCCTTCCAGTTTTATAAGACACACTTGATTAAAAATGGTTTTTAATTCTAAGAAGCTTTGAACTAATATAAATTTTGCTAAATAATAGTGCTGGTTTTATACTAATTTTACTGAAGCTTATCAAATCCTTGATATAATTCTTATTCTTTACTCCAGATCCTTAATTTTTTTTTTCTTTTCTAAGTGCTGATAAACATTTCAGTGAACTATTCTTTTTACAAGTAAATGAGATTAGCTCAAGAAAAATTTCGTAGAATTTTTTTCTCACTTTGGTTTCTTAAAATGGAATTTTCCTGTTTTTAGCCTGCTGAGGGGATAATTAACTAATAACTCTGAATGGCATAATTATAACTTGATGGTTTTGAAATATCACCTACAATACCAATGCCATCCTGCCAACATGCATACTTATCCATAGCCTTTTTCGTATTTCCTATAGCAACTATTCCAAACTTTTACTCTGCACATTTTCCTTACTCACCTTGGCCCAGAGCAAATAAACAGAGTAAATACAGCGCTCAGAGCTTTAACTTTCATTGGTGCCCTGGGATCAAATCTATCTGTTTCTGAAACTTTCTTTTTTTTCTTTTTTAAACTTTTTTAATGTTTATTTATTTTTGAGAGAAAGAGAGAGAGAGAGAGAGAGAGAGAGAGAGAGAGAGAGAGAGAGAAGGAGACACAGAGTAGGAAGCAGGCTCCAGGCTCTGAGCTGTCAGCACAGAGCCCAATGCCAGACTTGAACTCACGGATGGAGAGATCATGGCCTGAGCTGAAGTCTGATGCTTAATCAACTGAGCCACCCAGATGCCCCTGATACATTCTTTACATTCCTCTTGCATCAGCCTCCCTCCTTATCTATTATTTTCTCTTTTGGTTTCTTGTCACTTCCAGCTTCTTTGAAAATAGCAAAAACAAGAATAAAAAGTTTCCATTTCCTCAAATCAATTCACATTTCCATCACAGCTTTGGACTTCCAGTCCAAAATTCTTTCTCTGCTGAAGTCTCCTATGCAAAGGCTTAAGTTTTCGTTTAATGTGACCTACTGTTAGCTTTTGACATTGCTACTGGGTATACCCTCTGTATTTGTGAAACTCCCCTCTCCCTTGGATCTCAGGAGTTTACTTTTCTGTGTTCTTTTATCATGACTATAACAACATCTCAGAATTCTTAACACATCTCTCTCCTTCCACACAATAAACCTTGGTGCTGTCTATTAGACATTGGCCAATCTCTTGTTCCAGATACTGTCCTTGAGTGGAATCATCTTTAGAATCATCCAGTCTTATAATTTCCAGTCTATGGATGATTGTAATATCTATGTTCTTCCTCTGTTCCGAGATCCATTACTTTCAGTGTATCTCATAGATGACTTGAAATTGACATGACTCGGGGCGCCTGGGTGGCACAGTCGGTTAAGCGTCCGACTTCAGCCAGGTCACGATCTTGCGGTCCATGAGTTCGAGCCCCGCGTCGGGCTCTGGGCTGATGGCTCAGAGCCTGGAGCCTGTTTCCGATTCTGTGTCTCCCTCTCTCTCTGCCCCTCCCCCGTTCATGCTCTGTCTCTCTCTGTCCCAAAAATAAATAAACGTTGGAAAAAAAAAAAAAGAAAAGAAATTGATATGACTCAATCTAAATCGATTAGCTTGTACTTCTAAGTCTTACTCCACCTGTATTGTCTTGGTTAATGATGTCATCATTTACTTAATTTTAGAAGAAATATTAGAGTCAACTTCAGCTGCTTCCTTTCCCTAAACTTCCACTTTTCCTATAATCAATGCATTAATATGTCCTATTATTTTATTAGTTAGAAATCTATTTTTAGGGCTGCCTGGGTGGCTCAGTTGGTTAAGCGTTGGACTTTGGCTCAGGTCATGATCTCGTGGTCCGTGGGTTCGAGCCCCGCGTCGGGCTTTGTGCTGACAGCTCGGAGCCTGGAGCCTGTTTCAGATTCTGTGTCTCCCTCTTTCTCTGACACTCCCCTGTTCATGCTCTCTCTCTGTCTCAAAAATAAATGTTAAAAAAAAGAAATCTATTTTTAAATAGATTTTGAGATATAGCTTAAGTTTGTCATTAAGGCCTTGTGTAGACATTGACTTCAATTTAGATTTTAGAACATGTAGTGAAGAAAAAAACTAAGAAACATAAACTCGGAAGAAAATCACATGATGCATTTGTTTTTAAAGAATTAACATGAGGTTTGATAACAATATTCATTAATCACGCAGTCAGTTATTTTTATGGTCTTTTTTAAATCACAAAACCATATCATTAAAAAATTAAAATATTAGAATCCATTTCAATCCATCTATTTTCATTATTTTTACTAGATTTTTTTTTTAGTTCAGATTCTCATCATAATGTACCAAATTTCCTAATTGTTCTACCTGCCTTGGAGATTTTCCCTTCTATTCTTTTTTCCTCCTGCTTTTGTTTTTGTTTCATTTAGGTTTAGTTTCCTAAAAGTCAGAAATGCATAATCAACCACACTATACTGAAAATACTGACACGTGCAAGGAAAACTTGAGCTTTTGTACTTTAACTGATTCAGTCATGTAAGCCCTTCTACCTAATATGATAAGGAAAAAAAAACCCAGTTTTTAGTTTGGTATTGAAAATTTAGTTTTGTAATAATTTAAGTAGTCTATCTTATATGTTCATTCTTCTTAGGGAAAAATTATCAGTCTCTAAAATTGTGGTCACCCAAATTCTTTCCCCTTTCCTCTTATTCTGTACCAATAGGTATTTCAGACCATGGAGGCAGGTATGGTTTATTTGGCCAAGTGGCCTCTGCTACCGTGGGTCTAGTAACTCTTGTCTCTCTTCCCTCACAGTTTATGAAGATACTGTTGGTCCTTCTTTTTTGTAATGCAAGTGCCTGACATAAGCTTTGATTTTATAGGCATTCGTTTCAAAGAGGTATCCACTTCAAAGACAGCTGTATGGAATAACACATTGCCAGCCACAGGACTAGATAAACATCAGCTCCCCTGCCCCCCTCCCCTCCCCTCTGTCAGCCTTTTTTGTTTTCTGGAACTTGGTTGATTTCAATAACTGACCATTTAGTCCCCTTGTTTTTCTCTGCCAGTGCTTAAATTCCCACTTTGGAGTTTTCAGTTTACCAATAAATGGTGAACCCGAGAAAACCTAGGCTCCTGTCTTATACCCCAATTAAAGCAGAACCCCAGGTTTGTGCTCCTTCTCTCTCTCTCTCTACTTGGGAACTCACTCTGTGGTCCATCATGTATCCTCCAGAACTTGTAAATAATAATATCTTGTGGGCTTTTTTTTTTCAAAGTTTACTCATAGTTTTTGCTGTAGACATCTTGTAATCATAAGAACCACAAGAGCTGGTCCAGACACAACATTGGTTATTAATAGGCTGAGATCAGCACAAAACAGAGGTAAAGGGAAAGATCAAATGAATGTTTCAAATTGTTTTCCCTATAATACTTCCTTAATAAAATTTGATGATACTTTTTTTTTCCCCAGGTCTTGGGAAACTACAGATCATTTCTTGTTTTTGTAAATAAAGTTTTATTATGACAGAACCACATCCATTCATTTACATATTGCATATGGCTGTTTCACACTACAGCAGTAAATTTGAGTAGTTGTCAATAAATGTCCCACAAAGCCTAAAAGATTTATTATCCAGCCCTTTACAAAAAAAGTTTGTTGAGCTAGTTTGCTACCTAGAGACAAAAATTCAAAAAGTATTTTGTAGTCTGGCTCCAGATGATCAATCCAAACCATCACTTGTCCACATTCCTAATAATCCCTTTCATAAAAACCATTTTACAGTTTTTTCCTCCTGAACACACTGTATTCCTTCATACCAGCATAATAGTTTCTTTTATTGTATTTTTTTTTTTGTCCAAAATATCCTTCACCCACTTCCTCACTCCTTTGACGTCTATTCATGTATCATTGGCCTCTAAGAAGTCTTTTCTAAGACTTCCAGGTCTTGTTCTGTGCTTTTTTTTCACTTCAGGAATATCATTTTAAAACTTAGCATAATACTTCATTATTCCAAAATTTTATCTTCCTCCATACTATGACCTCCTGGTAAATAGATAGAAAGTCTAATTTACCTTACCACTTCTTGCTGGGCCCTGGCCTGTGGAGCACAAAATAAGCTTCAGGTTAATTAACTAAACATTTTAAAATAATACTGGCCTATAATAATACTGACCTATAATACATATATACCTATATATGTATATTTTCATAAACAAATATGTTTATTTGCTCAACAGTGTGTTAATAAACTCATTCAACATATATGTATCAAATGTTCATCATATGTCAGGCATCATATTAAGTGCTGTGGATCTAATGAAGATTGAGGACGTTTTTGGGAACACATAGATCTTACCCTTAAATAGTATTATTATTTTTTGTTTTGTTTTGTTTTGTTTTACTTTGCGCTTGATTATTTATTTACTTATTTGTTTGTTTGGAGCAAGAGAGATGAGTGAAAGGTGGGGAGGGGCATAGAAAGAATCCCAAGAAGGCTCCACTCCTAACATGGGGCTTGACACTGGGCTGGAACCCACTAAGCACAAGATCATGATGTGAGCCAAAATCAAGAGTTGGATGTTTAACCAACTGAGCCACCCAAGAGTCCCAATAGTATTGTTTTTGTATTCTGAATTTTTACTTGCAACAAATTGTTTCAACTGCTTAACTCCCTGTTCAGTTATATAAATCAATCCCTAACCTTCAATTATCTAGAACTTTTTTATGACCACTTATTCAATTAAATGTGAAAATTTAATTGTTCTATGGTAAAATGAATGTTTTCATGATAAAGTATTTAATTTAACTGATATATACTTGAATGTCAATATATATATGGATATTCTTATATGTTCTAGCTATTTAATATAATAGAATGTGCACCAATATCTCTGTCTTCTTAATGTGGTTACTTTACAATTCAAAAAAAACAACACAAGAGCTTAAAAAGTAAAAACAAAAGAGAGGTTATATTATAATATGTGGTTTCTTGTGTGTTCTTTTAATGGTTATATTCATTAACTTTTAATATTTAATTTCCCATTTTCACAAGCATATGAATATTCTTGAAGCTAATTTTTCACAATTAAGGTATTTTATTGATTAATAAACATATTACTTTATCATGCTGGAATGCAAGATTTATCCTGCCCCCTAATTCTCATGATTAAACACATTTCCACATTTCCTTTGATACATAATTTTAATGTTTATTTATTTCTGAGAGAGAGAGAGAAAGAGAGAGAGAGAGAGAGAGAGAGAGAGAGCGAGTGGGGGAGGGGCAGAGAGAGAGGGAGACACAGAATCTGAAGCAGGCTCCAGGCTCTGAGCTGTCAGCACAGAGCCTTATGTGGGGCTTGAACTCATGAACCATGAGATCATGACCTGAGCTGAAGTTGGATGCTTAACCAACTGAGCCAGCCAGGTGCCCTAATGGATAATTTTAAGGTAATAATAATAATGATTAAAAAAATTGGTGAAAAACTTTGGTGACATTTAAATTAGAAGGTCCTCTTTTCATGATTTTGTTCTCATCTCACTATTCTTCATAAAATTCATAAGAACACTTAAAAAAAGGGTTGAGCTAAGAAAACAATGACTGTAAAGGCAGTTTGAGAAATTTATCTCTATTTTAATTAATGTGAATGAAATAATTTTAAAAACACAAATTTCTCAGTATAAGTATTGTTCTGTTCTCAATAAACTGAATTTTATCATAAGCAGGTCATTGTTTTATTAAAATATATATATTTTTTCTACATCTAGTTATTGAGTGTATACTATTTGCCAACATGGTACCCAGTATGGGAGATTTAAAGATAAAATGATAGCCTAGAGAGATGCACTAAATAGAGTTGTAAACATTGATAGAGTAATAAACACTCAGATCACAGATAGTCTCCTTACCAACATGTGGATTTGCTAATGTACTTTAATGAGCTATTGAGTTTTTATACTACAAAGCACTAGGAGTTTCAAATCTTCCTTATGGCTGTATCATATAAATCTACCACTGATCTTTTTCGAAATGCCACTTAGTGTTAATTACTAGAATTGGGTCACCAACAAGCAAACTATTCAATTCCATTTTGATGACAACTCACTTCAGAGTAATTCTACTAATATTAACGCTGCCCTTCAGAACACTACTTCCTTCCTGACATGCTGAGATAATAATAATTAGTAACATGTATTCAGCACTTGCTATGTGGCTTCCATACCATGACTCAGTTAAATCTCAATTTTATGTTATTCTTTGAGGTATGCAAAATTTTCAAACCTGGGTCTGTAGGAGCCCACCAGGGGAACCTGGTGCTGAGGGTGCCATCTGGGGCTTCTGGAGCTGGCAGGCACTGGGGAGAGAAGGGCAGGTTGGTAGATAGGTGTGGTCTGGTTGTGTTCATGTGAGCCTGCTGGCAGCCTGGTGTCCTAGGAGCTGCCTGTGGTCATCTGAGTCTGCAAGTACAGGTAAGATAGAAGACTGGGTTCCCTGGAGTCTGTGGGAAGCCCAGTGCCACAGGATCCACCTGGAACCACAGGAGTCTGCAGACTGTCAAGGTGAGTTGGACATAGGCTGGAAGAATCCTGTAGGGAGTCACCTAGGCCCACAGGGGTTGGCCTGGTACCAAGGTGGGCCAACTCTGAGGTGGCCTGGTGCTGGGGTGAACTGGCTCTCAGATCTGTAGTGAAGTCAAGTTCACTTTATTCTCCTCCCACGTGGAAGGTGACCCTTTCCACCCTGGGCTGCTCCAGTATGAGGGAAAGATAATGGAGATGGTGTGCATTTATCTTTTCTACCTTCCTGAATGCATTCTTTCTTATTTCTGTGCTTTACCCAGGTGCTGTAATCTCTCACCTGTAATTTTTGCTCTTGTGAAGGTGTATTTATGTGCATATAGTGGTTCAAATTTATGTTTCTAAGGGATGGGAAGATAAGTAGTAGATATTCCTATGCCACCACTTTGCTGGCATCACACTTGTGTTTCGACTTTGGACTTTAAATGTTACAGTTGATGCTAGAATGAGTTAAGACTTTTGGTGCTGTTGGGATAAATGAATAGATTTTATCTGTGAGAAGGACATGGATTTTGGGGGACTAGGGGTAGAATGTTGTAGACTGAATGTTGGTGTATCCCCAAAATACATGTGGTGAATATTATATATATATATATATATATATATATATATATATATGATTATATTTTGATGAGGTAAAGAGGATGGAACACCCATAATGGGATTAATATCCTTATAATAAGAGGAAAAAAACAGAGCTTGTTCTTCCTGCCTTGTGAGGACACAGAGAGAAGGCAATCATTTGCAAACCAAGCAGAGAATCCTCACCAGAACCCAAACAATGCTGGCTCCCTTATCTCAGACTTCTAGCTTCCAGAACTTTGAGAAATAAATTTTCTGTTGTTCAAACCATCTACTCTATGTTTTTTTTTGTCATGAAAGCCTGAGCAGACTAAAACATTATGCTGCTGCTGGTTTTCAAAATTGTTCTTTAAGCTTCACTCAAGGATGAATAGACATATATTTATTCTCTCCAATACCAGTATAAAAACTAAATAACATAAAATATAAATTATACTAGCATCCAAAAATAAGGAGATGCTTTGCGGGGAGAAAGATCACAAAGAAGAGACACGTCTGTTAGAAGTCTGCTTTTGGTTACTAATGAAATTCAAGAAAATGTGTTTGGGCAAGGAAAAGGAGAAGACAAAAGATGTAACGGAAAAATTAGTAAAACAATAAGTTGAATTAGTAATTGTCCCCCTGAGAAGAAAAGCAAAAGAAAACAGATCACTAATGACAGAGACAAAATATTGTATCAGAGTAAAAGTCATCGTGAATGATGCAAATAACTGAATCTACATGATTGGGTAGGAAAAATATGAGAGATTATAAATTTTCCTGGAGAAGAGAAGAGAAAGAGAAAGCTGAGTAGAAACAACATTTAAAGATTCTGTGAAAAAATGAGAATTTTCTGCATTAAAATGCTTCTATAAATCAAGACTTACTCTGTGTTAAAGGAAGTTAACTGAGAATCAATCATTAGGTAGAAATATATTGAACTAAAATATTTTCCCATATATTGTTAGAGAAAAATAGACAAATCTAAAGAAGTGAAAATGTATAACTGAACAAATAAATACTGGGCAACTTACTTTTCTTGTAGGGATTGTGGTACTAGTAAGGTAGTAAAAAGATTTAAAAAGGTAAATGGATCCAACAAGTGTACTTACCTATATAACAAAACATAGATCTTCCTCAATTTATGATGGGGCTACATCCCAGTAAATACTGTAAGTTGCAAATGCATTTAATACACCTACCAATCATCATGGCTTAGCCTAGCCTACCTTAAATGTGCTCAAAACACTTCTATTAGTCTACAGTAGGGCAAAGTCATCTCACACAAGGCCTATTTTTATAATAAAGTGCTGAATATCTTATGCGATTTTTTGAATACTGTACAAAAGTGAAGAACAGAATGATTGCATGAATACAGAATACCTGTAAGTGTATTAGCTGTTTCCCCTCATGATTGTGTGGCTGACTGGTAGCTTTGGCTGAATGCCACTGTCCAGCATCATGAGAGAATATCATATCACATATCGCCAGCCTAGGAAAAGATTAAAATTCAAAATTTAAAGGATGGTTTCCACCAAACTGCTTTGCTTTTGCACTATTATAAAAATAAAAAAAATCTTGAGTTTGAGTCACCGTAAGTTGGAGACCATCTGTACTCAAAGATTCAACTAATGAAGAGAGGGGTCTAAATTAAGCATTCACAGAGGTGAGATTATGGTATAAAATAAACGTCAAACAAAAATAGGAAAGAGAAAATAATAGGGGTAAAATTAAAGATTAGTAAATTAGGTAGCAGAATTAAAAACAATTTATTTTATCATTATTAAAACATACATTCCTAGTTAATTTGAGGAAAAGAAATAAAACAAATGTACAAATTTAAAATAAAAATTTTATAGAATTATAATTGAACTATTTAGCACATATACTTTCAGAAAGCATTTGAAAAATCAGAATAAATGAAAGATTTTTAGTAAATATAAATGATCAGTAGGTCTTACAGAAGAAGTGGAGAATGAAATTAGACCTATAGCTCTGGATATAATAAAATAATTTTTTTCTAATAATTATTAGAAATTCATTAACTTTTGCCAAGAGTGGCTTTTTAAAAAAATATATATCACAGGGCTGAGTGGCTCAGTCAGTTAAGTGTCAGACTCTTGCTTTAGGCTCAAGTCATGATCTCATGGTTTGTGAGTTCGAGCTTGCTGTCTGGGTCTGCACTGACAGTGTGGAGCCTGCTTGGGATTCTCTCTCTCCCTCTCTCTGTGCACCTCCCTGCTCTCTCTCTCTCTCTCTCTCTCTCTCTCTCTCTCTCAATAAATAAATAAACAAATAACATTAAAAATTCTTAAAATATATATATATATATATATATATATATATATATATATATATATTGTAAGGTGTTCCAGCGCATAGACTAGAATACAATATCTCTAAGTCACTTTACCAAGGTAAGAAACATTTGCTATGAAAACTTCACAAAAATAGCACAAAAAAACTACTAAACACAAATCTCATGTTTGAACATTAAAGGGAACATCTTAATTATATATACTGTGTATATTATATATAAAACATATGTATAAAACATATGTATAAAACAAAACTAGCAAAACAAATCCAGCAGCATATAATCAAATAGGATTTTTTATGTGAATTCTCAGAAAGGATAATGTGATCAGTTGATGTTTCAATGTATAAACACAATTCATTTCACCATAGGTAAAGGGAAAAATATATTTATATAGTTAATAAAATTTGATAAAAATTAAATATATAACATTGAAAAAGTTGTTAATAAAATATGAACAGAAGAATATGTTTTCATATGTCATGAGGATATCGATTGTCATTCCCATTTAATTTTAAGAATTTTTTCTGCTTTTGCAAGAATATTGAATTTTCATCCACTGTAATAAGATAAGAAATAAAATAATAGGGCTTTTGTGGGAGAAAAGCCTATTCCTTATTTCACAAAACTACGTCCTATCTAGAAAGGGCAATACATTGATTCAAATGCCCTCAGGAATAATGATAGATCAGTTAATAGGATAGTTTTAAAATAAGAATTTAAAAATCAATGATTTTTCCCATATTTGACAATTACTTGTTAGGCATATTTGACGATAACTTGCTAGGCAGAGTAATAGAACAGGACCCCTTTTTCACAATTAATCAAAAATGTACATTTAAAATGATTGATTATCCAGAAATCTAAATCCCAGTAGGATGCAAGCATTAAAAATTTTTCTAATTGGGTTTTCCCAAAGATGGCTCATTTCTAAAATCCTATGTTTGTAATAATGGAAGAATAATTTAATAAAGTGCTCAGTAAATGACATGGCTGTGATCTGCTCTGTACAGATGAGCAGGTGGTCAGGTCTTTCGGCTCAATTCACATAACGACATGGGCGGTGTGGGTTGTAATTAATGGATGGTAAATGGCTCTGTCAGAAGCTATTTCATGTGGCTAAAAAATGTCACACATTTTCTAGGGACATAGGTTTTGAATTTTTGACTAGAAAACTCCAGATTTATACACTGAAGTGGAGATATTAAAAATTAAGTGGTAGTTAAGCTGATAGGATCACAAATGCATAGTGTCAAAAGTGCTGTTGTTTAGTCTTCACGGTGATTTTCTGAAGACTCTGGCAAAATAAGCTTAGTTGAAAAGATATTTTGTAAAAGACTTAATGTAGTCTTTTTTGTTAAACAACATGCATCACTAGATCTTTAAATTTTTAATGAAAATCAGTGAATTTTGCAAAGCCTGACTCTTTATACAACTGGTAGAGCATATGCATTATTTCTGCTTAAATCTATAAATTCTAGTTTTTCATACAACATGCTATATTTTCCATTTCCAAATAAGGCAAATTATTTTAAATGGATGCAAACATGATTGAACAGTGCTAATCTATTTTTTCATTGAATGGCATCATTGCATAAAGGAGGGTGGTTCACTGACACCCCACTGCTGCCAGCGTACAGGTATAAAGATTTGGGGGGGGGGGATAGTTTACATGTCAAAAAGTAGCAGAGAACATGCTGTCCTCTGAATTCTCATTATTTCACAGTATAGAGGGGCATGGAGCTGTTTTGTTCACGTGATAGCCAAGGTGTCAGCAGAAGGAGGGCCAAATTCCGTCAAAAGACTTGGCGTGGGACCAGATCACACCACAGGAAAAAGCAGGGAGAAACACACCCACACCACATTACATATTTACAAGTTAGCAGCCTAATATGAGCCAAGGAACACCTAGTTTCTCCACACCACAGGAGCAGCACTAGGAGTGTGCATAGTGAAAATCAAGACTACATATCTAGATCCTGGGAATAGGTCTGCCAAACAGGAATAGCAACAGTAGTTCAGCTAATTTTGGGAAGTGCTTTAATAATCTGAGATCCACTGTTACTCCAAAAATGTGTGTTGGCTGAATTTCAGCCTTGTCTTATATACTGTATTAGGTACCATATGTTTGTGAGGGAGAATTCCCTTTTTCACTATTTCAATGTGAGTCTGTAACGGAATAGGAGTTTGGAAGTCTTAGGAGGGGATAATTGTATTTGATATGTCAGAAGAATGCAAATAATTTAGAGCAGTGGGCCAGCTATGGTGGATTAAAGATAGTCACAACTTCTTTGCCACTTTTCTTCTAGGCAGTGGGATCTAGTTTTATTCCTCTTGCATCTTGGCTGGCCTGTGACTGCTTTGACCAGCAGAGTGTGCCAAAAGTGACTCCTTGCCAGTCCAGATCTTTAAGAAGCTGGAAGTTTCAGCCTCAGTCTCTTGGCCTCCTGATACGGCTTTCATGAGGTTTGAAAACCCTCACAAAGAAATGATATGGAGAGGCCCAGAGACTAACTGGAGAAGGAACTTCGCAGCCATCCATGTTCGAATTGTGGTTATATAAATTATTAAATTTGTGTATTGTTAAGCATTAGGTATGTAAATAAAACCATCTTGGAACCTTCAGAGCAGCCCAATCAGAGTCAAATACAGTAAAACCTTGGCTTGTGAGCATAATTCATTCCAGAAACATGCTTGTAATCCAAAGCACTTGTATATCAAAACAAACTTCCCCATAAGAAATAATGGAAACACAGGTGATTTGTTCCACAACCCAAAAATATCCATATAAAAATGATTACAATTCTGTAATATAATACAAAATAATAATGAAAATACAAAATATAAAAAAATAAGCAAATTAACCTGCACTACCTTTGAAAACGTTTGTGGCTGGGAGACAAGAGAGAGGAAGGTTATTGTGTAGGACGACTTTCACGATCACTAATGGAATTACTACTATCTACTGGTTCAATGGAATCTTTTTCTGCATAGGGCCATTGCATACGGTCTCACAGATGTTGACTATACTAGAGTATTAATAAACTCTTGTCATATACTGTATTTAATGTAAATGGCAATAAGGAAAGGGTCTATATCTGCAGGCAGCCTGACCTAGAATGAAGCAAAGCTTCATTCCTAAGCTTACTCTTCTACGGAAAAGCAAAAGACTGTCCGTAGGTGCTTTGAAATGACAAAATATATGCTAGGTGCCTGTAGTGGGCACCTTCCAACTTTCTGAAAAATCACGGATTTCTGCCAAACACTGTAGCCTGAGACCAAGTTTCTGAGCATGGGAGATCATCTACAATCCTGCCATGACAGAGAGAGGACCATTGGCTCAGTTGTGATCATGTGGCATTTGGTGTCACATTACACATGTCACATGTCACATGTCACATTTGGTGTTGCATGACTCGCATTGCAAGAAATTGCTCATTGATCAAGTTAACATTTATTAGAAATATTTACTCCTCTTGTGAAACACTCACAGACAAGTTACTTGCAGTCAAAGATTTTACCATATTACCAAGTGACTCTGGTCAAACCTGTGTCAAGCAGAATTGCCTAGCCAAGCCTTGTCTACATTCTTGACCCAAAAAATCATAGAATATGATAAAATGTTTGTCTTTCTAAGTCACTAAGTTTTGGGGTGGTCTGTTATACTTTAATTGGTAACCAGAACAAAATTATCTTTAAATGAGTGCCCCATTTTTTGTGCAACTTCAATAAAATCCCATTTTTTAACTAATGGAAATGTCTTACATAAAAAAAAAACTCATGTGAAATCCAAATAAAACAATATTGTAAAAGAAAATTAAGACTAATAAAATATATTCTACATTTTAATAATTTAGGAGAGTATGATACTGGTGCTATAAAAGACAGCCAGAGCAATAGACTTAAACCAAAAATGCAGAAAGAGATTTCAGTTTACATACTTGATTTTATGAAAAATTTGTCATGGGTGAATAATTCTTTCATAAAGGATCCTATATAGCACTGTGCATGTGATAAGCATTTCTAAATTGAACAAAACTGGAATCCAAAAGAACTAGAATAAAATAGGGCTGGATATCAGCTTGGAATTTTCATAATTATTTAAAAAGCATGTTTATTCCTGCCTTTTAACTTTCTAAGCTACAAATTCTTTGTGGGCAGAAATCATATTTGTCTTTTAAAATCTCTCACAGTGATTATCATAGTTGAATATTTTTCATGAAAAATTTCATACTTTCTTCTAAGTATGAATGTTTCTCCCAAAAATGTATCAATGTGATGATTTAGCAATAATCTTGGGTCATATTATTAAAACTTAGACAACTCTCCCTCACTAGTGTGAGAAAAAATTGCATGCAATCAATTTCTGTTCTCCTAAAAAAATCTTGCTTCCTAGAAATCAGAGTATAGAAAGCTGTTCTTCCAGTTAATATGTTGTCATAGAGGAAAAATGTATAGTTTCCCTCCCATGTGCAAGAGCTCATGATATTGTCAATTGACATTTAGCAGCATTTACCTCTTGACTGCCAGTTCTTCATTTTGCATAACATACTTTTTCTTACATAAAAACTGAAGCAGAGGGAAATTTTCAGTTGGCGTGCCCCTGTGGGATGACAGCATGATCGACATCTGTGTAATAGATGCAGACTAATAATGTACAGAGACAGTCACACTTTCACACTCTGACATTTTCCCACAATTCAGACTTACATGCTGAAATGCTGAACAATTACAGAAGAAGAAACAATGCATCACGGTAAAAAAGTAGTATAAGAAAAGGTAACACTAAGTAGAGTTGCCAAATGGTATTCCATTCACTGTAATGACAGTTCTATTCTTTCTGGGTAGGTACCTAAAATTTCATCCAGTGAACAAGGTAATATATGCATTTTGGAAGAAAGTTGTACTTCTAGGCAATATTATAAAACATGGTTTAAATCATAGAGTTTGGCTATATAGCATTTCAACTTGAAATCTTTTTTATTTTTCTTGACATACAGGAAATAAAATTATATTTTCTCCAATTTTCCACTGCATAATGTTCTTTTTTTTCTGCATAATATTCTTAGGTGTTGTAATGTGAATGTTAGTTGTTCAAGTCAGTTACATTTTATTAAATTCATGTGAATATCACTACTACCCTTACCTTTTCATACATATAACAACAAAGCTGGGGATGGAGTTGAACATTAGACCTCATAGACAGTGAACAATCATTGAAGAAACAAACACTATTGAGCAAAAGGGGTAGATCAGTTAAATACAGTGGAAATATACACAGCAATACTAGTTAATACATAGTAGAGTATTACGGTATATTAGAAATAAGAGGATGTTTAAAAATTATATATCTACTGCTTATTAGTTTCTTTACTGCCATTAAGACTGGAACCCACACATTCATTTACACAATTAAAAGTATTTATTGAGTATCTGCTACCCATAGTTAATAAATGATAGGTAACAATTTAGTGAGAACTTAGACCCATTAAAGTCATAAGATTTGTATATTCTATTATTTTACCAATGCTATAAATAAGATATATGTTTAAAAGGGATATAGAAAGATAGGAATGGAAGGCTTTAATCTAACTAATCCTCTCAGTAGAGGTTTCCCTGACAATATTAAAGAGCTGAACCTTAAAGGCTGAGCCATGGGAAAAACTTCAATAGGTATATATATACCTATATATATATATATATATAGGCATATATATATATATATAGGTATATATATAGGTATATATATATTATATTATATTTATATACAATATATCCTATATTTTATATGAAATAAAAAGTGTTCCGAAAGAAAGAGCCACCAGAAAAAACAATATTTAGTTTAGCTATGCTAAAAATCAAGGAACATTGGGTTTAATCCCTTGAGATAAAGCTGTAATAAAAACCAAAATCAGGTGATGGAAATCTGGAAAATTTTATCCTTAATTTGCACTACATTTAGATTTTTAGTAGAGGTGTGGCACTTTCAGATTTAGGTTTTAGAAAGAAAATATTGATAAAACCAGAATGAATTGTTGGGAATTACAAAGTCCAGTTAGGGAATTATTGTACAATCCAGAACAGAGATAACAAGCATAGAATTTAAAGTACTGGGAATTAGGGTTGTGAAAAGGAGAGGACTTACTGAGAATGTAAAATATTCAAATTTAAGCAATATGAAAAAATCATGTAAAACTATTAACTAAGAAATGGAACTCAAGTCTGCAGGGGAAAATGCTGAGTTTTCATTGGGACATATTGAGATTAGGTAACTGTGTATTCTGTGTAACTGGCATATGGGGTTTGGGAGGGAAACCACACATGTTTGCAAATCACTTACGAAAGCATTGGCATGGAAGTCATGTGACAGGATGAAAGTGACTTGGTAGAGTTTGAGGACTCAGGAGTGAAAATGGACATTGCTGGACTTAAAATGTTCTCCGTTAGTGGAGAGAGAAAAACATTCAACTGAAGGAATCAATCATAAGCTTGTGGGGAGTATAGAGACATACTATAAGACCTGCATTACAGAGACCAGGAAAGAGGAAAAAAAACTGGGTCATGGTAAGATGTGGTGGGTGTCAAACAGGTAAACTCACAAAAGAGTTGATTAAACATCAAGTAAGTAATTTGATAATCCTTCAGAAGGCAACTTTATCAGAGTTTTGAAATGAAAATCTAATGCCAGAAGGTAGAAGAGAAAAGGAGTCACCACAACGTGATGGAATTTGATTTTATACTACTCATCCGAATAAGCTGGAATTTATGAAAACAGGGAAGAGAACAATAGCATGATATACAAGTTGATCTGAAAATATACTTTCCCAATTAAAGTAAAATTCGAGGGGTGCCTGGGTGGCTCAGTCAGTTAAGCATCCAACTTTGGCTCAGGTCATGATCTCATGGCTCATGAGTTGGAACCCCGTGTCAGGCTCTGTGCTGACAGCTTGGAGCCTGGAGCCTGCTTCAGATTCTCTGTCTCGCTCTCTCTCTGCCCTTCCCCTTCATGCTCTGTTTCTCTCTATATATTTCTTTCTCTCTCAAAAATAAATAAACATTAAAATTGTTTTTAAAAAAAAGAAGGCAGAGAGATGTCAACATTAAAAAAAAGAACAAAGTAAAACTCAAATATATTCTTACATCAAGGAAGTAGCTAATGAGCATCAATTTAATACGTGCTTTGATTTATTATAAAATAAAATTAACCTAAAATAATGTGTGCTTATTTTAAAGTCTACAACTTGCTCTTGCTTTCTTATTGTATTTAGATCTATAGTAAGTGTGGGAAAAATATAACTTCAGGTTAATCTACATTTTGTGGGTCATATACAACATTATTAAACTGTTGTGATAATTTCTGACTTCCTTGAGAAAACACATTGTAATTATGTAATTTTGATTGGCTAATGTGATGACAACATTGTCTGGTCAATAACTAAGAATAATTGTCATAACATTAGTGATGGGCATTAATTTTAATCCTATAAAGTGAGACAGAGAGGCTGTTTAATAGTAACTTCATCATCTTGGAACAAGAATAAATCTACTTTTTGTCATTGTTTTTAGCCACTTTGGGGTCTTTTATACTACTTTACAGATGTTATCGATAGCAATCTAGTTTTCATTACCATATTAAATGAGTCAACCAAAACACATTCATCCATTGCCACCTCCTAACATTAAATTGTTTACTGCTACCTCAAGCATCCTAGTCACTTGCCAGATACAAGGTAGTGAGGAACTGAATATTTCAATACTATTCATTGTGTCTTCTTTTTCTGCACCCTGGTTGTATATTTATTTGTAAGGAAGACATTCTTCCATAGTGCATCTACTATGCATCGCAGAAGAACTGGATGGCCTGGTAGAATTTGTAGTGAGAGGTATCCACCCATGTAATTATGACTTTTCCTTAATGTTATTCCCATTATTCAGAAGATTGCTTTTGTTGTACTGAATGATAGCCACTGGTGCAGTGAGACTTCATATTAGCTTTCTTAGGATTTCTACACCTCACTGAGTGCCTGATCTGTAGGTTTAGCCTGTTCTGTTGTACTGCAGTATATTTTCCATTCCGTGGTTTCTCACTGTTTTGATCATTTTGAAGCATAATACTTTTCTCCCTGCTGAGACATTTCTTATAATATTTTATCATCAACACAGTTTCTTATAAACTCCCAGAGAAGGTGGGATCTGTCTATCTTAAATACACACACACACACACACACACACACACACACACACACAGGAGTTTTGTCCAGTGTTTCTGACGGGTTGTGCAAAGAAGCACCAAGGATGTATGTAGGGTCAGTGTTTGAGATCTTATATCTTCTTTGTTACAGTGTCACACAAAATGAAGGCCTTCATAATCGCTGGGATATTTTGGGATGAAGAAAATGATGCAATCTGTCTCTTCACAGAAGAGGAGCCGAAATTGGTGAAACAAGTTTGAATAATCACCCAATTTTATAACTGGGAAACTCCATTCTGATAATTCTATTGTTACAAAGGTATAAGAATTAGACTCTGCAAGAATCTCATAGAAATGATCTTTTTTTTTTCATTTAAAAAGGATATTGGGCATATTTTGTCTTAACTGTGAGCAAATAAAATACCCTCTTTAGAATAATTTTGATTAATTATGGATGACCATTGTTTTAGTGTTTGCTCTTGGTAAACATCTGCAAAACGTTTACCATCACCTGCTGCACTCAAGGTCTTTAAGGGGAATCCAAACAAGTAAATGTGTTTGATTTGACATTCTAATTATGTTATAATTGAGGCTTGGGTTTTGGTTGGCTAAACTTTAAATCTCAGGTAGAAGTAGCACGCGGAAAGGAATATAACTTAAGTGAAAATGCATTTATTTTCTTAATCTACACTGGAGAGAATATTCTCTTCATACACACAAGGAAGCAATTGAATTATCTTAAATATTGACTTTAAATATGAGAGACTACACCATAACTTCTATTTTGCTTTGTTTATCTTTTCAGTCAAGACATTTATAAGTATTCTGTTTTCTGAAACTGAAAAAACAGGACTAATATTACAGGTACCAATATACATGTTATAAATTCATTTTTTTTTAATTTATTTATTTTGAGGGAGAGAGTGCAAGTGGGGAAGGGGCAGAGAGAGAGGGAGAGAGAGAGAGAGAGAGAGAGAGAGAGAGAGAGAGAGAGAATACCAAACAGGGCTTTAAGCCTTATGTGGGGCTCAAACCCATGAACCATGAGATCATGACCTGAGCCAAAGCTGGAGGCTTAACCACCCAGGCACCCCTGTTATAAATTCTTTATAAGAAATTAGTACTTGAAAAAAATGAAGGCTGTACACATTTTCTGTCTCTGAAATATTTCATCTTTACCATCATAATAAAGAAGTGAAAGAAAAAAGATTTAGAAGAATTCAAATGAACATCATACTTATTTATAGGGACAATATTATAACGGTATAATGTTTATAGGAATTTAGAGTACAAAGAGAAAATCACTAGGAACCAGCATGTGGTTTCTAAAAATGAATCACATTTATAATAGATCATTGTCTATGATGCTTTTGCCTCATCAGTATTTCTTACAGCACCTTACATGTAACAAATCCTTTCTATTTCTGTGATATGGTGAAATTTTTATCATGTTAGTGACTGACGATTCCAAAGAATATAACAGACACATTTTGTGATTTTAGATGTATCTTTGATAATAACATGTTGAGTATTTATTCATGTTTATCAAATATTTGTGTATCCTCTTTGGTGAAATTCTGTCTCACACTTAGCTATTTATAAGTTGGATTTTACTGATATATGTATAATTTACATGGAATTTTTATACTATAAAAGAATTAACACTCTTCCTTGCTGTTTTTATTGTATTTTTGATTTTTTTTTTGCCTTTTTAGTTTGGCTTGAATGTTTTAAATTAGGTAGAAGTAAAACCTACCAGTATTTTTCTTTCTGATATTTTTTATCCTTTTGAAAAATTTGTTCTTTTTCCATTCACAATTTATAAAAATATAATTACAGTTTTCTTTCTTTTTCCTTTTTTTTTTTAGCTTAATTCTTTCCAAGTGTTGCTGATTATAGCTCTTGGCTACTTCAAGTGCATTTACAGTCGTCTTACTTTATCCAAGGAGGATACATTCTAAGATCTTCGATGGGTGCCTAAATTTGCAGACAGTACAGATAGTACTGAACCCTACATTTATTATGTTTTTTCACATACATACATACATACCTATGATAAAGTTTAATTTATGTGAGGCACATTAAGATTAACAACAGTAACTAATCGTAAAGTAGAACAATTATAACAATATACTATAGTGAAGGTTAGTTGAAAAAAAAAGTTATTTGAATGTTGTCTCTTGCTCACTCTCAAAATGTCCAATTGTCCCATAGTCACCCAGCTTCTTGTGATGATGTGAGATGGTAAAATGCCTGTGTGACGAGATGAAGTGAGGTGAGTGAATAGGCACTATGACATTGCGTTAGGCTACTAATGAACTTCTGACCATTCACCACAAAGAGGATCACCTGCTTCAGGGTGATGGATGCCCACAGGTAACTGAAACTTCATAAAGGGAAACCACAGGTAAGGGGGTACTTCTGTCCATCCATTCTGCACTGTAGCGCATTAGTCAACTGCTATAGATTACCTCATAGATTATTGCATCACTTACCCCATTGTTTTCTCAGGCTCCGGGTTTTATCTCTTTCAGTCCATTCTCCATGCTTCAGGTGACTTGATCTGTTCATTCTGCCTTGATCCTTAAAATCTTTATTGGTTTTCTGATGCATAGGCACACTTTTTCTCATGCCCTTTGTGGTTGCCTGCTGAACGTTGTAACTATTTTCCAGCACTAGTCTGTTTGCCTATTTCTCTTTACCCAAATGGAATGTCTTTTACTTTCATGAATTCAATAAACTCTCTCTTTTGAGGCTTTTCATACCTTCCTGATAATTTTCTTTTCAATACTCACCTTGATCTCTTACCAAGTTATGTCTTACTCAGCTCGTTCAACCAATGTTCTTTCAGGGTTATATTGATCAAAATAGAATCGGTGTCCAATTTTCAGAACTTATATTCTATCTGTGGAGAGAAGAAAGAAAGAAAGAAAGAAAGAAAGAAAGAAGACATGCATGTAGATATAGAATTACAATTTTTGACAAATATTATGAAAAATAGGATCCAATGAAATATAACAAAGGGTAAATAATTTTTATTAGACGATAACACAAAACAACATCTGCAAAAGTGTCAGCTAAATTTAGAATTGAGGGATTAGTAGGAGTTAACCAGGATGAAAGTAGAGTAAGAGTATGCTTGTGATTCAACTAATCCTTCTGATATCACTATTTCTAGGAAACTCTGTGAGTGCCTAAGTGGCTTAAGCTCTGTGCTCATAGAAAGCCTCCATCTCCTCTTATCATAGCTTGTTCTTATCATAGGTGGTTATTAAATAACAACAGCAATGTGCTCTTCTATGTGACTCATGGATTTACTATTTTTTTTTTTCTATTTCTGGCTAAAGCTACTGCACTGTGCAGTCTGATTTTATAGACGCATATATATTTTTTAATATTATATATATAAATTCATATCAATTCACACCTGGAAGGCTATCACATTCTCATGGAAACCTAATTCAGAACCATATACTTGTGTATAAGAACAGGGTAATGTGTATTCAATTCTTACAGGCGCAACTGGTAATGGTCACCAATTTCTTTCCCAGAAAGCATCTAACCATAAGTATTCCAAACTTGCATCCTTGGGTTTGAAAGTCTTGTTACCATCCATAACATTTAATCCAGAAGCATATGCAGATAAGCTTCCTGAATTCTGAATGGTTATATGCAAGCTTCTCTGTATATCACTGATCACTGCCAAAGGCTAGGTACATCATGTTCCCTGCATTCACTGCAACTCCTGGCTAGTTCCCTGTTGATCTAGTGCTGAATGGATAGATTTAAGCCACATTAATAAAGTTTGGTTGCACAGGTATAATCTTTTATAAATCCACCTGAACTCCTTGCTGTAAGCATATTCCTATATTGCATTTACTGTTTTCTAGGTCCAGCTTTCTTTTCCTCCCCAAAATTGAATGATTCAATCCATCACTGTAGTCATGTGTCTCCTTAAATGTCATTCCCTCAATGATACTTTCTGTGGCCAAATTATTTTCTATAGTACTCTCTGTCACCATCTATTGCCTTCATTTTTCTTAATAGCAGTAATCTTAATATTCCAAAGTTGATAAGATAAATTCAGCAGGTAATAGCAGTAACCTTAATACTCCAAGGTTGACAGGATAAGTTCAGTAGGTGAAAATGAGCATCTTTTTGGACCTGCCACTCATCCCTTGAAGATGTTATGTTCTACATGCCTAACTCAGAAAACACTGTCACTTGTCCACTGAGAGTTTCAACTCTGCCTCCTTCAGATTCATAATTACTTTAAGCAGTCATTTATCACATTTCTCCAAAGTCCTTTCAAACACAATATTGCCCACATTCAGTGCCTCAAAATAGTTCATTTCCCAAATGTTAGAAGATGGTTTCCTCTAGCAGATGACCCAAGCATTTTCTCTATTGTTATGACCCAACTGGCCAAGTGAAGGCAATTTCCGCTTTCCTTCTCCACAATAGGATGCCTGCTACTATTCATCTCCTGAAGTCTAACTCTGACCAGACAATTCAAGGCTTTCTGTATTTGGGGATCAGAATATTGCTCTTTGTTTAGTATTATTTAATTGACATGGATTCTAATATTCTAGACTTTTAAAGCACTGCCACAGTCAGAAATGCATACAGACTCTGACAAGAGGATATAGCACCATAAATTAATGCTTCCCTAATATTTCTCTTAAATCATTGGTCACAGGCCTGTAGGTCTTCTGGATTGTTTACTAATCGCCCTTCAAATATCCCATGCTGCTCATTTCACTTCCCATTCCAGAAGGCAGAACACTTTGCTCCTAGTGCACACTTTTCCTTCATCATCCCTTTTTTATTCCTCTGGCATCAGTGAGTCTTCAAAATCAAAATTTCTGAACTTAGAGCTCTCATGCCTCTTTCCCAGTCTTTTGACTGTGCCTTCTGTAACCCTCTCCAAAAACTTCTTTATTACTACTTGATAGTCCAAGTGAGCAAACTGTATACGGATGAGTGAGCAGAAAACTGCTCTCTTGTCTGTTTCGACTTCAGGCAAGCCTCGACTTAGGGCTTACTTTTGACCCTCAACTTCTTTCTGAGACTTTGTGCTTATCGCAAGATTAGCAAGATTACATAACTTAGAGTAGTTTGGCCAAAAGGGCAATGTAGGGAAACATGGGAAATCAATTGTTAGTAAAATTAAGGACTGAAATTTATTGCTACCTGAAGTCCATTGCCAAGGATGGCTTGTGTCTTCTCTTTTTTATGAATATGTACAATAGTGGTCTCTGTCACCTTGAAGAGATAGGCTATGAAATGGGCAGTTCTTCTGTTGGATGTGCATCAGTTTTATTGATCAGAATTGAGCCAATTGTTTCCTGGGACGTGGCTGACTTTTGCCCAAGTCTGCAGTTATGTTTCCTAAAAGCCACACAGAATAACTACATTTTCTCTAAAACTGGGTTGATGTGCCATCAGGCAAGATCATTCTTAAAGCAAATCTGCTGTCAATCAGAAAAAAGCTTGAAGAACTCCCATTCCCGTTTTCCTTTGTCTCTGCCCCTTGCCTTTTCCCCGAATCCTGAGAGATCAATATGTGACTGCACCAAGCAGTCTGATTGTTGTTCAGAGCCCCACGTGGGAAGAGCCATATTGTGATGTCAGCTTGAGTCCTCTCTGCAGCTTGACCATCTAATTATTTCCTGTTCCTCAAGGAATAATCGAGTTTTTCAAAATTATTTTTAACTGAAAAGCATATCAAATGTATAGAAAAACAGAAAAAGATATAGTTTAAAAAATCACTTTTAACTAAAAAGTATTTCAAGTGTATAGAAAAACAGAAAAATATAAGATATACTTGTATACTTTTTAAAAAAATTTTTTTAACATTTGTTTATTTTTGAGACAGAGACAGAGAATGAACAGGGGAGGGTCAGAGAGAGGGAGACAAAGAATCTGAAACAGGCTCCAGGCTCTGAGCTGTCAGCACAGAGCCTGACGCGGGGCTGGAACTCAGATCGCGAGATCATGACCCGAGCTGAAGTCCGCTGCCCAACCGACTGAGCCACCCAGGCTCCCTGCTTGTATACATTTTTAAAATCACTGCATGTCAATGCAAGTCTGTCCATGAGTCCTCTTTTCTTGCGATGGCCTGTAGAATATTTTCTGAGGGGATCGTGTTGTTGCATTCACACAATTTCACATGAAAAAACAGGTCTCACATTTCCTATTCACACATCCATTCTTGGACCTTCCAACCTTCCAAAATGATCACCATAATGAAACCTCCATGAGACAGCAAATGCATGTCTGGGATGAAAAAATTAGTAAGTACTAGGTAAATGAATAAGATAAGATAAGATAAGATAAGATAAGATAAGGGGCACCTGGGTGGCTCGGTTGAGCGTCCGACTTTGGCTCAGGTCATGATCTCACGGTCCATGAGTTCGAGCCCCGCGTCGGGCTCTGTGCTGACAGCTCAGAGCCTGGAGCCTGTTTCAGATTCTGTGTCTCCCTCTCTCTGACCCTCCCCTGTTCATGCTCTGTCTCTCTCTGTCTCAAAAATAAATAAACTTTTAAAAAAATTTTTTTAAAAGATAAGATAAGCTTATCTCTTCCTACTTTCTCTCCCACTTCCTGGTACTATTTTTAAAAAAATCCTGTTTAATTATCATCCCCATTCTATGTGTTAGGTGTCAGGGTTATTCCCATCTTCAGAGGCATAAATCTAGATTTAAGGTGACTTTTTCAAGGTCATATGCTATCAAGCAGTTTGAAAGTAACAAGTTTGAAATACCATGTGACTGACTTGGGTGCCTGGGTTCCTCATTCCATCACCATACCACAGACATTTGCATACAAGGTATTATTTTATTTTCAGAGAGTCTGTCTGGTACCATCAACACGATATTATGTACAAAGAAACGGAAGTCTGAAAGGTTAAGTGACTTGTTTGGGTCTACAACAAATTGGTGGTTGGTTTTCTTTCTAAATCTGTTCCATTACCAATAATACCATGCTGCCTGAGTTGGGAATGGGCCTATCAAAAAGTGGTTCAGTCCTATGTAGTCCAGGCAAATAAATTCTGTCGACTCAATATTGCACTTCTGTTCATCCCACCTGAGTATGAAAATGGTCAGATGAGGCGAATTTGTTCTCTTCTAGGTGAGGTGATGTGGAAAAATGAGACTAGAAGAAACTTAACCATATCGAGGACAGAACTAAGTGCCGAGCAGAGAGCTCTTACATGAGGCTTCATCTGACAGAGGGGAGGAGGAGTATTGATGAACAGAAGGCAGAAGAAAGAGGAACTGTTTAGTGTGTGGGGAGAAAATGATAGATGAAGACTAGAAATGGGAAGGGACTGAAAAGTAGGTAAGGGAATCTACCGTATACTAGACAGCACAGAAATTGCTTTGACCTAAGCTCAATAAAGAATGGAAACTATATACGCAGAATAGAACTGTCCTAAATTATTGCAAAATTACCTGTTTCACTCTGCATTATAGAACGCTTTGTCTATTCTATGTTACAATTATTTTTTTGATTGTAAATTTTTTTCAGTGTGCTTATTTTTGAAATATCTTATTTATGACCCAAGAATAATGTTTAGGCGGATCCTATATCTAAAAAGAAAATCTGCGTGGTAGGACTGTGTATAGATCTCCATATCCTTAATAAATGCTAACCAATGATGGTAATGCAAGCTTTGGTCACATGTTGATGGTTTCATGTAATTTGGAATTTTATTTTGACACCACTTTTCCTTCTGGTTGCTTATCAAAGGGATCTTGTGAATAGGTGAACACTAAAAATTTAAAAGGGGAAAGGAACGAAGCACAAAGGCTATAGGTAAAGCATGGATAATATAAGAAAAGATCTGCACCCTAAGATTTTAGAGTATGTTTACTTTTATTTTCCATTACGAAAACATTAAAATAAGCTATTTTCTTTTTAAGAAACACTGGAGTTGAGCCAAACTGTATCTATATGCATATATATCAGAATGGAATATTTATTACGAACGATTAGTTAGTAGATTCCAAGGAGTTTTTGTTTTTTTTACAGATCTTGTTTGCATTGCTTGTCATAAAATCAGAAATGATACAGCCGACATGAAGAGAGTGTGCTAAATTATCTTATTTGATTTCATTTGAATAGACGATAAGGCTTCTAATTCTTTTTAAAGTCAAAGACAGAATAAATATAGATTATGGAGTCTCAATTTGGTAATACTTCCTCTGCTTGTACATCCTACTGAAAGTATCAGCTAATTATATTTTACATGAAACAAAAACATAATTTCCAATGTTTTGACAAGCAACAAATTGCACATTAGTTTGCAGTAAATAAATTTATTAGAAATGGTTGTCCATGTTTGTAGATTCTCCTTTGAAAGAGTAAATTAACTTAAGGCTCATCGTTCACAAGAAATGTATTATAATATCAAAGCAATAGTTACAGAAAACCAGAAACAGAGACCAAAGCCTACCTACTAAATAGCAGGAGAAATGTGATATTGCAACAAGATGAAAGAAGAAAGCATATGAGGTCTCTGATATCAGCATGGTGCCTTCTGGTAATGAGATTTTCAGTCATGATTCATTTGGCTCGATTATTCTGCTAATAATGTTATCTGTGCTATAATATAAACATAATATTGGTTTCCCCTGAGAGATGTAAATTACAGATTGTTACGCATTTTTTTTTCTTGAGGATTTTTCAATTGTCAATGAATTGGTGGAAATGTTAGCTGTTGTAGACTTCAACATGCAGTACTATCGTTCTTGAAGTATATTCACAACAAAAGGTATATAGGGATTCTAATTTTCCTAATAAGATTTGAATAACCTAATAGAAACAGAGAATTTACCTGGTAACGATCAATTTACATGAGTAATTATTTAGCTTGTGCATAAATGGCACAATTCAGTCATAAATATTATTTTCTACATGTGGGAGGATAAGTCAAAACTTGTCTGATTTTCTTAACAGTATTTGTTAAGTGTTCTCTAGTCATCAGAAATTGAGTTAACTATCTTATATGCACCTTTTCATTCAATCCTTCCAGTTACCTTAAGAAATAGGATTAATAGGGGCGCCTGGGTGGCTTAGTCGGTTAAGTGTTCCACTTGGGCTCGGGTCATGATCTTGCGGTCCATGAGTTCGAGCCCCATGTCAGGCTCTGTGCCGACAGCTCAGAGTTAGCAGCCTGCTTCAGATTCCGTGTCTCCCTCTCTATCTGCCCCTTCCCCACTCGCACTCTGTCTCTCTCTCTCAAAAATAAGTATTTTAAAAAAATAGGATTAATAGCCTAAGCTAAGAATGAGAAAACTGAGGCTGAATGAAGGGAAGTTAGGCAATCCAGCCAAGTTCACACAAGACAGTACCTGTAAAAACGTCAAATTTTAAGGAAATGTGAATAGTTATATTCATTATCATATGTTAGGTACCTCAGGAAGTAGGCTCTGAGGCAGATCAGTAGGCAAGAAGTTAACTAGAAAGGTGTTCGTGAGGGGCGCCTGGGTGGCTCAGTTCCTTAAGTCACCAACTCTTCATTTCAGCTCAGAGCCCCCTCCCCTCCACTGTTGAGCCCTGCTGGCTCTGCACTGACAGTGCAGACCCTGCTTGGGATTCTCTCTCCTGCTCCCTCTGCCCCTACCCAGCAGGTGCCTATGCTCTCTCTCTCTCTCTCTCTCTCTCTCAAAAATAAATAATGAAATAAACTTGAAAAAAAAATGAAAGTGTTCATGAGATCACCACCTTTGCAAGAGAAGGGAAGAAAGCAGGACTGTTCTTTTGGGTGCCTGGTTGGCTGAGTCAGTAAAGCATGTGATTTTTGACCTTGGGGTTGTGAGTTCAAGCCCCACGTTGGTTGTAGAGATAACTTAAAAATAAAATCTTAGGAAAAAAAAGTCAGGGCTAAGATGCACGCTCCAGAAGGCAACCTCATCACATACACCACATGGATAGGTAGATAGGTAGATAGATAAGGAAGTGTGTATTCAAAGCTCTTCTACTTGGGAAGCTCTGATTCATATTAGACTAATAGTAACAAGAAGGAAGTAAATTAATGAAAATATTAACAATACTGTTGTCATGACTGGAAGATAATTCCTTTTTTTAGAAAAAAAATTATTTATTTTTGAGAGAGAGAAAGAGCGAGAGAGAGAGAGAGAGAGACAGAGTGCAAGTGGTGGAAGGGCAGAGAGAGAGGGAGACACAGAATCTGAAGCAGGCTCCAGGCTCTGAGCTGTCAGCATAGGGCCCGACGTGGGGCTTGAACTCACGAACCATGAGATTATGGCCTGGGCTGAAGTTCCATGCTTAACCGACTGAACCACCCTGGAAGATGATTTTTTAGGTGTATATTATTTGAAGTTCAGACTTTAAAATAAAGACAACGACTTTCACATATTAAAAAAGCAATGGCTTGCTATAGACAGCTATTGGTATATTGATAGTGGAATTCTATGTTCAAAACTATAAATTGTGTAAGTTGAACTAACTATAAATTCACTGTATTTCTTGCTGCTCCTTTCTTGTTCATAAAACAATAATAATAATAATAATAATAATAATAATAAAGGTTTTGGGTCATATGTCTGCATGTATATTTATGGGTTTTATATAAATATAAAATATTAATAAAGACTTAAGTATTACTTTAATTGCACAGGATGTTAGAGGAACTATAAATTGCATTTTTAAATATAGAGGTAAACTTTTATGACAGGAAAACTAGTATTTAAGCTAAAAGGAGAGATGTATATATAATAGATTGGATGTGTATGTATATGTGTATACATATCATCAATTTCAAAGAAAAAGTGTGATAGTAAGAAATATAAATACATGTAATATTAAAATCTATGATATGCATATTTTAGAAATATCCTACAGGCAGGTGAATGAGATTATATTAGTGAATATAATCTATATTTAGGTGAAAGATTATATTAGTGAAAATGGGTTATAATGGGAAATTCCAATAAGAAAAATTGGTTCTTCCTGCTTGCGATTTCCAAGTCAAAATACTGTATGTCTTCTGGAGAAAGGCTAAGAAAAAAATCTACTTATAGTCAAATGACCAGATTTTCAATGTAGAACATGGGCTTTGCAAAATTAAAAATATGTTTGAAAGCAACAAGACAATATTTTATTTGATTTTAATGTTTATTTATTTATTTTTGAGAGAAAGAGCGAGCACGAGCAAGTGAGGGGCATAAAGAGGGTGGGAGAGAGAATCCCAAGCAGGCTCAGCTCTGTCAGTCTGCCCTGTCAGTGCAGAGTGGGGTGCAGGGCTTGAACGCACCAACCACGAGATCATGACCTGAGCTGAAATCAAGTGTCGGATAATTAACTGACTGAGCCACCCAGGCACCCAAGCAGCAAGACAATATTTTAAAACAGAGTAGAGTTTTATAAGTATAGAGATCATATTGTGAGTAATATAAAGTGTTTAATTAAAAATATTAATAAGTTATTGCATTAATATATATTCTACAGATTTTATCTTTGCCTCAGAAACCAGCACTGTGCAGTAGAATTTTCTGCTATTCTCACCTTAATTTAATTTACTTTTTATTTTAATATAAAAATCTACATGTGGCTTGTGGCTACTGTATTGGATAGCACATGCATAGACCTTTTCTAAGACAAATGTAGACATTGTAATTGCAACGAAAACAAGAAAACTGACTCACATACCCAAGAAACTATCAAGTGAGTAAAATATTGTGGGTCCCAGATCAGTCATGCAGATCTAAACTACGTTAGAAGGATCATCAAGACTACTTTAGCAAGACAATGCCAGAAATGGTGTTATCACCTTTCCTGACCACTAGGAGGCACTGATTTGATAGCACGTAAAGAGCACAAAGAAAAGCCACTCTAAAATAAACCTGCCAGGTTAAAGGGTCCTGACAGTGACAAAGCGAGAATAAAGATAACTATTGCCTGTTTGACCACTCACTCTTTATGTTTAGGTGAATAGTGTCAGTGAGCCAGAAATAAAGGCCTTAAGTAGTATGTGTATTCTCAGACAAGAAATCCTCCTACAATATTTCTGCTTTGAATGCTTGTCATGAACGTGATAGGCAGGAAGCCATGGCAACTAGAAATGTATGAAAGACATCAGAGAGCAAAGCTAAGCCAGTCTGCTATGACAAATACTATATTTGCATTTTCCTGATTTACCTAAATTAAAGCTTTCAAATCCATCTGTGTAGACTCTTTTTTTAATTAATACTTCTTTTTGAAAGATAAGTACACCCCCTAGAAGACTGGGGGAGAAACTGGAGGAAAAAAAAAAGAAAAAACCCACATATACTAATTTAGTCTTACAAATACTCTGTTTTCACAAGTAATTTCTAAAGCAAAATAAAGCTTTGAACAAATACAATTCTAGTTGATTTTATTTATTTTCTAATAGTAACACATATTGTACACAAAACCTTATGTATATTAATAAAATAAACCTTTAAATGTCTACTAGCCATAGTTTGAAATTTCGTGTGTTATTTCCGCAAAATTAAACAAATGCTTGATTGACCTTAAACTCAGACTTAAAAAAAACAAACCGAAGAAAGGAAATAAATCAAAGATGTAGAATTTCACAGAAATGTTTCCCCTTTCTCTCTAGTCCTTTTTTTTCTCCTATGCCTAATTCAAAGCAATAATTTGCTCCTCTCAACCCCTTTTTAGATGAGGTTGATTTCTGATACAATAGTAGCCAAAATCAGCTTATTTGTGGAAGGATTTTATGTTCTATGTTACATGTTAATAAACATTTTGGAGACTATTGTATACTGAATAGGGCAGTAGTCTCAATTTACAACTGAAATAAAACAACAGCATACAAATGAAAAAATACTGTCTTTGTTCCGAATATAAAAGTGTTGAGTCCTTGGTGTGAAGACAGGTGACCCTCGATTTTGCGTTTTCCCCTAACTGGAGGACCGTTCGGCTCTGCTCATTTTTAATTACAAGTTTGCTTGTTTTTGTCACGAATAATACAAATGAGTTTCTGATGAAGAACTTCAGTCTATGATCCAGCGTTTTAGGAAAACTTTACCTGAAAAGAAACAGATTTTATCCCGGTTGCACGGGGCAAATATACCAGAGTGGTTGAGCATCGGAGCTCTGAATCCAGTTTGTGTGGGCCCCATTTCAGCACACTCTCTTTAGTTATATTAGCTTTTCCTCTGTATAATGGAGGTTGTAATCATGCCCACCATGTAATGTTGCAAAAGGAAAATCACTTAGTACATGGCCTGGCACACAGTAAGTCCTTGATAAATGTTAGCTGGGATCTTCAACATCATTATCATCATCATCATTGTAACCATGCTCATCTTCATCAAAGCAATTCTTAGCCACTTTAGTTCAGGAAAAAGTTCTTGTTGACCATCTCAGCTCTTTTTAGTGACTTGGCAGTTACAAGTAGAAAGGATTTCACTGGTATAAGTACTTTCACAAAAAGTCTATAAAAAATTCATGTATTAAAGTTTTTCTGAGTTTTAATTATTAGTTTTTAAGTTTATTTATTTTGAGAGAGAGAGACAGAGAGAGAGAGAGAGCGAGCAGGGGAGGAGCAGAGAGTGATGAGAGAGAGAATCCCAGGTAGGCTTGTGCTGTCAGCACAGAGCCTGATGTGGGGCTCAAACCCATGAACCGTGAGATCGTGACCCGAACTGAGACCAAGAGTCCGACACTTAACCGACTGAGCTGCCCAGGTGCTCCTCGTTTTAATTATTTTTAAGAGGGTAGCACCAATTTAACAGTCGAGGTGCCATGGACAGCCTATGGTCCAAATTTCTTTCTTATTTCCCTCAATTAGCTTAGCAAAAATATTTTTAGCACCTCTAATAGATTTCCCATTCTAGTGCTGGAGATTACCCCAAACTTAAGAATAGTTCCTTGGGGAAGTTTGGCAGGCTTACATCCCATCATTGTTCACTGAAAACTAGCACCATGAAGGACAAAATGATTCCTTCAAGGGTACAATAAAGCGTTTCCTCAGAAAACATACGAATTTAATGAATGAATGTGTGTTAAAACAAAACAAAACAAAACAAAACAAAACAAGACAAAACAAACAACTGTTATTTGCAAAAATAAGAAAGGTAGGAGAACAGAGCAGTTCAAATTTCAGGCTTAGGAGCCAGACTGGATGGACTCCCCTTTTTACTGGGTGTGTATATCAGTCAGGATAGGGTAGGTGTGGCTGTGATAGCAAACACATGCCAATTTTTGTCTTGATTTAAGGTAACTGTCTGTTTCTCATTTCTCACCTCATTTATCATTATTGGTTGCTAAGATAATCTTCTCCATGTCTTCCTCACTCCTGACCCAGGCTTCCACTTGACACATCCTTCATGATGATAGCAGCGAGTGAAAGAGAACGTGGTGAATTTTATACTCATTCTGAAAGCTTATGCCCAGAAGTGACAGGTACTTCTACCCGAATAAGCCAAATTACGTCACCATTTCTGAATGTCCCAAGAAGAAGATACATCATTCTTCCGAAGAGAGAGGTTCATATATTAATGAAAGAATATGACAGTCTATCATATTGGGTGACTATGTAGCAACAAGTGACATTTTCATCTCTTGACCTTTCTGAACAGTAAGATAGAGAATCATAAAACCTATTTCATAGCGCTACTGTGGGGACCAGATAACAAACACTTTTAAAGCACTTAAGATATTTAGCAGCACATGACAAGTGGTTAATTAGTGGTTTTTAGTTGCTCAGATAGTATATAAGAAAAACTGTAATTTAAATACTATGGTTTCTAAAATAACTAATATTTTAATAGTTATTTTACAAGTGATAACCCATTGTGACAGCATTAGTTTTGAGGCAGAACAGGTAGTATTATTTTCATTAGACAAATGAGATACATGGTTACAATTGATCAAATCATGGTTCAAATATAACTCTTCTGATTGGATAATGATACATGTAAAAGATGGGGAGACCCAAACCTAGAAGAGATCTAATGAACCATCTACCCAGAAAGATGTATATATGCAAAATTTTGCATAAACCTCAAAATTTTACTGACTCTCTGAGGTTAAAAACCCCAGTTCTAGAAATTGCTCCTTTCTGATGGAAGCTTAGCCTCAATCAGAAAGTTCTTATTTTAATATATGTTGTCAAGTCTTTAAAAGGAGAATATAAATACTTTTCATTATTTTTCAAAACAATTGGAACACCAAATTATAAATTCATGGGCTGTCTAATCGGAGTAGCTTCATTAAAAAAAAAAGGCTAGACAGTTGGGGGTATGAGTGGGACATAGCATTGACTGGGGTGAGCCTAATTTTACATTTAAACTCGACTTCTGAGACCTTATCACTGGCTGCTACAACTTACGTGTCCAGTTCTGTCAGTAATCTTCAAAAAGAGTTATCTAATACTTCAGATTCTGCTATTAAGCTATGGATGGAGGATTCTTAATTTCATTGGAAATAAATTCTGCCTATTATACACCTATTGTAGTAGGTAATGACCAAGGATACCCAATATCAATATTTTCTTCCCCTATCTGAATGTGAAGTTGTCATTTCTAACTTTGAATACGAACTGATCTTGTTTTGACTTAAAAAATGTGGCAAAACTGATGGTTTTAGTCCCTCTGCACCTAGTCTTTAAGAGGCCTGGAAGCTTGCATCGATGTATTCTCTGGGTAAATGAGGCCTCCTGTAAGAATGACCACCATGAGATCACTGTGCTGTAGGAAAGCTCAAAATTGTCATGTAGAGAGGCCCTGTGGAAAAGCACTGAGGTGCCAGACATGTGTGCAAAGCTGTTTTGGATCTTAAATGCAGCCTGCTTCCCTGATTTGTGCAGCAAGTGAGTGAACTCAGCTGATGCCTCATGGAGAAGAGCCCTTCAGTAGAGCCTAGTCACTCATAGAAGGGTTAGAAATAGCAAACTGTTATTGTTTCAAGCCATTAAATTTTGGAATAACTTGTTCTGCAACAATAGATAATTGAAACATCTATTAAATATATACAGTTTAAATGATCTTTATATATAGGGACTTGTTATTTAAACAGAATGAAACGAAAAGCTTATTTTGGTTATTCAGCAAGATAGTTGATTTATTTCATGTTGTTATCAATATATGTATTATGGGTCCGCAAGTTCTTTTTAAAGCGATTTAATGAGAGAGAAAGCTTGGAGCTGTTTGGGATCTCAAACGTTGTAAAGAGAGGGAATTGGAGTCAGTTAAGTTCCTATGTCCTCCCCTGAAATTGCTTCCCTATCAAGGGGGCAAATGAAAGCACGAAGCTCCTCTAAACCCCAGAAGTACTGCAGAGTGTTGCCAGGGGAAAGTCAGGCTTGGGATTGGAGAGAAACAAAAAAATCTGAGCATTATCCTTGTATGCTACCTGCAGGTGTGGAGGAAGTTATCAAGAAGGATGTGCAGATGCTTGCGATTGACCAAGGGATGGGTGAGGTCTTGAAGGTGCCTCCATCAACTAGGGAGTATCTCAAAACACAAGGAACTGGTGTGTGGGTCATCCAGACAGAGCTTGGCTGCCCAGGGTGTTGGGTGGGAGGGCTCTTCTATTCCACCTGCTGATGGAGACTTAGGAGAATAAATCACTATGCGATGATGGAAAAAAATATATATAGCTATATAAAGAATGATTTTTTAGTTTTTACATAGTTGACTTAAACATTTAAAAATATTCTTTCTATTTAAATGAAACCTGGAAGAATATGCTTTTTATTTAAAGAAACAGAGTAAAATAATGTTTTTTTATATTTAATCCATGATTATAAATATGTCACACATTTATTTACTCCCAATCCTTCTATGTCTCTTTAGCTTGGATTTTAGACAGATCCTCTCACATTTCCTTATATGGATTCCTTTTTTTTTTTTTTTCTACCAATGTTGACTACTTCTATTTCTTTCCAAACACATATTTTCATTTTTCTATGCTTTATTTTAACTCCCTTCTCTTCCATTCTTGGCTTTCTTAAATATTTCTACTTATTCTCAAAAATTGTACTTAGGTCCAGCTTTCTATGACATCACCTATCAAGAAATTAATTACTTCATTATCTGTACTTGTATCATTATCTATTACTGTGAAACAACATCACCAAAAGCATAGTGGTTTGAAACAACACACATTTATTGCCTCCCAGTTTCTGTAAATCTGGCCTCTGAGTACAGCAGGATTCTCTGCTTCAGGATCACATAAAGTTGAAATTAAGGTATTAACCATGGTTGTAACTAACCTTGTCTTTGCTAGTGGGGGGAGGGGGGAGATGTGCTTTCAAGCACATATGACTGTTGATAGTATTCATTCAGCTCCTCTCAGGCTGTTGGACTGAGAACTACGGTTTCTTTCTTGCTCGATGTCTAGAAGTCACCCTCATTGCTTATTATCTGGCCTTTTTCGTAGGCGAGCTTACAACATGCACCTTGCTGCTTCAAAGACAGCAAGGAAGAGAGTCTCAGTTACACAGATAATTACAATCTTATGTAGTGTTATCAGTAACTGATATCCATCACTATTATGGACTAAATATTTGTACCTCCCTCGACACACCAATTCATATATTGAAGCCGTAACCCCTAGTGTGAATGGTATCTGAGATAGGGTCACTAATAAGTAATTAAAGTTAAGTGACGTCATAAGGACAGAGCCCTAATTTCATAGAACTAGCTTCCTTCTAAGAAGAGACAGAGAGCTTGCGCCCATATTTCCTCTGCACACATGCAGAAAGGCCATGTGAGTATGTAACAAGAAGAAGCCCATCTACAGGCCAGGAGGAGAATCCTCACCAGAAACCAAATGGGCCAGAATCTTGATGATGGACTCCCCAGCCTCTAGGAATGAAAGAAATAAGTTTTTGTTGCTTAAACCATCCAGTCTATTTGGTTTTGTTGTTGTTGTTATAATAGTACATACTGACCAAAGACCTTTAGAATATTCTTTTGGTTAGAACCAAGCCAGAGGTCCTACCCATACTCAAACAGAGGGAATTTACACAATTATGAAGACCAGGAGGTGGGGATCATGAAAGCAACATTAGAATCTGTATACCAGCCCTCTTTTTCACTTTGTGTTACTCTATTATGCATACATCCTGCTTTAGGACCAATGGTAATCGTTAAAACTATTCATATATATTCCCATGGTGCTTCTCAGAACATGATAAACTTGTTCTTTCTGGCCCTGTTTATTAATTTATTATTATTTATTTTTTAATGTTTCTTTCTTTGTTTTGAGGGGGGAGACAGTGAGGAGCAGAGAGAGAGGAGAGAGGGAATCCCAAGCAGACTCTTTGCTGTCAACGCAGAGCCCAGTGTGGAGCTCAATCCCATGAACCATGAGATCATAACTTGAGCCAATACCAAGAGTTAGATGCTTAACTGACTGAGCCACCCAAAGGCTTCTTTCTGGTCCTGTTTAAAGTTAGAAAGGTTCACGTGACTTTCTTTGACCCGTGAAATGTGAGTGGAAGGTATTGTGTTATATGCAAATAGAAGATTTAAAAGCAGTAAGTGATTTACTTTGCTTCTTTCCCTTTGCCTTGGTGATCATGGAAGCATAACACGAAATGGATCTGTCAGCCTGGATCCTTGAGCCACTATGATGAGCAGAATCTCACTTCTAAATTTATTGGACATGTAGTACGAACAAAGAAATACTTTTTACTGGGTTAAGCTAACAAAATGATAGAGATGTTTGTTATGCCAGCATAAACCAGGTTATTCTGATACGGAGTTTTATACATGCTTTTTATTTGTATGTGTCTCCCCTACTAGATTTTGTGGTCAGTAGGGACAGGAACCACCTCTGCTTTGTTTACTCCGTGATACCCAGTTATTAGTAAGTGTTTGACTTACGATTGGAACCACACCTATGTTTATTACGTGAATGATTAAGTAAATAAATGCATCTGACTCTATTTCACTAATTCCTTTATGCATTTGACTGTCTTTTCCTGGAATGCAGTAAAGTAGGATAATATTAAATATGGTCTTAATACGTTACACATACGTTTGTTCCTTCACGTAAATTATTAAAAGACATATCTTTGGAAGCTCGTAATTGTTTGATAAGGCTGAATGAAAATTTAAGCAGCTGGAGATGAGCTAATTTTTTTCACTCGCTAGAGTGTCTTGACCTTGGTCAATTTGTTTAACTCTTGTGAGCCTCACTTTTCTCGTACATTAAACAGGAAAAAAGTGATTATTGAATATGCCATTCAGTGTATATAAGAATTAAATGAGATATACTTTGCACATTCTTAGGAACTGTCAAGTTCTAAGCAAACATAAAGCAACATAAACCAGTTTTTTTTTTTAACATTTTGCAAAAACCAGCCGTCTCCTGAGTTAAGTATTTTTATTACCATTGTTCTAACGTTTGTGAATTTTCTGTCATCTCTTCTTATAGCTGAATAGAAGACACAAATAGCAGACACTAAAGGTATGTGTCCCCAAATTTTGAAGATCTGGAGGTAAAATTTTGAGAAAATGTATACAGAAAACAAAATATGACAGGATAATTATATGCTCCTTAATATTAGCTTCAAAAATGTGTCAAGAAAAAAATAAGCTTGGGAGAATAGGCCTATAAGTTCAAAGAGGTGGTTATCTTAATCCTATATTTTGTGGAGATTGTATAGAAATAACTCATTTGTGAGAAAATGTAATCCCTCTTGTATTACAAAGGTTACAGAATCTTTACACAGTGTTGTAACAAAAGTGGTTTTATTTCTTGGTGCTCCAAAGACTGTATTGTTATCTTCCTGATTACTCTAAAACTCATAAAAACATGTTAACATATCCATTTTTAACTATCCTATATTTTCAAAATTACAAACAAAACCCAATTCTATCTTTGTTTCAGGGACTAGATAAATCATCCATGCCATGCAAAAGAATATCAAAATAGATTACTGAATCAGTTGCTGATGTGAGAAAATTGCATATAGAAAGTTTTATTTTGATATATTTTCATTATATCTAAGTAATAAAAACTGCTTAAGGATACAACCTACCATTTCTTGCTGTCAGGAATTTTGAGAGGCTATTGTGACAAGTTCTCGAAAGCTTTCTCTAAAATGTGTTAAAGAAATTCAACTTAGGCAAATTTTAATGAGTCATATTCTAAATTATATATTTTATCCATACATTTATATTTGATCACAACTATGAGCTTAGTAGCTATGTAGCTGTTTTAAATATATATATATATATATATATATATATATATATACAGTTATATAGTTATATACCATATTGTTTCTCATATATTGGTTAAAGATGAAAATATAATATCTTCACCATATTGGAATAATTTTCGAATACCTTGTTTACCCTTTAGGGTACTTCAAAATAACTTTAATACATGTACACAGAGAAGGTAAGGAATATTTAAGGAAAAGTGAAGCAAGTCACTTCTGTGGTAACCAACACCAGTCTGAGCTTACATAATTTTATGTAACAAGTTTTAAATATATCAAACTTCCTCAAAGTGAGCCCAATTCCCTGTGATTTTATGCTTTTCTAGTAGCAAAATTATACTGATTTTAAGATAGATGTCTCAACACAATATAGGTGAAAGAATTCAAAACAGGAAGTTGAGAATCAAGCACACTCATTTTTGCTTTGTCACTGTCTGTGTGATTTGGGGAGAAAATATGGGCTTTTTCCTTTAACTACAAATCAGAGAGGTTAGTCATGCTTCTAACAATTCACTTTTTTCCACTAATGATCCACTGCTTTCAAGTTCTCTCAATAGTTTGGTTATTATGAACCATGGAAAGTTTTGTGGTTGTATATGTAAGGGGAAGTTGTCAAAAACATACATCTAGTTTGATCACCATTCGTCATGATGGAAGGCAATACATGACATAGGTATGAAGGAGGAGATTAGAAAGGTAGATATCATGCCAATAGAGCAGGAAGTTGCTCTTGAATCAGAGTTTGTGGGCAAGAATTGTCATTGGAGATTGACAAACCTGGCCTCAAATAGCACTGTAGGTTTCAATAGTTAACTATTTCACTTCTTCCATCTTTATTTCCCTGATTTTAAAAGCCCATATGATGGTCTCTAATGACGTTATTTTGAGGCTTTCATGGTACATATATATATATGTATATCCTTATGTATATGGGCAGAAGTTGCCTTTACTAAGCACACATTATTTTTGTTGGCTGTGTAGACATTAAAAATTTTAATAAGTATATTATTTGATAAAACATGTCAAATGAACAAAGGGAGCCATTTATTTATGCTGTGATCCCAATATGTTTTATTTTAAATGTATTTTCTTCTTCTTCTTCTTCTTCTTCTTCTTCTTCTTCTTATTCTTCTTCTTCTTCTTCTTTATGTATAGAGAGAGACAGAGTGTGAGCAGGGGAGGGGCAGAGAGAGAAGGAGACACAGAATCCGAAGCAGGCTCCAGGCTCTGAGCTGTCGGCAGAGAGCTGATGCGGGGCTCCAACTCACTGGGAGATCATGACCTGAGCCCAAGTCTGATGTTTAACTGACTGAGCCACCCAGATGCCCCCCTCCTTTAAATTTTTTTTTTCAATATGTATTATTTTAAACATCTAAACTATTTTCAAGTGCTGTAAGTACCACAGAAGATACAAAAACAACTCCTTATAAATCATGGATTGCCTCTAGGAAAGTATAGTTTATTTGAGAGTCAAAAGTAATTAGGGTCTTGAATTAGATTGTTAAATAGTAAATTATCTCCAGATTAACTATAGGGAGATTTAGCAACCTTAAAGAACGGGGTAATTGTAGTTGCAAGTGACTTGAGATACATAGACTCATTGAGCATTAATAATGATAATTGAAATAATTATTATTTTACATACTGCTTCATTAGCTATAATTCAACATATAAAAGCGATACTTGAAGGAGGAAAGATGCAAGTGGATAGTGGCATTGAAGTTATGTCAAAATTTAGCCCTCATACCCTTCATTATTCCATTCTCCCAGTCACTGATCACTCTTCAGGGCTGACATTTCTATGCAATTCATACACTACTCTATTCTTAAGATTTATTTATTAAAGGCCTTGCATGAAACCACATAAATTTGGTCTCTTTAGAAGCCAGTCAGATTGAGGAGGGCAGTTAAAGGGATAAATGTCATGTAGTAAGTTTTAGAAGGCATTGTCCCTGAGAATAAATAATTTTTAAATTTATGGTTATAACTATGCTTTCCACTCAAGGTTAGGTTTTCTCTCCCTCTCACCTCTGTAAGTTCAGTTATAATTTACAAATGTTTGCTGATATGAAGTATCGTCCATGAGCATGGTTTGGAGTGATCTTCTACCTGATCCATCCCTCCCAAAGCATTTGCTTTCTTAATTCCTTAACTGGAAATTATGGAAACTGTAAGATTTTCTTAGTTTCAAAAAGTAAATACTCGAGTGGGAAGTGGGGCTCAGGAAAATCGTTATTTTTGACCTGGGCAACGTATAGCAAGTGATGTATATCTGCAGTATCCGTTTTTATATATTCTATCTACTTTTCCACCAAATCCAAACTGGTCGGTACAGGGTTTCTAGAAGGGGATGCACAAACAAGAATCAAAGGAAAACAAAACAGACTTGTAGGAATAAGAACCTGCGTATTTAGGGCTCTATACTTTTTATGGAATTCTGAGTAACACTTGAATGAAGATATTATGGACAATAGAAAACGAATGAATATGGTATCAGGGAAATCTTTTTGAAACAATCAATCTTCTGTTAAGTACAGTGATTTTTAAAAATTATTTTGCTATTTTAGAAGTTGAAACTTATTTTCCCTTTTTTAAATAATCAAAATTGGTTATTTGGTACCTACAAACCACAAAATCTTATGTACTGAGACACTGTGGGACTCTTCTTTTTAATCATAACATAAAGTTTTGCAAATTACACATATTCATGTTTATTGTCATTTTTGAAGGGTATGTGGCTTTATACAATTTTGCTTCCCATGTTTTCTCAGAGTTGTATTAGTATTAGTCAACTGAACAGACTTGGCGTTTTTCTTAACGTATAATTCTTATTCCAAGTGATCATTAAATGACAACAGTTTTATTTTCTTTTTAGAATGCATATTTATGATATGGCTAGCTGAAATGAGAAAGTTCTTCATAATCTTCAAATAGATAATTCTTGCTCTATTTTTACTTTATTAGAGTGTTTCATAAATTATAATAATTAGGGAAGGTTCTAACTTAAACATACAAAGCTAGAAAATTCATAGTCAGACTTGTCAGTGCATTCTAAGTCACACAATGTGTTAATTAGGATCATTTGAGTAATAGCGTATTAACTGAATTTACTTGCATAAACATTGTACTATTTCACTGAAATATAAGGAGAAAAACAATAAAAAAAGATTTTGTTTAAGTAGAAATGTACTTTTTGTATACACTGAACTAGTATTACTCATAGCCAGTCATTTTCGTTTTTTTTTTTTTATTATTATTTTAATGTTTATTTTTGAGAGGGAGAGAGACAGAAGACAGAATATGAGCTGGGGAGAGGCAGAGAGATGGAGACAGAATCTGAAGCACGCTCCAGGCTCTGAGCTGTCAGCACAGAGCCTGATGCGGGGCTTGACCTCACGGACCACGAGATCATGACCTGAGCTGAAACTGGACACTTAACTGACTGAGTCACCCAGGCGCCCCACCAATCATTTTCTTAATGTAGCCATATGTACTTATATTTGGAGAATAGGCCAGTTGGCAATGTATAGCCTTATTGTTTTAGTAATTTATCACCATTTCAATAGAGTTTATTTTCAATTATTACTCAATTTAAAAGGATTTATTTAATAAAACAAGTAATTTCTGTGCTGTAAGATTCTGCCTTTGCCCTCTCAGTGACTGGATGTTAGTATTAGCACATCACAGAACTTTATTTAAAGTCTTTGCAATTGTTTTTAAAAGCCCAAATTGAACTGATGAATGCTATTTCCAAGATTCTTCATTTTATCTGGAAGGGATTATTAAAAACAACTTTATTTCCAAAAAGAAAAATACATATCATTTTGTATAAATTACTGGGGATACTCATTAGGAGTCAAATAGAAATATATCCCAGACTTTTATTATCCAACAATAGTAATTTGAGACAATATTATATTTTTGGAGATTTTTTTCCTAGATCTCTGTGCTTTTGTACACATCAGTTCCATTTATTTTATAATACATTTTAAACTTGTCTTAGTAATTTTATTTTAAGATTGGTGACTGTAATAGAACAGTGTTATCCCAAGTATGATCTATTAATGGTTTAGTTCTTTGTATACAACTTCGTGGATTATAGTAATTTATACACCAAAGTTTCAGAAAGCTAAAAGTTCCTTTAAAATAATTTAAAGGCAGAACTGGGTAAAATTCGAGAAGATCAGTTCTCTATTCTCTGTGTAATTACTTAGTGAACAGATAGATGACAACTTTTTCTTGAATGCCAAGCATCATTATGTCTTTGAGTAATTATGAGAATTATTGTTTGTATCATATAATTCAGGACTTTATTCTCAAACCTCCTTGTACTATTTTGTTTTGGAAATATCCACAGTTATTGGAGTAAGCAATTTAGCCATAGAAACCATGGCTTGTATATTTTCTCAAGAGCCCACACATCCTTATTCATTACCTAGATATTTAATACTTATGCTGCATAATATAAGTGACTGATAGACTCTGAAGATAGAGGACAAAAGACAAGGTTATAGCATATAAATCAGCATGTTCCACGTTAGAGACTCTTGGAATTATAATCATATGAGATTTTTCATCAAAACAGTATTCTGTGGCCTGTCAATTTTGGAAAATGTTGCATAAAAGATGTCTAATTCAGAGATTAATAATGAATGGACTGAAGGCATTAGTATTGCTGTATTAGGAAAATTATATACCCTCATTAATCTAGTATGTCTCAAACTTGTTTGTTCCTAGAACTTCTTTTTCATGTAATCACAGTAGGAAGATTCTGCTAAGCGTCTTTTCAAAAATACTAATAAATTTATGAAGTATTTCATCTTTACTCTCTCTCCTTTTTTTCTTACAGCCAAAAAATACCCACTTTTTTCCTTTTTCAGACCCAGTACTCTCCTTTTGTTCCTGCTATTGAAACTCTTTCTTTTCAGGGGCAAGGCATTGATATTATCTTCTCCACTTCACCCCTTATATCTTCAGTTTCTCTATCTCTGTTGGCGCCTTCCATTTAGTCTATAAACATATGTAAGTACTCTCATCCTGAAGAAAAAAAAAAAAAACTATTGGGACTGATTCTCTTTTGACGTTTAATTCCCTCTTTTATTTCACACACACACATACACACACACACACACACACACACACACACACACACACACACGTAAGGACAATTCTAAAATTATCATCACCAAGTTTTCACCTTTTAGTACACTCTTCACATTTATATGACTTGTCTTAAGCATGTTTCACCAAGATGACTAATGATCCTCAAAAGACTTTCTTGAATTTGCTTTTACATGGTACCTAGAGACCTCTATTCTAATTTTAAAAAATATTTATTCATTTTCGGGAGACAGACATAGAATGAGTAGGGGAGGAGGGTCAGAAACAGAGGGAGATACAGAATCCAAAGCATGCTCCAGACTCTGAGCTGTCAACATAGAGCCCGATGTGGGGCTTGAACCCACAAACCATGAGATCATAACCTGAGCCCAAGTCCAATGTCCAACCGACAGAGCCACCCAGGTGCCCTGACAGACCTCTATTCTAAGTCTTCTCCAATCTCTGAGATAACTCATTCTCCCATCTCTACAAACTTTATGTCATGGTTCTCTCCTCAGTTCTCCACTATTCTTGCTCTAGAATATTCACTAGATTCCTTCATCCACATCTATGAAGCTTCCCGTCATCCATCAGCTGCTTTTCTCCAGCTTTGACTTTGTCCTTTCAGTGATAGGTAGATCTGCAATTATACATTGGCTTCGCTTTGGAGAACATGCCTTTTTGCGGCAAACCATCCACATTAGACTACATCGCTTTTCTTCCCAAAACCTTTCACCTTTTTTTTTTTTCTAAGCGGTAGCATTATCGAATTATCAATGTCAGTAATGTAGGAACCTTCTTTAAATCTGTCCTTTTCCTTATTTTCTACAAACAGATACTCTCATTTTCTTAAGGGCCACAAAATAGCTTTAATCGTTCCCCTTGTTTAGTATCAGTGGAGCAGTCAGTCAGCAAGTACTTACGAGGTACCTATATGTACTAGCCACTGTGATAGTTTACATGCTCACTATCTTTTGTCTGCACTACTAAATGGCTTATTAAGGAAGCTTACTAAGGTTTCCTGCTGCCTGCATCTTTACATTCTAATTATTCTATAAAATATTTTTAGAATTATTTTTCTATTTTTTTTCTAAAATATAAACTTGATTCCATAATTATTGGAATTAAAATTGATTCCATAATATGTTATGATCCAAATTATCAAAATGATAAAACGACTCCCTAGTAAATCAAACATATCCATTCATAATCTGCCTTTCTAAAGTTTTGCCATGTTCCTTCATGTTCCCATGCTTTAACTACATAGCAGTATTTCCGTATACATTGTAGGTCTCTCTCTCTCTCTCTCTCTCTCTCTCTCTCTCTCATTCTCTCTCTCTTTTTTCCTCTATGCTATCTGTTCTTTTTGGAAAAATCTTCTTTTCTTCTTCCAGATGATTCAATACTACTCATCAGTCAAACGGGTGCATATATTTTACCACTTCTAAGAAGAGTTCTCTAAACTTCCTTTTCACCAGGAGTAATAAATTACTTCTTTCTCAATAATTTATGGTTCTTAGGGCATACTATTTTTGGTCAGTATATATGTAACAGAATTATTCAAATATCTTGTTGATTTCGATCTCTTCAGAGGAAAGAACTATAGCTTACTGTTTTGTAAAGCCAACAATTATTACTGGACTTGAGACTTCTAGATCAATAAAGATTTGTCGTTATAAATAAAATAAAATAAAAAATAAAATAAAATAAAATAAAAACTAATTATTAAATGTGCTGTTTTGAAATCCAAAAGACATATTCTGTGCTATGGACTATATGAGAAAATATTAACATCTGCTCTTTCTTGTGTGTTTTAACTTCTTTGTTAAGTGCTCCTTACTTCAATTCATTTTTTAGTTTATAAAAGTTAAGTCAAAATGGATTATAGCTGCAAAACTATAAAACTCCTAGAAGACAACCTGAGAGAAATTCTAGATGACCTTAGACATTGAGAAGACTTTATAGATATAACACCATAAGCATGATCCATAAAAGAAATAGTTGATAAGCTGGACATCATCAAGATGAAAATTTCTGCTCTATGAAACACAATGTCAGGAGAATGAGAAGACAAGACACAGACCTGGAAAAATTATTTGCAAAGGCACATCTGGTAAAGGACTGCTATCCAAAATATGCAAAGACCTCTTAAAACTAACAAGAAGAAAACAACGCTGTTAAAAAAATTGGTCAAAGACCTTTAACAGAAACATCACCAAAGAAGATATACAAATGGTATAAAAGCATATGAAAAATGCCCCACATCATATGTCACCAGAAAAATGTAAATGAAAACAACAAAGAGATACCACTAAACACCTATTAGAATGACCAAAATCTGGAACACGGACAGCATCAAATGCTGGTGACAATATGGAGCACCAGGAACTTTTACTCATGACAGGTGGGAAAGCAAACTAGTACAGCCACTTTGGAAGACAATTCGTTGGTTTCTTGTAATTCAGTCTTACACTCACACTCAATGGTATTTAAACAAAGGAGTTGAACACTTGCATGTATTTAAAAACACACAGAGATGGGGCACCTGGGTGGCGCAGTCGGTTAAGCGTCCGACTTCAGCCAGGTCACGATCTCGCGGTCCCTGAGTTCGAGCCCCGCATCAGGCTCTGGGCTGATGGCTCAGAGCCTGGAGCCTGTTTCTGAGCCTGTGTCTCCCTCTCTCTCTGCCCCTCCCCCGTTCATGCTCTGTCTCTCTCTGTCCCCAAAATAAATAAACGTTGAAAAAAAATTTAAAAACACACAGAGATATTTATAGCAGTTCTATTTATTGCTGAAAGGTGGAAGGAAGCAGCCAAGATGTCCTTTAGTAGGTAAATAATAAGCAAGCTGGTACATCCATACAATGGACTATTACTCAGTTTTAATACAGAAATGAGCTGTCAATCCATGAAAATACATGGAGGATCCTAAAATGCATATTACTAAATAAAAGACATACTTTACAATTATGCTTTAGATTTTGAAGAGCTTTTATATGTCTTATAAGTGGTAAAGGACTCATAAAAGTCCATAAAACAAACAAATACAAGAAAACTATGTTACCACATTTTCAGAGAGATAGTATAAAGTCATAAGTTTTATTCTTTATCTGGAACAAGTTGTACATATAGAATCTTTGAGTTGGGGAAGCACATTTTGTGCCAAATGATTCTATGTTCAAACGTGGTTGTTTTGAAAATCGGTGTTCTAAGTGTCTTAGATTGGACACCCCAAAAGCAGATCCTGAGGCAAGAATTTCTGTGCAAGTGATTTATTAAGTGATCCCAGCCAAATCCAGTGAGAGTGGCAGAAACAGGACAGAGGTAAAGAAGAAGCCAAGGAAGAAAACATGGGTACAATTTCAGGAAAGATCTTCCGGAGCACAGCTTAACCCTGATATGCCAGAGAAACTTTAGCATGTAAATTAGGCCTTGGAGGCTGTCTCAACCAAAGGCCAGTAAGTTGGGTTTTCATTTTACTATACTCATCGGCTCTTAACGCAGGACTACTAGGATTGTGCTTGTGGGGTGATGGACTGTATCTTCCAGGGGTGATGTAGGCTATGGGAAGCAAAACCAAAATTGCAACACTGCTGAAGGAACTGAATACAGAAATGCTACAATGGATCCGAAATGGTCTGTTTGGAACAAGTGTCTATTACTGAAGAACAATGCCATCTGCCTTTATAGGTATGAATCTAAAACGTTGAGAGAATAGTGATCTCCTCACAACCATAGTCTCACGCGTAATGGGGCAGGTGTTAAAGCATGAGTCTTCTGAGTCCTCTGTTTTGTTCAGGCTACCTAAAAGTATACCTTTTAGGTATTTGGCCATGTGATTTATGTCCATATGTAGGAACAAAGGGATGTACATATTAATTAAGCACCCTGTGAAGACCAAAATCTCTGCCCATCAAACTCAGAGTTATGTCACTGTCAGCCATTATAAATAGGTCCCTGACATAAGTCTTGAATTCTTTGGGCTGAGAATTTAGTTTCAGAAACCACTCATTATCTCCTTGGGTCCATGGAGCGTCCCTGTTCTCAAACACTTTTCCCCCGGAATTTCTGTTTTTCACATGGTGTCCTGATTCTCATCGTTTCATGCTCCCTGATCATGGACAGCTCAATATTTTCAACATAGAGAAGATATCAGGTTAATGCCATTTTCAATACATTGTGAATTGGAAATGTAGGTAACACAATTTTATTTCTAGGTAAGATTTATGTATATATATTTTAATCCAGTGGTTAAAATAATTATTTTATCCCCAAGATAAATTGAGTCTTTAACAGATTTGATATTGTGCAAATTTATTTGAACATCGTCTCCCTCTCCCCCAAACATTAAACTCTTGAAAAGTTTCAAACTGGCTACCTTTGATGTAGAACATATTCTGATTATATTGTCTATTTTCTCATCCCCGGCCCCTAGAAACCTATAATTTTGGTATTTTCTATTTGCTCCAGGTACGATGTTAAATTTATCGTGTCATACTGTTTCTGATATAGTTAGGCTATGAAGTTTTGTCTCTTTCTTTCACAAACTTCCGCGAGTTCTGCTACCACTCATTCATTTTGGTCTCATTATTATCCGGAGAATGAAGCAGGAGTGATTCACAGGGTGACTGAAGGCCCAAGCTTGTGGCCTTCTTCACAGTTTTCCTGCGCCTGCTATGTGTGTATATATAGATCACACGGACACTTTTTACAAGGCTAGGCATTTGTTTATTAACACCTAGTTTAGAATCTCTCTGTGATGGTTCTGCAGCAAGACTGAATTAATTAGATTTTTTTTTAACCATTAGCATAGAAAAGTGATATTGGAAATTTGCTACTGCTTTTTAATGTCCTTAAAATTGTTCCCTGTTTGTATGGGAAGGTGGAACAAAGATGAATAATTGTCATGCAGCTAAATTTAGTTCATGTTGCTTCTGTAAACCTAATAATCCATCATACTTTGGTGTTTTACTTACATTTGAAAAATACAGTCCTCTACTTTCTAATAGTTGTGAAATATTTTTGCTGTTGCCAAAGTGGGATCTTGGTGATAACCATTAATTATTTGAGAGATCAGTGAAAATAAACAAGTTATTCGAAAACATCTTTATGTACATAATCATCTCCTCACTGTACAAAGATAAGGACTACGAAAGAGCACTTTTTGTCTAATTTAAACTAATCTGAAAGAAAATAATAGTACCTCCCACAGACACCTTAAATTATTTATTTATTTAGGATCAGGAGCATTGAAATTAGATGAATGTAAAAATTGAAGCATTAGGGGCGCCGGGGTGGCGCAGTCGGTTAAGCGTCCGACTTCGGCCAGGTCACGATCTCGCGGTCCGGGAGTTCGAGCCCCGCGTCAGGCTCTGGGCTGATGGCTCAGAGCCTGGAGCCTGTTTCCGATTCTGTGTCTCCCTCTCTCTCTGCCCCTCCCCCGTTCATGCTCTGTCTCTCTCTGTCCCAAAAATAAACAAACGTTGAAAATAAAAATTAAAAAAAAAAATTGAAGCATTACATTCCCACTAGATGTCCAAATATAGATCTAATGATTGCTCCAAATGAATATCAAATTAAGAGATTCCTTTAATTCAAAAGGATAAATTAAAATTATTAATCATTTGACTTTCATCAATTAATGGTCTTAAGATCACTGACTGTATCTTAGTATATATTAGGCCAGGCTACTTAATTTCTCCAAATAAAATATTCAGTGATAGATTTAAGGTAAGCTGAAATTGTTGGAGTCCTTTGTTAGGTTGTCGTTTATTTTTTTGTATCTTAGATATTGAACTAATGAAAAAAAGAGGAGGCAATTAGTAAACATAACTGTATACTTACCTCCTGTAGCATTTTGCTCTCCCCTGATCTATTTTATCCAATGTCTTTTAATGATTTGTCAAAAAAAAAAAAAAAAAAAAACTGACTTCTGAAGGCAGCTCTATCTACTATAGCAGCAATTTTCAAATTTTATGAATAAGGATCACTTTGGAAGCTTGTTAAAAATAGAGTTTACCAGACCATACATGCCCCTCCCCTATTCATATTTAGCAGTTGGGGACAGTCTAGGAGATGTGTATTACTAACAATCACACTAAGCCTCTCTATTGTAGATGACCCAGAAATGAAACTTACACACTAGGATAGAAGCTGATAAATATTCAGAATTCTGAGTACTATTATGTGAAAATCGAGTTCTTGGCTTTCAGATCGTATATAGAAGCAGCAGCTACAAGGGAAGAAGGAGAAAAGCAGAGGTGGTCTGTCAGGTAGCTATGGAGTTTTTTACCTTTCAAATCATCACCATGACCTTATATGGGTGCTTCAGGTTTCCTGTGATATAGGCCAAGTGTCCATTCTCTCTCCTAAATGTTGTCTTATTTATACCCATTTCCTCTCTTACCTTTTTGCTCATGAATGCTGGGGTAGCCATTTAGTAGGTATTGTAGGCAAAATAATGTCACTCTAAGGAGGTCCACGCCTAATCACCTGAACCTGTGAATAGATTACGTTTCATGGCAAAATGGAATTTGTAGATATAATTAAGGTAAAGACCTTGAGATGGTAAGATTGTCATTGATTATCCGAGAAGGCTTAATCAATTACAGGATTTCTTAAAAACCAAGAACTTTCTTGACTGGCTTAGAATAAAGAGATTAAAGAAGGAGGAAGCATGTTGGAAATCTGACCTGCTGTTGCTGACTCTGAAGGTAAAGGAAAGAGGCCACAAGTCATTGGAAAGTGGCCCCTAGAAACTGGGAATGGCCCTCAGATTCATAGTGCAAGGAACTGGATTCTGTTCTCAAATGGGCAGGAAACAAATTATCCCCTTACAGCCTTCAGAAAGGAACACAGCCCTGCTAACGCGTTGATTTTAATAAAGCAAGACCCTTCTGAACTACAGAATGGTAAGACAATAAATTTGTGCTGTTTTAATCCACCCACTTTGTGGCGATTTGTTACTGTAGCGATAGGAAACTAATACAGAAGGAATATAAATTTATTTTTCTCATAATTATGTTCATTGTATTTTTTTTTTCTGTTAAATTTCCAGACTAGGGTCTCTTCTGTTTTTAATTTGATTTTACTGGTTTCTTTTAGGGGCTAATAGGCTTTCCACCTGTTTATTCCAAACATATTAGAAAATACCATGGGACAAATATGTGTCAGCTATTAAATGCAACTTATTCAGCAAGATTCAGGGCACTAAAGTGGGAACTCACAATGAGCTCCTGCAAAGTATTTTTAGCAATTTATCGACTAAGTTAGCTGATGATTGTTTTGGTGCAAAATTCACTGTTCTGCCTGCCTTCTAAATGAGCCATGATGACTGACTTTCACAGATTCCTTTGTCTTCCTCCTTGGCATATACACCCTGCTTCAGTATGCTGCCTGTTGACATCACATATTTCAGACTTTGACGGGCGTTCCTATTCTCAAGTTCTCTTTGCAGAGATTATTTCTTCACATATTCCTGTAGCTCTTCAGGGAGGTCTTCTTATTTTTTGCTGTACATTTTTCCCAATAGAAAGCTCAGATGGTTAATAGTCTGGCTTGCACTTTTGCTTAAATATGAGACCATAAATCTCTGTTGCAACTTTTATTTCAGGTTTTAGAGCTCAGCATCATTAAGAAGTTGTTTTTCTTAGGAATAACTAAGTCTTCATTTGTAAGATGTTGGTGCTATCAATACTCTCAGAGGAGAAATATAGTACAGATGGTTGGAAGGCATTGTTTGTCCTCACTTATCAAAAATACAAAAAGGCCTATTTTTCATGTTTTATGATTATTTTCAAATGCAGGCAATTTGATCTTCCTATCTTCAGTTAAAAAAAAAAAACAGAAACAAAACAAAACAAAAAGCACTCAGTGGCTTGCCATAACTTATCAGATACAGGTTGTCTGAGTCTCTCTTCTATGTGTGTTCTTTTTACCACCGCCCAGAAGGAAGAATCTACGTTTATTAGAATAAGATGTTCTTGCGATGGAACTATGCAAAGACTGGTAACTTCTGTTTTAAAAACCTTGACTATAGTTGACACACAATGTTACATTAGTTTCAGGTGTACAATACAGCGATTCAATATCTCTATACATTATGTTATGCTAGGTTCACCCCAGGTGTAACTACCATCTGTCACCATACCCTGCTATTACAATATCATTGACTATATTCCTTATACTGTATCTTTTATTCACCTGCCTTATTCATTCCATAACTGGAAGCCTGTGCCTCCCACCCCCTTCACCCCTTTTGCTCATCCCCTTGTCCGAATCCCCTCTGGCAACCATCAGTTTGTTCTCTGTATTTTTAAGTATCTTTCTGCTCTTTGTTTAATCATCTGTTTCTTAGATTCCACATGTAAGTGAAGTCATATGGTTATTTGTCTTTCTCTGAAATAACTGGTAACTTCTGAAGGATAATTTCATTTCATCCACCTTTAATTGGCCAAATAAATTCATACGCCAAAATAAAACATCCAGGGGGTGGGAAAGATTCCTCTCATAGAAGGTGCTGGAGATCATCACATGGCTAGGGGTTGAGATGTTATAGAGAGGGACTAAATGATTGGTAAAGTAATAAAAATCTAGAATACTGTATTTGTAACACATTTTTAAAAATTGTATATTTCTATATAATGCCAATTTTCCCTTTCATTTATGAGTAAAGAATTAAATCCATCTCACCTCCTGGAATGAGTAAACCCTGTGGTAACCCAGTTTATTATTCTCTCAGATAAGACAGAAGCAAATACTTCTAATCCAATTTTCTCAAATTCTTTAAAAAATAGAGAGTAACTGTTACAAATATGAAATAAGCTATTAAATTAGTCAGTGTCATTCTTAGGTATCATTAAAACTACTAAGATGTATTGTGTGCCCCCTGTCCCCTGTAAGATGTATTGTGTTTCCGTGCATTTGTTGTTGGCAAAGTTCAAATTCCCTGTTTCTCTGGCAGGAGTGGGGAAGAGATAGGGAAGAATTTATACATTTCTCTACCATCATTTTATCGAGGAAGAAGCATGAACAACAGAGCAGTGCACAGGAGGTTAAGATACACATGGACACTTGAGAAAGCAGAAGATTATATCTTTTTCTTATTTTTGATTAAGTAGATAGGAGAAGCTTGGGGTGAAAATATGTTACTGAAATTCAAAAGTCAAAGAACCTCTCAAATCTAAGATATATGCTGAAGGCTGATTCATTTGCCTCTTGAGACCCTTGCTTTGTCCCGTTTGTTAAAAAACTGATAATTTTTTCTAATAGAGACTTTTTTCCAACCTCATTTTCCCTTATGGGATCTATGAGGATGAGTGCTTGTGTCCTGAAGACGCCCTTCAGTGTAGCCCACACAAAATTCTCCTATTTACTGTCCCCCAAACATACATATATTGGTGGCACATGGCACAGCCAAAAAATATTTATTACTTTTTAATTTCATTAGTCTATACTCTATGAATTCATAAAACACATCAATAACATCAATTTGCATATAATAAAAATTATAAAGTAAACTGAAAAAATAAATTAAAGTGTCATACCTATTTCATTCATTTGCTTGTTTTTTGTTTAATTTTTAATCTTCTCTAACTCTATGGGAGAATTATTAGGCAGGTATATTATTACCTTACTATATAGCATAAAACAAAAAGCTAAAGCAGGAAGACATTGTATTTTCTAAATCTAATGAGACAGTTCTTTTTTAACCTAATAAACGTAATATTGCATTAACCACTTCCAATTATTTTCCTTGCTTTAAAAATAATTATAAAAGTAAAATTAAAAGGTAACTGAAGTGGGGGGCACCTGGGTGGCTCAGTCAGTTAAGCGACCAACTTCAGCCTAGGTCATGATCTCCCCATTCCCAAGTTCAAGCGCCGAAGTCAGGCTCTCTGCTGTCAGCTGGGAGCCTGGAGCCTGCTTCAGATTCTGTGTCTCCCTCTCTCTCTGCCCCTCCCCTGCTCGCAGTCTGTCTCTCTCTCTCAATAAATAAATAAATACAAGGTAACCAAAGTGGATATGGATATTTAAAGTCGGATCTCACTGTGATCAATGTTGTAAAGGCATTGTTTATTTTTTGCATTTTTATTTTGAGGATAATTCCGTTTTGAATTACATCCAAGTGGCTGTATATTTTGAAGATCACGAAAGAAAGAAAGAAAGAAAGAAAGAAAGAAAGAAAGAAAGAAAGAAAGAAAGAAAGAAAGAAAGAAAGAAAGAAAGAAAGAAAGAAAGAAAGAGAGATGGAGGGAGGAAGGAAGGAAGGGAGGGAGGAAGAGGGTTTTTTTTTTACCCCCCTCAGGAAATACTTGTTGAGGAGGAGAAAGGGAGGGAAAAGGAAGAGGAAAAAGAGGCATGGAATAGGCTGGGGAAGGGGGGAGGAGTGGGGGAATGTAGGCAGGTCCCTGAACCCCCTTGGCCAGGCCAGCCAGCTGTCCCCACAGCCCAGCCTTCCCAGCTACAGGCTAGATCATGTTCAAGTGGGCGGTCGCAAGGCTTGATAGTGAGTTTTCGGGCCTCCCTCAACTGGGAAGCCAGGCAGGGGTCTCAGAGGAAGAGTGGTCCAGGGGGCAGGGATGGGAACACCGCAGTAGGGGTATCATATCAGGCAGACAGCAGCATGACAGGGTCAGAGGTCATGCCAGGCCTAGCTGGCGCACAAGGAGCTTCCAGAACTACGGGTCCTGGCGGCTCAAGCTCAAGCTCACGGGCCACGCCCAAGGCTGCCCTTCAGAGTAGGGCAGGGGCGGGGCAGTGGGCTCTCTCTGGCCGCAGGTGCTCAAAGCTCCAGCCGCCGCCTTCTCACACGACGACGTGGGGAGGGAGTCCCAAGTCCTCGGGCCTCCAGCACCGTCTCTTGCTAGGGTGTATGCCGGCAGTGGACTTCCACTTGGCTAGCCTGGTCCCGTGCATGATCTTCCGAAAAGCCTTCAGCCACGCCCGTGGCGACGTTTTGCAGGCCCGCAGAAACCTGCTTCAGCACGACCGTGACGGTGGCTTGCGGCCAGTGGTGGCCCTGGGTGGACAATGCCTGCCTCTCCAGCACGACGTAGCCGCGCTCCCTGCTGCCAGTGAAGATTTCCCCGCAGGCCAGAGTGTCCTGGGGTGTTTGAGGTACTAGAGCCTCAGGTCGTCCAAGGTGAGCCCGTGCTTCCAGAAGCTTTTCGTTGGCCGCGGCCGCATTTTCTGCGTGTTGTCCTGAAGGTAGTTCCTGGAGAGCACCCACACCGGCAGGTTGTGGAAGCGGGCCCCGCGGGGAACGCTGACCCAGCGCACCACCTCCTGGTCGACGGTAGATGAAGATGTTGCGGGTGCTGTTGTCTTTCAGGTAGGTGACCCACAGGCCATGGGGGGGTGGGGAGGTGGCATATCTTGGCTCTTTTTTTTTTTTTTTTTTGAGTTTCAGGTGGCTTTTATTGAGATAAATTAGCAAAAAGGACCACACAAAATCAAGGTTTTACCAACCAACTTTTCTGACCCTTTTACGCTCATTAGAGACTGTGGTCCATAATGGTGTGCATCCAACATAACACATTCCAACAAGAAGAGAACCCCACTGGGGCAACAACAACAACAAAACACCTCGGGCATGGTTTTGTTTTTGTTTTTTGCTGCAGTCAAAAAATGTTGAAGGGAATGCTGAAGTTTAAAGCGTTGGTAAAGATGATATTGTTCAGGCGTGTTCTTGTTTGTTTCGGGTTTTGGCTTCTTTTATCGACTGCAACTTTCGTGAGTAGTTGCTTATGTGTTTTAATGATGTTCACCAGTTTCAAATGTCGTCCAGCAGGGGATGAAATAAGATGTGGTGGCTTGTTTGGAAATTATATGAAAGAGAAGTGGTTTTACATACTGATTAAACAGGAGTTATCATCGGTTGTTAATGTTTGAAACTAGGTGATTGGTGTGTAAGAGTTCATTATACATTTTTGTGTATATCTGTGTATGTTTGAAGTTCTGCATAATATTTTTTTTTTTAATTGCACAGAGCTTACCTGTTAGCTTTTACTGTGGGGGAAAAAAAATCCAGAATTTGTAAAGTTGAAACAGCCATCACTCGTTCATTTATTCTTGTTCATTTATTATTGTTGTTCATTATTGTTCATTTATTTTTGTTCATGAGTCTAAAGCCAGAGGGGTAGTTCTGCTAATTATTGGGGAGAAACAATTAGAAGATTTTCTGCCAATCCAGAAATTCCGCTACACAAATACAGGAAAGAAAGAAAACAGTTTTATTATTGAATAAGCATTAAACCAGACTGAGATATGCATCACAGGCGATTGCCTAAAAAGATTTCAAAAACAGAAATCTCACCCTTTTATACAGCTGGGTAGATGCGCTTAATTGCACTTGTGTTCTCAAGGTTAACTATAACTAGTCCTCAAGAAAGAGGACTCATAGAGGAGCCCCATGTGTCACTCATAGAGTGTTGTAAATTTGCCTGGTAATTGGAGTGGCCATCTGTGTTAGTTAATTGCCTTTATCCAAAGGGAAAAATAAACTTCTCATATCTTGATGATGACAGGAGCTAAATTCTGCAACTTGGAGCCAGGAGCAGAGGTTAAGCTAGTTAGTCTCTTTCCATCCAGTGTCTCGTTGGAGACTAGGAGATAGATGTACTGTTTTCCTTAATGATTATATTTCAAAGAGTTGGCTTGTAGGTCCTTAAGAAAAGCATGCTTGAGTGGTAAAACTAGCAGTAGACTTTTTTTAAAAAAATTATATTACCTCTCAAAGAACAGAGAATTTACAATTATACGTTTTCAAAGGTAATACTATTAAAAAAGGGAAGGAGGAGCTCTTTCTCTTTTTGTATCAGGGAGAATTAAACTCTTTTCTTACTTTTCATTTGTGTTTCACCTTATAAGATTCAAGCCAGGTTCATCTGATCTTGTCTGGACTGGCTCATGAGTCTGCAATAACCTGACCGCTATGCTGGGGGCTGACTCACCTGGGGAGTTCTCACTCACATGTCTAGAGGCTGGCTTTCTGTGGGCTGGTTATCAGGGATAGCACGTGTTCCTCATGCCCAGGCTTGTTCACATAGCAACCGCGGGCTTCCAGAAGCAAGCAGAGCATATACATTTCCTTGAGACTTAGATTGAGAACCAGTACAATATTTCTTTCACACTCTGTTGGTCAAAGCAGTCACAGGAAGGTCTAGATTTAAGAGATGGGGAAATACATTCCATCTCTTGATGGAAAGAGCTTTGAAGTCACATTCCAAGGGGAGCATGGATACTGAAAAGAGAAAAAAAAATGTTGCCATTCTTTTGCAAACTACCTAACACATAGAGAAATATACAATTTTCAAAGAAGTTTCGTTGTGGTAGAGATAGTGATTATAGTTATTTTATGTGATTCTTAGAATTCTCAGGCTTCCTTGCAGTGAGATTGAAACCACTTGCTTAACTCTGATGAATGGCCCACTTGAAGTAGCATGTCTGTTACAGTCAGAGAGTCAAGGTGAAGATGTGCCTTCTTGATTCTTCCCTTTCCCTACCATGGCAGCTTTGGAGGGCACATGGTCCAGTGAGCGTAGCATCATGATTGGAGGAAGACTTCTCACTTAATATGAGTTGGTGAGAGATAAATACTTATTGTAAAAGCCACTGAGGTTTCTGAACTTGCTGTGGCATCTAGCATTAATTAACCTGACTTTTCAGAAAATGTCTCTTCAACATATTTTTGCAAACATGAAATTTATTAGACCTTTCCCCTTTCCTTTTTGTAAAAATTCACCGAGATGTTTATCATGGAATCCCACCCAAATTGCATTTTAGTCTTTTCTTAGTCAAATATATGACTGTGTTGGTTACCGTACAACCTAGTAAGTGTACAGAGTAAAATTCCTATCTGCCTTCATCTGCCCGATAACCTCTATGTGCCAAATTTGACTTCCTTATCTGTAGTTGTTCCATCTTACAAATACTGGTTCTATGGAATGTGTCATCCAGGTTTGTATTTGTTTATGTGCCTGTCTCTGTGTTAAACCATAAGCTCTTTGAGAATGAGAACCAATCTTCTTACTCTTTGGGCCTTACTAATCTTTAATTCCACATTACATAGATCAAGACTGTTATGTAGGAGATAAGATACCCAATAAATGAATACATTTATTGTGTTTGAAGGTAATTGTAAAGTGTTAGACTATAGGTCATGTTACTGTTCCAACGTAAGTATAATAAAATAAATTCTCTATATGTGCAAGATGTTTAGGTGTATATGTATATATGTACCTATCTATTTATATATGCATCTAAATATATATAGAGAGCTATATAAGCCTAATCTATATCTACATATATTATATTTTAAATATACATGTACAAATGATTTTAAAATAGTTTTGCTAAATTTGAATTTAGAAACATGAGTATTAATGATGAAGTGATTAATTATAGGAATAAACAGCATTCTGTATAATAATATTAACATCCATTAACATATGAGGCATAAAGAAACAAAGAGGTACCAGCTAAAGGAACAACAGTTAAATAGATTTTATCACCAGACAGATAATCTTCTAATAATCACTAATATAGTGTTTGGATAAAAGCTGAATTAAATAACAAAACTAAAGCCGGGAGGCTCCCTACTTTGTCTTCCCTTTCTTCTTTGCAACAAGTAAACAAAAGAATGGCTAGCCTTTTCAGGTGGGGTGAACCACCCTTGGTCTGCTGATCACATGGGGCATCCAGTGATTTTTTTTAATACATTCACGGAGTTCTGCAACCATCACCATTATCAATTTTAGAACATTTCATAATCCAAAAAGAAAGCCCCAAAGGCCATACTTATTAGCAGTAATTTTCCATTTCCCCTCACTGTCCTAAAAGTTTCATGCAACCACTAATCTCCTTTGTGTCTCTATTTAGTTACTCTGGAAATACCGTGTAAATAGAATCAAACAGTGTGGGGGTATTTCATGACTGGCTTTTTCACTTAGTAAAATGTTTGCAAGGTTCATCCACCTTATAATTTGTAATAGCACTTCATTTCTTTTCATTTTCAAATAATATTCTATTCTGGACAGGCCACATTTTACTTTCCATTTGTTAGTTGATGTATGTTTGAGTCTAAAATTTGCTTATTAAAATTAATGTCTGAGGGGCACCTGAGTGGCTCAGTCAGTTGGGCGACAGCCAACTTCGGCTCAGGTCATGATCTCAAGGTTCGTGAGTTCAAGCCTCATGTCGGGCTCTGTGCTGACAGCTTGGAGCCTGGAGCCTGCTTTGGATTCTGTGTCTCCCTCTCTCTCTGCCCCTCCCACACTTGCTGTCTTTCTCAAAGATAAATAAACATCCAAACAAAATTTAAAAAATTGATATCTGAGAGGTTTCTTTGTTTGCTTTGTTTTTAACTATATAACTATAACTATAACTATAACTATAACTATAACTATAACTAGTTGGTATTTTTCCAACATCGCTTTAACTCTCGGACAATTGGGTGTCTGACAATTAAGTTCAATTCTAACACTATCTGGAGTTAGCTTCCAATCCCACAAATTAAAGGGCTCAGTCCCACCAGACTGCCCCCACTTCTGATGCCATTTGCAAGTCTCTGGCCACCTGAACTGTCTGGCTGTAAATCAAGGGTTCCCCTGACATCCTTGTCTGGTTCAACAATTTGCTAGAATAACTCACAGAACTCAGAAAGGGATCCTACTTATGTCTACCAGTTTGTTATAAAAGATAGAGATAAATAGCCAGACGAAGAGTTAAATAGGATGAGGTACACAGGGGTCCCAAGTGCAGGAATTTCTGTCCCTATGGAGTTGGAGTATGTCACTCTCCCTGAATGTGGATGTTTGCCAACGCACAAACTTCTCAAACCTCATTGCTTAGAGTTGTTTATGGAGGATTCATTATGTAGGCAAGATTAATAAATCTTTGGCCATTGGTGACTGACTCAATCTCGAGTCCCTTTTCTCTCCTCAGACATGGGGACTGGGGCTGAAAGTTCCAAGCTTCTAGTAAAGGGTTCGTCTTTCTGGTGACCAGCTCCCATCCTGAAACTGTCTGGTGGTCCATCAAGAGTTACCTCATTAGAACAAAAGACATTCTTAACATCTTCATCACTCAGGAGATTCCAAGGGTTTTAGGAATTTTTGTGCCAGGAACCAAGAACAAAGACCATGTATCTTTCTTAGACGACAGTGCTGCTTTCAACATTTGTATACAAAGTTTTTGTGCCGATGTGGTTTTTATTTCTTTTAAAGATATACCTTGTGTATACATGATATGATAATTCTATTTTTTTAACAATATGAGGAACTGCAAAACTGCTTTCCAAAAGCAGCTGCACCATTTTATAATCCCACCAACAATGTGTGAAGAGTTCCAATTCCTCCGCATCCTTGACATTATTTGTTAGTGTCTTTTCAATTGTACCACGTTAGTGGCTATAAAATAGAATTTCTTTTTTTCTTTTGTTTTTTAATGTTTGTTTGTTTGTTTGTTTATTTATTTATTATGAGAGAGAGAGAGAGTGCGCACAGATCGGGGGAGGACAAGAGAGAGAATCCCAAGGAGGCTTCATTCTGTCATCGCAGACCCGGATGACACCAGTCTTGATCTCAGGGATAGTGAGATAATGACCTTAGCTGATATCAAGAGTCATTCGCTCAACTGACTGAGCCACCCAGGTGCCCTGAAGTGGAATTTTTTTTTATTGCTTTGATTTCCATTTTCCTAATAACTAATGATGCTGAGCATCTTTTCATGTACTTATTGGCCATTGACATATCTGTTTTGGAGAAATGCCTATTCACATCCCCTTGGCCCATTTTGTATTGGTTTATTTATCTTTTTTTTTTTCTTTACATTTATTTATTTTTTGAGAGACATAGAGAGACAGAGCACAAGTTGGGGAGGGGCAGAGAGAGAAGGAGACACAGAATCCGAAGCAGGCTCCAGGCTCCGAGCTGTCAGAAAATATGTGTGTCAGCACAGAGCCTGATGCGGGGCTTGAACCCACAAACCGTGAGATCATGACCTGAGCTGAGGTCGGACACCCAACTGATTGAGCCACCCAGGCGCCCCAGTTTATTTATCTTTTGGTTATTGAGTTGATTGTTATGTTCTAGATACAAGTCTTTTATCAGATATAAAATTTGCAAATATTTCTCTCATTCCATAGGTTGTATCTTCACTTTCTTAAAGGTATGTTATATAGCATAAAACTTTCTTTCAGCGAAATGCAGCTTATCTGTTATTTTCTTCTGTAGCTTGTGTTTTGGTATTGTATTAAGAAACCATTATCTGATCCAAGGTTTACAAAGATTTACTCCTATGTTTTTATTTTAGTTCTCACAGTTATGTCTATGGTCCGTTTTTGTGTTTAGTGTATAATATCAGAAAGGGACCCAGTTTCACTTTTTTTGTATGTGTGTATCTTGTTTCCCAGTAACATTTGTTGAAAAAGCTGTTCTTGGCATCCTTATAAAAAATCAATTGAATGTAGGTTCTTCAAAAAGTTGAAAATAGCACTACCATATGATCCAGTAACCACATTACCAGGTATTTACCCAAAGAATATGAAAATACTAATTTGAAAGGATATATGCACCCCTGTGTTTATTGCAGCATTATTTACAATAGCCAAATTACAGAAGCAGCCCAAGGATCCATTGGTAGATGAATGGATAAAGAAGATGTGGGAGATATGGATATCTAGATATATCTATATCCAGGCATAAAAAAAGAATGAAATACTGCCATTTGCAATGACTTGGATGGATCTCGAGGGTATAATGTTAAGCAAAATACTCAAAGACAAATATCATATGATTTCACATATATGTGGAAGCATAAACAAATGAACAAAGGAACAGGGGATGGGTAAAACAGGTGAAGGGAGTTAAGAGTACACTTATCTTGATGAGCACTGAATAATATTTGGAATTGTTGAATCACTATATTGTAAACCTGAAGCTAATATAATACTGTATGTTAACTACACTGGAATTAAAATAAAATAAATCAATTGACCATAAATGGTTTATTGCTAAATTCATAATTTCATTTCACTTATATCATTTATTTTTATATAAGTAAAAGTCTTTCTTGATTAGTGTAGCTTTGTAGTGAGTTTTAAAAATGAGATGTGCTAAGTCTTCTAATTCAGTATTTATATTTCAAGATTATGTTTGTTAAACAGAGTCCTTTGTAATTCTGTATTAATTTTAGGATCAGCTTGTAAATTTCTGGAAAATGTCATTGGATTTTGATAGGGATTTTGTTAAATGGGTATATCAACATGGAGAATATTGCCATTTAACAAAGTTCAATCTTCTGGTCCATGAAAAATTGAATGTTTTTCCATTACTTAGATCTTCATTAATTTCTTTCAACAATATTTTATAGTTTTCAGCAGATGTTTTGCACTTCTTTTGTTCAGGTAGGTTGCCCAAGTAGTTTATGCTTTGATGCTGTTATAAATGAATTCTTTTCTCAATTCACTTTTGGATAATTCATTTTTAGCATATAGAAATATCATTGGTTTTTATATATTGGTCTTCCAGCCTGCATAGTATATAAATGATTTATTCCAGCAGGTTTGTTTGTTTGTAGATTCCATTAGGTTTTGTGTATAGATAGAAAAAAGTCTGCAAATAGATATCTTCAGGGAAAACTTTCACTCTTTCACTAACATTCAGCATGATATTAACTGTGTTTTGTTTTGTTTTGTTTGGTAGATACCTTTTATCCTGTTAAAGAAGTTCCCCTAATTGTCTATTTCTAATTAAGTCAGTTTCAGTTATTTGTATCTTTCCAGGAATTTATCCATTTCATCAAAGTTACCTAATTTATTGGCATACAGTTGTCATAGTATTCCTTTATAATTTTTTTTCTGTAAGATCAGTACTAATGTCCCCACTTTAGTTTCTGATTTTAGTATTTTAAGTCTTCTCCTTTTTTCCTTGTTAATATAGTGAAAAGTGTGCCAAATTTGTTAATTATTTCAAAGCATTAGCTTTTGTTTCATTTATTTTCTTAATTGATTTTTTAATCTCCATTTTATTCACTTCAGTTATAATCTTTGTTATTTCCATCTTTTTGTTTGATTGCTCTTCCCCCCACGCCCCCCCCCCCAAGCATCTTAAGGTGCAAGGCTAGGTTATTGATTGGGCATCTTTCTACTTTTTAGCTGTAAGTGCCTATTACTTTTTAGCTTTCTACTTTTTAGCTACTTTTATAGCTGTAAATGCCTATACAGCTATAAATTTCCCTCTAAGCATGGCTTTAGCTGATTCCATAAGTTTGCTATGTATCCATAAGCTGTATCTATTAATTTTGAAAATTTTTTAATTTTCATACATCTTAAAGTATTTTATAATTTCTCTTGTATTGCTTAATTTCCATATATTTGTGAGTTTTCTAAATATTTTTCTGCTGTTGATTTCTAATTTTATTTCATTATGTTTAGGGATCATACTTTGTATTCTTTAAATCCTTTTAAATTTATTAAGGTTATTTATGCCCTAGAATATTGTCTATCTTGGGGCACCTGGGTGGTTCAGTGAGTTAAGTGTCTGTCTTTGGATCAGGTCATGATCTCAGGGTTTGTGAGTTCGAGCCCTGCTTCGGGTTCTGTGCTGACAGCTCGGAGTCTGGAGCCTAATTCAGATTCTGTGTCTCCCCCTCTCTCTGCACCTCCCATGCTCATGTTCTGTCTCTCTCTGTCTCTCAATAGTAAATAAACATTAAAGAAATTAGAATATTTTCTATCTTATTAGACAGTGCTCCATGTGCTTTTGAGATGAGTGTGCAGTTAGGTGTTTGGAGTACTGTGTCCAGTAGATGTCTGTTAGGTCTTGTTGGTTTATAGCGCTGGTCAGGTCTATTTCCATGTTGATCTTCTGTCTCCTTGTTCTGTCCATGATTAAAAGTGAGGCATGGAAGTCTCCAACTACTATAACTCTATTGTCTATTTTCCTTTTTATTTCTGTCTTTTATTTTAATATATTTTGAGGTGCATATGTGTTTATGATTATGAGGTGTTTATGATTTTCCTGATAGTCTACATTTTATTATTATAAAATGGTGCTCATAATCTGTAGGAGCATTTTTATTTTTAGAGTTCATTTTATCTAATGTTAGTATAGGTACTTCAGCTTTCTTATGACTACTATTTGCATGATCTTTTTTTTTTAATCCTTTCAATCTGTTTGTATCTTTTCATCTAAAACATCAAAAGTGTGTCTCCTGTAGACAGTATGTATTGTTTTTAATCTAGCCTGATGATCTGTTTATTGATCACATTGCTTAACTCATTCACATTTAAATTTATTATTGATATATTTGGACTCACGTTTGTCCTTTTACTTAAAAAATTGTCTAATATCTAATTTGTTCCTCTAGTCCTCTTTTAATGCTTTCTTTTGCATTAAGTGAATGTTTTCTAATGTAATATTTAATTCCTTTAATAGTTTTTCACTGTAGTTTTTTTCAGTTATGTCTTTAATGGTTGCTCTACACCTATCTCAATTTATCAGAATCTACTTCAAATTTATACTCACTTAATTTTAGAGAAATATAGAAATATTACTCCTACAAAGCTCTATCTTCCCCCTTTTTATGCTATTATTATACATAGTACATCTAATTAGTTTACAAACCCATTAATGTATTGTTCTGTGTATTGGTTTTTATCATTTTATGTCTTTTAAAGAAGTTAAGAAAGGAGAACAAGTATATATTTATAATATTTGTTATATTAAACTTATTTTCCATTTCTTATCTTTTCATTTCTTCCTGAGGATTTAGTAACCATATGGTGTCATTTTCTTACTCCAAAACAGCTTTATTTTCACCCGCCCCCTTTAAGCTGTTAGTGCTAAATATATTACATTTCTACATGTTATAGGCCCAACAAGATAATAATATGTAAATTACAGTTCTGTGTGTAATATATAGGCACATCTATCTGTGTATATATAGGTATATCTATATATACACATACAATTGCTTTTCAAATAAGAGAAAAGAGGTGGAATAATAAGCATTTATACTGTCTTCTATAATATTACACAATTACCTTCACTGGGGGGTGTTTCTTTTTTCATGTGCATTTGAATTTCTGTCTGAGTTTACGTGCTTTCTGTCTGAAGAACTTCCTTTAGTATTTCTTGGAAGAAGGCTCAGCTAGCAATGAACTATCTCAGCTTTTGCTTCTGCAGTTGTCTTCTATTCACCTTCACCTTCGTTTTTGAAACATACTTTCCCTGGACGTAACATTCTTGACAGCCTTTTTTTTTTTTTTTTCTCCAGGTGTGTGTGGGGGGCATTGATTATTTTACCCACTGCCTTCTGGATTCTCTTCCTGATCAGAGATCAGCTGTTGATCTTGTTGGATGGAGTCCATTGTAATGATAAACTATTTTATCTTGCTGCTTTCAAGATTTTTTCTTCGTTTTTTACTTGTTGATATATTTATTCTGATATATCTGGGTGTGCATCTCTTTGAATTTATTCTACTTGGAGTTCGTTCAGTCTCTGAGATGTGTAATTTAAACTTTTTCATCGCATTTGGAATTCAACTATCATTTCTTCAAATATACTTTTATGTGACTGTCTCTCTTGTACTTCTGACACTCTTGTTAGAAGTACAGATACGTTGTAAGTACAGATCTTGTTACAGATACGTTGATGTAATACTGGTTTTCCACCTTCTTCTGGAGGCCCTTTTATTTTCCTTCTTTCCCTTTTCTCTTTGTTTTTCAATGTGTAATCTTTGTAAATCTATCAAGTTCACAAATTCTTTTTTTTCTGCCACAATTCCTTTTTCTTCAGTGGAGCATATTTAGTAAATTTTTCATTTAAGAGTCTGTGCTTTTCAATTCCAGAATTTCCATTTTATTCCTTTTTAAAATTTCCATCTCTTTATTGTTCTTGATGAGACATTGTCACAATGCCTTCTTTTAATTTTCAAACATAATTTTCTCTGTATTTTGAACATATGTATACAATCTGCTTTGCAAGTTTTGTCTGTTAAACCAGTATTTTTGTTTCCCTCAAATGCAAACGATATTACCTGCCTTTTTTTTTTCTATGTGTGAGTCACATTTACCTGTTTCTTTGCAAATCATACATTTTTGTTGAAAAATACGCTTCAATGCATTTTAGCAACTCATGACATTGATACCCTTCCTCAAACCCTTAGGTCTTTTTGTTGCTGTTAGCAACAAAAGATGTAGCAACTCTTTTGCTGCTGGTCTACCCCATCTACATTGAAACTATAGCCTTAGACTGGGAGGTGTGGGGAAAGGGAGCCTCACCTTTGTGATAGAATCTACATAGAGTGGAGCTTCTGTCATACTGATCTGTGCCTGGGGATGTGAATAGCTCATAACTCAAATGCTGTAAATTCACAGTGTTCTTACTGAGATTTATTAGTATTTTTTTTTAAATAATGCTTATTTATTTTTGAGACAGAGAGAAAGAGAGAGAGAGAGAGAGAGCGAGCGAGAGCATGAGCATGGGGCAGGCAGAGAGAGAGGGAGACACAGAATCTAAAGCAGACTGCTGCCAGCACAGAGCCTGATGTGGGGCTGGAACCCACAAACCATGAGATCATTACCTGAGCTGAAGTGAGACCTTCCACTGACTGAACCACCCAGACGCCCCTGGTTGTTTTTTTTTTAATGAAATTTTGTCCATTTCTTATATGTCAGTAGGTTACCTTACAGGGAATTCAGTGGTTGTTTCCCAGGAAATAATTGCTTACATAAGAACAGTGTTTGCCAAGCTCCTACCACTGCTGTTCTGGAAATCCCACCACCTTACTTTTCTTAAATAAAAGAAAACAACTATAAAATTCAAAGGCATCTAATGCTTTCTTCCCTTGCTATTCTAAAATAAGTTTGCTGACTCCTATTTAAACTATTTCTTGAAGTATTATTAGTTGCTACACTGCAGTAGCTAGTTTAGTTTGCTAGGTAATCTCTGGCAAATTAATATTCTATAGAAAATATTGCTATTAGGATACTTGATTATTTAACCTACACAGTATTCATATGAGTTTCATCAATTTTTATTAGAACGAATACCTTTTGGTCTTTGGCTTGGTTTTCTAAATAAGACTTTTTTTTTAATTTTTGTGTTTTTGGGGGCTTGCTCGTATTATACAAAGCAGTAGAAAAAAGTGTATGTATTAAATCTGTTTGTTAAAATGTTTATATTCTCACTTCCAGTATGTGTCCATTGAATAGAAAATTCAATAAAAATTCTAAAAATAGAATGTTTATCACAACAACATATGCTAATCTTTTCTAGATACAAATGTGATATGGGAAAGAAGAATATTTTAAAAAACCTCTTTAAAAGTGTTCATATTTTAATCTATTTGAAATTAAGAAATAGGCCTCTTAAGGTTACCTGCAGGGATTTCTACCCTCTCAGGATATTAATGCCAATTTTAAGGCAAAAAAAAAAAAATTCCTAAAGGAAAAAGAAAAGTTGTAATTAATTAAAATGGCTAAATTATTTGACAACTTCTAAAGCAGTTTAAATTAAAATAATAAATTAATAAGATTTTTGAGAAATATTAATTTAGAAGTAAGTATAATTACTGATGTATAGAAACAGGAAGTTTGCCTTTGGTTCCACTTTAACATAGAATGTGTATTTATTACAGATGTGTATTTTGACAAATTAGAATATCAGAACCATAGAATTTTAAGAACTCTGTAGTACTAGACAATATAATGTCCTCAATGGTTACCTCTTTAACAGAAAAACCCAGAAATCTCAGGGCTCTAACAAAATAGACATTTATTTCTTATTCATGTGAAGGAGGCCAAAATAGGAAGCTGATATTCCTACATATGGTTATCTTTACATGTTGTTGTTTTACTTACTCTTTTTTTGACCCAGAATTTCAGTCTTGAACATGAGGGGAAAAGAATAGGGAATCATGTTGGAAGGTTTTATGGTCAGGCATAAAGCGACCCATTTCCTTTATGGTCACATGCTACTGGAACAGAGTCATACCCAAATTCAAAAAAGAGGCTGGGATATAAATTCTATTTATGTACCCTAGAGGAAAAGAAAATAGATTTGGTGAGCAGTTATCCAGTCTGCTACACATTATGCCATCCGGTGGCTTGACTTTTAAAAAGAAAAATTTTAAGTCATCCGTAATTCAGAATTTGCATTCCACAGGAGACTGGAAAATGGTCGTGATGTTTCCTTTCTGGCTTTTATATGCTTCTGCATGCTTTAATTGAAAACTGTTTCCTAATTTTGGTAGTTAATAAGCAGGGAGCCATAAAAACAGAAAATGTGACCACTGGAAGTCATGTTCCCTCCTTTTGCAGATGTGAACAAGATGACCTGGAGAGACAAAGTGACTTGACCAAGTCATAAAGCTAACTTATGAAGGATACAAATTTTTTAAATTCCCAACTGACAATAAGAAGACCACGGGGGAGGGGAAGGGGGGAAAAAAAGTTACAGAGAGGGAAGGAGGCAAACCATAAGAGACTCTTAAAAACTGAGAATAAACAGGGTTGATGACGGGGTGGGAGGGAGGGGAAAGTGGGTGATGGGCATTGAGGAGGGCACCTGTTGGGATGAGCACTGGGTGTTGTATAGAAACCAATTTGACAATAAATGTCATAAAAAATGAGTAGTGAGACAATATATGATAAAAATAGAAAATTAGATTGGCCCCAGAAAACATGGATTGTGCACTTGCATACATCAGAAACTTGGTGCATGAATGTGGGTAGATGATCTTAATTTTGCAATCTCTTGTCCCGAGACCTCATCTAGGGACAAGAGATCAGTACTTATGGGGAATCTCCTTTATGAAGTCAAAGAATCGGCAATTGAGGAACACATTTTGGACTGTGGGAGTATTATAGCAGTAAGGATTATGACAGATCAAGTTACAGAAGGTGGCAGAGGGTTTGATATGTGCTCTTGGTATGTAGATGCTGTTCATCTTGCCTAGAAACTAAATGATTCTAAAATGTTGGGAAGAAAACTCACTTATGTGTTCTGTTAATAAAGAAAAATTAAAATTGCAAAACCCAGTTGAAGAACATCAGTAAACCTAAGCAGAGACCTAATTTTGCTTCAAAAATGTAGAAGGACATTCTAAAAGTTTATTTATTGGAAAAAAAAATGTTCCGTGAAGAAGAAAAATAAGAATAGAGGAAACACAAACTAAGAAACAGAAAAAAATAGAAGCTGCATCTCAAGCTTATTTTTTTTCTCACTGAGTATGGGTAATAAAAGTGTGGTGAATCACCCAACCTCCCAAGAAAAAAAGGTTCTTCTTGAACCTCATCATCTTCGTCAGTAAAATGAAGGATTTGATGAGAATTTCTAAAGTTCTTTCCAGATATTTCATTTTATTATCTCTGAACTTAATTGCCCATATCTCAAACCACAAAAATAGTGGCAGGAAGCATGAACACAAAGTAAAATGTATTTATAGTCTCAAAAGTTACCTTCTCATTTTCCCTAGCTTATCCCTTATTCTTCCTGTGCTTTGGTATCTTTTGAAAATTGAAGGCATGTTTAAAATTTGATTCATTTCTCAGTTTTTTCATCTTTTCCCATTGTGAATGATCAGGGCAACTCCAATTCATATCTCCTGTGAATGGAGAACATTCAGGCTATTGCTTTCTCAAGTTATCCCAAGAGATGTGCGTACTATCAAAGAAATACCCATTGAATTAGTTTCTCCATTCTAAAGTTTGAATTTAAAGGTGGGAAACATTTATAATATACTCTATAGGAAAGTTTAGGTTTATGAGTTAATATAGAAAAAAAGCTGACAATGAATAGTCTGTAGTGAGTTTAGTATAAAAGCATATTCAATAATGATATTTTCTCATACTCTGTTTAGTTTTATAGTTATATTTTAGTATTGACTAGCTTCTTTAGCAAACTACATAAGGGGTTAATACCTTCTCCTTGATCTCAGGCCTGTGTATTAAAGCTTGAAATTTGATTATCCTCATTATTTTTGGTTGGTGTAATTATGTGATGAATAGAAATAAAATATAATCATACTGTTTATAAAACCAACCAGTGATTTTTTTTTTGTCCTCAAAATTTCACCAGTTGACTTCTCTGAGCAAGGCACTGTTTATATTTCTTTTAATTCTATTTTTTTTCCAGTTACCCATCCCTTTAAAACCCATTGGTCAGCTTATCACTTCCCTATTCCATCTCTTCTTTGATGCATTTAAATTGTCTCAATATTAAATCAATACTAAATCAATATTGAAATTGCTGGCTCCATTATTAGTAATTAATTATGGTGAATTATAAGTTTTATAAACATTTAGTCCCTACAGTTTGTTACACATTTGGTGATACCAAGATAAATGAGAGATAGTTTCTGATGACTCAACTGGAGATCAAAATTGACATTTTAATAGATAACTACAATAAAATGTAGTGAATACTATGAAATATCCACTCTCAACTATGGAAGTATCTGGGATTGCTACTTGGACAATAGTTTCCCAGGTGGATTATTAGTATCCCTGCTATGAAATAATCAGAGAGAAAGAAAAGTTCTGCATTCCGGGAAGGGGGAGCAAGTAAAGCACAGATACTAGCAGTAAATAATATCATATAAGTGCAGTTTAGTAGAAGTAGAATCACCTAGGTGCCATGTTGTGCTGGAGCTGATTGGTAGCTACTGGCTCACAAAAACTATGTCCATCTTTTCCCAACATCGTCTCCATGATAACACTTTGTTAACTTGATAAAGGCAATGTTGGGAGTATGCACCTGATAGAAACTGGCAGATTTCCAGTGTTGTCCTTTTTCTTCTTTCTACCTTCCCTGCCTCTCTTTCCTTCTTCCTTTGTCTTTTGTTCTCACTTTTTTTTTCCCCTAGAGAGTTGTTAAACATTTACCAAGACACCACTGCTTTGGTAGTAAAATGTTTTTAATGGAATTACACACTGCATATATGCAATAAACATGTAAACTATGACTGAGCCACTATGAGCATGGGACTGAAAGTCTGTGTTTCTGTATACTCTAAAGCTTGGGAGGAGCACCTGGGTGGCTCAGTTGGCCGAGTGTCCAACTTTGACTCAGTTCGAGATCTCATGGTTCGTGGGTTCGAGCCCCGTGTTGGTTTGGTGCTGGCGGCTCAGAGCCTGGAGCCTGCTTCGGATTCTGTCTCCCTCCCCCTTTGCACTCTGTCTTTGTCTCTCAAAAATGAATAACCGTTAATTTTTATTTTTTAAATTTAAAAAAGCTTGGGAAACACTGACAAACATATGGGAAGCCATTGAGGATTCTGAAGTGGAAAGATGACTGATGATTTGTAGTGGGAATGTTGGTTACTGGTTGGTTACTGGTCGACTAGGAAACCAGTAATTTTGTGTGATTTGAGAAACAATGGAGAAGGTCGTCTATTTGGGGGGAAGTCTTAAAAGTGATTGCTAGAGAGGCAGTGAAAAGAAAGGGAAAACCTCAAAATCAGATGCAGTGCCCTTGTGCTCTGGAGAGTTTCAGGGGTTGAAAAGAAGTAAGGTAATCTGGAAGAGAGTTACTTTCATTTTTCCCCAGGTCCAACAAGATGCTTCCTGTAGCATGAGGGAGGAAGGAAACATTTGTCTGCTTTATTATAATATAATGGTAATGAGTGTCTACTATTGTCAAACTCTGGAATGCTCATAGAAGGAGAATTTCAAGAGAGGAATGGAGGAACTTCAAATTATGGATACAGAATATACCTGGATGAACTACACAATGTATTGCTTTGGCAATATGACAAGACCGTGCTTAAGCCAAGCTGGAAAAGAGCTGTCAACACTTTATAAACTGTTGAAATAACTTCTATCAGTAGAGCATTGCATTGTCTCGCCACTTAACTTTCATAACTTTATCTTCTTTGAACTATTTAATTTCTTATTAAGATCTTGAGTGCTTGGCAGATAGATGTGTGTAAAATGACATAATGGACCTTTTATGGGCTATTCAACTGGTGATCTTTGAACTCATATCGCTAAGTAGTCTGTGGAAAAAGAAGCCATTTTAGCACAATTTTAAAAGCAATCTGCATTTCAAAACCACCCCGATGGTGTATTTATTGGTTCTAGTAAGACATTATACATTGTTAAACTTTAAAAAAATAATATGAGAATCTGTCAAGTTTAGAAAGGAGCAATTATATTCCATTCAGGTCACTGGCCATAAATTTCATGACTGAGTTCTGGTATATTACCTTTCCACAGTCATTTTGGTTGTACTCTAGGGGTCTAAAAAGATTCAAATTAAGTAAACTGGTAATGTAACTATACTCCAGATGAATTGGTTTAAACAAGTAAAGCCATAGTTCAAAGAACTTTTACATAGGTAAAGATTAAGATGTCAAGTACCAGCTTCCAAATGTACTTGTCCTTATAAGTATAAAGTTTCTGAATGTAGTAATGCGTATAGAGATGCTATGTAGTTACATGAAACTCTTCTTCTCTGGATAGTCCTCCACCACTAAGAGAGGGAACAGGTCAGGATAGTATTACTGTATACTCTCAGTGGCCTATGAATATCCAGGAGAAGATTAGAAAAGAAAAAAAAAACCTGTTAAGAACTATAAAGAATTTTACTGTACTTATAAACTAAAAAGTTGTCCTGCCACAGGTTCATAGATTCTGGCAGAAGGTAGCTCCTGAGTCATGTCACCCCTGTAACTACATTAACTTCAGTAAGACCCTATCTTGGCAAATTGGAGCTGAGGACTTATCCAGATGATAGTCTTGATGAAGCAAATCACCATGTTGGAAAACCCACTTGACAAGTAACTGCAGATGCCCTTTATGAACTGTGGATAGCCTCCATTCAACATCATGTAAAACCTAGGATCTTCAGTCATACAACCACAAGTATCTACCAGTAACTTGAATGAAAGTAGAAGCAGATTCTTCTCTAGATGATAAGGCACCCTGGCGGGATTGCAGCCTTGTAAGACCCTGAGCAAAGGACCATCTTAAGCTCTGCCTGGATCCTTGAGCCACGGAAAGTGTGAAATAATAACTGCATGTTATTTTAGGCTACTATATTTCTGATAATTTGTTATGTTAGTATAGAAAACACTGCTGAAGTCCCAGAAGGTCTTCAGAAGCAGAAGCAGACCTAGGTGGATGGTGCACACATAGTGGGTTCCTGTCACAATGGATGAACCCTGATATTAGGAAACCCTGATATCCATGTAAGGGACTTCTAGCAAACCTGCTTAAGCTTTCTCTTTAGAAGGACACATTACCTTTATAATTCTGGATGGTAAACAGATCTGCCCTGTGGCCACACGAAGATACGACCTTCATTTTCCAAGACTGTTTGCTTTTTCCTTGGAAAAGTAGCCCAGGACAACTGTTGTCACAAGTTTCACCATATAGAATTATTGCCAATAGCTCAGAGGTTCTTTTAGCATTCTAGGAGAAATTCCATACACTTAGTGGTATACAGTTGTGTGGAACAGACCACAGTTATGTGTCATCAATGCCAAAAGGTCCATTTGGGGCAATAAAATGGGAGAGAAATAACTGAGCCCATTTCATAAAATAATATTTAGGTACCTATAATTTTTCCCTTGATAAACGTAAGTAACAGTCACTGCTGCTAATGTGCAGGTAATATTCTATTTTGGTGTAGAGCAGCTATGGGAATGTGCATGAACTTAACATGTCCATAAAAAGATAAAAGAATTTTATGCTCCTACTGCCTCAAATGTAAAGGAGATATAGATGTATTATCCCCTTTCCAGTACTCAAAATATTGGTATTTGAGATATATAAACACAAGACTCTATGGGGTGCCTGGCTGGCTCAGTCTGTGGAGTGCATGATTCTCGATCTCAGGGTTATGAGTTCAAGCCCTACATTAGGTGTAGAAATTACTTAAAAATAAAATCTTTTTTAAAAAGACTCAAGACATTACAGATGTTAATAAAATTCAGTCGATTCATTTCAGTTAAAATATTTTTACTTTTTTTAATATTTATTTTTGAGAGAGAGAGAGAGTGTGTACACACAAGCAGGGGAGGGGCAGAGGGGGAGGAGACAGAGGATCTGAAATGGGCTCTGTGCTGACAGCCGAGAGCTCCATATGGGCCTCGAACTTACAAACCATGAGATCATTACCTGAGCCAGAGTTGGACGCTTAACTGACTGAGCACCCCGCCCAGGTGCCCCTCAATTAAAACATTTTTAAGCTATAGATATTTTTCAGTTTTCCAAAAGTTTCTAATATTTTTAACACAGAGAATTAGTAGATCATGATGTGATGGATGAACTTAAATTCTGGGGTCATGAGTGTTGGAATATTAAACAAAGTGAATGAGAGTTTATTGGTTTGGGAGTCTTCACTCATGATGCAGAATTTAAGATCCTGTGAGGATCTCAGGAGGTGATTTGAACTCAATAGGAATAACTTTTGAAAGTATGGAAAAGAGTTATGGCCAAAGTAAGTAAACACCCAAGAATGGAATTATTCAACTTGTACTCTCAGAAGAAATTTTTAAAAATGGATGATCTGGAGGCTAAAGGAAGTTGTCCACTAAAAATGTTTAAAATTATTTCCTAGTTTCTGGACCTGAGGAAATATTGATTCAAGATCCACTTGTTAAGGAGAATGTTAGGTCCTTTGACAAAAAGATTCTTTAGTAACATGGCAACGTGCAAGATAATGATTCACTCAGTCTTTTCGCTGTCATTTACTCAATAAAAATTTACAACGAAAAAAGAAGAATTTTCAAACATTTTGAGGAATAATGAACATTGGTATTCAGAGATGTAAAGTATCACCATGTCTCTCTTTTTTTTTTTTTTTTTTTTTTTTTAGTGAAGCATATGGGGGCTAGTTAATAAGTGGAACACTGGGTAGTATGTACCTCATACTAAATTTACAGACCCCTCCTAACTGCCTAATGTCAGGTGAGGATAGATATACTTGATTGTTAGTACAACCCCCACATTGGGTACTTGGCCTATGAGATGAGAACCATACAGAGGGGAAGACCAAGTAGAAGCCCCTGCAACTGCAACCTCCATGATGCACAAGATAGTTTATCAGCAAAAGTATCACAGCCTTGGAGAGGATGACAAAAATTAGTACCACCTTTAAGGCTGGGAAGTCTTAGTCCTCTTCATATCTCCATTTAGTTCACCAGGAATCATCATTATTTTGCTAAACCAGGTGGATCCTCAAAGATGATAGTGTATTGTTGGAAACTCAACTAATAGCAGCCTCCAGTGCAACTGCAATTATCAGGCATGGTATTTGTGCTACAGCGGAGTCATCTGGCATCAGTACATGAAGCAGTTATAGATTTAGCAAATGTGCTACTTTTCATCCATAGTAAAAAAAAAAAAAAGTTTTGGAAGCATTTTGCGTTCACCTATGGTTGCCTTTGGTATATATTTACAGTTTTCTTTAGGTCTATGTTAACTCTTATGCCTGTTAATTGTACGGCCCCAAAATATTTGGACCATCTGGATATCTGGCAAAACTTGATCCATTGAATATATGACAATTTGTTAAAGGTGCTAGATGAACAAAAAGTAGCTAATAAATTGAAGGTCTTGGCAAGCCCCACATATTCTAAGAGTCAGCGATAAATTATTTGAAGTTTCAAGGACTTGCTATACTAGTAAGCTTTTTGGGTTCATTGGCCAGAGGTTTTTTGGGATATCCCATCCAAAAGAAGAGCCTCTTGCATCCCTGTATAAGCAGCCCTGCAACTTGGAACAAACAACCTGACAATTTCTGTGTTATTAGTGTTATATTAGTGACATATTCTGTGTTAGTGTTATATTAGTGACGATATTCTGTGTTATTAGATATATTAGTGAAGTTTATGGCAAGTGCCCATGAGAGAATCACAAAATAATCTCCTGGGGTTCTAAATTAAGGTCATCTCATCTGCCATAGAGAATTTTACATCTGTTGAAAACAACTCTAGAAAGTGAGCCCAAGAAGAGATGGAGTGTCTGGCCATGGAACACGTGATAGGAGTCCGGAGCTGTCTATAATAAGCTGGGTTCTGGAAAATCCACCATTTCATATAGTTGGTTGGATTCAGCAATAATGCAATGTCCGTTGGAAGTGGTATAAATGGAATTAAGCATGAGCATGGAAGAGGACACAACCAAGTTCCATGAACCAGTAACCTAGAACCCATGCCACCGATAGCTCATGCCTCATTGTCACTCTCTAAACTCACACCTATGGTATGCAGAATTTTACACATTCATCTGTTGAGGCAGGAAGAACCTTGAGCTTGGTTCCTGGATAGGTCAGCTTAGAATGTAAGGCAAAAATGGGTGGCAGCCTCTCTCATAGGTGGACATGGAAAACTTTGTAAAGGAAATTCTCTCAAGGCAGCATACCTGGTCCTCTAGTTTGTTTCAAAGTGGTTAGAGGTGAGAATATATACTGGCCTGTGAATATGGCTAATAGCCTGGCCTACCACTCAGGGACCTGGAGGAAGACTAGAACATTAGGGACAGACAGAAACTTACTGGCATCAACAGGTGACAGAATCATCCTAACTGGTTGTATAATCAGCCTCCTGTAGCAGATGCCCTCGGCAAACGTTAGTATGATACAAAGAGCTTTACACATTCCGCTCACTCTTATATGTACATTTGCATACATTTTTAATGTTTATTTGCTTTCGAAAGATAGAGACACAGAGCATGAGTGAGGGAGGGGCAGAAAGAGAGAGAGACACAGAATCTGAAGCAGGCTCCAGGCTCCAAGCTGTCAGCACAGAGCCCGACCCGGGGCTCGAACCCACAAATTATGAGATCATGACCTGAGCTGAAGTCAGACACTTAATTGACTGAGTCACCCAGGCACCCCTTTGCCTTTATATTTTCTGGAGACAGTTACTTTCAAAGACTCTGCTCCCTCCCCAGGCCAGCCTCTTATATCTATATTCTAGCCTAGTCACCTCCATTCAGGGGCCTTCTAATCAGGAACCTCAACTGAGACACTTTTCCTTCACCTCCTTACCAGGAGATCTTGACTAAGACACTTTTCTGCACTCTCACTCAGTACTTTTGTACTCCTATCCCCTCTTCCTCTACTCTTTTATAACCCCTAGTTACAAAAAAAACATTTTGTTTAGGACTCCTTGACATTGAGACAGTTCCCCCATCCTCACTGATTTATTGATTCTCACCTGGTGCCATTGTGTAGGGGAGATATGGAACATTGGGAAGCCAACACCTACTTTTTCTCTTGCTTACACTGACACAGCCAGTGAATAAAGTCTTGATTATTACTTTCATTTTGGCTAATTGTCCTATGACCATGTTGACATCTGACAGCTCAATACCTGAACACCTGAGACTTTATGCAAGGGACTCAAAGGCAACAAAAGGAGCCGACAGTTTGTCAGGTCTAACTGACCCTGATCATCTGTAGGAGGTAGATCTGCTGTTACACACTGTAGTCATGGAGGAATGTATTTGGTACCCAGATAAACCATTTGAATGCCTGTTATTGGTACACTCTTGCCCAATTTTTATGGAAAAAATGGATATATACATTAACTGGAGCCTGAGAGGGGTGTGGTGACCTCCCCCCCCCCCCCCACCAGGCATAAGGGCCTGTCATACCATCAGGGAATACTATAAGACTGGCACAGCAAAATACTATAAGCTGAGGGGGAAAGGGATTGAAGAAGGATAGGGAGAAAAGCATCCATTGCAACACCAAAACCTTGGGAAGTAGAATTTGTCTTACTTATCTACTTCTTTGTGAACAAAGGAATGCTCACTAATCTTCTTTATGAGCAAAGGAATGTTAGAACCCTGGAAAAACTGCTGCCAACATGTGTATGAAGTGGGTCCAGCAGGGCAAGGGGTGTACTGTGTTGGAAACTGTGATGTGCCCTAGATTCCTATGAAAAGAGGAAAATTGCAGCTGAAAGTTCGATCGGAAGGTAGCCTTCAATTCCCTGCTCCTCCTGGGGTTGCCTGGCTCAAGGATCTGCGTCTTCCAAGTTACACTGCTCAGACAGCCCATATCGAATGACTTATATAGGCAGAGTATAAAGGCCTAGCTATTTTGGCCCCAAGTAGGATAATTTTGATGGGTCATATGAGTTCCAGAGATGGCCATGGGTTGGCTTTTGGACTATTCCCTCTGAACAACACTGCTTTTTTCCTCTTTGTTCTGCAGTCATTGATTCCATGGACACTCCCTAAATCACAGGCTGCACAGGCATCTCCAGTCTGCTTGTTGGAGTGCCCAACCTGTGTCATTTTTTTAAAATTTTGAATTACTAAAATTCTAATGACCCATAGGCTTGAGAGTATAATTTACCTTAGTTCAGTTACTTCTTTTGAACTCAAAAGAACTCATTTTGCAAGCAAAAATGTCACTTTACAAATCAAATGTTATAAATTGGATTAGTTACTTAAAAGATTGATAATGGATTTGCATTTTAGACTTAAAAGTTGAAGTAAAATGTTTCAGCTATTTGCTTCTGGAAAAATTCGGAATTCTTGTGAATAAAACCGTGAATAGTTGAGGATGTATTGTAACTGCTCTGAAAATAGAATTAAGGAATGGGGAACTCCAGATGATTTATTTTACATATTGAGATAATTTACTGAAAGTTTATAGTTTATAAACTCATAAATGGCAGATTCTATAGACTGGATGTATGTCTCCCCCATATCCAAATGTTGAAATCCTAAGCCCAATATGATGGCTTTTGGAAGTGGGTCCTCTGTGAGAGGCTTAGGTCATGAGAGCAGAGCCCTCACAGATTATGCCTTTCTTAAAAGAGACCTCACTCTCCCTCCACCATATGAAGTCAAAGCAAGAAACAACCATCTACGAACCAGAAAGCAGGCTCTTACCAAATACCAAATCTGCCAATACCCTTATCTTGGGCTTCCCAGCCTTCAGAAACTGTGGATATTAGTTTCTGTTATTTATAAACCACCCAGTCGATGTTATTTTGTTATGGCAACCTAAATGGATTAAGACAGAGGTTATACTTTTTTATTGAGATGATGAGTTCCAGACACTTCTTGTAGATAAAATTAATTGTAATTATAATAATTAAAATTGGAATAATTAAATAATATTTATTTAATAATAATAATAATAATAATTAAATTTTAATAATTTCTCAATATTAAAACTTGATTCCACTGGGGACAAAGTTTTGCCTGTGACAAAGTTAACTTTTGAAAAATTTTTGGCAAATCAGAGGAATTAAATTTCAGGAAAATGTCAACAGGGATACACTTTTATACTGTAATATACGTGTCATACACACAAACAACAATGAAAATATTTGTAATTGATTTATTCTTGTAATTTTAATAGGGAAACCTTCTATAGTTCAGATTTTCACAAATTAATCTTATCAGAAGTTGAATCTTGACCAATATGTGGGTTTTCAGGTCCCAATCCAGACCCACTAGGAATTTGTGTCTTTAATAAATACCAAATATAATTCCTGTGAGGATAAGAGGTTGTCTCCTTTCCGCATGGCTTCTTCCTAACCATAGTCTGGAATTCTAGTACACCCATCCTCCTTTAAGACGATGCTGATCCTGCTTCTTTGACCTGAGTACAAGGGTGACTTAAGACAATGCTAAGGTTTCCTTTTCTCCAACTGAATCATCCACCATAGCTCACCAGTGTAAGAGTGTTATATGTGCAATAATAGCCTTTTCTGAAACTTGGGAATTATCTTAAGAGAATTATTATTTAAGGGAAAATATCTTCAAACATATTCCCAACTGTTAAAAATCAGTCCCTAATGGGGCGACTGGGTGGCTCAGTGGGTTAAGCAGCTGACTTCAGCTCAGGTCATGATCTCGCAGTTTGTGAGTTTGAGTTCCACCTCGGGCCCTGTGCTGACAGCTCAGAGCCTGGCGCCTGCTTCGGATTCTGTGTCTCCTTCTCTCTGCCCCTCCTCAGCCGGCGCTCTGTCTCTGTTTCTCTCAAAAATAAATAAACGTTAAAAAAAATTAAAAATAAATTAGGTCCCCAAATCATCCTTTATTTCATAGCCTGCAACTAGATATGATGTGGAGGAATATGTAAATAAAACTTGTACAAATAAAACTTGGTCTCCTAATGGGGGTAGCTTGTTCAAAAATGTATTTTCCCACCTTGAGATCTGCCTTCTCTCTCTACTTTGTAGACAGACTTCCTTCTTCATTCTCCATATTTTTATTTTTTCCACTCTACATTGAGAAGATCTTGGAGTTTGTGTATCTGCTCCATTCACTTTTGCCTACTAGGATTATCGGTAAACACCATAATCTGTAACAGTATCTGCCCCCGCTCCTCTGCCATTCACAGTGTGTAATGGGCAGAGTAGGAATATACTTCTACATAGAAAATATGTTTATCAGGTTAACTCATCACTATCTCACATAGTTTGTGTTTCTAACATTCTTCAGCAGAGTTGCATAGTGAATCTAGCTATAGTTCCTTTGTGTTGACCATACAATTAAAACAAACAACAAGCCAACATTGAGTATCATCCTCAAAGATGAAATCTAAGAAATAGCATCATTAAAGTCAGGAAAAAATAAGGATGCTTGTGATCTTGAACAGTGTTTAATATTGTTTTGGAAGTACTGACAACTGCAATTAGGGATACAAGAAAATACACTTTACGGGAAGAAGGAAAAATTTCATTACTTCAAAATGTTATTATAAGCTGAAAGTCGAGGGGTGCCTGGGTGGCTCAGTCGGTTGGGCTTCCGACTTCGGCTCAGGTCATGATCTTACGGTCCGTGGGTTCGAGCCCCGTGTCAGGCTCTGTGCTGACAGCTCGGAGCCTGGAGCCTGTTTAAGATTCTGTGTCTCCCTCTCTCTCTGCCCCTCCCCTGCTCATGGCTCTGTCTCTCTCTGTCTCAAAAATAAATAAAAACATTAAAAAAAATAAAAAAAAATAACCTGAAAGTCGAATGGACTCAACTGAAAAAATTATTTAAAGTAAACAAAAAAAAATCACATATTTTATTGTTTTTAACATGAATATACAAAAGTTAATGCCCGTTAAAACAAGGTAAAGTATAATAGAGGAAAACATCACACTTACTCTACAACAACAACAAAAAATTAAAATATAAAAGATAAAAGATAATAAATGTAGAAGTATCTAAATGGAAAGAAAAATTCAACTGAATTGGGAGAATGGTTTTAATTAATAAAGCTATATCTTATCCTAAATGGCAAATAACTAAAATTTTAAAGATTCTAATGGTTAATAATATAAAATTTCCAATTCTCCCTGAGTTCACAAATAAATCAAGAAATGAGCATATTTTAAAATTAATTTTACTAGGCACAAAAATTCTGGTTTATTTAGGAGAGTAAATGTGATATTAGCCAATAAAAATGGAATGCTAATATATTCATTGCCTATTGCTGTCCTAACAAATTACCAGAAACTTAGTGGCTTACACAATATACATTTATGAACTTACTGTTCTGTTGGTTAGAAGTTGGACACAGGTCTTACTAGGCTAAATGCAAGATCTGAGTAGGGCTACATTCCTTTTGAGAGGTTTTGGGTGGGAATCTGTTTTCTTGTCTTTTCCACTTCTAGAAGCAGCTTAGGTTCCTTGGTTTGTGGCTCCTTTCCTCTATTTTTAAAGCCAGCAAAGGCTGGTTGGATGCTCCTAACATCACATCGTTCTGACATGCACTTTTGCCTCCTCCTTCCACACTCGAAACTTTCTTGGGTTCAACTCAATAATCCTAGAAAATCTTTATCTTAAATTCAGCCGACTAGCAACCTTAATTCCAGATTTAGCCTTAATGGTGCTTCGCTATGTAACTGAACACATCACAGTTTCCACAGCTTAGGGCATGGATATCCTTGGAGGGGATGTTATTCTACATACCATGATTGGCTAATTCTATTCACTGTACTTGTTAACTCACATTTTCCCTCATTCATTTATTTTTTCTTCCAGCCTTACTTAGGAGGTCAAAAAGATCATGTGTGAGTGTACTTTATAATAAACTATGAAGCACTCTACGAAGATGAAATATAATACATATTCTGCTTGTATTATTTATATATCAACTTATTCTGTATCAGTGATAATGTCTTCCTTTCGTATTGCTCAGCTGAACTCTAGCATATGCCATTAAATGTAACAGCCAGCAAATGAAAGATGAAATATTTTTGTTTTCTTTGGTGGTCAAAATCAGCAAAGAGAGGCATTTTCCTTGCCTTAAGTGTCTCATTAAAATATACTGAACTTGGGGCACCTGGGTGGCTCCGTTGGGTGTGTCCAATTCTTGATTTCAGCTAAGGTCATGAACTCATGGTTTGTGAGACTGAGCCCCAAGCCAGGCCCTGCGCTAAGCATGGAGCCTGCTTAAGATTCCCTCTCACTGCCCCTCCCCAGCTCTCTTGTGTGTTCCCTCTCCCTCAAAACAAATAAATAAACATTAAAAAATAAACTATATTGAACTCCTTTTCAATCAAATATTGAAAGTTACAGAAAATAAATTTGAATTTCACTTTATCCTGTTAAATAATACATTGATCTTTGGTGTAATAAGTAAGCAGTATTGAATAAAATGGATTTCTGAGTATATTACACATCCTTTCATGCACATTAACATAGTGCAATAAGTGTGAAATAGTAACTAAACTTGGATAACTCAATAACAATTGACAGAAAAAGATAGGATCAAACATATGTTAAAGCTTAAGTAAAGAAATTTTGTATAAATATATTTTTATCAATAAAGTATAAGATAGGGAATCTTCCCTAACTAGATTTCCAAATATAGTTATTGGTTTAACTTTTTGAATTATAAATAAAATGATTTTGATGGTTTAATTCAATTACATTGTATGAAATATATCTGTACAACTATAAAATTGTTACTCTTTTCCAAATTTAGAATACCAGAAATATGCAGACTGGCGAAAGTCCATCTTTTGTTCCAAAGAATATGTTAAAAATGTAATTGCCGTGGTTCATTCATCTAGGCTACTATTTTTTTTTCTACCTTCTCTCAGGATGTTCAATAATATTCATTGATTGACATAAGTAAGCATTTTGAAAAATGACATGTCGCATTCTTGAATGAGCTCATAAGATAACTTTACATTTATCAATTTTTCTGCCTAGAATAGTGTTATTCTGATCTAGGAAAACAGTGAAGAAATGCTGATAACAAAATGGAAAAACTGCTTGTAGAGCAACTCAATATTTTAGTGATCGTCAACATTCTCTTTATAATCATATAATTAGTTTTGACGACTGCCTCGTTACACATGTCATCATTGAAGTGAAATATTACAAAACATTAGAATCCTAAGAAAGAGAGATGTAAAGAGCAAATGAAAGGAAGTAAAGAAGTAAGAAAGAAAGGAAGAAGGAAGAGAAGGAAGAGAGAGAATGAGGGAAGGAGGAAGGAAAGAAGGAAACCTTTAAGCTTGGCATTGTTTTAATGCCCAGTAGTGAGAATACAAGTCTCTCTGCTTTTAAAGCAGGCATGACCTCTCCTGTCCCCCAAATCATATTTAGAAATTGTTCCTTTCAGTGTGTTAAATGCTATGTAAATGGCCTCAAAGGGATCAACCAGTGGAGCATGTACTTGTATATCTCTATTTCTGGTTGATTTAAAAGTAGTAAAATATATGATCCTTGTCTAAAAACCCACTTTCTCTATGGGAAGACAAGATTAGCTTGCCCGAAACCACTGAAGAACAATGAAATTTTAAAAAGTAAAAGCATTCCAAATGATAAATTGTGTGTTTTAGCCTTTAAATTCTCTCCTATTCAGAAAAAAAAGAGAAATCCCTCCAGACTGGACTACTCAAATATATTTTCATAAAAACAAAAACAAAAGAGATTTTTTGGCATCCTAAAAATTAGGTAGCAGTTGAGTTGGCAGAGAGATGGGGTTAATTTCTAGGCAGGTGAAGCGAGGCCATACCCTTCTGGCAAACTGGCAAGACAGAATATTTGTTTGTAGCTCTGAACTAATTTGTCAATGATTTAGTCAAATATATTATAATTAAATAATTGACTTAAACTTTCTGGTAGGGGTCAGAAGTCATTTTTGTTCTTTGTATGTGTGATAGAAATCCACAATCATCTTCACTGTTGGCCTTGTTGTACCTTCAATTTATATTCAAGTAAAATTTCATTATAGTAAATTTCCCTTAAAGGTCTGAGGTTATATAAGATCCAGCATCCTGATTCTATATGAAATTATTTACAGGGCTTGTAATGTTTCTTTTCTTATTTTATACAATAAATAATTCTATATAACAAATATTCTCGTCTCTCTTCATGCCACGATCTTCATGAGGAACAATTATCAGACTTGTGCTTCTTCGGGTGTAATTTTTACAGTATGTGTCAGTAACTGCAGAGTGTATTAAATCAGCAATAATAAAATTGACATGTACCATTTGAATATTACTTAGGTTTATGTTTTTTTTGCTCATCTCAAAGGCAAAGCATTACAGAAAAACAAAATTAATTTATTTTAATAATTTTGGGGGGAAGGGATGCTGCCCTCCTCCTGTCTTTTACTGAGGAAAACTTATCAAAAGTTAAATGGAGGGATCTGTCCCTCTTTGTGGATAATGAGAGAGGGGTTTCAATGAAGGTGAAGTAAGGAAATAAGTCCTTAAATTTTGTGATTGCCCTTTTTATTCTTTTTTTTCCCCCGACTGCTCACTTAGTAATTTGAAATTACATTACCAAGAAGATTATATTCTTTAAAAAAATTTTTTTAATGTTTATTTATTTTTGAGACAGAGAGAGACAGAGCATGAATGGGAGAGGGTCAGAGAGAGAGGGAGACACAGAATCTGAAGCAGGCTCCAGGCTCTGAGCTGTCAGCACAGAGCCCGACGCGGGGCTTGAACTCACGGACCGTGAGATCATGACCTGAGCCGACGTCGGACGCTTAACCGACTGAGCCACCCAGGCGCCCCAAGAAGATTATATTCTTGATTGTGAATCTCACTTTGCTGCTTGCTGTTACACTAATCCATAACTGAAGGTCCAAAAACATAAAACATAGGCCAACAAAACTAATTAGGTAAAATATTATCATGGGTATACACAAAATAAGCCAAACTAAGACCAAGTCAAGGATTGGAAATACATTTGAATTTAATGAAATTAAAAAAAAAAATGATAGAGCTAATATTATTACTTAGGTCTATCCAAAAACTTTATATGTACACTGAAACAGTTTTCAAGAATTTTTTAAAAAATGTTTATTTATTTTTGTTTCTCTCTTTTTGAGAAAGAGAGAGAGAGACAGAGGGGGAAGGGCAGAGAGGTGGGCAACAAAGGATTCAGGGGGCTCTGCACTGACAGCAAGCCTGATGTGGGTCTCATACTCACAAACCATGAGATCATGACCTGAGCTGAAGTTGGATACTTAACTGACTGAGCCACCCAGGTGTCCCAGTTTTCAAGAATTTTGATCTCAGCTCTAAAACTGGGACCATGAAATACCCAAAGCTTTATTTAGAGGGCGGGGGGTGGAAATCTGCTTTCTCTTTACTATACAGGTCTACAGAGCAGATAGTTAACTGTTTTAACAAACAGCTTTAATTGCCTCTTCTTTAGATGGTGGAAAATATCAGTGTGAGAGAAAATTCTTCCTAAAGCAATTAACAAAGAAGATTAGGGTAGAAGTCCCCAGCATTATACATTATTCATAGTACTAACAAAAATAGTAATAAGATATAAAATTTGATACTCTTTCTTAAGCTTATAGTATTGGTTCATTATAGTATTAATTCACTAACAAATATCTGTTGCACATCACATACAATCAAATCATTGAGCTAGACCCTGACAGAGTTCAAAGTTGGATATCTTGATCCCTGCTGTCGCAGAGTTCATCATCCTCTGAAAGATTCAGTTTGTAAGCTACTAACAAAAATGGAGAGTAAATATAGTTTTTAAAGAGATATATATACTAATAAAACTTAGCAATTTAAAAATGGCTAAGATTTGTTATGTTACAATGCCAAGCAGTATTTGAAGCACTTAAAAAGTTCTAACTTATGATTCCTGAGAACCACCTTCCTGAGTGACGTGTTATCACCATTTGCACTGAAGAAGCTGATGCTTAGGTAGATAGAGACACTTGATTAAGACCTGGTAAGTGGTATGGGGTGCCTGGGTGGCTCAGTCTGTTAAGCATCCATCTTCAGCTCAGGTCATGATCTCACAGTTCGTGGGTTTGAGCCCCACATCGGGGTCTGTGCTGACAGTTCAGATCCTGGAGCCTGCTTTGGACTCCGGGTCTCCCTCTGTCTCTGCCCCTCCCCTGCTCATGCTCTGTCTCTCTCAAAAATAAATAAGCATTAAAAAAAATGTAAAGACCTGGTAAGTGGTAAAACTTTGCTTTGAAACCTGTGCTAATTCAACTCTAGTGATATTTGTTAACCCCTACGATGTCCAAAAGGGAGTCTATCTAAAAACTACTAATAACATATATTTAATAGTGTTTTAGCACTTACATAGAAAGAGTTATTTTAAATAGTACTTCTTTGGTCATCATGTTTATCCTGTGGGTAGCTTGAACTTTTACCCCATTGTTCACAAAAGCAAACTAAACTAAAATACTAAGAAAAGTAATAGTTTTTATGGTGTGCTATTTGTCTCTGAGGGAACTTCATAGAATGTATCTTCATTATTGACTATTTTAATTTCCAAATTGGTTGAATTTAATATAATTTTAAACTACTAATTTCATACATACTGCTATATAGGAGAAAATAAGTTAAACCTAACAATAATTAGTGATATTCAAATATTCAATTAATTAGAACAGATAACAAGATTCTCTTCTGTATCTATTATCCTGAACATACTTTTCTGATATAGTGTTTGAGAAGAAACATACTTTCTTGTCTTTTTTTTTTTTTTTTTTTTTTTTGGTAATAAGAAGTTCAAGACTGTGAACTGAATAAAATGTTTCCTTATCAATATTCTCTTTTTAAGTCTCAGGCTTTGTTGAGTCCACCAATTCAAAGGTATAAACTCTGTAATAATCTGTTCAATCTTAATCAGTTCTCTATTTTATAAGAACCATGAAGATGTTCAATCTCATTAGTCATTAGTTACATGCAAATTAAACCATGATGAGATGCTACCACACATTCATTAGAAATGCTAAAATAGGGGGCACCCGGGTAGCTCAGTCAGTTAAGCTTCCAACTCTTGATTTCAGCTCAGGTCATGATCTCACAGTTCATGTGTTTGAGCCCCACATTGGGCTCTGCACTGACAGCATGTAGCCTGCTTGGGATTCTCTCTCTCCCTCTCTCTCTCTCTTTGCCCCTCCCCAGCTTTCCATGTCTCTCAAAATAAATAATTAAACTTAAAAAATATATAAATGCTAAAATAGGGGTGCCTGGGTGTCTCTGTTGGTTAAGTGTCCAACTGTTGATCTCAGCTCAGGTCATGAACTCAGGGTCATGATCTCAAGCCCACTGCTGGGCTCTGCACTGGGCATGAAGCCTACTTAAAACAAACAAACAACTAAAATATAATGACAAAACCAACTGCTGGAGTGGATGTGAAGAGACTAGGCCTTTTGTCAACTGCTCTTGGAATTATAGAATGATATGGCCGTGATTTAAAATATTTTGGAAGTTGTTTATAATATTAACCATACAATGCAGAAATGGCACTCCTGGACATTTATCTGAGAGAAATGAAAGCCTATTGATACAAAAACCTGTACATTTACATTCAAGCAGCTTTATTTTTGACATTAAAACCTGTAAATATCTTCTCAGGGTGCCTGGGTGGCTCAGTCAGTTGGGTGACCGACTTCGGCTCAGGTCATTATCTCGCGGTCTGTGGGTTTGAGCCCCGCGTCAGGCTCTGTGCTGGCAGCTCAGAGCCTGGAGTCTGCTTCTGATTCTGTGTCTCCCTCTCTCTCTGTCCCTCCCCTGCTTGCTCTCTGTCTCTTTCTCTCTCAAATAATAGACATTAAAAAAAATGAAAATAAATAAATAAATAAATAAATAAATAAATAAATATCCTCTCTATGTCCATGAGAAGGACTGCTAAGACTCTGTCTAGGTGGTGTTGTCCTTTATTATATAAATTAAATAAACCTAGTTCTGTTTAATCAGCAGGTTATTCTGCTAGCCATTTTTGGGAGTTCACAACAGACATAGTAAATATTTGAGTCTTTACTATCTGCTGAGCACTGGGGGTGCAAAGATAAAAGGCAAAAGAGGCCAGTATTCTCCTGAAGCCTGGAGTTATATAGGGACAGCATGTGAAAAACAGGTAAATCCACAAATAAATAAATAATTGCAAAGTGTATTGTTACGAGAGAAACAAATATGATACTTTTATTTAGAATAAGGATCGGCAAATTATCACCTATTTGGTTAAATCAAGTTTTGTTAGGACACAGTCACAATCATTTATCTGCATAACCTATGGCTACATTCGTGCAGTAAGGATGGAGTTGGGTAGTTGAAACCAAGAATGACCTACAAAGTCTAATATATTTAATAGTGGACTTCTAAGAAAAAGTTTGTAAGAGGCACCTGGGTGACAGGAGGTTAAGCGTCTGACTTGATTTGATCTCAGGTCATGATCTCACAGGTTTGAGAGCTGTGCTGACAGTGCAGAGCCTGCCTGGGATTCTCTTTCCCCTTCTCTCTCTACCCCTCCCCGCTTGCTTTCTCTTTCAAAAATAAATAAATAAACTTAAAAAAAATTGTAGACCTCTGATTTGAGATAAAGACATTTTGAGTTTCAGTACTTTTATTTTTCCTCTCTTAGCAAGATCATATTTGTTAAAACTAAGCATTAAGGATTTTTTTAAGATGATTTTTTAAAGACTTAATCCTCATGTAGCATATAAAGGCCTAGGTCTGGTGTATTCTAATTATAGCTAAATTATGTACCTTGCTGCTTTATGGTAGTAGGATGATGTGATTTCAAACCATAGGGGAGATCCATCAGTAAATCTTAAAGTCAATTTTCTGGTCATAACCAGAATTTAAAAAAAGCAAAAGAGACTAGGGTAGAAAAATAGTGTCAGGTACAACATAGTAAGTGCAAGATTGACAAGGCTGCTTATAAACCTATTGTTTCACTTTGGTACACACACACACACACACACACACACACACACACACACATTTATTCTGGTTTATCATTTATGGTCACCAGTTTGAAAAAGTTTGAAAGTCATTGTTTAATAAACTACGAAGCCTGTGGCCTAGACGTTGTGGAGCATTAAGGGTGATGGAGTTACATGTCATTATCAGTGTTCCCGTGTCATCTTCATGGGCCAGAGATTAGAAGAGGGGAGAAGATTAGAGGATTTTTAATGCAGAAAGACTTTTGCGTCCCTTCTGATTTAGGATTCTGGAGGGGATCCCTTTGAAGACGTCCTCACACAAAGAACCAAGGGCATGGCAGGGATCAGAAAGCTAACAAGTATATTCTGCATGTATTCCCTTCTGAAATGTCATGCATTAGTTTACTAGAGTTGTGGATGAAGGTGGGAGCTGAGTCTGAAGCTATATTATTGTTTTCCCAAGGCCTGCTTGTGGCATATAATTTTATCCTCCTGATACAAGAAGGGGTGATGGGATTATTGAAAGGCCAGTAGCCTGTTAAGAGGACAGAATTCAAAGCAAATAGCCCACCATGTACAGCTTTTGAGACTGAAAGTAAATGGCTAAGGTGTAGTTCTGTCACATCCTTTCCCCTCCCTAAAGCTAGATGACAATGGTGATCTAGAAGTTGACCAGTGATTTTAGGAGAGTCCAGCCGTGCCTCAGGAGACAAGTGCATTTCTAAAGGCTGTGACATGAGTCTAAGAATCCTATCTGATTTTCTGTTGCAATAAAATCAATGAGATCATATAATACATGCCCTCAGTGGAGGACCCAGGTGTTGTGAGTCCTAATGCTTATATAATTTTGGAGGTACTCTTTCAGAAAAAGAATCCAAAATTGTAAATCCTTGCCAGGGGCCCATGCAGATGAGAGTCCCAGAACCGTAGGATTCATTGCCTTCCCACTAAAGCCTCTTTATAATTATTTCTACAATGTGTACTAAGGAATGCTTAGAAATGATGAAGCATTGGGTGGAAAATTGAAATACTGAGAAAGCGCTTGAGGTTAGCAAACAGAAATCACCAGAAAGAAAATTTATTTCTTTCAGCAAAATTTAACAGGGTTTCCAGAATCTTACATTTTGTTTCATTTTCCTTGCTACTTTATGCAGTAACAACTTTAAATTTTTTTTAAGTGTATTTATTCTTAAGAGATAGAGAGAGACAGAGCATGAGCAGGGGAGGGGCAGAGAGAGAGGAGGAGACACAGAATCGGAAGCAGGCTCCAGGCTCTGAGCTGTCAGCACAGAGCCCGACACGGGACTCGAACTCAGGAACCACGAGATCATGACCTGAGCCGAAGCTGGACTCTTAACTGACTGAGCCACCCAGGTGCCCCTGCAGTAACAACTTTAAAGATCAGATGCTTTAATAAGAAATAACCAACCCATATTTTATGTTTGCATTTTTAGTCTGTGTAAATTCTAAGACTTAACCCATAGAATAATTGGTAGATCATAAATATTTAACCTTGCTTTGTGGAAGACGGCACAAGGGTAAGAAGTACATAGTGGAATTGGTTGCCAATTCTACTCAATCATTAGTACCGATCTCCCTTTCTTTTCTTTTTGAAATTATTTCATTTTAATTATTTTATTTTATTGACTTGAAGATGGCATCTACCGAGAGAGAGTCTAAAATTGCCAAGTACTCACTTTGCAAGCCACCTACCTGGAAGCTAGGGCAAAGGCGTATGACAATATAGTCCCCTACTGGCAAATAAGACTTTGGAAATCTGATGATTGCACTCTGGGAAATGATTTTTTTTTTTTCAAATAAAAAAGACCTATGAGAGACATACCCAAGCCAGATACCACAATTGGTTTAATACCTAAAAGTGTCAGACTATCCCACAATCTTAAAGAAACAAGCTAGATTCCAAACCAATATTCAGGATTGCAGAAACAAAACAGAACAGAACAAAACAAAACTAAACTAAACTAAGATCCTGGATAACTGATGTTATCTGTACGTTGCTGAATTAACTATTTTACCTTTGAGATATGGAAATTTGCAATTATAAATTTCCCCAAGGTTTTAGTTGAGGAATACTGAACTTAAAATACATAACTATTTTCTCTCTTTTTTCTTGTGGTAGAAAACCCATAATATGAGATCTACCCTAACAAACTTTTAAGTGTATAGTATTGTTAATTATAATTATAGTATTATACAGAAGATGTCTAGAACTTTTTTTTTTGGTCTTATATGATTAAAAATTTATACCTAGAGAATGGCAACTTCTCTTTTTCCTTTTCCCACAGCTCCTGGAAACCACCATTCTACTTTCTGCTTTAATGAGTTTGACTAGTTTAGATATGTCATGTAAGTGGATTTATGTAGTATTTGTCTTTCAGTAACTAACTTACTTTCTTAGCATAACTTACTTCTAACTTACTTTCTGTTGTAGTATGTGACAGGATTTCTTTCCTTTTTTTGTGACTGAATAAATTTCAATGCATAGAACACATATTCTTTATCCATTGCTCTGTTGATGGACATTTAGATTGCTTCCACCTCTTGGCTGTTGTGAATAATGCAATTAACATGGGAATGCAAATATCTCTTTGAGATTCTGATTTCAGTTCTTTGGATGTATACCCAGAAATGAGGCTGTTGAATCATACAGTAGTTTAATTTTAATTTTTTGAGAAACTTCCATAATGTTTTCCCTAATGGCTAGACCATTTTACATCCCCTACAGTGTGCAGGGTTTCCAATGTCTCCACATCCTTGTCAACACTTGTTATCTTTGTTTATTTTGGTAATGTGTTTTCATTGTGTCTGTTGTTTCCTTTGCTGTGCAGAAGTATTTAGTTTGATGTAGTCCCACTTGTCTATTTCCTTTGTATTGTCTGTGTGTTTGATGTCATACCTAAGAAACCATTGACAAGATCAATGTCAGAAAGTTTTTTCCCTATGTTATTTATCATAAGTTTCAGTTTCAGGACTTACATTTAAGTCTTTAATCCATTTTTGTGCAGTGTAGGATAAGAATCTAGTTTCATTCTTTTGTATGTGGATGTCCAGTTTTTACAACACCATTTGTTACGGTGATTATCCTTTTCCCATTGTGTATTCCAGTCACCCCTGTTGAAGGTCAGTTGACTGTGTATACATGGGCTCGTTTTAGACTCTCTATTTTATTCAATTAATATATATGTCTGCTTTTATGCCATTACTATGTTGTTTTAATCATGGAAGCTTTGATATACATATTTTTTTAATTTAATTTTTTGATATGTATTTTAAAATCAGGAAGTAAGATTTCTCCAGCTTTTTTCTTTTGCAATATTGTTTTCGCTATTTGGGATACTTTCTGATGCTATGTAAATTTTAGGATTATTTCTTCTATTGCTATAAAATATGCCATTGGGATTTTGACAGCAAGCATTGAATCTGTAGGTTTCTTTGGGTAGTATGGGCATTTTAACAATATTGACTCTTCAAATTCATGAACATGGAGAATCTTTTATTTATTTGTGTCTTCTTTAATTTCTTTCATCAATGTTTTGTAGTTTTCAGCGGAAAATCTTTCCCCTCTTTTGTTAGATTTATGCTGGTTATTTTTTAAAAATACTATTGTAAATGGAATCAGTATTTAAATGATTTTTTGGTATGCCAATTTTGTATCCTGCAATTTTGCTGAATTTGTTTATTCTGGAATTTGTGTGTGCGTGCGTGTGTGTGTGTGTGTGTGTGTGCGTGCATGTGGAGTCTTTAGTATTTTCTCTATATAAGATTGTGTCATCTACAGATAGAGACAGTTTTACTTCTTTCTTTCTCATTCAGATGTCTTTTATTTCTTTTTCTTCCCTGATTGCTCTTATTAGGACTTCCACCAATATATATGGAATAGAAGTGATGAGAATGAGAAACCTTGCCTTGTTCCTGACCTTAGAGGAAGAGTTTTCTTTCCATGGAGTATGATGTTAACTGTAGGCTTGTCATATATGGCCTTTATTTTGTTGAGATACATTCCTTCTATACTTAATTGGTTGAGAGATTTATCTTTTTTTTTTCTTCCATGAAAGGATGTTTTATTTTATCAAATGCTTTTTCTGCATCTATATTGAGGTGATCATGTGATTTTTTGTCTTTCATTCTGTTAATGTGGCACATCACATTTATTGATTTGGGTGTTTTGAACCATCTATGCATCCCAGGGATGAATCTAACTCAGTTATCATGTATAATCCTTTTAATGCTCTGTGCGTTTGGTTTGCTAGTACTTTTTTTAGGTCTTTGACTCTATGTTCATCAGCGTTATTGACCTTTAATTTAATTTTCTTGTCATGGCCTTACCTGGCTCTTGTATTAGGGTAGTGCTGGCCTCATAAGTTGAGTTTGGTAATGTTCCTTCTACTTTAATTGTTTTTGAATAGTTTGAAAAGGATTAACATTAATTCTTCGTTAAATATTTCATAGTATGCACCCATGCAACCATCTGCTCCTGGACCTTCTTTTGCTGGGTGTTTTTGATTACTTATTTAACCTTTCCTTCATTATTAGCCTGTTTATATTTTGTATTCCTTCATGATTCAATCTTAGTGGTTTGCTTCTAGGAATTTTTCCCCATCTTCTAGATATCCATTAACAAATCAATTTGTTAATGTGTAATTGTTCATACTAGTCTCTTTTGATCCTTTTTATTTCTGTGGCATCAGATTTAAAGTCTTCTTTTTCATTTCTAATTATATTTATTTGACTTTTTTCTTACATAGTTTTGCCAATTTTGTCAGTTTTTCCAAACACCAACTCTTATTTTCATTGATTTTTTCTATTGTTTTTCTAGTCTCTATTTCATTTATTTTTTAAGTTTATTTATTTATTTTGAGAGAGAGCGAGAGAGAGCATGTGAGCACAAGTAGGGGAGAGGCACAGAGAGACTGAGAGAGAGAATCCCAAGAATGCTCTGTGATGTCAGTGCAGAACCTGTGATGGGGCTTAATCTCAGGAAACATGAGATCATGACATGAGCTGAAATCAAGACTTGGACACTTCACTGATTGAACTATCCAGGTTCCCCTATTTTATTCATTTCTGCTCTAATCTTTTTTTTTTTTTTCCTTTCCTTCTGGTAACTTGGGCTTACTTTATTTTATCTCTAGTTTTTTGAGGTGTGGAGTTAGTTTACTTGAGATCTTTCTTTTTTAATATAGGCATTTATCACTGTAAACTTCATTCTTAGTACTTCTTTTGATGCATCCTGTAATTTTAATGGTGTTTTTCATTCTCATTTGTCTAAAGATAATTTCTAATTTCCCATATGATTTCTTCTTTGATCCATTGGTCATTCTAAAATGTGTTAATTTTTACATATTTGGTTTTTTTGGTTTTCCTTCTGTTGATTTCTGGTTTCATTCTGTGTGGTTGGAAAAGATACTTGCTATGATTTCAATCCTACTGCATATGTGCATTGTTTTTTGACCTAACATGTAATTTATCCCGTATAATGTTTCATGTACTCTTGAGAGAAATATATATTATGTTGTTAGGTGGAATCCTCTGTTTGTCTGTCAGGTAGATTGGTTTATGGTGTTGTTCAAGTCTATTCTTACCTTGTTGATATTCTATCTAAATGTTTTATCTATTTTTGAAAATAGGATATTGAAGTCTCCTTCTGTTGTTATTTTGCTGTCAATTTCTCCCTTCAGATCTGTCAGTATTTACTTTATATATTAATGTGGTCTGATGTTGCATGTATATGTATTTGAAATTTTTACATCTTTCTGTGAATTGACCCTTTTATCTTTATGTACTGTCCTTTTTCTCTTTGAGAAGTTTTTGACATAAGGTCTATTTTGTCTGATACAAATATACTTACTTCTACTATCTTTTGCTTACCATTTGCATGGAATATCTTTTTCCTTAATGGTCAGACTTTATTTGAATTTAAATTGAAAGTGAATCGGGGGCGACTGGGTGACTCAGTCAGTTAAGCATTTGACTCTTGATTTTCTCTCAAGTGGTGATCTCATGGTCGCAAGATTGAGCCCTGTGCCGGGCTCTGTGTTGAGCATGAAGCCTGCTTGGGATTCTCTCTCTTCTTCTCTCTCTGCCCCTCTCTCGTGCACATGCTCTCTCTTTCTCTCTCCCAATAAATAAACAAATAAAAATTAAAAGCAAGTCTGTTGTACACAGTATATAGTTGTATTTTGTGGTTTGTAAACTCCATTTAATTATTCTCTTTTATATGGGGAATTTAATTCATTTACATTTAAGGTAATTGGTGGTAGGGAAAGGCTTACTACTGCCATTTTGTTAATTGTTTTCATTCTGTCTTGTAGTTCTTTGGTGTCTCTTTCCTTCTCTTAGACTCTTTCTTTGTGGGTTTTGTTTTGTTTTTGGTGTGTGTGTTGACATGCTTTGCTTCCTTTCTCTTTCTTATTTGTATCTTAAATATATTTTCTTTGTAATTATCATTGGTCTTACATAACATGTCTTTTAGTCATAACAATTTATTTTAAGCTGATAACAACTTAAGTTTAATCACACACAAAAACTATACCCTTTTAGTCCCTTTTACCACACTTTATGTTATTGTTGTCAGAGTTTACATCATTTTCTATTGGGTATCCATTAACAAATTTTTGTCATTTTAATTATTGTTAACATTTTTGTTTTTTTTAATTTTTATACTAAATTAAAAGTGACTTACAGAGTCTAAATCTCTTTCAATTCAACACTTTGGATCATTGGGTTTTTTGAATCTGATGTCCATTTCCTTCCCTAGACTTGGGAAAACTTCAGCCACTATTTCTTCAAATAAACTTTCTGCCCCTTTCTCTCCCTTTTCTCCTTTGGTGACTTCCATAAATTGTATATTGTTTCTCTTTGGCAGTATTCTACAAAGTCCTTTAGCTTTTCTTCAGTTTTTTTCTCCTTTCTTTTTTCTTTCTGCTTTTCTAACTGGGAAATTTCAAATGATCTTTTATTCTTTTGTTTGCTCAAGTCCGTTTTTGAACCTTTCAGTGAATTTTTCAATTCATTTATTTTTCAGCTCCAAATTTGTTTCTTTTTTATATCTTCCATCTCTTTATTGAAGTTCTCATTTTGTTCATGTGTCACTTGCTTGTACTCATGAGCATCTTTTTGACTATTATTTTGAAAATTTTTCCAGTCATTCATATCATCCTTTTGTCCAGTAATTCACATATCTTCTTTTCTTTTGGGTCTGTTTATGGAGTATTTATTGTATTTCTTTGATTAGGACATTTCTTCTTTTCCTTTGTATTCCTTGTAACTTTGTACTGGTATCCACATACTTGGAGAAAAACAAAACAAAACAAAACAAACAAACAAACAAAAAACAGCCACCTTTCCTAGTCTTTAAGGACTCTTTAAAAGGAAAGACCTTAACCAGTCAGCCCTGGAAATACTGGGGGCCTTTCGAACCTTTTCTATGAAATTGTAGTTTCCTTAGAGGGATTTGCCATTTTTCTTTTCTTTTCTTTTCTTTTCTTTTCTTTTCTTTTCTTTTCTTTTCTTTTCTTTTCTTTTCTTTTCTTTTCTTTTTAACATCATAATCTCTTGCTCCCTCTGGTGTCTATCTGCTGTACCATGGGTCCTCTGAAACAACATGCTGCCGTACTTTTTTGTTCTCAAAGGTTGCCAGGCATCTGGAGTATATGGGATCCTTTAGTGAGCAAAATTGGGTTAGACACTAATTCCTCAAAGAGGCCCCCTGAAAAGCCAGAATATTGAATGTACACTCCACTCTTCACTCTATCTCTTGAGGGGAGGCCAGTGAGCTGTATTGGCCTCTGTCTCTTATACCATTGGACCCTCTGGAGCAGCAGCATGCTCCCTGATCATTTTTGTTAGGGGTCTTCAGGCATCTAGAGTATGTTAGGTCCTATCTATACTCAGAGACAGGCAAGACAGAAGCCAGTCCCTTAAGTACCTTCTCTGAAAAGCCAGTACATTGGCCATATGGTCCAGTCTTCTTTTTCATTCCCCAGGGAGAAGCCAAGAATTGGGAGTTTTTTTCCTGATCATGTGGCACTGCACTGGGGGGATAGATAATGGTGGTAAGAAGATGCTAAAATTCTTCCTACTAGCTTTGATTTGGCTGTTTTTCACTTGCCTGGGGTGTAAGAGATCCTTAACTATTTCTTGGATTTCACACAAAGAAAATTGGTGCATGTATTGTTGAATCAGTGTCTCCATGGGTGCAAGGAGGGTCTGGGGCTTCCTATTCCACAATCTTACTGGTATCATGGTATCTAATCTCTTCTTGCTGAAATATTTTTAACCACTACAGAGAATTTGGGGAAATTGCAAAGAAAATGCCTCCAGAAAGGATGTGCTTCCCTATAAAAACTGTTATTAAAATAAGTATTAAAGCATGAGTTTAAACAAAAATATTTGAGGAGGCTCAAATAGGAACCCCTCCCACACTTTTATTCAACTCAAACAGGGTGATCAATGTAGATAAATTTTCAGAGATTCAACAACATGAGGGAAAGAGATGTTTGTCAGCTTCATGATCTCGCCTCATAATCTTAAAATAATGTCACATCATGTCAATAAAAGTATGAATGTAAATGTATTGTTAAAGTAGATATTTCCCCCCCCCCCAGCTATTTATTCCACAATGCGCTTAGAAAAGACATATGGGGGGGGCACCTGGGTGGCTTAGTCAGTTAAGCATCTGACTTCGGCTCATGATCTCTCAGCTAATGAGTTTGAGCCTCAGATTGGGCTCTCTGCTATCGGTACGTAGCCTGCTTCGGATCCTCTGTCCTCCTCTCTCTCTGCCCCTCCCCCCCATAACAAAATAAACATTTGAACAACAACAAAAAAAAAGAAGAAAAGAAAAGACATTTTAGCCCAGTTGTATTACAGAAACTTGTTTATATAGGGAATCTAATGCTCTGGGACAAGTGCACCTGGTGTGCTATGCAATCTAGTGTGTTTTTTAGAGGCATTATGTCTTAGCTGTCCTCTTGATTCTAAACCATTCTTTTATCAAGTGCTCCTGAACACCACCACATCACAATCTTTTCATACACTAGGTTCCTCATGAAATTCCTTACCAACATTAAATCTGTATTCTTGTAGTTTTCTTAGAACTCCTTATTTCTATAGTCTTGCTCTGTCTATCTAGACTTTTCCCTTAACACTTGCGGGAAAAAACCTAGTGCTGTGGCTGGAACATTGCTCAGATGCAGGAAATGCTTATTAAATCTGTTTTTGTTAAATCTATATCTCAGGCTGAAAGCTCTGTTCCAATCAAGCTACTCACCGTGTCTCAAAACCAGACCACACTGTCATTTCTAGATCACCTCTAATGCTTTTTCTCTGGCATCTTCTTTGTGCATCCTTTAATATCGAGCTTGAGCTATACCTCCTTCATGAAACTTCCCCTTATTACTCTCAATTACTGTCAATGAACTATACTTCCTCTGAATGGTATCATTTATTACATGTTCCATGGATTTGAGACCTCCCTCATATAAAGTAGCACATTAGATGCTAGCATTTTCATTTTAACAATCGTCTCAGCTTCTGTATTGTGAAGATAATGTCTCATGCTTCTGTATCCCTCTCATATAAATCTCTTCATAATTTAAAAGTTATAAGTCAATACACATGGATGATTCATTCATTCAATAAATGTAGCATTATTTCAGGCTGGGCGATAGAGTCACAATTGTGGATGCTTCTACTATAGCATTCACCATGTGCCAGAAACTATATGAAGTACTTTAAGTTTATTAATTCACTTCACTCTCATAATAACTTTATCAAATGGGCACTATTTACTCAACCCAACTGTGAAGTTACAGACAGGGAAACTGAGGTACTGTGGTATTATGTGACTTCTCTAATTTCTACAGATAGAACCTATGTTTTGGAGCCAGGGCGTGAGCCCAAGTAATAGTTATGGGGTCTGTGCTTTAACCACTATACTATTCAGTATCTTTAGATGCCAGAAATACTCATATTTTAAAGCTTTCTTTCCCCTCAAGGAGCTAATAGGTCTGAAAAGAAAGAGAATGATGTCAACATGTAAGTGCAATACAATATTTTAGGTTGTGGGATATCAATCTGTACAGGCATACCTTGGAGACATTGTAGGTTTGGTTCTAATCTCCCACAATAAAGTGAATGTTGCAGTAAAGTGAGTGTAATGAGTTTTTTTGGTTTCCCAGTGCACATAAAAGTTATGTTTACACTCTCCTATAGTCTGTGAAGTATACAATAGCATTATGTTTGAAAAAACAATATAAATACCTTAATTAGAAATACTTTCTGGCTAAAAACTGCTAACCACCATCTGAGCTTTCAGTGAATTGTGATCACTGAACACACATCACCATAACAAATGTAATAATAATGAAAAAAGTTTGAATATTGTGAAAATTAACACAATGTGACACAGACACACGAAGGGAACAAATGCTGTTAGAAAAATAATGCTGGGACTCCTGGGTGGCTCAGTCGGTTGAGCATCCGACTTCAGCTCAGGTCATGATCTCACAACTTGTGAGTTCGAGCCCCGCATCGGGCTCTGTGCTGACAGCTGGGAGCCTGGAGCCTGCCTCGGATTCTGTGTCTCCCTCTCTCTCTGCGCCTAACTCACTCGCATTCTGTCTCTGTCTCTCTCAAAAATAAATAAACATTAAAAAAAATTATTTTAAAAAGAACAAAAAAAGAAAAATGATGCCGATAGACTTGCTTGACACAGGGTTGCCACACACCTTCAATTTGTAAAAAATGCAAATATTTGCCGATGACAATAAAGCAAAATGCCATAAAATGATATCTGCCTATATAAAGGAGTGGATGGAGTAATCAGTTTTACATGAACTAAGGGGACAGTGAGTTTTGTGGCTAACCTGATGGTTGAGCTGGGACTTGAAGGGGAAGTAATGCTTGAGAGTTGAATGAAGGCACATAGGGACAAAAGAAACATGATGTTTGTGACAGTTTAATGTAGTTTGGCATATAAGGCTAGTTGCCAAACTATCTATTCTTCGTTTCTCATATATGTTAGAACACTAACTTTGTTTATAAGGGCAGTGTAGTCAGTCTGCCTTATAGCTGGATTTATCCATATGATTAAGTTTTAGCCAATAAAAAAAAAAAAAAACAAAAAAAAGTTGTGTGGGACTCTGATAACACTTTAGAACCATCAATGTGTACCTTAAAACTCTTTTTTTTGAATAGGAGAAAAATATACATTTTTATTCTATTTCAGCCACTGGTTTTGAGTTTTTATGTTATATAAAGTAAAATTCCAATTGATGTAGTGTTACTGGAACACAGAGCAAGAGAGGAGTCCCTGCTTGGGAAGGCAGTTTGAAAATATTTGGAGGGAAATAATAAAATGTATTGTATCCCATGTAAGGAATTTGTACTTTGTCTCATAGGCTAGTGTTTCTCAATTCTGGCTAATTTGTAATCACCTGAAGACTTAAAAAAAAGAAAAAAGTGTATGTATGTGTCTGTGTATATACACACGTATATACACACACGTATATATAAACCTTCAGGTCTTACCCTTAACCAGCTAATTAATCTCTAGGGCAGGGGTTTTTAAACTTGGCTTCACATTTAATCATGAAGCCCAGACCATACCCAGACCTAGAATGTCATGATCTCTGGAGGTAGGGAATTCAGGCATCATTATTTCTAAAGATCTCCCCGAGTTATTAAAATGTTCAGCCATGGGTGAGAAACACTGGCGAAAGCAACAGACTTGGGAGTGTATCAAAAGAATTTTAAGGAAGTTTAAGACATTTAGTTTATATGTTACTGTTTTGGCTGCAGTGTGGAGAGTTGATTAAGAAAAATTTACATTTTAGAATGAAATGTGCTACTTTCCCTAAATTGTTTCAAAGGGTTTTCTGTACAGTAATAAAATTTCAGTTTTCTACCAAGTATGAGTAGGTGTATCTCCCCAGGCATGGCATGTTGTAATTTTTAAAGAGCACTAAACAAAGAATAAGTTATCCTAGTAGAGGCTCATCACTAGGTCACTTTGAGGTATGTGTTCTGCTGCAGCTATTGGAAACTCCGCTAAAAATTATTTGATCAATAATAGTATTTGTTATTTTACCTAACAAAGTCCAGAGGTAGAGTGCTTCAAGATTTAGTTCATTTATCTGATTAGCGGTAGCATTAAGTCCCTCCACCTTGTTCCTCTGATAATTTAGGTGGATGGCTTATGGGTTGTTGTAAATCCAGGTGTTACATCTAAATAGTAATATACAGACAGGAAAAGAGAATCGCATGTCTTTTGTTCTTTACTGAGAGAGGACAATTTCTGAGAAGCCCTAGAAGCCCATTTCCTCTAACATCTCATTGGGCAGAATTACACCACGTGACCATTCTTAAACCCAATCATTGTCTTAAGGCTGGATTGTCGTGACTGCAATTTCTCAATTCTACCTGCTATCTGTGGATCATCCCAAAATTTGGCCTAAAGTAGGGCCAAATTTCAGGAAACTTTAAGAAACAATATCGATGGTAAAATATTTAGCCAGAGAAAATCTTCACTATAGGAGATTCAAAATAAAAAGACAGGGGCGCCTGGGTGGCTCAGGCAGGTGAGTGTCTGACTTGAGCTCAGGTCATGATCTCACAGTTTGTGGCTTCGAGCCCTGCACTGGGCTCTGTGCTGACAGCTCAGAGCCTGGAACCTGCTTTGGATCCTGTGTCTCCTTCTCTCTCTGCCTCTCCCCTGCTTGTTCTCTTTCTCTCTCTCTCTCTCTCTCAAAAATGAATAATATTTTTTTAAATAAAAAGAGCCAGTCACAGTATATCTTGTGAATACCTCAAGAGCAAAGAGGAAATGGAATTTCTCTGTCTAGAATGAGTCAGATGGAGAGCTTGTGGAGACACAGAGTTGAAGTGGCAGGCAGAGCTTCCCTGTGCCGTCAGCACAGGGTGACGAAAGAACACATAAATAAGGGGCGCCTGGGTGGCTCAGTGGGTTGAGCGTCTGACTTCGGTCGCGGTCATGATCTCACAGCTGATGAGTTCGAGCCCCGCCTCTGGCTCTATGCTGACAGCTTGGAGCCTAGAGCCTGCTTTGGATTCTGTGTCTCCCTCTCTCTCTGCCCCTAATCCACTCCCATTCTGTCTCTGTCTCTCTCAAGGATGAATAAACATTAAAAAAATTAAAAAAAGAACACATAAATAAGTCAAAAAAGACATACTTTGACTTTGTTATTAATTATATTATGATGCAAAGCAAGTTACTTAACCTTTCTTGGTTTCAGTTTCCTCAATATAATGATTATACTACTTTCTAGACTTGCTTGTGTGATTCTTTTAAATGAGGAAATTAGATACATAGTTTATCATTTACAATTGCAATTATTAAATAAATTTTTAAAACATGTTTTATAGATCCTATAATAGTAAGCACAGTAAATACTTACCTGTTTTTGGTAGATTAGATTGCCATTGTTACCTGAATAACGTGGAAATGGCATTTACTGAGAGTCGGCTATGCTCTAGGTATTCTGCTAAAACTTTACTTATTATCTCACTGCTATGAAATATATCTTTATTTTATTATCCATCTTCATTTTAGAGATTAGGAGACTCAAGTTCATGAAATTTAATTAGTTTGCCTACTATCACACAGATAATAAATGCCTAAGCTGAGATTCCAGTACGCTACTTACAGATTACATCATATCGTTTTCATGTTTCTGGGTATATATGTGCGTGGAGGGAATAGCCTTTTATTTTAAATTACTTTTCTAGTAATATTACATGTATAAAACATCTGTACAAGGAACATTTTTTGAGTGTTAAGCATGGTGTTGAATAAAGTTACCATTTTCTTATACCCTTGCTTGTAGTAAGTCCTGGCGAACATACTATCTCTCACACTCAGGCGATTGGAAAGGGAGATTGATGGTTGTAGGGATGAATTAAAAGATAATTTTGGAGCCTGATCCCAGTTTGAGGAAGAAGAGGAGAGGTTAGGTTAATGCATTATAAAATATTGGATAAGAATACGAGTAGACAGACTGCTATCAAGCAGAGATAGGTAACACCAGGAGAGGAGGACTGGGAAGGTTACGAGACAAAATTTACCTTAACTTTCTTTTGGGCCAGTCCTGGCTCTACCCTCATGAAGTTCTTGCTCCTTGTTCTGGTCAGGATGGTTGGATATGGGGAGGGGAGTATAACTCCATCAGAGCAGGTATGCACAATGTAGTCTGTAGAGACCATAAGATTCTCAATGCACAGGATCATCTGCCATTTATTATGTGATTCTTCATCACCCACCAGACTACCTTCTTCATATTAGATGGACAAGAAATCCTTGTGGAAATAAGTTGTTTCTTAAAACTAATGACTCACCAATAAGCTGACTATGTATTAGAAATTGTGCAAGGAGTATGGCTATGGTGAATTAACAGAAACTACCTGCCTCATGTTCAGTTGCATTTATGATGTGCACAGTAAGTGTGTAAGACTTCCATTTCTCAGCTCTGGACTTGGGCTGTTGCAAGATTACAATGACGGATCAGAAAACACAGTGCTGAACATCATCACTAGAAGGATGGGAAAATCAGAAATCTAGATAGCCAATGTAGGCTAATAAATTCCACATGTGAGGCAGTGATTTTGTTATAAGGGAGTGTTGAGATTATAAAATATAAGTGAGAAATTCCAAAATTTTAATCTAGAAATGTGGAAGCTAAATTTTTGTGATGGTCTTGAGTTCAGATGCATTGAGAGGAAACAAAGTGTACCCAGAGTTATAACATTTTCCTTGTGTAATATTTGTGTGATAGCTTCCTTGGAAAATATCTTAGAGTCCTTCTCTTAAGGATACACTTTTATCAACATTAAAGCAGAGCTCTCTTATTCTGGTTTATTTTCATGGTTAGGAAATGTCTTCTTTATTTAAACATTGATTAAGTTCTCACTTGTTATATTTATAGAACATTAGATTTTGACATTTTACATTACCATTTTATTAATTGGTTTATTGTATGTAAAGAAAATTGTTAGTAAGTCATACCCTAAGTAAATGTTTCCTTTAGCCTTTTGGGTTCTAGTTTTCTCATCTTAAAATTAATGTGACTCCTACTAGTCTTTTATGATTTGCGGAAGGAAAACCTTCCTACATTTGATAACGGCAATGCACAATTGGATCGTGATATCCTAAGGTGTTCTGTTGAATAATTCTTGTTGGTTAAACTAGGTTGTATTTTAACCCTAAATTATACTTATACTAGAAATCAGGTGGGTCTTAGCATGGAAATTATTTGGGAATCACCGTCCTAGATTTATGTTTACCTAAAAAGCAACCTTCTGGGAAAGACTCATTTTGACAGAGAAGAGAATCTAGATGCCAGTATTTTATTCACAGTCAATGGAAGAGTCAGTGAAAATGTTGGTAAAAGAGATATGGTCTCTCAGATTAAGCTTTGGTTCTATCTTCATAGACTCATCCTTGAGTTTTAGCCTAAGGAAATACAACAAAATAGAGAGTTAAGAATTAACCTAAACGAATCGCCACCTTCTTAAATGCAGTAAGGCAACTCTGTTTTATTTTTTTTTAATTTTTTTAATTTTTTTAACTTTAGCATTTATTTTTGTGTTTTTTTGTTTGTTTTTTGTTTTTTTCAATATATGAAATTCATTGTCAAATTGGTTTCCATACAACACCCAGTGCTCATCCCAAAAGGTGCCCTCCTCAATACCCATCATCCACCCTTCCCTCCCTCCCACCCCCCATCAACCCTCAGTTTGTTCTCAGTTTTTAAGAGTCTCTTACGCTTTGGCTCTCTCCCACTCTAACCTCTTTTTTTTTTTTTTTTTTTTTTGAAATATGGCCCTTTGTAGCAACGTGGATGGAACTGGAGAGTGTTATGCCAAGTGAAATAAGCCATACAAAGAAAGACAGATACCATATGTTTTCACTCTTATGTGGATCCTGAGAAACTTAACAGAAACCCTTGGGGGAGGACAAGGGGAAAAAAAGGTAACTGTTTTTAGTGGAGGTTTTTCAATGTTATGAGACAGCCTTTTTGCAACTTCACAAAGCTCCTTATTGTCTGGGTGTCAGCAAACTCTTGATGGCACAAGGAGCAGCAGAATATTTATGGGCATCAACAAGACCGCCCCCCAGGTTTCCACTGCTGTAGTTGAGCCCTATAATTCCATCCTCACTACCCACACCACTCTGGAACTCTCTGTGCCTTCATGGTAGACAATGAGGTCGTCTATGACATCTGTTATAGAAACTTTGATATTGAATGCCCAGCCTACACTAACCTTAACCACCTTATTAACCAGATTGTGTATTTAATCACTGCTTCCCTCAGATTTGATGGAACCTTGAATGTTGATTTGACAGAATTCCAGACCAACTTGGTGCCCTATCCTCACATCCACTTCCCTCTGGCCACATATGGCCCTACTTCTCTGCTGAGAAAGCCCACCACGAACAGCTTACTGTAGCAGAGATCACTAGAGCATGCTTTGAACCAGCCAATCACATGGTGAAATGTGACCCTCACCATGGTAAATACATGGCTTGCTGCCTGTTGTACCATGGTGACGTGGTTCCCAAAGATGTCAGTCCTGCCACTGCCACTCTCAAGACCAAGCATACCATCCAGTTTGTGGACTGGTGCCCCACTGGCTTCAGAGTTGGCATTAATTCCCTGCCTCCCACTGTGGTACCAGGTGGAGACCTGGCCAAAGTGTAGTGAGGTGTATGCATGCTGAGCAACACCACAGCCATTTGGTGAGGCCTGGGCTCACCTAGACCACAAGTTTGACCTGATATAGGCCAAACGTGCCTTTGTTCACTGGTATGTGAGTGAAGGCATGGAGGAAGGAGAGTTTTTTGAGGCCCATGAGGACATGGCTGCCCTTGAGAAGGATTATGAGGACGATGGATAGTGCTGAGGGAGAGGATGAGTGTGAAGAGTATTAACTTGTCTGCTACAATTTTACTCTCCTTTGTCTTGGGACTGTCTTATTTTTGTTCTGGAAGCTGTCCATCGTGGCCCTAACTTGTTAATAAAAGTAGTGTTTCTATGTAAAAACAAAACAAAACAAAACAAACAAACAAACAAACAAACAGAAAAACCAAGAAAGCAAAAAGCAAAGGGACATAAGGAGACTTTGGGAGGGAGATGTTGGCTATGTCCCTTCTCTTGATTGTGGTGATGTTATTATGGAAATCTGCATATGTCTATACCATCGGATTATACACATTAATATGTACAGTTATTTGTATATAATTTATACCTAGGTTAAGCTTATGAGACTAAATAAGAAATGAAAGATGAAGGCTTTATATTGGGCTCCATAGCAAATTACTATAAACAGGCAGCCTCAAACACTATTTATTAGCTCATAGTTTTGTGGGTCAGGAGTTCAGGCATGGCATGATTGACATTTCTTCTTTAGGTCTTACAAGGTTGAAATTATGGTGTTGCTAGATGTGTTTTCATCTGGAGCTTTGGAGTTTTCTAAGCTCATATGGATATGGCAGACTTCATTTTTTTGCAGTGTGGTACTGAGATGCCCTTTCCTTGCTGGATATTAGTTGTGGGCTGTTACCAAGTCCCTAAGGCTACCCACATTCCTTGTCAGCCCCCTAGAGTTCAAAGCCAGCAACAAAGAATCTCCCTTGACTCAAATCTCTCTTATGCTCAAATCTATGATTTCTAGAAGATCTTATTCTAAGAGCTCACCTGATTAAATAAAGCTCATCTAGGATAATTACCTATCTTAAGGTCAACTGTTTTGAGCCTTAACTGAATCTGTCAAAATCCCTTCACAGCAGCATCTAGATTAGTGTTGGTTTCAGTAGCTGGTAGAAAATATGTTATGCCAGGGACAGAGCATCTTTCAGTCATTTTACAAGACTCTGGAAAATACTATGCACAGGATTTACATATTTCAAGGTCTCTTTTGATCTGGTCCCAACCTTTGTTCCTCTTCTTGCCTACCATTAGTCTATGTAAAGCAATTCCATCCAAACTTGTTGATTAATTGTCAATTTAAGAACACTTATGTTTTTGGGGTGCCTGGGTGGCTCAGTTGGTTAAGTGTCTTACTTCATCTCGGGTCCTGATCCATGGTTTTTGGGTTCAAGCTCTATGTCATGTTCTTCACTGACAATGTGGAGCCTGCTTGGGATTCTCTCTTTCTCTCTCTCACTCTTCTCTCTCTCTGCCCTTCCTTTACTTGTGCTTTCTCTCTCAAAATAAATAAATAAACTTAAAAAAAAGAAAATGAGAAAAAGTGTCTATATAATAGTGTACATATAGACTACATAGAGAAACTATATATATTAATGAATTCAGATTTTTTATAGAACTGAATTCTGGAATTACAGAAAGGTGTTTTGGTCTGCCAAAAAAAGCCTAATTTGTTTTATTTTTCTTGGACTTTTTTATTTTCTGTTTTTCATGAATTCCAGCTCTAACTACTATATAATTTTTCTTTTGCCATGTCCACCTAAAATGATTATTTATCGATTTTGTTGATCGATATGTGCCACTCATTTTTAGATTTTTGGCAATGTAGGGGAGGTATTTTCTGTAACAGGAAACTATTTTTCTGAAACAAAGGATTTTGAGGTCACTCACATGCTACCTATTAAGCGATCTGGTTTACATAAACGCCGCTTAATTAGAAGATCATTTTCAATAGAAGATTAAGGGGGCTCAGATTAGTTAAGTAAGTAAGACCTTAGAACATCTTCCTGTTTAGGGCCACCTGGGTGGCTCAGTTGGTTAAGCATCAGTCAGACCTTGGCTCAGGTCATGATCTCAAGGTCCCTGAGTTTGCACCCCTTGTCCGGCTCTGTGTGGACAGCTCAGAGCCTGGAGCCTGCTTCGGATTTTGTGTCTCCCTCTCTCTCTGCCCTCCCCCACTTGTGGTGTATCTCTCTTTCTCTCAAAAATAAAATAAAATCATAAAACACTTGTAGAACTTCTTCCTGTTTTAAGATTTTTCTTTGTTCTGATTTAGAAATACTTTGACTTTTTAATATTAACTAAAGCCATATATTTAAATGTTTAGCTGTTTGCATCTTAATTACTGAGCAAAACAGCAACAATTATGCATATTATTATAGGCATATAAAATTAATTTTTGTTGATTTAGTAAGTTTGTTGATTTGTTGTAGTTATCTTTGTCCTTTAGTCTGCAAATGGATTGCTGTTTTGGCAGGATTCTTTGCTTATGGCTCTCCACTTATAATGGAAAGTACACCATGGAGTTAGACCTAGGTTTGCATCCTGGCCCCACAAGCAATCTGGGTAGGTTATATAATGCTTTTGAGCCCCACTTCATTTGAAAAAAAAGGGAGATAATAAATATGTGTCAAATGGTTACTATGAAGATTTATGAGATATTTTCAAAGCATATGGAACAAGTAAGTAATAAATTATTTGTTTGCCTCTTTTCTATCACGATTTTGTGAAAAAATACACATTTTATATTGAGTACTTATTACCTGTGGTAATAAGGAAAACGTTATGTGTTGTCCCCCTTAAAATAATATTGAAATAGAACATACTAATAACCTCCTCTGAAGGTTGGGCTGTAAAATTAGCAAAGAAGTCTTCTTTAAATCTCCTCAAAGATTTGGAAATGAGGTAGGGAGACTGGTTGACAATCCAATGTTTGTTTGTACGTTAATGTTGGCAGATAAGCTAATATTGGCAAGGTAGTATCTCCTCCCATAGGAGACAAGGGAGAATACACTGACTTAGAAGATTGCACATTGTTGTTTATTTCCTACTCAATTTTTTAGACTTGTCATAGGGACATAACCATGCTGGGTCTGTGATTATATTTCATTGTGAGTTTATACATTTTAAATATGGGGAAAACAATCAGACTTTGCATGCTTGGTCAATGTGAGTCTCCTCCATTAAAAAAAAGTGCCTATATAACAGTGTATGTATAGACTAGATATAGAGACCATATACATTAATTAACTCAGATTTTTTTATAGAACTGAATTCTGGAATTAGGTGTGATGATGGAAGGAATGAGTGAGAAGGTGAGACTAAGGGGAAAACAAATTTGTTTTCGTATGCTGACATGTCACTATGTTGGAAAAACGACAACATAAATTTGATGCTTTTTATAGAGGAGAAATAAAGTTACCTGTTTGAAGAATTTTTTAGAAATCAGCTATGTGTTTTAAAACTTAAGTGTTTAAAAACTTTTTGTAACAGATATTTTAAAGTATGATTAATCATTAATGTGCTAGCAAATAGCTAGAATTATGTACTGCTTTACCCGTGAGAGGCAGCCATCTGTGATTAGTTAGCTCTATGAGAGGCACTTTGGACAAAGGTGCATTAAAGAGAGGTATTTGGGAAATCCAGAAAAACTGTTAAAAAGGAAATAGTATTATCATGCTGGTATGCTAACAGGGAGGGGGTTCTCTAATGAGAACAACATGGTGAACAAGAAGAATAGGACCAAGTTGAGTGAAAAACTGCCTTCAGAGATGTGACAAAGCTACAATGACTGTTTCTTACACAAATATATTTTTATAGACAAACCATGAACTATGCATTTAAAACAATTGAAATGGAAAGTTTCATTTAAGTCAACAAACATATGTATTGAATGGATACTATGTATTTTTAACTATGCTACTTTATGTTGATATATAATGAATAAAACATGATCTCCATATTCTAGTGGTTCACAAGGGTAAAATATTTATCTGGTTTTAAAAATTGCAATATGTAATCATAAGATATAATAAAACATGATGATAGTGGCAAGGTCAGGGTGCTAGGAGATCATGAAGAAATACTGGAATACCTAACTTCTGGGACAGTGAAGGAAAGATTCACAAAAACATTATAACCATCGCTGAAATTTGAAAATAATTTAGAGTTCACAAGATAGGTAAAGCAAAAAGGATAGATTATTTGGAGAGTAATCTACCTGCAACATCTGTTATGCCCTCAGGAGTTGATCCTAGTCCAAATGACCTGGCTGGTACTATCTCCCTGTTTGATCTGACCACTCCATGTGAATCCATCTTGAACTTGACACCCCAGTCAAATAGTGTGACCTTCCTCAGTTAAGGCTTATCATTCTTTACACTGTGTTAATTTTTTAAACTATATTATCCCAAATTTTAGTTTTATGCCTTGGTAAAAATGTTTAATTCCTTCACAGTAGATTAATTTTAGTAGACATTATTCATTAAATCACAGAATCCCAAAAAAAGAGGAAATATATTTGAAAATAAAGCTTTCTATATGGATTCAAAAATTGCATTAAATAATTATATGGGAGAAACAAAGTATTCTACAACTGTTCTCGTTATTGTTATTTTGCAGAACTCACATTGATTTACATCTTACCTGGTTTTCGTTAATTTCTAAATGACTTTGTAACCACTAAAATCGTTTAAAGAAATGGACAGGATATTTCTACATGTATGAATTTAAGTAATGTGATGCCATCTATCAGCTCCAGGGAAACAATGGCCACGATGAGTTTGAGTTATTTAAAAATATACATGAATTCCAATTTGCCAGGAAAAGACAACACCATATACATTTGGTGTATCATCTATTACAATTTTATGTGTCATTTTCATTTTGTTTATAAAATTGAGATTATATATATTTAATACCTAAATTTCCCCTTTTTCCTCTCTGGCCTTTCCTTATATAAGTTTGTGGTTTTTCTGTGTTGCCCTGTGAGTCTATAGAAATTACAGACTTAATAAGTACTTAATTTACATATGCCCATCTCCCATAGATTTTAGGGTGTGTAGATTCTTTTTACAACCTTGTTGGTGTCTCCTAGGACAACTAGTACTTCACCATGTATTTAAGGGGGGAGGGAGGATAAAAAAAAGAGTTGATATTTGAAATGTCATTACTTGAATAAGTCTATTAAAAATACTGTTTCCTGAACAAAGAAAAATGGTGATTTTCAAGAATTTTACTTCTTTGGAAAGATAATAAGATTTTAAAAATAAAAGTCTGATGTGTAGGATATATTTTTGAGAAGTTTTCTGCCCTGTGAAACCAAAATAACAACTAGGAGAGACAGAGAAGTTAATGATAATTATTTGGGGAAGGGAAAAAAAAAAAACAAGGCTGTTATAATCAAGGTTAATATTTATCTAGGGCTCATTCTGTGCCAGACAATTTTCTAAGGACTTTATATTAACACACATTGTGCAAGTAAGCAGTATTAGGTCTCCAATGCATGGAAAAGACAACAGAGGCATAGATAATTAGCTTGTTGGTGTTGCACAGCTAGGAAGGAGCAGAAGTCCTCTGAAATCTGGCAGTCCAGCTCCAGACCCCAAGTTCTTTTTTTTTTTAATTTTTTTTCCACACCCCAAGTTCTTAATCATTGTGTTTTATTACCTGTTAGGTATAATCCGATCTAATTTTGTAAAGGCACATAAATAGCATGTGCTATCTTACTTACAGTTTCCAACCTTGAACTATAAAATGTCTATATTCACAACATAAAATCAACATTACTGAGCAGTTGCTCTTGGCAGAAATAGTGTCTTTCATCCTAGAAATGGTGAAAAGAGTTATTTTATTCACCAAAGAGATCTTAGAAATCTTTCAGTATAACTCTTGACCTAAACTTTTTGATATGGAGGAGGACTTCACTATTTACATTGGTAAAACTAAAAATAATGATGAAACTCTTGCAGGTTAGTAGCATAGATGTCAGATATGATTCTGAGTGGTGGCAATTGATTAGTTCTCTGATGCACTTTTTAAGTTCCTGTTCTCTGAGACCTGGGTGCCAGGAAGCCAAATGTGGCTATTTCCATTAGAATGTGCCTCTTACCCTAGTTGAGAGTGCTACTAGGGAGAGAAAGTGTTGTGATCAGTTTTTTTGGGTTATGTATCACTCACAATGCCGGGGGTGTATTCAAGTATTACATAGATTGCTTTGAGAATGGGCTAGAATGGTTGTTTCCAAAGAGAGTGCCCTTTATCGAATTTTTAATCAGGGCATGATGCTTGGAGAACTTATAAAACTGGCTTCACATCGCACCACTAGCAATTGCTAAAGTCCTCTCTTCCCATCCAAATCTCCTTGCTCATTAGTAAAACACTATCCTAGGTATGATTGTACTATATAGATACTTCCCCACCACTTATGCTGAAATTCATGTCACTCATTAGCCTTTTTCAAATGCTCAAACACAGGTTTCTGCAGCTATCTGAAAGTTCGCTTTATGCCTTACATCCCTTTGCTTTTATCACAGACCTGTGTGTTTTCATTAAATGAAAGCAATCAAAGAGGATTTTTGATTTTTTTTTGAAGTGGTTCACTGCTTCTTTGCTTAATGCCGTTTTGGCTTTAGAAAGTTTTCACTGGAGTGCTGTACTTTTGGATAGTGGGGGAAACCTGTACTATCAAAGTGTGAATAAAGATAATGACTAATTAGTCTTCTACTTCCAAGTACGGTTGAGTAGCTAGCAAGAGCAAATCACTTTCACAGCGACAACTAGGGAAAACAAAAGCTGAATTAACATTTAAAACATCAGAGGTGAAGAAGATAAGATGAACTAAAATAACAGAGGAAAGAACCCTTCTTGGGTATGTTTAAGACTGTCAGACCTTTTCTATTTACAGGGTGAGAGTTAAACTTAATCTAGGGATGTTAAGGTAGATTAATTTAGGTAGATTAATCAGGTGGGGGAAGAGAAAGTATCAAAACTCGTGGTAACCATATGAGCTGATATGCTGGATTGGATCTAGAGAGACCCCTCCAAGCTCATGACTGTTTTCCCTATAGGACATTTCTAAGTGCTTAGATGATGATGTCGAGGGCTGAAGGTTGGGCTGGACAGCCAAGCTGAGTGCTTTTACCCTGATGGCACTTAGGAGACAAAGTCCCACTAGGGGATAACCTGAAGCAAATACACAATACATCTTGTCATGGAGACATTGGAAAAGGGAGGTGGCTGAATCTAACTAAAACAGCAACCCAGTGCTGATCCAGATCGATGCCTGATTGAATTGAGATGACAGCCCTTCCTTATCTGCCTTCTCAAAGGGAGGAAATAACAACAACTTTAGGATTAGTTTTCATGTGTCTTTTATATACAATGTCCAGTATAAAATATTTTATTATATATATATTGTATAATATTATATAAATTTTTTATATCATATAATACATGACATATGTAATAGAAGTACTATATTTGATATAGGATAAATAACTATACTAATTTAGTGACTAAACGTTACATATTAATAACATATATAAGGTATAGTGTGTGTGTATATATATATATATATATGAACAATCATAACAATGTGATTTTCTTCCTTCTTCATAGACCAACTCTTTTAATTTTTACCCCCAGATTTCTCATCTTCTCAGCCACTAAATATTGTAGTGCCCCAACTCTAAGTTCTCTAAAGCATTCACTTTTTTCCCTACACTCATTCTTTTTGTGATTTCATGTATTCTCATGGCATTAAATGCACCTGCCAATTGATAATTGATACACTTAGGACCTCCCTGTGATCTCTAGTCTTGCCTAGGCAACTGAATATTCAATGTTACCGTATAAACGTCTACAGGCAAATCAACTTAAAGCATCCCTAACCAGATTTCCATTCAACACGTCCTGATTTCCATTCAACACGTCCCTTCTCAGTACTTTCCATCTCCCTAAAATACAGTGATCTACCAGGTGCTACACAGTGTGTTTCTCTGTTACCTCTCTGAACTCATTCACTGTCACTCATCTCCTCACCCATTTGCTTCACTTGTATCTACTGTTGTTTCTGAAATGTAGCCATGGTTGTGTGTGCTTGGCACTTGCTGCCTTCTGTGCCTGGAATACTCTTCCCACAGACAGCAGCTTGCATATCCCTCTCACTTCTTTCGGGTCTTTAATCAAATACCACTTAAAAACAGACTTTTCTTATAATTGTATTTAAAAATTACACTCTTTCATCCTATACCCTTTACTCTTTTGTGCTCTGTTGTTTTCTTCACAAAACCAATTACCACCCCCCCACACACACACTTATATTTCACTTATATATTTGGTTATTGCTTTTCGACTACTACTAGAATATGACTGCAATGAGGGTAGGCAATTTTTTTTTCTTATTTTGTTTATTGCTATATTTCAATCATCCAGGACATGAGCTGACACATAGTAGGTACTCAAGTAATAGTTGAATAAATATATATGATTAACATTTCTTTGGCAAACTATGCTAATACGATCTGACTTTCTGTTTATTGGAAAGATATCTTTATTCATCGACAACTCAAAGAGTATTGGAGTTATTTTACGGTATGATGAAGATATTATTTAAATCATACTTTTAAATCTTTTGCATAATGCACCATTGGGAAGAGAACACTCAGTGCTTTAATACACATATATGAAATGCGAACAGAATTAACTTAGGTAGGTGGTAGCAGGAAGCCAGATATGTTTGTAGTCAAAATTACTGATTCTTTTATTGAATCTTACAGAGTTAGACTAGGAAGAAAATGGAAAGAACATCTGATACCCATTATTAGATACTCATTTAACAATTCTGGGAAATAGCAATTCTTATCACATTTTCTGTTAGTATCCTAAAAGTGGTCCTGTCTGACAATGCAGCCATGGGGAGAAATGTTTTGATCAACTCTGTTGCTTTTTCCTTTCAAAGTGAACTACATAATGCACCTGTGTAACTTCACTTCTTAATCGGATCAGCAGGATTGTATTGAAACTGAGTGTAATGCTGCTACAAGTTGAATTTTGCTTGAAAAGGAGTGTCCTAATCCCTTTTATTCTTTAGAAGAATAAAATAGATAATACTTATGTTTCTGTCCCCTAAATTTAGTAAAACTGGGCAAAACTTTGAACAATATTATTTCTGCCCTTCCATTTGATTTGGCACACAGAGGAAACCTGAAAATTCAGCTAAGTTCACAACAGCTAGAAGAGGATTAAGATTGTTGCTTTATATACAAGGAACATATCATTCTTTTAAATAAAAGAGAAGATTCTTCTAACATATTCTGACTTTCTAAAGCTTTAAATTCAAAAGTGTTTATTACTGTATCATCAGTTTTTCAGCCTCCTTTAAGATTAATGCAATTGACTCCATCCTTCTGCATTTGGCCAGCTTAATTAACAGTCGTACTTTAACTCATCTAAATGTCAGTCTTCAGCACAAAGTAATTGATCTACGTGATCAATTACTAATTTGTGTATCTCAATTGTTATAGATGCTGCACTTCTGTACTTTTGTAGTTACATGTTATTAACAATAATAAAAACATTTTAGTATCTTATTAAGTAAAGTTCACATTCTACAAATAGATTTAGCTAAAACACTTTATTAACAGAACACAATTATTTCTTTTTAATTTGTGTACATCTCTAGGCTTGCTTATCGGTAAGAATATGTTCATGCTACACAAAACTCGTATTTCAGCAAAAAACAAATCAGTGCATGTCATTATTGGTATTAAGAAATTATTAGCAACTGTCTCTGTAAAATATTTGTTTGCAGCACTTGTCATTACTTTGTGATATGTACCGTGCTCCGTATAGAGGCTAAAAAGATTGCCTAAAGAACAATATGGGCAGTAGAGGGAATGGCTGGACTGGTGTGTTAAGTTGGTAAATGAGCAAAACTTTTTCTCAAATGTTTTTCATTTTCTTCTTTTCTTTTTGTTTGTGTCTCTTGCCCAAAGCATTATCTTTTATGAGGCAATATTTGCTAAACCAAATGCTTACTGATGATCTAAACAAGTCACAGTCAGAATTCCTATGCAAATTATTCTCCAGAAAAGAATCATTCAAATTTGCGGTGCAATATATTTACTTCCACAGGTGATTTTTTTTTTTTAGCTGAGCCAGTGTGTGGATGAAGGAGAATGAGGCAGGGGAGATAAAGAATAGAACAGTAGAGAATAGCCAGGATACTTAGTGATTGTGGGTATTATATTAGTGATATGTATATGTATATGTACATATGCATATATGATATGTATGTATTGGAATAACAGATTCCTTCCAGATTATACTTCAAATATCCTTGATTCCACAGATAATAACATCATTTTTTAAGACATAAACCATCAGGATATTGAACCATATATAAATGGAGATAGATGATCCAGCTTTTGCCTTAAATAATTTATAGGCTAGCAGGCAAAATATCATAAATATATAAATATATGTAAAGATTGATGTGACAAACATGTTTAAGGTATAAAATCTAATCTTCAGTTTAAAGTGTTGATTATTGTGTTAGATCCTGTGTTTGAATTTGAAGATTGATGTTAAGATGACAGAAATGTCATTAAGTCTACACTTGATCAGAGTATGAGAGGAATTTTACCCAAGATTAAAGTTAACATTCACCTTACTTTAGCCTTAATCATGAAGCTTAATTAAAGGCATATTATTTCTTTGTAGACACTGAGAAACTTTGTCCCTCTTTTGTACAAAATATTAACTTTCCTTTGAAATACTCATGTCCTTTTTTTGGTTACCATATTCCATTTATTGGTATAAAACGTTTTCAAATATCAATAGCTTATATACTGGGGATGAGTATCTTCTAAAGAGATTTTCTTTTTTTTTCACTTTTGGCAGATTAATTGCAATTCATGCAAACGAATACATTTCTTAAAGAAATTCTGTTTCCTCTGGAGGAACCAGACACATAGAACATGGAGTTAAGAGAAAAAGGGGAGGGGGTGTTTAGATAAGGGGGTGGAGGAATAGGGAGAATCCTACTGCCCTGGAAACATCCCATAACTTCTCTTCCTGAAAGGAGGTAAGAAAGGCATGAGAGATGCAATTGTATTTTATAGCTTTCTTTAGTCAGAGATAGCCAAACACATCTGCATTCAGGGAAACTTGTGGGGGACAGTGAATGTCACAGAGTGGTAATGTGGTCATTGCAAATGTAAAGATTAAAAAAAAACCAGTGTAGTAAATGTCTAAATTTCAACCACATTTTGCATTATTGAAAGCTGCCCAAATTATAAAATAATCAATATAGAGCACTTTTCTTTCGCTGCTTACTTTACAAATACTTATAATTTTGTCTGTTCACAAAAGGAAAGAGGTTTATCATAGAATTTTTGAAAATAAAGAAAGATATAATGAGGAGATCAGAGTCACACATTAGCTCACTACTCAGCTGTAATCATATATCGGTTAGGACTATTTTGGTTGTAAATGATAGAAATCTGATCTGAATCAGCATAACCACAGGGGAAAAAAAAGAATCTATTTAAAGATAGTATAGTGTTTTACAGAAACAAAATCAGAAACTGGAGGATCTTTGGGGTATATGAAACCAGACACTCAAATACAATCAGGTCTCTCTGTCTTTTATCCTCATTTCTACACATGGCCTCAGCCTGTGTTTCCTCCTATAACTGGACGACCTCTGCTTCTCTGATTCATATGGCTGGAAACGGTTTATATTTTAGTTTCAGCCACAGGAAAAAGAATGAGGTCATCAAATCCAACAATGCCAAGGAATGGGGAGAGTCTGAGATTTCAAATGCACACATTTGGAACACTGTGTACCAATCAGTGTCACATTGTGTGAACTTGCAGATGCTGACAGTAACCCTGTGGTTGGAGGAAGAAAACCCCGTAGGTGTCTACCACAAACACTGTTAATATCTTGAATTAATGTCCTTTGTGCTGTACGCCATTTTTAAAAATGCAAACTGATTCCAAAGTTGATCTATTTAAAAAGGAAGTGATGTGATAGTGTAATGACCAAGCCCTGTTGGTTCATGCCTCCACATTTCCCAACACTCTATTAATGTTTTGAAGAGATCATAGGCAAACTTTTGCCAGCAAAGGTTTAACAATACACAGAGAACTTCTAAAAAGAGCTGAAAATAAAATGGAACTGCCTTCCATTCGTAGAAGTAGTGACTGGTTTAGAGGCTTAAAAAATACTACACTTTCAAATGTGTTAAGATGCCTGGAGAAGCTGAAAGTGCTAATAAAGAAATTGTAAAGATGCATCCTTGTGTTAAAGAATAAAAGGAAATATCCTTCAGAGTTTTTATTTCAAAGGAGGAAGCAAGACCCCTAGTTTTGAGACCACAAAGGATCTTCTTACTGTGACATCTAAGTAAAATGCCTACAGAAATTTAACTACTAAAGTATTTTTATTAGGGTTAGTATTGTTTTCATTGGTGCTCTGGTTACACAATTTCATAGGATTTAAGCATATTGCTCCTATCACTAATTTTGTCATAAATCCCATTATTTTTAGTGTGTAGGTTTTAGAATCTTTTTCAGAGACACATGTAGTGTTTCAGCAGAAATGATTGTATATGCATTCCTGCTCTTCTCTTTATATATATATTAATAATAAAATAATAAAATATATATAATAAAGTATAATATATATAATACATAATATATATTATACTTATATACTAATATTTTAATATTAATTAATAATTAATAAAATATAATATATACATTTATATATAAAAACTCTGTATATTTATATATACATATGTATATATATGTGTATATATATGTGTATACACACACAGACACTTGCACACATATGCACACTCCACTTATACACATTTATACACATATGCTATTCTGATATCTTTAAAAACACATTGAAATATGGATATTCATATTATTGGCTGAATTATGTCCCTCCCCTCCATTCATGTTGGAGTCATAGTCCCAAGTACCACAGACTGTATGTGGAGATAGGGTTGTTGCAGAGGTCATTATGTTAAAATTAGGTCATTAGGGTGGGTGCTTTTCCAACATGACTAGTATCTTTATAAGAAGAGGGAATTTGGACACAGAAATATATAGACTGAAGACACAGAGAAAAGATGGCCATCTTAAAAGCCAAGGAGACAGGCCTGGAGAGACAGATACTTCCCTCATGTGTCTCAGAAGGAACCAATTCAGCCGGCACCTTGATCTTGCAATTCTAATCTCCAGAACTGTGACAAAATAAATTTCTGTTGTTTAAGCTATCCATTTTGTGGTACCTTATTCCTGCAGCTGTAAACAACTAATACAATGCATGTAATATGTTTATTTCATAAATTATATACTACTACTTTTATAACCAGCTTTTTTTTCCTTTAATGCATTCTGAACATTTCTCCTGAACTGTACTATCACCTTTGACAACTACATAGTGTTCCAATCATTGGATACCTAAAGTGTTTTAAATTTTACCTTTTTATACAAGATGCTGCAATGGTAAACTTGTGAGTACATATTTGTTCACATCCATGATAATTTTCTGTTAAATACCTAGACTTCTAAGTTGTTGGGTTCATTAGTTTTACATTTAGAAATGCTGATGAAAGTTGTTTGATAGTCCTCAGCAATCTTGTGCCATTTGTACATCTACCTATTCCTGCATAGGAGTGCCTCATTCTCCATATTCTGTTAGCTCTGAGCAATTTTGTTTTTCAAACCTATACAAACTCTGTTGTTTAAATGGAAACTCATTGTGCTCTAATCTAAAGTTTCGTGGTTATTAGGGCAGCTGACCACTTTTTCCTTTTATTTTTCTTATTAAGCTTTTCACTTTTATTCCAGTGTATTAACATACAGTGCTATATTAGTTCAGGTGTACAATATAGTAATTCAATGGTTCTAAACACTGATCAGTGCTCATCATGATAAGTCTACTCTTTAATTCCCACCACCTATTTCACCCATCCCCCACCAACATCCTCTCAACTAACCATCTGTTCGTTCTCAGTAGTTAAGAGTCTCCTTTTTGGTTTGCCTGGTCTTTTCCCCTTTGTTCATTTGTTTTGTTTCTTGAGTTCCACATATGAATGAAATCACATGGTATTTGCCCTTCTCTGAGTATATCACTTAGCATAATACCCTCTACTTCCATCCACGTCATTGCAGCTGGCAAAATCTCATTCTTTTTGATCACTGAGTAATATTCCTTGTGTATATATACCGCCACTTCTTTATCCACTCATCAGTCAATGGACATTTGAGGTCTTTCCATCATTTGGTTACTGTTGATAGTGCTGCTGTAAACAGTAGAGTGTATGTGCCCCTTCGAATCCTATTTTTGTATTTTTTTGGGATAAAGACCCAGTGCAGCTGCCAGGTTGTAGGGTAGTGCTATTTTTAACTTTCTGAGGACCCTTCATACAGTTTTCCAGAGTAGCTGTACAAGTTTATATTCCCACCAACAGTGTAAGAGGTTCCCCTTTCTCCACATCCTTGCCAGTATCTGTTGTTTCTTGAGTTCTTAATTTTAGCCATTCTGACAGGTGTGAGGTAGTATCTCACGGTCATTTTGATCTATATTTCCCTGGCGATGAATGATGTTGAGTATTTTTTTCATGTGTCTGTTAGTCATTTGTATGTCTTTGGAGAAATATCTGTTCATATTTTCTGCCCATTTCTTACCTGGGTTGTTTGTTTTTTGGGTGTTAAATTTGATAAATTCTTTATAGATTTTGTATACTAGCCCTTTATCCAATGTCATTTGCAAGTATCTTCTCCCATTCCACAAGTTGCCATTTAATATTATTGATTGTTTCCTTCACCGAGCAGAAGCTTTTGATATTGAGGAAGTCCCAATAGTTTATTTTTGCTTTTGTTTCCCTTGTCTCTGGTGGCATGTCTAGTAAGAAGTTGCTGCAGCCAAGTCTAAGAGGTTGCTCCCTGTGTTTTTCTCTAAGATTTTGATGGTTTCCTGTCTCCCATTTAGGTCTTTCATCCATTTATAATTTATTTTTGTGCATGGTGTAAGAAAGTGGTCCAGTATCATTCTTCTGCATGTCGCTGTCCAGTTTTCCAAACACTATTTGTGGAAGAGACTGTCTTTTTCCCATTGATATTTTTTTCCTGCTTTATCAAAGATTAGCTGACCATAGAGTTGTAGGCTCATTTCTGGGTTCTCTATTCTGTTCCATTAACCTATGTGTCTATTTTTGTGCTAGTACCATATTGTCTTGATGATTACAGCTTTGTAATACAGGTTGAAGTCCAGAATTGTGATGCCTCCTGGTTTGGTTTTCTTTTCCAACATTACCTTGGCTACTCGGGATCTTTTATGATTCCATACAAATTTTGGAATTGTCTATTCTAGCTCTGTGAAAAATGATGGCATTATTTTGATAGGGATTGAATTCCTTTGCGTATTATTGACATTTTAACGATATTTATTCTTCCAATCCATGAGCGTGGAATTTTTCCATTTCTTTGTGTCTTATTCAGTGTCTTTCATCAGTGTTCTATGGTTTTCAGAGTACAGATCTTTTACCTCTTTGGTTAGGTTTATTCCTAAATATCTTATGGTTTTGGGCATAATTGTAAATGAGATGGATTTTTTTTTATTTCTCTTTCTGCTGCTTCATTACTGGTGTATAGAAATACAACAAACTTCTGTACATCGATTTTATACCGCTGAATTCATGTATCAGTTCTAGCAGTGTTTGGGTGGAATCTTTTGGATTTTCCACGCAGAGTATTAAGTCATCCGCAAAGAGCGAAAGTTTGACTTCTTCCTTGTCAATTTGGATTCTTTTATTTCTTTTGGTGGTCTGATAGCTGAGGTTAGGACTTCCAGTACTAAGTTGAACAACAGTGGTGAGTGTGGACATCCCTGTCATGCTCCTGACCTTAGGGGGAAAGCTCTCAGTTTTCCCCCATTGAGGATTGTGTAAGCTGTGGGTCTTTTGTATATGGCCTTTATGATGTTGAGATATGTTCCCTCTACCCCTACTTTCTTGAGGGTTTTTATAAAAAAAAAAAGATGCTGTGTTTTGTCAAATGCTCTTTCTGCATATATTAAGAGGATCATGCGATGCTTTTTCTTTCTTTTATTAATGTGGTGTATCATATTGATTGATCTGTGAATATTGAACTAGCCCTGCACACCAGGAATAAATCCCACTTGATCATGGCAAATAATTCTTTTAATGTACTGTTGGATTTGGTTTGCTAGTATCTTGTTGAGAATTTTTGCATTTATGTTCGTCAGGAATATTGGTCTGTAATTCTCCTTTTTAGTGGGGTCTTTGTTTTGAAATTAAGGAAATTCTGGTCTCATACAGTGAATTTGGAAGTTTTCCTTCCACTTATTTTATTTTATTTTTTTGTGTGGGGGCCAGTTTCAGAAGAATAGGTGTTAAGTCTTCTTTAAATGTTGGGTAGAATTCCCCTGGGATGCCATCCAGCCCTGGACTCTTGTTTGTTGAAAGATTTTTGGTTACTGATTCAATTTCTTTGCTGATTAGGGGTTTATTTAAATTTTCTATTTCTTCCTGCTTCAGTTTTAGTAGTTTACATGTTTCTAGGAATTTATCCATTTCTTCCAGATTGCCCAATTTGGTGGCATATAATTGCTCATAATATTCTCTTGTTATTGTTTGTATTTCTCAGGTGTCATGATCTTTCTTCTTTGATGATTTTATTCATTTGGGCCATTTACTTTTTCTTTTTGAGGAGTCTGGCTAGGGGTTTATTAATTTTGTTAATTCCTTGTGCAAGCCAGTGCCTTTTGTTCTATTCTACAGAGGGTTTAGTTTAGTTTAGTTTAGTTTTGTTTTGTTTTGTTTTGTTTCTATATCATAGATTTCCGCTCTAGTCTTTATTACTTTCCCTTCTTCTGCTGGTTTCGGGCTTTATTTGCTGTTCTTTTGTCAGATCCATTAGATGTAAGGGTAGGTTGTTTATTTGAGATTTTTCTTGCTTCTTGAGTAAGACCTGTATTGCAATATACTTCCCACTTAGAGGAAAGTACACCTTTACTGAATCCCAAAGGTTTTAGAGAGTTGCACTTTCCTTTTCATTTGTTTCTATGTATTTTTTTTTTAATTTATTCTTTAATTTCCTGGTTAACCCTATCATTTTTTAGTAGAATGTACTTTGATCTCCAAGTATTTGTGGTCTTTCCAAATTTTTTTATGGTTGACTTCGTTTTATAGTGTTGTGGTCTGAAAATATGCATGGTATGATCTCAATCCTTTTGTGCTGATTAAGGCCTGATTTGTGACCCAATATGTGATCTATTCTAAAGAATGTTCCATGTGCACTCAAGAAGAATGTGTGTTCTACTGCTTTAAGATGAAATGTTCTGACTATATCTGTTAAGTCCTTCTGGTTCACTGTGTCATTCAAAGTCATCATTTCCTTGTTGATCTTCGCTTAGATGACCTGTCCATTGTTGTAAGTGGGATGTTAAAGTCCCCTACTATTATTGTATTACTATTAATGAGTTTCTTTAAGTTTGTTATGTTTTTTTTAAATTTTTTGTAAGTGAGAAACAGAGCACGAGCTAAGGAAAAGGGCAGGAGGAGAGAGAGAAAGAGTATCAATCAGGCTCTGTGCTGAGCACAGAGCCCAACATGGGGCTCGATCCCATGATCTTAGTATCATGATCTGAGTGAAATAAGAATCAGACACCCAAACAACTGAGCCATCCAGGCACCCCTAATTTTATTATTAACTGATTCATATGTTTGGATGCTTGCAAGTTATGGACATAAATATTTACTGTTATTAGATCTTCTTGTTGTATAGATCCCTTTATTAAGATATATGCCCTTCTTCATCTCTTATTACAGTGTTTCATTTAAAATCTAGTTTATCTGCTCTAAGTATAGCTACTCCAGCTTTCTTTTGATGTTCGTTAACATGATAAATTGTTCTCTACCTCCTCACTTTCAATCTGGAGGTGTCTTTGGGTCTAAAATGACTCTCTTATAATAAGCAGCATAATGATGGGTCTTGTTTTTTTTGTTGTTGTTGTTTTGTTTTTTAAATCCTTTCTGATGCCCTATGCCTTTAGATTGGAGAATTTAGTCCACTTACATTCAGAGTAATTATTGATAGATAGGAATTTAACACCATAGTATTACCTGTGGGGTCGCTGTTACTGTACATTGACTGTTCCTTTTTAGTTTTTGTTGCTTTTGTTCTCTCCCACTCAAATGATCCCCTTTAATAATTCCTGCAGCACTAGTTTACTTTTCACTAACTCCTTTAGTTTTTGCTTCTCTTAGAAATCCTTTAGCTATTCTTTTATTCTGAATGACAGCCTTGTTAGATATAGTATTCTTGGCTGCATATTTTTCTCATTTTGCGTGTTCAATATATCATGCCAATCCCTTCTATCCTGCCAGGTTTCTTTGGACAGGTCTGCTGCTACTCTTATGTGTCTACCCTTGTAGGTTAAGGACCTTTGCCTCTACCTGCTTTCAGAATTCTCTCTTTGTCTTTGTATTTTGCAAATTTTACTCTAATATGTCTTGGTGTTGACCTTCTTTTGTTGATTTTGAGGGGAGTTCTCTGTGACTCTTAGACTTGAATGGCTGTTTCCTTTCCCAGATTAGGGAAGTTCTCAGCTATAATTTGTTTAAATAAAACTTCTTCCCCCTTTTTCCTACCTTTCTTCTTTTGTGAATCCTATGATATGGATATTGTTGTGCTTTGTGGAATCCAGTAGTGCAGTTGCTAGATCATAGGGTAGTTCTATTGTTATTTTTTTTGAGAAACCTCCATAGTGTTTTCCACAGTGGCTATACCAGTTTGCATTCTCAACAATAGTCATGACAGTTCCTACCAAAGAGGGTTCCACTTTTTTTTCCTTGATTTTTTTGTCATATATTCTTGTACTATAAATTCTCTATTGCTATCACTTTTTATTCCTCTTGTCCTAAAAAAAAAAAAAAACAAAAAAAAAAATCATTCACCACTGATACTTGAAGTCTTTCTCTCCTGTCAGTTATTGGCCATGAAAACTTGAATCATGTGGATTATGTGGTCGAGAATGACTTGAAGACTCTTTGGAAATTATATTGGCCACATGATACCTGGATTTACCATGGACTCAGGCTTGATCTTATCTCAAATCAGACTCAGAGAAACACTTTCACAGAGGTTTTTATAGACAATTCTCTTATTATAAATTTCCAATTTCTGTAACTATGTAATAGCTATCATCACCTGTATCTTAAAATAAACAAGTAGTATTTGTGAACAAAAGTAGCTGGAGGGAAGGGTTTTGGTAACTTTCTGGATCTTTTTGTTAAGACTCCTTGATATTTATATCTCAGATAAGCTGTCTAAAGTGTTTATGTTGAAATGAACTTTGACCTACTTACAACAATCTCTGAGCTTGCTGGCTAGATCCTTTGGCCACCCTGTTGCCTTTTTATTCAATCCAGAACTCAACTCCTCTTTCCAATCCTTCTGAATTTTTTTTAACTTTCAGAGTCCTCCCTTTCAGTATTCTTTTCCTTAGAATAAGCATGTTTGGTGTCTATTGCTAACAACTAAAAATGCTGACTGAGATAGCCCTGAAGGAATAATTTTGAGGTTGAGGAGTTGAGACCAGTGGCAAGCTTTAGATGGTATGCTATGGTGTAAGACTTTGGACAGCATATGAGTACCTGGGGAACAGGTCATAGGACTTCTAGGAGGTTGCAGGAGGTTAAAGGATAAATGTGAGACTGCCAATGAGAGACATCATCCACTTCACAGTTTTGTCTAAGATGACCCTATATCCATAAACCAAGCAGCAATATTTGAGCAAGTAGAGCACAAGGGGCAGAAAAATCTGGGCAGAATCAGAAACAGATGGTACCATGACATGATCCCTCAACTGGGGTTATGCACCTGAGTACAGCAGACCACTGGGCAAATGTCCAAATGCCAAGCAGATCTGGCTGTCCTTGATAATTAAGACTAATTAAGTTGTCCTTTCATGTAAGTCCAGTGTTGGAATATTCAGTATATATTATAAATCTTATTTAATCTGGGAATATTTATGTGACAGATATTTATTGATCACATAGTAGGTGAAAACTACAATATTTGTTCTTGAGTATTGATTTATCTATGCCTTGGTTATCTATGCCTTGGGTTACCTTTGAACTGAATTGACAGAATCTCTTGACCTCTAAATATTATTAGAGATTTTGAATTCCGACATATACACATACATAGATATTGACCGTAGTAAAATATTTTCTTTGAATGTTCACTATACAAGAGTATTTTTAAGGATTTCTACAAATTTAAAACTTAATATGTGAATTTTGGAGAACCGTAAATTCTTAAATGTAGTCTCATTTGCCAATGAAGAATAAATCCCATGTTTCTAAAAGATCACTATTTTCTTATTCATTTCTGTGTCTTATCCATTATGTAGTTTGAAGTGACTTTCATAAGTCTACCTTTAGAATATTAGGATAATAATGAAGAAGTTTGAACTTTTTGTGTTTTTCCACTCATAGATATTTATGTTTCCTATCTTTTATTCATAGAATAAATTTCCTGAAATTATTGTTTTTGTATGTGAATTAAGTGCATTTACTATTTGCAACACTGGAGACTGATTCTTACACACTATGTTTCATCTTTGTGGAAAATGAAAAAAAACTTCATTAAAATGTCTTTATGATTGGATATATTGGAGATGAGTTCCTGATTTTAGGAGGCATTTCTAGTTTATATATTTAGGGCATATAAAAAGTTCATTATAAAAACACATTCTGGATGTGCAGGATTCTTACTGTAGGAAAGGAAAGCTATTTATTTCAAATATTTGCTTATTTTTTTGTCTAAGAAAATAAAAATTGCTTGCATACCTTATTTAAATTATTTAGATCAATTATATTATCCATTAAATATGGATTAATGCTTGCTGGCACATTCAGTGGTTGTGCAAAAAATGTTTATCTGTTTACTTTTTAAATAACTGCTTAGCTATCATCTCTTTTTTTTTTTGCCCTTCATCCTTTCCTTCTTCTGAAGAAATGTTTGGCACAAGGAATCTATTATAGTAACTCAAATGGAAAACCTCGTGAAGACTCGCAAATATAGAGAATGTTTCGGCATGCACAAGCTATAGTTTACCTCCCATGCCCACAAATATGCTTTAGTATAGACAGCATGTACTTATGGATTTTGTTTTGTAAAGTTTATTTTTGAGAGAGAGAGAGAGAGAAAGCGTGCATGTGCACAGGATCACGAGTGGAGGAGGGGCGGAGAGAGGGGACAGAGAATTCCAAGCGTGCTGTCAGCGTAGAGCTCAATGTGGGGCTTGAATTCGTGAACCGCAAGATCATGACCCTAGCTGAAATCAAGCTAGGATGCCTACCCCAGCCAATGTGGGACACCTAATCGACTGAGCCACCCAGGCACCCCTATGGATATTTGATCAATTTGTTTGCTTTAGAAAATACTAAAATTTCATCAACCTCTTGATGTATTTGCTCCATTGTTGTTGTAAAAGGCTACAGATAAATTTGAGCTTTCTCATAGGTCTCTGTGCATCAAATGTCATTCAACTGCTACTTATGGCACTCTTACCCTGAAACACAATGTCTGCTGGCAATGCCTGCCACCTGTAGGGCACAAGGTATCTACTATGGTACATTTTAATAGGTGATGCTCAGAAAACAGAAAAGTATACTTTTAGAATTGTTGATAAGCTTAACATCCACAAGAAAATCCTTATTATTCCTGGGATGAATACTGTTTTACAACAAAATTTTTGGTGGTGACTACTTTCTGTTACCTAATTTAAAGGTGATAAGAAAAAAAATTATTATACTTAACTATCTCTAGCACTTTCTCAGAATTATTGAGTTAATGGACTATTTGTTAATGACTATCATAGTTCTAAAGATTTTCATAATCCAAGTAGTTGATTCAGTTGTTTTAAAAGCAAGTTGTAATTATTGTAGAAGATAATGATTAATAGTAGAAATAATAGAATTAAATACCTATGATTAATCTGATTTTGTTGTTTATTACCACATTGATATTTATAAAGAGGACAGGTGAAAGAATTATGCGAGACTAAGAGTCTTATTTGACTCCTTTACAGTAACTAGATACATGCACATGAACACATACACACAGAGTAACTGCTTCTACAGTTTGTATAGATTCTATAGGATGACAGTCTAAATCTACATCCAAAACCCTTTTATATTGTGCTGTTTCCATGTTATATGATAAGACAAAGTATGAAGATGCTGTGAAAATATCTTGTCCATTTTCCTCTAAGTGGAGAACCGATAAAGGAAGTTGAAGAAAAGAGTATGTATTATCTAATCTTAAATTTTATTTATGTTATTCTTTAAACATCACATAACTTTGTATTCAAAATCTGTTATTAACACTCAGACAATGTTTTTTAAGATCCTGGAGCAAGCTGTTTATTATAACATGGTTATTTTAAGTATAGTCAGCTC